>NC_141687.1:404294268-405494268 GCF_964263255.1 Lissotriton vulgaris
GTCAGTCTCTCTCTGTCATTCTCTCTCTCTCTCTGTCAGCCTCTCTCTCTCTGTCATTCTCTCTCTCTTTCTGTCAGTCTCTCTCTTTCTGTCAGTCTCTCTCTTTCTGTCAGTCTCTCTTTCTGCCTCTCTCTCTCTCTCTCTCTCTCTCTCTCTCTCTCTCTGTCAGTCAGTCTCTCTCTGTCAGTCAGTCTCTCTCTCTGTCAGTCTCTCTCTCTTTGTCAGTCTCTCTCTCTCTCTCTGTCAGTCTCTCTGTCAGTCTTATAGTCAGTCAGTATCTCAATCTCTCTGTCAGTAAGTCTCTTTCCACTCTCTTTCTGCTCTCTTTCCACTCTCTTTCCACTCTCTCCCCAACCTCTCTCCACTCTCTCTCTCCACTCTCTCTCTCCACTCTCTTCCCACTCTCTTCCCACTCTCTTCCCACTCTCTTCCCACTCTCTTCCCACTCTCTTCCTACTCTCTCCCCACTCGCTTCCCACTCTCTCCCCACTCTCTCCCCACTCTCTCCCCACTCTCTCCCCACTCTCTCTCCACTGTCTCGCCCCACTCTCTGTCCACTGTCTTTCTCGACTGTCTCTCTCCACTTTCTCTCTCTACACTCTCTCTCTCTCTCTCTCTCTCATTCGCTTTCTTCACTCTCACTCTCTCTCTCCACTCCCACTCTCTTTGCACTCCCCACTCTCTCTTTCTCTCCACTCTCTCTTTCTCTCCACTCTCTCTGTCTCTGGGGGGCCTATTTAGCCTATTTAACCTGCAAGGTCAGTCTCTCAGTCAGTCAGTCTCTCTCTCTCTGTCAGTCTCTCCAGTCTCTGTCTCTATATCTCAGTGTCTCTCTCTCTCTCTGTTAGTCAGTCTCTCTCCCTCAGTTAGTTGCTCTCTCTGTCAGCCTCTCTCTCTCTGTCAGTCAGCCTCTCTCTCTGTCAGTCAGCCTATCTCTCTCTCTGTCTGTCAGTCTCTCTCTCTTTCTGCCAGTCTCTCTCTTTGAGCCTCTTTTTCTCTCTCTCTCTCCCTCTCTGTCAGTCAGTCTCTCTCTGTCAGTCAGTCTCTCTCTCTCTGTCAGTCTCTCTCTCTCTTGTCAGTCTCTCTCTCTCTTGTCAGTCTCTCTCTCTTGTCAGTCTCTCTCTCTCTTGTCAGTCTCTATCTTTGTCAGTCTCTCTGTCAGTCTCATAGTCGGTCAGTATCTCAGTCAGTAAGTCTCCCTCTAGTCTCTTTCCACTCTCTCCCCACTCTTTCCACTCTCGCCGCTCTCTTCCCACTCTTCCCACTCTCTCTCCCCACTGTCTCTCCCCACTGTCTCTCCCCACTGTCTCTCCCCACTCTCTCCCCACTGTCTCTCCCCACCGTCCTTCCCCACTGTCTTGCCCTACTCTCTCTGTCCACTGTCTCTGTCCACTGTCTCTGTCCACTGTCTCTCTCCACTTTCTCTATCTCCACTCTCTCTCTCTCTACTCTCTCTCTCCACTTTGTCTCTCTCCACTCTCTCTCCTCTCTCTTTCTCATTCTCCACTCCCACTATCTCTCTCTCTCCACTCCCCCTCTCTCTCCACTCTCTCTTTCTCTCCCCTCTCTCTGTCTCTCCACTCTCTCTCTGTCTTCGGAGGGCCTATTTAACCTTTTTAGCCTATTTAACCTGCAAGGTCCGTGGGCCGCCAAAGAAGGCCCATGGGCCGCCAATGAAGGCCCGCGGGCGTACTATGAGTACCACGGTGGTAAAGAGAACAGGGTGTAAGTTGAATGGAGAGAGAGCATGAATGGGAGGAAGGATAGAGGAGGCACAAGGAATGAGATGGGGAGCATAGTGAGTAAAGACAAGCAGATTGAGAATCTAAGAGACCTGTAACCAGATGTGTAGCTTAGTCTGAGATTCGAGGGGTGTGAATCTTAAATTTCCCAACTAAAAAGCAGTGGGCTGCAGGGTGGAGGGGTGAGATGGCCAAAGTTCGGGATGGACTGTTTCCATGAGGAAGAGGGTCAGTACTAATTTGCATTAGCTGGGCCTCTCTGTCTAGAGTGGCACAGCAGGTGTAAAACAGTGGTTTGGAATGCTACCACAAGTGATTGCCTCTGGTTAGACTATATGCAAGTATTCATCCCATCAGCTTTAGGGTGTTTAATTGCCAGTAGTATGCCTGGAAATATGAGACTAGGGCTGCTTCAATGTTCGTGAATTCCAAAAAGTAGTAAATTTGCCCCAATCCAAGGAGTACTTCTATGGGTGCAGATTTACAAATTCTTTGGTAAACCAGTCACTATATATATGTAAGTTCCAAAAAATGAATGAGTTAATAGCTCTTAGTGAAATAAGAATGACAAGAAAAACTGACACAGAACTAACTACCAAACTAAAAATACATTTGGGTGAGTGTCACACCACAAACACTCCACTGAAGCTACGCTCCCACCCAACACCCCGTCCCACATGGGCATGGTAGCTCTCCCTGGGAACACATGACTGTGGTCACATTTCACAACGGCCTCAAGTTTCTGCCCTGGGATTACTCAGTTTAAGTGTATTTTCACTGCACACACTCCTCTTTGTCTCTGCAACGAGAAGCATTGATGATAGAGCTTGCAAATTTGTGCATTTCGACAGCGCTCCATGTTTCCAGTCCTCGCCTTGTACAAATCCTTTTATTAAGTGACTGATGACCCCATGTACTACACCTGAGCCGCAAATAGAAGTGGGCACACCATCAAATTAATAGGGCACGCTGACCCAAGACCCTGGCTTGGCTCTTACAGTCCGTGCACGAGCCAAGTCATGAAAACATTTGGCAAGTATATTGTGCAATAAATAGAATGTAAAATGATGACACACTCTCTTTAAAATCTAGAAGTGTATTTCTTTAACATGCAGAAATGTTTCACCTTAGTACATCAAACTATATCACTGCATTTATTCAAAGTGATAGTTTGTAAACATGAACTCAGAAACAATGGCTCACCCGCAACAACAACGCCATTTGTTAACTAAGAGGCAAGTTAGTAGTCATGTAAACCCTAAATGTGACCTGGATTCTTATTATAGATGGAGAAACATCATAGTCTATTAAATCAAGCAAAAGAGGTGCTTATACAGTGTACACCTGAACTCCAGTATTTAAAAGTGCAAAGTACAAAAGTGATAATAAATAAAACAAGCATTTACAATGCAATAGGTCTCGCAGCATTAAAGTTGGAGTTATTGGCATTGTGTATGACAATGCTTTGCATACATTTTTTAGCAAACTTTGAATTGGTGAGCGGTGAGAGTGTGTGCAAGAGTATGCTGTTTTTGAAAGCAGTGTGGTAGAGAGTGCAGAAATTCGGGTGACCTGAGCAATGTGGATGATGCACCTCACGCACGGACTGACGCAGTTATTATCCACACAGCTCTGATGGTGCACCTTAGGCACGGGCTCACAGCTGTTATTATTCACACAGCTCTGATGATGCACCTCACGCACGGGTCTGACGCAGTTATTCTTTACGCAGCTTTGATGATGCACCTCAGGCACTGGCTCACAGCTGGTATTATTCACACAGCTCTGATGATGCACCTTAGGCACGGGCTCACAGCTGTTATTATTCACACAGCTCTGATGATGCACCTCACGCACAGGGCTGACAGTTATCATTCACACAGCTCTGATGATGCACCTTAGGCACGGGGTAGCAGCTGTTATTATTCACACAGCTCTGATGATGCACCTCAGGCACGGGGCTGACGCAGTTATTAATTACACAGCTCTGATGCACCTTAGGCACGGGCTCACAGCTGTTATTATTCACACAGCTCTGATGATGCACCTCACGCACGGGGCTGACGCAGTTATTATTCACACAGCTCTGATGGTGCACCTTAGGCACGGGCTCACAGCTGTTATTATTCACACAGCTCTGATGATGCACCTCACGCACGGGGCTGACGCAGTTATTATTTACACAGCTTTGATGATGCACCTCAGGCACTGGCTCACAGCTGTTATTATTCACACAGCTCTGATGATGCACCTCAGGCACGGGGCTGACGCAGTTATTAAATACACAGCTCTGATGCACCTTAGGCACGGGCTCACAGCTGTTATTATTCACACAGCTCTGATGATGCACCTCAGGCACGGGGCTGACGCAGTTATTATTTACACAGCTCTGATGCACCTTAGGCACGGGCTCACAGCTGTTATTATTCACACAGCTCTGATGATGCACCTCATGCACGGGGCTGACGCAGTTATTATTTACACAGTTCTGATGCACCTTAGGCACGGGCTCACAGCTGTTATTATTCACACAGCTCTGATGATGCACCTCACGCACGGGCTTCCAGTTGTTATTCACACAGCTCTGATGATACACCTCACACACGGGGCAGACGCAGTTATTATTTACACAGCTCTGATGCACCTTAGGCACGGGCTCACAGCTGTTATTATTCACACAGCTCTGATGATGCACCTCACGCACGGGGCTGACGCAGTTATCATTCACACAGTTCTGATGATGCACCTTAGGCATGGGCTCACAGCTGTTATTATTCACACAGCTCTGATGATGCACCTCACGCACGGGGCTGACGCAGTTATTGTGTGTGTGCGGCGGGGGGTGGTGGTGTGTGTCTCTGTATGTGTGCGCTCGTGTGTATGCGTGCATGTGCGCTAGTGTTTGCGTGCGTGTATGTCGCTGCGTGTGTGCCTGTGTGTGTGTGTGTGTGCACGCGTCTCTGTGTTGGTGTGGGTGTGACTAGCCTGCCGGAATCGGAGCGCGTGGTTGTTTGCGCCACCCGTTTCAGTCACGTTAAAACAATTCCAGTTACTTTTTGAGATGTCACAGTTCTTACTAGCAATGTTCAATCTTCAAACAGTGTTAAATGCCCCTCAAAACCACTTTACTGGGCCTCAGGCACTGTTTCTTCTTTTAGGGGGTAACAAGAGGCTCCAAACATGCCCTCCCTAGCTTGCAGGCAAGACCTAAGGCGGGGACGCGCTGTCCGTGAGGCCTGAACACCTCTGTGCGACGAACCTACCGAGTCTCACGCATCCAGGCAGGTGCGACTCGTAGGGCGGTGCGCTTACAATGCCCGCGCCGCCTGGCGTACGCTCAGTGACCCAGGGCGCAGGCGAGGCAGACAGGCTGTGCGAGTCGTGATGGGGGTGAGACTCGCACCGCGCACACTTCAGGACTTCAGGGGCACAAAGGGCGGTGCGAGCCGTATGCTTAGCGGTGACTCGCACCGTGGCGGCAAACGCGCTCGTGTGTGTGTGCGGAGGGAGGTGGTGGTGTGTGTCTCTATGTGTGCACTTGTGTGTATGCATGCGTGTATGTGCGCTAGTGTGTGTTTGCGTGCATTTCTCTGCGTGTCTGCCTGTGTGTGTGTGTGCGCATGTGCGTCTCTGTGTTGGTGTGGGTGTGACTAGCCTGCCGGAATCGGAGCGTGTGGTTGTGCGCGCCACCCGCTCCGATCCGCTTCTGGCAGATGCGCGTGGCCAGCTCCTGTCGCCCCTCGTTGTCGGCTGAGCCAACAACTATCGTGCTCTCTGCGAAAGCGCGCTTTTCGCAGCGAGCCCTAAAGAGCCCTAAAAAGAGGCTTTGTGAAATAAAATGTTTGCCTAGGATCACACAATCTGGACAAGCAGCAACACGTTTTGAAATTCAGCCACCAGATGTATTAGTCTGTGAAGCTCTCTGTCTCCTATTTTTCATCAAACATCACTGTTTTGTTATTTAATCTTGGCGCCCAATTAAAAAATAAACTACACCGACATAGCAGATCTGACTCGAGGGGGGGGGGGCTTCAGACCCAAATACCAAGTTAGGAGTACATTTATTTGGGGGTGTCAAACCTCCCTGAAACTATGTTTCTGGCCATGATAAGTTGCAGCTGCTATCATTAATGAGGAGGTGGAGCTGAAGATCCACCAGTGCCTGGGGACACAAGAAGCTCACTGCACCCTTAATTTTGGTTTTCATGGTATATCGACCTAATGGGGATCTATTTTTCTTCCTAGCATTAGAGCCCATGAGACCATTGCTATGCCACTGCTAAGCCAATATTTACAAAGCAGTGATACAGGTGAGCTTACTAGTAGACTCCTCTTTGTGTTACATTCTACAAAATATCTGGACCAAAGGCAGCAAAAACGCAAAGACCATTACCCCTCCTCAAAATATTTCCATATCTTCTCCCATTTTCATGGGCATCTCCCACCCCTGTAAACCTACTTCTGTTTAACCGTACACCAGCCCATTCCCCTTTTCCAGGTATGAGAGTTAGGGATTATGTTGATGCCCCATTGCTTGCTGCCATTAGAGCCATATTGAAATAGTATAAATTTGTACTTGGTCTGCTGTAGTGATCCCCTTATATCCAGTCCAGTAGTGCCACTTTTGGACAGAATTGAAAGTTCTTCCCAATAACTCATTGGAACTTGTTGCAAATTCTCATCTGTTCCCAATCTAATATCTAAAGTTTAAGGAAACTTTTAAAGACCTTCCTTTTCTTTACAAATTTTCAATTTAGACTAATTGATTGACATCACTTTCCGATAATAAACCTTTCAGGTTTGGGTTACCTCCTTGAGCACTGGGACACTTTGGCCTCAAGCAGCTATTTGTGCTATATAAGTGGTTCCACTCGCTCACTGCCATTAGTTCTGTATGTATAGTGTCCCTGAAGCATCATATGACCAAGCATTCTCAAACAAAAGGTATGAAGTGTCCTGCCCCTACCACCCTCCCATCATATCAAATGTGTGATCATTCACCAGGCGAATGCTATGCAGACAGAAAGAGGACTGAACCACCACCTGTGTTGGGTACACAGGCTTTGTCCCAATCAGTATCCTCAAAGTCACCCAAGTCATCATCTCAAGTATCTCTAAGTACATCTGGCAGATTGTTAGCAATCATTCAGTATATGTTGATAACCAACCCCCGATCCAGGTTTGTCGTCCGTATCCTTGCTCCCAGTAGGGCGTGATCCTGTAACTCTAACCTATCTATTTCCTGTCCCATGCGGGCGTGTTTCCGCTGTAATGTTCCTTCAAGGCCAACTCATACTCTTCTTGAGGGCCTCAAAGGATTTCACATGCACAGTCTCGCACATCTCTCATTTTGGAGATACCTACAAGTCTTGCCTGTCGAAAATGTCCACTGTCTCTGTCCCCATGGCACTCTTTAGCTACCTCTGCTTATCCCCCCTTTATCGTTTCTCTCCAGGCCTAGTACTAGTTGTTGCCCTGGAATGTGAGCTTTAAGCCTATCTTCCATAATGTAGTGTAAATACGTTGGAGGAGCCATAGCAAGCCTTTCAACCCTAATCGACTGTTGGTCTCGAGTTTGAAAGGCCCAGGCATTTGTGGCTACCAGTTAGGCCACTTGATAATATCTTCTCAGATGCGGAATGTTATCATCCCTTCGATGGCCGTGTGTTTCAACTTTGCCAGTAGCAGAGTCACTGTGCCCCTAACAAAGTCTGTAGCAAAGCCTAAGCCTTTATACAAAATCAACAATTGGGTATCCAAAACGTAGTGTTCTGAATCATGTAGCAGAATTTGTCAATGGTATCATCTTGTACAGGGCCACTCTACACGGCAGGGATAAGAGGTAGTTTGTCATAGCACCTTTAACTATCTGTAGCAGTTCATTGAGGTTGCATCATAAAAAGACCCGTGATCACTAGTGATCTCTATCTTCAAGTAACCTGTGTAACTCTCCTGGTTCTGTATACGATTTCCAGAAAAGGTGTCTGAAAGAAAATACCCTTTTTGTGTGGTTAGTGTGAGAAAGTGCCATCTTTCTTGCCTTGGTATGCCCCCACTTTTTTCTTAATTGCTGATGTGCTTTGACTGAGTGTGCCCAGGCTCCTGCCAACCAGGTACCCAGGGCCTGTGTTCCTTCCCAAAAACTGTTCTGAAGCAAAACCCGTTTGGCATCTATGGCCACCTGTCAGCCCCTAGTAGTTGGTACCCAGGGCATGGTGACCAGAGAAGACCCCTGAGGGCTGCAGCACTTATTGTGCCACCCTCAGGGGCCCTGTACCCTGGCACCCACACACTGCCTTTGCAGGCTGAGTGCCTAAGTACAGAACTAAAACCAGAGTCGACATGGCACCCATTCCATTGTGCCATGCCCACAGAACCCACTGCCCTGACATACTTCAGTCACCCCTCTAGCTGGGTGCCCTATGCCAGAGGTGTGGGCACAGGTGCATGAGCCCTGTGCCCCTACAGTACCCAGGGCCATTCCTGGGCACTGTAAGTGCAGTGATGCCATTAAGAGTATATGGTGCTGGGAGGTTGGCATTACGAACTCCACAGCACCATAATGGCTACACTGAAGACTGACAAGTTTGGTATCAAACTTCTCAGCACATTATACCCGCACTGATGCCAGTGTGGGATTTAATGTAAAATGCACCAGAGGGCATCTTAGAGATGCCCTCTGAAACCCTAACCTACAATCCACGTCTGGCTGAGTGGCTGCAGAGGCTGCCACACAGCAGACATGTTGCTGGACCCCTGGATAGGAGAGCCCCTGCTCTCCTGGGCCTGCAACAATGCACATCCTGGGCGAGGTGCTAGGTCTCCTCCCCCAGTATGGGCAGGGGGAAGCTTTAAAGGCATGCCTCCTCTGTGAGCTTCTCCAGACCATTTGCTGTATCTAGCAACCTGCCCCCACCAGTCCTGCCCCCCACTCTGGCAGGAAGACTGGTCAGGACGGGGGGATGCCAGCCTGTGCCAACCCCACCCCTCAGGTAGGGGAGACGAGGTAAAGCACGACCCCGGGCTCCGGCCATCTTGAAGATGGGGAGACCTGCCCTATCACAGCTAGGCTCCTGCCCCCTCCCACAGGAGAGGTGCAGGCTAGGGGGTGTGCCCACCCCAGGGCAGGAACCCATTGGTCCCTGTCCTTGCCCAACTGTAACGCCCCTAAATTCAGTATTTAGGGGCTCCCTGAACCTTCCTTTCTCAGATCCCGATTCGAAAAGAAGAAAGAAGATCAAGAAGAAGACCCGCCGTGCAGCTGCTAACAACAGGACGACAACAACTGACTTGGCCCCAACCCTACCGTCCTGTCGATCCTGGAACCTTCTCCTGCTTAATCCCAACGACTCCTGGACAGCAACCTTGGGACACCCGGAGGACCTGCCTGCCTTGACCCTTTTGCCAACCAGGAAGCTCCGGACCAGCCCAGCCTGCACCCGCCGAGCCCGGCCCAGCCAAACCAAGACCACAAGGACTTCCCCCCGGCGACTGGGACCCGAAGTCCATTGCCCAAAGACCCTCCTCGACGAACCAGCCGACGCCTGCAGACTCAGAAGGAGGGGGCACCCCAACCGCGACTAGCCGAGGGTAAGCTTTTCCGACACCCAAAGACACCCCTACACCCCCACACCGCCCTGTGCTTCCCTTTGGGGTACCTACCTGTGCTCCAAGATCCCAACTTACCTCTCGAAGTGCTGGTCGTCCCTGGAGAGTCTTCGTCCCCGAGCCTGCAGACTTTGTTCCTTTTTGACCTTTCCCATTGGATAACATTGAGCGCCCGACGGCTCAAAAGCACCCTGCACCCAGCTGCCCGAATGCCGCAGTCTGTGACCCCTGTGTCCTATCCTACTTCCCCCTTGCCCTGAGCAAGTGACCAGGAGCCCAGCTTCCACAGCCGCATTGCCTGCTAGCCAGCAGCCACCAACATAAGGCCCCCATCCCCTCATTGGATATCATTGGGCCTACCTACCTCGGTACCCGGCCGCCCCTGTGCCGCTGGGAGTGAACTAACTGTACTTACCTTTCCCTGGGGGACCCCTAGAACCTTAACTTCACCAACCAAGTACTCACCTGGAAACCGGTACTTTACATACCTGCCATTGGATAACATTGACTCATTTTGACTCGAAAATTTTCTAAGTGTGAAGGTTTGAAACCTGAAAATATTCACATAAAATCAGCCAAAGTCTGAATTCCGAAGGGCTCACCTGTGATCAGGGGAGAAGCCAGTGCTGTACCTTTCAGCCCAGTACTGAACCGCAAAAGTAATCCCTAGCAGGGTTACTAGTAATCTGTATTTTCTCCATAGGAACCCATTGTCTGCTTTTCTATGAAATTTCTTCTGTCTACTTTTGAAAACTTGAAGTATTTTTTAAAAATCACACAAAATACTGAAACGCAATTACCTACCTGTTTTGAGTTAAGAACCCAGTGGTGGTCCTAGGAGACCAGTGCTGGGTTACAAAAGTAACGCAATCGTACTTTACCTGTAACCTGAATTCTCTCCCATTGAATAACATTGTCAGATTTCCTTTGAAAAGTTTCGAAGTGTGAACTTTGAAAACAGCTTTATATTCTTGAAAATTCACTACAGTAACTAAAACGTTTTTGCTAACCTGGTTTCAGCTTAGTCCCCAGGACTGAATCTCAGATCTAGTCCTGGGACTACTAAAGTAATCTATATAGTGATCAACTATACTTACATTTGGAAAACCCATTGAGCTCAAAGCTATAGTGTGTTTTAGGATTGTGTTGCTTACTGTCAATACTGTATTAATTGTGTGCACGAACTTTATTGCTCCTTTGCAAAGGAATTACATGAGAGAACTCATAACAAGAAAAGTATATTTTTATAACTGTTGGTTCTAAAAATAAAACACCTATATCTGTGGATATAAAAATAATTGGCCCGCAGTTCAGTCATTGAGTGTGTGAAACCTTTTACTGACTGATTTTGTACAACAAATGCTTTACACTGTCCTCTGGTACTGCCTTACTGCGTGACCAAGCTACCATGTTGGAGAGTAAGGTCAGTTCTGACTTTAACCTCTGTTATACCTCTTGGGTTGGTGGACTCTATACACACTGTACTTCATTCTAGTCCTGTATATATAGAGCCACTTTCTCACAGTCAGGGACAACATGTTCACCTTCTCTGGAGAATCTGATGCACCATGCAGTGAAGCCCAATTTCTTGTCTGTGTCTGATAATGTATACCAATCATACACTAAACAGCTGAGCTAGATTCATTCTCTTTTGAGTGGAGTGATTACCTGTTGCACTGGGATTTCGTCCCAGCCTCACTTGCTGTCTGCCGGTAAGGAGATCCAGACTTGTGCTACCCAGTGAGCAGGAAATCAAGCCCAGCCCCTCATGTGAGCGTGTCTCTCACAGACACAGTATCAGCCTGGTCAGCAAGGTTCATACGCTGACTCATTTGCACCCGTATGTTTGAGCTGAACTCCAGTGCTTCGCAGATGGCAGTTGAAAGTGAGCTCACCACACTGTTGGCTTGCTGAGAACCTCAGCACTATAAAAAGCGCAATGGGCGAGCATTCACCAATGAGTTTAGACACACCACCAGGCCTTCGCAAACCTCACGACACAACAGGAAGTTGGGAGGATACCTCTGCTTTGCCACATTTTCTGCTGGTCCACTTCCTGTAGGAGCAAGATTCCAAACCATTTCTCCAGAAAGCATTGCGGGGTTCCTAGGAGCTAGTCCTGCTACTGATCGTCTGCTTTTCTCAGGAGTCAGTCTCTGAGAGATCGACACTGGTCTTGCTATAAACATATGCAACAGGCTGCTGACATATACTTAGCTTGGGATGCTTATCTGGTTCCTACTTTTGAGTGTGCAGGATCTGCGTGAAATGAGAGCTATGCATGAGGATGTCCTTCAGGAAGAAATGAACTACAGCACTTGGCTCACCAAGAATGGTGTGTTTCAGGCTAAGTATGTTTCTGTTGATGCTGCTTTTCTAGCTACACCCATATCCATATTCAAGATGGCAGCTGTGATCTTGTTTTCTCGCTAGATTACGTATTATACCATCTGTAATTAACCATGTAGAAAAAGAGAGAGTGAAAGAGGTGCCAGCAGCTTCCTTAAATGAAAAACTGGTCTACAAAGGCACCATATATATATATATATATATATATATATATATATAGATATATATAGATATATATATAGATATATATATACTTTAAAACACACACACATATACAAAATACAGAAGGGGCAACAGTGTAAAATGGTCCAATGTTGCCACTGAGTTGTTTGTAACTGTCAGCATAACCACCCCCTCCCAAGCAGTATAGGACTATATATATTATGCATATTACCTGACATGTATTTTTTATATTACTTATACATTTTCTTCAAAGTGTGCTAATGTATTACTTTTTATTTAATTTAATTGTTTGAGTGTCCCAGTCCCACCCGCGACACCCAACACTTCATACTTACTTTGACGCCGTATGGCCCCTGCAGGCTCCCCAGTCGGCACCCATACAGGGTGCCGGCAGAAGACTGTCATTATTTTACTATGGGTGCCCACCTGCGGCACCAGTACCTTTTTCAAATGTTGGGGGTGCTGGTGAACCTCCAAAGTCCCCACGGGCCTGCTGGCTCCCTAGCCAGCCTAATACGGGTGTTGCGGGAGCCGGCTAGGTTTCTTTACTCCCACCTGGCATGAGCAGCTATTTGCTCTGCTCTAATTGGGCGGGAGCAAAGTCTTGTTCCCTGTCCACACTCTCCCTGGGAGGGAACTGTAGTGTCACAGGGAATCGAGTCTCCTGGGCATTTGTCCAGGTTTGGGACCTCCCTGAGGCTAGGCGAGGGGGGCCACAGGCCAATGGTAGCTCCTCTGCTAAGGCGGAGGAGTGCCTCCTCACTGCTCCAAGAGCAGTGAAAATGGGAAAAATAAAACGATAAAGTTATTTTCGTTTTATTTTTTGTTACTGTTGGTGTGGGTTAGGGCGGGGCTGGTGGCTCATGGAGGAGGAGTGGACTGTGCACAATAAGCGCGCATAACTGATTGGATGGCCGCTTTGGCCGGCCATGTAGTCATGCGCACTTTGCATATTCCCAATCAGTCTGCATTACACAGCCTGGTGGGTAATATGCACAGGCTCCCTGTCCCGATCGGAGTGTCGATCCATGGCGCTAAGCATTGGCTCAGGAGAACCTGTGAGCTTCTTGCCACTTCTTCCGGACTGGAGTCAGGAAGAGCAATGAAGCAGATGGAGGAGAGACACAGCCTTCGGAAAAGGTACGTTTTAAAATATATTTTAACCCCTCCATTTCCCCAGCATGCCCCGCCTCCCTACCGGCCATCACTGCAACAGGCCCCCTCCCCAG
Source organism: Lissotriton vulgaris (assembly GCF_964263255.1). NCBI lineage: Eukaryota > Metazoa > Chordata > Amphibia > Caudata > Salamandridae > Lissotriton > Lissotriton vulgaris. The sequence goes on from NC_141687.1 coordinate 404,307,380, forward strand.
AAACATTAATTGGTCCCCATGGGATTGGGTCACCACAGAGGCTTCGGGGAGGACGAGAAGGGGCACAGCCCCTCCTCATAATAAGTTAATTGGCCCTGAGGGATGGGCACCCTTGGACCTGTGAAAGGCTCAGTACAAGGGCGCTGACCCCTCTGTCCAAAACAAGTTAATCAGCCTCAGGCAATCAGGTCTATGGGACCTGGAAGAGGCTCGGGGAAGGGGGTGCACATCTCCCTCCCCTAAAATTATAATAGCACCAACGCCAGGTGGCTTAAGATCCAAAAGTGAGTGGGCCCACCTTTTTAAAAAAAAATAATAATAATTAACAGCAAACTGGATGATCCTCTGTACTGCTTCATTTTTTTGAAAAATCATATTTGGCCCTCCGGCACTCCCACCAGGCCTAGGGCTCAGGTAGGGGCAGGTGTTATCCCTTTAGGTTTTTAATATTATTTTTCCAAGACAGGTGACTTATATTCCGAGTCCTAAAATGACTGCCTCCCATCTTTGTTGATGTGGCAGCAACCAGTCAGATCATATTTTTTGATCTGTTTGATCAATGGATCTTCCTCGTCTCTATATATACATTCATATTACACCTTAGTTCTCTAAAACTGCTGAACTGATTTACACCAAATCACAAAAAGCATGCTTTCTCGACTTAGATCTAGTTTTTGCCAAATTTGTTGTAATTCTTTTCAGATGTTTTTGCGGTATTACTGTTCAATTTTCATATGAAAACTTGCATGGGGAAAAAGCTTTTTGGGACCCCCCTTATTCTTGGCCCCCGCTTGACAGATCACCCGACACTTCCCAGGAAGAAGCCGAGGTGGACAAGCTTTTTTTGTTGTTGTTGAAAGTTTACTGCCAATTTGTCAAATGTCGCCAAATTTATAAGCAAACTAAAAAATCAATTTCCTATGGAAACATTGTCTTTACTATAGCTACCCAATGGCAACTAATGCAATTATACCTTATTGCAGAGGGTAGAAATGTTGAAATATAGTCTCAGCTGCATACAAAACTAGATAAAAGATTTGTAGGGTTTAGGTTTGGCAGATATTGTCCAGATCATATTTACTATAGTAGTCATTTGATGTAATTGAATAAATGAACGGTAACATTTGTATTAAGCATGAGAAGTAGAGAATTTTGGGAAATTGTCCCTTTAAAGAAATTGAAATGACAAGAAAGAAGGTAAGCATGTGGAGAATAAAATAAGTTGTAGAAGGTGTTGAGGCAAGTGCACAGCGTATGATAATGATCGTGTTTGGTGATCTAAAAAAGTTTGGGTGCTCCACAGGTAGCGTCTGTCGTCATGATGCGCTTAAGTTAAAGGAAAAAACATGTTTCTAATGGGACACTAGAATCATCCCCGTAGGCACACCTTCCACCCCTCAGTGTGAAATAAGGGTTCCAGATATCGTTTATCAAGTTTTTTGTTACATGTTTTATTCACATGCTGTCAGTTCATTTTTTTCATTATTCAGTCTTCTTAAATCAATATCTTTTTTTCATTCGTTAGTATTCGATCTATTCATTATACGGCATTATTCTCTCAATCCATCCAATCCATTTCGGGCATTTACACACTGCCCTTCATCAGGGAACAATACTGCAAAAAAGAATTAATAAAACGGTATCAAAAACTAAGTACGATCTCCATTTTCCTATAACTGTCGTAGTGCTGTAACCTTTTATAATGACACCATAAGTCTATGTGTTCAATAAAACGAAGAGTGTGTGTCACGTATTCAATACTGATTAAGGTGGAGTTTATCGGTCACCTAACATTTCCTTATAGCCCATGTGAATTCAAAAGTTGGCCATATAGCCGACTCACATGCCGGTTCTACCGAGTAACGTGTCTCCGTTTTTTCAAGAGCTACATAAAAACAAAAAGCAACGACATGTTCAGAATGAAGCTTTACTATTCCAGACTTTCATTACTGTCACTCTAACCCTGCTCCGCCAATTTTCATAACCGCAACTGACCTGATGTGAAATCGCTTGTGGCTTCCTCACGTACCCGCCAAGTTTTCAGAAACCATTTCCTACCGCCTATCCTCTTTTAAACTATGCCATTGCTCATAGGTCCCAGTTCCGATCACGTGTTATGGAGATAAACAACAAACTGCGTGCTCCGTGCGATTTAACCACCAGCTACACAACTCGCAAGCACGTTTACCACAGAACAGACTTAATGTAGAAACGGAAACCTAAGTAAACCTTATTCTGATATTCCAAAACATAAATTAAAAATAAAAAAAATAAAAAACTATGAAAGTAATGGAAACCGGCCTGGGGATAAGAAACCAGCAGTGTCGGAAGTGCTCTCTCGAGGTCCCTAAAGAGTTGAGCTATAGTGAAAGTGGTGTTTCCGATGTGAAACAACCGTATACATGGAACCAGTACATGTTATAATGGGATCGTACGTGTGATACAAAACAAAATTTATAAACATCACAAGAATCGACTGTTTAGCACCATTATAGCTTTATCAAAGGCAACAAGATCAACCACCCTATGAAAGGAATGAAATCAAATTAAAGACTAATGCCACGTGTGACACAGCCAATGTCATTTACGCTCTGAAATGCCCCTGTGGAAAATTATATGTCGGAAAGACAGAAAGACGCATAAAAACTCGACTCATTGAACACAAATAAAAAACATGAAATCGACAGTAACCGTGCATTTTTCAGAGGCACAACACAACATATCACAGTTAAAATTCATTGTGTTAGAGACTGTGAACAAGGAAGAAGGGAGAGACAACACTAAATATCTCTTTCAAAGAGAGAACTTTTGGACTCACAAACTATGTACAGACAAGCCCAATGGGCTCAATGACCGAATGGAACTATCCTGTTACTTATGAACTTATGATCTAACCTTGGTGCTAAACAGTCGATTCTTGTGATGTTTATAAATTTTGTTTTGTATCACACGTTGTTTATCTCCATAACACGTAATCGGAACTGGGACAAATGAGCAATGGCATAGTTCAAAAGAGGATAGGTGGTAGGAAATGGTTTCTGAAAACTTGGCGGGTACGTGAGGAAGCCACAAGCGATTTCACATCAGGTCAGTTGCGGTTATGAATATTGGCGGAGCAGGGTTAGAGTGACAGTAATGAAAGTCTGGAATAGTAAAGCTTCGTTCTGAACAAGTCATTGCTTTTTGTTTTTATGTAGCTCTTGAAAACACGGAGACACGTTACTCGGTAGAACCGGCATGTGATTCGGCTATATGACCAACTTTTGAATTCACATGGGCTATAAGGATATGTTAGGTGACCGATAAACTTCCCATTCACGGAGAGAGAATGTGGTGGAGATGAGAGTAATGAGGAAATTGATTCCAGCAAATGTATTGTTAAAAATTGACAGGTAACTAAAATCATTTACAATTATGTATGTTTAACAATTCGTGTATTTGGATTCTAGGTACCAAGTTATATGATGGATGTGAATGTGTTGATGTCAGTCCAGTTACTGATTGAACAAATTTCTATGGAAAAAAATACACAACTCCTACAGCAGATGTACCAATACTTGCTCTTTGACTTCCGCATCTGGAACCATGGTGACTTCCCGTTTCGAATTGGTAAGGCAAGGATAATGCTCTCATTTATCTCTAAAAAATAATAACCATGCAGCTGTATGCTGGGGCTATGAATCTTCCAGTCGTACTTGTCACAACCTTATATTCTAATGGTGTGTTGTCCACAATCGGCACCAGTACATTCTACATGCTATTTGTTCTCCTGTGCCCGTCTTCTTGAGAAACGAGATTGAGAACTTTCAAAATGGTTTTGTGACTTTTTGGTGGTTTTGCTTCAATAATATTATGTAGAATTGACAAAAAGCATGATATGCTTCTTTCATCTGAACTCCTGACCAGAGGGTTAAATAATCCAGTACGGCAAATTGAAAGAATTTAGTGATGTTTGTTTTTTCAGTAATTCCCAGACTAGGATTTCATTGCAGATCTCCTTTTTAGGTCTCGCTCGAGACCTATTGCTGTGGAGTTGGCTCTGAAGGGAGACGATTTCACATCGTGGACGCGCATGCCCAACCCCCAGGAGCCGTGCACATCTCCAGATTGCCAGCCATGCTTCTCAGTCGCGCGCGCGCACACACACACACACACCCACACACACACACACACACACACACACACACACACACTGCATACACACACGCTCACACACACACACCCCCCCCCACCTTCTCACACGCACACACACACTGCATACACACTCGCTCACACACACACACGTGCACACACCCCCCCACAACCTGCTCACGGGCTCATGCGCGCACACACACAGTCACACACGCGCATACACACACTCGAAGTGCCCATCTCCTGTCTAGCTAGCCTGGTGCACCAAAAAACAGTCTCCCTACTCACCGGGCTGACTCAGGACACCCCCGCTGCTCTCCAGGCCGGTCTTTCCTCCTCAGGTGTGTAGGGTCAGCGGCTCAGGCTCGGCAGCAGGCGGGGCTCTCCTTGAGCACGGGAGCCCCGATGTCCGATGTGCACGCTCACGGCACGCGGAAACGCGCGCAGCGTGACTTTGAATGTGCGCCCGTACAGCTGAGGTGCATGCTCACGTTATCCTTCACTTGTTTAATCCTTTTTAAAATTTTTTAAATGGCCTTCGTTTTAACGGTTTTTTTTGTCGCGGGGCACTGTTTCTTACTGCAGAATCCTCTTTATTGGCACAAGTGCGTCACTGAAATATAAATTAATAAAAATATTTTCATTTTGCCGGACGGCGCGCGCTCCCGCCTGCCACGTCCCTCCCGCGCTCGAGGCTGCACAAGGAGGAAGCACGTGGGCAGCTGCTGTTAGGAGCTACAAAGGGGCAGGCGAGCCCGTTGGTGAGATTTATGTTCCTTTGTGGGGAGCCCTCGGCTGGGTATGATGTCTGTGCGGCTGATTCCGTGGTCTTGTTCGTGCAAAGTGCATCCCTGGGGCTGCCCGTGTCTTGTAATTACCTTTTGTGACGGAGGGCAGCCTCACTGAATGCTCATCATATAAGTATGTACTTGTGTGTATATGCAAATGTATATAATTGGGGTCTATTGTGCTTTGCTGATGGCACTGATCTGTTGGATTTTCATGATGCGCTCAGGTTGCTTTGTGACATCCTGGAATAAGGACATTTATCTGACGTATAGAAGGGGGGGTAGGAAGATGCTGAGCATACTGTGGCCGAACTGTTAATGTAGCGCGTGGCGTGCGGGCGGCCAGCTTCAGGCTCCACGCGACCGTGCCATAGCGCCTCTTGTCGCGCGCTGGTCTAGTGGGCTCTTTGTGGGGCCCGCGCTCTCGGGCCCTTGCGTCTCAGTAGGTCAGTCTGTCTGCGGGCGGGCGGGGGGGATGCTCCGCGGCCTCCCGCACAGGGATGCTTCGGCCTCCTCTAGTGCTTCGAAGTGCACACACTGCTTCGTGGCACTGAGGCCCGCGCGTCTGACCAGAATCTTGTGGGGGCTGCGGAGCCGGGGGTGATCGGGCTCGGGCAGCGTGCTCCGGCTGACTCATGGGGTAACCCGGGTCACCCGGCGCAGACTCCGATACATGCCCCTTTGTGTTGCTGGAGTAGGGGCCCGGCGAGAGACGGCGGGACCCCGCTCCTTGCGGGCCAGCTGAGCGCAGGTGGGCCTGGCACCGCGGCCCAGGAGCCGCAGCCAAGATTAACCAGGCACACCCATCAGTAACCCACTTTGGCATACATGTATTTTGTATTTGACTTCATCCTAATTGTCATAGTGGCGTAATGCATTGAAGGGGCATGAGTGCGTGGGGGGGCCTGGGATGCTCGGATGTCTGTCTGGATCATGTACGTCGAGGACGCGCCCAGATGCAAAGGCGCAGGCTTTGCTCGCCCACCGTGGAGGGAGAGGAACAGCATTCCAACAGATAGCATAAAGGCGGCTGCTGCCTCGGCAATCGCAACAAAATGGTGGCGGCCTCGGGGGCGACGGGGTAAGAGGCTGAGATTCGCAGGGAGGGCGATCAGTGCCAGGGATCTGGGACCGCACACGTGTGCGCGCTCTGGGGCCTGCCTGTCACAGGGGTGACGCGGCGAACAAACCTGGCAGCGATGGGGGAGGGGGCACTAAGCGGGAATCATAAACCTGAATCCCAAAGCTGGCCTTTCCCCTCTGCCGCCCCATAAAATGGGAACAAGTTGACACTTTATGCTTCGTTGCACTCACGACCGCCAGGACCAGCTGCTAGACAGGCAGTGCCTTCAAAGGCTCATGAACTCGCGCCTGTCCTTGTTCCTCTTCCTTTGAGGGTGGCATACCCGACGAGGGTGGTGACGAGGGCACGTTGCAGCCCGGGCCGGGCATGCATGGATCCCCCTTCCCTCCCTCGGTGTCGGGGGGAGTGCTGGCCTGGGAGCGCACGGTCAGTGAGCACTTGTGCGTAACGCTATAGAGTTGTACACTTTTTCCGTTGCCTGCTGGTAATTACACTGTTTTTGCGCCAGACGACGGTCCATAATACTCCATACGGGAGCCCACCTAACGTATACATTTTCTTATAGTCTGGCCCCTGTCACTCAACATCTACTGCTTTCAATTTAGAAAGTCAAACAAATATCTTCTAAAACTAGCTTATCCAATCTGAAACAAGGTGGTTAACTGGGCTAGTGCCAATTCGACCCCAGGTTTCGACCTCGGAGTCTGAATGTTTAACCAACAGGACTCAAGCTGAGTGGCGACATTTGTTAGTTTGGCTACAACTTTTTTTTCTCTCCTTCATTCTACCAGTTGCAGATTTTCTTTGGGGTGGTGGTGTAACTTTTTTTTTAGGTCTCGCTCTCGAGACCTATTGTCCGTTCCTTTCGGCGGAAACCCCCTCCTCAGAGCTCTGCAGATGTGCAGCGTGCTGCAGGGGCCAGCGGGAGCCCGTCATCCCAGACGCCTTGCCGCAGAGACTGGCGATAGGCGATGCTGCGATTTCTCAGGGAACGATTTTATGCTCCCCTGATTCTGCGCCATCCTGTCTCCGGCCAATGCCCAACATATATCAGGGCAACAGGACGAGGCTCGGGAGGAACGACGCATGGCACTCCCAGTGAAATGTGGAAAACAAACCGGGCTTTAGAAGTTTACAAAAAATACACAAGCACAAACGGGCCATCATCCATGCTATTATTATTGTCATCATTACCCTTATTATCGAACATCAACAAAAGAACGATGTGGAAGAGTGTTAATAATGGCAAAATTATTATTATTATGGCACTTACTATTAATAATAATATTATTATTTGCATAAAATACAAGTGTTATTAACAGTAAGGATGTGATTGTTGTTATGCCTATTATAATATTTATTATGATCACTTTCTGGTTAATAGTAATAACGAAAATAATAATAATAATTGTATTATTACTATTATTATTACTTTTAATAATATTATTATAATTATACGCCCAGGTGCAGTACTTACAACAAAGGTGATTTTTTAATCGCATATTGTGCCACATTTCACAGCTGTCATTTCATTTACTAGTATTCGTTAATCATTGCTTTGTTACTATTGATTTCATTATCGGTAGGGGTTTTATCATGCTCGTGTCCATGCACCGTGATGTCAATTCCATGCTAGGGCGATGCTCGCCTGAGTTGAGAAGGATAAAAGGCTGAATGAACCCACTACTGTTCAAAGATTTGACCTTCTGGTTAGAGACCTCTACAATGAATGCATTAGTCCACTGAGCTGTCTTACCGGATAAGTAACCGAGGAGAGTTTCCTTTCCCTTTTGGGGAGCACTATACCTGCTTATATTCATTCCCTCTGCTCCCTTCAGTCTTCAGGTCACGGGTTCATACTTTTCTTCTTAACCATTTTCCCTTTCCACAAAGACGTGGACACCATCTCGAGCCCTCAGTGGTGTTAAACTCCAGCGGAAAGACCACCCATACTCCGTACCAGTGGCTTACAAACCCCCACCCTCCTCCTCGGCTTCATGCTCTTCTAAAACACTGCCCCATTCCTCTCTCATCACCAGCTCATCCCTCTCACCCGGATAAAATACACCTGTCCACCCTCATTGCCCCATCCACACCCACCCAATGACTCCCATCGCTTGAAAGAAGCACGCACGCACCAACCCTCACCCTTACTCCTGCTACTTACATGGACAGTCCGTGAATTAAACCTTACAACCGGGATTGGCTTCTTTAACAACAAGCATTTGCAATGCAATAGGTCTCGCATTTACGCGACTTTAAGCTATTGGAATTTAAATGACTATGCCTTTTATTTAGGATTTAGAAACGAAAACAAAAATAAAAAGCTTTATCATTTGCAATGTCAATAGCTCAAACTCGTTTTCATTTATTTTTTCTTTAATCCTACCTTTTTCTACGCAACTTTTTAATAATTGAAATAAGCAAACTTCCTTTGATATCGTAAAATTTTGATTTGATTTGATTGATTTGATTTTTGTATTTATAGAGCGCAACAAATGCCCGGGGGCATCTTGGCTCTAAGGGCTAGGACAAGAGTGAAATAGGCGTGTGAATAAACATTTAGAGGTCAGATTGAAATAGCCAAGTTTTTAATGCTTTCCTGAATGTTTTCAAATCAGCACTATTTTTAACTGCTAGTGGTAGGAGATTCCAGAATTTAGCGGCTCTCAGCAGGAAACTCCTGCCTCCCCATCGAACTTGCTTGAATCTTGGGACTTGCAACAGTTTTTGTTGGGTAGATCTAAGGTTCCTGGAAGGTGCGTAGTATTTTAGACGCGCTGTCAAGTACGAGGGACCTTTCCCCTGTAGTGCTTAGAAGGTGATACACAAAGCTTTAAAAACTATTCTTTTATTGACTGGCAACCAGTGCAATCCCTCCAGCTGCTGAGAGACCGACTCATATCTAGGTATATCTAGGATCAATCTGGCTCCTGCATTCTGCAGTCGTAACTTTGTCAAGAATTGATTTTGGATCCCCAAATAAAGGACATTGTCATGGTCAAGCCTGGAAATGGCCAGCGCCATTACCACGGTTTTTAGTGCCTCAAAAGGTATAAAGGCACGAAACTTCTTGATCATTCTAAGAATAAACCAGAAGCTGGAAGAAAAGCAGTTAATTTGGCTGTCAAATTTCAATCTACAGTCAAAGGTCATCCCAAGGTTTTTGACCTTTGAAACGGGTGTATGACACTCACCAAGCTCTGAGGGCCACCAGTTTGGGGACCAAGCAATGGGATTAGCGCCCAGCATCAATACTTCGGTCTTACTGCCATTAAGTTTAAGGCAGTTGGATTGCATCCACGAATTAACGTGGCGCATGCAGTTATTGAAGCGGGCGGCAGTTTCCTCCACTTTGTTGGTGACTGAAATAACTACCTGTGTGTCATCCACGTAATACACTATTGAATACCCATACTGTCTTATCACTGCTGCCAAAGGTGTCACATAAATGTTGACAATTTTGACAATGTTTACAAATCTGCACAAGATCCGTGGAATATAAAACAAATTTTTCAAAAACGATGTGTGCATTGTGTCTTCTGTGATTGTTTTACTCTGCTCCACACTTACTCAATTCACTAAAATGTGCGGTAGTGGACAGATCACTACATTTCCTTGTGCCTCGTGTCCACTTCCTGTGAAAAATAGATGCGGTTCGAAGCACTCCTATGCCACTGTTAAGCGCCATATCAATTAACTGGCGACAGGACTTGTTTATTTGGGTGTTTCTTTTTTTGTTTAAAAGTTACATGGGAATTACTTTACCTAACAAGCACTTCATGTTTAAATGGTACTCTCCGAAGACCGAAGTAGGGGTAGAGTGTATTTATTTGGCGCAAGAGGTACTTTTTTCTGCTCTGGTTTGTGTCTCTATGTAGCAGAGTTATGTGTACAGTGTTGACAAGCTCAGTGGTAGGTTACATGAAAAGCGCATTAATCTGCAGAGCTGCCAGTGTTTTGTTCCCAGGTGTTCATTCCCGCTGTGTCCTTAACATAGAGACTGTGACCAGGTAGTAATATATGACAGGGTGACTTCAATAACATAGTGTGACATCACCTAACCTAAAGTGAGGTTTTAGCATGAAATAAATAACACAGCATCATACCACTACATGCAACATCATTCAACTGCACATAATTATACTCTACACAATACCACATAAATACAGCCCACATAAACCACTGTCACATAGCAACAATCCACATAGATACTACAGACTATGCCACACAATTCCAATCAGCATAATTCTACTCAACGCTACAGTTTCACCCCACACAATTCAACTCCACACTTTTCCATTTCACACCACATAATTGGACAACAAACCACATCATTCAACTCAACAACACAATTACACAACACACCACATATATCCAATCCATAGCACAAAATTCCACATCATGCCACAAAATACAACACACCAAATAATTAAACTCCACGACATACCACACCACAACACAAAATACCATTACACATAATAAAACTTCATAACTCACAATCCCATTCCATATAATTCCAGTATGCTCAATAACACATAATTAATATCCACACAATCCCACTGCACACTATGCCACTGAATTCCACTACACAAATCCACTCCACACCACACAATTCCACAACTAACAATACCAATTCAACCCACTTAATTCCTCTTCACACCACATGGATTCATCCACTCCAAACAAAAACATATGGCTAAAAGACATTGTCATTTACAAGGCCAATAGCTCTAACTCTCACAAATGCGAGACCGTTGCATTGCAAATGCTTGTTGTCTTCAGTTGAGGTTTCAATGATTGGCCATAATCTGATATGATCAAAAACATGATTATGATTGCATCCTTTCTTTTAAAAGTTTCCCTTTATTTTTGTTACACCATGTGGAACATTGCTCTGAGTGAGACCTCTGTCATGAGACCTTGTGGCTCTGAGGTGAACTAAAATGCTTTTGAAGGAGTGTTGCCCATTTTCCTTCATATATCTTGATTGATTGATTCCGCATTCAACAGTAGAACTTTGTGAGGATATTCTCAGAATCTGCATGGCCCAAATATAATGTAAAATTATTGAGAGATTTAGAAGCACCTGTGTGCTGGAGGGCGGCGGGGGTGTCTCTGTTTTTGAAGAAGGGGAGGGTGACTGTAAGAAGTCTATTATGTGAATTCCCATGGACAGAAAATGTATATCTAAAAACATATCATTAGTTTGTTAGCTATTCTTGATGGTGTTGTTGGTAATTTGAGCTTAAGCACTGGTATCCAGTGTTGACAGTAAGGAGGAGGGGAAATCCACTAGAGTCTCCGTTGGCATTTGATCAGCAATGCTGTGCTATTTTGACAAGGTGCAAACTGTGCATACTTGACGCTCTTAGGGTGGCAAAAACAACAAGGTGACGGATGGAATGCTTAAATTAATCTCAGCCGCTGGCAGTCTCTCGGGCCGCGTTCCAATCCATCACTTTTTTGCCCTCTATGCCACCTCAGTTTGGTCCAAGCTATATGCAAATCAGCATTGGCCCTGCTTAACACAATCCAGGAGAAGTAGAGCAAAGGAGCAGAAGCTGCCTGAGAGCCCCAACCAATCACGGACTGAGAGACTTTGTTAGGTGAGAAACCGTGAACCAAAATAAATACTATGGCTCTCAATAACAAGTACTGGGATGGGGGTAACCTGCAACTGTGCCTAATCACACTAGATATTGAATCAGAGGGGGAACCGTCTGTACCAAAGACCGGGAATGGGACCATAGTGAGAAGAGGCGCAAACATACTCCAGTTCCAAGACACTAAATTGCATCTTTACATTTTCATATATAGTATTTAGTTATTGTTTGCATTAAAGTAGTTTTCTTTTTGAAAGTCAAGCACTGGGTTTGACAGCCATTTATTATACTAATGTGTGTCTCTTTAGTGCTAAGCTTAAGCATCCTCATACTTGCTCCCTGAGAATCCTGCGACTGCTCTTCATTGCTACCGCAGGGAGTCAAGTGCTGAAGGGGTTGAACTCCGCCCTCTTTGCAGAGCTGTCAAGGAGTGGACCCCAGGACATAAGAGGCAAACAACCTAAGCTTCCACGGTTGAGACTCTGTAGTCCCTGCTAACCCGCTGGCCCCCTGTGAACTACATCTCACACACGAATGTAGGGCACATCTGGTATTCTTAAATAATTTGTATTTGCAGGCTCTCGCATCGAACTATGTTGCTAACCAAGCGACATTTGCAACAGACAGTCTCTCAATCTCCCTTTGTGTGTACTATAGAGGTAGGTATTACTAGAGATCTTTTCAGAGATGGGAAGGAATGAAAACGTGAAACAATTTCAGTTTCCTTAAAAGGCAGGAGCAAACTATAAACACTTTTATGTTCTTCAAATTATATTATAAGTGACATTACCTTTACCTGATTGCATTGGTGACCACCAGACCTGTTACTCACTGTAATATCGTTGTATTTCAGGGCACATACAGTACCTTTCAACCATCATCAAGGACAGCAGGAAGCTGTTCAGGAAGAAGTATGGAGTCCAGTTTCTGCTAGATACAATTAGAATTTATTATGGGTATGACCTTTTAACAGCATTGTTAGTGTTTTGATTAATATGATGCTTTTACAGTAATTGCTATGACTGTTGTTGCATTTCACTTTATACTTTAAAAAAGACACTACTCTTTCTTTAGTAAAGACCCACACATCAAACAAAGTGGTCCTGCAAGGGGGAAAGTATTATTAGATTATTTTTATTGATAGCCTTCAGTACTACATGTCTCTTCTCAGGATAGTTATCATACCTATATGATTAACAGCAAATATCTGCAAAGAAAGGTCAGTGGTCTACACATTGAGGTAATATGAGTGTTCCTTTGCTGTTGACATAGTATTCTTTTTGTGGTTTGCAAATAAAATCAGATTCAAACTTCACAAACCACAAGTATTTTTCAGAACCAACATGAATATGCATTGGTGCAGCATTCAAAAAAACAGTAGCACAGGCACCAGTGGATGAATTGATGATGATATTTTGTTTCATGACAGCATAGAATGCATAAAGGTGAAAATACTGAATAGAAGTTTCAAAACTGAAGCGGGCTTAAGAACCTGTAGATTTAAAACGACGATTGCAAATAATACACCAGAACCAGGTTTACATATGGATAGAGGATTGGTGTTTAGTTGGAAAACCTGAAACCCTTCACATTTCTTTCTGCAAGTAAGTTTGCTCATTGAGTTAAGCACTTACTCTTGAGATCTGTGTTAGAACTTTAATTCGATAATTTTAGTTTTATAGATTTCAAGGTTAATAAATGGAGTATTCCTGGACTGGTAATAAGACCTCTGTACTGTGCTACTAAATGGCATAATCTGGAGGCACACAGTACAATAATAAATTATTATTTATTATTGTTCTCTTATCCTAGGGTCACTGTGTTTGACTTAAACTACCAACAGCTGTGCACAGTTCATATTAACTTTTCCTTGCAAATTGTAGAAAAGGTAGCCTTTCAGTTGTAATGTGAGTATTCGTGACATGAAAATCGGCTTGCTTTTCCCCTTATTTCAGGAATTTGGATTGCATTGCACCTCTTGCACCTCAGAACACCACTGTGAAATTCACATTTCTCCAACTTTCCTTCACTTTTCAAATTAGCATGTCACAATTACCTTTCCTTTTCACACATGCAGTTATATGCCTCTTTCTTAGAACAGTAATACCTTCTGTAGTTGTACTTCAAGATTGTGCATTGTTTTAAAAAATATATATATATTTTATAAGCTACATGTTTGTGGCATGTGTAGCTTTAGATACACATGCAATACATACTCCTGCCATCTTGTGTTGGGCTCAGACTTGTACAACCTGTTTTTGTTCAAAGAAGTCTTTAGAGTCACGAGGTATAGTGATTCCTCGTATGACTGGTAATGTGCTTGGGCATTGGCTCCGTTGTTAGAGTTTTTCTTCTGCCATCGGGGTTGGACGTGCATTGCTGGGGCTCTGAGACAGCACTGGGCGTGGCATTGGTCGTCAGGGCCTCCTGAGTCTTCATCTCCTGTTAGATACCAACAATCGTTTTTCTTTGTGTTCTGTATCGTTCTGTCATGGTGCTTCCATCTTGGTCTTCATTGACGCCCTGTTTGGACAAGCCCAAGAGGGTCCTGAGTCCAATCAGGCTTTGGTTAAAAACGCCCTTTCATTAGTGCCCATATTGCCACTCCAAGTACTCATGAAAAGATAAACCCTCGGTCTGCAACCTTTGCCTGTCGCTGGACAAAGATAAGACCTCTTGTTCTGCCTGTCTCTGAAGCCGGTCCAAAAAGATCATCCAAAACCATCAGGATTGTTGGCTTGCTCAAAGCACCATGGAACAGGAGCGCCAGCTCCATTGTTAGATTGTTTTCTTCCGCTGTTGAAGTTGGACGTGCATCGCCGAGGCTTTGAGTCAGCCATGTGGTGCTCTTCGTCGGGGCCTCTCGATTCTTCCACTCCTGATAGCTTCAGACAATCGTTTTTGCATTGATTTTCTTTCAACTCTGTCGGTCCATTCATCAGATCAGCGTCTTGGGCTTCGCCGACAGCCCACTCAGGTCCATGCCTCTCTCAGGCCTGTTGATTTGGGCTTCACACGCGATAATATTAGCATTGTGATGTGAGCCTTTTGTTACTGTCCACAGTGATCGGAGCAACATGCAGTTTGCAAACTCTGCTTATCGCCTGAGCACAACAAGACTTCTTGCTCCGCCTGCCTTCCCTTTCAGTCCAAACAGGCCATCCGGAACTGCTGATCTTTGGCTTGCTCAACATGCCATGGAATAACAGAGAGATGAGGATACACCCGGCATTTTAAGGGAAGACGCGAAGAAGAGCTGGATGTGGAGGTGGATGATGAAAAGGCCACAGCTTTCAGCCGGAAGCCAATTTGCCCTCAGACGCAGGCTGCTCTACGCCAACTTCAGAAGACAACAACTGTAAGTGCCAGTCCCCCCCCCCCCCCAATCAGGTCAGCTACTGCCCCTGCGGGGGTCGGTCAACAAGCCTGCAATTGAGGATATAGCCTTACAGTCCACCACTGCCCCCCAGGCCATGCCTGGCACTGCCATAGGCCTCGTAGCCGACTCCTACTCCATCCCGGATGCCGAGCCAGGCGATCAAAGCCCAGCTCACCTCAGCGCTGTCAGCTCTCTCGACAACCTCTGAGGTATTGGCGTCAATACTGATGGGCTCTTTGGAGCTGAAAATACGGTCAATGTCGAAACCAGCTTCGTAGACGAGCTACCTTTGGCACCCAGTAGATCATCTATGGCAGACTCTACAACGTCTTCAAGAGGAGTTGGACAAACAGCATACGAGGCTGTTTCACCCTCACATGGGGAAAATAACAGAAAAACCATCCCTAAAGGTACAGAAGACACTTTCTCGCACAAGGAAGCTTATCTTTGAGGCACAGCTGGGTATTGGAGGCTCCTCCACCACCCAAGCTGAAGAAGCATCTGGATAAACCACGCTGATTGCCACCACAGATGACATCAGAACACTCCTTGACCATGGGGAAACGGTGGCCCTTATTTTCCTCGATCTCTCCATGACGTTCGGCACTGTCTCCCACAACACCCTCATCAACAGACTCCACAACATAG
Source organism: Lissotriton vulgaris (assembly GCF_964263255.1). Taxonomy (NCBI): domain Eukaryota; kingdom Metazoa; phylum Chordata; class Amphibia; order Caudata; family Salamandridae; genus Lissotriton; species Lissotriton vulgaris. The sequence continues at coordinate 404,323,016 of NC_141687.1, forward strand.
GCATACTGCAAGATACCCTCAAGTGAATCGCCTCCTTACTTACAGGACGCATGCAGAGAATCCGACTGCCTCCCTTCACCTCTGCACCCAAAGACAACAAATGTGCCATACCACAAGAGCCATCACTCAGTCCACCCTGTTAAACATCTACATGACCTCTCTCGCAGATGTTGGATCGCCTGGACACAACAAAATCTTCTACGCAGACAACACTCAACTGATCCTCTCGCTCACTTAGGACCCCTTGAATGCCAAACCCAACTTCTGCAACGCCATGACCAACGTAGCCAAATGGATGAGAGACAACTGCATCTAACTCAACTCTGATAAAACTGAAGTTCTGATCTTGGCAAGACAACCTCCGCCTGGGACCACAGCTGGTGGCCTACAGAACTTGGACCTACTCCCACACCAACTGACCACTCAGTAACCTCTGCATTATCCTCGACAATCAACTGGCCATGAAACACCAAGTCAATGCAGTCTGCTCCTCCTGGTTCCGCACACTTAGCATGCTCTGCAGAATCTTTAGATGGATCCCAACCAATACCAGAAAGACCGTCACTCAGGCCCTCGTCACTGTCCGCCTCGACTATGGCAACGTCCTCTACACCTGCGTCTCCACCCAGCTCTTCAGAAGGCTCCAGACCATACAGAATGCTGCAACCAGACTCATCCTGGACCTCCCTGAACGAACCCAAATTGCCCCCCTCCACTTGAGAGCTCTCCACTGGCTCCCCATCCTGAAGTGATGCCAGCTCAAGATCCTCATGCACGCCTATAAAGCCCTTCACAACCTAGGACCTGCCTACATCGATTGAACTTCCACCATCCCTCTTGACACCTGTGCTCCTCTTCATTTGCCCTCGCGCACACACCCTGCATCCGTTGCAGCCTCAGTGGTGGTCGCTCCATCTCCTACATCGCAGACAAGACCTAGATCGACCTTACCCTCCTCTTTCTTCTCCTCCTACACCTCTACCAACTCTCCCTCCTCCCCTTCTTCCACCACTACATGCCTCTCCTCCTCCTTCCTTGGAGGCCTCGACACATTCATCCTCTCGGAAGGGTGGTCCTAAGCACATAGACCCCTAGGATGCCCCATATGACCAAGAGCCCAGGGATGATTCTTGTGATGATTCCGGGGTCGTTTCCCCCAGGCGATAACAACCCTCACATCTACCCTGCCAAGCTTTCCCCTCCAGAAGAGACCACCTCTTCTGATGAGGTAATTCACAGGGTGGCCACCTCCCACAATGTAGACCTGCACACCATTGCAGAGGAGGGTGACTTCCTGGTAGAAACATTCTCTCCCACTTCTAGACAGTTTATGCCCATGCTTAAGCCTACGCAGGATGTATGCTAAGACTCAGTCAAGGCTAGTATAGTCACCCCAAGGGTTAATAAAAAAATACAAGCCCCCCCATCCCCTCAGACCTGCCTTACACCAGTGTTCAACTCCCTCACCAGAATCATTGTTGTGCACTCCTACCATAAACTGGAACTGCACAGGGCACTGGGGATGCCCTGCCAGACAAAGTAAGCAAGAAAATAGTTGTGGTGGGGAAGATAGTTGCCCTACAAACCGCCACTAGTTGGCGGATCGCCAACTCTGTGGGACTATTATCCAGGTACGACCGAGCCCAGTGAGACGAGATGGGAGGCCTGATTCAGCTCCTCCTTACTGCCCATTTCCAAATTCTGATTTACCTGCGCTTGTTGATACCTCAGGTTTGTGGTAAGTGAACAGCCCTTTCAGTTCAAGGTTCTACCCTTTGGGTTACTTACAGCAGCAGTGTCCATGTAGTCCCCTACCTTGACGACTGGCTGATCAAGAGTGCAAACAGATACAGACAGCAGTGCTTGACCTGCACCCAGATCATCCTAGATCTTCTGGATAATCTCCGGTTCACCATCAGCATGGGCAGTACCCTCATCAAACCCCTACAGATACAGCCATTCCTTGGGGCAAGTCTAAATTCAGTAGCTGGAAATGCTTATCCCAGTCGCTGCATGTGCTCAAGCTTTCCAGCTTCTACTGCCTCTTTTCCAGCCAGTTCGTCAGCTAATAGTCAGGACAGTAATGCGCCTCCACGGCAGGATGGCCTTCTGCATTGTAGCCATTCCCCATGCCTGATTATTCATGGGTCCACTGCAAGGGTGCCCGTGGGCACAATGGTCACAAGCGGAGGTTCTTGGGAGAATCTAGTGTTGATTTGGGCCTGCACTCATCACTGTGCAGTGGTGAAACAGCAACAATCTGTTGCAAGGCTGTCCTTTTCTAGACTCAGTTCCCCAGTTGACCATCATCATGGACACCTCTTTTATGGGCTGCGGGCGATTCAGCAGGAGATGACTGTTCTAGGTCTGTGGACACCGCTTCAAAAGACCTTTCACATCAACTGTTTAGAGTTATTGGCGGTCAAATTGGCTCTGAAGGGTTTCTTTTGCCATGTGCATCACAAAACAGTCCTGGTCTAAACCAACATGACTGCCATGTATTAAATGCAAAAACAAGGGGCACACACTTTCCTCAGCTTTCAGCGTTAGCACAAATCATTTGGCAATGGGCGATCCACCACCGAGTACATCTGCTAGCGGAGTGCCTTGCAAGAGTGAGCAACAATTTCATAGACCTGCTTAGCAAGATGCGGCAACAAGCGTTGAACTCCACGTCCTGCTCCCGTACTTCCAATGTTGGGAGTTTCCCAATATAGATCTGTTCGTAACCACCAAAAATGCCAACTGCCCAAACTTTGACTCCAGGGTTCCACACCCACTGTCACTGCACTATGGGTGAACTGGTCAGGGATATTTACCACACACTTTCTTACCTCTCCTGCTCTTTCCATGCGTGGTTCGGAAGCTTTTGCATTCCTCCTGTGCGGTTCCCATGTGGACCAGACAGCCATGGCTCACAACCTTCCTTAAGTTGTCAGTAGTCTCTCACGAGAAGCTCCCCAACAGGCTGGACCTTCTCACTCAACACATTGATACCTAAAGGGCATAATTCCCCCTGTGGCCCATATGTCTCCCAGTTTGGAGATATTCAATAGATCCCATAGCCTGTAGCTGTCTATCTCTGGCAGACCCACCAGGGCTGCCTTGCCTCAAAGTGGTGTTTCTAGAGTTAGCTTACCTTCACAGCCCACTTCATGGATTGCCTTCATCCATGTCTTAATGATCTTTACCGTTGGTTGTGGGAGGTCTGAGGGCCCCCTCTACCGTATAATTGTCATAGCCATAGCTCGTCAGTCCACCATCAAGGAAAGCTCTCTTTGGCCTGCAATGACTCTCCATTAATTTTCAGTCATTTGAATACCCATTAGTAAAGTCTCTAACCTGGGAGGGCGATTTCCCCCCTCCAGCGGTCTTGTATTTAGGGTGTAGAGGGCTGTTGTCGTCGTCCCTCCATTCCAGAGCAGCAGTTATGCCTCTGCCTCAATCTGTGTAGATGTGTGGGGAGCAGAACTTGCTCGCGACCGAGATGGCCGCTTGAGCCCTGAGCTCTGCATTGTCGTTGCACTATCCCTAAAATCATCCTACAGCATTCAATTGATTTAAACCCACACTCCGAAGATTTAGCTGCCGGAGAGAGAGTGCTGTCAGCGGATCGAACAGTGGTCTCATTTGGACGTGTGAATCCGGAGGAATCGCTGGGAGACACCAACGCTGCTTCTCGGCTGACAATCTCCTAACTGGAGTGTGGTAAAGGGCGTGAAGGGCAGAGCTGTGGCTCGAGTGTCGGAGGGCGGACGGCATCATTGGGAAACTGCGAAATATTGAAGGAGCCGCACTCGGCGGAAGACTCGGGCATAGCGGAGAGTGGAAGAGGAAGCCCTATAGTGGCATGGAGGCAGCGCTGAGACTGGAGCAGAGTAGCTGCAGGAGAGGATGCCTCAGGCATCCATTTTGGACCGCTCAGCGCCCAGTATAGAGCGGTAAGGAGGCAGAGGGCGTGGTGGCACCAGCAGGGACGAAGTGAGAGGCACGACCCCCAGGGGCAATCAGCTGGAGCTCTCAAAGCAGTGGGAAGAGACGACGGTGACCGGAGGGTGCCCAGAGGAGGAGAGAACTGAGGCACAGCGCCCATAGGCAATAAGAGCGGCACGCGGGAGAGCGTGGGGGAGAGCAACTGGGGCCATACGTGTGGAACTGGTGCGAGACCCGGGCCGGGACAGAGACAAGAACTCTGCTGTGAGGTACAGTAGGTGATGGCCCACAGACTGAGTGGGGGACACGAAAGGACCAGAAGCAAGTTGACTGACACAGTGCTGCCTGCCAAGAGAGGCCTCCTAGTTGTTCACCACAGAAGGAGACATAGGCTCTTGCAGCAATCCAGGCCCCCTAAATGGAGTGAAACTCATTGCAGCGAGGTGAATGCAGCTAGCCACGCGGGGGTGAAATAGTACAGGAGTGACTCAGGAAACCAGGTGGAGCGGGGGTGTCTGTGCTAAATTGAACCCGCCTTGAGCAAATCCGGCACAGCGGCGGGAGGAAAGAGCGGCTACTACCAGTTGAAGACAGGAGAAGCCGAGAGGCCCGACTGTGGTGGCACAAGCTGAAGCGCCCAGAGGACAGGAAAAACTACTGGGTGAGAAGCCACACAGCTTAGGCGGCACCCACGGTCTGGAGCAAACAAGAGGCTGGGACTGCTCCCTAGATCACGAGGCTGGGCCCTGGGGTGGCTGAGGCTATAAACAGGTGTGGATCCGCATTGGTCACGCCTGACCCACGACGTACCGAACATATACTCAGAGAAGGAGAGAACCCGACAGTGGTCGCTGTTGCGTTGTTGCCCCCAGGCCCAGAGTAGCCGATTAAGCGGGATCGCTGCGGCCAGGACCCACTTACAGGCAGAACAGGTCCCTTACCATAATGGGAAGAGGAGACAGGACGCAAGCCAAACTGTCATTCGAGCAGAAGCGCTCCAAGTCCCATGAAGCAGCCAATACCGAAACTACGAGGATGCAAACAACAGAGAGCGAGGACTCTGGCACGGATATACGCAGCATGCTTCTCTATATGGAAAAAGGTCTGCAGAGCGGAATTGCAACGCTGGGCACGAAAATGTATGCGCTGTCCTACAGAATTGATAGAATGGCGGAAAGAATGGGCAAACATCCTGAGAGGTTAGACATGTCAGAAAGGAGACTCACAGAAGTGGAAGAGGCTCATTCCACACTAGATACGGACCATAAAAAACGAGGAAAAGTCTTGCAAGTCTTGCAGGACAAGTCAGAAGACCTAGAGGCCCGTTCGCGATGCTGTAATCTCAGAATCACCGACCTGCCAGAGACGACCCCCACCGGGCACATGGAACAGTTTAACGAGAAGCTGCTGACTACCCTCCTGGGAGAAGGAGTCTTCTCTACAATGGTTGTGGTGGAGAGGGCACAATGCTCTTTGGGCCCCCGGCCGGTCCCAGGAGCCCCACCGCGTCCAATAATTGCAAAATTACTCAACTACCGCAACAGGGACGCGGCGCTTCGAATTGCCCGTGAGAGGAAAATACTACGGTATGAAGGCTCGGATATTTCGTTATACCCAGATTTCACAATACGGATGCAGGAAGCTCGCAGACACTTTGTTCCTTTGAAGAAACAACTTCGAGATCTGGGCATCGACTACGCCATCCTGCAAAACTGCATGTAAACCGGCTAGGTCGGTCACACATATTCACCGACCCGAAGGCCTTACAGCAGGCGCTAAAGGGATGGTCTAAGGAACAGCGCAAGAGCCCGGAAAGGCAACTGCTGGATGAAGTGGCTGGAGGTTCATTGGAGGAACTAGACTGATGTAGCAGGACATTAGACGCAGGATGAGTACGTCAGGGGGGGGAGTGATGGGCGGGACGGAGGTTTGAGGGACAACTGAACGCGAACATCTGACTGCATAACTGTACGTTGAAAGACTGGGGGAATGGGTTCACCGCAGAGGAGGCTGCAGGAAAGCTACTGACATTTGGTGGAACTACATGGAGTCGGTTATGAGACATTTAAGACTTACTGTGCAGTACAGCCATAAATAGTAGAAGGTGGAACCCTGAGCCCAGAGTGGGGCCGGAGGGCATTCAAGATGTTGGTACAATGGCATAAGTACAGTAAGACAGAGCAGTTCTGAGTAGAATGCTGTAAATTGTTCAGAACGACAAAGGTGAGGCAGGGCATTAGAGAAAGAGCAACTATTCAAGTAGGACCGTACAATGAGCGACCTCTGCCCACGAGTGCTAAGCACCTAGAAGTAAACAGAGGGGGTGATTCTGTGTGTGGTAATGAGGGGATGGGAGGGAGGGTCCAGGGGTACTGCGAGATCTAGTTGGGGGGGGGGGGGGCGATTGTTGAATGCGAGTTGTTTGGGGGGATTGTTTTGGTTTTTGCATATAGTACACAATGTAAGCGAACGTAACATGCTGGCAACTGCTAAGGGCATAGACAACAGGGATGACTGGATCGGCTGAGACGAATATGCCGAATCTGGCTGACTCCCTGCGAGCGTTGAATTGGAATGTCAGAGGGCTCAATGACTACCGTAATCTGCGCAAAGTGCTGAGGTATTTGAACAGGCAAAATAGATGTGGCCTTGCTAAAAGAGACGCATCTTCCACAGTCTAGTGCGATGCTGCGAAGTAAGGGCTTGATAGGTAATATTAATTCAGCAGGATTCACGACACATGTCAGAGGGGTACTTACCTGGGTAAATCTTAAGTCTGCTTTTGTGGTAGAGCCGCTGGTAGCAGACACCGAAGGACGCAATGTAATATCAAGATGTCAGAGTAGGGGGGTCGACTTAATAACGGTGAATGTGTATGGACCTAATTATGCCCCAAGTTTTTTATGCCGCTGGCGAATGCAACCAAAAAATACCACGCAGCACAGTTTTTATGGGGTGGCGATTTTAATTTGGTTAGGGATCCAGACCTGGATAGATCGGCAGGCCCAGTACGGAGGCCTGCAGCGGCGGCTAGAAGGTTAGACAGTGTCATGACCTGTATGAGCCTTAATGATGTGTGGAGAGTGAGCAATCAAGATAGGGGAGGTTACACACACTATTCGGCATACCACAATTTACATACCCGCATAGATTATTGGCTAGCCTCTATGTCATTGATGGATCAGGTCCGTAATTGTGTGGTATTAACATGCACGCTCTCGGATCACTCACCACTACTGTTGACACTGGCCACCCCCAGAAAATCGATTCCACCGTTTACGTGGCGCTGTCCCCCTTATTCACTGCTGGACCCCCTTTTCAACGGGTAACTTGCAGAGGCAATAGAAACGTACTTCGAAGCAAACATAGGTTCGGTGGGCAGCTTCCAGACAGTGCAGGAGGCATTTACATACATATACACGAGGCATGGCAATGTCTAAACATTCAGGGGTCCTTAAAGCTGTCAGACAGAGTCTGGCGGATCTGGAACAGAAATTGAGACAATTGGAATCGAGGCAGGTGACAGAAGGGGGCAGGGAGCTAGAGGAAGAGATAAAATTACTGCTAAGAGAATACCATGAAGTGGCAGATAGTGAAGTGAAACACATGGGCAAATACGCCACGGCACGCACATATGGAGGAGGAGATAGGCCAGGCTCGGTGCTAGCATAGATCCTGAAGGCAAAGTGTGGCAAAACACTAATCACGGAGGTGAGGTCGGCGGAAGGTGACATCTTAACTGAGGACACAGAAATAGCGCAGCGGTTCAGACAATTTTACTCGGACTTGTATACCTCAAGGTCAGATGACATGGATGAGGAAATATTAGATTATTTCGAGCATATTAAGGTGCCATTCCTCACGAATACGCATAGAGAATTCCTAATGCTTCCCATCGAAAATGACGAAATCTTGGAGGCTCTGGCAGGCATGAAGTCTAAGAGCGCTCCGGGCGCAGATGGCGTCAGGGTTAACTTCTATAAAGCCTTTATTGACTTGTTGCTCCCCCATCTTGCAGCGCTATGTGATGAAATGTGTATTATAAGAACTATGCCACAGTCAGTGAGAGAAGCAATAGCAGCTATCCCCAGACCGGGGAAACCACCGGAGGAGTGCAGCAGTTACCGCCCCTTTCCTTGTTAAATGTGGACACCAAGATATTCGCGAAAATATTAGCTAATCGCCTGGCCCCCCTGTCTTCACTTCTGGTGGCCCAGGAACAAGCCGGATTCATTCACAGTCGAAATCTCACATATAACATTTGCACAGTTTTCGGAACCATACAGCATGTAAGGCAAGACACTGTGGCAGTAGAGGTTTTCCTAGACATGGAGAAGCCTTTGACTCAGTTGAGTGGGCTTCCATGAGACAAGTGTTGACAAGAATGGGACTGGGGTCGGTATTTTTACAGCTGATTGGTACCTTGTATAACAGACCCACGGCGAGGATTCTCCTGGGGAATTTGGTTACAGATTCATTTGCCATCACAAGAGGGACCAGGCAGGGCTGTCCACTGTCTGCATTGTTGTACGCCCTGGTTGCGGAACCGCTGGCATGTGCCCTCAGGAAGTATCACAGACATGAGGGCGTTGGGTTCCCAGCGTATAGGATAGTGGTGTCAACTTACGCAGATAATACTCTGCTGTATGTACGGGAACCCGAGAGTAACTATCCGCTGTTCTCAGAGAAGTTGTACACTTTGGAGCATTATCCAGATTGAGAGTGAACTGGGCGAAGTCCATACATTTCCACTTACCCCGGTCACGGCAGAATTTGAGATGGAGTTCCCGTTGCAGTGGTCTGTAGACTCAGTTAGGTATCTAGGTATCCGATTGCACACGGACTCGGAGATTGTGTTTAGGGAGAACTAAGGCACTGCAATCAGCAAATTAGAAAACAACGTGGAGTCTTGGTGCCGCCTTCTGCTCTTGCTAATGGGACGTGTCTCCATGAAGAAGAGGTGGTCTTACCCAGACTATTGTTCCTGTTCATGAACATCCCAATAGTATTGCATCGCAGCTTTTTTCAACTAATCAAACAAACTATGATAAAACTGGCATGGGCGGGCAAACAGGCGAGAGAACAATGGCAAGTCCTCACGCTTCTATATAGTATGGGAGGTCTGGGTGCCCCAGACTTAGAGTTAAATTACTGTGTGGCGCAGGGCGCCCACATGCATACATGGATTCACGGAGAGTCGGACATCTCATTCCTTTGTATGGAAAACTCATTTACCGAACCTCTCCCTTTACCGGCTACGATATTTGAATCCGTGGACCGTAGAACCGGAATATTAGACTCTATAAATGCAACTCACCACGCATGGCACTGCATATTGCACCAACGGGGCGAGGCTTTGCTATACTCTCCAGATATGCCGGTGGAATGGACCCTCTGGTTAACTCCTTACAGAGACAAAGGAGTAACACGTGCATTACGCAAATTAAACATTAAAGTAGCCGGGGACCTATTTCAGGACGGGGTAGCGAAAACGTGGGACCAAACAGTAGGATCGACCGACGCAGGCACATTGTTACAGAGTTTTCAGTACTACAGAGTGCGCAGAGCTATGCTTGAACAGTTGGGGGAGGATTTATCCGAACCACCAGACGTGCCAGAATTATCCTTGTCCTCAAGACTAAATCTCCTCGCAAGATGGGTACCAACCTATATAAAATAGCAATGGCGCACAGGGCGAATCGATACATGGCAGCAAGGTTGTCATGGCAAAGAGACCTACAAATAACAATAGATGATGTAATGTGGCAATACTGCTATATGAACACTAGGTGTATCTCACTGCATGGTAAGCACAGACTCATACACTTTAAGTACATCAACATAGCCTACTACACACCAGAGCGATTGTGCAGGTACGGGCTTCGTGAGGAGGCGAACTGCGAGAGGTGTCATGCCCGACAGCAGATTTCATACATTTAGCATGGCAATGCCCGGGAATATATGCATACTGGGAGGACGTCTTCAGGGAACTGGGGAGAGTAGTGGAGGTGGAGCTGACGGCAGACCCAGCGGTGGCTCTCCTAGGATACTCCCAAAAACTACCAAAGGCAATACGTAGGCTGGTGAATATGGGTCTGCTGATTGCTAAACAGGTGGTAGCATTGTGCTGGATGAGAGGTACAGTGCCAACAATTAAGCGATGGTCTCATGACATGCTGTATTGCTGCACGCAATCAGAAAATTACAGTGAATCGCTCCCCCCCTCCATCCCCAGTAGTCGACCAAAGAATTTTTAGGGACTATATATGACTCACAGGCTTAGTGTGTCGAGGAGGCGGGGACAGCGGAGGAGGCGACCCAACGGGAAGCGGGCATGCGGCCTAGCGAGCCAATTTGTGAATGATAGAATATGGGTCAGTGGGCTGTACACATGGTTGCCTGGTAGGGACTATACCTCACGCAGTGAGCGCAGCGAGACGGGTTATGGGCTCGGATGGGGCTAGCAAGGGGGCGGATGGGATAAAGGGCTAATGGATAAAGGTCAGCTACCAGCCTGGCAGGGGCAGGAGTTGGTAGAAGATTATTGGTGATAGCTTGCATGAGTTCCAATGGGGATGCCTGTCGGCAGGGGCAAGAAGACACGGCTCCTTTGAATTACTTGATACGCAACAGACATATGACGCTGCCGCCCCAAACCGGGTTGTTGGCATTGAAGCTGTGTTATTTATACAACATTGGGGCGTGCTCGGCCCAAGGAATGCAGAAGTGAATTGATGTATGCTTATGTGTTTTTATGCAAAAAACTTGATTAAAAAAGTAAATGTGTTTTCCGTTATGTTGAAAAGTGAGTTTTGCACCTCATAGAAACTTTTTGGTAGATGTATCATTTTATAGTGTCGCTCCTCCCATCATTGATAGAGGAAGCCTGCGCCAGTGCCCTACATCCTATTCAGGATTACATCAATTTTTTACTGGCAGAATATATAGTAAAACAATACACTGCTTCCTCGCCTACAACCCAATGGGTCGGCAGCGTTAAAGATAAGCAAATGAAAATCAATAAGGTAAAGGATCAGGCTTCACTGTGGTAGGTTAAATACACAGCAAGTCACCTACAACCCATCCAGGGCCGGCCACGTCAAAAAAGATAAAACAGGAGGAAACCAAATCAAAGTAGGCTTCATTACTCAAGCGTACCTTCGTTGATCACTGTAATCTGCCTCTCTTAAGGCGATCTAAAGCAATAGACTCAGGTGATGAATCAAAGAGTCTGCGTTTTCATAAACTACAAACAAAAATGCATCTGAAGAAACATTTAAGAGTCCTCAATAGACACCACTATCCTCTCCAGATAACCCAGGAACAGAAAAAAAAGCGTAGAGAACCCCCGGCCGGGGGTCCGTAAGGTAACCCTCCTTCCATATGGCTTAATCTGAAACCCCGGTTCCCTGCCCTTCTTGCTTGTCCGGTATTAATTTCAAAATACGCAAATAAGTAGGACAAGTTAGTTCCCGAAACTCTGAGGAGAGAATGGTTATAAAGGGGGACCAGATCTTCGCATACTCAGATTTATTCCCAAGGGTGGCCATGGACAGTCTTTCCATCTCCAGGAGAGACCACAATCGATGAAGCCACTGTGTATGCTTTGGAATTCTATCAGTCTTCCAGCAAATCAGGAGTGTTCGGTACACAGCATTATGTGCAAGGGCCATCTGTCTACATCTGAAGGAGCGCAAAGGTAAGGTCAGTGCGTTGGGTAGTCCTAATATTGTATAGTCAGGGAACCTCGGGATAGCGGTGTCGAAAGCCCTGTCTACGTCATCCAGGATTCTCTCCCAATACCTAGAAAACTTCAGCCAGTTCCACAGGAGGAGAAGAAGAGTCCCTGGGCTCCCACAACCCTTCCAACATAGACCGTCACAACCAGAATTCCACTTCGTCCTCTGAGAAGGGGTGTAGTACCACTAGGTAATAATCTTATATGCTGTTTTAGTATGTCCCATAGAGTGAGCGGTGTGGTGAGCCCTATAATGTCTTCCGGTTTTTGTCCGAAAGTGACCGCCCGATTTCCGCTTCCCACCGCCTCTGACCAGCGGATCTACTCTTGCCCAGGCCCTGAGAGAGAAGCAAATACACTTTTGCTATAAGTTTGTGGTTGACATTTTTAAGAGATAACCGTTTTTCAAACGGAAGCATTGGTGTGCCAACCAGTGGGCGGGTGGACACATCCAGAACCCAATGCATCATTTGTATATGAAAAAAGTGGTCAGACTGGGAAAGGTCATAGTCTTCTGCAAGTTGCGCGAAGGAAATATGGCCCTTGTGATCAGAAAGACAGCCTAACACGTACAGCCCCCTTTCACCCAGCTCGAACCCACCCCCTTGGCCATACTAGGCGGGAAATCAGGGTTGTAGAATATTGGAGCTATACGCAACATAAATGTTTTTAGGTTCACTGATCTGGATACTTTATCCCAAGCCTGCAATGTTGGCATCGTGATAGGAGATGAGTACAGCTCCCAGGCACGAGGGGCCCTGGGCAGCCATACCCTCCTTCAAATATGCCAACCTGCAAACGTCTTGTCCATAAAAATCCAATGTTTCTCCGTCATCGGACAGTTCAATTCCACCAGGTATCGCAAAATAGAGGCCAAAAAATATCTGTTAAAATTCAGCAGAGTGAGGCCCCCTTCCTTTTTAGGGTGCTGCAACAAAGTCTTCTGCAACCTTGGGGAAACCGAACCCCAGATGAAGCGTTCAATTTCTTTTTGAATGGTAGGAAGCAACCCCAAGGGCGGGAGAAGAGGGAGAGTCTGAAATACTTACAGCGCCCTCCTCAGAACATTCATTTTGACCACTGCAAGCCTGCCTATCCACGACAACGGCAGCCTACGCCTCTGTCAAGTCATTCCGTATACGCATAAGCAAATTAGAATAGTTAACCTCTGATGTTTTTGCAAATTTATATTAAGGACCAGTCCCAGGTAAGTCACTTCCTCCGACACACAGTCGAAATCAAACCTGGCCCTAAGAGCATCAACTGTAAGCACGGTAGAGGTTACATTCAACATTTTTGACTTTTGCGGATTAATTTTAAAACCAGAAGCATGGCCAAAGGCATGCAAGCCCGGGACTATAGCTGGAAGGGAAGTGAGGGGATGGGCTATTGAAAAAAGGACACCATCGGCGTAAAGGCTAATCAAGTGCCGATCAGTACCAATTTGAATACCCTGTGCGTTGGGGTTTTCCCAGAGCTTCTGTGCAAAGGGCTCCATAGAAAGAGCAAAAGTAGAGGTGAGAGTGGCCAGCCTTGTCTTGTGCCGCTCCCAATTGCAAACCCACCCGATCAAACACTGTTCACCTTAACTAAAGCACTTGGGAGCTATCAAAAGTGGCAATCCAATTGCGGAAACGGTTGCCAATCCCAAAATGGTCCAGAGTAGCAAACAGGTATGGCCAATGCACCCTGTCGAAAGCCTTTTCGGCATCAACATCGACAGCCTATAGCAAAGCCTCTTCCCGTGACCAATAGACCTTGTCAATCAAATGGCAGACCCGCTTTGTGTTGTCCCCGCATTGTCGACCAGGGATAAAGGACGCTTGGCCAGGGATCAGGAGATTCAAACTCTGGGCAAGAATACTAGAAAATAACTTTGCATGAATATTTAATAGGGAGATTGGGCGGAAGGAGCTACAAAAGTCATAAAAAATCACGCTAAACAGGGTCTTCAAGCTGGCAATGGCTGCTATCACTTCCTCTGTATGCATAAGGATGTCTAGGTTTTCAGCGTCTGTGGACGGTGGTGGGGTACCGTTGCCCCCTCCACATAGGCCTGTGGGTATGAAGAAAGCAAGGTTTCCGCTGAGTATAGTTCTGAATAATACGTCCAGAAGGCATCAGCAATACCCAAGTCCTCAGAGACCTCCTTCCCTAGGGCATTGCGAACCGTTTTCACTGTCTGCGCATGCTGTTCGCTACATTAGCAATGCGCAAGCATACACCCATCCTATTCGTCCCCACAAAATACTTCTGTTTCAGTCTCAACACTGCATGTTCGGCCCTGTCAAGATCTAAACGTTGGAGATGTAACCGCTTCGTTTCAAGCCGCCATCAGATCCGGGGGGCTCTGGAGCGCTTGTGAATTGCCTCTAGTTCCCTCACTTTCAATTCTAGCTCTTCCCTTTTTTTCTTTTTGGATTTTATTATCATAGGCCGCTTTAGCAATTAAAGCCCCATGGGCTACCAGTTTGAGCGCTTCCCAAACTGGGGACAGTGCTAAATAGTCCGTCAGTATGGTTTGAATCACAGCCATCACTGTGGGAGATTACAATAGGGAATCTTTCAAACGCCATTGAAGCAAGGAAGAGGCTGGGGAGGATACTTGTATGGTTAATGTGATGTGTGTGTGTTCTGAGCGCTATCGCGCCTCAATAGTAGAGGCTCGAATACGATCTAAAACCGGAGAGGTGACAAGAAAATGGTCCAAATGAGCATAAGATTTGTGAGCTGCAAAGTAATGTGTAATCCCGATCATTAGGGTGTAAAGCTCTCCAAGCATTCCCTAAGCCCACAATCCTCCAGACTCTCCCTACTTGTCTTGGACACAAGCTGGGGGCCAGTAGGTGAGATCCAACCAGAAAGAATTATGCCATCATCGAGGAGACCTCGCATAGAACAGCTGTGGAGGCGCTTATATCAGTGTACTTGGAGAGGGGAGACGAGCACAGTGCATGTGTAAACGCAACTGCACTTAAGATCTAAAAATGTGCTCCTGATCAGGGCCCCAATGGGGGGTTGTCGCAGCCGCAGAAGACACCACTTGGCCCAAAAGCTACACATGACGCGCACCCTGTCACAAAACACCTTCCGTCCTGGAGGAAGTGGTGCTACACGTGAAGGCAGGAGGTCTTGCAGCACCAGAGCTCCTCCATGCCCCTATTCCAGAGGCTGGGCTCAGCGAGGTAGATGCCAAAGGCCCTGGAAGGCCTCAGATGCAGAGAGAGATCACACCATAGCTCATGGTTGGGCTCCCTCCCCGGTGAGGCTATGATCCGGATGAGCCTCCTACCTCACTACTGTCTCCAATATCGGCGCCCAATGGTCATATAGACCTCCATTTTCCACTCCAGGGTGAGGCAGCCCGTTGGTCCCGGCTCAACCGCTCCCAACCTATGCCGTCATATGGGGTGCCCTCTCAGTGCAGTCAGTAAGACGGGCCACGCTCTCCCAGCAACGTGTAGGTGGTCCGGGTCGGAAACCGCATCTACCTCCCAGGCCTGCAATCAATGGTGGGGGCCCGGCAGTGCACAAAGTTCCTCTCGGGAGGGGAGAGATCAGGCTCCTGCTCTCGGCACTTACCGAAGCCCAAGGGACAGGAGGGCTCACACCGTAGTGACGCAGAATAGACAAGGCAGGCCCCGGCTCCCCCTTGACCGCCAGGCCAATGCGCCGCACAGCTCCTCACTCCCAGTCTGTAGCTGACAACGGGCACCCCTAGGCGCAGGGACACCAACACCGAAGCCCAGCTGAGCCCAACGACGACCAGGAGCGGCCGCCCAGGAAGGCCAGAGCCCGTGGTAACTTGTCCCGTGGCGTAGCTAGTCCCTTGTCGGGAGGCACCGCAACAACGATGATGTTCCCTAGCTGGGGAGGGTCTCTGGTGGGGGTCAAATGGGGCAAGAAGTACGGTGTAGATGCGGCGAGGACGGAGCGCCGACAAAACACATCCGCTCACTACGCCATCTTGGCCACGCCCCCCCACATCCTTTTTAAATTACGAAATCATTTGCTCCAGGTTATGGTCATGAAGCAATTGCAGATCTGCTGTTGCATAGATCCCCAGATATTGAAAGCCCCTCTCATCCCAAGTCAGGGGCCATGTCCCGCCCTCCTCACACCACCTGTCTATGAGCGGGCATGCTATGGATTTTGGCCAGCTTATGTAGATGTCTGCAAAGAACCCGGCAATCGGGTCTCTGTACAGCAGCCATTTCTAGGACAAGAATGATGGGCTAAATCCGAGCCACTGGAGTAGCCCGAAGTAATATGGCCACTCCAGGGAGTCGAACGCCTTTTCGGCGTTCAATGCCTCCTCTTCTTGTCACGCAGTCAAACTGTTGTGGAGTTTGTGTCTTGTGGATTAAGAGGACATGAAGCCTGATTGATGCAGGGCTATCAAGCCATCGATCACCAGCATCATGCGGTTTGCAGGAACCTTGTCCAGGATTTTGGTTTCAATATTTAGGAGGGATATTGGCCGATAGGACGCACATTTGGCTGGGGTGCTTACCCGCTTCATAAATTCAGACAATGTGGGCTTGTCAAAGGCCTTAGGAAGGGTTTCCTTGGTACTCTATTCATACAGCATTTCTTAGATTGGCTGTACAACTCATGTCAGTATACATTTAAAGAACTCCAGCGGTGGGCCATTGTGGCCTGGAGATTGTCCACTCTTGAGCTGGGTCAGGGCCTCTGCAATCGCTCCCTCTTTCTGGTACTCTTGCCTAGTGAGGTAACTGGGACATAGTTTATGAAGGTATCTAGGTCTCTCTGCTCTCTAGTTCCCGTACCGGTTGCATACAGGTTCCGCAGGTACCGTGCAAAGACTCGGGCAATTCCCTACGTAGGCTCCCCTTCGGTGCCGTTGTCCGTATCTATCCCATGTACCCACCACTGGTTATCATCTCTCTTGGCCGACCAGGCTAGCATATTCCCATCCTTGTTCCCCATGTCATATATCCTACTCTAATTTGCCCTGTATAGTGTTCTGGCTTTGTTATATTGCAAGCTCCTTTATTACTTTTTGACTTGTTCTAGTCTTGCGGCCATCATGATGTCCGGTTCTACTGCATGCTGTAATTCATAGGTGAGGATTTCTGTCTCTAGATCTGTTAATTTTCCCTCCCTCTCTCTTTCTTTTTCCCCATGACTTGGAATATTAGTTGGCCTCTAACTGCTGGTTTATCCCCTAGCTAAGCTGGTTCAGCACCAAAAGTGCCCGTCTCGGTTTCTTTAGGTGGCCTCTAGCTCGCATACCTTAGATGAGCAATAACCGTATTGTTCTGTTCGCTGATAAGGTCTCTTTCTATCTACCTGTTCCGTTTTGGCATTCCTTGAGTTGATAATGCCAAGGTGCCTCCTAGGAGCTGATTGCCTTTGCTTTTGTTGTTTGCAGCTCATAACTCAGGCTGGTGAAATGGAGGTAGGACCACAATCAAGAACTTGTGAGTGATCCAGAAACAAATCCAGAATTGGTTCTATGGCCTTCTCAATGGTGCAGCAAACTGCCTTTTCCTCTGCCTATTTTTTTTTTCAGCTCAGTCTTTTGTTTTTAGAGAATACATCTCCGATCTCTTCACCACCTACTTTCTGTACTTTTTAAATGCTAACCTCACAACCCATAACCTTTTTCACTTTTGTTTTTAATGAGACTGCCCCGATATTTGCCTTATGTAACGTCTTCTGCGTTGCCTTTTATTTTAAGTGGACAAAGAAGAGAAGACAACAGCCTTGTCATTGGCAGTAGATACGTTCCTTAAAAAAAAACGAATATCAGTAAGCTTGACCAATTATTGCCATATCTAATTCACTGGGTATTTGCCTCCTGCAATCTACAGTGTACAATTCAGTCCATCATAACACTATCTGCAATGCCATGCTTTGCAACACTCACCTTCCTTATTAACAAACAACTATGAAGTTAGTAAAGTGGCTGTCTTAATATATAAGCACATAACAATCCTCAAAATAAAATCATATTGTTATCGAGTTTGGCGAATGAGTTCAATATGAAATGACTCTACATCTATGCTATGACCAGCATTACATTGCACAATTGTGGTCTGGGACGTTCCTAATTCTGTGCCCTTTTGTCACCTTTCCTAAGATCTTTAAGACAATCTACTCAGTTGGGCCTTCAAAATAGAAGAATCACCGACACAACTACAGCTATACTCTCAAATCTTTACACAAGTCACATATACACTTCCCTACCTTTTTCACTCTGTTAACCAATATTAAGTTGCCCGTGAACTGTCCTTGCCATTTCATTGAGTCTCTTCACTGTAGACCAAACAATCTGAACCCTATATGATTCAGCCTCAGCATTATGTTAAATAAGTTGGAGAAAGCTCCATTAAATTTGATAATATCTGTGAATTGGTCTTTATGCTCAAGGCTCCATTTGTCATTATGACAGACACCAGCATCTGCTCCCACGAAGAAACTGGACCTGACTCACTGACAACCAGCTCACCTCCTCACTCAGCAACTCCACCCCAACCATCGCGGGAAACGACGACCCCAACACAGCAGCCTGAACCCTGCACAAATGGATCTCCGACAGCGCCAACACCATAGCCCCCCTCAGGAAAAACAACAACACCCACGCTAAGAAAGCCAGATGGTTTACCACCGAACTTTGAGAGTCCAGACGCACTTGCCGCCACCTCGAAAAGGCCTGGAGGAACACCAAGTCCACAGAAGCACACAATAACTTCAGAGCCGCTGCAAACGCCCACTATCAACTCATCTGAAAAACAAGAAAAAAAGCGATTGAAGACAGAATCTCCACGCACGCACGCAACAGCAAAGAACTCTTCAACATCATCAAGGAGTTCGCCCAACCCACCAGCGAATCGACGGACATCCCTCCCTCACAAGACCTCTGCGGCAAACTCAGCACCTTCTTTCACCACACAATCAAGAGCATCTACAACAATTTTGACGTAGACAACCAACACACCGAACCCTCGCCAACCACCCCTGACACCCTGAAGCCAGCGATCGACAACTGGACAGCCCTCACCACCGAAGACACACTGAAGACAATGAAGGCAATCCACTCTGGGGCTCCCACTTACCCCTACCCCCACCACATCTTCAACAGAGCTGCCAACACCATCGCACCCATACTCTGCCACACCATCAACCGCTCCCTGGTGACCGCCTCGTTCCCCGACGACTGGAAACACGCCAAGGTCAAACCCCTCCTGAAGAAACCCTCCGACCTCAAAAACTACAGACCCATCTCCCTGCTCCCGTTCCATGTGAAAGTCATCGAGAAAGCCTGCAACAGCCAACTCGCCACATTCATCGAAGAGCACAACATCCTCTACTCCTCCCAATCCGGCTTCAGAAAAAACCACAGTACGAAAACCGCAATCTTTGCCGCAACAGACTACATCCGCACCCTACTGGACAAAGGAAAAACAGTAGCCCTCATCCTCCTCGACCTCTTATCGGCGTTTGACACAGTCTCTCACCGCACTCTAATACGCAGACTCCTCGACGCAGGGATCCAGGACAAGGCCCTCGAATGGATCTGCTCCTTCCTAT
This sequence comes from Lissotriton vulgaris, assembly GCF_964263255.1. NCBI lineage: Eukaryota > Metazoa > Chordata > Amphibia > Caudata > Salamandridae > Lissotriton > Lissotriton vulgaris. Next base: position 404,342,247 of record NC_141687.1, read on the forward strand.
CCGGCAGAACGCAGCGGGTCAGGCTCCCCCCTTTCCTCTCAGACCCTACACCACCCACCTGGGGAGTCCCTCAGTGGTCCTCCCTCAGCCCTACGCTCTTCAACATCTACATGGCTCCACTCGCCCTCATCGTCAGAACCTACGGACTCAACATCGTGTCATACGCAGACAACACCCAACTCATTCTCTCCTTATCCAAAGAACCCAACACCGCCAGACACAACTTTTGAGAAGGCATTGAAGCCGCCGCCAAATGGAGGAAAAACAGCTGATTACAACTAAACCCCAACAAGATAGAAGTACTCATCATGGGCCCAAACCCGACGCCTTTAACAACACCTGGTGGCCCCTGCCCTCGGAAACCCCCAACCCCCATGGATCACGCACACAACCTGGGAATCATCCTGAACTCCGAACTCAAAATGGACCGCAAGATCAACTCCGTCTCGTCCTCCTGCTTCCACACCCACCGCCTCTTAAATAAGATCTTCAAATGGATCCCCCTCGAACACAGAAAGACCGTCTCTCATGCCCTGGCCACCAGCAGACTTGACTACGGCAACGCACTCTCTGCCAGAATAATCAAAAACCTCACCCGCAAGCTACAGAACATCCAGAACGCCGCCGCAAGACTGGTCCTCAACCTACCAAGACCCTGCCACATCTCCCAGCACCTGCGCACATTCCACTGGCTCCCCATCAAGGCCAGAGTCACCTTCAAGATAATCACCCACGCACACAAGGCCCTCCACGACACCGGACCAGCATACCTGAACAGCTGGCTCAATTTCTACGTACCCCAAAGGACCCTACGATCAAACCAACTCTTCTACGCCGTGGTCCCCCGGACCAGAAAGACCAGATCGGGAGGCCCCTCCTTCTCCTTCCTGGTGGCCAGAGCCTGGAACGCCCTTCCGCCCCACTTCCGACAGACAACATTGCTTCCCATCTTGGCAAGAAACCTCAAAACCTGGCTCTTCGACCGACCCCCTCCTTGATGGATTAGAACCTACACCCCTCCCCTACCCCGAGCGCCTTGAGACCCTTACGGGTGAGTAGTGGCGCTTAACAAACGCCTAATTGACACCGTGAAGCATACGTAGCAGTTAATATTCACTGAGGTTGATCACATTGTGTGTGGGACAAATTGTTACCATTTGGTGCAAATTTCTGACCTAGCAAGATCAGGTAGAGCTAGACCATTCTCATGAGTAACACCTCCATTTGTTTGTGTGGTGGTTGGTTTTTGATATCTTGTTCAGCTGACCTACAGGACACTGTAAATTGTCTCTCTTCAAAGAATCCTAAACACATTTCTCCACTTTCAAACTGTCTGAGACCTCATTTTTTAGACTCCTTTTTTGGACTCATTATTTTGATCAAGCATATGAGGCCATTGGGAAATAGCACTGTCTGCTTTCTTAATTACTTCATATCTATTTTGTTAAAAACATATTTCATTTAAAAGATACATTCCCAATGTTTTTGTCTCCTTAATGGCATATATATAAACTACATCCATAACACCACCAACTTTACACCTCTTGGCTCATGGCTTTTGCCTGCAGGTAGAACCTTCTGCAGCATTGTAATTTGAATTGGTTGAGGATTTTTTACTAACTCTAGTGCCTTGGAACAGTGAACTTTTGCAGTCAATATTATATTTTTTTTAAGCTAATCTTGGCCTCGGTCAACAATTTTGTACCGTATTCTTGAAACTGCATCAACCTTGCTTAAACATTTTTTATTGTATGATGTAGCAAAGACAAGCTTTTGCTTGATGTTATTTTTACTTATATGAAAAATATTCAGTACTCACACTTTGTGCTTTGTAATGAGACTTTTCATTTGATCTTCTAGCAACAGCAAGGAGAGTGACTTGTCTATTGATGATTTGACCACAATAAGGACATCGTTATATGGACTAATCAAGTATTTTTTGAGTAAGGGTGAATCAGCAGAAGAAATACAGAGCATCATGGCATACATTGCAGCTACCAGTGAAGAAGACCAGGTGAGTGTGCCTAGTGTTATCATAAATAGTGGTGCTTCCTTTCAAATGTTACATTTGTAGTATTCTATTAGCAAATTTAATTAATGAAAATATTTTGGGGTCTCTGTGGTGAACATCTGGAAGGAGCACCTTTCATATTTAAATGCAGTATGGAATTTGTCCAAAGTTCCAAAGATTTGAAAGAAATAAGGTTCTGATTTAGACGGGTACTCCATCACTTCTGTCCACCTTATTGCAAGTTTATTATTTCATAATGCACTTGTAATTAAGCGTGTGGGATATCCGTCACATCTGTGATATAGTACCTATCTGCTAAACTCAAAATCAGAACCTAAATGTCTGTGATGTTCCACAGTGCTACCTCAAAACAGGGTGGGCAGACTGGAGTGTTTTTTTTAGTGGTTAGGAACAAAAATCTTGTGCATGCTAAAAGAGCATGGTAGTCCAGGAAAAGTGTTTTCTTTTATTCAACAAATGGTTGCATATCATAAAACACAAAAAAATTAAGTAGGTGATATTTGGCTTGAGAGCCAGGGTTGTGTCGCTAGAAAGAAAGTGTTTTTAGGGAAAGTGGTGCTCTTAAATATCGTCAGAAGTTAAAAAAAAAAAAGTAAATAGCCTTCATGTCATCCACACATAAGACCTTTCTATATTCAAATATAACTGCTGGAGTTATGATTTATAAAATGCTATGAAATGTAGCTCATGAGCTGATATTGCTTAAAAATTCCAGTCAGCTATACATTACTGCTGTACCCTAATTAACATTCAGAGGGGATTACTGCTCAGTAGCATTGCTAGTACACATGACCACAGTGTTGTAAAAATATTACCAGGGTAAATGCTGCCAAAAGTAATTACCCAAGGCAATAGAAAAAGCAGTACTATTTTCAGCATCTAACAAATATCTCCTCTATTCAAATGTACTGCCTTTTGTTGGAAATATGATTTGCCAAAAGATCCCTTTCAGTTTCAGTCATATGTCATTTGCAGGGCAAAACCGTTCTGCATTGTGTCTCGAATCTTAAGGGAGACTAATAACCAAAGCTGTCTTGTTTTGTTCATTTTAAAATCAGCTCAGAGCTCATCTTATTTTGGGTGGTAAATCTCATGGACTTTCTGCCCAATTTTTTTTCTGTAATGGGGATTGCCAGCAATAATGCACTTACTACCAGTAGTAATTAATTTACTGCTGATAAAAAAAATATTAGTAACGGTAATCTGGTCCGTGTATTGTACTGGTAGGCAGTATTTTCTCATTCTGTAATGAGTGCCATTTTCACTTATGGTATTCTTACAGCGGTTTTCAGAATTGAGACCAATAGTGTTATATTCTTTTTCCTCACGTGTCATGATTGATCATTTATGAGGTGTTTGTTCTTGGTGAGGACAACATTCTTATTTACAGGTGATTTAGTTTCATAAATGATTACTTGGGCACGCATAATTAATAATTATTGTCCCAGGAGATAACTTTTTTATTTTTTTTATTTGCAGATCATTTATTGTGTTAAATATGTTCTGTTACATGAGGTCTTATTCTATCCCAACCACTGAACTGGACCCTGTTTGAATGTATTAGTACGCTTGGAAAGTGTAGATGTAGTTGTAAATTGTTCATGGGTTATATTATTGTTTATGTATTTATTTGATAGCACAAGCTAGTAAAATCCAAACATTACAAGAACTATGTAAAATTGTCTTTTCACAGTGCACATAACATTTCCTGTAGCACAAACCGAAACAGTGTATTTAATTTCACACACAAGTTCCATAGACGGTCTACAGGGTAGACCTGTATAGTTTAAAAACAAGGAACTTCAAATACATGACTTATATTTAAAAATATACCAAGACAAAATAAGATATGCGTCCATGTAAAAGATCTATTTAAAAAACATGTACATTTTCCTTCAATATTCTTTTATAGTTGACATAAATGTCTGCAATAAATAATGGTTAATGAAATAAACCCACACTCTTAACCGCATCGCTGCGGTGGTTATTTTTCCGCTGTGCGGCATTTTAAAAAATACCGCATTACATGACGAGCTCAGCTCGTCATCAGCACACGACCACCGTGGCTGATGACGAGCTGAGCTCGTCATCAGCAGCAAAGGGGTTAATCCAAAGTGTTTTATTTATTATTGACCGGTTAGGGAAGAACATCACATATTTAAAGTTGTTGAAAACCCAAATAATCTCTTGTCAAATCTACAGAAGATTTCTCATTCAAAGAAATGCAGCTGAGACTCAAGTGTTTCAATAATTCTGTTTTTTCTTTGTTTTGTTTTTAGCAACCTTTTTCTAGACAATCTATTTTTTCCCCAAGGTAAAGTTAACCACTAGAAAAAAGGATTTTATTATTTTATAAGCTTCATCATGTCCTCTAATAAAGCCCTCGAGGATGTCCAGAAGACACATATTGAAATGTTTTATCTGCTTTAATTCCCTGTTACTTTGCTGACATTTTGAAAGTAGATATGACCCCCAACTCCCATCTAATAACTTTAATCATGGCAGAGCGTAGGAATGATAGGAATTTTTCATTACCATACCTTTGATTTTGGAATACTTTATTTGACCTTCCAACATAAAAATTACAGCCAACAATTACAATTTTCCCTTCCAATTGCATTAATAAGTGAGCTGGATGAAAAGCACTCAAACATATTAAAGAGGGAGAAACCTGACAAAGTGTTAGAGACCTTTAACTCGGTCTTCCTTCATTGTGACTTTCAGGATAGGTTTAGAGATGAGTCATACCCAAGTATTGGTACTCCGTAGCCACCCGCCAACCACCAAGAACATATATTATGTTCTTGCCTGACACAAATAATGTTTGTTTATCTGAGTTTATTTTTAGTTTATTGGTGTCAGGATACGTTTTTAGAGCATCAGTTTTACTCTGTGGTCCTCTTGAAGTTTGGAGCTAAAGTCAACGTTTTTTGGCAAAGAAGAGGAGTTCCATATGAGATCTCCCAATTTTAGGAGAGAGGATGTCCTTTTACCAGTATGGCCAGAAGATCAGCCACAAATAGGCAAAACAGTGTTGGGGCCAGCGAACATCCCTGTTTAATGCTATTTCTGATTGGTATTTCATCCATTTGTCTCCCATCATTCGATGCCTATACTGTATCCAACTTGTCTGAGTGTAGCAGTTGTGAATCAAAAGAAGCCATGCTGGTAGCTCCCAACTTTGTAGTTTGGATCATAATTAAGAGCTATTGACGAAATCAAAGCAGCCTTAGAGTAATAAAGCAATAACATTCCTTGAAACTAATTCTCTCTTTGTTCCTAGGGGGTAAAGCATCTCTCACTGGGTCAACCATTTAACCTCCACAAAACATATTTAGAAAATATTTGGACTATCCAATTGTTTCTGTATTATGGCTTAGGGATGTGTCATTGTGCTCTATCTACGGCAGGTCAGAAGAGGTAGCCTTTCTGCATGGAGGTTAACTTTCGTTGAGGTGCCTACTGATTTGTCTTTGATCCCTTACATTACAAGGGGCATGCGTGTGATCTGCTTACTATTGTTTGCTTTCAAGATAGAGCCTTATCTTGGTCTTAGGTGTAGATGACATTTTCACATCGCTTCCATCTCATGTCTCCTTCAATGATTTCCTCTACTTCCCCACGTTTTAAAGAATTGATGCATCACCTAGAAAGCTTTGGTCCTTGGCAAGCCTGCATTCCTTTCAAGTAAATTGCCAGTTTGAAAGTAAAAGATCACAAGAAGTGACTATCTGCAAATTTTGGTGACATAACCTGTCCTTACAGGTCTTTATCACCAGCAGCACATTAGACTGCCTCCTTCTTTTCTTACTGAGTTTTGGGAAGGCTTTCAAAATGTACCTTTTAGTTTGGCATAGTGCAGTGTAGGTATTTCTATGATAGTACCAGAAAGATAGCATAAGGCAGGAAGTAACAGACTGCATCCTATGTTATTGCCTCACGTTCTGTCCTTCGGAAAAAGAGAGGTTCAATGCTGTGCACCTTGCTTTAATACACGTCGGTGTAAGCATGGAGTAGTGATTATAATTTCTATGTTATTGGCTGTAGTGGATGGAGGAGGCCTGTATTGTTCTATAAATGTAAATGTGGGATTCTTGTAAAGCGCACTGTTACTCTACCCGAGTGTCCTGGCGTTGTAGACCGCTGGGGAACCCGTCCTGGTTTTCCCTGTGAGATGGTCCCTTTCTGAGTATCTCCAGGGTGAAACCAGGCATCCTCGGCGACTGTGGGGGGCCGTTGTAGAGATGAGGCAAGCTTAATGCCCAGAGTTACCGAGTGTGTTCCCTGGTTAGAGTAGGCACTGAGACGAGAATTATCGAGTCCGTTGACCCCTGGCCCACAACCCTGCCGCGTCGGGAATTGAACCCTGGTCCCGGGCTGGTCTCTGCTTACAGGTCTGCCGCCTCTAACCAGTGAGCCACACCTCTCCTCTCTCTGTTCTGTCATGCATATGGTGTGTCTTTGATGGCAGACATTAGTCTTACACAGACAAGTGTGCAAGCAAGCAGCCTCTCCATCCTCCCCTCCCCTCTGTCAATGACAGCTGCTCTTTATGCACTAAAGTGATCCTGTCTCACATTACTACCCAATGGTGCCAGCAATAGTTCACCAGTGTTAGGTCTGCACCCTTCTCTGTGTTGTGTCAATGTCCCACCCAGGTAATCAATGTCAGTTTCTTACACGGCTACCAATTACATAACCTCGATTTGCTCTCCTTTGCCTGTTTCTTATACTATTCCCATGTATCAATTGTTCCATCTTTTCACAATGCTCACATGTGCCCCTTTCATTTTCTGCCCTTGAGTGCTGGTTTCCCAGAGTACTGTGCTGATATTCCGAACAGGCTGCATGAGTTGAAAACCAAATGTCTGCACCTCACAACACCCACCTCACATTGCCAACCAGTGTTGTCTCTTTAATTACCCCTTAGTGTAATTTCTAGATACTTCCCAACAGTGTTGGCTTCTCAACTGCACAACAGTGGTGGCTTCTCATGCTGCCCCCACAGCGCAAGCTCCACATAGTGGGTGAACCTAAATCACCGGGACAGAAACTTAAAATAGGTAAATGTATAGACAGAAGATATGGTAGACCTTAAATCACGTTTTTCTATACTTTGGTAGAACAGTTGTAATGCAGATAATGTTATGCTAGGGAATTCTGAACATTTTAATTTTGGAGATTCGAACTATATTTCAATAGGGCTCTGTGAAGTCAAACTAATTTTGAACAAAGTGGTTAATAGAAAGAGTTATATTCAATTTAGACATTTAAGTGGAAACACTCATCAGGTAATACACAATTGCAACTTTCATGTTCCTATAGTTTGGTTGAAGGAGAGCCTGGATAGTATGTTGGTAGAAATCTACTAAGGCACATGCATTTGGACTGCGACCTCCACCTTGGTTTCAAATCTTTACAAAGATATTGCCTTTGATTCTTAGGTGTATTTAACTTCATGAATATCACTCAATGATCAGGAATGCAGCCTCTGAACACAGGTTCCTGGTCAGCTCACAGTGGGAGGTTAATATCTGCATCTATCTGCATGTGGCCCCAACAGACCATATGCACATTGCAGATAACTTTGAACCTGATTATTGCATTCACTGGGAGCCAATAGAGATTCACAATGATTGTACTTTTGCAGGTTAGGGCACATCATGTCAGTCAGGCTCTGTATGTTTTGCTGTCTCATGGTGGGTTTCTTTGGAAGCATGATTTAGTTCAAGCATGTTAATGAGTTGTGTACCGCGCTCGCATACCCATGGGGCGTCTTGGCTTTAGCTGAGAGATGAACAAGGAGAGAGTAGAAGAAAAAATGAGCAAAAAGGCAGAAGCAGATGTTCTGCCGCATTCTGCAAAGTCTGTAATTTATTAAAAATCTGCTGGTGTGCATTCAGGTACAGTCCATTGCAGTAATCTATTTTCGATAGAGCTAAGGAGTTGAATATTGTTTTTTGTAGCTGAGAGGGAATGAAACATAGAATCTTCTTTATAGTTTTAAGAATGAAGAAAGCAGAAAATGTGACTGTTTTAACTTGGTTGTAATACGAGAAAGTGTAATTGAGAAACACGCCTTGATTTGTGACCACCTTAACCGGGTTAGGTAGTGAGCCCAACTCGGCGGGCCACCAATGAGGGGACCAGAAAGAGGGTTGAGCGCCGAACAGCAGCCCCTCTGGTTTACTTGAGTTGAGTTTGAGGCAATTTGATGCCATCCTGGAGCTGACAGCTTTCCTGCAGTTAGAAAACCTGGCAGCCGTGCCGTTATCTTGGGCAGCTAAAGAGACTCCAATTTGTGTATCGTCAACGTAGGATGTTATTGCAAAATTGTAGAAACGGATACGCTTAGCCAGGGAGTCAGATTGAAAAGTGTGGGCCTGAGTGAGAGCCCTGCGGAACTCCGCAAGGAAAAAAGGAGGAGGAAGTAAAGTCAGAGAGACGGACAGAGTTTTTTCAGTCAGAGAGGAATGATTTGATCAGTTCCCAAGTGGCTCCTGTTACTCCGAGCCTACCCTAAGTGGGTATCGGGCACAGAAGATGAGTCAATCTATGTTTCTGTGATAAAGACAAGTGAGTGGTGATGGGTGTCCATAAATAGAGCACGTCAGTGCTGTGTTTACCAAGCGAGCGAGCGTTCGAATGGACACATACCCCGGGAAAAGCAGTCTGGTTCTTCTCGGTCGTGTAGAAGGGTGAGGGCATGGTGTCAGACAAGCTGGGCATAGTATTAGAGACCGAGTATGGCTTAGGGACAGCCAGAATGAAGCCACAAGCACGGCATATGCAGGGAAAGGAAGAACGTAGGGAAGAAACATTAAGGCAGTCACAGTTCCTATAATTATCTGAGCGATTGATTGCCAGAAATTAGTCTCGTGAGTAGGTAATCTCAGCAGGAGAATCCAAAGAGGAAGAGGCTAAGTTGCTGTTGCTATGCGTGGTCCGTGCGCAAATGGGTGCAAACGGGCACTTGCAGGCTTGCCTTAGGTGTAAGAGAGGCGTGCATCCGTTGCACGGATGCATGTGCGCTGAATCAAATAGGAGGCGTAGCTTGCTTGTGTGGTAACGCTGCATTCGTAGATTAAAACAGATGGCCAGAGTAAGCAGGGACTTGAAGCGAGAGTTCAGTAATCCCTGATTGCTGTTCCAGGCTACCTTAGAAGCAACAAACTAATGGTAACATAGTAAAACGTAACACAAAAGTGAAAAAGCATACAATTGTTAAAATGGTTAAAAAAAACAGGTTATACCTGTTCCAATATGGCCCCCGCATTGAGCCAGGGAGCCAGGCACCTCCTAAAAGAATTCTGGCTGCCCCAACTACAAGGAAAGTAAACTTGCAAGGTAGCTAGAAACCAAGCACACCACTCAGCATGTCTTCACTGGTGCTGTTGTGAGCTGTGGTTGATTTGGAAGGGTGCACTGTTGACTTAGGGGTGGCTAGCTAAATGTTATTTTCTAGTAGATACTCTACCTCCATTCAGGTGAGTGGGGATAGTGCCTGATTTGGGTGCCAGCAGAGTTAAATGAGACTCTTTATTTCATTAATTGAAAGATATGGTGCTATCATCTTAATCATATACTGTAGATGCACATATATATGAAGATGTCTCAGACACAATGTGTGACACCCTAAATGTCTTTGCTTTCACTCTCCTGAGCTCTATTGTTGTCTGTTGATAAGTATTGGGTGCACTCCAAAGTAGATCTGGTCATGTGGCCCTCTCTTTTAGCTTTGTTAGCAGCATGAAGGAAAAGTACAGTGCCCTGATTTGTGGCATACTGCACCAGGAAATCCACCAGCTGCAGCATAACTACATTTAATATGTATCTGGTAGACAATTTTTGGTTGGAAATGGACAGAGCTTTGCCTTTAAACCTACATCACGTGTGCCTAACTTCCATCAATTAACTATTAGTTCTTCATTTGGTATTACTTGCTACGTTATTCTGATCATAATGGGCTTCCTTACTGGTGTGAGATGAGAATGCAAAGACCTCCAGTCTCTAAAGTCTTAACCTTGCCTTAGAGAAATTGTGCATTCTTTGAAATATGTAATGTATAAACTGTCTGTAAAAAGATTCTGTTTTCATCTTGTAGCTGTGCGGCATTCTAGAGGTGCTATTGAGTCTTCTCCAAAACAGCCCATCTCGAGACCAACTTTTTCTTTTACTGTTTGAACCTGGTAATGCTGACATCCTCTATGCTTTGGTACTAAACCAGAGATATTCGGACAGACTGAAAGAACTTGTATTTAAGGTAACTTCTTGATTCATGTTTTTTGTAACATTGATGATTATTCACAAGTTAACGTTTTAACTGCAAATGTGTTATTTTGATATCTTATCTATTCAATTATTCCACAAAATACTTTATCTCATTTGATCTGCATTTGCTTGAGGTAGAAATTGTTTTTCTGTTTCCTTCCTGAAAATTTGTCCTGGTTAGTTTGGTTCAGTGATATCCAAGTACTGAGCTTTTCATCTTTGGAAGATGGCAAGTAGATTTTGGGTAGCGGTTGCCAATTTACATCCATCCACAAACAGACAGTTCAGTCTTTTTCTTCCAGTCAGCCATAGATACTCTGTTTAAAAAGTACCTGTCTGGGATAAAATAACTTGTAAGATGACAAGTGTTGTTCTGCCATCTAAACTTGGTGTGTGTGGATGCAGGGTCAGCTTCTCGGATATTTTCAAATTGAGAGTTTTCTTTCTTTGAAAACATTAACCAAATGGAAGATGAAAAACTGCTGGCAGTTGGATTGTTTGCTTGGACTTAGAATACCAACCTTCTATCCGAAAGCTCAGGACTATTTCAGCAGTGCATTGTGGCTCATGATAAATAGGAGGATACTCAGGTTGAGTTCTGTTTATACAAGTGATTGATCCTACTGTCTTCTAGTAACAAAATGCAGCATAAACCTTCTGAACTCAATGGAATATGCAAGGCATAGAGCTGCACACTTTTGCCCTCACAATACACAGCGTTTCCAGATATACCGTAATGGACTTAAAACCTATCCATGAGAAGGATGGGGTTTGTTAATTATTCGATTTTTTTATTTTTTCAACGGAAATTCTAGCCCCACGGGTACATCAGATAGTACTAGGGAACAAATGTAATGCATCCAGAGAGACAACCACGTACAGAGCATGTAAGGAGAACAGCAGTACATTAAGAGAAAATAGAGCATGTCATATTCAGTGAAAGACAACGTTATGTCCTAACGTTGATGAATATGACAATGTAGACTGTTTAAACTTCATTAGGTATCATGTAATTCTGAATGTACTCTTATTATTTACAATCTTTATTTCTGTATTTTATACCCGTACAGATATGTTATAGAATGATGATATACAATACACCAGCTAGTATCTATGTGTATTGACAAGAGGCATCAGAAAAATAAAAAGATGACTTCTCACTCAAAAAACACCTTCACACATCCACACACATTCTCCAAGTTACTTCAATACACATTAGCTAAATAGTTCTTAATAAGACTAAGGGCCTCATTAGGATTGCGGTGAATCCGCATACTCCGGGCCGGCGGAAGCCACCGCCGGCCGGGAGTATGCGGATTCATCGCGGCGGACACACAAATGACCCAAGCCAGATTAGGATGGCTGGGGAGTCATTTTTGCTGTCGCCTTCCGACCGCGGCGGAAAAGCTCTAACATAGCTGGCGGTGTCTATCAGACACCGCCAGCCATATTAGGATTAGAATTTTGTAGTGCCTTTCCGCGGTGGCAATGCCGCCACTAAAAGGTATACAGACTTTTCTTTGGGGGCCCGTTGCGGGCCCCCCGGGTGAAGGAGGGGTGGGGGTGCACATGGGGGTACCTATGGTACCCCCCTGCATTTGCATGCACAAAGTGGCAGGCACCGCGCGGTGCCTGCCACTTTGTGCATGCAAATGCACTGATTGCATTTTTAACATTGCGGCGGTTGCTGCTTCAAGCAGCACCCGCCGCACTGTTAAACATACAGGATGTGACCGCCAGGGTGGCGGTCACATCCTAATTTGTATGGAGGGACCGCCACTGCCCATGCGGACGGTCCCTCCTCCTCTGGGGTGGCGGACGGACGCATCCTAATAGGGCTCTAAGTAAGAGAACCTGACCAAATATCTTCAAAATTAGACACTCAATCTCTTCCTTTCAATGGACAAAGCTAAGTTAAGTTGAGACATTAGCCAATCATCTACCAAAGGTATTTTGTGTATTTTCAAATGTGGCACACAACCTTTTTAGAGAATATAGATGGGAGGTACCCCTTAAGAAACTCAAGGGAAATGAGGTTATCTAACCTGAGAAAAAGTAAATCCCCTTGAGAGTGTCGTGGGAAGTACAATTTGAGTCTCTGTCACTTATGTTTGTATATGAATGCTGTAATGATAAAACATAGGTGATAATATCCGCGAGCAACGAATGTACAAATTGTATTTTACAATTTTTATGTTTTACAGTTTGTCTGTCTTGTCAATTATGCAAGTCATAGTTGATTGTGTAATATGTTGAGTCCTTTTCTTTTAGAATTGAAATTTGTTCAATAGTATTATGAATTGTTTTTAACTATTTATGTTCAATAAATAATTTGTACAATATACATTGGTGTTTATAATAGATTTCATGTCATTGTGATTTTTTAGGCTATGTGTTAATTAATTCCCACAACACTCTCAAGGGGATTTACTTTTTCTCACACAACCTTTTTAGCAATCAAAATTGCTCTGACTAAAAGTTCCCTTGTCACAGTGAGAGAGCACAAAATGGTAGCCCCCTATTAAAAATGTCTAAATTGTATTTTGGACAAAACTTTCAGAGTGTGAACTAAGTTAATCTCTAAAGCAACTCATCTCAAATTCACTTTAGTCTTCTGCATGACCAAACAATATGACTTATGTTACCAAAAGAGATTTTTAACTCCCAGCAGCCATCATAGTTCTACCTATAGATCCTAAGGAATGCCAGTAAAGCCTACAAATCTGCTTTGTATAATAATTGTTGATCAGTTTAAGAGGTGAAATGGACATTCATTGTAAACTATTCAACTTTGTCAACAAGGCATAGAACCATTTACTACGCTTAATAATTTATCAATACAAAGCTGGCTATGCTTTTTGCTTTCTAACCGCATTATAAATGAAACCTTCCAATTTGTGTCATTTGTCTGATGGATACTTCTAATTGCAGATTCCTCACCTGTAAAATATTCCCCAGGTGCTTATCTGGACACAGAAGGTTTCAGAGCTGAGCTCTGGTGTGCTACTGGTGGTGTCATGTGGTGCCGCACTGACCTTATTCCACCTGGAAGCAACAGAGCGGAGCAGCATATAAGCGCCACCCCTGTACTCTGACATAAATTCCTTTCTTTCTGCTTCTTTAAACTGAGATCCAGAGCTCCACTCCCTTTTTGTTGGTTGACAAATCCTTTCAATTCTCCTTTTCCAGTGTGCAAGGGGCATTGTCCCCACCTAATACTACCCGGTTCAAACTGATGTGACTATTGGAAACAGATGTGAGATACAGATCCGCTCGAAGTCTGCCTCTGGTGTTTGGGGCACTGCTTGAAGAAGTGTGAAGAATGTGCCCTGAAGGTGAGCCAGCACCATGAAGTGAAGCTGTATGTTGCCGAACATGAAAAAGAAGTCACAGATCTTATGTAAGTCCTGCACCAAATCAAGGGGTCTGTCCTGTTCCTGCTTTTGAGCCTGTTTACCGCAACAGGTCTTCCTTGCAGTTGAAGTTGCCATGTAAGTTGAGGTCCAAGTCAAGGAAGAAGCATCAGAAGTCAAAGTGGGACTCAACCCCATCACACCACTCTCTGCTTCTGCCTATAGAGAAGTTAGGAGGATATGAAGGTGCCACTCGTTTTTGCTCCTGATTTCTGATTTTGGAGCAAATTCCGAAATTGATCCTGATGGACTCAAAGATCCCTGTGCCATTGGCAATCCTTCAGCAAGTCGAAGCCTATAAGGCTGCCATCTTTCTTATTTTTGGCACTCTTCCGGCTCACATTTGGACCCCAATGATTCGTAGGGGCCGTCAGTCAGGTTACTGCTGGCGGATCGGTCCTCTGCACCATCTGAGCCCCTAGAAAACACAGCTGATTCCACATCAACTCTGGTGTTGACTTCCATTCTACCTCCACTTCCAAGACCTACGCCGATTCCGACATCGCTTGTGCCAGAGGTCGAGCCCATGCTGACTCTGTTATATGAATCAGACCTAATTTGTCTCGACCAAGGCTGTGCTCTGAATATCTCCCATTCTGACTAGGTATTTGCCACCACCTGATGGGGACTCTATACACCCTCCCCTCCTCCCCCAAACATCATGATTCTGGCAATATATATATATATATATATATATATATATATATATATTGCACAAGGCCGTTGATTTCTATATTTCCCTGATACAGGGTTGATTTCACCCCTTAGATCTCTAACAGAGGGTGGTGTTTTATTTGCCAAAGTGATTAGTTTTGTGGCTGAAGTCCTTGACCTACTGCAGCTGCATCGGGGCATTTAATGAAGCCCTGAATAACACCCTTATGGGTGCTTTGCCCTAAGCCCTGTTCTTGACCCCCAGGGAACAGGAAAGGGACCAGATGTCACAGACCGGCACTTGGCGGGCAGGATTTTCTTGCACATCATCATTCTCCTGAGAGTTTTGTGGTCCAGGTTTCCACCAGCAAAGTACATCCCAGTTCTTTCCCCACAACTTTTCCAGGCTGGGATTTGGAGAGGATTGAGCCATTAATGAAGAAAATGTTTATTTTAGCCAATTTGACATTGGGATTGGTCACTGAGGTCTGCCTGTTAGGGCATTATGCGGATGCTCTCTGGAATATGGCCAGCAAGATCTTGTTGGCGGTTCCGAGAAATGTCGGGGCTCTTTGACTCACACTATTCATGACAGCCAGAATGCAGCCAAATATGTGATTACTGATGGCATTGACATTACTGGTTGCTTGGGGCCGAGCTGAGGGCACTAGAGTGGTGCTCCACTCCCATGTGTGAGTACGATCCACTGGCTTTTCTGGAGATGTGCAGGCATTCGTTATGGTTATGGCTTTTGATGGATCCTGCCTATCAAAGCCACTGCCTTGTGACTCTCCACCCATGCTCTTCTGTTTCACCATCAGTGTGGATCTTTCCAAGGCTATTCCAGAGGGCCGGCATGTAGACCACACTAGGCGTCGCCACCACTGCAACAACCACCTCAGTCCTTTCTTGTTATTATGCAGCGATGGCGCAGGTCACCAGGGACAATGCCCTTTTCAGATGCCTGACCCTGCAGCATAATGCTCTAAACCGCTTTCATTTGCCCTTAGTGGCAAACAACGACCCCGTGGGTGGCAGAATCAGATATTTTCGAAAAGGGTGGTAGTCCATCACATCCAAGAGATGAGACCTCTAGGTCATCCCGTATGGTTTCCTCCCACATCCGAGCTGTTTTCAAAGGAGCACCTATCCACCTTGCTGTGAGAGGCACAGGACATTACTGGCCAAAGGGGCCCTCGAGAGCAGGCTGGTCTTGGAAGTGCAAACAGGATCTTGCTCCTGCTGTTTCTTCATGCCAAAGGAGGACGGAGGACTTTGTTCTAGTTTAGGAGTGTGCCTTCTGAATGCCATCCTGAGGAATGACAAATTCAAAATGCTCTCTCTAGCCCAATTTCTGCCTTGTTGGATCCGGGTGACTGGATGGTTCCCTTGCAGTACACTTACTTTCATGAGCCATTCCTGCAGCCCTACAGATATTACCTGCAGTTCAACGTGGCGTTTTTATGTTGTCCTGCTCCCCTTCAACATTACCAATGACCCTCAGGTATTTATGAAAGTGACCGCGGTGGAGGCCGCACATCGTTAATTACCAGTTTACCTTACCTTGAAGACTAGCTGTTGAAGGCAGGTTTGCTACAATCAGTTGTAGATCACCTCCAGATAAAGGAGCTATTCTAGACAAGGGGCAATTCAGGGCCTTTCCTCCTTCACAATAAATCCAGGGCTGTAGTAAGAAGTGTGGAGTGTGGTCCTGTGCCAAAAGTCCCTGTACCTTCTTGATTGTGAACAACTTGGTAGGATCTCTAAACACCTGCGGAGAGGAGCTCAGCCTGCGACACCTGGTGGATCATGAACTGTGGTTACATCTCAAGGTGGAGCAGGACATCTTCTGACGTAGGGAGAACCATGCCTGGATTTTCATCACCTTCGACAACATGCAGTACCAAAATGTCTGTACATTGGAGTTTGCAAGATGACGCTCTCTAAGAGATGCATTCAAGCTAGAGTGGAACACAGGATGTCTGTATGCCTTTCTGGCTCTGTCTCCCCTGCCCAAGTTCTGAAAGAAATGGGAATGAGTGGACCCAAGTCATCCTAGTGGCTTCGGAATAGGCCAGCAAAGTGTGGTATCCAAAACTTCTTCAAATCAGTTGCAGCAGCTGGGCAGTGTTCTGCAACCAAACGTATACAATCTACACCTCTATGTCTGGAGATTGATCAGTGGCAGTTGACTGTGTTCATTCCACCTCCTGAGGTTGTTGAGGTCTTCTTCACGGCTAAGCAAATTGTTGCATCTACTTACACTTAAAAACATCTACCTCATTGGGATCACCTTAGCTCAACGGATGAGTAAGCTCCGTGCTCTCTTGGTGCAGCCCTACATTACCTTATCCTAGTCAGGGTGGTGTTGAGGACCAGGACAGTGTTATTGCTTAAAGTTGTGATGCCTTTTCACAGTGAGCAATCCATCACCCTCCCAACGGTTTTTGCTCCACCCCCCCTCTCGAAAGAAAAGGAGAGACTCCACCGACTGGATGCTAAAAGAGCACTGAACTTTTACATCAATTGCACCAGAAAGCATCTGGTTGGCAATAGATTTTTGTAGGGTTCTCTGAGGCTAAGAACTGTAAGGGGGTGGAGAAAATGATTCTGTCTAGATGGATAGTTTTTTAAAATAAGATATGCTACACATTGGCCAGAAAGTAGTCTTCAGAAGGACTTGAGGGCCGATTCCACCATGAGCACTGCTGCCACCACTGTGTGCCTGTTCTGGACCCCTGCCAGGCCACAATATGTGCATCACTGCCATGTTCATGAATTACTATTGCATTGATGGCTGAGTCCAATGGGATAGGGTATTTTACCCTTTTGGTCCTGCAGAGCTTTTGATCTGAGCCCACTTCACAGACCGTCCACCGGGGGAGGTACTGCTTTGGCTTCTGCTCTAAAGGAGAAGAATCTGCAATTAGATCTATACTTTAGAAGAAAAAGTGACTTACCTTTGGTAACGCCCTTTCTAGTGGAGACTCTATCTGCACCTCTCTGTTCTGTGGATTTGTCTCTTGTTTTACCAACTAAAAAGGTCCCAAATTGGAGATCTGCACACTGGTACCTCCAATTTTTTTGTGCTCTGCTTCCAAGGGTATGGAAAGAGTCAAGCAAGAAACGGATGTCAGCATTCTGGGTAGTGCACTAATGCGACTCGTTACTTCTGGGTAGAATAAAGGCAGTTTGGAGCTGCGTGATTCAACCTAGAGGTGTGCAAGAGAACAACTGTGAAAGCTTCCAGATACAGTATGGCCCCTGTGGGTATTCTAAAGGTGAGGAATATCCAGTTAGAGTATCTATCAAAAAGAGCATTACTGAAGTTGTGTTACTTGTAAGCTAGAGAAGGGTGAACTTGCTTTATTTGTGATCTCAACTATTGATTTCCTGAGTGCTCGGAGAGTCGTTTCTCACTCTTATGAAGTTCGGACTATAAACTGGAATCTTCTTGGACAGAGGTCACAAATATATCACTGGTATCCCTTGCAGTTCCTCCTTCCTCATCAAGCTCTGTTAATTCAACAACTGCAATAAGTCTGACGAAGGAACTGTGGACCATGAAAAAATCCCTCAATTGCCTTTTAAGGAAAGCAAGAACATGAAACAATGACCCAGATGTAAGGAGAGGTTGAGGCTCTAAGACAGGAATACAGAAAAATGCTGGAGGCTAAGAAACACAGGATAGAAGAAGAAAAGATGTCAAGAACTCTTCTAAGCTTGCCAATCAATGGGCCAGCATACATTTTCGTTACATGTAAACAGAATAACAGAAAACGGCAATAGAATGGACACAAAAAACTTTCTTCCGCAAGACTAGTCAACACATATAAAAAGTGTTTGTAGCATGTGTAGCTGTAGATACATATGCTATGCATACTCCTACCATCTATTGTTGGGCTCAGACGTGTACAACTTGTTTTTGTTTGAAGAAGTCTTTTGAATCACAAGGTATATTGACTCCTCTTACGACTGGTAATGTGCATGGGCATTGGCTCCATTGTTAGCTTGTTTTCTTTTCCTGTCAGATGTGCATCGCTACGGCTCTGAGTCAACCCCATGTGGAATTGGTTTTCAAGGCCTCTCGAGTCTTCCTCTCCCAATAGATAGAGACACTCAGTTTTGTGTGTGTTTTATATCGCTTCCGTCGTGGTGCTTCTGTCTGATTTCCCGTCTCTGTCTTCGTTGACTCCATTTTTGGGGTTTTGCCTCTCTGTCTTGTTCTATCGGGCTTCAGCCTTGAGAATGAGCCAACTGTGATTGGTAAAACACCCTTTTGTTTCTGTCCACAGAACTCGTGGACAGATCAACATTCGGTCTGCAACCTCTGCTTGTCGAAGGAGCACAAGACCTTCTGCTCCGACTGCCTAGCTTTCTGGTTAAAAAAGACCACCTAAAATAATCAGAATCCTCAGCTTGCTTAATGCACCATGGAACAGCAATGAGACCAGGAAACCCGCAGCATATTTGGATTTCGAAGGAGAGGCACATGTTGCTGAACAAGCAGCTGCTTTCAGAACGGAACCAGATTCACCTTCGGACTCTAAGGCAGCAGATCCGCAGCTCACACCAGGCCAATGTCAGAAGATGTGGACAGTGAGAACAGCTCCTCACAGCTCTCACCATCAGGTCACCCACCATCAGGTCGAGCCCACAATTGTGGAAACAGCCTTCTAGTCTACAACTGCATCCCAGAAATGAGCGGCAGTGCCCTAAAGCTTTGGAACTGACTTCAAATCCATTCTCAGCCCCTCCTTCGGCAGCCATCCAAGACTGTGCCTTTCTCTGCAATGAGAGGTGCTGGCACTGATTGGCTCTTTGGACCCGAAACAACACTCAGTGTCAAAATCTCCCTCAAAGCCAGAACAGCCATAGGCACCTAATCGACCATCCACGGCAGACTCTGAAGATCAGTAACTTCCGTTTCTACAACGTCTCCGAGAGGAGTCGGATTCTTGGCAAAAGAGACTCTTTGTTCACACCCATACAGGGAAAAGTATAGCAAAACCATCACCAAAGGTGCTGGAGATTCTTCCTCGCAGGAAGAAACTTACCTTTGAGGAGCAGTTTGTATTGGAGCCTCCTCCAACTTCTAAGCCGAAGAAGCATCAAGATTGGGCACCAGTCTACAGCCTTCTCGACTTTCTGTGCCTCCTTCTGCCCTCATCCTCCCGTACCATCTGTTGGGGACCTCTCTGGTCTAGCCCACACACGTTCACCAAACACTGCTGTGTAGATATGCTAGAACACCATCCTCCCAGGAGCGTTCTGTTTTTGCACATGCCTTTACGTTTACTTTCTTTATTTCCTATATCTAGTTGCATGGTTATCTTCCTGCACTTACCATGCTCTATCTCCATCGTCACCCACAGTGAGGTAAAACAATCTGACAATGGAACTGATGCTCATGCGCAATACCAGTCATAGGACGACTAACTATACCTTGTGACAAGAAAGACTTCTTCGAAGAAACAAGTTCTACAGGTCTGAGCCCAACACTAGATGTCGGAAGTATGCAGAGCATGTGAATCAACAGCACTACATGCCATGAACAGATGCTTACAAAGTAAATAACATTATCCTTATGTGTTTAAAAAACTACTCCATATTCTCATCTGAAAACATCAACTTAAGCCACACTGAGCTGCTAATCTAAAAGTCAGAGGCAATGGTAGCCTTGAAATGTATAACCCAAGAGGTGGGCCGGACCAATGGCTTCCCTACTACTGTATTTAAACCCAACATTTCATTATAACAAAGGTCTTAAGCCTATTATACACCCATTGCTTTACAACATATGGGGTCATTGGAGACTGGCTGAGCTCGCTTCTGGTGCCCATTTTTTTAAAAGGACAGCATTCAAACTATCTTTTGATTACATTTTTGGATATAGAGGGGAAATACTATGCAAAAACCTTCCTAAGAAAGTTGTGAGTTTGAGCCAAGATAAAAGATAACTTGCTTTTAATCAGGCTTTGAGAGACCTGCGGTCTGAAGGACAATCCAATGAACCAGGTGCTGCTCACACAGAAGTCAACCAGTAGGACGATAACCTCTTGTACACAGTACATATTGATTTCCAAACTGCCTTGCATTTAACAAACTATTGCTAAAACTGGTGCACTGGGGTATTTCTTCGAAATTACTGGGTGCATTAATCAATCAATCAGTCGTATACCAGGGCAAACATCAAACCAGACCCAAACATAGTCGCAAATGAACAAATCCTCACCAATAAAGGCCTAACACAAGGCTGCATCTTGTCTCCTATTCTTTTGAATTTAGGGCTTTTTCTCATAAGTTCAATTTACTTTCATCCAAATTTATCTCATCTATCATTAAATATATTGCAATATGCAGATGACACTGTAATTTTAGCTAAACGCGCAATAAAGCTTACAGAGAGCACTCTGCACCTTAACTGAGTGTTACGAGGCCAATAATTTAATTATAAGTAATTAGAAAACAAAGGTAGTCATTTTCGGTCTCAAGATCCAAAAGAAGGACAATGGCAGATGGATAGCACTAGGATACCTTGTATGTAATGTTACAAGTATGTGTGTATGCTTGGAAGATTGTGGCAGGCACACATTGCTTCAAGGAGCAATGAAAGCCTCAACTCTAGCCCTGAATAGTTCATTTTGGTAGCTAACAGAGAAAACATCAGGACCATCTGTAGTTTTTTTCTTATGAGTGATCAAAACTAAGCCTGCATTAACCTTATGATTTCTCAAGGGATATTCAGTAAATGTCTAGTTATTGTGCAGTGCCACACTCATCAAATTCTCCTTAGCCTCGGCCAGAGCACGTCTCAAGCTCAGGTTTGCCTAGAATTCATTTGCTCAATCCCTTATCTTAATGGCCTTATTCCTGTCTTGTTGCACACACCCTTAGAGCAGTCTAGCATGGTATGCTGAAATACATCCCAAGGCAAGAAGTAAGGATCCCTATGTCCACAAAGCACAAGAGTTCCTACATGAAGGACTCCCTAGCTCCAGTTCAGAGACATCTGATTTAGTTGTTTTTATTGTTTCAGGTTTGAAAACATTAGCTTTAACGGCTTACTTAGAAAATCATTATTTCAATATTTTAATTAATTGTACAAATAAATAAATGAAAATACTCCAACATCCGGTCCATGTAGCTCTTTTAAAGTATCACCTTACAACTTAACAGATACTATGCTATTATGATATAAGGTATTATGTAAGGTGATCCTAAATCAGCCATAGGTTCCCACGCCATACCCAAGGTATGAATTATAACAAACGGCAGCCCATGGTGGTCATCATCTATGATAGTAATGACAGCTCTTTTCACTAACATCATGTCCTTTATCTAGGTAAACACCATAGCAATATCAGCATTCTGACTGGCTAAAGTTACTCTCCCTTTCAGACCTCTTTTCCATCTTGCAATTCCGGCAAAACACCCCTTTCTACCACAGTTTTACCAGCCTTTCATATGGCTGGACAAACCTTAATATAGTCAACATGAAATACACTGGAACACTTGTGGCATACAATCTTATCATCCCTTTTCTTTCTAACACGATACGGATTGTTCAATGGCTATGAAAGTTAATTTAAAGTGGGGTCTTCCATTACCCACAATATTTCTTTAATTGTCTTTGAATTAGTATTTAATACCAACTGATCTCTGATCTTTTCATCTATTGCAGCCATTGTAGACCAAACCCCTCATGGCAGCTTGACATACATTGAATATTTTTTTGTGCTTTTGATTTTCTAGGAGAAATGTGATACCTTTCTGAGTCATGCATATACAAAGTGTGAATCTCTTCTCTAGCCTATTCATTGCCCCATCAACATCACTTAAATCCTGTTCTCCTTCTGCCAATGCCATTCACGATAAATGTTTAAAAATATGTTGGCCTTCAGATCCTAAACAGTGCATTAATATATTTTGCTTCCATTTTACAGGCACTTTACATGCCACAGTAGCTATTATGTAGCTAGTATTTTTAAATTCCTTATTTACATCTCTTCCTGACATAGGAGGATCTCCTGTAGGTTGAAGATATTTTTTTAGTAGTTCCAATTGCATGGCTTCGAAGAATGTGAAGAAATCATGAGAATCCTAACTCATGCATAAACATGTAGCGTGCCAAGTAATATGCCAGAATAAACATATGAGAATTGGCATGTGTCAACAATAAGTAAGATTTTTTTGCTCTATAAATGTTACCCACTGTGTTTATCAGAGGTTTAACAGTCTTAGGTTAAATATAGACTTCCGCATGTGTGCATTTTCCTCAATTATAGAATGCAGATCAATGTTTAAAATGGGTCACAGTGTGTTCTAACATGGAGATATACAAATATCAGTAGATGTACGCCTCTTTATTTCATACGCTTCGCAGAAAAGAATCATTATGCACAGCAAAGAATGGGCTTCATTTATGCATATAGTTGTGTAAAAATATGTTCAATTAGCAGCAGGCTGGGTGGCATTCACACTCAGAGTTGGTAACTGTAGCAACAAAATGACCACCTGTAGAAATAGGAGTAGCATGATGAAAATTAATGCAGGTAAGAGGGAAAGTAAATTCCAACCAATTGAAGAGGGAGCCAAAACTCCAACAATGCCTCCTCAACTGATGTTGTGTTTTCAGGTATGTTCCATCAGATGTATGCATGGGAATTTCTATTTACACAGACAATATTTGAAAGATTTGTGGTAGGCAGGAGAGCTGGTAAAATGATTCATTCATATCTTGTAATAGGAGTACATACAAGTATCTGCTTATGTTGACATCCTCCCGCTGCTAGTTTTGTTTGCGAAGTAATAAGGCAGTACAAAGGTAACACATTCCAGAGAGTGAATAAAAAAGGGAAGGATATAAGGGAAATACAATATTTTAACCATAGTAGTCAAAAGAAGAAATAGAGTTTGTAACACAACTTAACAGTTCTCTAACTTCTTTGAAGTTGAAACAGATTAAACTATCCCTCACGCTCCCTGTGAAATCACATGGCTATAACAAAGCTATATCAGTTGCTAAAATCAACTGCACCACTTTCAAAGAAATCTTTTTTAGAATTTGTTAAAGCAATTGCCAAAACCAAACACCTCCCTTACTTCTCAGATTTTATCCATACGTCTCTCGTAAAGAAAATTAGCACCTTTGGCTCCCCCTATTGGTCCAGCCTGGTCAACACCTCTCTGTCACAAGGAAAGGTCCCTAATTGCTTAAAGATAGGTCAGGTCCTGTCTGATTAAAAAACAAGATGAAGACCCAGCAGGTCTGAATATCTTACAGTCGGCGTATAACCTTTTATTCCTTTTATGTTTCAGCTATTAGCCATACAATATAACAAAAATGTTTTTAAACAATAATATATATATATTAACACATATATTAATATAATATGCATTACTATTGCATATTAAATTAAACCAATATAACACAAGGACCTTTGCTGTTATCCTGTTGAATCACTGCAGTTCCTCTCGTTAGTTTCCATGCACATAAGATGTAGGAAGCAGAAGGGAAAGAAATGTCCAGAAACGCAATCCTCCTGCATTGTCCCTGTGTAATCGAGCACAGCTGTATAAAGTGTGCTAATAATTCTTGCTCTCCGAACATTCACACGCATCTGAACTAGTCTTGAAGAAGGACCATTTTTTAGCTGAGGTCAAAACCAGGACAATCCTTAATCTTAATTTAAAGTAAAGGCTTTTGTTCAGGGCAGGAGTCAGGTGCTCTAGTTAAGTTTCAAATGTACTTGTGTGTTTTGCTACTATATTTCCAAGACTGCTTCCTGATACTTACATGAGTGTTTCCCTTTGGGGACAAAGGCGAGCTGTTTCTTATCTGATAGCCCGATAATTGTTTTATATTGATATGGTACTAGATAGGGTCATCATTCCAGGATTCGCCCAACTGTCATGCATGCGGATTACTTTTATTGCGTTTTTAACATAAGCAAGCCAGATGATTTTCGATATGCATGTGTAGCTTAAAAGTTCAGTGAGAGTATTTAGGCAGGTTTTACCTGCTGTGTTAGTCTATGCCCCGGCTCAATTGAGAACATGCTTGAGAAGCATGATTACCGCTATGCTGGTGATGCCAAGTTCAAGACTAAGCTCATCCATCAGGGTCCCTAGACCCATACGCAGCATCTGCCACAAGCTTTAATTCTAATTTTTTTGTAAGTTTGCCAGCTGCTTGCTCTAGGATAGCTTATTATCAAAGCAGGTTCCTAAGTAGTTAAAGTTGTGTAAATAATCCAGATTTTTTCCCTGAAGGAAAATATACGCTTTTATCTATATTTTTGGGTATGGAACTTAAGGTTTGAGGCATATGAGCTGCAGATTACACACTGTGCATAGATCGCCACCTAGTGTTGTGCCCGGATGTTTGCAGTTTGTTTTTGTCCTGAAAAGTTCTTTGGAAGTCACAAGATAGGTGACTCCTCCTTTGGACCTCATTGCGCATGGGCATCAGCTCCATCCTCAGATTGTTTTTTCAGCCATCGAGCTCGGATGTGTTTCCTGCGCTCTGGTTTGGAACCGAATTTTCTTTGGCGCGCAATCCTCACCCAGTTTGACGGTATTATTTCGATCACGCTCCCCATCGACGCGATTCTTCACCACTTCGAAGTCTTCGATTCAGGTCGTCGACGAAGGCCTTCTGGCCTACTTGGGCCTTACTCAATGACTCATGGAAAAGACGCCATTCAAGAGGTGTCCTCAATGTGGGTCGAAGTTTCCCCACACAGATGTGCATTTGGTGTCGAACTTTTGCCTCTCACAGGAGCACGAGGCCAAAGACTGTTCCGCTTGTGCCTCCTTCCGCTCCAAGAAGACGATTCGGGACCGACGAGCTCGAAGAACTATGGCTTGCTCCTCAGCTTCGATCCCCGACGACATCTTTGAAGAGGGTGTCGAAATGCCAGAACACCAGCGGGCCGAAGAAAGGGCCAGCTCCTCTGATGCCGAAGACTCGGACGTCGAGGACATCACTCTAGCTCAACGGGTCGTAAGTAAGAACGTCTCCCCCAACCCTTCCTCGACACCCTCAAAAAAAAGCTTCGGTCACACCCTCACCTTCGGGCCCGGGAGCACACCGAGTGACTGCTTCCCACGCCCTGCCTTCGGGCCCGGCAAAGAAGCCTACAAAGCCTTCAGGCGGCTCGGGCTCAAGTCAGCCTATTCCCGGTGTCGATCCCATACCGACACAGAAGAAAAAGCCATCTTAATCAGCCACGCTGACCCCTGCTCCAGCATCCAAGCACTCTGCGCCGAAGACTGGCACCGGCCCATTGATGCCAAAACCGCACTCGGAGCCGAGTAAAAAACTTCCTAAAGGTCCCGACTCACATGCTTCGGAGCCGAAAAAACACCCGATCCGAAAATACACGTTACTGTTAAAGACATTTCGAAAGGTCATAGTTCTAAGACAAAGGACCCTTGACCAGCTACTGAGTCTGTGCCGAAAAAACATCCGGAACCGAAAACATCGACTCCGAAGGATCTGCCCTACACAGAAGAGCTTTTTACACCAGATCCTACTAAAAAGACTTTTGTAAAGGATCCTAAGACTGGCCAACTAGCTCTTCGCTCCAAGAAGAGACCACTAGAGGCGCCTGCAACTCCTCATCCTCCAAAGAAGAAAAAAGACATTGCAACCTCTCCATTAAGCATCCCTTCTCCACCACCTCCCCATACTATTCCTCCTCCTACACCTCCTCCACCCCATCATTCGCCTACACCATCCACTAATCCAGATGATGATGTAGATGCAGACTCTGATGATACAGGTGGAGGTGCACAAAACCCAGTAGTGACCAATAGTCCCCCTCAGTCACCTAATCCATGGAATGATTATAACACCCCTGATGTGCCTTACGTCCCTCAAGACGATGTATATCCTTCCAGGCCTTCCCCACCACAGGACACTATAGGTTTTAACCTATTAGTCCATAGAGCTGCACAGTACCATGGGGTTGACTTGCACACAGATACTGTAGAAGAAGACTTCTTATTGGACACTTTTGACACCACACAAAGGTCCACTGTCATATTGCCAATGCTTAAAGGGGTTATTAAGCATCCAATTGAGGTATTTAAAGATCCTGTCAGGGCTCGTGTCCTCAACCCTCGCATTGAGAAGAAAAACAAAGCTGCCCCTACAGATCTAGTTTACATTAGAGATCCAGCACCAGTAGATTCCTTAGTAGTATCTAATGCACGTAAACATGCTAATTCACAAACATCAGGTGACACCTCACCAACAGATAAGGAATCTAAACTCCTTGACGCCTCCGGTAAGCCCACAGCGTCACAAGCAGCTAACATATGGCGCATTGCTAATACTCAAGCGCTGTTGGCAAGATATGACAGGGCACATTATGACGAATTAGAATCCATAATGCAGCATCTACCAGATAAATATAAAAACAGGGCCAATGAACTCATACAGGAAGGTAAAAATATCACCAGTACTTCCATTCGTTGCACCCTAGATGCTGCAGATACCGCCTCAAGGGCAATTAATACTAGTGTATTTCTACGTAGGCATGCCTGGCTACATATTTCAGGTTTCAAACCTGAAGTGGAAAATTCCATCCTCAATCAGCCATTAGATGAGAAACACCTATTTGGCCCTAATGTCGATATATCTTTAGAGAAAATGAAAAAAGACACCGACACAACTAAATCTATGGGAGCCTTGCAAGTGCAAGCTGTGAGAAGTTGGCCCGATATGCAGCGTTCGCTATTCTTGCGACCGCTATGTATCGTTCCAACGACCCTTATGGTGTTTGGTTGTAAGTCAACCTATAGACCAGCTATCCTAGTAGCGTGGATACGAGCAGTCTAAGGCTAAAGACTCGAGAGGGCGTGTTAAGCCAGCTGTTTACCACACATGTACCCCTTGAACACCAAGTGAAAGGACACCACACAAGTGTTATGAAAATAAACAGGATATTTATTAAGATTCACAACAGCCCTGTACTCTTTATGAGGACAGGGTACTAAGCACAAACCAAATCTTTTAGGAAAATACTTCAAGTGCACAATTAAAACAAGTGTCCGAGGACACGGAAAGTTTAGTGGTCTCGGGCGGACCCGATAAGGCAAGTCGGAAGCGAGGGACTCAGGACCCTAGAGTAAGGAGGCTATGCAGGCACCGAAATGCCGAAGTTACCTAGCCACGAGGGCTGCGGCTGCACAAGTCTTACAGGCGTCGGGGGTCTTCGCTGACGAGCCAGGAGCCGGAAGAAAAGGAGTTGCTGGCCGGCGACCAGTGATGAATAGTTCGTAGAGATCCAAGCCTGGATCAGAGATCGTTGACACCTGAAAGCAGAGGGGACCAAGTTCGTACTACTAGCCAGTAGTCAGAGGGTACCAGGAGGGCACCGGTTGGCCGTCACCTCGACCAGGTGAGTGGGCGACGCTAGGCTCTGCAGTCTCACGGACCAGGAGGCGTTGTCGGCGACCACGGTGGAGGTGCGAGCTGTCCCACGAAGGATGATGCTGTCGGCGTCGCTGGGCCCAGGATTGGGGCAACAAGCCTTGGCAGATCTCAGGGCCACGTGGTAGGCCTAAGATGGCGTCTTGAATGGACCAGGAGGGTCCGGGGTGCTCCTCTCGGAAAAGGGAGCAAGGGCCGATCTGGAGCAACCAGACCAGCAGAGTTGTTTGTCGGTCGTCGTCAAGGAAGGGCACAAGCCAGTGGCTAGTGACCAGACAACGTGCTGAGCAGCGAGCAGAAGGGCCCCACGCAGATCGTGGAGATGCTGGGAGGCTGCACTTCGGTGCTGGAGCGGCTCAGGGTCGGGGCTTCTCGGACCCCAGAGCACTCACCAGAGAATTGCTTCGATGGTCGTGCTGGTTAAGAGCGTGCAGGTTCTGATGATGGCCGGTCCCTCGAGGTCTCGTCGCACCCACAGATCACAGCTGAGCTGATGACGTGGGTAGAGGTCAGAGGTGCCAGGGAAGCCGGTTCTCGTCGAGCTGGGCCGTCGGATTCCTTGAGGAAGGACTTACAGCAAACCGCAGAGTTCTTAGATGGTGCCCGCTGATGCAGGGTGACTACTCCTTAGTCACAAGGGAGAAATCTTGAGAAGAGTCTTGAATGTCCTTTCGTAGAAAGTAGTTCTTGATTCAAAGATGATCTAATTTGGAAGGGTCCCCGCTCCGGCCTTTATTCTAAAGAAAGGGGTGGGTACATGACTAGGTCCTGCCCTAAGGGTGGGACCAGGAAGGGGGGTAGTTACACCCCTCTCCCCTGCCGGACTTTCCCCAGGCCAGGGCTGGTGCCCCTGGAACTGGTTCTAACCGGCAGATGCGTAGTGAGCACCGGGGTGCCACTCCGCAGTCACCTTCTCGCAAAAGCCCTACCTACCCAGAATACACAAACCCTGTCTGGGACGGTGCGAACACCGCCCTCGACAGGAAACCCTTTGTCCAAGCTCTCCTCGCTGGAAGGACTCCCAGCAGCAGGAGGTCAGACTCGTGTCTGTGGTGGCAGCATCCATTTTGTGGAGCTGAGGCTTTAGTTAACTTTAACCGGGGTTCACAGTTACGTACATGTCGTGTCCCTCTAGAAGGGCGGAATGCTAACCTCGTCGCCAGAATTGGTGAGGGGGCAGCATCCCGATTCGTATGACACCTTACTCGACATGCCTTGATAACGCGACACCGAAGTTACCGATGTGGTACGCGTTATCATGGAACAGCCATTGGGTCTTGATTCCGCAAGCTGCAACCGGGCTCGGCTCGGGCCAGAACCTAGTTCACACGAGCCCACGCACTCTGCCTTCAGGATTGTCAAGGCCTGCCATAGGAGTGACTGATAGGAACTCGGGTGTCCATTGTATGGTTAGATATAGAGCTACTATACCTAAAGCAAAGGGTGATTACACGACTTTGCCCCAGCTGTCATGCAGCCAGTTGTGTCAAATTTAGGAGGCCAGCCAGGGGTGGCATAATACATGCTGCAGCCCCTGGCGGCCCTGGGTACACCTATGCCCTGCGTTACGGGGTCTGATAAGGTGGCCCAGTACCAATTGGTAAATGCACCTAGGGTACATATCGTAATTTAGAAAGAGAACAGCCAGGCTGTGGGTCTGATTGGCAGGCCCACAGCCAGAGAAAGTCGTAAACCAGTGAAACAAAAGCAAAAAATCTGGGTGATCATAGGATTGCAGACCCAACTCTCCTACACAAGCTCCCAGACTTTTTTTATGTCGCTCATCATATAGAGGCAACCCTAGCCAATCCACATTCACTAAGGGCTACCAAAGAGGGGGTTATAGGGGTAACAAAAAGGGCAGGGGCAATACCAACAACTCCCGCTCTGCTTCCACCCCTACCCAATGACTTTCCCCCACCATTCCACTCCTGTGGGGGGAAGACTACAACAATTTCTTCCCGCTTGGACCAACATCACATCAGACTGGTGGGTGCGGCAAATTATTCAATCAGGTTACTGTCTAGAACTAACATCTACCCCCCCCCCCCCCAACATACCACCCAAACAGCGTCCAATGTCACAAGAACATCCATTACTGCTAAAGCAAGAAGTAATATCACACAACAAGGGAGTTTACTCTCTGTACTTTCTTATCCCAAAGAAGGATGGCTCTCTAAGGCCTATTCTAGACCTCAGACCGCTAAACATATACATACAGTCAGACCATTTTCACATGGTCACACTCCAACCAGTCCTTCCTCTCCTTTTACAAAACTACTTCCTTGCTACTCTAGATCTCAAGGACGCATACTTCCACATTCCCATTCACAAAGCTCACAGGAAGTATCTCAGATTTGTAATAGACGGGCAGCACTATCAATTCAAAGTACTCCCATTTGGATTCACAACAGCACCAAGGGTATTCACCAAGTGCCTAGCAGTAGTGGCAGCACATTTACGAAGACAGCACATCCACGTCTTCCCGTACCTCGACGACTGGCTCATAAAAGCCAGCTCATACAACCATTATGTAGAAGAAACCAATGCCACGATCCAACTGCTCCACAACTTGGGGTTCACAATAAACCACACCAAGTCTCATATGCAACCATCCAAAGTACAACAGTACCTCGGTGCCACAATAAACACCTCAACAGCGCTAGCTTATCCAACTCCAGTAAGAATAGCCAGAATGCAAGCTCTTCTCACAAAGTTTCAGCCACAACACTCCCTTCCAGCACGAGTATTCATGCAAATCATAGGGATGATGACCTCTTGCATTTTCATAGTGCCCCATGCAAGATTTCAAATGCGTCCTCTTCAAGAGTGCTTATCACGTCAATGGAACCAGGCTCAAGGTCAATTAACAAACCTAGTGATGGTAGACGGTCGGACTCATCGCTCTCTGCAGTGGTGTAACACCAAAAACCTTTCAAAAAGGGCGACCGTTCCTAGAGCCAGTTCCTCAAATAGTCTTGACAGCGGACGCATCGCCCTCCGGCTGGGGAGCCCACCTACTACAACACACCATGCAAGGCAGGTGGACACCACAAAAAAAGTTACACCATATCAATCACCTGGAGTTACTAGCTATATGCCTAGCAGTGAAAGCTTTCCAAAAGCAAGTATCAAACAAAGCTGTGTTAGTCCGCACGGACAACATGACAGCCATGTATAACATACAGAAACAGGGCGGAACACACTCCCTGCAACTCTCTCAACTAGCACAAAACATATTGCGGTGGGCTATACCTCAAAACAGATTTCTCCTAGCCCAGCATGTTCCAGGAGTACAAAATACCATAGCAGATCTGATACGTCGTCAGACACAACAAACCCACGAGTGGGAACTTCATCCACAATTTCTTCTACCATTCTTTCAGATCTGGGGACAACCTCAGATAGACCTCTTTGCCACCCACGAAAACGCCAAATGCCCAAGCTTCGCCGCCAGATATCTACACCCACTGTCCAAAGGCAATGCGATATGGATGAACTGGTCAAACAGATTTGCGTACGCTTTTCCACCTCTACCACTCATGCCACTAGTAGTACGCAAACTACCCTCATTCTAGTTGCTCCAACGTGGCCCAGGCAGCCGTGGTACACCACACTGCTACAACTGTCAGTAGTACCGCACCAAAAACGATACCTGTCTCCACGCCTTTTAACACAGAACCGTGGAGAGATCAGGCACCTGGACCCAGCTCAGCTCAACCTTGCGATCTGGCTCCTGAAATCCTAGAATTTGGATATCTTAAACTTCCTCCAGACTACATGAATGTCATAAAAGAAGCTAGACGTCCAACCACTAGAGCATGCTATGCAGCTAAGTGGAAACGCTTTGTAATATATTGTCACAACAACAATATTAATCCCCTAGATGTGTCTATTCAACACATTGTAGGATTCTTACTACACCTCCAAAGATGTAACTAAGCCTACACGTCTATTAGACTGCATCTGGCTGCAATAGCAGCATATCTGCAAAACATACAGCATTTATCTCTGTTCAGAGTGCCTGCTATTAAAACCTTTATGGAAGGCCTTAAGAGAATAATTCCTCCCAGGGTACCACCTTCACCAGTGTGTAATTTGAACATTGTTCTCACACGGCTAATGGGACCTCCCTTTGAACCTTTACATAAATGTGAACTACAATTTTTAACATGGAAGGTTGCTTTCCTAGTAGCTATTACTTCTCTGCGTAGGGTTAGTGAACTACAAGCACTAACCATTCAAGAACCTTTCTTGCAAATGCATCATAATAAGGTTGTTCTCCTTACTAATCCAAAATTCCTGCCCAAAGTCATTTCTCCCTTCCACCTCAATCAATCTGTGGAACTGCCCGTTTTCTTCTCGCAGCCACAGACAGTAGCAGAAAGAGCTCTTCATACCCTAGATGTCAAAAGAGCATTGCTATACTACATCGAGAGAACACAACTCTTTTGTAAGACCAAACAACTTTTTGTGTCTTTCTCACCACCACACAAGGGTAATCCCATATCAGAATCTGGGATTGCTAGTTGGATTGTCAAATGCATGCAGATTTGCTACCACAAAGCTAAATGTACGTTATCTGTTCCTCCTATAGCCCTCTCTACAAGGAAAATAGGGGCTTCAATGGCATTTTTAGGGAACATTCCCGTAGATGACATCTGCAGAGCAGCTACATGGTCTACACTGCACACATTCAGAAAACACTATTGTGTAGTTGTGCAAACCAAACAACAAGCTAATGTGGGCCAGGCTGTTCTCAAAACCTTATTTCAAACTACTGCAACAGATAGGGGTGGTCGCCGCTAAGAGTGGGTACTGCTATACAATCTATGCAGAGTGTGTAACCTGCAGCTCATATGCCTCGAACGGAAAATGCTACTTACCAGTATGCATCTGTTCTTGGCATGTAGAGCCTTAGAGATTTACACCCCACCCGCCTCCTCAGCTACCCTTGTCTGTTCCAGTATTATATTAATTAGATACAGCTTACAGGGACTGTGATCGTGGGGTGTGTGCGGGCCGGAATAACCGGCGTGGAGGCCGTATATAGTGGGCTATGTCTCTTTGATTATCCGGGTACAGAAGTAAACAAAGACAGGGGTAGCTCCAACAGGGAAGGTCCTTGGCTGGAGATCACCACGATGGCTCCTTGAGGAGTAATGAATCCTGGTCGGATGTCGGTTTGGGAGTCGTCCTCCAGGTCGAGTCGGTTCTTCACTGGGGTGGTGGTTCCTCGGAGGTGGGGTAAGGAGAGAAAGAAAACAAAGGGGCCGCTAGTCCGACCGCTCTTGCCTCCTTCGGCACCCAATACCGTCACCAGGAGTGCGAAAGGAAAATAGACCGTGAGGGAGGAAAGGGGCGGGTACGAAGAAGATTAGGAAGAGAGAGAAGGGTGAAGAAGTACTGTCTCAGTGCGGGAAACTTCACACTAGTTCTGGTGACTGAAAGAAGGTGCTATACAGTTTCTACAGTGGTCGGTGAGAAGAGAGAGGCGGTGTCTATTTACACTAGGACTATGTACACTCTGTCACACTCTATCACAAAGGGATTCGTTACTCACATGCCCCCGCCGCAACTCTTCCCGCGAGTTGCGGCCGCTCTCCAGCGTCCTCCACTGGACTCCACCAGTCCTCCATCCAGACTACCTCGTCTTCTCCGTCTTCACCGTTCCGCTGCACTGGGTCACCGCAAGCCGTCTCCTGCCACGAATCGCACTCTCTGCACACCCCGCCGTCTTCTTTTCCGGCTTTTCCGTCTTCCGTTTCTGCGCAGGGGGCGGGACTTCCGGGGTTACACGGGAGTCCTTCCGGGTTTCCGTTCTTCCTGATTGGGTCCTGCAATGAGGGAAACAGAAATGGAGTCCGGGTTGCTAGGGACGCCGTTGGATCGGGCTGCGGGTTTCGGGACCTTGAGGGGAGCGTCGGGGTACGCGAGGTAGGGACCATGTTCTGTTCATAGGGACATCCTGAGGATGGTGCCTATTCCCATGCGCAATGTGGTCCAAAGGAGTCCCTTATCTCGTGATTTCCAAACAACTTTTCAGGACAAAAACAAACTGCAAACATATGGTCCCAACAATAGGTGGCGATCTATGCACAGTGTGTAACTCTGCAGCTCTACATGCCAAGAACAGATGAATACTGGTAAGTAGCATTTTCTTTTCTCGATGTTGATGTTAACTTTTAGTTGTGCATTAGTATTCAAAGCATCGTAATAAGCGATGCGTGGCAATTTCTGTTTGAGCGATCAATAAAGCGTCATTGAAAATAGAAGGATAAAAGCTTTTTCACCACCACTTATTGGAATGTATATTAGTATGGGTTTAAGACGTCTCCCAATGTCATTGATATACAGGTTGAATAGCATTGGGGCTAATACTGGCAGACATCCGTCTGAATTGGGAACTCAATAGTACAATCTCATTTTACACCATATCCCACTCTGGCCGTGGTGTCATGACAGAGTTTACTAGATTAAGAGACCAAGGAACACTTATTAAAGTACTCCGCAAGTTTCTGTCAACTGAATCCATTGCCATTTGCGGGTTCACTGGTCAGTCTTATTAATTCGCATTGAATTCCAGTTCAAACACTTGACTGAAGAACTCTTTGAAATTCTGAATGAGAGAATGGGACTGAATGGCAACTTACTGAGATGTTTCTACTTATATTGGATAATTAAAAGCAGTGTATACAAATTTCTAACTTGCTTAGCAACCCTGTGCTGTTTCTTAAGGTGTTCCCCTATCCTCTCTGACCCTTTCTATCATCTACATGGAGTCGCCAGCCTCCATTCAATGCACCTCCAACATCACATATAATTTAATTGCTGACAATACGCAGCTCTTTCTAAGACTCTCATGCTGAGAGAACGTGGAAAAAAACATGGCCAATATCTTTGAGAATATTCCAACACAGATGTTACATCACCACCTAAAACTTAATCTGCTGAAAAGTGACCACCTTATGCTATTCCCAACTAACTGCACTATCCTGATTTAAACTCTCACTTTGTACTAAACTGTGTGTGGTGCAAATTCCCTGGCCTTGAACATTGTTAAAACCTCCAATATTCAAGCACACATCAATACAGTGGTAAAAAAAAGCACAATTTCATCTTAGTTCCCTTCTTGGAATCTAGTCTTTTTTCTCGAATACAGGTTCTTAGACAAGACTTGACAACAAAAATTTGCTATAGGTAAGGATTCTGATTCTGCACTTTGCTTCTTTTAAAGTAGCCCTCTCTGCAACTGCGAAGCTAGCCCGGGTACCTGAAAGTTTCCCCACATCTTGTTGATCGGATCTCACTGAATTAGCTGCCCAATGAACCAAAAAACATCTTTAAACTTGCTTTTATCATGTCTACCCTGCTTCCAAAACACCTAACCACTTTGTCCAAAAATTGTAGATGGACACCTCCTCCTTAGGAGTAGAGACAACCTCTGCTGTGCAATAGCATGATTGAAGGCAACAAAAAGCCTAAAACAATAACTCCCTGTAAGCTCTTGTACAGGATAGTAATTGGAACAAACCCGCCCCCTGGTGTATTTGAAAACAAATTGAAAACCATACTTCTTCAACATCATTTCCAAGCCTAAATAATCATCACCATTGCTACATGTTTTGATAATGACACTTCATTTATTAGTGTGATACCCAGTTATACTATTCTCTCTTTATT
The DNA here is from genome assembly GCF_964263255.1 of Lissotriton vulgaris. Lineage (NCBI taxonomy): Eukaryota > Metazoa > Chordata > Amphibia > Caudata > Salamandridae > Lissotriton > Lissotriton vulgaris. Next base: position 404,377,744 of record NC_141687.1, read on the forward strand.
CATTAGCCACCTTATCTAGCTAGATGCTATATAAATACTTTGCTATATTTCCATGTGGTATATTGTATGTTTGCTTAGACAATTTAATACATGCATGAAAGTGCTACACTTTAAAGTGCTCTGCCACCCAGTGGGTCCTGTCCATGCTATATTAAGACTACTAATTAATAATACCCTTATAATTGCATGACACCCTCTGTTGTGAGCATTGGAGGGAGGGTAGTAAAGCGTTGCATGAACTCAGATGTGGTCTACGCTTATTACGACAGATACCATGCTTATGTGCTCTTGTTTAAAGTGTAACATAATAACATTGCATTTGATATTTCTGTGGTAGATTGAAGACCAGCTGCTGAAGTGTAATAAGGTCTATGAACGGAGCAAACAGCGTATTCGACTGAGGGAAGTCGGATACTCAGGTCTGGGACTACTCCTAAATGAAGCCCCAGTGACCACTACACTCGTGAAATGTCTTCTCCGACAAGTTCTTCATGCAGGTAGACTTAGATGTGTGAGAAGAAACGTGCTTTTAAGATATGTTTTCAATTTGTAGTTTCTTTAGGTAGCACTGCATGTTTTCTACAGTTCACTTTTATATACATTCATACTCTCTCAGTATCTGATGACATGACCTGTTTGCGTTGGAGACATAATGAGTTTCCTCTGTGGTTTGTTTTCTCCTGCAGATCCTGTTGTAAACTATAGGGACCTAGTAGCAGTGGTGCATCTTGCGCACAGAGCGGATCTGTCTGTTCGGTTGGCTATCTGCAGGAAGGTTAGTTGTCTTTAAAAACTTCAGTGACCCTTCCCTCCAAATAACTCAGCATTTGTTGTCTGATTTAATGAAAAACATGTGTGGATATTGAAACAGGGTTTCATGCTGCATTTTAAGTGTTTGACAGATTGATAAACTCATAACTTGCCAAAATAGGTTTTAATTTAACACAATGCTCCACACGTTTGTATACACTTAAAAATTCAGCACTCACTTTAAATGTTAGGAAACAAGTATGGCAATTCACAAGAACCAAATTAATATCTTACATTTTAAATTTTAAATTGTCATTTGGGTGTTTAATCCAGCTGAGCAAGGTCATTGTTTTGTGAAATTGGGAAGCCTTTTTGTAGGGACTTGTAAATGTGTTGCATACATGAAAAAAGTAAATTAAATTATTTTAAAATATATTAATGAATGTAGCACCACTGCTTCACAACTCATCTTCCGGTCCTGTTTTAAATCTGGAAAAATTTACATACTGTATGCAGTGGCACAAGCACAAAAGTGTTTGAAAACACAAGAATTTCAAAGGCCATGTGTACAAGTAAATAAGAGAAATATGATGAAGGGGGTGGGGGGTGTCCGGGAAGATATTGTTAGAAAAAAATGTTTGATTTAACAGTGTTGTAATTTTCCTTCTGCTTAAGATGACCATCTCTATAAGTTCTATCCAAGCGCACATTTTGAAAAAACAACAATGTTTGGATTTAGCATGGCTCTTTGATCTCTCTCTCTCTCTCTCTCTCTCTCTCTCTCTCACAAACACTAGGTGTTGCAGCTGATGCAGTTCCAGCCAGACGCAGCACACCAGATTTCACAGCAGTTAGGCTGGCAGGAGACTCTGGTTAGGCTCTTCTTGAAAGAAAATTGTGACACCAAGAATGGCCCCAGAGAAAGTAAGAGGGATTCCAGAGAAGATGCAATTGACAGGAGACTCTGTGATGAAGAGCTACAAAGGCAAAACAATGACAATAAAAATGTAGATAAAGTTGACAGTTTTGCTACAGCTAATGCCGCTTATCAGACCTGGATCTCAGAGGACACCAAATCCCTTGAAACAATTAACCCAGCTCCTTATGAAATGCAATATCAAGAAGATAACTCTTTGAGTGATACCCCTCTCATTACAGAGGATCTGGAAGAACCCTGGCTTAGTGATCTTTCACGTCTGAGTTTGGACCTTGCGCCCTATGGATTGGCTGATAGTGGGAACCAAATATCAGTTAGTTTACCCAGTACTCCATCACCTCTGGAAGCTTCCAAAACCTTTGCAGTAACTCCGCCTGATCGAGAGACCAATCATGTAAACGATACAAGCTTTGGTGATGAATTCACTTTCAATGAAAAGTATGAAAACCGGGAGGTAATTATTACCATGACACTTCTACGTAATACTGCATTTATTTCCAGTGTGTTTTGAGTGATTAAAAAATAGTGGATTTCCAAATAAAAATTTAGAGGGACATTTGAAGTGAGCTAGCATCAATGACACGCATATCATGCTTTTTTAACTGTACATTAGGAGTCATTACATTAGCCATGTCATAGTTTTTACTAGTGAGAAAGCACTTCTTGTTGAGTGGCAGTACTGATACCTGGAAGAATGAGGAACTGCTTGTCTCTCAAAAAGATTGTTTCTAGAATAAAAGCACAAGGATGGCTATGACATACTAAACATAAAGCACAGAGGAAAATTAAGAACTGCAAACTTCAGAACAAAAAGTAGAGTGCATGCTAAATTTCTTGAGGTGCCTGATGTTAAAGAATATGATGTGCATAAAAACTCGCAGCAAACACTTTTACTTACCTGTTCTGCTCACTCTACTCATGTCTGTAACAATATTGCAAACTCATAAGGGGGTAGGGAGAACACAAAAACCATACACCCAACAATAGACACGAGAATGGCAAAACCAATATGTTTTGAAAACTGCCCTCACTCACACACAAATGTGTGTGACATGCTTCATCATCGGGTCTGCTTACAAAACGCCCTGGCGTAGCCACGCTCAGGACGGAGCATAGGGAGGGGGGAACAAATAAAGAGACAAACCAATAACACACTTACACGACACAATACGAATATAATGAAACAGTGATAACACAGTGAGTATCACCCTGTGACTGGGTATAGTGATAGAACAAAGTGCAGCATGGGAAAGTGCTTTAAAACTGGCTCGTGGATACCCTTAGAACCTTTAATTTGTAGGTTCCATGACCAGGATTAAAATAGTGAAGGATGGGCAGTGTCTGAAGAGAATATTAAGTTCTCACAACACCCCTCCTTAAACTGCTTGTGCTAACATGTTTCGACCGACTTACTGTGCCAATAAGGAGCTGGTCACCCCGGTCTTCTTCAGGAAGTCTATCTCTCCCAGTCCTGTTACCCACCTCACCTCAGTCTGGTAAATAGGTGGAGAAAAAATGGATCATAAAACGATCAGATACGTATGGAGGTTAGTCCCGCCATCACGGTATACAAATACTGCAAGAAAGCACAATAAGTCATATGCTTTCATGAATCATGCAAGTAGTTGATAAGCAACATTAGAGAATTGTCTTGCCTCTCAACGATGTCCCCCTCAATAGCAAAATATTCGGGACTATTATATTAAACAGACCCCTGGAGTGGTTCATGAGTGTACTCGCCACCCTTCATACCAAAGTCAGGTATCCATAAACAAAGTTTAATAAAATATATACTGCTGCATAAAAAAGTACCACATTGTCCTTCAGCATAACCTGCTGCATTTAGTACTAGCAAAACGGCATGCATACCAGCTAGTACAATATGAGCCTTCTGTGCCCGACTCTCAAGGCGTACTTACCGAGTTTATCTATATTTTAAACTCAAAAGGTCGTCCGGCAGGGAGGATTCCAAAGAAAACAACCTGTGTTCGAGGAAAAGAAAAGAAATATGGGGAACCGTTAGTTCTCTCATTAAAGGCGTTATTGGTTTGTCTCTTTATTTGTTCCCCCCTCCCTATGCTCCGTCCTGAGCGTGGCTACGCCAGGGCGTTTTGTAAGCAGACCTGATGATGAAGCATGTCACACACATTTGTGTGTGACTGACGGCTGTTTTCAAAACATATTGGTTTTGCCATTCTCGTGTCTATTGTTGAGTGTATGGTTTTTGTGTTCTCCCTACCCCCTTATGTGTTTGCATATTGTCTTAGGGGATTCGGCGTAGTGGAGAGATTCGTTTTGGACCCTCTCCCCTCTTATGTGAGTGACATAACCATATTGCACATATTGTTGAGACTCTTCAAATGTTTACAAACTATATTTATAAATAACAAGTAAAGCCGCTAATATTTAACAATGATAATGTAAATGTAAATGTATTTGAGCTTATATAGCGCACAGCTACCCACAAAGGGTTTCCCGGCGCTTGCTTAGGGAACCCGTCCTGGTATTCCCCTGTGAGATAACCCCGGCAGGGTATCCACAAGGTGAAAGCCAGGCATCCCGCCGCGAGGGGCCGTTGTGGAGATTAAGCAAGCTATTGCCCAGAGTCGCAGAGTGTGAACGCGTGAGTCGAGAAGGCACCGGAGGGAGAATTATCGAGTCCGTGGAATTTTTGAGCCCAAGACCCGCCGAGGCGGGGAATTGAACCCTGGTCCAGAGCCGATCTCAGCTTCCGGGTCTGCCGCCTCTAACCCCTGAGCCACACTTCTCCACTATCAGTATGTTTCTCTAAATGTATGCCAGGGCAGTGGCAGACAAATTCCACATCAACAATGGCTGTATTTCTTGCAGTGTAGTATAGTTATTCTGGTCTCTGTTGGTTGACAATAGGATCAACCAGAGATTTACATTGTGTGAAGGTGAAGGGATAGGAATGTTTTTAGAAGAAGAGAGACGCCTGCAGGAAAAAGCATTCCATACTTTGTGCAGACGACGCTGCTTCACTGGCAAGCACAGCAGTGGGGCTCCAGCATCTATTGAACTACTTTGCTGATTTTATTGGCTCACTGAACCTGAATGTAAATGTTTCTAGATCACATACCATGATTATGGGAGTGAAGTCAAGAAAACCCAAAACACTTAATTGTGTTGGAAATGAGATAACAAGGGTTACCACATTTCCGTATTTAGGCGTTTTATTTGATGATAGGTGCTCATGGGCCCCGCAAAGGAGGGCCAAGAGAAACGCCATGGTATGAGCTCCAAATCGTGGAAAATGCATTTTTGATAAGCCTGCTCTCAGTCCTCCAATCCATACCTTTGTATAATTTCCATCAAGAAGTGGGTATTGGCTTTGTAGCTGATCTGATCTGATCAGAATGTCTCCCTTTCGTAAACGGATCTCGATCTGGTCTAACTCAGAACTGGTGATGAACCAAGACATTATACGAGACTCTACCGCACCAGATAGGGCTAGCAGCATCTCATGGTTCAGTCACGTGAAAAGCATAGCAAAGTTGTTAGGTTGCATAGAGGTATTTGACAATCCAGAAACATTAGTCAAAAAAGATCTGGTGTGGGCTTAGACCTCATTTCTGCGTCTAGCATCGGCAGAAAGAGACACTATTGAGCTATTGAAACCTACTGTCCGGGCTCACCAGATTATAAAAACAACTTATTTTATGGAGCCTTATCTGGATATAGTTACCAGACCTCAACATCGTTTTCTTCTAACAAGATTGAGGTTTAACTATCTGCATTTTTTATCTGCCGAACCCCTGGGCTGGAGAAAGATAGAGGATTTGGGACCCTGCTCCTGCGATAATTTTTCAAGGCAGGACACCTTGTACTTTGTCCTGTTTTGGGACCACTATCTGTACATTTGCAAGCGTTTTATTTTTCCAATTTTAAAGAACAAAGGTTTCTTGCAGCCAAGCCGGCCCTAATGTATTTGCAGATGTTGTGTAATCGCTGGGAAATTTTTAACATTGCTAGCTTTTTAGTAGCGGCAGTCAGAGCAAGGGAAAAAAAAGAGGGGCCCTATGTGACCTGACTGATTAAATGTATATATTTCTCTCTTTAATATGAAACGTTCTTCTCTCGTTCAATATGCACTTTACATTATATTGCTTGAATTTTTTAGAGATTTTTCATCATCATGCGTATATTCCTCCCTTTTTAATGTGAAATGGTCTTCTCTCTTACAATATGCACTTTACTTTTCATTGCTTGAATTTTTAGAGATTTTTGGTTAGTCATGTACAGTTTGATCTGGGATTGTATTTTTTATCACAATTGATTTTTGTTTTATGATTGTGTAATATTTGGCTTTTATGTGATGGATATTTTAACATGCTTTTATGGTTTTAAATAACCGAATAAAGTGATTTTGACTGACTGAGTGAAAACACGACATGACACACCTGTGTGTCATGCCAAATTCACTGCATCTAGTATATGTAAGTCACCTCTACAGCAGACCTTTGAGCCCTAAGACAGGGTGCATTATATTTTATGTGAGAGCATATCTGCATGAGCAGATATGCTCCTGTGATGTACAGTTCTAATATTAGATATTGCAAGTGATCAGGGAAGCCATTTTTAAAGCATATGCTGGACACTAGTGAAAACGAATTCTCCAGCTACATGATGGCTTCACTGCAGATAGGGATGTTTGGTATCAAAGATCTTGTATTAATGAACCTACACTGATGCCAGTGTCAGATTTATTAATACATGCACACAGATTGCACCTTGGAGGTGCCCCTGAAAACCTACTAGCCACTGGGTGCTGACTGACTGGTTCATGCCAGCCTGCCGCCAGAGACACATTTCCGACCCCCAAGTGTGACGACCTCCTCTCTCAGGAGGTTAGAAACAAAGCCTGCTTATGTGGAGAGTGTTCACACCCTCTCCCACAGGATGTCCTGCTAGTTGGCATTCCAGGACATGGAAGCTTGAAATAAGCCACCGCCTTTGATATGCAAATCTGGCTCCCCTCACAGGAGAGAAAGCCGACCCTCTTTGTTCAGAGCCTGGTCAGGCGGGAAAATTAGCTAGTTACCTTAAGTGGACACGACTTTTCAGAGTTGGCCATCTTGATGATGGCAAACTTAGAGGTTCTGGTGCAGCGCTATGCCCACTTCCAACTTCCCACTACTACCCCTCACTCCCCTTAACACCCCTAAATTGAGTATTAAAGGGGCCCCTTATACCAGATGTTCAGATTTCTTTGGACACAAAAGAAGGAGTGGAAGAAGAAGATTACTGACCTGAGAACCGAGGAGCACAACTGAATTGTTGCCGACCTGCCTGTCTGCTACACCGGACCTACATGGACCAATTGATTCCTCCTGCAGCTGTGCAGACCTCAAGAAATCCGGAGGGCTGCCAGTGCTTCGCAAATTGCCAAAGTACCTCCCTTGGAGTAGAGGAGCTACTCCCCTGCAGCTGCAGGCACCAAACAAGCAAGACTTTTACACCTACATGCTACCTATGGAGTCTATTGACACAGCAGCCACCCAGGAAGAGGGAGCAGTGCTCCTACTACTTAGATCCGTCCTCCCTCCAAATGTGGGGATGCCAGAAGCGACTAGAGCTACACATTACCAATCCCTATGGCACTGGCTCCCTTGCAGCAACCAAGGCTTGTTGTGCCCAGAACCGACACCAACGGACAGTCTGACTCACATGGAGAGCGGCCTAGTTGTCCTGTTTGCCCCTCTGCAGCAGAAACAAAGACCAAGAGTGAATCTGCGTCCGCTGCCACCCAACCCTTCAAAGCACATATGCACCCCCACTCCAGAGCCCGAGTCCAAGTGAGGGGACCCACAAAAGCCAAGCACATGCTTGGGTTTGAAAGTCTGGACTTCCAGTCGTCGCATGCAGCCTTTTTCTGCAGGCTCCCTTCAACAACGTGAGACTCCTGCACCAGAATCCGACCTCAAAAGGCACCACTGCACCCGAGTCCCACAGCTCAAGGAGAAGTGGACCAAAGGCCACAATCCCTGCTTGCTGCCTCTTTGTAACAGGACCATTCTTCCGTTGAAGTGAATGGGACAACCAATGCCGTGAGACACATCTGCAGTCAGACGAGCCGGAGCTTCCTGAGGTGCCCTGTTGGTATGGCCTTGGACCTTGCTTCCTACTCACCTCAAGTCCAGAAGAACAGCCCCGTAAGTCGTTGAGAAGTACCCGAATGCCATACATGTTTTTCCTTCATAGGATAACATTGCCGGTTCCGAAAAATGCAGTGTCCGTTTACAAAACTGTAAAAATTCATAAATCAAAAAGTACTTGCGCGGTTCCGATGATCTTGGTATGTAACTTTATATAAAAGTATGTTATTTATATAAATTGGTGTCAGATTTCTTTGAGTGTGCGTCTCATTTTCTGCCTTTGTGTGTGTAATGAATGCTTTGGACAACCAACCCTCTAATTATGCCTTACTGCTCGCCCTCATTACTACAAAAGCATTTGGGGTGTAATTTGCACCTCTGTAATATCTTTGGGGTTTGCCTGGACTTTATGCACAGTGAACCTCTTTTTGTTGCACTATATAGAGAGCCTGCTTCCTACACCCGCAAATCAGGCGACAAAAAGACAAAATACAGATGCAAAAGTTGTGTAAAACCACATATCATCTTCTTGTCCCCAGCACACTCCAACACTTCTAGTCAAGACTTCACCTGGTTCATTGTTATCCCATCCCAAAAACAATTCTCATACACAGTCACTCTGTAGAACCGGCTTTTTTGAGACCCCCCCCACTAAGAGAGTCAAAGTGGGGGGGTTCTCTAGTGATCTTAAAGCCCTGAAATTGGCTCTCAGACAGTCAGAACGCCAGTGGAGGCGTAATTACTGCCCCCTTCTAAGGGATCAATATAGGTCTCTTCTAAATACCTACAAGAGAGCTATTCTTTCAGCTAAATTAGAATATTTCTCTGGTATAATCTTATTAGGGGCCAACAAATGCAAGGAGATCTTCTCCATTGTTCACAATCTGACCGCATCCGACAGAGTCAATTCCAATCATGTCCCTTCCCAAGCCCTCTGCCTCTCCTTGAACGATTTTCTTCTTAAGAAAATTGCCAATATCAAACTGAACATTCCCGTTCCATCTTTTCTTCCTCCCCCCTTCCCTTCCCCCTCTGTTCTCCTCTCTTAATCACTTTTCACCCATCTCGAAGGAATCTTTTCTTGCTCTCCTCAGGAAAGTCAAGTCAGGTTCCCCTGCTGACTGTGGACCGGCTCGCATCTTAGGGGAGCTGTTCTCTGGTTGCCCGACCCTCCCCTATCCTTCTTAATGCTTCCATTTCTCAGGGCATAGTTCCGTCCTCTTTTAAATCGGCCATAGTAATTCTCATTTTAAAAAAACCTGGCCCTGACCCTACTCTCCCTGCTAATTTTAGGCCCATTTCCCTGCTTCCTTACTTAGGCAAGATTCCGGAGAGTCATGTTACTTCCTGCCTGTCGATCTACATCGAGGACAACCATCTTCTGGCCTCTCATCAAGCGGGCTTTCGCCCGGTCCATTCGACTGAATCTGTAGTCCTCTCCGTCCTGGACGAGCTGAAGAGCAAGGCTGATTCCAATTCCCCCCAAGCGTTGGTGCTTCTCAATCTGTCCGCTGCTTTTGACACGGTCGACCACTCCATCCTCCTCGACCGTGTCCGGGCAGCGGACATCCAGGGTACCGCTCTCTCCTGGCTCGCTTCTTTTCTCCAAGGCTGGACGCAGGCTGTCCATCTCTCCGTTTTTTTTGGACCCTCCCGCTCGGTGTCCTGTGGGGTTCCCCAAGGCTCTTCTCTTTCCCCTCTTCTTTTCAATCTTTATATCTATCCCCTGATTGTTTCCCTACTCAATATGGGGGTCTCCGTGTATAATTACGCAGACGACCTTCAGCTTGTTTTTGATCTTTCCCCTTCCCCTGATTCCCTTCTTAAATTTCAAACTACGCTCATTTTCATCTCTGATTGGATGAACCTAAACCACCTCAAGCTTAATCCGGACAAAACTGAGTTGGTCCTGACTGGTGGTTCCACCAGTCCCTGGACTCCTGCCTTCCGGCCTTCCATCTTTGGTCCTCCCCCGGTTCCCTCTGCTTCAGTTAGAACCCTGGGAATCAAAATCAGCCAGGACCTCTCCATGCGTCCTCAGGTTAGCTCTGTTGTCTCATCCTGCTTTTTGTCCCTCAGGATTATCCGCAAGATCTCACTTTTCTTTTCCCCTGATGCCCTTAAAATCATTGTTCTGGCCATGATCCTTTCACGGCTGGACTATGGGAACTGCCTGTACGTAGGCATTCCTGCGTACGAGCTGCGCGCCTCCTAGCCATCCAGAACCAGGCTGCTCGCCTCATCCACCGGCTTCCTAAGTTCCACCATATTACTCCTCTACTTAAGTCCCTCCACTGGCTCCCCATCCTGCAGATAGCCCTCTTCGAGATGGGTTGCATGCCCCTGTTTTCATTAATTCTATGATCACTCACTATCTCCCCTGCCGCAATCTCTGTTCCTTCAGCCAGGCACTTCGTAGTGTCCTCGTTTCCGTAAGTCCAGAGTAGGTGGCACTAGGTTTTCCACTCTTGCACCCCGCTTCTGGAACAGCCTCCCTCTGACCATCAGGTCCATTACTGTCTACTTGCACATCCGTAAGGTGCTCAAATCCCATCTGTTTGCTCAAGCCTTTTCCTCTCAATAATCCTCCTGCGTTTTTTTCTCCACCTGTCATTGTTAATCATTTAGCGCCAGGAAGCCGCTTGGCTACAGTGCGCTCTACAAATAATTTCAACTTCAACTTCCAGCGGTGCAGGGGACACCTAGAATCTACGGGTTCTTCTTGCTTAAATCATACATTACCAAAGAGACCAGGACAACCAGCCGTGGAGGGAAGTAAGTTATTTATTAGCTCGAGCTAAGTACAGGGTCCCAGAATGGTATAAAGACAATTCTACGGAGGCTGCTGCTTCAATCCGCAGGGCACACATTATTATAGTACTAGCCACGCCCATTTGCACAATACAAGTTCCTCATTTCGATAAGGTCCTCATCTGACAAGTTCTTTGTCAGTCTTGTGGTGCAATTGTGGCCAGGGGACATCTGTCTCTGATTGCACAATGTGGTCACAGGGCACAGTCTCGTGCTTCCTTGATCAGATGGTGTGGTCACAGGGCACAGCTTCGTGCTTCCTTGACCAGATGGTGTGGTCACGGGGCACAGGAGTTGGTTGTGGCAGGCTGAGTTACCAACTGTGGACAGGATGTGACTAAATCTCTGGCACAACTGGGGGTGGGGGGTGAGGCACACAGGCAGCTTCTTGGAATTGGCTCGACCACAAGGAGGAAGGAGGGTTGTGCAAGTTTCAACAGGGACGTGGAAAGCAATTCTTCACCAGGTTGCCAAAAGCATGGCAACACAAAATGGAGTCTCGTGGGTCATTTTAATTACAGTTCAACAGTCCCTCCTTTTGCCATGCAGAGGCAACAATCAGTCGTCATCTAGGTCAATGTCCATCATCTCCTGGGCCTCTTTCTCGATCATCATCATGGCATTGTGATGGTGTGAATTCACTTGTTTGTGTGCCAAAGAGGTGGCACAGAGCCCACACGGCGCGGGCATGCATTGAACACAGAGAGGCAGCAAGAGAACAATGCGGCTGCAAGGATTGCATTTAAAATTTTTATCTTCCATCCCCACTGAGATACAATGCTCCAAAACCAGCCTGTTAGGGGCCATGAACCCTTATCCTGATGGATGTCGGAAGCAATCTTATGGAGCTTCGGGATTGCTTGATAAACTGTCGGTGCATTATCAGGTATGTAAATACAGCAACTTGTTTTGATTAATGTGCAGACTCCTCCACGATCCGCCAGTATTATATCAAGCGCCATTCTGTTCTGTAAATTCATGAGGCGGTCTGCTTGAAGTTTAGCTGTGATGTTACTGAGGGCACCGGCAGTTGCGTTGATGGTGGCCTCTACCACCCTGGTGAGATGTCGGAGACTGCGACTATTGACCATAGGGCCCCAAAAGGGGAGGAACCCTTTAGCAAAGGCACCAAATTCTTGGCCAGATGTGTCTTCAGTATCAACCACACCTCTCTTCTGCATGTGGTGTTTTGCATCGGCGGTGTAGGTGGGGGTAAGCAACCATACAGTGTAACAGGTGCCTGCCCAAGACTTGGGCAGCCAGGTGTAGGCCTTGTTCCCACACACAAAATAGGTATTCAGTGAAGACACCAGAGCTGGGAGAGTCGAACCATTGAGCTGGAGCGTGTAGGCGCAGTCACTTTGCCCCACCCATACTGTTCCATTGCTTTTCATGCAGTATTTTACGGGATGTGAGTAGACAGAGAGATCCCTGAGAGGTGGCAGTCTTTTGGCTAAAAAGACCTATGATTGTTCTCATATTCATTCTTTTTTGCTGAAGCTTTATCCATGCTTGGCCACTCTACAGCCATGACGTGGCGGAATGCTTGTCTGCTACTGATCTTCCCTAGGAATCGTGTGGATGTGTCACCTGAATAGAATGCGTCAAAGAACACAGTGTACCAGCCGTAGGCCGAACCAGCTCGATAAAAAGGAGCAGGAATCGGGGACATCCCAGTGCTCGCAGTATGGGGCAGCAACCCACATACCCAACAGTTTGTTGTGTTCACCACAAGCTGGTGCTGGTGTAACATTTGAATGAAAGTGTTGTTAAAGAAACCTGTCCTTCTGTTCTTCTCATGGGTGGGTAATGACACATGTTGATGAGGCAATTCTCTAGAAGTAGGAGGCTCAGGTGCTGCAAGGGCAGCGTGTATTCTCCATCCGAGGAAGGCCAGTCCCAGTGAAATACTCATTAGTACGATTAGACAGATCGAGTACTGGCCACGTATTGTCTTTATGTACTCTTGTTTCTTTATTTCTTTGCTCTTCAAGCTTTCAGTGTTCATTTTGTTCATCATCTCCTTCATTTGGTCTTCCCTAGTTGCTGCCTGTGATTGGTGGTTGCTTTACCGGTCAGTTATTCCGGCGGTCCTATTGGCATGTTCCGGTCCGCTGTACCGGCTCCGGTCAAAATGCGCAGGTGTATCACAGCCCTGCAGCAATTTGTCAGACCCAGTCAAGCAGAGGGCAGAGACCTATGTCTCTTTTGTCCTTTTTCTGGGTCGCAGGTTGTACCGGGTGGACCTAGGCGTTGTTGATCAGGAAACAAAGGCTCTGGCAGTTGAGTGTCCCGCAACCTCAGATGTGGAGGAACGGCAGATTGCAGGATGTCGTCGTCCTCTCGTTCAGATGAAGCCCAGGCAATGTTGGCATCACTGAAGGGTATAAAGCGCGGGACTTTCTCACATTTGTCGTCTCCCAGGCCTTCCTTGACCCACTGGTCGTATGGTAGTGGTAGAGGCACCTTCTTGCAGTGCACTCCGTGAACCCAGTTTTTTCTTCCTGCCACCTTCACTGCAGACCTGGTAGCCATCAACACTTGCTGGGGCGGCTTCCACCTCGGCTCCAAATTCTTTGTTCTCTGGAAATTGCGGATGCAGACCCAGTTGCCTGGCTGGATGGTGTGACCAGGGCCCTCGGGTTTGGGTGGCAGGATTTCTTGTACCTGACGATGAATGAGACGTAGGTTAGGGGTCAATTCATGTAAATAATCAATCAACAATGGGTTTTCAATGTCGGAATATTTCTTTGGGCGGGTACTCCCCAAACATTTGCTGGCCGACCAAACACTATCTCATATGGGGATAGTCCTGTACGGGAATGTGCCGTGGCTCTAGTTGATAGGAGGGCAAGGGGCAGGGCGTACGGCCAAGACATTCCTGTGTCAACCTGGATCTTTGTCATTTTTAATTTCAGTGTTCCATTGTGGCACTCAACCAAACCTGCTGACTGGGGGTGATTGGCGGCATGGAATTTCTGTCTGATCCCCATCCCTACACACACTTTCTTCATTATTAGCCTGTAAAGTGGCTTCCGTTGTCGCTCCAGATAATTCTGGGCATCCCAAATATGGGAAAAAATTCCTTCAACAGTATTTTGGCAGTGCTTATAGCAGTGTTATCCTTAGGGGGGTAGGCTTCGATCCACTTACTAAAGGCACACACAACTACCAGGACATATCGGAGATTGTTGCATCTTTCCATCTGCATGTAATCTATTTGTAGCACTTCGAAGGGGTAAGATGGGGGTGCAAAATTCCCAGCAGGTGTTGGTGTGCCTTTTCCCGGGTTATGCATCAAACAAATCATGCAATTCCTGACTAACCTCTCAGCATATTTTGGGATGTGTTTGTTTTGCCATACTGGGGCTAGCAATTTGCAAATACCTTTTGCACTAATGTGAGCTGGGCCATGAGCCATAGTCACCACTGGCAAAACATAGGCATTGGGTAACCATCACTGCTGTTCAGACAGATCCGTCCAACAGCCATTCTCATTTAATAGGCCTGTTTGCTCTTCCCAGAGAGCCTTTTCCTCTCTAGTCGCCTCTGCCTGTATTTCCTTCACATACTCAATAGTATCCTCGTACATCCCCTTCTCCGGTACCCAGTTTGAGGGGCCAGCTACATACATACGGGCAGAGACATCTTTAGCTGTTACTTTTGCAGTCTGGTCAGCAAATGTATTACCCCTTCCTATGTCATCAGTTACTTTCTTGTGGGTGTTACATTTGACCACAGCTATCTTTGAAGGAAGAGGCAATTCTTCTAACAGCCTGCTGACCAAATGACCATGCTGTATCTTAGTACAGTGAGAAGTAAAAAAATCCCCTCTCAGCCAATAGTCGCCCAAAATTATAGGCTACGCCAAAGGCGTACTGGCTGTCAGTGTAGATGTTGACGGCCATCCCTGTTCTTAGTTCACAAGCTCTGATCAGTGCCACTAACTCAGCAGCCTGGGCTGATTGGTAAGGTATTCTCTCACTCTGCACTACTGTCTGTAACGTGGTGATGGCATAGGCAGCAGTTGTGCTACAATCAGGAAGTTTGAAGCAAGAACCATCCACACACAGGGTACCATCAGGGTCAGTGAGGGGTGTGTCAGTCAAATCCACACAGCCTATAGTCTCTTCCTCCGTCCGGAGCACAATCATGTGGATCAGAATTAGTGTCACCATCAACAAAGGGTAGCAATGTGGCTGGATTTAGCGTAGTGCAGCGTCGCATGGTGATATGACTGGTTAAGAGAGTCAATTCATATCCGGACAAATGTGCACTAGTAAGATGTTGAGTTTTTGTCCTATTTAATAAAGTGTCAACTGCGTAAGGAACCATAACTGTAAGTGCAGTATCAAGGACCAGGCCAGCAGATTGGCGAATGGATATGGCAGCTGCAGCTGCTGCTCCCAAGCAACTGGGTAGTGCGCCGACCACGGGGTCTAGTACTGCAGAAAAATATGCACAGGGGCGTTGTCTGTCACCAAAACACTGTGTTAGCACTGACAATGTCAACCATTATGCTCGTGTACAAAAAGAGAGTGAAGGGCTTCTGATAACTGGGGGTGCCTAGCACCGGAGCCGAACACAAGGCGGTTTTTAGTCTTCAAATACATGCTGGCACTCATTTGTCCAAGGGAGTGGGTGGGGAACATCTTTAAGTGTGAGGCTCAATAAAGGTTTAATGAGTAAAGAAAAATTGGGTATCCACTGGCAGCAGTAGGAGGTGATACCAATAAAAGCACGTACCTCTTTCTGCGTTTTTAGTGGGGGCATCTTACTGATTGTTTGTATTCGTTCAGGAGTGAGGAGGCGTCCCTCCTTCGACAGGAGATTATCTAAGTAGGTCACCTCATGTCGACAATATTGGAGTTTGGAGAGGGAAACTTTGTGATTGAACTGTGCCAGGTGCAGGAGCAATTTCATTGTAGCTTCTTTACTTAACGCCTCGGTGTCTGCCGCTATAAGCAAATCATCAACGTACTGGAGTAGGGCTGTACCTTGAGGTAGGGACAGGGAATCAAATTAACCCTTGAGGGCCTGACTATAAATTGAAGGGCTCGCTGTATATCCTTTTGGAGCTCTGCAGAACCGGAAACTCCGTCCTGCCAATGAGAATCCAAAAAGGTCCCTACTCTATTCATCAACGGGTCTACTAAAGAAGGCGTTTTTTAAGTCAAGGACAGGGAAGAAACATGCAGACGGGGGAACCATAGTCAGTAGAGTGGTGATATCTGGGACCACAGGAAACTGGGGTACTACTATTTTGTTTATCTCGCGCAAATCAATGCAAAATGATAAACAGGGGGCTTGGAAGGATCAGTGCGTTTTAGGACAGGCAAAAGTGGGCTGTTGCACACGTTTCCTCTTGTCTCTTCAATCACACCCTTGTCAAGTTCAGAAATGATCTGGAGTAATACCCTTTCCCCACGTTTCCTCTTGTCTCCTCAACCACACACTTGTCAAGTTCAGAAATGATCTGGAGTAATACCCTTTCCCCTTCTTTAGGTATTTTGTATTGGGGAAGTCGGGGAGGGCAAGCATTTTCCTTCAGTGTAACAGAAAAGGGGGGTATGGACAAAAGATCAACATCAATCAATCAATCATAACACTTGTATAGCGCACTCCTCACCCGGCAGGGTCTCAAGGCGCTTAGGGAAGGGGTCCGCTATTGCACATCATTATCACCTTGGGCCCAAAGAGCAGGAGGGAGATTCTGAAGTTCCTGGGGAATTGGATCTGAGGAGGCTAAATATACTGGGTGTGTGGTAGGGGGGACCCATAGTGATGTAAACCCTATCAGGAGAACAGTATATGGTGGCATGTAACCTTTTAAATAGATCTAAACCCAATAAATGTTCGCCACATGTGGAAGTCAAAACCAAAGGGGAATCATTTTTTAAAAAACGTAGGGTATACTGAATGGTGCACTCTGAGGGACAATTTCACTAGTTTATTCCCTTGTTTGGCACTCCACCAGCTACTGGGGCAACGTCCACCCCCAACTGTCTAATAAGTACTCAAAGAAAGAGCTGGGAGTGCTAAATCTTAGAAGATACAATTATTTAATTGCATTTCGCACAACAAATCTATCTCAGAACCAACAATTATAGAACAACAGTTCTCCAAAACAATATTATTCTTGGGTTCCTGATGTATTTCTTATACAGCCGACAGCCGACGCGTTTCGTCCCGAAGATAGGACGTCATCAGGGCTGTAAATGTGAGAACAAAACGTATATATACATGAGTCCAGATTTTGCATCTAAATGTATTTTTTTAAAACATTCAAATACATGAACTTCCCTGTGTTGTTATAACACAACGCAACCTGGAACCATATGATAATTAAAGTATTCATTGACATTTCTGTGACATCTGCTTAAGAACAATGAGATTTAGCGGGATTCTTTGTATACAAAATCACCAGTACAGATGATACAAATCCTTACATGAATATTCTTCTGACATACTGGGGTGATATACGGGCAACCTGGTCAATATTCACTCTGTTGGCGAAAATTTTGCCATGCTTGATTCATTCTTTTGTTAACTACACATTATGATTGGCTCACCTTAAGAAACAATAATAGTTTGATGCTTCCACATCTGCGATATTTCAATTTCTTAAGTGTAGGAGGCTCCCAAGGGCAATCAGTGAAATTCTTCAATCTAAAAGTATAATACCGTATTCTATTAGTAATGGTTTTTGACACTTCATTTATGGTCTCCAGTCTCCTTGACTTATTATTACTGGGAAGCGCTTCCTTTCATTTAAAGATTCTCCTCAGTGGAACTCCACTTCTTGCTAAGTTAGGGGGTTTCCTGTTCCCCATCCACAAGATTAGTTGATCTAGAAATATAAGATCATGTGCTGTGGAATTTTATTCTTGCCACTCCCATTTCCTCACTACAACCTTCTTATTTATTAAAGTCCCAAGAAAAATATATGTACCTGTAAGCAAAACATCCGAATTTTCAACAGCCGATATATCCTTTCATGACATTTTCAATTCTTCAGAAACGCTTCTCCAAAAGTAGAACCTATTATGATCAAACATATCTTCCTTTAGACTCCTCATTCACTGATTCGTTTTAGCCAAGAGCCCTTGCACATCCTACTATGTAAGTTAATACCACCGAAAAATAACTCACCAAAGCGTCTAAAAAAATGTTCCCACAACAATCCAAGTTCGCATCCTTATGTCTTCACTACCAAATCCGTATTCTAATTAGGGCATAAAAAGCAAACACACCAACCTATTAATATTCTTCTAAGTTATCTCGTGGCTGATTTCTAGTTGTCCCCTCGTATACAGAGCACTCACCATTGATCTAGGAGCCTTTCTTTTTCATCTCCGACCGGGTTCTATAAATCCCGTTAGCAACCTCCCTGTAAAGCCACACACGATTTAAAGGGCTGAATATCCAATCAAAACCCGGTGAAATTCCCGGGTAAAACCAAAAGTAAAACATCTGTGTATCCTGACCTGCTTCCAATTAGGTCCGTCACCCGTATTACATCCGGTCTGGGACAATCTATTACCGTTTTCTACGTCAAACTAACCCCGTGTGCTATTATGCTACGCGTTCGTTCATGACCTGCTTCCAAATGGGTCCGTCACCCGTATTACATCCGGTATAGGCCAATCTGTTTCCGTTTTCCACATCAAACTAACCCCGTATGCTATTTTACTAGGCGTTCGTTCAAGCCCGCCGTCCTGATCCTGTAAACAACATTCTCATTTGCTGTTCCTGTTTATATGGCATAAGCTGATTGGACCATATCCCTTCGCCCTTTGTGTATATTATTCACAAGTGCCAAAAAGCAAACAAAATAAAACATGTACATGTAGAATTCGCGCGTTTTATAGAAAAGGGGAATCAACTGTGTAGGGTCCTATCGAAAGTTCCAGTGGTTGTGAAACGGGGCTGAATACTGGGGTGCCAAAAAAACCCACAGAAATGTTATTTGCGCCAGACAAGGGGGCCCCAGGGACATTAGACGTAGCAATAGAACTTTTGGGTGCACCAGTGTCGACCAAGAATCTTTCCGTAGAGCCCAATGTTGTAAAATGGACATACGGTCCCTTTTGGTCAACAGGAATAGGCACGGGTCCCTTCTCTTGTCCTTGGCAATCCTAGTGGGACAGGAACCCCGTCCCTTCTTCAGGCTCATAATCCTCAGTAAAATAATTGTGGTCCTCATAATTAGCGGTATCAAATCTATTCTCTTGCATAAGGGGGCGCCTGTCCTGTAACTGCGTTCTAGGTCCGCCTCTCCCTTGTCCTCTCTGGGGACGTTGTCCTGTGAAGCGGTCAGCGGGGGCAGAGTTGTTCTGGGCCAAAAAGGGACACTCGTCTCGCCCATGACCCTACTGGCGACAATAAGCGCACTGGTTGGGTCCCAGAGGTGGATGAGGAGTCACGGGGGCAGGTTTCTGAGCAATTTGTTGAAATTTAGGGGCACCTCTGTTTTGGGTCTGGGTCGGGTATGCTTGTTGGAGTAATACCTTTGTCTTTAAGTCTTTAGTCTTTTTATCCGTTCTATCTCACTCTTCATTCTCCCTATTCTCATAGTATTGGGTCATTGTCAAAATACCAGACTGGGTGGAGATGGGCCATGCCACTTTCTGAAATTTTTAGCTTAGTCCCAAGCTCTGGTAACAGATTGGACACAAATGTATCCACAAACAGTCGCTGTCCCCCTTCTAAAGTCATGTCCTGTCCACTATAGTCGGTGAATGTGCTTTCGAATCATGTGAAAAAGTCAGAGACACTTTCATCTTTCTTCTGCTTGCAAGCAGCTAATCTGTCCCAATTGATATGGTGAGGTGTCAACATCTTTTTCTGTTGAATGAATGTCCACTGATTCATTATCATCCATATATCCTGAGCAGTGTACATAGTGTTATTTTCCATCCACATACGAGCTTGTTGACTCATAGCGAGTTGTTCCTGTGTACTACCTATCAGTCTGCGCAAGGTGTGTCGTCTGGAGTGGGTGGTCTATGCAGAGTTACATAAGGGATATATCACGGACCACTGACCTGGCATTCGCTAATAGCTCTGCACTGGGGGAAGGTGTTGGATGACTGTCAACAAGAAATGGGTTTTTTGGGAAGGTGCAACAAGGGGAAGGGAAAGCCATTGTTACAGTTGCCTGAATAGTCAGGGTGTTGGGAACGAGTGGCTGAGGAGTTGGACAAACCAGGGCATGGGCAGGGGCAACAACTGGAGCAGTATCGGGGCCAATTGGGCGGGATCAAGGGTTGGATACATGGCGGGAGTATAGGGTGGAGGGGTGTTCAACATGGAGGTCATGAGAGGGTCATCCTCCTTGTCCCGGGCCTTTTCGGGGACCTTCTTTGTAATGTAACATCCATCTACCTGCATCCGATTTAATCTATCCTGTATTACTATACCCTCTTCTATTCTCTGATTATCATGATTCTGGGCTTTCTGAATCACACTCATATGCATTATTTTAGCTTCGATCTTTTTGAGTTTGATTTCTTTCTGTTTGGACTCCTTGCGCCAAACCCGAAAGGAATCAAACATCGCAGGTCTAGCTTTTCTTTGAAACAACTTTTCCTCTAAATTATCTAATACAGGATGTTCAAAACTACCGTACATTGGCCATTGTAATTCAGCACTACCCTTTGTATATTTGTGCCAAAATGAGGAAAATGTAATCGGGCCAACACCATGTTTAGCATAGACTTCATGATTAGGGGTCCCCAAAGGTGGAATCGGACAAGATTCCTCCAATGCGGAGTCCTGTGTACAAAAACAACAACACCATTTCCGAAACTTACTAATTCCAGGCATCTCTAGACGTGTATCCTGGTTCCAAACATCAAAGGGTAAAATCTAATATTTACAGCATATAACTGTACTTACCCTCTGGCTTCAGCTTTTGCAAAAGTCGAATATCCAAAACCAAAATACAATTCACCAAAGAAGTGGGCCACTCCCACTCTTACCTGACCGTTAATCTTCCATCACACGGCAAGTGTCACAAAGGTCTCGATCTCCAAAAACTAGGAACCAGAACTGGTGCGTCAGTCGGGCCGCAGTCAGTTAGCCCACTGGAGGGAGGAATCACGCAATCAGAGACCTCGGGCCTACAAAGGTAATTTTCAGCCGATGTAGTGGCGCGCCTCCCTTGGAATTCGATCACAAACCTCTCACGACCACCAGGCTCGATGACGACCACCGAAGACGCCCCACCATGGGAGCCAAATTGTAGAACCGGCTTTTTGGAGAACCCACCCCCCACTAGGAGAGTCAAAGCCAGCGGTGCAGGGGACACCTAGAATCTACGGGTTCTTCTTGCTTAAATCATACATTACCAAAGAGACCAGGACAACCAGCCAGGGAAGTAAGTTATTTATTAGCTCGAGCTAAGGACAGGGTCCCAGAATGGTTCAAAGACAATTCTACGGAGACTGCTGCTTCAATCTGCAGCGCACACATTATTATAGTACTAGCCACGCCCATTTGCACAATAGAAGTTCCTCATTTCGATAAGTTCCTCATCTGACAAGTTCTTCGTCAGTCCTTTGGTGCAATCGTGGCCAGGGGACATCTGTCTCTGATTGTACAATTTACACAGCCTTGTGCTTCCTTGTTCAATTGTGTGGTCACAGGGCACAGCCTCGTGCTTCCTTGACCAGATGGTGTGTTCATGGGGCACAGGAGTTGGTCGTGACAGGCTGAGTTACCAACGGTGGACAGGATGTGGCTAAGTCTCTGGCACAACTGGGGGGGTGAGGCACACAGGCAGCTTCTCTGAATCAGCTCGACCACAAGGAGGAAGGAGGGTTGTGCAAGTTTCAACAGGGACGTGGAAAGCAATTTTTCACCAGGTTGCCGAGAGCATGGCAACACAAAATGGAGTCTCATGGATCATTTTAATTACAGTTCAACAACTCCGAGTTTGGCTTCACCAATTCTTGTCTCCTTAGGCTCTCCAAAATTTTAGTTCAGTCTCTTTTTGGTTAAAAATTAAGGTCACTTCCTGCAACATTACTTTCAAGTTTCGCTTTTCTGTAGAAGGAAGCTTGCAACTTGAGGGCTAACATTTCTTTCCACAGTGTCTTCACTACAGATTGAGCGCTCGTATCACAGACCAAAGAGATCTGCTTTTTCTAAAGGGCAACTCTCAAACAATACTAACCTGTAAACTCTGGATATCAAGCTCTGAATAAGATGACTCAGGTCTAATGCCAGATTGTCAAGCATTTTTTTCATATATTGTGTGAGCTACAGTTTGGACTAAAATTTACAGTACTGTTAATGGCCCTCCCTTAAAAAGATCTGCTTTTATCTCTAACTGTGTCATGAATGCAGTTTTCACACTGCTGAATGTTAGCACTTCATTGAGTCAGCTGCCACATCTCAAACTTCTTTACAAATGCACCGCTCTACATTCCTGCTTTAATAGTTCTTGTTCTGTATTGGTGTCATTTTTAGATCTCGCCTACGCAGCGCGCACCGCTGAATAGGAGGACCTTTAGCCGTCGCTCTGGTAATTTTCAAGCACACACTCGTGCTTGTGGCGACATCCACCTTGCAGAAGCGGGCAGGGGCACGCCACAAGCGCGAGTGCAGTGCTTGAAAATGAGCGTGAGTCACTTGCGCTTGCTTTCCCTTCTTACTCAATTTGCACTGCTGCCCGCCCACAAGCACAAGTGTGCTTCAAAACAGCTGCTGCTTGTTACTGCTTATCAGAGTGTTTGGAGGACACTGGTCTGATGTGTGCCCCAACCCCTCTACCCCCACTTGTTAAATCTTATGTCAAGTTTGTAAAACGCTCCAACAAATGCACAACTCCGGGGAAGACTTTGATACAGTTTACTGGCCGCTTAGATAATGCTTATATATAAGTTTTTATAGATAGTAAATATATTTAATCAATTGGAAAGAAAATTCAACACTTTCTAAATAATACACATAGTTTTATAATCTGTTAAAAAACGTGTTTTTCAACTTTGAACGAAACAGCTTGAGGGGTAACTGTAAACCTATAGGCAGACAAATTTATGAATGAATTGATAAATGCATCTGTGAAAATTCTCGGAAATAGACACACAGGAAACGCCTCAGTCGCTTTCATGTTCTGCATATTTACATTAAAATCTCTGCAAATGGAAGGGCTGTCGCCAACCGCCAACAGTATTTACAGATCGGATGATCGTGAACAGATACGTGTGTCACCAGCTGGGGACGCCAGGCTGTGTTTGGACCTGCGCGCCTCTTGCACACATGGGCTGTGTGTCCTTGCACCACCGGCACCTGGTCTGTCATCTCTGCACGGCTGTCCTCGCTTAACGGGTCACGGATCCTAGCTCCGACTTCCGTGACACACGCAGAGCGCCTCACTTGTGAAGTTTCTTATTTTAGGGGGGCATGTCATCGGAAACCCTAGGGTTGTTACTGACTGTTGCTCCTCGAGGCAGACACTTCCATCCGATCAGCTGATTGCGGTGAGGGAAGATTCATGCACTACAGCAGCAAGAGAAATGGGATGACACTGTTTGTTGTGTTGTTGGCACTTGTGTAGCGCCCATTCAGCAGCATTCATGGCCTCATGGTGCTATATTACTCTTTCTGTATTCTCAGTGCATCCTTCTATGTATGTCGTTACTGCTGCGCTAAAAAGTTAGATTTCGATCAATCTGTTTGAGTGATATGTTTGCACTATGGTGCCATTGTACAATTCACACACATATGAAGAAGTGTGTATATTGTCTGGTTGTACATCCCACATGCATATATGACTTCTTTGCATTATTCTGTTTGCATACAATATGATGGTATTAATTAACTGAAATAAATAATGCTGACTTTTTTGACTGTTTACATAGAAAGACTCAAAACGGCCGAAAACCTTTTAGCCATTTTCTACCTTTCACAAATGTCAGAAAGCGGCCTCTGCAAACATATGTTTCTGTATCCAACAACTTATAGCGGCGCTAGTGCTGATTCTGTGTCATGTGTACAGGGCGGGAGCTAAATAGAACTACTAAGTGCATGCATAGGTGGTGAATGTATATTGTCTCTATAACCAAACTCCTTGGGTTCAAGATATCACTGCCTGCACTTTGCACCAGTTCTTGTTACACTTGACTCCTGGGCTCGCCAGGTTTCTTAAAGTTTGACCATGCAGTGGGAAGACTATGCAGTTAGAGGCCAGGAGTATGTGTGTTGAGAGGGAGGTTGAGGACACAGAGGTTTTGTGAGTTTAATCAGCACAGCCAAGCACTTAAGCTCCTGGAGGCATTTTTAACGGAGCGGGTACAAGTGGTGGCCATGGGGGAGTATGAATCAAGACCTTTCGAGCTCCCGGGGGGGGTCCCGCAGGGATCCTCCCTAAGCCCCACTTTATTCAACATCTACGTTGCCGCCCTTGCCCCAGTAATCAGATCCTTCGGGTTCGAGTTAACATCATACGCCGACGACACCCAGATTGTGGTCTCGGTGCTCCCGGGGACTGAGAGGGAGGTGGCAGGCAGATTCCAGGATTGTATGTCTGCAGTCAGCTCCTGGATGGCAAAAAGTTGTTTAAAATTGAATTCATCAAAGACAGAGGTGATCATTTTTGGCCCAAGTACTAATCTTTGGAGCCCTAACTGGTGGCCCACTGATATGGGGTCTCCTCCCATCCCTGTAACAAAGGTGAAGAATTTGGGGGTTGTCATTGATAACCTTCTCACCTTTAAACCCCAAGTCAATGCGATGAGTTCCTCAGTACATTACATTCTGAGAATTATCAGAAAGGTTCTACCCTACCTTCCTGAGGGCAGTAGAAAGTCGGTGGTGACAGCCCTCGTTCTATCTCGCATCGACTATTGTAATAGCCTTTTTCTCGAGGCACAACAGGGAGTGCTTAACAAGCTTCAAGTTTTACAAAATGCGGCCGCCCGCTTGATTGGGGGCTTGCCCAGATTTTCCTCAGTCTCCAAGGAATTGGTTAAACTTCACTGGCTTCCGGTACGGAAGCAAATCAGGTTCAAGGCCCTCTGCATTGTCTTTAAGGCACTGCATGGCCTTGGCCCAGTGTTCCTTCAAGATCTTTTTCAGTGGTATAGACCAGGTAGACAACTGAGGTCGGCCAGTCTGGGGCTGGTCAAAACCACCCGGATCAAGAGGGCACGCTGGGGCGGAAGGAGCTTTGTCAGGGGAGCTGCGATGGCGTGGAACTCCCTTCCTCTCTCCCTCAAACTCAATACAAATCTCCTGGCATTCAGGAAGGAGCTAAAAACATGGCTATTCTCCCAATAAGTACCTTGATTCTCGCTCCTCTGGAATTATCACTTCAGCGCCAGGACGCCGATTGGCAATAGCGCGCTTTATAAGTGTAAAAAATAAATAAATAAATAAAAAAATAAAATAGTTTTACTTGCATAGTGTGGCATTTGGGAGCACGCAGTAAAATAATACGTACAATTTGAGGTGCGTTTTGGCGTGTTTCTGGTCGGCGCCCTATCCTTTTGTTAGAACAGAGTTTACATACTCTACGGAAAAAAGTTAGTTTTCGGATTGTGTGGAAATCTCCAGCTCTTGAAACTGCTATTAGATAGAAATCTTTGTTTCCTTTTACGGCTGTGTGTTTTTTGTTGTTATTTTTACATCACTGACCAGAGTGAAGGATCATACATGAAGCGCATTGACGTCCTTCAAACCAGTACCCCACCCAGAACCTAGAATCATTGCTTCGACCGTCTACACTGGTCAAAAGGGGGGTGCGATTTACAAATATGTAGGATTCTCATTTCTTTAGGCAATTGTGACCTTAAGAATCGGTAGGTGTGGGTTATCCACAACACACAACCGTAATCCTGCGCAAATCCCATTTATCGCCGTGTCCCAGCTTTTTTGACAGACAAAATGACGAGCCACTAAATCTTACTTATTTAGAGTGAAACTCTACTTAGGCAGAGTTTTATTTTGAGAGTCTGAGATCAGAACAGCCCTGTCAGTCTATGGGGTGCCTTATTATTTATAGGGCGGTACCCTGCGCAGTGTTCTACCTGCCACATACTAAGGACCGGGAGGGACAGTACCACCCCCAGGCACACTTCTGTAGACTTTATAACCCGCTGCTCCTCACTGTGTCCCCTGACCCCCTCCTTCCACACCAACACCCGATGCACTGTTCCTCATTGTGGCCTATTACACACGACATTAGGGGCACAGAAGCCCTGTCTGCAAAAAATATGTACAAAACAGAGAATAGGCACACAACACAGGGATAGACAATCCCCCTAAAGCACAAGGATGTAGCGTAACAACCAGAGCTGCTGAGCGTGAGGCTGGGAAACCAGGTTCGAGTCTGTGTCGGCTCACCATCCTGTGATTCTGGGTAAATCAGTTCATCTCCCCATGCCTAACAAAAGGGAATGTTTTCTTGTGTAATGTAACTGGTTCTCTTGTAATGCCCTCCACTACCTTCGGGTCGAGTTTATATAAAACTGCAAAACAAAACAAACAAGCATTTGCAATGCAATAGGTCTGGCATTTACGCAAGTTGGATCTATTAACATTGCAAATGGCAATGCCTTTCATTTTTATTTTTAAAATATAAATAAAAGGCATTTTCATTTACAATGCCAATAGCTTAAAGTCGTGTAAATGCGAGACCTATTGCATTGCAAATGCTTGTTTGAGGGTGGCATACGTTTTTGTTTTCATAATTTTAACTTTCCTTTAAATTTCATTGGTTTTAGAATTCGTGTAAGCATTCACTGATAGTTTCTGAAGGTCTATTTCCCCACTGTAATCTCTTGCCACACTTTGGAATCTTTAACGGATATGTCTCTGACAGGCCCAGGGCTTGCTGATGGCCTGCTGTCCAAGAATTCTGCTTCACCACCTTTAGTCCTACCTTTGTTGTGTGCTTTTGGCAATTTAAAATGGGCCATGATGCAAGAAGATGTCGGGATCCACTGTATAATACAACAAGTGCACTTCACCCTCTACCAAAGAGTTTGTACAGTGCCATGCACACACGCTAGCTGAAGCTGCAGCAGATCAGGCTTTTACCATCTGTACGAAGTGAGCATCTTTAGATCCTCAACCTTCTCCCCGTACAGAGACCGCATCTCCTTCTGCTTCTTTCCCACATTACCCTGTTCAGGAAGCTAGCAGCTCCAGTTACATTGTGAGTGCTCCAGTGTGTCCTTTACTACACATGTTTATCGTCCCACTGAGGTACTGCATGGGCTACAGTACCCACACAAGACTCCCTTGCATGAGGGGTGAAGCTTTAGCTGGGCTAGACTATCATAACTGGCATTATTGTCAGTTTAGGCTGTTGATGGTGAAGAGATATTTCATTCAATTAAGGTAACAGCGGAGAGTAATCTGTCATATAAAAGGAAGCCTATGAATGCTGTGACTCTTGGGTACTTCCGCTGCCTACTACACCAGTTTGTTGCTCCAGAAAGGCTGAGACAGGACCACAGTGCCAACCTTAGAAGGTAATCACAGTGCTGAACTTCTCTAATCAGTGCCTTTTTTGTCACCCTCTGGCTTCCCCAAGGGTACAGAAGGGTTTTAAAGCTGTGCTATAACTGTCCCACAGCAACCATAGTGATCAACCATCCATTTAAGTAACCTAGTGAATATGTAAATCGACATTTAGGCTAAATCACTAATACAGGGTATGTGTGAGTAGCAGTGCTGTCATTTTAGTGCCCAAACATGAGTTTAGTTAAGCTTTGTTTAATGAAACCCAGTTCAAAGAGTTGGCACAGTCATTTTTCAGATGAAGTGGAACCATGATGTGCTACAATTATTAAACTGCCTACACACCTCCGAAAACTGGATATTCGAGTCTAAATGAGTTCCTGCTAATATTCCAATTGGGAAACAGTTTTTACCCCGCATTTAATTTGAGTTTGTTTCATGAACATGGTACACAACACACCAATGAACTGAATTGCAAATAATTAGGTTTGTTTTCGTAAGATTCCCCTATTTCCCTCCTGTCTCGGAAGTTAGCTCTCATGTGAAATTGGTGAGGTGTTCTCTTATACTCTTTTTTTTATGCCAAAAAATCAGTCCATATTTTGCCAAACGAAAAATACTGAGCGCCAGTATTGTGGATCCTCTAAACATTTCGAAATAGTAACCACCTTACCTCACAGCTCAATTCACAGGTGCAACTGTGGCCTCCATAAATGAATCCACCCGACTAGTAGATTCCTTGAAAGGAAGATCAGAACACATCCACTTTGCACTGATTCCAGCAGGCACCCTTTCATTGAGCTCTTAACCACCATACATCTAAAACAAAGCAGATCTATTATCATAGATCAACATGCTTCAAACATCTCTTCCTTTAGTCCTTGTGCCACCCTTGCAGCATCGAACCTACTACCATCTAATCCACCTGCCATGCTCCCACACATGCCTTCATGCCTTTCCCATTTCACAATGCCATCAATATAGATTGGGAGAACACCCAGTCAAATTAGCACTGGACTTTTCTTTGGTGTGTCTTTAGTAAGGCCCTTTGTAGTAGATACAGCCCTTTCATTGTTTTTATTTGATTTCGGGCTTCATTTTAACTGTTTAATATTGATACATGTTCAATACAATAATGTTGCACTGTTCGATTTTTTTTTCACAACAAATTTTATTGTTGACAGACACCAGAGCCCTAGATAAACCTGGGTTACAGGTAACATAATACACTTGGTAATGATATTGATGTCAACATTTATAATAATCAATTGCGGCAATTTGAAATATATGAATATCTGGATTACAGCAAAAAAGAAAATTATATCAATAAACATCAGTGCCATAGTGCATTCAGAAACTCCAACCTCACTATTTGAATACAAGTATTGTTACATACAAGCTTGTCGCACATCATCCAATCCTCATGGCAAGTCTTCATTATTTGATGTAAAGACCCGGATAGTCAGCCCACCTCTCCCATATCTTTGGGTGTTTCTGGGGGCATCCCCTAGCTTCGAAGATTGGTATTTCTAGCCCCATGGAGAAGTCGAGGCCCTGTTTCCAAGCCCTCACAGATGGTGTGGAGGCAACCCTCCATGCCCTGGCAATGTCTCGCCTGGCCATTGTAAGTCCTAGTAATAGCAAATGGTGATTATATTTATCTCCTCTTTGATATGTAGCAGAATCCAGCGTGCGCGGGTGTGGAATGTCCCAACCCAACACCTCCGATAGACAGGTTATCACCCCACGCCAAAACCTCAATAGCGCGCTGTATTGCCACACATTGTGCAGGAGAGTGCCTTCTGCGATTTCGCATTGCAGGCACAGGGGGATTCGATCAATCCCTCTCGCCAGAGCCTATAGCGGGTGAAGTATACCCAGTGAAGGTATTTTAATTGTGCAGGGACTCAATTGCCTCAACCCAGTCATCATCTTCCATTGTTCGGAGATCCTCCTGCCAAGCATCTCTAGTTTTATTGAGTGTAGTGTGGCTATTGGTTACTAATGTACGCTATATAGCTGTAATTTTATGCACGCCCATTTCTCCCACAAAAACCTTGGCCTCGATGGGATTGAAATCTGGAATGACATCCTGGTGTGTTATGTAGGGGAGAAGGGCATGGTGGAGTTCAAGGTATCAGTAGAACTGTGACCAGGGCATATCAAATTTGGTTTGAAGTTCCTGGAAGGATTTCAGGATTTGACCATGGAGAACTACCCCAATTGTTGATCCCAATCCGGCAAATCCCTGCACCCCAGATAGTTATGGTAATGATATTGTGCCAGAGGGGAGTCTCCTTAATCAGTCTGCCCCACTAACCCATCCTGCGCAGCACCTGTCACCATGCCATGAAGAACGTCCTGCTTGCGGGTGGCAGCATTTTAAGTGTCAGACCTAAGTGAAGGATTGTATGTAGTGATTTAGCGTCCATTAACCAATGTTCGAATGCATAGGCAGTGTCCCGTCTATCGCCATATCACCAGTCATTCAGAACAAAAAGGTGTCAAGCGGCATGATGGGCATGAACATCTGGTGTCGACATTTCCCCACAGTACGTGAATTGGAAGCAAGTTCTGAGTGCTACGCATGCAGAACCCCCACCCCAGAGGAAGTGACCAAGGATGGCATTTAGTTGTCTGAACCTGGAAGTTAAGATTGGATAAGGATAGATCTGGAGTTGGTAGAGGAGATGAGGCAAGGAGACCATTTTGAAGATGGCCGATCTACCAAAGTGGGACAAAGGGAGATGTGACCAGGAGCGCACTTGCTCTTTCACCTGTGTCAAAAAGGGGGACAAATGTGTGTCCCTTGATACGGATTTTGAGGCCGATAGGAACACCCTGAGCTATTTAAATCCATCACGAATCACTGTCACTTCACGCATCCATATTCCCAACGGATCTCCCCCATGTAGAAGCCACAGGAAAGATTTACGAGTCATCATAGAAAGACTAGAAGTTTAGCTGCAGACCTGCATTTTCCTGAGCAGCCGCAGGCCAGATCTGTTAGGCTGTGTTAAGAAAAAGAATATGTTAGCTGCATATAGCACTATGTGGTGAGAGACATCCCGCGACCACTCAAAGTTATAGACCTGGGCATCCATTCTCACCCAAACCGCAAGTGCCTCTATGGCGAGTGCGAATATAAAGGGGGACAGAGGACATCCCTGTCTGGTACCCCTTCCGATGGGGAATGGCTGTGAGGTTCAGTCCGCGACCCGAACCGATGCAGTGATGTTGGTGTATAAAACGCACATATATTTGAATTAGTTGGGGGCCAATATTAAGGCGGCTCAGAAGTGTGGAGAGGTAGGTCCAGATAAAGGAATCAAATGCCTTATCAAAATCAGCTAGGAGGAGCGCAGCAGGTTCATCTAGACGATCCACCGAGGCAATAGCATTATGTGCATGACGAATATTGTGTAGGGTGGCACGGCTAGGCATAAAGCCAGCTTGATCTAGATGAATTAACTCTGCAATGTGTAGGACGCTTGGAATAGCAATAGCGTTGGCCTAGGTGTTTTGCCTCAATGTTAAGCAGGGAAATCGGTCTGTGTGAGTTATGTATTTCCAGGGTTCGACCAGGTTTTTAAAAAATGACAATTTTGGCAAGGCGGTAATCAGGTAGGAAGCGTCCCCCCTCCACAGCTGCATTGAAAGCCCCTAAATATAGAGCAATTAGCTGAGATTGGTACTTTTTTGAAAACTCACATGGGAATCCGTTAGGGCCTGTTGCCCTGCCCGAACACATGTCAGGGCACCTTGGATCTCCTCAAATGTGAATGGAACGTCCAAGTCCTCCCACACCGAGTTCGACAGGGACCCCTCCCACACCGAGTTCGACAGGGACCCCTGAGGCAAATCGGCCAGAAACCAGTGTATAGTGTCCTCTGGAAGAGTCTCCCGAGGGGCAAATAGGTTTGTAAAATATCTGCAATTCGTGCAGGATCAATGAGTGCCTCTCCCGTGGGGCCACGGATCTCAGGAAGAGATACGGGCCGAAGTGTCTGCTGACAAAGATGGTGTAAGAGGGTGCTAGACTTGTCCCCCAATGATATATCTGGCTACAGGTAGGAAGCCAATATGTTTTGGCCTCATCCAACAGCTCACTGGCATACTACTGTTGTGTCATGCACAACTGACGGCGAATCACACCACTATTCTCACCTCCGATCATGCGTTCCGGGTCTATAAGTTGGGCCTCAGTACGTATCAATTTTTCACTGTGTTGTTTGCATCGTGCAGTACAAAATGCAATATCTAGCCCCCTGAGTGTCGGCTTCATTGCCTCCCATAATATTTCGGTGGAATCAACCGTGCCATTGTGATGAGAGAAGTATTCCAAAATGGCTGTAAGCATGTGTTGACGGTACAGCTCATCCTGCAGAAGCCCTGGTGAGAGCCGCTTCCGAGATGGAGAGCGATTGGGGTCTAAGCGCAGCAATAATGCTACTCGGTAATGATCAGATAGGCCCGGGGAAATATCTGTGCTGTCTCAATTCTGTAGACATGGGGGATCAGAAATAATGAGATAGTTGAGGCGGGGAAAGGAGTCATGCGCTCCGGAGAAGTATGTATACCCCTGCTCTGCTGGGTGCAGTTTCCGCCAGGCATCCACCCAACCCAGTCCTTGAGTCAATGCCTGGAGCTTCGATTCTCGCACGTGTACCCGTTGTCCAGCAGTATGCCATTGATCTCTCATTGGACACATTATATCTTTCCAATCACCCCCTACTAACGTCAGGCCCTGCGGAATGTCAATCACTCCACTAAGTTCCACGACAAGGGTGGAGGAGCATATACGCTACCAAGGGTAAGACTCTCACCATATAATGTACCTGTCATCACAGTGTATCTGCCCTGGAGGTTTCCTGCAGAAATATGATATCAGCCTTGTAATGCTTGGAGTATGGCTCCTCTTTTAATCTTGTCCAGAAGGCTGCGAACATTCCAGCTAATAACATTCGGTCCCCGCTTTTGCATCTCCGTCATGGCGGACATCCTGCGTATAGGTAGAGTGTAAGGATGTGAGCTAACAAATGGGAAACAGAGGACGACTGGAAATTGTAAATGTGGTGAATGACTGTGGCACTTAAAAACAACAAACATTTTCCATTAACCCCACTTCGTCCTCCTCCCCCATACCGCAATAGTTTTGAAGCATCTATTGCGGCATGGTGAGCTTCCCGTCCCCAACCGGGGTAGGATCAACTCCCTGCCAATGGATCCCCAACAAACATCCCTTGTACATTAAAGTGTCATAAAGATCACTGAAATGTACAAGCATGGGTAGCCCAGAATATCTTAGCCATCAAGTGTAGTAAATGACATACATGAGACTGCCAGTATGTTTAGGATGCTGTAGAAGTCTATTGACCCTCTATTGAATGCTTAAGAGAGTTACTGCGAGTCTTGGATCATCTCTTAGAGCGTGACCGTCGCCTCTCTTTGCCATCGGTCCTGGGAAGGTCCCGGCCGGGAAGCCCCATGAGTTATCGGAATCTGACTTACGAGGAGTATGAGCCTTCAGTTTCACCTCCTCATCTGTTCAGTTAAACACCTACTCCAGTGTCTCGAAGAAGTGTGTCCGTGACTGATAGGACACATGCAGGCGGTCCGGGAAGAGTAAGGAGTATTGAATCTTTAGGCCCCGCAGGCGAGCCTTGACCTCGGCAAAGGAGTGTTGGCACTGTTGCACTAGTTTAGTGTAGTCCGGAAAGTTCATAATGGGGCTGAGCCTTGCATTCATACAGTGTTAAGTTAGCATGAGTTTATTAGAAGTTTAAACGCCATTTTACCTTTTGCTTTCTTTTTGCACACGGCACACACGTTAGCTCTAGAGTTAGGCTGAGTGTTTTGCTTCACATGAGAATAACTTGTTTTTCTACATTGCTTGACTTGCTTCGTAAGCTTAGTCTTCACTGTGAGTGCAGAGGCCTTCAAGGTTATATCAACACTGTTGCTTTTGTTTGAACTGATCAGCGCACGTTCTAGACATAACACATATGCAGCTGTGGACAGCTCAGATACTGGCGCCTTAAAAAATACACCGTGTAGGCATGATTGAACACACTTGGAAAACATTTGTATGCTGAGAGCGTGTGCAGAACTCGATGTGATTCTGAAGGAACGCGCACTGTCGCAGGGAAAACGCATGTTGGTTGTTACCCGGTATCCTGCATTGGAGGCAGAGACGAAAGCCAGTGTACCTAATTCTAAAGCTTTGCACCCACAGTGGATACAATGGGCGACATCATTGACGTCCCCGGTTGTCACGTTTGACGCCTCATTACGGTCGCAAGAGTTCTCGCAGTATGAATTCGTTCATCCTGCCCTTTTGACTATGCACCCTTTGGAGGATTTCCATTGTATCATTTACACTGACGGTTCTGTGCGCATGCGTCTAAGCACGCATACGTTTCAGCTTGCGCTATTGTGGTTGGTACCATGGTGGATGGAGAATTCAAGTCCGATGTCGTGCATACACAGACATTAGGGCACTGTACCGCCCAGTTAGCGGAGCTCCTTGCTCTAATGCTTGCATTGGAGTACGCAGACGCTGGTGTGACTACTCTTATAGTGAGTGACTCTTACTACTGTGTCCAGTCTTACAATGACAATATGTTCTTTTGGACTCGGAACGATTATTGTGACTCCAAAGGTAGCACAATAAAACATAAAATGATCTGGGTTCGAGTGGCTGAACTTAAAGAGCAATTGCCACTCAAGTTGGTGATTTATACTCTTGATCATCAGCGTGTGGGAGTTCACGCTGTTGGCAATAGTTTGGCCAATGAGGCCCGAAAACAGCAGTTTCGACATATTTGGTTGCAGCAGTTACACGTTCCAAAAGTAAGATTGATGATGACATCTTGGCAGCAATTGCTGCTATTGAGAAGGGAAGTAAATATCCTACTGGATTTCCTTCAAAGTATTCTTATCATTTAAGTCCGGAAAAAGTTCTTTATGTGAAAATACCAGACGTTGGTGACAGATTGATTCCCAACGCGGACCGCAGGTCAGTGCTGATTATAGCTGCACACAAGGGTGTTGCCTCCGCGTATGCAGGTGTTTCGGCTTCTGTATCTCAGCCTCAACAGTCATTTTACCTTCACTTCATGGTCTGAAGGAAAAAAGGTGCATCTCCATTGACAATGTCAAATTACACAGAGTGACTGATTCTTCTTAGTATGACACCTGCGGTCTCTTGTCCATTGAAAATGAGAAATTTTCTTTTGTCTCCAGCTCCTAACAACAGGCCTGATGTTGCCATCGAGATGCCTGCAGTTTCAAGTCCTTTATTGAATACCCCACCTGATGCTCATCTTGATGATACTGAGTATACTTACACCACAGACTTATCGATGCCCGATTTGCAAACTTGTTTGGCCACTGAGTCCAGATTTTCATTTGACACTAACTCTACTACATCGAAGTCCCCTTCAAAACTTTCTGTTTATGCAACATGGTTTAAGAAACATTTTTTGATACCTCCTTGGACTTACATTTGGCTGGTGCTTTTTTCAATTTTTTTGTTTGTCAATTGGATTTGTGGTGTAATTTTTCCATCTTGTAAATGGACACTACGTTGAAGAGAGGACTGCTATTCGACATTTTAATGAAACATTGGCACTCCATAAATATTACTGCTTGGCCCGCTTAGATGGGATTGTATGGGATTATGTTAAATTTCAAATTCACGGTCCCACAGAGGTTATAAATGTCCCTAATGTACTAAGAGTTTCTATGGGGGATGTGATTAAACAAAATATATACAATCTAATGATTGTGATGTACAAGCCGTAGATGCTTTGTTTTCCAATTTGAAATATTATGCTGCTTTTGATGCTGAGGATTTATATTTAGATTTGGCTAATTATGGTGATTTGTTCTGTTATCAACACTATGGCAATCACTACCTGCATAAGGCTAACACAAGGAGGAATATAGTTAATTATACTCAATAGGAACATTGTCCCGCTCCTGCGGAAGGCAGCTCTAATTCTCTTTTAAAAAGATTCATTTATTTTACTGATTTTAATCAGTCAAATCCTGATGGCTTTTATTTCAAGCCGACAGAAAAGTCCTCTTCCAAAGTTAGATTTACCAACACAAAAATATTGTATTCCAAGTTTACTTTCTTGACCAATTGGCTATTGGGGGCTATGAACTGTGGAAAGATACTATTGATCTTAAATCTGTTTGGGGTTCTAAAAGTTGGCAAGTGCAAGGCACTGAGGCTTTGCACCGTGCAAGTCTCATCCCAAGCCATATTTTGTTTTTAAATTCGACTATTTCACAAACTACCTGCTTTGGATTGGCTACTACTAAAAAATTAAATGCTCCTTCTTTTCCAGAATTGGAAGGGTACCCCGGTTGGGAGAATAATACTAGTATTACTATCAGAGAATTACAGACCCTGTTGCTGAATTCTACTTTTAACATATCCAGTTTGGATCCTGAGGGTTGGTTGTTGTGGCACCGAAGTGCTGATTCTTGCCAACATCGTTTTCTGGGTTTAGCCCCTGGATACACACAGGTTAGGGTGGATCCCCGTTTTGAGAGTGACCATTCTGTGACTACATATTCCATAGGCAAGCTGTGTCAGAATTGGCTCAAACACTCCACTTTAGCGTCAGTCAAGCTTCATTTGTCTAAATTGACTGACAATGTTGATATAAATGACTTTGTCAAGGGCCGTGCTTCAGGCAGATCCAAAAGGTGGATATATGCTATTTACAACAAAGTTTGGAAACTCTCCCAGATTGAAGCTGCTTCCCGCTTAAGAGCTATAGATCAAGCAAATTTAGAAAAAGTGCTGGCAGTTGTAGATAACAGCATTCACACGCTTTCTTCCCGCATTTACATGTAGGAATATCCATTTGCATGGCTCGTGTAATCAGAATGCACCTAATTTGGCCTGTGTATTAAAAGGTACACCAACGCCTGCTATCACACCCACATTACTAGCAAACAGTAGTTATTTACATTTAAATAATGAAGATTGTTGTGGGATGTTAGCTGGAATTCCTTACATCGTTACGGTCTCCCAACGTGTAGTTTGTTGTAAAAACTTAATGTTTCCTCCTCCACATGGGAAGCTGGATGTTTCCATCTTGCCGTCGATTCCGACCTTGAAAGCAGTGTCCAACAAGATAAGTCGAATAAAAGCTCTTTTGTTCCAGAAAGAAGTCGTCCTTACATCTGCCCGTGAAACAGTTGTCCTTCATGTGGCAAATACCTGCACTGAAGTGCATGCCTTATTAAATATGGATCTGCCCCTGCATTTCGGGGAGTTAATCTACACTATCTTTAATGCTTCCTCGACCACGGGGCTGACTCATTTTTTTAAAGTTGTTAGTAGTGGCCTTGTGACTTCTTTCCAAACTATATTCGGTGTGTTCCCAGCATTTTTTTATTCGATTTTCTCCAGCCCCTTTGGTGGATTTCCCTTGATGCTTGCTCTGGTTGCCGGAGTGCTTCTACTGCTTTGTTTATTTCAGAATGGATGCACATCCTGTGCCACAAGACGATTTGCCCCGGCGGTTGCTGCTCCGTAACCGATTGCTTGATTTTTGTGGAGCGCTGCCTCTGGCTACATTGAGTGCAGCTTATGGTTTATCGTTTAGATTTTCCTTTTTCTCATGAGTCCAGCCTAAGCATGGGCGGAAAATCCGTTTCGCTCGCGGATTTTGCGGATTTTCGGTAAATTCGCAATCCGCGAGATCCGCGAATCTCCCGCAAATCCGCGAGCAGCGGATTTTATGGCTTGCTCGCACTGTTCGCGTGAGTTCGCGGCTTGCCAGTACAACTTCGCACCCCGCGAGTAAGTGCTAATTGCAGAAATACGATCTTAGCAAAACTGAAACTACTTACCAGGTTCAAAAGTTCAGGCTCATCATTAGTAGCCATTTCCTGTAGTGCTTCCTGAGGGGCCCCTCCAGAGTTCAGTTGCCAGTTGCAACTATTATGTGACCCTGCTCTGAACCTCAGAATAGTTACACATATGCCACAAAGGTCCTGAATTACAGCTAAGGGAGACAAGCAGGAGCCAGGCTGGAAGTTAAAATCCATTAATCAGCCCCTAATTCATTATTGTCAGTTGGGGCAGGGCAGGTGTTGTAACTAATTTTGCAACAATGAAAGCACTTAGCAAGTGCAAAAGATCACTAATCAGGAAGCACTAAGGAAGCAGGTGCCAGCTAAAAAAATATTCTGTGACACATTAATCAGCCCCAAATTAATTCAGGTCACTTGAGGCAGGGAAGGTGTGCTTTGCTTTGCCGAAAATAATGTACACTGGACAACCAGAGGGTGTGGTGATGAAACAGAGGGTGGCATGGGTGGGCCAGAGGGTGGCATGAGTAGTCAGAGAGTGGCAGTGGTGACAGAGAGTGGCAGTGATGAAGAAGAGTGTCCCAAACAGGCTGGACACGTAGAAACAACAAGTTCGCAAAACTTGCGACCCGACAGGTAAGTTCGCAAATTGCGAAATTGTAAAAACCCTCGCGAACTGGCAGAAACACGCGCGAACACACAAAAAAAAAAATCCGCGGGAATTCACGGATTTTGCGGATTGCGAGTTCGCAAATCCGCAAAATTCGCGAACGCGAGATTCGCAAAATTCGCCCATGCTTAGTCCAGCCTGTCTTTCATTGCCTGAGCTGCGATTTCGAATGGGCGCTGGTTTGTATGTCTGCAGTACGGTGTCTCCCAACACAGATTTTGATCAACTGATGAGCCCCTTTGTTGCTCATGAATTGCTTTGTTCTGGAGGCGGGATTGTGGCCTTTGCAGTGATTCATGGAGTCCTAGGTCATTGCAATGTGTTTGCAGCGGCACATGAATTCTTGGCACGCAGTTTTATTGACGTCGATCCGAGTTGTCCTCTGATGGTACGAGGCTCTGGTTCTTGAGGAACATGTATGTACATTTCCGTTACTAAATTGGATGGCTGAACTATTTTCAGATGAGAACAATGACTTCCTGTTGGAGGCTGTTGCAACGTACTGTGCATATACACTATTGGAGTGAAGTGCATTTCCTGCTCTCTCTTCTTCACGGCTAAAGTCGCATGTTGGACATCATATTTTTTTACTATTTTCTTTTTAGGCCTATTGGCTTTACTGTGCCCAAAAGTGATTACTAATTTGGAGTTTTTTCAAAATTCAGAGTTTGATCCCGTTTTTCCATTAAGGCAAATTTGAACTTGATTCTAACTCTCATACTTGAACTCTGCGTTCCTGCTTTGCCCACATTTCTTATCCATGCTCCGATCAAGGGAGGGTGTAGTGGGGCTGAGCCTTGCATTCATACAGTGTTAAGTTAGCAAGAGCTTATTAGAAGTTTAAACGCCATTTTACCTTTTGCTTTCTTTTTGCACACAGCACACATGTTAGCTCTTGTTTAGAGTTAGGCTGAGTGTTTTGCTTCACATGAGAATAACTTGTTTTTCTACATTTGCTTTGTAAGCTTAGTCTGTACAGTGAGTGCCGAGGCCTTCAAGGTTATATCAACACTGTTGCTTTTGTTCGAACTGATCAGCGCACGTTCTAGACATAACATATAACATATATGCAGCTGTGGTCAGCTCAGATACTGGCGCCTTTAATAATACACTGTGCAGGCATGATTGAACACACTTGGAGAGCATTCGTATGCTGAGAGCTTGTGCAGACCTCAATGTGATTCACTCTTGCTAACCTTTAGGGTATGGGGTCGCCTATGCAAGCCTAAGAGACCTTCTTTAGTTATAAAATAACCTACTAGCAAGGGACGGTGAAATATAGGTATATATTTAACCTGTTTCCATTTAGCATTATAATATGCTTTCTCCCTTTGCATTTTATGGAATAGTAACTATGCTGACAATCGTATTTCTTATCATATGTCTGCTTGTATTAGCTAAGATGCTGCACCTGAGATCACGGTGTTAAAATAAACATTTGAAAACTTGCTCGTGTCTCCCTTTACTCCCTGTTCTGGACTGGTAGGAGAGTATAACGAAAGAGTGCTTATGTTTCCCACCTTACCTGAGGTATCCTAAGTCGCATGTTCTGGGTTGTCTAATCATTGGTAACTTTGCTATAGGATGATGGGCTAATGAGACACTGATGCTAGTTTGGTAGGGGATTTTGGGTACTAAGGTGAGTTTTTGGCACAACCTAATTCACCGAGGTCCTGAGTCTCTGTGCACAGTTCTGTGACTTAGCAGAATCCCTGCAACAGGTTGAGAGGCATAGGTAGGGGTACCCTTTAGCCTGGCCTGCTGTACAATGACATCTCTATCTTTGTAGTCTCTGCAGCAGAGCACGATGTGTGCATTCAATTATAAAGCATGCGGTCAGAGAGTCAGCCGGGGGCCAATCCATAAGCCATTTGGTGAGAAAGTCCACCACATTGTTGTTCTCACAGCCCTGGGAAACCCCAAAAAGCGGAGGTTGTTCCTATGGGTATGACCTTCTGCCTCTTCCACTCTTGCTGCCAAACCCTGCGTAAGTGTCTCCAGATTGGACATCTTTTTTTGAAGAGTGCTCACCGCATCTTCTATTGTCGAGATCTGCGATTCTGATACAGTAATCCTCTGTACTGCATTGCGAATGTCCTGCCGAAATAGCATGACGTCCAAGCTGACCGCGCCAAATTTAACTTTCAGCATGTCTCTAGACTGGGTAATTGCCTCCAACAGCGCTGCATTGTCAGGTATAGATATCGCCATGGTCTTGGGGTTTGGCAATGGAGCAGCCGCACCATTATATTTTTCCAAAGTGGATTGATTAGATTCGGCCCCCGGCGGTTTATCTTTAGCCATTTCTGCGTGCTTTCACGAGATTTGAAATGATAAACTGGCCCAATAAACCATTTCTTTCAAATCAACACAGATTGTGCTCAGGGGTTAGAGGCGGCAGACCTGGAGCTTGAGTTCGGCCCTGGACCAGGGTTCAAT
The DNA here is from genome assembly GCF_964263255.1 of Lissotriton vulgaris. Taxonomy (NCBI): domain Eukaryota; kingdom Metazoa; phylum Chordata; class Amphibia; order Caudata; family Salamandridae; genus Lissotriton; species Lissotriton vulgaris. The sequence goes on from NC_141687.1 coordinate 404,417,777, forward strand.
TCCCCGCCTCGGCGGGTCTTGGGCTCAATAATTCCACAGACTCGATAATTCTCGCTCCGGTGCCTTCTCGGCTCACGGGTTCACACTCTGCGACTCTGGGCAATAGCTTGCTTAATCTCCACATCGGCCCCTCGCGGTGGGATGCCTGGCTTTAACCTTGTGGATACCCTGCCAGGGTTATCTCACAGGGGAATACCAGGACGGGTTCCCTAAGCAAGCGCGGAGATGCCCCAGGGTAAGTCATGCGCTATATAAGCTTCATACATTTACATTTACATTTACATTGTGATTGCACTCAGTTAAGAAAGGGCATAATTAACTACAGATTTGTCTCTTCAGTAATACCATGTAGCATTGTGGTAGATGTCGTCCTTTTATTTTTATTTATTTTCTCACTCTTTAATTAGCAATTAACTATTGATCTGCATGGCTACTGTAGGGGCCATGGGCAGCTGGCAGATTGACCTACTCCTAGTCTCAGCTCTCTGTTTATTTCCGTCTCCTTTTTGCTTTTTCAGCAACATTCTTTATAGAGGTAAATTATGTTAAAGTACACTTCCAATAGAATCAGTATTCAAGTATTATTCAATGTATATGCCACAAAACCTGTCCATTGTATTCTTAGTGGCTCTGTGAAAGTAATATTCATTGATATTGTTAAGTGAAAAGACTGTGTTCCTTTTTTCTAGGCAGGTGAGGATGAACTGGTGCTGCTTTTGACAGATATACTCATAGGTGTTCTCTGGAAGGGAATTGAAAGGTCGGATGATGCCACATGGATCGAGAGGGGCCAGGTATTCTCCGCATTAAGCAAGTTGGGAATGTCCAATCAACTACTGCGGCCTTCAGACGAACTCAAGCTCAAGTGAGTGAGTGCAAGCGTTTTCCACAACAAGCCTCCATACTTCAGACCGTAAAAAGTACACATGAAGAGAGCAGATGTGAAGGGCGTGGTGAGCTAGAAGTCCAATAGATTTTCTGTCTACTTTATTATAGCAGTTGACCTGATATCTTTTTTTCTTTCAGTTAATATTATAGAATTGTACAATGCATTAAGTTAAGACACAGAGACCACTACCCTGATTCTGCTGTTAAGTGCTGTTCCATTTTTTATTGTTATTTTAAGCAAATCCAACACATAGGGGGCAAAGCCTCAACTTCATGTCATTGTGAAAACCCTTCAAATTATACCAATTTTTACAAAACACTGTGACATATGAACTTAAAGTAAAGCTGGAACACTCTAATAGCGACAGTCTTGACATTTCCAAACCACTTGTGCTGGTTCTGATATAGGGCCTACTAAACCCATAAGCAAATTTGATAACCGGGATCACCAATATAAAATCCTAAAAATCTCCTATCCTTCAATAATAACATTTATCTTTAAAGAGGAGTTAGGTGTTCAAACCAGAGAGAGGCAATTTTCGAAATTGTCTTTCACAAACAGAAAGATTGGTATGCAAACTAAACTGGTTCAGATATTTCGTAGTCAATAGTAACGTAGCACTTCCGTAGCTTTCCTGTATCGTAGACCAAATAATGCTGTTGTAGAAAGAGAGGAATAGAAAGGAATGGTTTCCAAGTGCATTGAAGAGACATGTGTTGAAAAACGTACAGAAGTACGAGGAAGATAAGCCTCTCTAGCATGCACACCTGTGCGCCTTTCTTCCCTAGAGACCCCAGTCTTCAGTACTACCAGATTGAAATGCACTCTGATCAATATTTGCTCTCTTATCAAGCATAAAATGAATTTTTTAACCACATATACGTTCTCCCAACAAAGCCTTTTTAACTGCAACTTGGCCCGGCGAGACTTCAAATCGAGATCTAGTAGCTGCAATACAAGCAGGATATGCTGTTACTAGGTAAGATTGAGCTGCTAATTGTGGTGGTGGCCCAGCAGTGGTCTAATGTGATCACATCAAAGTCACCTGTAAACCCGCTAAGTTTGCAGATAGGGAAGTCCTGTCCTTTGGATGCAAGAAATCCAATAACTTCACCTTTGACAGATTATTGATCTACAGCCCACCAGGCCCGAAAGCCATTTTCCTAGATGCTTTAGCTGACATCCTGGAGCTCTGTATGCAGTATTCTAATTACACCATATAAGGTGATTTTAATTTCCATCTGGAAAATTCCGACAATAAAGAATCAGAACAACTAATTGACAATTGGAGAAGTGTGGCTCAATGATTAGAGCGGCAGACCCTGATGCAGAGGTCTAGCCCGGGACCAGGGTTCAATTCCCCGCCTCGGCGGGTCTTGGGCTCAAAATTCCACGGATCTGATCATTCTCGCCTCGGTGCCTATTCCAATCATGGAGTCCCACTATGCAACTCTGGGTAATAGCTTGCTTAATCTCCACAACGGCCCCCACAACACTAACGGTGCCTGGACTCCACCTTGGGGGTGCCCAGGAGTGGACGCCTCACAGGAAAAACCAGGATGGGTCCCACAGCGGTATTCGTACTAGCGCCTTGAGACCCTTGCGGGTGAGTAGTGCGCTATACAAGTATCAATTTACAATTTACATTCTGAGTTTTTTCAGTCTTATTCAGTAGATGAATACTGCTACACTTGTAGCAGGGCATACGCTTGTTGGCATTTTTTCAAACAATCCAGAATTACAGATAGAAGCTATTTTTACCTATCATCTGGTCAGATCATAAGACTGTTGATTTTCGCCTAAAACTCCCACCTCTATTTCTTGTTACTAATAGAACTATACAAGGCAAGAAAGTTCAAGCATGGAACAAAGTCAATACAGCAGAATTTACCAATATTTTAGATATGTCTAAATCCTTAGTCACGAATGGCATAAATGGAGCATTATACAACTATTCTGACTGGATAAGGCCAGAAATCACCAAGCTGGCTCTCTCAAACACTATTTAAAGCCTTAGAAGTAGGCCCACAGCATCCTGGTTCTCTCTTGAACTTAAGCAATTAAAACAAATGCAGAAGACAGGAGAATGTGCGGAGAAGGAACTACCACACTGAAGAAAGGATAAGATATAATCAATACATCCAATACTACAAAAAACTGATCACTATTGAAAAAATGAACTACTTCTTGGAAAAAATCCATTCAGCTAAGAACTCCACAAGATAACTTTTTAAAACAGTTCAGGTGTTCTCTAACCTAACCACCAGTTGCACACTGTCTCCCAGTCAACCACTGTATGACAAGCTAGCAGTTTTTTAAAAGTGAAGAAAATACTCATAAAGTTGAACTCCAGTTGTGCGGCCATAACCCCAGCCTTGCGGTCAAACTGGGTAGCTCCTAATACAAATTAATTCTGTAAGTTTCCTCCTCTCACCTTGGCAGGAGTAGTAGAACTTCTAGGTCAAACAAAGTCAGGAGTCCAGTCCGATCCCTGCCTGCTGAAAATCTTATACTAGATAGTAGCTACTTCACTTACTACATTATTAAATATCATCATCCACTCATGTCACTTCCCTATGGAGTGGAAAAATGCCTCCATCCTACCATTGGTATAGGAACCTTCGCTGACCCAAACAAGGTGAAGAACTATTGTGAGGAGGGACTCACCGGCGTATCGCCATGGGCAAATCTTCTCCTTAATACACATGTGCCTCTCTCCAGTCGGCACCCACAGGATCCAGCAGAAGGACAAAATCTATGCCGCTATCCTGTCTCTCCACAGAGAGACGTTGAAAGGTACCCGGAAGTGGGTGGAGGTTAACCTGGAAGTTTTTTGCCTGCAACAATGAAAAGAGGAGACTTTGGAAAAGAAGGCGGTCAGATCGGTGGCGTGGAACCAGGAGGAAGGACGTCGTGAGAACGAAGCAAAGAAGACGGACCCTGTAGCGGTGCAACCGAAGAAGACCGGAGGAGCAGAGACGCGGTGGATGCGGAACCGGACGAGCATTGGTGTGAGGAGTGGAGGAGTCCCCCGGAGGATGCTGTAGAGCGGCCCCAACTCTGGAGAGTTGCGGCAGAGCCGGTTAGTGAAAGCGTCCCGCTGGAAAAAAAGGGAGGACCAAGGGAAGCGGGTGGGGAACTAAGGGTTTCTTAAGGATTGTGTTTTTCTCGTTTAAGGGAGCTGGAACCTTGTTGTTTTCTGGTTGCATGCAGCCAGACCCTTGTTAAACATTCGAGTGTAACCCTGAGTATTTGTAGGGTGTTCCGTTGTTTATTTTCCTTTTGATTGAGGGCAATAGAATGGACAAGTGGTTACCATGGGACCAATAATAGGAACGTGTGGCTTTCTTTAATTGTTTGTTTGAAGTATTCTGAGAACCGGCCCCTATATAAATCTCCCCCCCCCCTCCTCTTCACCTAGTCCCTTCTCTCGGCACTTCCTACAAAACTTCTGCTGTCACCTTCTACCCTGAGAAGGATATTCTGTGGGCACTTTAAGGTGTGGTGATGGGTAAATCTTCCAGAAATAACCCAGACTCTGGTATTCTGATGGCTCTTATAAGCCTCCAGTGAGATACCCGTGATTCAGAAGACGAGCAGCAAGTCACATCGCCCTCTACATCTCCATCTAGCTCAACGAGGACACCATCAGAAGGAGAACCCGAAGAACACCTTCTTGATCCACAACCCCTGGTTACTTCTGGCAATAAAAAAACGATCTTTTGGCAAATATATTCAGCCTCCTCGCTTGTATATTAAACCTGCACTCCCACAACTATCCTCCTATATCTCGCCTCCCCTTCTCAGCAAAAATTCTTGCGAAACATATGAACATTGCACTCTGAGTTTTTGGAGGTGAATGAAATTCGGCATTCTGCACAATTCGGCTTTAGACAAAACCACAGCACTAAGTTGGCTCTGGTAGTGGCTATCGATGAGCTGAGAAGTATTCTGGACAACGGGGCAAAGGATAAGTCCGCAGCCTTCGACACCCTGAGCTATTCTGTCCTGCTGGATTTTCTTACGGAGATTGGAATTGGTGCTCATCTACACTCTTTCCTGTCCAGCAGGGAACAATCAGTCACTGTGGGTGACTCTGTATCTATTCCTTTCTTAGTGGTGTGTGTGGTATCCATCAGGGGTCGTCACTGAGCCCTATGCTCTTTAACATTTATGTGCCCCCTCCAGACTAGGTTAATCCACACATTTGGCTTCTCATCAATTACATCCGCGGATGACTCACAAATTGTTGTGTCAATTTATAGTAATGTAACTGAGACGGCGCACCGTTTCACTAGCTGTATGGGTGCAGTTGACTCAAGCAGAACTCCGATAAAACAGAGTTTTTTTTTTGGGAAAGGACATTATGTTTTGGGACAAATCTTGTTGGCATCACACTGTGGGCCCTACTCCGGTATCCACAGTCAAGAATTTGGGGGAGATTTTTGACCCCAACTTTTCTTTTAATGGCCAGATCAACAATCATACCTTATCTTGTGCTTTTCTGCTGCATACTCTAAGAAAGGTTCTACCTTTCATCCTATACAATCTGCAGAAATCTGTGGTCACTGTGCTAGTTCTGTCCAGGCTGCATTATTATTCTAATGCCTCATACCTGGGAATTTACCAATGATCACTAAAGAAACTTCAGAATCTGTAGAAGGCAGCGGCCCGACTGCTCAAGAAAATCCCCAAGTTTAAGCTGGTCTCAGAGGTACTAGTGAAGCTTCATTGGCTCCCAGTTGAGAAAAGAGTAGCTTTAAAGGCACTCAGCTTGGCGCACAAATCTCTGCATGGTGGAGCCCTGACTACCTGAATAGAAAATTCTACTAGTATGCTCCCAGAACCACCTCGCACTCTGCTATTTCCAGAGCAGTCAATGTTCCTAACATTAAGAGAATGACATGGGGTGGTAAACATTTTGTTCACACCATGTGCCAACTTTGGAACAATCTGCCAGAACACCTCAGATGCTAATTTAACCTGTCTTGTTTTAGGAAGCACTTCACAGCCTGACTGTTTTCTTGTCGCTTCTGATCTATTATATACTCCTTTCCTCAGTACTTAATCTAGAAGATGCCAGCTTCAGGACGCCTCTGGGCATTTGCACGCTATATAAAATTACTCCAGATTAATAGCTATAAAATTACAAGAGGTCTATGTTGGATCCAATCCTTCCCCAAACGTCCGAGCCCCTAACAAGAGGTACCCCACAGAAGTGGGGTACCTCTTGTTAACATATTATCTAGAATTCACTCATTCCCCTGATTTGTCTTGGACCATGTCAAGTCTCCTATGAATGCCTCTATTCCTTGCCAAAGTTAATACAACACTAACGATCTCCAGCATCTAATTTGCTCATGCTGTCTTTGGGCACTGGAGTATATAAGGTGCTTATGTGATTGCCAGTTTAAATGGTTCCCCCCAATCTGAACAAACAACCTCTGTGTGACATCAACATCCCGTACCCCGTGAAGCCATTGGGTTTCCCCCTGAGATATATAGCTGTTTTGGAACCAGATTAATAAGGTTCTACCCACCACCAACATCAAGCGAATAGCTTTAAAAGAGTCCCTTATCTATAGATCTACTCTTGGAATCCCAAAGACCATTTGTACCAAGTCCATATCTTTTTATCTGTCTCCGTATAATACCTCAGTGATTCTCTAAAGTGATATGTTCCCTTATCTCCTCATTGTATTGGGAACATTTCAGATGAACCCCCAAACATTTTCAAAATATGCCACAGGTCATTGTGCCTGAAATCATGATGTAGTACCTATTGCCTGGTTTGACAAACCGATGAAATATCTGTTCATAGAGTTTAGTCCACAGGTACTCCTGAAAGGTTTCTTCCAATCTCTTTTGATATCTGACCTTAAACTTAGGCCTACTAGTCACAACTTTTAAGTTTGCAGCATGAATTTCATTTAGATTCATATTTTGAGTATTATTCTTCGCTCTATTTGTTTGGCCCGGAAGCTGTATGTAAAAGTAAAATGTTTTCTTTGTGGGCATCGATCATAGGCAAATCCCAAAGTGACCTCTATATAACTTTGAGCATAAACCCACAATTTCTCAACACATAGTCACCAACTTCAATTCTAGTCTTATTGTTTCTGTATCAAACATCTGTTCTTGAAATAACCTTTCCACTTTCGAGGCTGTTCTTCATAAGCTAAACCAGGGTCCGCACAGTGAAAAGTTCCCTGTGAAAATCTTTGCATTGAATGTTACATCTCCCACACAGACCTTGGGACAACTATCAAGCCATGATACTTCTTTCCTGTCAGCTACTACTAAAACCATTACTTTGTAAAGGAAGGTCACACTGTCTTCAAGATATGGCCATGGTGTATCATTATGGTCTTTGTTTCTGGAGTTGTGCTGTTCTGTAGGTCTACTTATGTGGGAAAGAAAGGCCTCCTACCCCGCAGGAGAGTACCAAGAGTCTTACAAGATGTTCTGGCTTTCTTCCTCTCCGAAATTGCATTCTCCAGAACAAACTTCAGGGGATCTCTGTTGGAAGTATTGGAAAAAAAATACAAAGAACTTCATAGGAAGGAGGCTCATCTTGTGAGTTGTCATGTATCCTGCCCACAAAATTGCGGCATAGTTCCACTATTCCAGATAATTCTTACGAATTTGAAGAAGGGGTGGGAAGTATCTCAGTATAGTCTGTTAAAGTCAGACGATAATAAGACTCCAAAGCAGTTAAACAACCTTAGACCCCCCAAATTACTGTAGGCTAAATATCATCTAGTGGTGTTTACAGATGCATTAATATTGACTTATATTTGCTGTCTTTCAATCTGTAACCCTGCCGTAGCAGTCTTTGATTTCATATGCTGTGTGTACCAAGCCGTTCTGGTGAGACTGAGAGAGCAAACTATTATCTGCACAAAATAACAGGAGCAACCCTTAATTTCTTCATCTCTTATTGCACAGTCCAAAACTAATGCAAACCATGATTCTTCCCCCCTCCAACCACCCCATTCACTAGCACTCTTTGTGTAGGTCCGCTATATTGATTCTAATTTCTAATTTAAAATATTTCTAAAGCGCAGCGTACACCTTGCGGTTTCTTGGCGCTAGGGGGTTCGGCTACTGAGGGGAGAAAACCAGATGGAGAGATAAGAGGAGATATAAAGGGGTTTAAGTGGGGAAGGCCTGGCAGAAGAGGAACGTTTTCAGATCTCTACGAAAGGGGAGATACTGAGTAGCAGAGCGGAGGTGATCAGGGAGTGAGTTCCAAAAAGATGGGGCCAGGGAGGAGAAGTTGGCCCCGCCCCACTTTTTACGTGTGAAGCGAGGGATCTGGAGGAGAGACTTGGAGGAAGACCGAAGTTCTCTTGCAGGTACATAAGGATTAATTAGTGCAGAAATGAAAGCGGGGGCAGTGCCCTGTCGGGCCTGGAAGACCATACAGCCAATCTTGAAGAGGGAACGTTCTTTTACCGGGAGCCAGTGAAGCTCCCTGAGAAGGGGGGTGGAGTGGTGATACCGAGGGAGACCGTATACCAGCCGGGCTGCCTGGTTCTGGATAGTTTGGAGTCTACGCAAGCTGTACGCGGGGATGCCATGATAAAGAGCGTTTGCGTAGTCCAGTCGCGATATCACCAGTGCGGCCAAAATGATCTTAAGTGCCTGGGGGGAAAAGAAACGGGAGACAGTGCGGATAGTGCGGAGAGTGAGAAAGCAGGAGGATACCACGGAACTAATTTGTGAATGGAGAGTGAGCTGGTTGTTTATTTTGACACCAAGTGTTTTGACCGTGGTGGAGGGGGTCGGTGCGGGACCAAGAGAGGAGGGCCAGAAGAGAGAGCTCCAGAGGCTGGATGAACCACCAGTGAGAACCAGCTCGGTTTTATCCGGGTTCAGCTTAAGGTGGTTGTGGTTCATCCAGTCCCTGATGAATGTCATAGTTGACTGGAAATTAGAGACAGAAAGAGGGGAAGAGGAGAGATCAAAGATGAGCTGGAGGTCATCCGCGTAATTATAGACGGTGACCTCCAGCTGCTGAAGTGCGAAGATGAGAGGAAAAATATAAAGGTTGAAAAGCAAAGGGGAGAGGGAAGATCCCTGGGGGACACCACAGGTGACAGGGAGGGGAGTGGCCGTGAAGTCGCCTAGCCGGACCGCCTGAGTGCGGTCCCTCAGAAAGGAGGAGAGCCAGACCAAAGCTGAACCCCCGATACCGGCCGCCTCGACACGGGTAAGTAAGATGGTATGATCCACCGTGTCAAAGGCGGCGGAGAGATCAAGGAGGACCAGTGCCTGGTGTTTGTTCTCATCCATGCCCTTTCTGAGTTTATCTAAGACAGAGACCACGACTGATTCGGTCGAATGCCTGGGACGGAACCCGGCTTGGCGGGATGCCAGTCCCCCATTTGCCTCAACATGGGCACTGAGTGTCGCGGTGACATGGCGTTCCATCACCTTGCCCAGAAAGGGTAGCAGGGAGATGGGGCGGTAGTTGGCCGAGATGGAAGGATCAGCGCCAGATTGATGTTTCATCCAGTGTAAAAAATATAGTACCATCCCAGATTTAATCAAGGCCTGGAGCATTAATGGCAAGCCACAATGATCTTTTGCCTTTTTGGCATCAGAAGATAGTAAATCATTATTTATCCCATCTCTCTGGGCATTATGTATGGGGTCCACTGTCTTGTTACTGTTACCTGCTCCTTGTCTTGATATGACATTCACTATGTGGCGCCCAAGTATAAGATATGGCAGAAGACAATCATTTTGTCAAGACTAGCTGCAGTCGAAAGACACTACAGTCTGCAAGGTCCTTCTTTTGGATGACTATAATTAGAACCTGTAGCATTGTCAGTTTTGTCATTCCTGTGGGTAAATTTTGGCAAAGGATTTTCAGGGAATGCCTACAGAATTTTCAGTGAAAAAGTTATTTTAGTGTTCATGCAGCGCGTCCCATTTTGATTGGTCTTTTATGTCACTTTCCAATGTTTGTGTAGTGATTGCTATCAGCACCCTGCTGGCCATGCCCAAAGGAGGTAGAGTACCCTTCCCCACTCCTCCCCTGCGTATCTGACCGGTCAGGCACACAGAATGTCTGCACACCAAACGTGTCTTGCCCACACTCACAGACCAGGAGGAAAATACCCAACTGCAGGATCAGAGTCCTGCATACTCTGATATGTACCCTGGCATCCAGTGAGAGACTTTTTGTGCCATGCTCCAAGGATTAGGTCAAAATCACCTGGGCTAGCATAGACCTCTTTTCTACAACACTGATGGGCGATCTCTTTTTCAGTTGCCTTGGGCTCTGCTGGTGCCAGGAGGTTTTAGCTGTCTCCCATTCATATCAATCTTCTCTTGTCAACAGCATTACCGAGGTTCATTGCAATCTTATTCTGGGTAAGGCAGGTCGAGGCAAGTCACAGTGCTGCCATGTTGCCCACACTGCCTAGTTGCCTTCTAACCTAAATATGTTTGTATGGAGGGCATGAAAAGGATTTGTATGCAAGTAATACATTAACAAAACAAGAAAAGAACTAGAGATGGGAGTGCAGCTAAAATCAACCAAATCCAGTTTGCTTTCCTATTTCTTTACCTCACCTGCCTCCCTCTCACTCTCTATCATATTTCCGCTTTATTCTAAAAGCTCCACTGGGTGCAGCAGTTGTGAGGATGGCCAGTATTCCCACCTTTTTTGAAGAAGGCCCTAAACACAATGCCCACTGCACTGGTCAGCCCCTAAGGTACTGCACCCAAGAGGTCACTAGCCCTGCAAGTCTTTTTGCATTTTTGTTATGGGGGTAGTCTTCTATGGTGACAATTTCAATAGAAACCCTTAAACTAGGAAGTGAGCCAAAGAGTTTTCCTGTACTACTAGGGATGCTGTCTGATTTATTACTGATTTTGCAATTTGAGACTTCCTCTGATTTTGTTCACATATTGTAAAATTCTGAATCATTGTGGGGTGAGCAAAGAACTACATTGTAAAAAAATAAGAATACAGGACGCGTGTGTGGGGGAAATGGAACAACTTCATGGGGAAATATGTGTGCCCCTCCGCCCACAGACTCAGATTCGGACTTGAGGGACTGATGACCCGAAAACAGACACGTCATAAGAAAGCTTCCATTGTGAGGGGGGAAATTCGGCAACTGTATGGCGCTGGGATGGGCCCAACTGTATTTATATTGCTACTCATTGTGTACTGAATTACTGCGTGTTACACTATGTCCAATATACTCTATAAAAGTCATGATTGTGAATTTCTCTACTTGATGTGTATTATAATGGTAATAAAATGGTTTAAAATTAATAAATAAGAATACAGATTTTAATATCTTCTAACAGCATTACCACCTAAGCACCAACCACTACATGAATATTGATTCACCCCTTTTTACCTAATGTCATCCTGAGGTATTAAATATCTTGGAGTGGCAGAATCCAGGCTCAAAACATTGGAAGACCAAACGCCCACCGACATCACCCACTCTGTATTTCACTGAATGCACTGCCCTCAGGGCACTGCAAGTTTGTGGATGCCCTTAGGGAAGTGCATACATTGTAAATAGGAATGTGGTTGAGTTGATGGAGGAGTTGAAGATGGGAGACTTTTTGTCTCCCTTCGCTGATCAGTAGGAGTCCTTTGGTGAAGGCATAGTGGATGCAAGGTTCAGACGGCGTTCCTGAGTGGATGGTCTTCTTTGGTACCAGTGAATTTGATTGCTCTAGAACTCACTTACTGAGCCTATCTTTCTTAATTGACTGAATTGTCATATGATGGTTTGCACCTTGTTTCTGGGATACATTGCCTTATGAAATTGACGTTAACTCCGCCCTCGATCCACCCAACCATTGGGTGTGTTGTTGAGGTGTGACATTTTAAGTGTAGTGTGCTCACAGATATCATAGCTCCCGACAAACACCTCATCCTACTAACAGAGTAGATTGCTTCTATCTGTGTTAGATATGGCCTTCCCGGTGTTCAAAAAAGCCAGTGACTCTGGGTCTTTCAGCAGAGGAGAGGCTGGCCGGCGATGTTGCTTTTTTAAGTCTTGCCTACCCACAACTTTATCTATCTGTTGCTGAAGACCTATTGCCTCTTACAGAAATGTATATACCTATGGGATTCAGGTCAGCAGTTATTTTTGACAGGATGGCGTTCTTGTCCATCTCATTCCCCTGCTTCTTATTCAATAGCTTTCCTCCCTATTTTTTGTTTGTCTCCCCTCTTTGCTATTTTTTGATTGGATCACTTATGTCCTTACACTGCTTGCATTCAGGAAGAACTTCTTCATTTTTTTCTAGCAAAACATGGAAGTGCATGTTTTCTTATTGTTTAACTCATGTAGTACTGCTTCTCACTGACACTTGTCTCTCCTAAGCTTTCCATGTTGCTCGCCTCCACACCCACGGAGCCATTTCATTGCTTCCCCTGCTTTTTATAAAATTTTAAACCACACTTTTACACCCCTTCCCCGCTGTGCCTGCTGCTTTGTCTGACTGTCCTCCAACCACTCCTCCGTTGTTCGCACACCCTTCCCAGTAATGTTCTTTCTGGCATATATTTATATTTTGCAGAGGGCCGTGCAGCTGAAATTTGCTTCTGAGCCGCCTGAAGAACGACCTAATACTAGTATCCAGGCTGAGTGGCTGCTCACCAGCTGCCACCACAAGACATGTTTTGGGACCCTTGGGTCGAGAGCCTGCTGCTCTCGGGGTCTGAAGCAATGCACATCCTGAGACGAGGTGGCAAGCTTCCTCCCCCAGGATGGGCAGGGTCCCCAAAGGGTAAGCTTCAAAGGCTTGCTGCCTTCGTGAGCATCCCCAGGCCCTTTGCTGCTTCCAGCACCTGGCCCCCACCGGTTCTGACCCCACTTTGGGCGGAAGAATTGGTGGGAAAACCAAGTGAGGAAGGTAGGTGTGCCCAACTTTGCCGACCCCATGCTTCAGGTGGGGGAGGTGAGGCGAAGGATAACTCTCAGTCCACGTGAGGCATATGCCACCCTCGCACTGGAGGGTGGCATAAAATAGGTGGTGTACCCACCCCACGGAAGGGACCCATTGGTCTCAATCTGTACCTGCCTGTAGAGCCCCTAAATCTAGTATTTAGGGGCAGCCCCAAACCTTGCCTGCTCAGACAAGAACTGACTAAGAATAAAAGGACAGAAGAAGCCGTGCTAAAGCTAAGAAGAGGAGGACACCCACTGACTTTGCCCCAGCCCTACCCGCCTGTTCCCAAGACAAAAACCTGGTGTGTCCTTCTGCCAGCAACCTCAAGAACCCTGAGGGCCTACCCTGCCTTCCACAGAAAAGACTGTGTCTCCCGTGAGAAACTGATTCGCTCACCCACAGACTCTGGCTCCAGCCAAATCCGTGAGTCTACACAACTACTGCACCCTATGCCCACAGCCCGAGTTCAAGTGGCCCAACACCACGAGGAGGTGTCCCCGGTGATCCTGACCTGAGATCTGGTGATTTCTGGCCTGCCTCGAATCACCTAGCGTAGCTTGCAGCCTCTTATTCTGGAGGATCCCCTCGACCGCAACCGGAGATGGCAAGAAAACCAGACTCCTGAAGACACCTCTGCACGCGACGTCCCACGGCCTTAGGTGGCCCTACCAATGGTGTCCCAGCATCCCCAGGCACCCCAACTTAACTCTCCAACGAGTGGTCACCTCCAGAAGATCTTCATTACCGAGCCTGCAGTCTTTGTTGAAACCAGAGAATCCCTTATTGAAATCAACAGGAAACCCAACGCCAAAACAGCACCCTGCACCCAGCCGCCCCTGTGCGCTACAAGTGTACTTTGGGTGCTAACTTGGATATCCCTTTGCCCTGACCTAAACCCCAGGAGCTTTGGTCTGACAACCCTGTGGCTTGCTCGTAAGCAGCCACTAACCGGAGGCCACTTATCCCCCATTGGATAACACTGGGCCTCAGCACTCTGCTTCAGGCCACCCTAGTGCCGCTGAGGGTGCTGTGAGAGTGCATCCTCGATCCCATGGGGACCCTTTTCTAACCCCAGACACTCAACCCCAAAGGACGAGTAGTTACCTGTTAACCGATAACTTCATTTCTGTCCATAGGAATACATTGACTGTTTTCCCTTAAAAAAAATTGTGGAGTTGATTGGTATGAAAACCTGAAAAACTACAACTGTACAAAACTTATTTTACTTACCTTTTTTCTAGGAAATGTCCCAGTGTGATATCTAAGCATATCACACTGAGTAGAAAAAGTGACTTAAAAAGTAACTGAAAAGAAATTTCGACATTTTAACTTACCTGTATTTCAATCAATTGCATTTGAACTTGCATTCAATTGTAAAACATTGCGTAAGATATTGCAAAGAATTTATGTCACTTAACCTGTGCCGGGCTAGGCTTGGTTCTAGAAATAAAATAACTTAATATTTTTGTACAAACGAAATTTGTCTGAGTTCAGTGTTTGAGTGTGTGACATCATTTGCTGATTGAGTGTGTACAACAAATGCTTAACACTACCCACTGATAAACCCTTAATGCTCGCCCACACCACCACAAATAGAGAGTAAGGTGCTATCTACTTTTACCTCTGCCTACCTTTGGGTTTCCACTAGAGTCTGTACACGCTATACATCATTTTGGCAGCTTCCTACAGTAGATCACTGTGTTTCCCTTTATTCTGCTAACTTTGCACATGCAGGATGTAACACCCCTCCCAAGTGAGTGTACTTGATTATAATATGTATTTCTGAACAGTGTACAGAAATAGTCAACTGCCCACAAAAGTTAAGGACTCGAAGTGCAGCCTTGAAGCAGGCACCTCAATAATGTCAGAGCATGCGAACACCCCAAGGGATCAGCTATCACACAAAGCATTCTAAGTCTTCTGCTAACTGACTTATATCACACACCTGCTTTATTTGCCATGTCATTTATCATAAGAGATGCAGAGGATTTTTAAATATGGCAGTCAATATCATTTTTTGTTGACTTCGCTTGTGCATTAGCCAGTCCACTGGCTCCACTCTTCCATGAATTCCCTGGTTTGTCCAACTCAAAAAACAACATATATCCAGGAAACCAATCTAGATCTAAATGGATGCAATCAGTGAATAGGCAAACAAGAAAAATAGAGTTTCAGCGATGATTTTTTTCTGATAATTCAGTGCTGCACCCTGTGAAGTCACGGAAAAACAACATTGAGGAAGGGTAAATCAAAACATTGAAGTGAAATTATATCTTTATATTCTCTGGTGCATCATTTGTCAGAGCTGTCCCTATAACATCCAGAGATAAAATTGTATTTTGAAATATGATAATGGACATAAATCTTAAAACTTGGATTGTGGATGTCCTGACCCACCCCTTTCTGTTTCGTTATACTCATAGTTTGTTAGAAAAGATGACAGAACTGGCTGTGACAGAATACAGAGAGATGAAAACTCTGCCAGTGCATGCTGACAGTGCCATCCGGCTCCTTCACATCATACAGGACTTTCTACAGGCAGAAGGAATGGTCAATCCCAAACTTTGGACTGAGAAGGTAAGAGACAGATTTTGTAAATCTACATCACACAGAGACCTGATTAATTGGTGCCCATTTGAGCTCCCTTTGATTACTCAGAATACCAAGGCCCTGACGACAAGTTGATCGAAGTAGGGTTTACCTGGTGTGGTAAACACCTCCATCTGAAAGAAACAGGTTAGTATTAGATTCCTTACCTTAGAATATCCTCAGGCGTCAGACTGGATCCAGGAATGTTTGCGTAGCAGTACCCTTGCGCGTCGGTAGGCATCGTCTGCGGCTCCACGTCCGTCGTCGTCGGAGTACTTAGACGCCGCCTCTGCGTGCTGACGTAAGTTCTTCTTTTTTCCGCGCCAGCAGCGCAGATCCGGAAAAAGTGGTACCTTAGTCACTTTTTGACTAAACTTTTTTGAGATCTTTTTGATCATTCTTCGAGTCTTCGAATCCGATCGGTGCCGGTAGGCATGCCAGGTTTTAAACCTTGTGAGGACTGCGACCGGCTGATGTCGGTCACAGATCCTCACCGACGGTGCCTCCACTGTCTCGGCCTCTACCATGACGACAAGACCTGTTCCGACTGTCGGGCCTTAACATCGAAAGCTAGGCGGGAGCGATCCCGCAAGCGGCTCGAGCTCCGGCAGTCGGTCCCGCACCGTGAGAGGTCCCGGTCTGGACGGAGGTCAAGGGACCGGTCGCGGGGGCTGAGCCATCATAGCTCCGGGAGTCAACATCACTCCTCAGGTTCGAAGTCGTCAGGTAAGCACAAGAAGTCGAAGAGACGTCATCGCTCTTCCGACTCCCCCCGCCGCTCGCGCGATGCGGCCAGGGGTTTGGGTGACACTGCCCACGCGGCTCCGTCGAAGTCGCGGGCCTCGCGACCTGCCCCATACCCTCTGGTCCCTGGGCAGCAAGCGACGCCGGAGGAGATCGAGCGCTTCCTCATGGTCATGAGGTCCCTCACTCCTCCGGCGGGCTCCACGGCGCCTTCGAGCACAGCGGACCCGTCTGGGGGCCCTAGCGGGTTGAGAGCTTCGGCCCCGACGCCGCCGGCGCCTTCGGGCCCCACTGGATCCGCTTCTGGATCCGGATCGTCGCCGGTCCTTCAGGTGTCACCTCCGGCGCCATCCTCGGGCAGCGCCGTCCCAGATGCCTCCCTCGACCCGGTTCCGGCGCTGAAGCACTTTCAGCACCGCTTGGGAAGTTTTACTTCACTGAATCGCCCATCCGACGCTCGCGCGATGCAGCCGGGGGTTCGGGTGACACCGCCCATGCGGCTCCGTTGGAGTCGCGGGCCTCGCGACCTGCCCCATACCCTCCGGTCCCTGGGCAGCAAGCGACGCCGGATGAGATCGAACGCTTTCTCATGGCCATGAGGTCCCTCACTCCTCCGGCGGGCTCCACTGCGCCTTCGGGCCCAGCAGACCTGTCTGGTGGCCCTAGCGGGTCGGGTGCTTCGTGCCGACGCCGGCGGGTGCTTCCGCCCGACCCTGCCGGCGCCTTTGGGCCCGGCGTCTTCGGCCCCACTGGATCCGCTTCTGGATCCGGATCGTCGCTGGTCGACCTGAGACCTCACCAGCGCCGGTCCCTCAGGTGTCACCTCCGGCGCCGTCCTCGGGCGCCGCCGTCCCAGATGCCTCCCTCGACCCGGTTCCGGCGCCGGAGCGGCGCCGCTGGGCGCCGCTCTCAGCACTGCTTGGGGAGTTTTACTTCAATGAACGGGCCCCATCATTGGACAACCCTGATTATCAGGGGATGGGTGATGAGGAGTATTGGGAGGGGTCTGAGGACCCTCTGACACGTGAGTGTCAGTCCCAGGAGGAGTGGACAGGTCTTGGGGATGCCAGTGGTCTCGACACTTCGCCAGACACTGGCTTTGTCTCACCTCCTACCATGGCTACAGAGGAGGGGGCATCATTCAGTGTGGTGTTGATGCGGGCGGCCAAGGCCTTGGCCCTTGAGCTCCCCGTTGCGGCCGTGAGGACTAAACTCCTCACTGAGCTCCTTAAACCGTAGTCAATCAATCAATCAATCAATCAAAGCATTTATATAGCGCACTACTCACCCAGAGGGTCTCAAGGCGCTGGGGGAGGGGGGTCCACTACTGCTCGAACAGCCAGGTCTTGAGTTGCTTCCTGAAGGCGAGGTGGTCCTGGGTCAGGCGGAGGTGGGTCGGGAGGGAGTTCCATGTCTTGGCGGCGAGGTAGGAGAAGGACCGTCCCCCTGTGGTGGCTCTTCGGATGCGGGGGACGGCGGCGAGGGCGTGGCCGGTCGATCGAAGCTGGCTTTTGGGAGCATAGAAGTTGAGGCGGCTGTTGAGGTATCCTGGGCCTTGGTTGTGTAGGGCTTTGTGTGCGTGGGTGAGGAGTCGGAAGGTGATTCTCTTGTTGACCGGGAGCCAGTGCAGGTCTCTCAGGTGTCCGGAGATGTGGCTGCGACGGGGGATGTCCAGGATGAGTCGTGCTGAGGCGTTCTGGATCCGCTGGAGTCTCTTCTGGAGTTTGGCGGTGGTTCCGGCGTAGAGGGAGTTGCCGTAGTCCAGCCGGCTGGTGACGAGGGCCTGGGTGACCGTCTTCCTGGTCTTGGTGGGGATCCACCGGAAGATCTTACGTAGCATGCGCAGGATGTTGAAGCACGACGAGGAGACTGCGTTGACTTGTCTGGTCATGGAGAGGGAGGAGTCCAGGATGAAGCCCAGGTTGCGTGCGTGGTCTGTTGGTTTGGGTGCGCTGCCTAGGGTGGGGGCCCACCAGGAGTCGTCCCAGGCGGAGGGTGAGGATCCCAGGATGAGGACTTCCGTCTTGTCCGAGTTCAGTTTCAGGCGGCTGTTCTTCATCCATTCGGCTACCTGTTTCATCCCTTCGTGAAGGTTGGCTCTGGCGGTGGCGGGTCGTTGGTGAGGGAGAGAATCAGCTGGGTGTCGTCGGCGTAGGAGATGATGTTGAGGTTGTGCTGGTGTGCGATGTCTGCGAGGGGGCTCATGTAGACGTTGAAGAGGGTTGGACTGAGCGAGGAGACTTGAGGTACGCCGTAGATGACTTCGGTGGCTTCAGATCTGAACGGGGGGAGGCGTACTCTCCGTGTCCTTCCGGCGAGGAAGGAGATGATCCACTCCAGTGCCTTCTCCTGGATTCCGACGTTGCTGAGTCGCTGCACTAGTGTACGGTGGCAGACAGTGTCGAAGGCCGCGGAGAGGTCTAGGAGGATGAGGGCTGCTGTTTCTCCGTTGTCAAGCAGTGCTCGGATGTCATCGGTGGCTGCGATCAGGGCGGTCTCGGTGCTGTGGTTGGCCCGGAAGCCGGACTGCGAGAGGTCGAGGGATCCGTTCATCTCGAGGAAGGCGGCCAGCTGCTTGTTGACGGTCTTCTCGATGACTTTAGCAGGAAACGGGAGCAGCGAGATGGGGCGGTAGTTCTTGAGGTCGGTGGGGTCGGCTGATGGCTTCTTTAGTAGAGCGCTGAGTTCGGCGTGCTTCCAGCTCTCCGGGAAGGTAGCGGTGTCGAAGGAGGTGTTGATGATGTTCCGCAGGTGGGGTGCGATGACAGCGTCGCCCTTGTTGAAGACGTGGTGAGGGCAGGGGTCGGTAGGAGATCCGGAGTGGATGGAGTTCATCGTGCGGACGGTGTCTTCGGTGCTGATCGGCGTCCAGGCGCGGAGGGTGGTGGTGGGGGGCGGTGGTTCGGTCGTGGCGTGCGTTGGTTGAGTGCTGAAGCTGTTGTGTAAGTCCGGGATCTTGTTGTGGAAGTAGGAGGCGAGGGAGTTGCAGAGGTCTTGCGAAGAGGTGATGTCGTTGTTTCCGGTGTTGGGGTTGGAGAGCTCTTTAACGATGTTGAAGAGTTCCTTGCTGTTGTGTGCGTTGTTGTCCAGTCGTTCCTTGAATGCGGTTTTCTTGGTGGCGTGGATGAGTTGGTGGTGTTTTCGGGTGGCGAGCTTGAGGGCAGTCATGTTGTCCGGTGTTGGGTCTCTGCGCCATGTTCTCTCGAGGGCTCGGCAGTTCTTCTTGGAGCTCTTGAGTTCGTCGGTGAACCATGGGGCTTTCTTGCTACCGGGTCTGCTAGGCGGGGTCTTCAGAGAGGCGAGGTCTTCTGCGCAGTTGCTGATCCACTTCGCGAGGTTGGTGGCCGCCTGGCTTGGGTTCGTTGCGCTGGTGGGAAGGTTCATGCTCAGAGAGGTCGCGAGCTGGTCGGCTGTGATCTTGTTCCAGCTTCTGCGTGCAACCTGTTACTGGTGGTGGTGGATCGTGGTCCTTCTGAAGCTGAAGTGGACGCAACTGTGGTCCGTCCAGTGGAGTCCGGTGGCGTGGCTGAAGGCGATGTCCTTGCTGGATGAGAAGACGGGGTCGAGTGTGTGTCCGGCGTAGTGGGTGGGGGTGGTGACCAGCTGCTTGAGTCCCAGGTTTGCGAGGTTGTCCAGCAGGGTGGTGGTGTTGCGGTCGTTGTTGTTCTCCAGGTGGAAGTTGAGGTCCCCGAGGAGGATGTAGTCAGCGGAGAGGAGGGCGTGCGGGCTGATGAAGTCGGCGATGTCTTCGCTGAATTGTGTGCGTGGTCCCGGGGGTCTGTAGATGAGGGTGCCTCTGAGGGTGGTCTTGGGGTTGATGTGGACCTGGAAGTGCAGGTGCTCGGCGGGTGCAAGGGTGTCCTCGGTGTTGGTCGTGATGCGGATGGTGTTCCTGTGGATGATGGCGATGCCTCCTCCGGTCTGGTTGATGCGGTCCCTTCGGATGATCTTGTAGCTGTCTGGGATGGCGATGGCGATGTCGGGCGCTGAAGAGGCGTTCATCCAGGTTTCCGTGAGGAAGGCGACGTCTGGTGAGGTTGTGTCGAGCAGGTTCCAGAGCTCGATGGCGTGTCTGTGGATGGAGCGGGTGTTGAGCAGGATGCATTTCAGGTGGCTGCTGCTGTTGCTCGTCTTGGTCTTGGTTGGTGCAGGAGTAGTACTGGTCCGGATGCAGGTGAACTTGCAGGCGTTGCAGCAGAAGGGTCCGTGGGTGCGTCTCGGGGTGGCTCGGTAGCATCCTGGGATTCGGCCGGCGTTGGGTGCGTTGAGGGTGGCGGCGTCGTACGTCCGGCTGGTGGGCTGGGGTCTGCGGGGGGCAGGGGTCCTGGCGCTGGGCGCGGTCCAGGCGCCGACGGGCGCAGACGGGCTTACCTTTGGCGCACCTTCGGCGCTCAATCGGTGCTCCCGCTGCGCCCGTCTGCTGCCCAGTCGCTCTGGGGGCGTCATAAGAAGGGGGACGAGAGGGCGGGTCGGCAGTCAAGCTCGGCTGAGCCTCTGCTGCCATTTAATGAGGCCTTAACTGACGTTCTTTTGGGCACCTGGTCCAGGCCCGCTACAGGACAGCCTGTAGATAGGAAAGTGGCCAGACGCCACCGCCCGGCCCCGGGCGACACTGCGTTCCTGTCCACCCACCCCACCCCAGAGAGCCTGGTCATCCAGGCCTCTAACTCCCAGACCGCATTCCCGTCGGCTCCGCCTGATCGGGAATCCAAAAGGTATGAGAATTATGGAAAGAAAATATTCTCCTCCCTTAGTTTGGGACTGCGGTCTTCCAATATCGCATGCCTCTTGGGCTGCTACACCCACTCCCTGTGGGACACGGTCGCGGACGTGCTGCCACAATGCCCGGCGGAGGTCAAGGCTCAACTCGCCCATGACCTTGCGGAGGGTCGAGATACGGCACGTTTTTCCATCCGGTGTGGACTGGATAGCACTGACTCACTGGGCAGAGCGATGGCAACAACAGTGGCGGTTCGTTGCAACGCCTGGTTGAGGTCTGCTAACTTTTCTACTGATGTCCAGAATACACTCATGGACATGCCGTTTGTTGGCCGTCGCCTTTTCGGCGACAAGGCAGACCATGCGCTTGAGCGCTTTAAGGACTCCAGGGCTACGGCAAGTCCTTGGGCCTCTCGGCCCAGCACCAGCAAATGGGTGCCTTTCGCTCCTTTCATGGCCAAGGAAGGGGCGCTCCCACACGTGCTGCCAGCCACGCACCGCAGACTAACATCCAACGCGATGGCGGCTGTGGAAACCGCCGTGGAGGCGGTCAGGGACAATAGCGAGGCCAGTCCACACCTTCCCCCGCAGCATCCACCTCAAAACCTTCCTAGTCCGTGCTTTCAGGGCCAAGTGACGCCAGTGGGGGGCAGGGTTCGCCATCACCTCTCCCACTGGCACACTGTCATATCGGACAGGTGGGTGCTGCAAATCGTCCGAAGGGGCTACTCCCTCCCCTTCGAGACGACCCCTCCAGCCATGCCACCACAATACCACCGCGTATCGGGGGATCATTTGCGGCTTCTGCAGGAGGAAGTTACGGCCCTCTTGGCCAAGGGGGCCATCGAGCGTGTTCCTGGGCCAGAAGTATGGTGTGGTTGCTACTCCCACTACTTCCTGGTACCCTAGAAGGGCAAAGGGGGCCTACGCCCTATCTCGGACCTACGGAACGTCAACGGCTTCCTCCAGAAGGAGAAGTTCAAAATGCTGACACTAGCTCAGGTCTTGGCTGCCTTGGACCCAGGAGACTGGATGATAGCGTTGGACTTGCAGGACGCTTATTTCCACATCCCCGTCCTGCCGGCCCACTGGCGCTACCTGCGGTTCACGGTAGGCCACGAGCACTTTCAGTTTACCGTGCTCCCCTTCGGCCTTACCAGCGCCCCACGGGTGTTCACGAAAGTGATGGCGGTGGTCGCAGCTCCTCTGCGCAGGTTTGGGGTTTCAGTCTTCCCCTACCTCGACGACTGGTTGTTGAAGGCGGGCTCGCCCCAGACAGTCGTCAGCCACCTCCAGACGACGGCGGACCTCCTGCACCTGCTGGGGTTCTCCATCAACGTTCCGAAGACACACCTGTGTCCCTCTCAAAAGCTCCTCTTCATCGGAGCGGTTCTCGACTCGGCGCAGTTTCGGATTTATCCCCCCGAGCAGCGGGTTCGGGATATTCAGGCTCTGATTCCGATCTTTCAGCCTTTATCCCGAGTCTCGGTCAGGTTGACGCTGCAGCTTCTGGGTCTGATGGCTTCCTGCATCCTTCTGGTGCATCACGCCCGTTGGCGGATGCGGGCTCTGCAGTGGGACCTGAAGTTTCAGTAGGCCCAGCATCAGGGCAACCTGTCCGACCATGTCCTGATGTCGGAGGGCACTGCGAGACATCTGCAGTGGTGGCTCACGGACCGCGATTGGGTCAGTGGCAGATCCCTCTCCCTCCCCCAACCGGAGCACATAGTTGTGACGGACGCGTCTCTCCAGGGCTGGGGAGGCCACATGGGAGAGGCGGGGATCAGAGGCCTCTGGTCTCCGGCGGAGTCCTGGCTCCATATCAACCTTTTGGAGCTGCGGGCGATTCGTCTTGCACTGAAGGCATTCCTCCCCTCTGTCGGGGGGAGTGTAGTGCAGGTGTTCACGGACAACACCACCGCCATGTGGTACTGCCACAAACAGGGCGGGGTGGGGTCATGGACCCTCTGCCAGGAGTCTCTGCGCCTCTGGCAGTGGCTGGAACATCAGGGCGTGACCCTGGTGGTTCAACACCTGGCAGGTTCTCTGAACGCCAGGGCGGAAGAACTCAGCCGCCGGTGCATGATGGATCACGAATGGCGTCTGAACTCGGACGTGGCGCAAGGTCTCTTCCTGCAGTGGGGAGAGCCTTGGTTAGATCTATTCGCCACCGAAGAGAACGCGCAATGTCATCAGTTCTGCGCGTTGGAATTTCCAAGGCGGCACTCGCTCGGAGACGCTTTTCGTCGCGAGTAAAGTTGCGGTTTGTTGTACGCCTTTCCGCCTATACCACTTCTGCCCAGAATGCTGAAGATCAAGCGCGACCGGGCCCAAGTCATCCTTGTGGCTCCGACTGGGCACGAAGGTACTGGTATCCCGAGCTACTCAGTATGTCAGTCGATCCCCCGGTTCGTCTGCCTCTTCAGGAGGACCTTCTGTCGCAGCAGCAGGGGACGGTTCTTCGCCCAAACCTGTCCAGTCTCCACCTCCATGCTTGGAGATTGAGCGGCGACAGTTGAGGCCATTTAACTTGCCTCCTGAAGTCTGTAATATCATTCTGGCGGCCAGGCGGCTCTCCACAAAGTCAGTATACGCCTGCAGGTGGAACAGATTTGTGGCATGGTGCACAGCAAAGGCTGTGGATCCTCTCTCTGCCCCTCTTTCTGAGGTTCTTCTCTTCCTTCTTTCTCTTGCCCTGCAGGGCTCTCTTCTGGGCACTATCAAGGGCTACCTTTCTGCCCTTTCAACCTTTCTAAGGCTGCCTGATCAACCATCTTTGTTCAAGTCCCTGGTTGTTAACAGATTCTTGAAGGGCATCACTCATATGTTCCCTCCTGTTCCTTTTGTGATGCCCCAGTGGGACTTGAACCTGGTTCTAACTTACTTGATGTGCGCTCCCTTTGAGCTGCTTCATAACTGTCCTCTCCGTCTTCTTACTCTGAAGACTGCTTTCCTGGTTGCCATCACCTCTGCCAGGAGAGTGAGTGAGCTCCAGGCTCTTTCCTCCAAACCTCCTTTCCTTTCTATCCATCCGGACAAGGTTGTGTTGCGGACTAGACCTCTTTCCTGCCTAAGGTTGTCACGGCCTTCCACATCGGGCAGTCTTATCACCTTGCCCACCTTCTTTCCGCCTCCGCATCCCTCAAAAGAGGAAGAGCGGCTCCACCGTCTGGACCCAAAACGTGCGCTCTCGTTTTATCTCGATCGCACTCGCCAGTTCCAGGTGGATGACCAACTCTTTGTTGGTTACGTGGGCGCTAAGAAGGGACGGGCGGTACACAAGCGGACCACCTCTCGGTGGGTCGTGTTGTATATCAAGGCATGCTACGAAGGAACCTCCTGTTGGGCTGAGGGCCCATTCCACTCGGGCCACGGCGGATACTACTGCCCTGGGTTGGGGAGTCCCCTTGCAGGATATTTGTCAGGCAGCTACGTGGGCCTCGCTGCACACGTTCGCAAGACTCTACTGCCTAGACAGTCAAGTCCGGAGGGATGGCTTCTTTGGCTGTTCCATCCTCCAGGACTTTCTGGTGTGATTATTGGTTTGCAGACCCACCAACCGGGTTGGTATTGCTGGGGTATCTAGTCTAAGGTAAGGAATCTAATACTAACCTGTTTCTTTCAGATGAACAAGTTACTTACCTCCGGTAACGATATATCTGTAAGAAACAGTAGTTAGTATTAGATTCCTTACCGCCCCACCCATCCGCCCCGTTCTGCGAACCGATATCTAGGGTTAAGGTCATCCCCTTTCAGGGCCCTAGTTTCAATGGCATCAGTGTTGGTTTTTAACATGGCTCTGCATTTCTGGCGCGGAAAAGCTGTGTCTAAGAACTGACATCGGCATGCTGAGGCGGCGTCTAAGTACTCTGACGATGTCATCACGGCGCCCACGACGCCTACCGACGCGCAAGGGTACTGCTACTCAAACATTTCCGGATCCAGTCTGACGCCTGGGGATATTCTAAGGTAAGGAATCAAATACTAACTACTGTTTCTTACAGATATATCGTTACCGAAGGTAAGTAACTTCCTCAATTTGCAAGACGAAAATGAGGCAGAACTTGTAGTAATAGAAATAATTTATACTGCACAGAAAGCCACATATTTTGCCAATTTCAATTTGTTTAACCCTGAACCATTTCACAGGTTTTTCTGGCAGAAGTCTGCTGGGGAAAAATTAAGAGCCGTGGATGGTAATTATTATCTGTAGTAAATTCCCTATGCAAACATGAGTTTGCGCAGGGTTTGTAATGTTCCATTTCACCCACAGTCAGAGCCAACAAGTACTGAAAATGCTTTAGAGCTAATGTTTTACTTTAGATGTGCACTTTAGATTAGAAAACTAGTTACTTTTTTCTTTATGTATGTCCATGAAAGTGAAAGCTATCAGACCCATAAGCCTCAGTGTCATCATCACTGAAATCAAGGACTGAGGCTGAAATATCAGGACCATAGCCCAAATGTCTTGGGCTTTGTGCTTCCGGGAGAAAGGTGCCAAATTGGACCATGTTCAGAATGAATCAGATCAAAGGGAGCTCCTGTGAAGGGGTCAGGTGTGGCTTTGACATGTTTATGTAGAATTGAAACATTATTAAGAGACTCACTGTAGTCTAGAGGGGTTCAAAGACTGCTTGGGGGAGCCCGCCTTTGTCAGCCAGTCATTGAGGTAAGGGAGAACAGGCATGCCTGGCATCTGAAGATGAGCTGGGACCACTGCCATCTCTTCTGTGAACACTCAAGAGGCTATGGTGAGCCCTAAAGGAAGATTGACAAACTGGAAATGCTCCTGGCCCAGGTGAACTGCAGATGCAGTTTCTTGACCTCCAGAACAAATATGTGGACATTTTATTCCTGCAGGTTCAGTGCTACTATCCAAGAGACGAGACTGGTGCCAAGATGAGCTTACTGAATTTGTCCTTCAGGAAGGAAATGAGAGGGCGAAGATCCAATATAGGAGATGGAGCCTTTGGTCCTTTTCCAGGCTGAGAAGGCAGTGAGAATAACAACCATATCCTACTTCTGACGCATGAACCCTCTCTATGGCTCCTTTAGACAAAAGAGTCTACATCTCCTGTCTTGTGCATTATGGTCTGTACCCTGGTAAAAAGGGCCAGATCCTGCCATCGACAGGATGGCTGTGTGTTGCTACGTACATGTCAAAAAGGTTTGGGGGTGCAGGAGCCAAAGGGGCGAAGGACTGGACTGCACGCTGTCTCTGTTGTCCACGTGATCTTTGGGAATCCAGGCCACATAAGGGCTGGAGTGGCTGCTGAGCTGGTATAAACTCCTTACCAGCATCACAGAGATCAGGAATGTACAAAAAATAAAGAAGGCAAGCCTTAAATTAGTTTACATATCTGTTGTTTCTTCTTAGCTTGATGCTAGTAGGTAAATAATTTGCCATAATGAGAAATATAATATAGTGTCTCCGTACCTGGATGCCATGGCTTTACTCACCCAGGACCCACAATTTGGAGCAGATTGATTCTAAGGAGAGTGCCGGAGCACTTGGACAGATTTCTTCTCAGCCAGATAAATCCTTTTTGCCCCCAAAATAGGCCAATGTGCTGTTTTTATCAATTCATACTGAGATCCGTGAACAAGATGTTCTTGTGACCATGACATTTGGTGTGAACATAATGTGTGAAAATATAATACTTGTTTTTTCTATCAGCCCTATTAGTTTGCTCTTACCATGATAGTGATGGGTATTAGAACTCCTTTAAGTCAAAGCCAAAGCCCCTTTTCAAGTGGTACATTGTTGGCATTCAGAATGGTAAATTGATTACTTTTAAAAATATCACTATGTATATCAAATATAGTGCTGTAATGAAGTGTTGCAGAAAGAGGGGAGAGCTAAAGAGTTTCTGAATTGGAACATGAAGGAGACAGCTGAAGAAGTTACTTCTGCATTTGTAATATTTTTAGCAATCTAAGGATTATTTACATTTATTTTTATAATGTAATTAGTCTAGATGACTTTGTGCCAACATTTGTAGCGTGATTGTGAAGTATTTGCTATTCCAACATTAGTCTTTGTACCACAGTATTTTATTGAATTGTTTCTGTGGAGGAACTCTGCTGACCCTATCTGTATAAAAATGTTGTAATTCACCCTTCTCTCATTCTTAATGATTTTACAGTCTCTTTAAATGTGGTGAACAGCATTCACTGTGAAGTGCCTGTTTAGTGTGTAGCTATATTTTGTGTGTAAACGACATACTGTGCTCTTTTCTAATGTTCCTGAACGTTCAGATAGTAGATAATTGTTTAACTTAAAGTCTCTGAGAAATATGCACCTCCAGTTTATTTTGTTCATTTTGTATAACCCTTCCCTTTCCAACAGCTTTTAGAAGAGGTTGTGACTCTCATGGACAGCCTCTCAGTGTGGTACTCTACTGGTCCAGAGTGGACAAAATTCTCCCAGGTTGAAATCCGTCTTCTCCTTGGATTCATTGGACAGGAAAACCTACAGGTTTGGTGCATTTTCAATTGTATTTATAGCATGTATGTCCCTAGAAATTCCAGTCTTACTCCAGTTGCTGATATTCATCTGCTCAGTTCTCCTTATGGACAAAGTCGAATTTTCTGATTGATACTTCTAACAATAGTTTAATCACCTTTAGTCTTTGGTAGAGAAGGGCACTGTGGGAATGCTTCCAGAAGGGCACACTGGAACTGCTGTAAAAGTGGGTAGCATTCCCCCTAGGAGCTTGTCCTTGTTGGTCAGGGAGGGGCTAGGAGTCACCTCCACCCACAGGCTAGTTGCAGTAAATGTCATACCCCTGGGCACCCTCTTCAAAACACTGCAGGATCTGTGGAAAACAGAAGAAGGACTGCACTGACTGTTGTGACCTGTGAGGAGACTTGAGAGGCTGGACCTGCTCCCACTTGTACCCAGGACAAAGAAGTGGACTTCAAGGTTGAGATGGATGACCTCCTTTTAAGCTACAGGGACATAAAAAAATCATCTGGAAGGCCACTTTTTTGGCAGAGCCCAGCTGACCATTTTCATCTGGCCCTGCCCTGAACCCTGCTGGTGGATTTCTATTGAAGTGAGTGCCACCCCCAAGTGAGGTGCCAGAGTATACGCCTCCTGCCACAACTGCAAAGTCTGGAACTTTAAAACTTTCAATCAACTTTCTGCCTTGAGAACCATTGGAGACCTGGATCGCCGTTAAAGCCACAGCTGTCGACCTGGAATTACCGCTCGGCCTTAGCTTGCTGGTTAGGCTGGCTGAAGGAAATCAGATTTCCAGAAAAGTTTCCAAGTCCGAACAAAGAGGGTTTTACCGAGAACGATACTGAGCAGCATCCAATCGATTTCGAGGCCTCCCCGGGGACTAACTTTGGATTTTTCGCTTGGAACTTTCCCGCCTTCATCGACAACCACACCAGGACCCCACACTACAGCAATCAGCCTTCTGCAAGCCTGCATCGGATCCAGCTTTTTCTCCATAAAGGTTTCTAAATCTAAAGGTAACTCTTTGACTGGGGCCAACCTGGTCCGCATATCAGACCTATGCTCCTTGGCGGTCAGCCTCAATTACCCTTGTTCTAGTGTAACTCGTCCAGTAACTTTCAGTTGGCATTTCTCCCTTTTGGTGCTGTTTTTTATTTATTTTTAATTGATTCATATATTTGGTTCCCCCTTATTGGATTTTGGAATATTAAAATATTCTCTAGTTTTATAAATTTGATTGGCATTTTATTGTTGCATTTTTAACCTTTTCATTGTTTTGGTACTTCTAAATGCAGCACACTTTTTCTTAAGTTAAGTCTTAAGTATGGGGTTGAGCTCAGATTTAAATTATTTAAACATTCTCTTGATCTAACAAAAATAGTGCCATTATTACTTGTTGTGAACTAAAATCCACCCCAATTAATAATCCAATTTCTCATAATGAGATGATTTATCCCCACAATATTATGATAGTTTATATGGACCTAGAAGAGGCTAGTGGAATTGATACTTCCCCGGACACAAGGTTGATTTCCCTCTTTGGTCCACCAATGAAACAAGCATTTGCAGTGCAATAGGTCTCGCATTACGAAAGTTTGAGCTATTGGTATTGTAAATGACAAATTTTGTATTTATGTGTTGGTTTTGAAAACAGCGAAATTAATAGCTTTGTCATTTACAATGCCAATAGTTATAACTTTCGCAAATGTGACACCTATAGCATTTGTAATGCAATATGTGTTGTATTTACTTGACTTGGATGTATTGATATTACAAATAACAATGGCTTTTAATTTTTTTAAATAATGAATACTTAAATAAAAGTTATTGTAATTTATTATGGCAATAGCTTAAACTTTTGTAAATAACTTTTGTGAAGATTATGTTCAGTGTATTTTATTGTGACAAAAATCCAAGAACAGAAGTGAAATATTAACATCTTTTTGTGACATTTGTAAAAAAGCTTGAAACATTGAGACAACATATTTGAACTAGTTGTTGTTGAATAGTTGCACAGATTGATGCTGTGGTGGCGCTGAGTGATGCTGTGGTGGTGCCGAGTGATGCTGTGGTGATGCCGAGTGATGCTGTGGTGATGCGATAGATAGAGTGAGTGCGATAGATAGAGTGAGGGCGATAGATAGAGGGAGGGCGATAGATAGAGGGAGGGCGATAGATAAATAGAGTGAGGGCGATAGATAGACATATAGATAGAGTGAGGGTGATAGATAGAGAGATAGATAGAGTGAGTGTGATAGATAGATAAATATATAGATAGATGGATGGATGGATAAATAGATAGATAGTTGTGTGTGTGGTTGTGTGTGTGGTTGTGTGTGTGGTTGTGTGTGTGGATGTGATTGTGTGTGTGATTGTGTGTGTGGGGTTGTGTGTGGTTGTGTTTGTTGTGTTTGGGGTTGTGTGTGTGGTGATGTGTGCTGTGTTTGGGTTGTGTGTGGTTGTGGGGCTGTGTGTGTGGTTGAGTGTGGTTGTGTGTGCTTGTGGTTGTTTGTGTGTGTGTGTAGTTGTGTGTGTGGGGGGGTTGTGTGCGTGGGGGGTTGTGTGTGTGGGGTTGTGTGAGTGTGGGGCTGTGTGTGTGTAGGGTTGTGTGTGTGTGGTTATGTGTGTGGGGGGGGTTGTGTGGGGGGTTGTGTGTGGGGGGTTGTGTGTGTGGGGTTGTGTGTGTGGGTTGTGTGTGTGAATGGGGTTGTGTGTGTAGGTGTGGGGGGTGTGTGTGTGTGGGTTGTGTAGGTGGGGGGGGGGGTCCAGTGAGTAAGTCATTTGAATCATGATCCCATGCTGAAGGTTCTGTGCAGCAAATGGATGACTGTGCGACATCGGGTCACCTAAATGGTCACCGGCGATGCTAGTATGGTTGTGGCACCAACTAAACTGGCGGGCGAACACAGGCAGTCAAGCGGGCACGGGGGGAAACTAAAGAAACATAACTGCCCACCTCGTTCAGATACACTGACTTTCTGCCAACAGGCTGTCAGCAATTGGACACAAGAGTCTTTCATTATTGTTGCGCAGTCAGGTGATGCCACATGAATGATACTGTGGCCGGCCCGGGAGTCTCTGCAGCAACTGTGTAAATGAGCTCCAGATCGGCTTGACCCACTCGCCTGGCATATAATTCTGCTAAGAACTACTGTCTTCTCAAAGTGTACAGGGCAGCACTGTACACTCGCGAGACAGCCAAAATAAAGCCATTTCAGCTTTAAACCAGTCAAGCCCAAGAGACCGTGCCCTTACATGTGTTTTACTCCGGAATCCTATCCATTTTGTCATATACATTTCTGCCTGATATTCCATCTTTAGTGCTTTTAACGAATGCATTGCTCTGCAGTGCATTTATGTTATGTCTGGCCTCTGTGTACCTGTCAGCTGGTTCTTAGACCTCAGATACCTCTTTATGATCCAGCGCTTCGAAGCCCTTAAGGCCTGGGCCTACAGTGGTCAAAATGGGGTTACAGGGCATTTTATTAATGCTTTAACATGATAAATATGCGAACTTCTGTGGTGCGAATATATCTTCAGCAGGTGCATTAACCTACTGAGGTATCTTTCCAGCTTGACGCGTCTTCATTGAGATGCCTAAGGCATTACTCGACTGGCAACAGAAAGGGAGAGCAGAGAGGAAAGTGTAACCTCGCCATCACTCAAGACACAGTGCCCAATTTGATGCATCACATGGCTATATGGCGCCCCCATCTGGCGGCGCCGAAGAGGTTTAGTCAGGGCGCCCATTCTTGCTAGCAACTGATATTGTTTCACGTTTGCTGTTCTGGATCGAAAACTTTGGCACAGAGGGCCCTTCGACTCTACAAACTCATTAGCGGCTTTTTTGTCTGCCAGATACAAAGTGATCTCACGTTTAGACGTGTGCTCGTGGCAGCTGGTTACAAAGGAGCACCTTGAAGGCAGGCTGCCTGACAGTACCTGAATTATTTAGCCGCCCTAATGTAAAAGCTCTGAAAGGGCTCAATTCACCAGGCCCGGCCCGGTTTGTTTTTGGGAGCCGGCAGCTGGGTATACACAAAGGCCCTGCTCCTGGCCAATCAGCTCCACATTCTTCGGCAGCCCTTGTTGTTGTCTTTGAGAGCAGTCACGTGACTTTCGAGGACGAGCACTGCACTCGTGGAAGTAGCCTGCACGCGCCTTTGTGTCAACAGCGGGCCCTTTATACCCCAATGAAACAGCGTTGACCGTTTCTGTGGCACGCGCAAACGCGCTCAGTCACCTGGAGCTTGCTGATGAGTGTATAGTAATATAGCCCCAGCTGTTATCCTGTAATGGTCCCTGCTACATGAACTGTTTCTTCCATGTTTTCCTGGTGCTAATAGATTGTTTTATAATGTTTGTTAACCAGAACTTACTTCATGTTCTGTGACAACACCTGGGAGGGCGGGGGCTGCCCGCGCATGCGCGGCATTTCTAACTCTCATTCTGAGAGCCCCGATTAGAAATGCCGCGCATGCGCGGGCAGCCCCCGCTCTACCAGGTCCGGCAGCTGAAGTCCTGTCGTGAAGAACCTCGGAAAGGGGCGAACATGCCTAAGGGGAGAGGAGCCCGGTGAGTGGGGGTGAGGGTGGAGGTGTACGCGCGTGTGTCTGCGTGTGTCTGTTAGAGTGTGTCTGTGCGTGCGTGCGTCTGTGTGCGCGTGTGTCTGTTTAAGGGGGAGTGCGTGTGTGTATGCAGTGTGTGTGTGCCTGTGTATGGCTGTGTATGTGCGCATGCGTGAGTGTGGCTGTGTGAGTGTCTTTGCGCATGGGAATGTGAGGCACGAGAGGGGCATGGGCGCCGTGCGCGCCCACGAGGTGAAATCTGCGCTCTGCGCTCGTGCACCCTCTCGTGTCCACATTCCCAAATACGGGCAACATTAGGTCTCGAGCAGACACCTGCTCGATCTAAAAACAGCTTACTTTGAGTAGTTAGCAGACGTGCTTCTGATGTTCTGAATGTACAGCTTCCTTCTGATGAGGTTAAAGCAAATGTGCTTACTGAAGTTCTTGAGTCTTGCCCATTTGTTTCAGAGCCCTTGCTACCGTTCAATGAAGACCTAACTGCCACCCTTATGGGCACATGACTGAACCTTTTCCTTGCCCATCATTGAACAGGCAAGCGGCCAGACATCACAGAAAAGAGCCTAGCAACCCTGATTTTCTTATGCAGCATCGTACTCCTGAGAGTTTGGTTGTCCAGGCTTTCACCAGCAAGCTGATTCCTTATTTGTTCCTGACAAAAAGGATTGAGGCATTGTGGAAACGGTTGTTCTCTTTGGCCAGTCTAGCCTTAAGGCCGCCGATGTTAGTTGCCAACTCCGGGTCTATTTGGCTCAAACTGTTCAGGAGGTTGCCAAATATGTAATTCAGACTGGCCTGTATACTAACAATTGTTTGGGTTGCGCAGTCAGCACTAGTATAGTGCCTCTCTGCCATACGTGGATGCATACGTTTTTCTGGAGGTGTGGAGACATCCTTTATGGATGTGTTTTGATGGATCCTGCGTTTTTGGCAAAAATGCTGATTCTGCCCTAGAGTGCTTCAAAGAAAGCTGGGTCGCTGCCCACTCCGTGGGCCCTTCAACTCCTGCCAGAAACTTTCCTCATCAGTATCGACTTGTGTATGGCTGGTCCAGAGGTTTGGCATGCAGGCAATACCAGGTTCTCCACCACCAATGCAAGCACTTCAGCCTTTTGTGACCAGGGATCAGGCAGACAGTGTGCAGAGCACCAGGGTCACTGGTCTTCCCAGTTCCCCACCCCTACGGCATCAGCCTACCAAGCAACTTTAGTTTGCTCTTAGCAGCGCACAACCACTCTGCGGCAGTCAGGATTCAACATTTTCTCCTCGGGTGACAGTCCATCACATTTGAAAGATGCGTTCTGCAGATCTTCCAGCATGGCTTTGCCCATAAGTTTCTTTCTGCTCCATCACAGCTTATGTTCACATACGGGCAGCTTTCAGATGAGCACCGTTCCATTCTATGCAAGAGTTGAACGCTCTACTGTCTAAAGGGGCCATTGCAAGGGTTCTCGCCTTGGAAATAGGGATGGGTTGTTACTTCTGCTATTTTCTTGTGCAAAAGGATTGAGGGATTAGTTCTGTTTTAGATCTTTGCTCTCTGACTGCCTTCCTGTGGAAGGACAAATTCTTAATGCTCACACTGGGCTGAATTGTGTCTACCCTGGATCTGGTGTACTAGAAGTTAGTCTTGGACCTGCAGAACATGTGCTTTCATGTGCCCATCCTGCAGTCCCAGAGATGTTGCCCGTGGTTCAAGCTCAGCCAGGACCCTTTTCAGTTTGTTTTTCTCACCTTCTGCCTTACCTGAGCCCCTCCCGTGTTCTCGAAAGTGATGGCGGTGGTAACAACACATCTTTGAAGGTTGGAGATATCAGTTTTCCTCTACCTCTGCAACTAGCAATTGAAGGTGGGCTTGTCACAGTCATCTTAGACCACCTCTAGATGACTGTGAACCTCTTGACATTGTAGGGGTCTTCAATCAATTAGCCGAAGTCACACCTGACTCCTTCGCAAATAATTCCTTTTACTGGAGCTGTCTTATACAATGTGCAGCTCAGGGTGTCAAGCCCTTTACGGTGCCACAACTAGTCAAGGACCTTTGGGCTATGATCCCAATGTTTCAGCCTTTGTTCTGGATCTTGGTGAGCAGCTCTGAGGCTTCTTTGCATCCTGCCGGTCTGCTTCACTAGTTAACATATGCCAGCTCCGGAGTGCGATCTGAAATCTCAGTTGGCCCGGCATCAAGGAAACCTGTCGGATGTCATCTAGATTGCGTAGGCAATTGCACAGGCACTGCAGTAGTGGATGCTCGACCGCAAGTTGATCAATGGCAGACTCTTCTCTCTTCCTAACCTAGAACTTAGTGTTGACGGATGTGTCACCGCTGGCTTGGGGAGGTCGTCTTGGAGAACCAACTCCACATTAGTCTTTTGGTGTTGCTGGCCATTCACGTGGCGTTGAAGGCCTTTCTTCTATCCATCAAGCAAAGGTTGGTGCACATTTTCATGAACAACACATGCAACAAGCAGGACTGAGTGGGATCTTTTGTTATGTGTCAAGAGGCCCTTCACCTCTGAAGTTAAATTGCAGCAAGCAATTAAGTGTTGGGTGGAATTATTGAATTAATCTCAGCCACTGTCAATCACTTGTGCCACATTCAGGTGCATCATTTTTCACCCACCATGCCACTCTAGACAAAGGCCCACCTTATGTAAATCAGCACTGACCCTGCCACTCATGTGAACAGTCCGTTTGAACTTCCATGCAAGACCCCTTAATGAAGCCGAGACTGGTTTTACCTTAGTTGGGGCTTGTCAGTAGGGTGTAGATGAGTCCTGTGGCTAGGTGGGCACAGGACCCACTTCTGGGCATTGCTGTCGCGCTAAGGGCTTCATCTGAATGGATGGAATACTTTGAATTAATGTCATCCGATGCTAGTCACTTGGGCTGCATTCGACTTCATCGTTTTCTACCCACCATGCACTCTAGACATAGGCACATGTTATGCAAATCAGTACTGACCCTGGTCCTCAACGATACAGTCCATCCCAGCTGGAGTGTCAGGACATCTACCCAATCGACAACCACCTGGTAATATCTTTAAATGCAAGGGCAGACGAGCTAAGCCAGCGATTCCTGGCAGATCACGAATGGCGGTTGCACATTGCGGTGGCTCCCAGTATCTTTTGACATTGGGGAGAACCGTGGCTGGATCTTTTCTCTATCATTAATAAACTTAAGTGTTGAAACTTGTGCATGTTGGACTTCCCAAGAACACTCTCTCTAGGACAAGAATTCCAACTAGAATCTAGCTCGGGTCCTGTCCCGACTTTTGAAGAAGATCACAAATAGACGGGCTCAAGTCATCCTAATGGTTTTGGATTGGGCCAGGAAAGTGTGGAACCCAGAATTTCTTTGTCTAAGCATCTGTCCTCCAATCAGGTTTGCCATTCTGGAGGATCTTCTGTTGGAGCAGCAGGGCAGTGTGTTAGGTCCAAACCTGCACAATCTATTCTTCAATGTGTGGAGATTGAGTGGCAGCAGTTGACGGTGTTCTAGTTATCGTATAAGGTTGTGGAGTCCGGGCATCCCTCCCTACAATGTCCGTTTACACGGAGCGCTGGGACAAGTGTGGCTGGTGTGGAATCTGTAACGCAGACCCCTTACAAGCCAAACTGTTAGATGTTTTGCAGCGTGAATCTTCTTCTGGATTCACGTACTGTGCATCATTCTGCCATCTAGTGGTTGGGTTCGGAATAGTCTTTTACATTTTTCTCTCTGTTTTGGGCGATGTCGACCACCATTTGGTACCAGGTACGTCCCCTGTGTTAACTTCAGACGGTGCCCTGTTCATCGTTGTACGTGGTAGCCATCTTCAGATTATTTTTTACGCCTTTGGGTCTGGAAACAAGACGGGAAGCTCCACATTTTTTTCAGGAAACGCCCCAAAATGTAAAGAAAAGGACAATATTTCGATTAAACTCAACCGTCT
Source organism: Lissotriton vulgaris (assembly GCF_964263255.1). NCBI lineage: Eukaryota > Metazoa > Chordata > Amphibia > Caudata > Salamandridae > Lissotriton > Lissotriton vulgaris. The sequence goes on from NC_141687.1 coordinate 404,453,641, forward strand.
ATCAAAATCAATACCAGAGAGAGGGATGGAATTACGATAACGACACAAGGCAACAACAAGGGTCGACAAATGGCGAGCCAGGGGCCATGGAAAATACCCCCTTCAAGTTCTGCCTCGAGTGCCACCACAAGTTCGCCCAACGCTATCCACACGACGTGGACAACCTTTGCCTGCCCAAGGACCATCAGGACTAGGACTGTGAAGCCTGCGCAGTGTTCCAACCAAAAACACTCAGGACACGTCGAAAGCAGAGGGAGCGAACAATCAAATGAATTCTATCAAATCACAAGAGACAGTAATGATATATCTAACTCACCTCTTAGGCAGCCACATCAACTACTCAAGCATAAAGGTACACCTTGCTGCCATCGTGGCATACACAATGGGAGAAACATGCACAAGTTTCTTTAAAAGACCTGTCATAAAAGATTCCTAGAAGGATCCAAACAAATTACTCCACCTAGAACAGCTCCAGTCCTCATGTGGAGTCTGAATACAGTTCTCACACAATTCATGACAAAAACATTTGAAAAAATGCACAAAGCAGAGATCAAACACATCCCCTTCAAGACAGCCTTCCTCATTGCAATTACATATTTACGAAGAGTAAGTGAGTTATAGGCATTAACCATAGAGGAACCATACATAGAAATCCATAAGGACAAGGTTATTTTAAAGACAAACCCACAATTCCTGCAAAAAGTGGTATCCAAATAACACTTAGATCAGAGTATTCTCTTACTGGTTTGCTTCAAAAACTCGCAAACAAGGGGAGAAAAAAGCCTCCATACCCTGGATGTAAGGAGAACACAACAGTATTATCTACAAAAGACTGAACAAAGCCGCAAGACCAAACAGTTGTTTGTCACCTATGCGCATACAAACACAGGAGCGGCAGTCACAAAAGCAACACTTTCATGATGGATAGTATGGACAATGTGCCCATTGACACTATATGTGCAGCAGCTACATGGGCCTCACCACACATATTCACCAAGCATTATTGTGTGAACATACAAATGAATAAGGAAGCACAAATTGGACAGAAAGTACTTCAACACCTGTTCGCAAGATCTTCCTCTCACCACAGCACCCCCAGAAGGGGAGAAAACGCTGCATAATCTGATGCACAGCATGTGAATCCAGAAAAGGATTCATGCTGCAAAACGAAAAGGTTACTTACCAGTAGGAGTAGTATTGCAGCTTGAAGAATTTTCTGGATCACATGCGACCCTCCCGACCTCCCATATGAGGAATATAAACAGGTGGGGCAGAAGTAAATATATATATATATATATATATATATATATATATATATATATATATATATATATATATAGATAGATAGATAGATAGATAGATAGATAGATAGATAGATATAAGAATTATCAGGAAGAACCATCTAAAGACTAAAACACAAGGAGAAAAAAGAATCCGAAGATGGCTACCACGTACAACGACCAACAGGGCGCTGCTAACGTCACACAGTTGACGTACCTGGCACCAAATGGTGGTCGACGACCCCCGAAACAGAGAAAAAATAAATAAAAAAGACTATTCCAGACCCAACCACTAGGTGGCGGAATGATGCACAGCAGGTGAATCCAGAAAATTCTACAAGCTGCAAAACTACTCCTACTAGTAAGTAACAATTTTGTTTTATTTTATCTTTTGTCTTTGGCCCAGCAAGATCTTTTAGTGGGCACCATTTGAGGGTTTTTGTTGCCCTTTTCATCCTTTTTGCGTTTACCAGTTCAGCCGTCCTTGTTTAAGTCACCTTTTTGGGTTGAGACATATGTTCCCTCCCAAACTGTTGGTGATGCAACAGTGGGACCTTATTTATGTCCTCTTCTTTATGTTTATAGTCTTCTATAGCGCATGAATCGCCCCCAGAGGGGTATCTCGGTGCTGGCGGAATTGCAGAAGAAGTTGTGATGGTATGCTATGCTAAAAAAGGGTGGTTTTCAGGTCCTTTCTGAATTTCAGGTGATCAGGGCATTGTCCTAAAGCCAAAGGGAGCTGATTCCATATTAAAGGTGCCTTCCTCTTGTTCGTGTTTTTTTTAATTCTAGTGATTTTGAGCAGGGATTTCGACTGAGATCGCAGGTCCCTCTGGGGGATATATTGATGAAGCCTCTTCGCCAAGCCGGAGAGTCCGTTTCCCCATAGTGCCTTGTGTGTCAGGCAGCAAATCTTAAACTTCACACCTTTCCGTACATGTAACCAGTGTAGTTGTCCTAGAAAGAGTCTTTCCTAAGGGGTCCGGGAGATAGGTAAAGCTCTTCTCAGCAGGCCCAACACATGAAAGCATGCACCAACCGTGTGGGTAACATGTTCTTTCATTGATAGTCTGGTCGAGACGCACCTCTAGATTTTTTTTTCCTGTAGTTTATAGGGCAGGAACAGTTCCCAGCTCTTTAGGCCACCAGCTTGGCGCCCATAAAAGCAGAGCTTCTCCGAAAAGCATGATTTCCGTCTTACCGGCATTCAGTTGTAAAAAGTTGTTACTCATCCATTGTGAGATGGCCAGCATGCCGGAAGAAAATGAGGCTTGGGCTGTCTGGGATGATTTATTAAAGGAGAATGGGAGTTGGGTGTCATCTGCATAGGATATTGGGACAAATCCGTGGCTCCTTAAAAGTGTGGCCAAGAGGGCAACATAGATGTTGAACATAGCTGGGTTCAGACATGAGCCCTGAGGCACTCCCTTGGTCAATGTTTCTGTATTGGACCGATATGGGCCCAGATTAATATTGAGTGTGATTAGAAAGGAAGCTGGTCATCCATTGCAGTGCCACTCCCCCAATCCCCGCTTCCCTCATTCTTCTGAGCAGAGTCTGGTGGTTGACCATATCTAATGCGGCGGAGAGACCTAAAAGCACCAGGAGGGTTGATTTGACCTGCTCTAGCGCAAGCCTGATGTTGTCGGTTATGGCCACCAATGCAGTTTCCGTACTGTAATTGGGGCGGAAGCCTGATTGAGATGAATCCAGGTAGCCAGCCGATTCGATATTGTCAGATAGATGTTTATTGACGTGTTTTTCCAGGACTTTGCTCAGGTAGGATAGGAGGGAAATGGGGCGGACATTTGAGAGATCTTCCATGGGAGCTTTTGTGTTTTTCCGCAACGGGATGATCTGAGCCGCTTTCCATGCTGAAGGAAAATGTCCTTCCTTCAGTGATTAGTTTAATAAAGAACAAACTGAATCATCGGATAGCAGATTGCTGAGGGAGGCTGAAATTCTTGCAGGTAAGACATCCAGGGGCTCGCTTGATTTAACCTTGCACATTAACACTACAGTCTCTTCTCGCGATAGAGGAGGGAAGGCCAGCCGTGTTTTAGGCCCAGCGCTAAGGGGTACTGGTGTGTTGTCTAATGGGGAAGAGCAACTTGTCTTGGTGAATTTATTATAGATGGAGTCTTTTTTCTGTATGAAGAAGGCACTAATCTTATTTGTCTACTAGTTCGCAGGCTTTGGGTTAGGTGAAGTCTTTCAAGATCTTGCTGTGCTGTATGGGTTTTGCGAGTCTGCCAAATATTTTTGTGACAGAGGGCGAGGGCAGACCTATAATTCTCTTTACCAGCTTCATGATGGGTTCGTCGCCATCTCCTTTCTACATTTTTACAGTGGCTTTTATTCTTGTGAAGTTCGGGAGTAAACCACACGGCCTGGGATTGTCTAGGTGCTTTCAAGCAGGTTTTCAGTGGGGCAGTCAAGTCAATGACAATTAGGGCCATTTTGTTAAAGTGGGAAAGGTTTTCTTCAATGTTGCTTAGTTGAGAATACCTAGGAGGCATGAAGACTAATGGAAAAGTCTCTGGATTGATTCTATACCATTGTCTAGCCAATGCACAGTTGCTCTTTGCATCTTCTAACTCTCAGCACTGCCTTTCTCCTTGCAATCACTTCTGCTTGTCACATAAGTGAGCTCCAGGCTTTCTTAGTGCAGCCGTCGTACACCACCTTTTCCCCAGACAAATTGGTGTTGTTTGCCAAAAGTCATGACTTCCTTTCACTCGAGGGCAATCCATCACTGTCCAAATGTTCTTTTCTCCACCTCACCCATTGAAAGAGGAAGAGAAACTATTGGCTGGACTCCAAAAGAGGCTTAAGCTTTTTCAGCAATCGCACCAAAGACCAGCGGGTGGACGATAAGCTTTTTGTGGGGTTCTTGAGGGCAAAGAAAGGTAAGATGATACTGAAAAGGACAAAGTGGTTAGTTCTCTGCATTAAGATCTACTATGCATTGGCCAAGGGGCACTGAGGGCTCACTCTCCCTGGCCCCAAGTTGCTACCACTGTGTTTCCACACAAAGTGCCTAACCTTGACATATCAGGCCATGGCGTTCGTGTTATCACAAAGCACTACTGCCTTGACAGCCACATGCGACGCAAGGGACGTTTGGTCCGAGTCCACTCCACAGACCCTCCACCTTTGGGAAGTGCTGCTTTGGTGTCTATCCTACAGTTGAGGAATGTACGGTCAGAAGTTTCCATCAGAATAACAAGTTACTTTTGGTACGTTTTTTCAGATGGAGGCTCGACAGCAGACTCCTCACCTTATAGTGGCTATTTGTTCTTTTGATGGTATGTAAACCTCCCCCTTCTGTGGAGTGGCTCCTTTTTGCCATCTAAAAAGGCCCTTTGTTAGAGATCTGTGCACTGGTACCTCCAATTGTTTTTGCCTCGAGTCCGTGGAGAGGAAATGATCAAGTAGGAAACGTGTAGGGGTGGGGCTTATATCCGACTCCGATCCATCACTTTTGTAACGGAAAAAGTCCAACATGGAGGCACACAAACCACCTCATGACATGCAGGAGTACTGCTGTGAAAACTTTCAGACCCAGTCTGGCTCCTAGGGAATATTCTAAAGATGAGGAATCTGTTGTTAGGTAGTCACCAGAAAGAGCGTAACCTCATTTTAAACCTCCTTTGTTCAAAATGGCGGGGGTCTTAAGCTGAAGCAATAAATCCCCCCTGTACATCCAGGTGCCCACGAGGCTCCTCAACAACTCCAGATAAGACTCCCTCTCAGCAAGCTAGAAACGGGGCTTGCATGAATGGAAAGCGAAACTCCTCCTCCCTGCTCTCAAAGCAACAGTAACAAACAGAGGACTACTGTCTCTATCTCACCTATTTGGCGGCCATTTTTGACTAGTCTCCCTCTTGGACGGCCATCCTGGATTAGTCATTTTCATTATCTGAACATACACTAAGAACTTATCATTCTAGACTAATCTCAACTACCGATTACTTTGCGCAGCTCTGTATCTACTTCTTGTGATAGAATGTTTGCCTTTTATTGCAGTATTATACTCCTACTTGTATTTTGTACATTCCTGTAACCTACACTAAGTTCACTTTACTGCACAGATTGCTACTTCATATATTTTGGTTGCTCACTAATGTCACTTTTTTTTGATTTTTGAGTCCTGTAACCGATTGTTTGCATTTGTATGCTGTTCTTATATTTTATCAGTATTATACTTCCAATTGTATTCTGCACAATTCTGCAACCTGCACCCATTTTTCACTTTTCTCTCCTGTAATGCACCGACTGCTACCTCATATATTTTGGTCGCTCACTAGTGTCACTTGTGCTCCCTAGGGTCATTTTTGATCCATGTAACTTGTTGTTTGCATTTGTATCTTGCATTCAGCACATTTATGCAACCTGCACCCATTTCACTTTTCTCTCCTGTAATGCACAGATTGTCCTCTCCTGTAATGCACAGATAGTCCTTTGTACTCTCTACCACCCCTATATTACCCCTTGAGTGTTTCCAGTCACATCCCTCCTGTCAAGATAGAAGATAACTCTAATGACTAGTATACTATTTGATTTTTAGATTGTATCCATGTGTATCCCCTCCCTGTGTTAGAATTATAGCTGTTACGACTAATCGCCTGTGGAACTGTTGGAATATAACCAGGTGTACCCCTTCCACCGTGTGAAGAGATAACCCTATCCACTAGAGCAAAAAGAAAGGTGTTCCTGAAATGTGTAACGTAACTGATTTTAGGTAAAGTGCCTTGTAAAGGGGCAGCTGAAATTCCAGGAGCCTAGTCCCGACAGCTCGACGACTTCGGAGGGCTGGAAGTGGTCCCCCGCTACACGGCGGAGGAGGGCACTGGACATCGAATGCTGTCTTATGTAAAGCGCTCTGATAACCTAATCGGTTCAAGATCCTGAAATGTGCAACGTAACTGATTCTATGTAAACTGCTGTGATAACATGTAACGGAACTGGTGCTATGTAAAGCGCTCTGATAACCTAATCGGTTCAAGTTCGCGCTATAGAAAACTCTAAAAATAAATAAATAAATAAATAAAGTAACTCTGGTACTATATACATAAACCTGCCAGTCTCAACTTATAGTGGGTATTTGTTCCTTTGACGGTATGTTAACTTTGAATCAGTCCACTCTATGTGGGTAGCACAGAAACTTAATATCGGGTCTATATACAGCTCAGAACGACTCTTATATAGGGAGTATATAGTTTCATTCTCCCAAATCTCAATAACAATTAAGCGCTTCTTTTTGTGCTTAGTTTGTTATATCCAAGGAACTTCGGGCATCCCATATATTTGTACTGCCTGCAGCCTGTCATCTTTTGCTCTCTATAGTTTACATTAATACCCACACTTAAAGTTGTATTTCTGCTGTGTGTGACTAATTTTTCATTCTTTCCTAGTACCTCAACTATAGGAGAGTACTGGCTTCTTTTGTATCCAATATTACGCAAATTATTGTCCACTTGAGTAATTTTACTACCTGCGAAAGATATATAGATGAATAAAACAAATGTAGTTTGTACGTTTCTTCATATGCGTCGAGACCCTATATGAAATGCCTTTGTTAACAGTAGTAAGTGGTACTCTAATCTATACCATTAATTTATTTATACTTTTGGATATGTTACACTCACTGAAAAGTGCAGCATATGTAATGAGGTTCAAATCAAATAAGCTTTATTCGGTTTCATCATAGAAAAAATAAAAGTATACACCAGTATAAAAGAAATGGAATCCTTCCATAAAAAATGTACATATATCAAAGACCGGCATGAGCTTTTATACTACCACAAAATATTTTTTTCATGTTATTAGAGACTTTCTGCTTCTAATGACAGCCTTTAAAAACTTCGACATAGCATAACCTAAATGAGCAGTGAGTAAGGTCTGTAAGAATTGGAATGCAGGTCAACAGTGTCTGAAACCTCAATATCGGTACAATACAATACTTTCTCTGTTCAATGTAAAATGTACAGAACAAAACAGTGTGCATTGCTGTCTGTGAAGACACATCATCACAGGGACATTTCCATAACCAATCATTTGTCATTGGAAAACTAGTCAAGCAATGGAATATATTTAGCCTAACGACCTTTTCCCACACTTCATAATAAAAGTCTTATCATTGTTAATTAACAAGCCTAAATTTTGCATATATTTAGTAATGCTCGTTAGTAACCGTTGGAGCCCTACAGGAGTTCTGCTGTCTATGATGATGGTGTCCTCAGCTTAGAGGAGGGCAGGGATCGGGCAATGGCCGATTTGCTGGACATCTCAGCATTGATCTACCAACACACTTCCTAGGCTATTGAAGTACAATGTAAATAGGAAGAGTGCCAGTTCACAGCCCTGCCGTACTCCTCTCTCTACGCTGAACGGTGTAGTACACTCCCCCTTGATGCCATAATGTACCCTTGATGTGATTGCAGAGTATAATTGCCTAAGAAGTGTAATAAAGGCAGAACAACTCCTATATCAGCCATGAATGGGTGACTTACTGTGATGGAGTAATTCATCCATTAAGTACTGTACACTAGATGCTTTGTTTAAGAGATGACTGTGAGGGAGTAAGTCATCCATTGCTTACTGTACACTGGATTCTTTGTTTAAGGGTGACTGTGAAGAAATGAGTCACCCATTGTTTGCTGTAACTGTATCCTATGTTTGAGGGATGACTGTGAGGGTGTAAGTCACCCATTTCTTATGTGTGAGTTTGAGAGTTCAATGTTATGTAATTGAGTTCATGAGTGCTTTGATGGTCTGTGTGTTGTTCTGTGGGTTGGTGTGCCATGCCACTTAATTGTTGGTTTGATGTGTTAAGCCCATATCGCACTAGTCTGGCCAGTTGGTGTGGTTTGTGGTGGTTGTAGGAGAGTAGGGTCTGCAATCCTATGATCACCCAGATTTTTTGCTTTTGTTTCACTGGTTTACGACTTTCTCTGGCTGTGGGCCTGCCAATCAGACCCACAGCCTGGCTGTTCTCTTTCTAAATTACGATATGTACCCTAGGTGCATCTACCAATTGGTACTGGGCCACCTTATCAGACCCCGTAACGCAGGGCATAGGTGTACCCAGGGCCGCCAGGGGCTGCAGCATGTATTATGCCACCCCTGGCTGGCCGCCTAAATTTGACACAACTGGCTGCATGACAGCTGGGGCAAAGTCGTGTAATCACCCTTTGCTTTAGGTATAGTAGCTCTATATCTAACCATACAATGGACACCCGAGTTCCTATCAGTCACTCCTATGGCAGGCCTTGACAATCCTGAAGGCAGAGTGCGTGGGCTCGTGTGAACTAGGTTCTGGCCCGAGCCGAGCCCGGTTGCAGCTTGCGGAATCAAGACCCAATGGCTGTTCCATGATAACGCGTACCACATCGGTAACTTCGGTGTCGCGTTATCAAGGCATGTCGAGTAATGTGTCATACGAATCGGGATGCTACCCCCTCACCAATTCTGGCGACGAGGTTAGCATTCCGCCCTTCTAGAGGGACACGACATGTACGTAACTGTGAACCCCGGTTAAAGTTAACTAAAGCCTCAGCTCCACAAAATGGATGCTGCCACCACAGACACGAGTCTGACCTCCTGCTGCTGGGAGTCCTTCCAGCGGGGAGAGCTTGGACAAAGGGTTTCCTGTCGAGGGCGGTGTTCGCACCGTCCCAGACAGGGTTTGTGTATTCTGGGTAGGTAGGGCTTTTGCGAGAAGGTGACTGCGGAGTGGCACCCCGGTGCTCACTACGCATCTGCCGGTCAGAACCAGTTCCAGGGGCGCCAGCCCTGGCCTGGGGAAAGTCCGGCAGGGGAGAGGGGTGTAACTACCCCCTTCCTGGTCCCACCCTTAGGGCAGGACCTAGTCATGTACCCACCCCTTTCTTTAGGATAAAGACCGGAGCGGGGACCCTTCCAAATTAGATCATCTTTGAATCAAGAACTACTTTCTACGAAAGGACATTCGAGACTCTTCTCAAGATTTCTCCCTTGTGACTAAGGAGTAGTCACCCTGCATCAGCGGGCACCATCTAAGAACTCTGCGGTTTACTGTAAGTCTTTCCTCAAGGAATCCGACGGCCCAGCTCGACGAGAACCGGCTTCCCTGGCACCTCTGACCTCTACCCACGTCATCAGCTCAGCTGTGATCTGTGGGTGCGACGAGACCTCGAGGGACCGGCCATCATCAAAACCTGCACGCTTTCTTAACCAGCACGACCATCGAAGTAATTCTCTGGTGAGTGCTCTGGGATCCGAGAAGCCCCGACCCTGAGCCGCTCCAGCACCGAAGTGCAGTCTCCCAGCATCTCCACGATCTGCGTGGGGCCCTTCTGCTCGCTGCTCAGCACGTTGTCTGGTCACTAGCCGCTGGCTTGTGCCCTTCTGTGACGACATCCGACAATCAACTCTGCTGGTCTGGTTGCTCCAGACTGGCCCTTGCTTCCATCTTTGCGAGAAGCACCCCGGGCCCTCCTGGTCCACTCAAGACGCCATCTTAGGCCCACCCCGTGGCCCTGAGATCTGCCAAGGCTTGTTGCCCCATCCTGGGCCCAGCGACGCCGACAGCATCATCCTTCGTGGGACAGCTCGCACCTCCACCGTGGTCGCCGACAACGCCTCCTGGTCCGTGAGACTGCAGAGCCTAGCGTCGCCCACTCACCTGGTCGAGGTGACGGCCAACCGGTGCCTTCCTGGTACCCTCTGACTACTGGCTAGTAGTACGAACTTGGTCCCCTCTGCTTTCAGGTATCAACAATCTCTGATCCAGGCTTGGATCTCTACGAACTATTCATCACTGGTCGCCGGCCAGCAACTCCTTTTCTTCCGGCTCCTGGCTCGTCAGCGAAGACCCCGACGCCTGTAAGACTTGTGCAGCCGCAGCCCTCGTGGCTAGGTAACTCGGCATTTTGGTGCCTGCATAGCCTCTTTACTCTAGGGTCCCGAGTCCCTCGCTTCCGACTTGCCTTATCGGGTCCGCCCGAGACCTTAAACTTTCCGTGTCCTCGGACACTTGTTTTATTTGTGCACTTGAAGTATTTTCCTAAGAGATTTGGTTTGTGCTTAGTACCATGTCCTCATAAAGTGTCCAGGGCTGTTGTGAATCTTAATAAATATCCTGTTTATTTTCATAACACTTGTGTGGTGTCCTTTCACTGGGTGTTCAAGGGGTACATGTGTGGTAAACAGCTGGCTTAACGCGCCCTCTCGAGTCTTTAGCCTTAGACTGCTCGTATCCACGCTACTAGGATAGCTGGTCTATAGGTTGACTTACAACCAAACACCATAAGGGTCGTTGGAACGATACATAGCGGTCGCTAGAATAGCGAACGTTGCATATCGGGCCAACTTCTCACATTGGTGAGCAGCGGTTGGGATTTGAGCTTGCTGTTGTTTTACCACACGTATCCTAAGAATATCTTGTTGAAAGATCACATAAGTACTGTTAGTACATATAACTAAAGCTTAGAATACTCTGAGTTCTACTGAACCAGCTGTTGCAGCTCCTCAAGGCTTAGCACACCTTGGCTGCAACTCTTAGCAAGGGAATAGTAGGAAAACACATAGTGTAGGTAGGTGCATCACTTACACCACACTAGAAACAGTATGTCGGACAAAGGAGGAAACTCTGAGTCTCCCCTGGTGTCAGTTGACCCTCCACAGGTCATCCCTTCGAGATATACTGTGCTGAGCTTCAAGGAGTTAAGACAAGTGTGTCACTCCAGGAAGATCAAGCAGGGGTCTAACCCCACAACGTCCTTTCTGATTGGTCTCTTGGAGACTTATGATGCCAGAAAAGCTGAGATCCTTCCCAGCTCTTCTAATCCAGAAGGAGACATGCCTCCCCTCGAGGGAACCAGAGACGATCCTGACCTCATCCACCTCGCAACTGAGAACGAAGATGTGGAGGATGATGAGGATGAGGATCCCTCTGGGGATGAGGCAGATAAGGGACAGGTAGAAGTCGTCAGACTAAGCAGGTCCAACTTAAGCAAACATGATAGTGGTACTGGGGGACCCCCAGCGCTACTGTCAGGTCCGCTTAACATTGGGAATGGACGAGCCCGATCTCTGTCGAGAGACTCTGGCAGATCCCTTCAAACCAATGGCTCTCACAACTCTTCTCAAAGAGGGATGACGTCCCCTCAGAGGAGAGTGTACGAAGCTAAAGAAAGGGCAGCTAATCTGAGGATTGAAAGGGAAGAACTTGCCCTGGCCAAAGAGAGGCTTGCCTTTGCTAGAGAGCAACAGTTAAGTGGGGCAGTCCCCACTGGTGGCAGCATTATACCTAGCAATAGGGAAAGGAGTTTTGATACGAAACACCTTGGTAAGATAGTGCCCCCCTTTAAACAAGGGGACGACATCCACAAATGGATTACTGCTTTGGAGAGGGCCTGCACTGTGCAAGGTGTTCCCCAGAGTCAGTGGGCAGCTATCTTGTGGCTCTCCTTTGAAGGTAAAGGAAGAGACAAGCTCCTCACCACAAGGGTGGAGGATGCTAACAATTACCACGTCTTGAAGAATACACTCGTCGAAGGGTTTGGCCTAACCACGGAGCAGTACAGGGTGCTGTTCCGGGATACCCAGAAAACGCAGTCTCAAGATTGGTCTGACTTTGTCGATTGTGCCACTAAGGCTTTTGAAGGCTGGTTGCTGGGCAGTAAGGTTACTGATTATGAAGGATTGTATAATTTGATGATGAGAGAGCAAATTTTAAACAATTGTCAGAACCAGTTGTTGCATCAGCATCTTGTCGACTCGGATCTGACCTCTCCCCAAGAATTGGGAAAGAAGGCAGACAGATGGGTTCGTACAAGAGTTAAACAGAACCAGGGCCTGAATCAAGGTGGTCAGAAGAAAGCAGACCAGAAGGGTAAAGATTCTAAGGGGGAACAAAATGACCAGAAGTCTTCGACAGGTCCCCAACAACCCAAAGAGGGTGGGGGTCAGGCTCCCCAAAAGAAGAAAGAAGGCCAATCCAAAAGATGGTGCCAGTACTGCAAAAGTAAATCTCACTGGTTTAGTGAGTGCACCAAGAAAGGAGGAGGGCAGGCTCCTGCCACTGCAGCCCCTAAGGCACCTGTGCCCCCTAGTACAGCCAGCAGTGGTAGTGCACCTCCCAAGGGTTTAGTAGGGTTAACCCTGGGTTCTGAGGGGCGTGACAACTTAGTTGGCACACTCACTCAGGCTGTCCTTGTCAGTACAGGGGACGTGGGCGTGTCCCCTGACGTAAGTCCCAATACTTTGGGCAAATACCGACAGACGCCTTTCATAAATGGTAAGATGGCCCAGGCCTATAGGGACACTTGTGCCAGCGTCACCATGGTGACGCCTAACTTTGTGGACCCTGGACAGATCATGCCAGGTTCGGAATTCCTGGTGACCAATGCAAGCAATGTCACTACCAATCACAGTATGGCAATTGTAGCTTTCTCCTGGGGAGGGGTAACTGGCCAAAAGAAGGTTGTAGTTAGCTCAGACCTCCCAGTGGATTGTTTGTTGGGCAATGATTTGGAGTCATCACAATGGTCAGAAGTGGAGCACCGGACTCACATGGAAATGTTAGGCTTGCCAGCACATGTGTTCGCTGTGACCAGGTCACAGGTCAGGAAATGCCCCACTGAACAGGTGCTGGATCCTGGAACAACGGACCAGACACCTCCCAAGAAAAAGAGCGGTAGGGTTAAGGCTGCGCCTTCCCCCTTGCCCCAGGTCGTGGATCAAGTCTCCGAGGAGGCTGACCTACAGGAATTGAGGGAAACTGAGCCTAGGGAGTTCGAACTTGATCAAGTTGAATTCTTGGGTTCAGGGGGACCCTCAAGGGAAGACCTGGGGAAGGACCAGTTAGACTGCCCTTCTCTTGAACCCCTCAGACAGCAGGCTGCTGCTGAGGCTGCTGGGAACGCCACAGGTACCCACAAGGTATACTGGGAAGATGGACTCCTGTACACTGAGTCAAGAGACCCCAAGCCTGGCATGACCAGGAGGCTGGTTGTACCCTTGTCTCAGCGTGGTTTCCTACTTACCTTGGCCCACGAGATTCCCTTAGCAGGTCACTTAGGCCAGACGAAGACGTGGGACAGGCTTGTCTCACACTTTCACTGGCCTCATATGAACGAAGATACCAAGGAGTTTTGCCGCTCCTGTGTCACTTGCCAAGCCAGTGGTAAGTCAGGTGGCACGACAAAGGCCCCCCTTATACCAATGCCTGTGGTGGGGGTGCCCTTTGAACGGGTGGGGATCGACATCGTCGGTCCCATGGAACCACCAACAGCATCAGGGCACAAGTTTATACTGGTGGTAGTGGATCATGCCACCAGGTATCCTGAAGCTATTCCCCTTAGGACCACTACAGCACCTGTTGTGGCAAGAGCCCTAGTTGGAGTATTCTCCAGAGTGGGCTTCCCTAAGGAGGTCGTCTCCGACAGAGGTGCAAACTTTATGTCGAGCTACTTAACTGCTATGTGGAAGGAATGTGGTGTCAACTACAAGTTCACTACACCCTATCATCCACAGTGCAATGGGCTTGTTGAGAGATTCAACAGGACCCTGAAAGGGATGATTCATGGACTACCGGAAAAGCTCAGGCGTAGATGGGACGTCCTGATCCCCTGCCTCTTGTTCGCCTACAGAGAAGTCCCACAGAAGGGGGTTGGCTACAGCCCTTTTGAACTTTTGTACGGACATCCTGTAAGAGGACCCCTGTGTTTGGTGAAGGAAGGATGGGAGAGACCTCTCAAAAAGCCTGCAGCCAACATAGTGGACTATGTGCTTGGCCTCCGCTCGCGGATGGCTGAATACATGGAGAAGGCATCTGAAAACCTTAAGGCCAGCCAAGAACTCCAAAAAGCTTGGCATGACCAAAAGGCTGTCTTGACTGTTTACCAGCCCGGACAGAAGGTGTGGGTGTTGGAGCCAGTGGCCCCAGCAGCACTCAAGGACAAATGGTCCGGACCCTACACCATCCTGGAGAAAAAGGGAGAGGTCACCTACCTGGTCGACCTGGGAACTCCCCGGAGCCCCCACAGGGTGCTTCATGTCAACAGGCTCAAGGCATATGTCGACAGGAAGGACATGAGTTTGCTCATGGCCTTAGATGAGGGACAGGAGGAGGAGAGTGACCCTCTCCCCGACCTGCTCACTCAGAATCCTGACGATGGATCGGTAGATGGTGTTGTCTTTTGTGGCAGCCTCTCCGAACATCAACAGAGAGACTGTAAACAGGTTCTTCAGTCTTTCAGACATATGTTTTCTCTAACACCCAGTCAGACCGATTGGTGCACCCATGAGGTTGACACTGGTGACAGCTTGCCCGTTAAGAGTAAAATCTACCGGCAGCCTGATCACGTTAGAGACTGCATCAAGAGTGAAGTGCAGAAAATGTTGGAGCTGGGAGTCATTGAACCCTCGGATAGCCCTTGGGCTAGTCCCGTAGTTCTAGTGCCGAAACCTCACACCCCGGGCGGTAAGAAAGAGATGAGGTTCTGCGTAGACTACAGGGGTCTCAATGCAGTCACTAAGACTGACGCCCACCCAATACCAAGGGCAGACGAGCTTATCGATAGATTGGCTTCGGCCAACTACTTAAGTACGTTTGACCTGACAGCTGGGTATTGGCAAATCAGGTTAGCTGAGGACGCCAAGCCTAAAACCGCATTTTCAACCCCTGGTGGGCATTATCAGTTCGTGGTGATGCCCTTTGGTCTGAAAAATGCACCTGCCACCTTCCAAAGGTTGGTGAATCAAGTCCTTACTGGGCTGGATGACTTCTGTGCGGCGTATCTTGACGATATTGCTGTCTTTAGCTCCACCTGGGAGGATCACCTGGTCCACCTGCGGAAAGCGTTAGAGGCTCTGCAAGCAGCAGGCCTCACTATCAAGGCCACCAAGTGCCAGATAGGGCAGACACAGGTTGTATACCTGGGCCACCTTGTAGGTGGAGGCCAGGTTCAGCCACTGGAGAGCAAGATACAGTCAATCAGGGACTGGGCTCCTCCAACCACCCAGACTCAGGTTCGAGCTTTCTTGGGCCTGACTGGTTACTATAGGAAGTTTGTCAGGAACTATGGTTCAATTGTGACACCATTAAATGAACTGACGAGTAAGAAAATGCCAAAAAAGGTTCAGTGGACAGCGAGCTGTCAAAAAGCATTCGATGACCTAAAGCAGGCCATGTGCACGGCGCCTATCCTCAAGAGTCCGGACTACTCCAAACCATTCATTGTCCAAACAGATGCTTCTGAGTTGGGTGTGGGAGCTGTTCTTTCTCAACTGAATTTTGATGGTCAAGGCCAGCCCATTGCTTTTATAAGCAGAAGGCTGACCCCTAGAGAGAAGAATTGGTCAGCTATTGAGAGGGAGGCCTTTGCTGTGGTTTGGGCCCTGAAGAAGCTGAGGCCATACTTGTTTGGCACTCACTTCAAGATTCAGACCGACCATAAGCCCCTCTTGTGGCTAAATCAGATGAAGGGTGAAAACCCCAAACTGCTTAGGTGGTCCATTTCCCTACAGGGGATGGACTTTACAGTGGAACATAGACCTGGTACTGATCATGGCAATGCCGATGGGCTCTCCAGATATTTCCACTTAGAACAAGAAGACTCACCTGGTCAAGGTTAGCTTATTGTTCCGACGTTTGGGGGGGGTCATGTAGGAGAGTAGGGTCTGCAATCCTATGATCACCCAGATTTTTTGCTTTTGTTTCACTGGTTTACGACTTTCTCTGGCTGTGGGCCTGCCAATCAGACCCACAGCCTGGCTGTTCTCTTTCTAAATTACGATATGTACCCTAGGTGCATCTACCAATTGGTACTGGGCCACCTTATCAGACCCCGTAACGCAGGGCATAGGTGTACCCAGGGCCGCCAGGGGCTGCAGCATGTATTATGCCACCCCTGGCTGGCCGCCTAAATTTGACACAACTGGCTGCATGACAGCTGGGGCAAAGTCGTGTAATCACCCTTTGCTTTAGGTATAGTAGCTCTATATCTAACCATACAATGGACACCCGAGTTCCTATCAGTCACTCCTATGGCAGGCCTTGACAATCCTGAAGGCAGAGTGCGTGGGCTCGTGTGAACTAGGTTCTGGCCCGAGCCGAGCCCGGTTGCAGCTTGCGGAATCAAGACCCAATGGCTGTTCCATGATAACGCGTACCACATCGGTAACTTCGGTGTCGCGTTATCAAGGCATGTCGAGTAAGGTGTCATACGAATCGGGATGCTACCCCCTCACCAATTCTGGCGACGAGGTTAGCATTCCGCCCTTCTAGAGGGACACGACATGTACGTAACTGTGAACCCCGGTTAAAGTTAACTAAAGCCTCAGCTCCACAAAATGGATGCTGCCACCACAGACACGAGTCCGACCTCCTGCTGCTGGGAGTCCTTCCAGCGGGGAGAGCTTGGACAAAGGGTTTCCTGTCGAGGGCGGTGTTCGCACCGTCCCAGACAGGGTTTGTGTATTCTGGGTAGGTAGGGCTTTTGCGAGAAGGTGACTGCGGAGTGGCACCCCGGTGCTCACTACGCATCTGCCGGTCAGAACCAGTTCCAGGGGCGCCAGCCCGGCCTGGGGAAAGTCCGGCAGGGGAGAGGGGTGTAACTACCCCCTTCCTGGTCCCACCCTTAGGGCAGGACCTAGTCATGTACCCACCCCTTTCTTTAGGATAAAGACCGGAGCGGGGACCCTTCCAAATTAGATCATCTTTGAATCAAGAACTACTTTCTACGAAAGGACATTCGAGACTCTTCTCAAGATTTCTCCCTTGTGACTAAGGAGTAGTCACCCTGCATCAGCGGGCACCATCTAAGAACTCTGCGGTTTACTGTAAGTCTTTCCTCAAGGAATCCGACGGCCCAGCTCGACGAGAACCGGCTTCCCTGGCACCTCTGACCTCTACCCACGTCATCAGCTCAGCTGTGATCTGTGGGTGCGACGAGACCTCGAGGGACCGGCCATCATCAAAACCTGCACGCTTTCTTAACCAGCACGACCATCGAAGTAATTCTCTGGTGAGTGCTCTGGGGTCCGAGAAGCCCCGACCCTGAGCCGCTCCAGCACCGAAGTGCAGTCTCCCAGCATCTCCACGATCTGCGTGGGGCCCTTCTGCTCGCTGCTCAGCACGTTGTCTGGTCACTAGCCGCTGGCTTGTGCCCTTCTGTGACGACATCCGACAATCAACTCTGCTGGTCTGGTTGCTCCAGACTGGCCCTTGCTTCCATCTTTGCGAGAAGCACCCCGGGCCCTCCTGGTCCACTCAAGACGCCATCTTAGGCCCACCCCGTGGCCCTGAGATCTGCCAAGGCTTGTTGCCCCATCCTGGGCCCAGCGACGCCGACAGCATCATCCTTCGTGGGACAGCTCGCACCTCCACCGTGGTCGCCGACAACGCCTCCTGGTCCGTGAGACTGCAGAGCCTAGCGTCGCCCACTCACCTGGTCGAGGTGACGGCCAACCGGTGCCTTCCTGGTACCCTCTGACTACTGGCTAGTAGTACGAACTTGGTCCCCTCTGCTTTCAGGTATCAACAATCTCTGATCCAGGCTTGGATCTCTACGAACTATTCATCACTGGTCGCCGGCCAGCAACTCCTTTTCTTCCGGCTCCTGGCTCGTCAGCGAAGACCCCGACGCCTGTAAGACTTGTGCAGCCGCAGCCCTCGTGGCTAGGTAACTCGGCATTTCGGTGCCTGCATAGCCTCTTTACTCTAGGGTCCCGAGTCCCTCGCTTCCGACTTGCCTTATCGGGTCCGCCCGAGACCTTAAACTTTCCGTGTCCTCGGACACTTGTTTTATTTGTGCACTTGAAGTATTTTCCTAAGAGATTTGGTTTGTGCTTAGTACCCTGTCCTCATAAAGAGTCCAGGGCTGTTGTGAATCTTAATAAATATCCTGTTTATTTTCATAACACTTGTGTGGTGTCCTTTCACTGGGTGTTCAAGGGGTACATGTGTGGTAAACAGCTGGCTTAACGCGCCCTCTCGAGTCTTTAGCCTTAGACTGCTCGTATCCACGCTACTAGGATAGCTGGTCTATAGGTTGACTTACAACCAAACACCATAAGGGTCGTTGGAACGATACATAGCGGTCGCTAGAATAGCGAACGTTGCATATCGGGCCAACTTCTCACAGTGGTAACAGGAGTGGCAGGTTTTTCCGTATGCTTCTGCATGAAATGTGTGGGTGTGTGGTTTGGGTCTGCATGAGAAGCATGTGAGTTGTGGGATGCATGTGCTGTGTGTGTGTGTGTGTGTATATATATATATATATATATATATATATATATATATATATATATATATATATATATATCATAGGCGAAATCACACCATCTGCGCAGCGCAATGAGCCCATCCAATTGAGATGTGAGTAAAATAGATATTTATTTCCAGTAGGCAGCACAAATGTAGCAGTATAAAGCGTTTCAACCTTCACAGGGTCTTAATCATATGCAAATGTGAGGTTCAGTTGTACTTGAGTTCAAATGCACTCCGATCAGATCATAAACAGTGAAGAAGAACACTGTATGCAAATGGTAGGTTCGAAAAAGAGTAATTCAATTCGATTTTCTTATTCATAGTTTGGGACCAAGAAACATATCTTTCAGCTGGTACTCTTATCCTATTTATTTCTGTTGCATATATCCAAAGCAATGTTCAAGTTCGCAAACTCTCAGTCCCAGTAACTCTCATATAGGGACTACCATGTCCATAATGCTTAGCAAATGTATTCCCAAAATACGGCATAGCGTCCTTCTTATTTCTACTCATTTAACATTTTCTGAAGCAGTAGATAAACTTAAAAACAAAGTGCCCACCTTCTCTTGGCACATAGGAGTAACTTCCATGTCGTGCAGGGGGCAAGTTAGTTTTCATAATCATCTCAAGGGTATTCCTCTTCACTTTTCAAGATGTTGTTTCAACTCCTTTTGTGGCTGCCCGCTTTAAATATCAATTTTACTCACCTCTCGATTGCATGGACTTACTTATCGAGCTGCGCAGTTGGCGTGATTTCTCATATGCAATATATGGTCTCTTTTATTTATTTTTTTAAATGTAATGTAGGACTGTTTTGTTTCGATCTCCAGTCCTTTATTTAGCAACATTTGATCCTAATGTTAATTCGCGGTTTCATCTTGCATTCACAATATTATTATGTGTTCTCTAAAGGGGGAAGATGTGTTATATCTTGTGTACTGTATGGTGTATTTTATCTTCAGTCCTTTATGTAGTAACTTGTGATCCTAATGTAAACGCGTTATATTTGGTGAGAGGATATAGCCTAACTGCTAGGTCAGTCAACCTTAAATCTGGGGAGCCAGGTTCGAGTCTCGGCAACATCGCTCAATATTCTGTGATTCTGGGCAAAACACTTAATCTCCCCATGCCTAACAAAAATGATTGTGTCCTTATGTAATGCAACTGGTGCTGGTGTAAAGCGCTCTGATACCCAATACCTTTGGGTCAAGTTTGTCCTATGTAAAACTCCAGGAAAAAAATAATCCATCTGGCAATCACACTATTTGTATGTGTTCTCTAACAGGGGAAGATCTGTTTTACTTTGCATGTTCCCTAATGCTCTCTATGGTCCTTGCTGCTCAGCCAGTATGAATGTGCTTTGTGGAATTTTGGAGTGCATGGTGAAGTAATGGAATGCTTAGGTGCCCATAAGGTTGAGAGTGGCAGTTGGAGTAAGGGCTGAGCAGCAGGGAGGCTGCTCCTGGTGGAGCTATCCTACGATCTAAGCTAAGAACCTATAAATACGAACCTCAATATTACATTAATTGACTATGGCTTGGTTCTAGGTATGTGCAATGGCAACAGCTAAGCTGAACACACTTCTTCAAACAAAGGTGATCTCAAGCCAGGAGGAAGCATGTTACCTTTTGGGGATGTTGGAAGGGATCCTCAGCCGCTCCATTAAGCAGAAAACCGAAATGTACTCCTTCCTCATACCCATTGTGCGCACTCTGGTGTCCAAGATTTACCAGCTGCTCTTCATGTTCCTGCATCTGCCCTCTTTGCCTTCCACCAATGGGAGCCCTTCTTTCTTTGAAGACTTTCAGGAGTACTGCAACTCGGAGGAATGGCGAACATTTATAGATAAATTTGTAAGTTCTGATTGTTTACATTAGACATTTTAATTCTGAGGTAACAAAATTAGCCCAGGGTTTGTCACAGTGTGGTAGTTATTCATGTTCCGTCCACATGCTTAGTGTCCGAAAAAGATGATTAGGGATCGATAGTTATCACTCTCAGCCATTGTTGGTGCTTGTATATATGAAATGAGTTTATTTGCACCCTCACATCTAAAATTGTGGCCGCATAGTGACATCAAAGTCACTATGACATCATAATGACTCATTAGATTCCTGTCCTAATTCCAAGTTCCATATGCTTCTCACTGTAGATTTTACATGTTTCATTAATCAAGTAGGTAGGATCTGACTTAGCCTCCTTGAGTTTCACAGTCAAGTTGCTTTTGCAACCTCTGAATATAGATAAGGGGGTGGGGGGGAGTTTGTGACCTACATGTTCGGATAGTCCAAGTGTATAAGGTGATAATCAATGTTTAAATATTTTCCATGATTTAGGAAAGGGTTCAATGTACACTGCTAAATGTTTTCAACTCCCCACAGATTGGTGGGGATGATAAGAGTGAGAGGTCATGAAGTCTTCTGGTCCATGGATTGTTAGAGTTAAACCCACTATGTGACTAAGTACTGATTACTAATATTTGCAAAATGTTTACTGTATTAGGCATCCTTTAATTGGTGAGATCAGAAATATTTTAGTCCTTAGGGGTTGTTGACCGCGTAGGGTTTTAATATATAATATAATAAAAAACATTTGCTTGTTACCCAATTCGGCATACATTGAATGATCCTTGCAAAGCTGAAACTACTTTCTTATGTTACCACTGTGTCAGATCATTCCATATATGAAGCAGTACGAAGTTGACATGATGGGCAGAGGGCACGAGCAGATGGCTCTTTTCTGGAAGGACTGCTATGAGGCCCTGAATGTGAATATGCACAAGCGAGATCGACAGAGAGGAGAAAGCAAACTCAAATTCCAGGTAAGACATTCGTGCTTGAAATAACCCAGTGAACAGCATATTATCTTACAATCTATAGGTAGTGATTGTCAGACCTGTCCTCCTTAGGGTGGTCTTCCCCCAAACGTTTTGCCTGCTTACTTCCACTTTTTGTTGTATATGTTTGTTGGCCTAAGGACTCTGAGCACTTTATCACTGCTGACCAGTGCTACAGTGTATGTGCTTCTACCATAAATATGGTGACATTGGTGTGTGTGCTCAATTGGCATATTTAGTTTACTTACAAGTCGCTTGTAAACTGGTATGCCAGATACCCAAGGCCTATCATTTAAATGCTACTAGTGAGCCTGCAGCACTGGCTGTTCCACCCACACAAGTAGCCTTTTAACCCTGTCTCAGGCTTGCCACTGCAAGGCCTGTGCGTGCAGTTTACTGCCACTTCAACTTGATAATTAAAATAACTTGCCAAGTCTTAAACTCCCCTTTAATGACACATACGTCAACCCTAAGGTAGGCCATAGGTAGGTCTGAGGGCTGTGTGCTGTGTAACTAAAAGGTAGGACATGTACTCTTCAATTTTACATGTCCTTATATTGCCAAACTTCTAAATTCTTTTTTCACTTCTGTGAGGCCTACTCCTCTCATAGGTTAGCATTTGGAATTCTTTAAAACACTTTAAAGCTGTAATTCCCGATTAGAAAGGAGAAGTTGCATCATGTTTCATATCTTTGGGCTAGTAATGAAAAATACCCTTTACTGGTAAAGTTGGATTTAGCATTACTGTTTTAGAAATGCCACTTTTTGAAAGAGGGCATTGCTGTGCTCCTACTGCTCTGTATGCCTAGCAGCCTGTCTCCAATAAACGTCTGTGTTGGGTGATTGCTACAGTTTATGCATTCAATCTAGACCGCCACAAACACAGGAAGGGTGGGTGTGACCGATAACTCATCTGCAGTCATATAAATTATGATAGCTCTTCCTGGGCAGAAGAAGGGAGAGGAGCTGACACTTACACCTGAATAGGCAGTGTCCTGTGTGGCACACAAAGGGCTGATAACCCCCCACAGATAACCTACCAGACAGGTCTGGGATTAAAGGGGACCTGTGCACTTCAAGGGCCTACATTGAAGTCACCCACACTTCAAAGGTACATTTGGGTATAAGAACTGATACTCTGACCGTACCAAAACAGTACACTACTGGACCTGTGGATAAACCTGCCAGGATGAAAGACTGCTGAACTACAAAGATTACCACTTTGCCTCTGCTACTCTGAAGGAACTGTTTTCTGCTTTACTGAGCTGCCCTGCTTCCTGCTGATCTCCGCCCTGCTGAGGACAAGGACTGGACCTATATCACTAGAACCCAGAGAGACTCCAAGAGCTTGCTGGCTGCTAGCCCCCTGTTCAGATGGTCTCGTGGCCTCAGGGCCATCAAAGACTTCCTTCAACCCTGCAATAGCACCTGGACTCTGCCATCAGTGAGTCCTCCCCTGACAATCCAGTCCTGGGCCCTTGAAATGTGACTTCTGCTGTGCAGAACCAGCAAAATCGATGCAGTGACGACTGTTTTAGTGTGTATCTAGCTTACCCTGACTCGGATTGTGGTCCCCATTTGAACAGGGTGCATTCCTCTGCTAACTAGAGACTCAATAGCGAAGAGTGATGCCTTCCACTTTTCTGTTTGTGTTCAAGAGATTGGCTTGTTAAACTGAGGAAATATAAATTTTTGGTCATGTTATGTTCCCTAGCGCGTACCCCACCGACTCCATGTACCAGCTTAAAGTGCATGTAACTTCCCTCCTGTACCAGCTATGAAGACGCAAATACATTTGCGTCCAACGTTAACTTGTCCTCTTTCAGATCCACCCTGAATGGATTATATAGTCCGTTCCTAGGTATGCTATGCCACCGTCTTTTTGTAGTACACTTTACGCGTTTTCCTGCTCTGGCCGAGTAGGCCCTGAATTTCTGCCATCGAGCCTCTTTCCTGGCTCCTGACTCTGACAGCCTCTGCTCAGGCTACCTCTGTACCCGTGAACCCTGACTTACTTTCAGCGCGGCCCCTCGCGCTCAGCTCAGCCTGCTTTCTGCCAAGACTGACTATAACCTTCGAGTTATCTGTTCCGCTCCTCGAGAATGCATTCCTGCCTACTAGCTCCAGTAAACATCCTCTCCAGCTGCAGAGCCAAAGGGCCGACCTGTCTCAATGCAAGTAATTCATAGCCTCTGTTACCATGCTTCCATGGAAGGCCCCGTGCCCCCACACTTCTCATGCAGACACTTAGGCGCTTATACACGCATCCCAAGTTAGCATAACATAGCTTCTGCCCTAGAGACCTTTCCGCCCAGATAGTATGGTTCCTAAACATCAGATATCAGATATGATAAAGGTACAAGTTGATCTGACATGCCAGACTTCTGTCTCTTTCCGTCAGTGTAAATGTCAAGTCCCCTGCACCCCGTCAATCACACGTCATGCAGCTGCGCGCGCATCCAAGCTTCCGATTTCTGCTGACATTGCAACAATTCTGTTAGCACCACCCCTTGGTGCCACCCACTTGCGTCACCTATCAGTGACGTTTCTAGAACACGCCTCTAGTTCACGCCTCTTGATTACGTACTAGTACCACGTGTATACTGTTATCTTGTCTTCTCTCAGCTGTTACGCCTCTTGCATTATTACTTATGATGTGGATTAAGTATATAAGCTATGTAATGTCAATAAAGTTTGCTCTATCCCTTCTGACACCCCTGTGGTGGTCAGAACATGATATCCTGGTCACGACCATTCCTTTTATGAGGAATAAAACCCTTAGAAACTCTAACACCACGGACTCTGTCTTTTTTCATTCCGATTGAGTTATTATTGATTAAGTACTTACCTGCATAGAAATTAAGAGAGTAAATTAATTATTTACGTCATTTTGGCGCCCGAACAGGGACCCCTCCCCCACCTCACGCGCCGGTTGGCGCATTGCAAGCTCTGTCCCCTGCCATCAGTTAGAAGGAACCTACGCGTACTGGCAGGATTTCCTGCATCTCCCTCTGACCCACGGAGGTGACGAAGACTGCGATCAGTGCCCAGACGAGGCGGTGAGGAGTGCGGAGGATCCCGACCAGAGCCTAGCCGAAAGAAGCAAGGTCCGAGGTGTCAAGAGGCCCACCAGGTTTCCGAAGTTTTCCGAGGTTTTCCGAAGTTCTCCGAAGTTTTCCGAAGTACCGAGTCGAGTCCAGTCGAGTTTTCCGAGGCCTTCTGTTTCCGTGCTTCCCGGTGAGTACCATTGCTGGGTCGTATCTAGACGGGTTTGGGTACGCAAGTCCGGTCTGCACTGTTTTTAGGCAGTGTATCTGTACTGTTTAGCAGTATATCTAGTATTCCGAATTTTTGCACTGTTACACCAGTGTATCTGTACTGTTGAGCAGTACATCCAGTATAGGGGGGTAGTCATCTATGTCTTCAATGTTCTTATGTGATTAATGTCGTGGTATGAATGTGACTGTTTAAAAGTGTATTATTGTGTTTCTCGTATAAACTAGCTGTCAAGAGTATTAAGGAATAAGGATTGAGCATTCAGTAATAAGTAAGCAAAATGCCGTTTTTCAGCAAGTTAAAGCAGATAGGAACTAGGAAAGGGATACTGGAGGAAGAAATTCCTATTCCCCCTAGGGACACTCCAGGTAACTTTATGTACAACAAACATGGCATAGATGCCATATTATATCTAGATTTATGGGCCGATTACACCAAGCACCTAGACGAAAGACACAGATGGCCTGTTACCGGAACATGGGATGCCGAGTGCATCATGAAGGTAGAAGAAGCATTATGGAAAAAGAAAGCTAGACAATCCCAGAAAGACGCCATAGAATTCTGGCGTAAGGAATCACATAAGCGTGCTGAGAAAGCACTCCGTAGAGAAGACAGACTTAAAGAATCAGAAAAGGCCCAAGAGAATGAATTAGTTATTGAAGGGATCCGAGTAAAAACAGAACAAATAGACCGTGCCCGAAACAATCTTGTAAACGGAATGTATCTCGCGGCCGAGGGCACATCTGAAGGCCTATCAGAAATACCGAAAAACTTACCGCCACCATTAGTTCCAACTAAAGTAATGCATAAGACTACTAAAGACATATTCTTAAATGCTTATCTAGAGGATGTAGCACCAGCTTACACCAATCTGCCTGTTCGTGCCCTGCCTACTGACAGGGATGGGGGTGGCACTACGCCCCCAGATCATGTTCCGCCAGTACCGCGACAGACCTCCCCTGTTCCGCCAGCTCCGCCACTTCCCGCACCCAAGATTGACCTACCGAAACAAGTCCTACCTGATCCTACTAAACGACAAATTCAAGTTCAGATCCAGACTCCGCAGAGAGATAATGCCCAAGCGTCCGCCTCAGGAGGTGCGACTGCGGGTCCTCGGACCCCGCCATTAACACACAGATTCAATTTAAGGGACACGCAGAATCCTTTCACGTTCCAGTCCCCCCGCCTTGACGCATTAAAGGAAAACATGTCAGTTTGTAGATATGATCCAGTACCCGGAAAAAACGATCTAATGATATTGGCATCACTACGGTTAAGATCTGCCACTGATATCTTGTTATGCTATGTAGGAATGAAGGAGCGCCTCGATAGAATATATGAGTTTGTTCAGACAGGGAAAGACCCTGACAGTATCAAGGATGCCATGGATAAACAGAAAGTTGACATTCAAGCACAGATATTACGATTTTTCATAAATTGTCTAATAAGAGAACGAGACAGGCCCGAGACAGATCAAAGTGAATTAGATGCACTAACCAAGTGGGGTCAAAATATAGCCGAAGGAAAACATGACAGGGGGGCTTGCATAGCCAGTATGTACCAGAAAATTAGAAGGGCAGTGATAACGGCACACCAGAAAGGGAATGACAAAGCTTCCTCCGAGGAGGAAGAAGACCTTGCAGAACAAAGAAGGACTACAGATACTATAGCATATGTAGGTAAGGGAAACTACCTTAGGAAAGGCATCCGTCCGGAAAACAAGAGAGTTTTTCTCTCTGCTTTAACAAACCCGAATTCTTCTGAACATCAGTTCCAGGAAACTGATAAAAGGCTTCGAGACCGAATGGGGTACCATGTACTCAATACTATGGATGAACAGGAACTAGCCCGGTCAGCCGTGTTATGGGCTGAAAATCCAGACATATATCATGATGATACATTAGCGCAGACATTCTTGAACCTTTCCCCAGACGAGCAGAAAATAGCAGGTGTATACATGATTCAGCACCTCCTCATCAAGTACAGAAACCATCATTCCGACCCAGGTCCCTTACACGAAACATTAGAAGCCCTACTCATGGATAGATGGAGAGGTTTCAGTACCAAGTTAATACAAATAATTCTAGAACAACGACATAAATATAACACCTTCATAAGTTCCGAATATGTTCCCGCCCCACCTCCAGAAAGAAAAACGTATCACATGCAATGCCTGAGTGGCATTGAAAGTCAGAACCCCTTACGAGAAGTACACCCAGTTATGGGTGCGGATCAAGTCTTGAAGCGTGTATATGTTCACACACCACTGACTAAGTTAGAACTGTTAGAAATGAAGAAATTAGTCCCGTGTCACGATAAAGACCCTGCAGGTTTTCACAGAGAGCTCAAAGACATGTTGTTAATGGGGGATTATACGTATGATGATATTATGAAAATGTTAAAAGTACTGCTGCCCACGGGCATTTACGAGAAATTAAAGGAAAAAGATTGGGAGGTGGGGGAGGCAAAGATAGCATGGGCAGAAATAGAAGACGAAGAAAGCAAACGAATCCCAGGAGTAGGCCTTGGGGATAGGACTAAAGCATTGCCCGGATTAATAGTACAGGTTTTGCCAAGATTATTGACAACTAGAAAGGAAGATTGGGACGCCATCTCGTCCTGTAAACAGAAACATGATGAAGATACTAGTGACTTCTATTCAAGATTCGAGAAATGTTTCATTATAAATAGTGGCCTACAACCAAGTAGCGAGTCATATCCACACCTTTTTGTATCAAAACTAGTCGAGAATTCCCTACCATTAGTTAAAAATAGAGTGTACAAGGTTGAAAGTACTTGGCAGGCAAATACGCCATCCCAGATGTTACAAATGTTACAATATCACCAGAACAGAATTAGGGAAGAACAAGATCAGGAACAGAAACGTATGAAAGACACAAAGATGAAAATGTTAGTAGCTCAGACGGTCCCAGCCGACGGTCAGAGAAAAGGTGGGACCCAGACAAGTCATACTACAGCTCCCGTTAAGGGGACATGTAATTACTGTAAACAGCCAGGTCATTATGTACATGAATGCCCAGTCCTGAAACATAACATCTCGACAGGTAAAACTAAAGAAAGACCGCATCCGCCTAGACAAGATCAGGTTCAGCAACCGACCTCACAAAATGTACAGCCAATGCAGAATACACAGCCTATGCATGCTCCATCTCATACAGCACAGACAGTAGCAGTACCACAGCCACAGCCCATTGCCGCGACTCAGCAAGTTTCACAACATATGTACCAGTATGCCCAATCTGCATATCCAGATTACCCCCGATATACATGAAACAGCCTAGAGAGGGAAGGTGGTTTGCCTCTTATTGAAATTCCTGTAGATCAAGAAGGTCCTTATGTACACAGTCACGTATTGGGAAAAGACAGAAAGTTTTTAATTGACACAGGGGCAAGCCGCACCACTATCAGTCATAATGAAGTCCCAGGGGCACCCCTCTCAGGCTCACAGAATGTTTCCCTTGGTTTTTCAGGACAGCCTATTGTAAATGAAGTATCAGAACCAGTACCGTTGGCCGTGGGTCCATTATCACGAGTTACAGATTTGGTACTTACGAAATCATGTCCAGAAAATCTGTTAGGAATTAAAACACTGAAGGCTCTAGGAGCCATAATATGCTGTTCCCCGGAGGGAGTTAGACTCTTTCTACGGGATTTCAAGGGTCATTATGTTTTACGAGATTTTGATGTCAGATTGAAAAATGTACCAGATCACTTATGGGCAAAAGGCCCAGCTGATGTAGGTTGTATGCATATCACTCCATACCGTGTTACACTCAAGACAGGAGTTGTTCTACCCAGAATCAGACAATACAAGTTACCACCCGATGCTGTAGTGGCTTTACTGAAAATCATTGAAGAGCTCATTGCCCAGGGAGTGGTCGTAGAGACCGACTCCAATATCTGTAATTCACCTATCATTCCAATTCTTAAACGTACAGACCCCAATGCACCGCCAGTATATCGGCTGGTGATTGATCTTCGAGAACTGAACAAATGCATTGTACCACAGTACCCTGTGGTCCCCGATATCTCTTCCCTATTGACTGCTATTGATTCAGAAGCAACGTTCTTTACCATAATTGACCTCAAGAACGCTTTCTTCAGTGTACCTATTGATCCGGAGAGCCAATATCTCTTCGGATTCAGTTTAAATGGACGAAGTTTCAAATTTTCCCGCGCACCTCAAGGATTCACAGAAAGCCCCAGCATCTATAGTCAAGCACTGAAAAGACAATTAGATTGTATTCAAATGCCAGTTAACACCGCTTTACTGCAATACGTCGATGATCTACTGATCACCGCACGAAGTGAGCCCGAATGTGAACAAGCATCATTGACAGTTTTACATTTCCTGGCCGACAAGGGACACAAGGTCTCCTTCGAAGCTACAATTCTGTGTTCAGCAAGTTGTGTACTTGGGTCACTTGCTGTCCAAAGTGGGGAGACAGCTCACTCCCGATCGCATTCAGTTAATTGTAAATATGCCAAGACCCCAGACACAAAAGGAAGTGCGGGCCTTCATAGGCCTCACCTCGTACTGCAGACAATGGATTCCTCAATATGCATTTCTAGCTAAACCACTCATCCAGTTAACGACACAGGAGGCAGCGACTTCGACTGTCCTCCCTTGGACTCAGGAACACACACAAGCCTTTGAGGAATTAAAGACAGCATTATGCCAAGCACCAGTTTTAGCGACACCATGTTACAGCAAACCGTTTACACTTTTTGTTACAGAACGTGACGGTACAGCATTGTCTGTCCTCACTCAAGATCAAGCAGGTTCACATAAGCCTTGCGCTTATTTTTCAAGTACATTGGATTCAGTAGCCCAGGCACTCCCTGCGTGCTTAAAGTCAGTAGCAGCAACAGCGTTAGCAATCAGACAGAGCGATTCAATTGTTTTAGGTCATCAGTTAACAGTACAAGTCCCACATTCTGTAGAGGTTCTTTTAAACAGAACCCAAACTCAACACTTGACTATAGCACGACTGACAGGTTACGAATTGACACTATTCCAGCCACACATAGAAATCAGACGCTGCAGTATCCTGAACCCAGCAACACTGTTACCTACAGTTATGACAGATCCAGCTCCGCATGATTGCATAGAGATCATTAATGCAGTAACAAAGCCCCGACGAGATTTAACAGATGTTCCATTGACAAATGCAGACCTGACACTTTATGTGGATGGTTCATGTATGAGAACAAGTACAGGAGAGTTAGTGGCCGCGTATGCCGTGACCACTGAAACTGAAGTTAAAGACACACATCGTATTGATACACTGTCTGCTCAAGCGGCAGAGCTCATCGCTCTGACCCGAGCCTGTATTCTAGCCAAGAACAGAAATGTCAACATATACACTGATTCCCGTTATGCGTTCGGAGTTGTACACGACTTCGGCATGCTGTGGCAAGAACGAGGTTTCTTGACCTCTCATGGTGCCAAGATTCAACACGGTCCCCTCATTCAAGCACTGTTAGAAGCAATACATCTGCCTTCAGCCATATCCGTCATGAAGTGTAAAGCACATACTAAAGTCACAGATTCTGTTTCCCAGGGTAACGACCTGGCAGATCAGACAGCAAAACATACAGCACTGACTCACACTCAGACAACTGATACGACAAAGACAATAGGACCGACAAATTGCATGACCGTCAGGGATCCCGCACTAGATGTTATCGACATTCAGACACACGCTACTCCAGAAGAAATAAAGAAATGGATTGAACTAGGAGGGATCCAGACAGATCAAGGTTGGATGACGAAGGGAAAATCTACATGGTTTCTCCCTGACTCTATGGTTCAAGTCATGATAAATACAGCACATAGCCCAGCCCACCTAGGAGAGAAAGCGATGTTAGACAGTTTACAAAATCTTTGGAATAATAAACACTTACGAGCAGCAGCGAAACAGAAAGTGCGTACTTGCATGATCTGTTGTCAGTTCAATCCAGGTAAAAGCGTCCCTGTAGAGCAAGGTGGATTTCATCCTCCCGATCACCCTTTTGAAGTCCTCCAGATGGATTATATCCAGATGGACCGTTGTCGAGGATTTAAATATGTTCTCGTAGTTGTCTGTGCTCTGTCCCGCTGGACCGAAGCATACCCAGTCCCAGATTACACTGCTCCGACCACTGCCAAGCAGCTGGTTCGTGAATTCTTCCCACGATACGGCTTGCCTCGTGTCGTGTACTCAGATAACGGTCAGCCATTCTCATCTGCCTTAATGAAAGAAGTTTCCTTATTACTAGGATACCAGTGGAAGTTCCATTGTGTCCGACATCCCGAAGCCGCAGGCCTTGTAGAGAGGCATAACCAGACACTAAAGATCCGCCTTGCCAAAATATGTCAGGAGAAAGGGGTCGACTGGATAGTCGCCCTGCCAGTGGCACTATTCTACATGAGAATGGTCGCCCATTCGAGATCAGGGCTATCCCCGTACGAGGTGGTCTTTGGCAGACCACCGAACATGTGGGGGACGCCCATTCCGAAAAAGATTACTGATGTTGATTGTAATATGTTGACAGATTACCTTGCCTCCTTGATGTCTGCACTCCAATCATGTCGTTCACAGGTTGCCGCAGCCTTCCCTGACAACACTGATGTAAAGCCGCATGACGTCCGTCCTGGCGATATTGTGCTCGTTCGCAACTTCGACAGAAAGAGTCCGCTGGAGCCCCGCTGGAAGTCCCCGAAGACCGTTCTTCTCACAACAAGGACGGCCGTGAAAATCGAAGGAAGAAAGGGGTGGGTTCACACGAGTCATATAAAAAAATTCTCTGGACTGAAACCTGATCGAGACTCGTCCACCCCCACCAAAGACTGTGTCGAACAAAAAGACTTTACAGAATCTGAACGAGAAAAAACTCCTCAAGAAAGTTATCGCATGAAATTACGATCTAGCAAGTCAGACAGTTTAATTGTTTAAGTCCTCCCCTAGGTGAATCGGTTAAATAGTTTCTGACATGTATCCCCTAGATCGAGATAGAGAGAGAGAGAGAGAAGCAAAGAAACGTACATACTGTAAATCACTTCGTAGTCACTGTATAGTGACACTATTAATCATGTTTATTCTGAGTATTTTAATTATTGTTGTCAGCATCGTTTTGCCTATCTATTACCCTATTTTCAAGCGTGAACAATCTGCTTACAATGTATCTGCTGAACACACTTTTAGTGAGTTACCTCCACACGAGCTTTCCTACAGACTTGCGCTGCGCAACAATACATTCATTAGTATGCTACATCATTCTCATCAAACTAACAATGCTACAAATTGCTGGATATGTGGCCGACTCCCTCCCTACCAGAATTACAAGGGAGCTCTGCCCCTCTTTCCGTACCCATTCACTCACAATGGCTCCTGCGGAGCATGGTTTAAGATAATTAATTCCTTAGATCCTGATATTGCTGTTTTCGATGGGGGCTGGGTTTGGGGAAATCTGAACTTAGTCCTGCTAGACGTCTGTTACCCAGATAAGGAGGGACTCCCCACTAGAATAGGAACTGATCTAGAAAATGAAGTGTATGGATTAGGTAATTATACAATTAGCCTTATGATTCTCACTGTTGAATCTGAAGCTGCACCAGTTCTACCCATTATGTCAGTATTGCCAGTCACTGGTGAATTATGTATCAAGAAGAAAGGTTCAGTACACTTAGGTCATAGTAAATGCACTACTGTGGTCGAATTCAGTGATCATGGAAAATCGTCCTTTAAAACTACTAGTCATTCTTACTTTGTTTGTGGCCATACCGCCTACATACGTCTACCTCCAGATTGGGATGGTACCTGTTACATTGCATTCCTTCTGCCACCCGTTTTCCTAGCTCCACCTGATTACCATAGAAATACCAATCTAGTAAAGAACAGACTCAGAAGAGATATTCCACTTGTCGACTACACAGAAACGGCATGGGAACAGTACACCGACTTTAATAAAGGATTCTTTTTCTTCTTAGGACCTGTCCAGAATAGTAAATTAATACGCAGATTAACTAGAACACTTGAAGCAGTAGTGAATGAAACTGCCTCCGCCTTAGGTAACTTAACAGAAGAGCAGTCCGCCATGCGGGTTGTTGTCCTTCAGAATCGTCTTGTTATTGACGTCATCTTGGCAGATAGAGGTGGAGCCTGTAAGGTCATCGGGTCAAGTTGTTGTGTTTTCATACCACAAAACGCACCATCTGTATATCAAGCTATCACCCGTCTCCATAAAATTGCAAATCAGATACATCAGAATCCAGGCACCTGGACTTGGTCCGGTTGGTTCTGGACAACGTTAACAGCTTGGGGATGGAAGATCCTATCCTTCCTAGGCATTGGCCTAGTCCTAGTATTCAGTTGCTGCCTGTGCCTGCAGTGTGGGCCAGCGATTTGTGGACTGTGTGCCACGTCATGTATTGAACATTCCAGTTTTCTCTCAAAACGTAAACGAAAGAAAGAAGAACAAATGATGTTACAAGAACAATCTGATCGATTTATGAGGATCGATATATCATGAAGGGTCCGTAGGGAACAAGGAGGGAATGAGGAAATATAAATTTTTGGTCATGTTATGTTCCCTAGCGCGTACCCCACCGACTCCATGTACCAGCTTAAAGTGCATGTAACTTCCCTCCTGTACCAGCTATGAAGACGCAAATACATTTGCGTCCAACGTTAACTTGTCCTCTTTCAGATCCACCCTGAATGGATTATATAGTCCGTTCCTAGGTATGCTATGCCACCGTCTTTTTGTAGTACACTTTACGCGTTTTCCTGCTCTGGCCGAGTAGGCCCTGAATTTCTGCCATCGAGCCTCTTTCCTGGCTCCTGACTCTGACAGCCTCTGCTCAGGCTACCTCTGTACCCTTGAACCCTGACTTACTTTCAGCGCGGCCCCTCGCGCTCAGCTCAGCCTGCTTTCTGCCAAGACTGACTATAACCTTCGAGTTATCTGTTCCGCTCCTCGAGAATGCATTCCTGCCTACTAGCTCCAGTAAACATCCTCTCCAGCTGCAGAGCCAAAGGGCCGACCTGTCTCAATGCAAGTAATTCATAGCCTCTGTTACCATGCTTCCATGGAAGGCCCCGTGCCCCCACACTTCTCATGCAGACACTTAGGCGCTTATACACGCATCCCAAGTTAGCATAACATAGCTTCTGCCCTAGAGACCTTTCCGCCCAGATAGTATGGTTCCTAAACATCAGATATCAGATATGATAAAGGTACAAGTTGATCTGACATGCCAGACTTCTGTCTCTTTCCGTCAGTGTAAATGTCAAGTCCCCTGCACCCCGTCAATCACACGTCATGCAGCTGCGCGCGCATCCAAGCTTCCGATTTCTGCTGACATTGCAACAATTCTGTTAGCACCACCCCTTGGTGCCACCCACTTGCGTCACCTATCAGTGACGTTTCTAGAACACGCCTCTAGTTCACGCCTCTTGATTACGTACTAGTACCACGTGTATACTGTTATCTTGTCTTCTCTCAGCTGTTACGCCTCTTGCATTATTACTTATGATGTGGATTAAGTATATAAGCTATGTAATGTCAATAAAGTTTGCTCTATCCCTTCTGACACCCCTGTGGTGGTCAGAACATGATATCCTGGTCACGACCATTCCTTTTATGAGGAATAAAACCCTTAGAAACTCTAACACCACGGACTCTGTCTTTTTTCATTCCGATTGAGTTATTATTGATTAAGTACTTACCTGCATAGAAATTAAGAGAGTAAATTAATTATTTACGTCAAAACACATCTAATTCTAGAGCTTACTCGGAACTCCCTTTGTATTAAACTATTTTGTCTCTGACAACAACCTTGCTCTGCAGGCTGAAGCATCTTGTTCTGCCACCAAACCCATGGGGAGTTCCATTTTGCACTACCAAACTTATGTTTACTGTGGTTGAAAAGGCATGCTGCTCAGTGAACATAATGTGCTCCTACTTTCATTCATGGGATGAGTGGTTGTGGTTGACATACAGTGGACTTTTTCAACAATCTTTTTCATTTTTTAGCCCATTGTTGACATTACCAGTTTCCATATAGTTTCCATGTAGATCACTACGCAGTATAGAAATTAAGAACTACTCTTTTCATTTCATGCTGGACCAGTCATGAGGTTTCTACTCAATTGCAGGTTTCCGACATTTAGAAAGAGACCACTTTGGCCCTTGAGATTGTGCCATCAAAAACCTTATTATTGTCCTGATGACACAGCTTAAATCTCAAATCATTTTGAGAGTGTTCATAATCTTAAATCTAGCTCTAGCATGTTGTGAAAGTGTTGCAGGTCAGATGTGCTTTCTTTAACTTCCCCATTCCTGTGTGTTATCTTCTTTGACAGAATTTGTTCTTTTTCTTCATGCCTTGGAGTAATTTGGGACTGATTGGCAATGCTTTTCCATCATTGTATATCCTAATGCCGTGCTTTCTCAAAAGTGCGATTGATTTTCTTCTCACTCCATTATGCCAGGGTTTTCTTTACATGGGATGAAGGTTGATTAATGTGTGCTTTTTGCATTGTTGCCTGCAGCTCATTTCGTAAAATTTTCGAGTTACTTTCTCAAGAGCTCTTGAAAAGATTGAATGTCAGAGGTTACACTGCCTGTCAACATTTCCGAAAAAAGATCCGGCCTAATGAATTTACGTTTCCTCTGTCTTCTTTCAAGTGCATGCTTAATTATATTTGATATAATTTGTACCATTTATGCCTATCTCTTTGTTCTAAAACCTACTGTGAAATTTAAGTCATAAAAGAAAATGAAAAGGTCCTTGAAATTAAATTATTTACATCTATCTCACCTTTTTCAGGAGTTTTTTGTAGAACCATTTAACCGCAAGTCACGGCAAGAGAATTTACGGTACAATAACATGTTGAAACAAGTCAACAGCCAATATATCGCTACTTTGAGGCAATGGAAATCTGCACAGCGCTACCTGACTTGTGAGCGGGGCCCTTGGGCTGACAGGTTAGCAGCATAGTTTGTATCTGTGTGTTACCATTCTCTAAAACTTAACTTAATTTGGTGGCCAACCTTATAGTGTTTAGAGTTTCTGCAAAGAAAAAGCCTTGCTCCCGCTCTTTTACCTAATGTTAAGTCACTGAACTGAAAAACAGGTAAATAAATTGTCATATACAAGATCATAGAAAAATCTGTGGCTTCAAATTTAGAGGGATTTCCTACTAAATCTTTATGTATTATTGATGTTCAAATTAGTGCATTTAGGATGCATAATTATTTATCTGATTCACCCTAATTGCACTCCTTCCCAAAACTGTATCTCCTGAATCTCTTTGCTTTGTTCTTAGGGTTTACGTACCCTGCATCATTTTGCAGAGGTCCTTCTCTTCTTTTCTTGCAGTTTCCTTGCACAGTCCTTAACATTTGCAGGTCTGCTTTCAGCTTACTAATGTGCACCAATCTCTCTGCGGAATTTAGCCGAGTTAAGCAGGCACAGAGTATAACCTTCACAAACAGCTACTGTTCTTGCATGCAAGACCGGGTTGTTTCATAGGTTTCTCGGTCAACAGGGCTGCTGCAGTTCCTATAGGAAATTGGTTCTTTTAGATTCCACCTTTTTTGCAAGTGCAATCCTGTTAAAATGAAGTACACAGCTCACAATTTGTTGTGTATCAGTGAGTGACCGGTATGGATGTGTGGTACCCTTTCACAGAGATATGTTTTTGATAAGATGGCCATTGGTGCCTTCGGTTCCATGTATTGGCTGCTGTTTAGTGGATCTTCTTCTCATGTATCCTTTGAATGCTTGAACTACCTGAATTGATGAGGGTGCAGAGCAAGTGTTTGTGGGTGCTTTCTGATGTCTTTAAGTCACAGTACCAGGAATTCCAATACACTCTCATTTGTCATTTTTCCCTTTCTCAGAGTGACAACAGTAAGGTGAGCTCTTTTTAGTGGTGTGTTGAATCAAGTGGAGTTACCACTGTGAAAAAATCTGCGTGTCCACACAGTCTGCACGTATAGCATATCATTTTAACTATTTTCAAATGATTATACAAGCATGCATTCACGTATTGCTTCTTTCAGGAAAAAGACTTCAGTTCGATGGAAACTTTCCAACGCTGAGAACTACTCACGCATGAGGCTGAAGCTGGTGCAGAATTATCACTTTGACTCTCATGCAGCTGCCAGTGCATTAAGGGACAATTTGGGTAAGTGTTACAGAGGATGGTCTGTGGCCAGGTTGGGTAATATTAATAGAGCTTCTGGTTCCAGTTCTTAAATCCAAATAACAATCAAGATATTTCCTTCTATCATAATTGTACACAATTTTCTGTTCTGAGGATCTCATCGTGGAAACTAATGCAAAATAGTGATTGCCTGTTTGCTAAGCTTCAGATTTCAGTCTATTAAGATGTTTTGTACATCATCTTGTCTTTTATATTTATTGCTATAGCAGAATATTCATTTTGTTAACCAGTACATTATATGTTCTTATTCACGATCAAGAACAGCTTCCTATCAACAACAGAAAACTGATCAACAACTCCTTATCAACGGGAGGTTTCCCAGGACAACTTGCAGCCTCAAGATCCTAGTAATTACAGACTAATAGCAAAGAAGCTGTTGCTTGGCAAAGTTATAGAAATGGGCATGCCGAATTCCTTTTTAAGTTGTGGTCGACCATGAATACTTAAAGTACGGCCGGGTGGGGCATGGGGCTCCTGTGACATTTACATGCAGCCCCCTGGTAAACAGGAGCACTAGGCTTCTGTTTACTGAATTTAGCACTAACAATAAAAATATATTAAATTGAAAGGTAATCATTTATTTCAAGATTAATTGGTGTTAAAGGAAGTAACTAGGGAGTCCTGCGCTGAACTTAAGAAACACCTTAATTTTTAAAGACATCTTGCAGCAAAAGTGTAAAATTGTGAGTCTCTTCAAAATTCAAAAAGTGTAATTAATTAAGATGCAGAACCTTTTCACCTTAGTACAATTCATTATATCAGTGTACTGAGAAGTATTAATTTAAAAGTGATAGTTTTCAAACAGGAATAACAATTTGTCCCCTGACGTCTGACAACAATGCTAAAAGTGAACTAAAAATGTAAGTCACTTGTTATGTACACTTTATTGGTGGCCTGGGTTCCTATTATACATGAACAGCATTATAGTTTATTAAATCAAACACAGTAGCAGGTTTTGCACAGCGCTCACCCTAAAATCATATATTCCAAGGTCCTCTTATAAGTGATAATGAAGAAAAAGGAGAGAACATGAAATTAAATACATTGCTTAGCATCACACAATTTGGAAAAGTGGGGAAGCCTAGAGTCATCCCAGGTTTTGAAGTTTCACATTGTTCAATTCAAACACTAGATGTATATCCTTCACCTCGCCTACACCTATCTTACGCCCAATCCCCCCAACCCCTCGCCTGACCACCATCCTGCTGGCATCAGTGCGGCCCTCAGGCACATCATAGACCACATTTTTTGACCCCTGGGAAAATGTTTTCAAGTAGCCCGGGATTAGACTGTTGTATGCCTGCCCTAGTGTCTGTATTCAGGTGAATTGTTACATGTCAGAACAAATTGCCCCCTTTTCTTTTTACTCAAACTCCAACCACTCACATGCATATTATGCTAGATCGATTTGGAATCTGCACTAGATTTTTACTGACTGTAAGCTCACAATATATGCAGATGACATGGTATTGTATATTAGACACCCGAAGAAAATCTTTCTCCTATTATTAGAGAATACGTAGGAACGAGAGGGCATTCCTGGCTGCTAATCAACTAGAGAAAATCCCTAATTTTCCTCCTCACCCACCCACTAAATCATGTCCAGTTGAGTGCCCCCTGAAATGGTGTGAGGACTCTGTTAAGTCCCTTGGGATCTAGATCAATAGAAATCTGGAAACAGTCCTCAAAGAAACTACAGAGAAGCGATGTCACGATTGGAGGAGCAGTTAGGGATATGGATTAGGCTCCCTCGTTCCCTTGCGGGTGGAGTAGCAATAATAAAAATGATTATATTACCCAAATTCATGTACCTATTTACCAACATGCCCATCATTCTACTACAACTTTTTTTCAAATCTGTAAGATCCTTTATGGTTACACTAGTATGAGTTGGAAAATTGCCTAGAGTGAAGTCGGAGCTTTTTACCCTACCATATGATCAAAGAGGAGTTGAAGTTACTGAACTTTAATATTTATATGCTCAAGTACAGTTCGCACTATACTGGTATTGAACCCCCTAAATATCTGCCTCACATAGCAGTGAAACAGGACAGTGTAGCACCACGCTCTGCAATACTTACCCATAGAATCAAAACACCTAGAACAAGGATTAATACTGCGAAATGCACAATAATGGCGCTGCAGTCATAAGATATCTTTCTTCTGCACCTGGCATGTGGTCGCATTTGACAGGCATTTGCTTGCATTCAGGATAATATTCTCTGAAATGGCTTTGCTTACATTTCCACTTTGTAAGCACATTATCACAATACCTTGAACATTCTGTACACGGGATAAGTTCACTGTGCAAAATGTTGTTTTTTGTTAGTTTGTTCGGCGACAGAGCTATCACAAGGAAACAACAATAGCGGCCTGACTGGGGATTCGGCATGGCAAAATGAATGATGTTTATTATATAAAGCAGAATGTTCCAGCTCAACCTGCGCTTCTGGTGCCATCCACCTCTCCTATACAGATTGAAGAGTTCCATGAGGCCATGCTCTGACTCCTTGGATCCTTGCTGACTCCCTCTGGCACGCTTGTGGGACCCGCAAAACCGAGAGATTCTTCTACCTGGATTATCACCGGAAGGTTCAACCTTGGTCCTAGCTGGAACCTCCATGCCCTTGACGGACTACCTCCAGCTCTTATTTCAACTCCGCCTCCAACACCACGTCCAAACTGGTTCCAGGCACTTCAACGCTGATGCTGACTCCATGTATGGCAGAAGATGAGGCTCCAATTGTCCTTTCTGACACCGAGTCAGCGCTGGTCCAACCTCAACCGAGGGGATACTTTGCCGTTATGAAGCCCCGCTTCCTCCACTTGATCTGGCTCCACAGCAACACACGCACACTTTCCATTCCGTTCCTTATTCGGCACAGATTTGGACAATGACTGTGATGGAGTGACAAGTTTTG
Organism: Lissotriton vulgaris; assembly: GCF_964263255.1. NCBI lineage: Eukaryota > Metazoa > Chordata > Amphibia > Caudata > Salamandridae > Lissotriton > Lissotriton vulgaris. Next base: position 404,493,453 of record NC_141687.1, read on the forward strand.
CCAACCATATTATGAGGAGAATTGTTATGACGATCTACAGGAGACCAGGGGCCTTGATACTTCTCCTGAGATGGGCATCCTTTCATACTCTGGGCTGGCACAGAGGAAAGTGCTTCTTACGCCATGGTTATGTGTAGAGTAGCCAAAATCCTTGACCGTGGAGGACCAGACTGACGTTTTTATGGAAGGGCTTCAGTCAGAGCCAACGTCCACTGAATCCCTCTTTTCTTTTAACTTACTGGGACTCTGTTTCAGACTACTGTCCTGGTCCACCTCAGCTCGCAAGATGCCATTGTCCATCCATAGACCCAGTATTCACTCAAACCAGAAAGTCCGTCAGCCAGACGACCCTTGATCAAAACTCTACACTATTGCTGTTGTGACAAATTTGTGGCTTGGTGCAGCCGTCAACAGATAGTCTTCCTACAGGCAAAGTTATCTGTTGTTTCGTAACTTTTTTTCATCCTAGTCCCTCAAGGCTTTTCTCCGGGCACAATTAAAGGGCAGTTTTTTTGGCTGCTGCCTCAATGTCTCTAGTCTCCAGTTGTCATTTCTTTTTTTTTTTAAAGGGTTACAGCATTTGTTCCTTTCTCTCCCCTTTGTCATGCCACAGGGAAACCTTAACCACATGGCTGCTGGGCGTTTCCCCCCCCCTGTGCTGGAAAATGCCATTTTAGTGGCACCATGACGAGCTCAGCTCGTCATCAGCACACGACACCCGTGGGTGATGACGAGCTGAGCTCGTCATCAGCATCGAAAGGGTTAACATCTTCAAAAGAGAAGTCTTCACACCCTTCAGCTTCAGCGTCGGGCTCGGCGCTGAGGAAAGAACCACCGGTGGGTCATTTATCTTCAAAACAACCGTCGACGGCAGGCTTGCCGTCGAAAAGAAGACCAGGTACGTCGACGACGTCGAAGAATCCGGCTCCGTCGTCGAAATCCCCTCCGCCATCCTCAACCCGGCGACGATCGGCGTTGAGGGAGATCACTCCTCCGCCGCCATCAACTGGTCGACGATCGGTGTTGAGAAATGTGACTCCGCCGCCGTCAACCAGGCGACGGTCGGCGTCGAGATCCAAGGCCCCTCCGCCGTCGTCAACCCGGCGACGATCGGCGTCGAGGGAGGTCACTCCTCCGCCGTCGTCATCAAGGCGACGACCGGCGTTGAGAAGTGTGACCCCTCCGCCTTCGTCTAAGAAACGACGTTCGGCGCCGAGGACCAAGACCCCTCCGCTGTCGACGACCAAACATCGATCGGCATCGAGGAGGCAGTCTCCGTCGACGTCTCATCGACGCTCGTCGTCGAGGGTGGCCAATACCCCTCCCCTGTCGTCGCACAGACATTCGACGTCGAGAGAGAGGGCTCCGCCGACGGCTAGTCCTCGCCGTTCGACGTCGAGGGAGAGGGCTCCATCAACGGCTGGTCATCGCCGTTCGACGTCGAGGGAGAGGGCTCCGTCGACGGCTAGTCATCGCCGTTCGGCGTCGAGAGACCGTAGATCCTCGCATCGTTCACCGTCGAAACATTCGACGTCGAGACTGATGGCCCCGCCGACTCCATAGAGGAATTCGAGGTCGAGAGGAAGACCCTCGACAGCAGAACGCTCGACGTAGAGACATTCAGGAAGAGCTCGATCGTAGTCGAGGAACTCTGTGATCATGCTTACGGAGTCAGCTTCTCGTCATTCCACTTCTCGGTCTTCTGGCAATTCAACGGCATCCATAAGATCCAGAAGTCCTGTCCGCAGATCTCCTGTGCGTCAGCCAGATCCTTCAGCGGCAGAGGTCAGACTATCACCGAGATGGTACAAGTCATTGGATCATTGGCCAGACTCGGGGGCAGCCAAACGCATGCGCGAATATGTCAGTCCGCAACACAGATCTCCTCTCCAGAGGCTAGTAGAGGAAGTGGACAGGCGCAGTCCTTCCAGGCGCCAAGCTGAAAAATCACCTGTGAGAAGGCCGACCAGATCCCGCTTTCCCAGAGCTCGATCTCCCAGAAGAGAAGATCCGGTCAGATCTCGTTCACCCAGAAGAGAAGAACAGATCAGATCTCGTTCTCCTAGAAGAGAAGAGCACCCAAGAAGATCACGTGAGAGGAGACGCAGTGCTCACCGTAGACGACGAAGAACTCCATCTACTTCATCTACCTCTTCTACCAGATCCTCCAAGAGGGGTTACTCTCCCACGCTTGTGGATAGTCCTATTTCTAGATCCTCTCCAGTGGATGACATCGGCACTTACCTAGATGTGCTACAAAGAGGAGCTCAGAAGCTGAACATTGAAATGTCTGCCCCCCAGGTGACTACGACAGTAATTTTTGAAACTTTACATCAAAAATCTGCCTCTCGTCCACTGCTGCCTTTAGTCCCGGGGATTATGGATCCTGTCAAGGACGTTTTCCTAACTCCAGCAACCATCAAAGCGGTGCCGGCCCGCATACAGAAAATCTGACCCTCCAGCAGACTCTGTGATAGTGGCAGCGGCAAGGAAGACGCATGCTGTTGCTGCTTCCTCTTCAGTGCCACCAGATAAGGACAGCAAATCACAGGACTCGTGGGGTCGCAAGGTTTGCAATTCAGCTGCCTCCACGCTGAAGGTCTCCAGTGCGGCTGCGCTGTTTGGTAGATACGATAGAGCTTTATGGGACTCCATGGAAAGGTTCAAGTCCAAGCTACCAAAAGAAGACCAGAAGGACTTCGAAGAAACAATGACGGAAGGATGTCTGGTGGCGAACCAGTTGATAAGCACAGCGGCGGATGGTGCAGTGCTTGCGGCACATTCCTACTCACATGGGCTTTGTGCCAGGAGGCCAGCTTGGTTGCGCCTCACAGGGCTGAAGCCGGATGCTCAACTACGCATCCTAAATCTTCCTTTTTCGGGGTCCTCTCTCTTTGGACAACATGCTGACGAAGAGATGACTCGTATGAAGACTGAGCTGGATACGGTGAAAGCGGTGGGTTTGGAGAAGAAAAAAGAATTCAAACGCCGTTTTAAGGCCAGCAAGGGAAAAGGGGCTCAACAGAGAGTTCAACCCCTCAGTGGTCCCAAAACAAGAACCAGGGAAAATCCCAGTTTCGAGGCAAATCCAGCAGAGGTAGAGGAGGTCACCAGCAGTCCTCTACCACCACGAGAGGAGGAAAGGCCTGAGCAAAGGCTTCCTCTGGTGCCGTTGCCCACTCCAGTGGGAGGAAGTGCGTCACAACACCTAGCAGAGTCAGCATCACAAAAGATCAGTGGGTGCTGAATATACTGCGCAATGGATACATGCTACGTTTCCGGGCGCTTCCAAAGAACATTCCTCCAAAGAGCTCTTGCCCTTACCAGCTAAGCTTGCTCCGGAGAGAAGTAAAAATTCTTATACAGAAAAGAGCTATAGAGGAAGTGCCTCCCTCTCAAAGGGGAAAGGGAGTCTACTCCAGATACTTTCTTGTCCCCAAAAAAGATCAGGAGAACAAGTACAGACCCATACTCGATCTTCGTCTCCTAAACAAGGTCATTGTCAGAGAAAAGTTTTACATGTTAGCTCTTCACCAAATATGCCCACATCTTCAAGCCAGAGATTGAATTTGTTCGGTGGATCTGCAAGATGCATACTTTCACATTCCGATTGCTCTGCGGCATCGCAAGTACTTGAGGTTTGTCGTAGGAAGCAAACACTACCAGTATAAGGTGCTACCCTTCGGACTCAAGTCTGCGCCACGAGTCTTCACCAAATGCATGGCAGTGGTGGCGGCTTTTCTTCACAAAAAGGGGCTCTTCATCTATCCGTACTTGGACGACTGGCTCCTAAAGGGCCATCTCCGGTACAGGTAGCACACGATCTCCAACTCTGCCTACACCAGTTGCACAAGCTTGGTCTCCATGTCAATCTGGAGAAGTCAGTCCAGCGGCCGACTCAGTCCTTCCACTACCTGGGCGCTGTTCTGGACACAAAATTGGGAAAAGCGTTTCCTTCGGAGGAGAGACTTTTTTCCATGAGACAGAAATGTGGGATTCTACTAGAGTCTCGGTTTCCAACAGTCAGACAGGTAGCCTCCCTGCTGGGTTCCATGGCGTCTTGCATTTTTCTCATCCCGAATGCCAGGCTGAGAATGCGGCCTCTACAACAATCTCTCGAAGACCAGTGGGACCAAGCGACTGGGCGCTGGGAGGAACGTATCACCCTTCACCAAGCAGCGAAGGATGCCATCATATGGTGGACTCGGCCGAAGAATGTGCTGGTGGGAGTGCCTTTTCACCAGCCTCTACCAACCCAGTCCATAGTGACAGACGCCTCTCTGCAAGGCTGGGGAGCGCACATGGGTCATCTTCAGATTCAGGGTCAGTGGTCTGCGCAGGAGCAGACGTACCACATCAACATGCTGGAACTCAGAGCGGTGTATCTAGCTCTCAAAGCTTTTCTTCCAGCATTCGAGTCCAACTCAGTCCTAGTTCAGACGGACAATACAACCACTATGTTCTATCTGAACAAGCAAGGAGGCACCCGGTCTCGCACTCTCTCTCAGGAGGCTCAAACCATCTGGCACTGCCTTCTCTCTCGAGGCCTCTCAGTGGTGGCGGTGCACCTTCCAGGCGAGTTAAACATCAAAGCAGATGCACTCAGCAGGCACTTCGAAGATCAGCCAGACTGAATGCTAAACGACAAAGTGGTAGAAGAGCTTTTTCGTTGTTGGGGTCGTCCAGCCATAGACTTGTTTGCAGACGAAAACGCAAATGCCACGCCTTCGCGTCCAGATTCCACTGGCCAGGGACGCAGGGGAATGCTCTCCTGATGAATTGGTCGGGAACATTTGCATACGCGTTTCCTCCCCTGGCTCTGATTCCGAAGGTAGTGTCCAAGCTCGTCAGGTCGGACATGGAGATGATCCTGATAGCTCTGGATTGGCCACGGCAGTGGTGGTACCCGGACCTTCTGCATCTGTCTGTGTGTCCACACATACGACTTCCTTGCAGGCCGGACCTGTTGAGCATGATGAACGGGAGGATACTGCATCCCAACCTCCCATAACTGAAGTAACAGCATGGCACCTGAGATCCTGCAATATGGACACCTGAACCTGCCTCCCGAATGTATGAACATTTTAAAAGAGGCTAAGAGACCTTCCACGAGAGCGTCTTATGCGTTCAAGTGGAAAAGGTTTTACATATGGTGTAGGGATTGTCACCTAGATCCTACTAAAGGGCAGGAAGAAGTAATCCTTCCATACCTCCTTTTCTTGGCAACTTCTGGGTTGAAATATGCTTCTATTAGAGTGCATCTGTCAGCCATAGTGGCGTACAGGAAATCACCTACTCAGATTTCCTTTTTTCAGGTTTCGGTGGTTAAGGACTTCCTCCAGGGGTTGAAAAAGTCTATCCCCCTGTGCGAAATCCTTCTCCTCCTTGGGAATTGAACCTGGTTCTATCCAGGATAATGTCACCTCCTTTCGAACCCATCCACAAGGCCTCTATGCAACCTCTCTCTTGCAAAGCAGCCTTTTTAGTGGCAATTACGTCAGCGCGCAGAGTAAGTGAAATACAAGCGCTCGGTGCGAAAGAACCATATACTGTTTTCCACCACAATAGAGTAGTCCTGAGAGCTCATCCATCCTTCTTGCCTAAGGTGGTTTCTGATTTTCATATAAATCAGTCCATTTCCCTCCCTTAGTTTTTTCCAAATCCTGCGACCCCAGCCGAGCGGTCACTGCACTCCTTGGATCTTAAGAGAGTGCTCAAGTTCTATTTGGAAAAGACCAAGGGGAAGACGGATCAGCTGTTTGTGAACTATGGTTCAATGAGAACAGGCTTTCCAGCGACCAAGAGATCCATCTCCAGATGGATTGTCTTAGCATTAAGTTGGCCTATCAGCTTGCAGGCAAACCTTTTTTTGGTGTCACCCAAAGAACATTCTACCAGAGGGAAAGCGGCCACAGTGGCTTTCTTGCATGACATTCCAATGTCAGAAATATGCAAGGCTGCAACATGGAAATCAGTTCATACCTTTACGAGCCATTACTGTCTAGGCAAGCCTCCTTGAGAGATCTGTTTGGGTAGCCTATGGTCTACTCAGGCTTGTTGATAAGATTACTGTCTTGTTATTCCTTTGCCCGCAGGGATGAGGAGAGGCTCGCTATTCTATTCTAATGCTTATGTCTATTGATGAGGATCCCCTGGAAGAGAAGGATTAGTTACTTACCTGTAATCCTGGTTCTCTTCCAGGGGTATCCTCATCAAAGCCATAAGCAACCCTCCCTCCTCCCCGGGCAAAGGACGTTTTTTAATAAGGAGATATTGTTAACCTATTTATTGCTTGGTTTTTTCAGTCTCCGAAAAGAACAACTGACCTAACTGTCACCCCTGAGGCATGATGGGATACTGGGGGTCATGAGTGCCTTAAAGGCACGGTGTCAGTTTTTTGTATTACATACAGCTACAGGTTGGCTTTTCAGTCTTTTTAGACTGTGTATTTGCAATGCAGCCTAGGAGCTTTCTATGCTTTCAGTGAGTTATAGGAATTTCTACTGATTTCTAAGCATTAAAGCAGTTTCTAAACAATCTATGGTGTTGTTTCTCATGTTTCTAAAGCATATTATTCATGTATGGTGGAAATTCTGCACAGCATATTTCAGCTCTGATGTTATTTGGCTGCTATTGCATATTTTTACATATATATGTGTGTATATATATATATATATATATATATATATATATATATATATATATATATGAGTTTATATATATTTGGGGCACATATAATATAGTGTTTCCGGGGTCCCGCACATGGGCGGGAATACTCTCATGCTTATTACTTTGATGAGGATACCCCTGGAAGAGAACTAGGATTACAGGTAAATAACTAATCCTTCCCTTAGGCCCACTGCTCACCTTATTACTTTTTTAAAGATTATTCGGACCCCGACCTGTCGTTATATTCCGTTCCTCTTATCTAAAATAACAGTAAGATAGTATAAGCCCTTGTCTGCTCTTTACTAACTCATTACCGTATAGATGCTGCTAGCACTCACCATCGGCAAAAGCCAACCTCATTGTGGAGGCCTATCCTCCCATACTATTAATAATGTTCTCCCTGTAATGACCTAGAGTAAAGAAATCTATGAAATCTTTGTTTATACTGCCAACAATATCAAAAGGCCTCTATATCGTATGCTCACCAAATCTGTCTTCGGACGTTCTTCCAGACCTCCACCGCTATATCAACGATTCCCTAAAGTTAAATATCAGAAGGCAATAATGAAGATGGGCATGTCTAATACTAATCAGGTTATCGCATCTGATAGAATACGTTCTGTTACACGTACCTGACTCCGGGCAGCAACTATCCTTACTGCTCCGTTCGGCGTTCTACGTCCGCGCCATCTTGTAATGTCTAATTATCCCTGAGGATAACGGGCGCCATATTGTAGTGTGTCAATACGTCTCCGTAAAAGTAACATCTAAGAGTACTTAAGTCCCTCTTCGGTATTTATACTAGATAAGCTAATATTCCTATAGGAAACCTATCTATTCTCATACGCCTTCAATTTCAGAAATTGTTGTCACACCTCATATTCTAACCAGCCAGAAACGCTATACTTCGTCTTATAGTACACACAATTTTTAGTATATGCCAACAGCGCTTCTGATCAAGTACTATCTATCTCTGCCACCATTAGCCTATATTACACAGTCTCCATCCTACATTACTGCCCCTTACTAGATTTTCCATAATTAGGTTACATGTACCATTCATTAGAAGGTGAACAATGCACATACACCCATATCCAAATTGCTCATAATCTAATGATCTAAATATAGGACTATAGTTATTCGTATTAGTCGTTAGGTAAAAGGAGAGTGAGAAATTGAAGGGTGCCTGTGCATGCCGGTTTTCCATGAGTCACAATCATAGTACAATTCTCTATTAGTATATTCCCAAAATTTCAAGGACACATTCATTTATACATGACCTGGTCATTTATATTCATATTCTTATTACCAATGGTAATCTATTACCCTGGTACCTATTTTTCAATATTGATACAAGTCATAATGTAATATACTAAATATCCAATGCGAAAAGACAGGGTTCTGGTTTCGTGCATATGTGCTCTACCCATATCGCACAATCCATTACATCTCTGATTTATACTCTCACCACATCAGTTTCCAGCTTCTTACATAGTATACATATATCTTCTACATATCCCATGGCACATCCAATACCTTTAATTGTGTACTCATACTAGTTGAAACATATGTCTCTCATTCTTGTCCCAGAAAAAAATGATATTCAGTATCAATTTTAAGGCCCCTTTCAACCGCTTTAAGCTTCATAATCCAAATCACTTCTTTACGCCTGAGTTTCAGTCGTCTATTTCCCCCCCTGGGGTCCTGTGTCACTTGTTCAATTCCATGGTAACTAAATTGGTGTTCACGTTTCATCTCACTATTTTGTATGCAGTGTGCAGCAATGGGGTACCTCGTGTCTCCATTCTTCCAGGCTCGGAAGTGCTCCATCTTTTTATCTCTCAACCTTCTAATTGTGCTGCCTACATAGATTTATCCGCATGTACATGCTATTACATATACCACAAAAGTGGTTTCACAATTTATAAAGGTGTCAATCTGATATGTCTCTGATCCATTATAACTGAAACTCTGTACTTTTTTCTTGGCCCATCTGCATGAGTTACAGCATCCACATTTGTGGAACCCTTTTGTCTTACTCGGTAGCCAAATACTCTTAGTTTTAACCGGGTAACTCTGGCTCAAGTCATTAGCCAGAGTTTTGCCCTTCTTAAAGGTAATTGAAGGTCTCTCGCTAATATATGGCAACAAATCTTTATCCGCTTTAAGCAGATGCCAATGTCTGTTAATAATAGAACATAATTTGTTGGATTCAGTATTACAATGAGTCAACAAGCGGACCTTTTGCTCTCTTTTATCAATATTCTTTTTCAGTATAAGAGTCTGTGGCCGTTTGAGTACACATGCCCGCCTCCTGGCCTTGTCTATCACATCCATCTCATAACCTCTAGCTTCAAATCTCCTTGCCATGTCATGAATATTCTTGTGGAAATCCACATCCTCAGAACAGTTCCTCCTGGCTCTAACCATCTCCCCGTAAGGTATCGATTTAATCTGGCAATTAGGGTGACAGCTTGTTGCATGTAAAATTGAGTTGCAACTTGTTTCTTTTCGATACATTCTCGAACAAAGTCTCATATCCTGAATGTAAAGCTCTACGTCTAAAAACGTAATCTTCATCTTATCAAATTGTGTAGTAAATCGTAGGTTTACATTATTGTCATTTAAATATTCAAAGAAACCATTCAATTGATCAAGGGTCCCAGTCCAGATCATCAGGCATCAGGCAGTCGTCTATAAACCTACCTCAGTATTGTATATATTCGACCTATTTGCGGCCGCAACGGCCCCAGATCCACTCCGCCTCAAACCACCCCATAAAGAGGTTGGCAAAAGACGGAGCGAATCTGGAACCCATCGTGGTCCCAAGGCATTGCCTGTACCATTTCCAAACCTTAATTGGAGAAGATTTGGACTATTTTTTCTGAGGACAAATTTAAGTGACACTTGCCAGAGAATTTGTGCTGAAACATAGTGGAAATTGAATGCTCAGAGGGTATTGTTTAGGCTGGCATTACTATGTCACTATTACCCAACTTAATAATACTCAATTTACTGACCTTGGAAGGCTTAGTTGACCTTTCCAGGATTAGAGATGCAGATTTCTCTATGTTTCATTGGTGAGCCTGGTACTTGCTAGTCATTCGTTCGGCTAGTCATATGCTAATATCTTCTCTTTCTACTTATTTTTAGGGGTTCCACAAAATCCCTTTCATGGTGCATGAGAATCTTCAATGGACATGAATGTTCTTTCATATGCCTTATCCTAAACTAGTGGCTCTAGAATATCCAATGGTTTAAGGTTGGGGTTAAAGTGCCAGTGAACCGTATCTTTTTCTTTTATTATCTACTTTCACCAACACCTCCCGAAAATATAGTTAAGGATAGGGCACTTTCTCACCCTATTTTTCCCACTTATTCCAGCATTTTCACCACTGAATGTAAGTGCACAAATTGGTTGTTTAAAGTCACTGGGAATTTTGGATAATAGCTAAATTGTCAATTTTGAGAGTGCTTACCATTTACAAAATGTACATTTTAATGCCTTGTCAGGAATTTTAACACTTATCATTAAAACTGGCATCTGTAGAGTTTTCCAAAGTAACAAGGTAATTTTATATCTCTCTAACTTGCCATCATGGTTATCCACCCTCTTTTGCTGTATTTTGCTGCTTCTTGGGCTTTATCTGTTTAATGTCGATATCAGCTATATTTCCAGGAGCTTTATGAAGTTACACGTACTAATAGGGCGTATTCCATCATGATCTCATGCGTCCTGAGAAAGTTCAAATGCTCCATGATTTAGATGTTGTTTGAGACAGCAAGGTTTTACCTGCCTCAGGTCTACGAGATAGATATTTAAAAAATTGAGGGAATCAAACTTTACAGACTCAGCAGTTAATTACTATCCTTAATTTGGAAGCCTTTCTCTCATTGGATCAACCCTGTGGTTTGACAACAGACCCACATCCACCAACACATTGACCCTAAATTCTCCAATCCCATTGTCAACATTTCTTTATTTGAAAGACATATCCACAAACAGCAACACTTGGTCTCTAATACATCAATTAGACATTTTAGAGCCTTTTTCTTGACTATCTGCAGGGATATGATAAGTTACTCAGAAGGTTTGGATAATGGGTAATTCAAAGCATAAAGTGCTCTTTCTAACAAATAAAAGTTTATCCAACCATTTATTGTGATCACAATCGGTAAACTTGAAAACAATTCACATATAAAATATTTTAATAAACTACGGTAAATGATGATATTATTGGTTAATTTATGGCCCCTAACTCTGGAGACGACATTACTATTTCCATGCTAACCCTCCGATGTCTTGCTGATTGTTTTTACTGTCCTTGAGCTGGCCCAACCTTCTTCTACTGCAGGAGTACAACAGTCGCAGCCTTCCAGCGAATCGCTTCTTTTCGAAGTTGTCAAGCAGGTGAAAGTGAGTGACCTGGAAGATGATGCACTTGAGCTGACAGAAGAGGACCTGACACCCAGCACAAACACGTAAGTGCACTGCAGTTAAGGAAGCCATACAACATTTTATTTTGTCTTTTAGCACAAGTAGCATAGATCCTAAAACACACAAAAGTAAAATGAATTGCAAGGCTAGGTAGGAGACATCCTACCTCTTAAAATCCTGCACTGAATTCCATAAAAAAGCCTATTCCAAACCTTAGTCCAAAAAAGCTTTCATGGATAAGTCCACCCACTTATAGAACCACCCAAAACTGAATAGCTCAATCTTGTTTTAAGACAATCTGACAAAGAGGTACACTTTTATATGTAAAAGACTTTTGACATTGTAATGCAAGTCAGAAAAGCACTGAAATGGGTCAGTTCTATATGGACACCCAAGCACCAACCAGATGTAGCAAAGTCTCCTTTACTATGCTTCATCCTCACCCCAGTGTTATATAGTCTCTCAATTGAGCCTCATTGTCACATGGCCACAGATAAGTGGTATTCGACTAGGGGTATAAAGAGCCAGTGTATAGGATTCAATATTATCTACAACACCAACCCCTGTTCTGCTCATATGAGGCAGTATCTTTTTTTGGATCCTACATTTGAGATGAGTTGTGCTTTAGTTACATCAGCTTTGTTTAAATTAATTTACCCTGAACTTTGTCTCTTTCTCTGTACAACTCCTGGTCTCTCACATTCTAGTCTTTACTTGCTTAGCTTTCTGTGTATGTATGTTTGTGTCTGTTGTCTGTCTGTATGTGTTTACCTCGTCACTAGTATTCTTTTTCATCATATGTTGGGACTCAGTTCTCTAGACCTATCTGTCCTGTTTTCTAGACTTTCTGCTCAGACGCGAGTCCCTTGCTCACTTTGCCACTGGATTCAAACAAGCAGGACTGAAGACGTCTGGAATGCCAGAAACCGGTCCTCGGAAGCTTGTTTCCGGGCCAGGGAAGGCATGGCTTGGCAGTTCGGGCTGGACTGTTCTCATGAGGCACAGGGTCAGACTGATTTGCTTATAGCCATGTCTGAACTGGGGTGGCAGTGTGGGCTAAAGAACGGTGATGGATTAAACCCAGATCTTTTGACTGGGTGTGAGTGTTTGATTGGTTCAGATGCTCCGTCCATTAACATCCCCTTTTGTACCGCTTTTGGCCACCATAAGTGTGGCAGGGTATGCTCAGACGTGAGTCCCTTGCTCACTTTGCCACTGGATTCAAGCAAGCAGGGCTGAAGACGGCTGGAATGCCAGAAACTGGTCCTCGGAAGCTTGTTTCCGGTCCAGGGAAGGCATGGCTTGGCAGTTCGGGCTGGACTGTTCCCATGAGGCACAGGGTCAGACTGATATGCATATAGCCATGTCTGAACTGGGGTGGCAGTGTGGGCTAAAGAACGGTGATGGATTAAACCCAGATCTTTTGACTGGGTGTGAGTGTTTGATTGGTTCAGATGCTCCGTCCATTACCACCCCCTTTTGTACCGCTTTTGGCCACCATAAGTGTGGCAGGGTATGCTCAGACGTGAGTCCCTTGCTCACTTTGCCACTGGATTCAAGCAAGCAGGGCTGAAGACGGCTGGAATGCCAGAAACCGGTCCTCGGAAGCTTGTTTCCGGTCTAGGGAAGGCATGGCTTGGCAGTTCGGGCTGGACTGTTCCTATGAGGCATAGGGTCAGACTGATTTGCATATAGCCATGTCTGAACTGGGGTGGCAGTGTGGGATAAAGAACGGTGATGGATTAAACCCAGATCTTTTGACTGGGTGTGAGTGTTTGATTGGTTCAGATGCTCAACCATTACCACCCCCTTTTGTACCGCTTTTGGCCACCATAAGTGTGGCAGTGTATGCTCAGACGTGAGTCCCTTGCTCACTTTGCCACTGGATTCAAGCAAGCAGGGCTGAAGACGGCTGGAATGCCAGAAACCGGTCCTCGGAAGCTTGTTTCCGGTCCAGGGAAGGCATGGCTTGGCAGTTCGGGCTGGACAGTTCCCATGAGGCACAGGGTCAGACTGATTTGCATATAGCCATGTCTGAACTGGGGTGGCAGTGTGGGCTAAAGAACGGTGATGGATTAAACCCAGATCTTTTGATTGGGTGTGAGTGTTTAATTGGTTCAGATGCTCCGTCCATCACCACCCCTTTTTGTACTGTTTTCTAGACTTTACACTGGCTCTCTATGCTAAAATGTTTAACTGCCCACAGAACATCTCCTAATTGGCAAGTACTATTTCTGATTTTAAAAACGTACACACCACCAACTATAATGCTACATTTAGTTGTCTGAAATGACTATTAGAAAGTCCATCCTTTTTGTATAAGCCTTACTGGAGAAAAATCTATTTAAGTTCTTGAGGTTCACATGTGAATCTTTCTGCCTGTTAATAATCACAATATAGGCCATCATCAGGAATTCCGATTTATTCACTTAGCATTAATACTACATTTCCATCTTAGTTCTGCTTAGTGTCTTGAAGTCTTACAGGTCCAAGTAAGATTTAGCTAAATACTGTGATGAACGTGCTGTTCCATACAAATCAGTATTGTGACTTTGGTAATATGAAGTAGGTACATGTGATCCTTTTTTTGATGCAGGAATGAGAATGAGGAGCAGAATCAGAAGGAAAAACTGGTACTGTCTGAAGAATGTGAGCTCATTACAATCATGGATGTCATTTCGGGCAGACTTGAGGTCACAACTCAACACCTCTGCTTCCATGATGGGAGCATTGAGAAAGAGGAAGGTGAGGAAGTTTAGGTGGGATGTACACACACTTTCCATGACCGGGACAAGTATGCCTTAGCAATACCATCTTATAGGTTAGTGTTTCAGAAGTTCAAGCTAGATCAGATAGACGTGAAAAACTAAAAATTGCTCTGAACATAGCTTTGCTTCTAGACACACGTGCTGTGAATTATAGTGCTTGACTCTGGAATAATTTTTCAAGTAAATGTTTTTTTTTTTGGGCATCAGCCATAGGACAAGTTAGTATAACTCACTAGGACATAGAGTGTAATCCAACAGTAGACTGGTATGTACCTGTCAGATTCAAATTTCCACTGGTGAGTTTGTTAGTGAGAAAGGGAGAGATGGGACAACATTCAAATTGGATGTTGAAGATTTGCACCCACTACAAGAAAGAGAATCATCCAAACTGACTGAAGTACAGGAAGTAATTGGACAGTACCTTCGGGCATAAAGTTTGTTGTGGGTTCTTCAACTCTCGGAGAGAGAGAGATGCTCAAGAAAGCATGTCTTGTAGTGGAGGAGAGTTAATTTTAATGACATCCTTTGGCACTATTTTGAATGGCTAAATGATGTGGAATACTCCCTTTACATTTTGCTTAAAGTCTCATTGAAAATATGTTAGTAATGAAAAACCTACAGGTTTTAACTTTTGCCTGACCCATAACGGCTGTGCTGCTAGCTCTTTATTGAAGCACAAAGAACAGAGGGAAACAACACTGGGTGTACCAAACTATTATACAAACAATAGTCTGAGTTGGGGTCTCTGTAGACAAGGGCTAGCATGGGTCAGAGCGCACTGGAGAGGCACAGGAGTAACCATTTCAGGGCTCTGATGTTTAGGGTACAATATCCTATATTGTGGAAGTACTTGAAACCCTTAGGAAATCGCAGTAATGTAATTTTTTAGAGTCATGGATGTTGAAGGGCCTGGATAGCAACATTTTTGACTGTCGAAAATCTCATTTAGAAAAAACCTTGAATGATGACAGAAAGATGAAAGGAAACAGAGAAGCAAGGATAGAAATAAACAAAGTGCACCCATCCCACATCATGAGCACTTAAATGATCACAGTATCTTGAATGGGGATGATGATATCCTGTGTCATGAGTTGGAAGAAGAGTGCCTCAATGAACTGCTACACAAACCGCCAAGGATAAAATCGAAACTACTAAATTATGAAAAGGAACACATTCCTTGACTACAGGAGGAGGTTCAAGAACTAGTCTTCAAGAGAGCAATAGCAAAACTGCAATATAAGGAATTGAACTAGGGACTTTACTCCATATACTTTCTCATACCAAAGCAAGACCTTAAACTAAGGTCAGTCGTATGACTACATTTGAAGATGCAATTCTCTTCCTAGAATCAGAACACATCTTATGACAACATTAGAAATCAGACATATACTTTATTAATTCAAAGTATTCTCTTTCAAATTTATGTCTTCACCTAATATTTGCAAAATGTCCTCCAGTGGTCGCTCCGCATTCCAGATGACAGATCATCAAATTATATTGTGGCTGACTGGTTGGTAAAGGGGATCTTGATCCAAAAATGACAAACCTGCATAAAAAGCTACTTGCTGAATTGGGATTCACAGTCAGTATGAGAAAGTCCTCCCCAACCCCATCCCAAAAGAAAACCTTTTTGAAGTTGAATGAAACGCTCAGATCACAATAGCTCTATTAAATTAAAAGAGAGTGATGCCATTTCAGGAGCATTTTTGCATATACTAGTGTTCTTTGTCTCTGGCAGCGAGAACTGTGATGAAAACGTTATCCATCTGATACCACCTGCATGGCTATACATAAGACCGGTATAAGAATAATTATCAAATCATTGGTCACTGACACTGGAGAAGTGGATAGATCTGCTGGTTGTCACTTGCAAAGTACAAAAAGAATTAAGGTGGTAGACACAAGCAACACGACAAACAGCAGAATGTTCACACAACCAGTAACAGTTATAATAGATGCATTAAAACAGCTTGTGATACACATCTGGGCAAACAAAGTCGGAGGTCACTGGACACCATCTGATGCAATAAAAAACATACATATCTTGGAACTAAAGATGGTGTTGTGTGTAATAAAAGCTTTCCCAATTCAAATACAAAGGACAGTAGTAAATGTCCAGCTTCAAAGAGAAACTAGGTGGAGCACATTGTTTTAAAACATCTGTTCAGCTGTGCTCTCACTTCACTCCTAACTCCACAAAGGGATAATACTGGTACATAATCTATACACTCCATGTGAACTTAAAATAGGTTTACTGTGCAAAAGAAACTTGTTACTTTTGTCCAGGGATAGTTCTTCAGCTTCAAACTCTTCTAGTCTCACATAAACTTGCCACCAACCCTTGGAAAGGGAATTAGTGCGGTCTATAAGATATTTAAAAAATTGAGAAGAGTGTACTGTGAAACATAAACCCTTATTTGCACGTGCATGGTATATAAATAAAAAAATAATCTAAGGATTGTGTCACTGTACTGGGACATTCTGAGCTTATGCTCAACATCCTAGTGAATCATACTGGCTCCTCGGAAGTCAATAAAAATTGTATTTACTTGAGGAACGATTCTAGACCCAACTGACAAAATGCAGATTAATGGACAGCATGTGAATCTAGATTAGTTTTGAGATACAAACCAATTTTCTTCTGATAACTAGTTTTGTATACCTCTTTAGATGAAACCTCAACAGGCAGAGAGCTGCTACAAAAAGGGAAATGGTTCTAATAGTGTAATTTGTAACTTGAAACTCTATCACTTCTCAACATTTAGAGTGGTTAATGCATATGTCTCCACTGGTCCAGTTTCAAGCTTTCTTCCTCAATAAAGCATCTTTTTACTTTATACACAAAAGAGGATATATGATTCACTTATTTTTGAACCCTTGGCTGACTTTTCTTAGTGCCCTTTACCCATATTTGTGTTTGGTTTTATTCAGTAGTACTTCTGTGTACTAACATACTAGACTATCTGTGTAAGGTAGAACTGTGTGTGCCTAATAATTTTATTCACAATAAGTATTCTTTTTCTTAGGTGTGGGTTATGATTTTAAATGGCCTCTTTCACAAATCCGTGAGATTCATTTGCGTAGGTACAACTTGAGAAGATCTGCTGTGGAGATTTTCTTAATTGACCAGACAAACTACTTCTTGAATTTCAAGAAAGAGGTAAGGCCCTGCTTTTGTCTAATGGGGGGAATCTGCCTCAGAAGTTGTAAGCTGCAATGTAGTGACTATTACCTAAAATTATTATTAGAGCAAGGAATCTTTATCTGACTGTGAAGGAAATAACAAATCCGCTGATATGTGGTGCAAGTAGATAGCACATTTGTGCTACGACTTTTTTCTATATGAAGATTTGTCATGACCACGTACACATTGAAGCAGTTTACAAAGAAATCACAATTTGTCTCAGTCAAGAACGTTTTCTGGCAGTTCTTGTGGTAATAAATCTGTTTTTCATTTGTTTAATATTTTTGTTTACTTGCTTAGACAAGGTTTTAAATAGAAATAAATAATAAATGCAGTTACGTTACTGCCGCATATAAGGATATGGGTAAGAACTTCCACCAAATCAACACCAACTCGTACAACTAACTGAATGCAAATTAAAAAACCTCATTTGAACTTGGTGTAGATAAATTAGCACCCCGGTGTCAAATCCTGTTAAAATATGTATATACTTGATATTAAATGGTATGATATATGATATGGTATGATATGATGCCTACGGCTGATAAACTGCCAACTTCATGATTTGTGTTGACAAATGTATGCCAGTGATACCCAAATGCTGTTGAATCTTGAATTGTTCATGAATTTCGGGGAGCAGGACAGATTAATTGCTGTTTTAGTTCTTTGAATTGAACGACACTGTGGGTGTAACACATGCTTACTTTGAAACAATCAGTAGTACTGTTGCCTATCATAAAGAAAGTACAAGCGAAAAACATTTCAGCGTCAAGGGATCAAAATGAGGTACTGTGGAGCAGGTGGCGGATACCCACAATATCAGAGGCAAACCTTTCCAGGTAACAGAGTGCCCTTCAGCAAAATACCTAAAAAAATCCTACCACACAAGACAAGGGGTGATGGAAGCAATATAGTACAAAAGAAAAAGATGTAGTGGTGATAACAAAAGTGGCACTGCCACTCAGTAGCAAAGACTCACAGCGATCACCCCAATGACAGCACCCCAGGCAAAGTTGACGGTAATTCCCAGAATAATGGAGGTCAAGAAACAAAAACTGATTGGTAGTATAAGGCATCAAATATTATGCTGATTCAAGAAAAATACTTCCAGAATAAAATACATGGAAGGCAGTCAACAGAGGTGGAAGAGTCATTGACAGATTTGGTTATAGAAGAACCTGTTTAACATAGAGGGACTGGGTGTCTAGTCTACATCTTGCCTCATAGCCAAAATAAAGATGAAATCGAAGACTGATGAAACCTAAACTTCAGACCTTTAAATATGACGGTCAGAACTCCAAGCATTTTGTAAAACCTTACAGAAATATCGGATACAGCTAATGGATGGAGGTCTCTTTACAAAATCAGATCTGAGGAACTTGTATTTCCAAGTAGTGATGCACTACATACACAACGAATGCCTGCAATTCGCAGTAGGTCAAATGCATAATTCTAAAAATAAACAATATGGAAATAAGCACTTAAAGGGTTTTCTTTCACAGCCCAACATCTAACTGAGCTCAACTATGAGGCTGTACAGGGGTTATCCTTTTCAGTGGGGATTCCAAGGTAGTCTTATTCAGTGTATCAGAACCTGATGTGTTGTGAATGCACACATTCCTGGTCAGTAGTTCTAAGAGAATACAGTGTGGGTGCAATACATTTGCCTATGCTTTTCCACCAATTCAACTTGTCAGTCAGATGATTTGGGAAGATTCAGTGATTCAGTGTAACAATGATGCAGTTTGAATTAATGTGGGGCATGACAGATATGATTATCACAGATCTTAAAGCTTGCTGTGACACCACACCCTGAACTAAAGGTACATCATGAATTACTTACAACGAAGGGGGTACTATAATTCAAGGCTGTTCATAGTTCCAAAACTTACCTGCACAAATCTGAATTCATAGGATTTTGTGAACTTTATTCATTAGGCAGGTGTACAGAAGTGTTGACAAAGGCATTGCTAAATATGTAACTGGAAGGGTGTGTGTAATAAAGATTTCACCTTTCGGTTGTACAGTGACAAATACAGGGGTTTGGGTCCTTGTCCTAATGTGCTAATTAGTCTCATAGTGCCAATTTACAGGAGTACAGCCAGGCAATAGCTACCTCAGGAGCTAAGCATGCTGGCTGAATGGGAGGTGCTGCCAGGGGAAGTGGATCCACAAGTTTGAAGTGGCCGTCCTGTGATAAAGCTGCTATACAATAGCTTCAGGCTAAATTTCAAGGACTATGGAAGAGAAGCAATACAAAAGAGTCAAACATGACTTCTTTATGCAATATATGGGATGGAAAAAAGGAATGGATGTTTATGACACCAGGGAGATGCCATGAGCGAGCTCCTAAAGGGACAGAGAGAAATAATTGGAGCATTGTAAAACCATCATGAAGAAACATAAGCTGGTGGACTAATCTATGGTGGTTTTTGAGTTGAGGAAGGAAGAATTGGAGGGTCGGATATTGGGAGCAGAGAGTAAGGTGCCTTCACTGGAGACAGATGTGTGACAAGTGGACAGAGGCTTGGCAACTGTGTTCTCTGGACTTCAGGAATTGGTGACATTTTGGACATGATCCAACAAAACGTTCTTGCAACTTATGTATGAGGTCTTAGACAATGTTAGGAGAGAGACCACTATTTGGCTGCTCAGATTCCTGGTATGGGGTGCCAGATGTGGGTGTTACAGTAGTTATGCAGTTCTTCGATAGCCCACCGACCCTTCCCAATCATGCTGACTCCTCCATGCCCTCCTCTGTGAAAAGAGCTGATCATCTCCCTTCTAGATCCACTCTAGTGGTACATTTATGGTGGTATTGGCTGGATCAGAATAGCGTGAAAGGGGACTGTATCCTTGAAAGAAAAGCTCCATTACGACCACAACGGAATTCTCCTATTCCCTTAAGTGAGCGCTCTTACCCAGGAGAGATGGCAAAAGCTTGCATAGAAACGTAAGTGCCCATTGGCAAAGGGAGTTTCTGCCACACTATGGAATTCACATCTCTTCAGAAATCCAAAGGCAGCTAATGTTTTTCTGGAGAGATTGAAGGATCCCTCTCTGGCTGATTGCCCAGTGTCTTCGGTGAAGTAGGAAGTCATCAATGTTATCAAGCTGGAACGTTGCTTGATTGCACACATTGAGGAAGAGAGGAACCATATATTTGTGTTTTACTTTGAAATGGTGTTTTCATTTATTGAACTCCTTCTTTGGGTTTCCTTCCTATCATCTATAATCCATCCATCGCATTTATGTTCTGCAAGTGTCTGTTTACAGTAAAACTAGGGTTTTCTTTATGTGCTACCCAAAGACCGACAGCGATTTATGGGGTTTTAAGACTATATTATTGTAAGGAATCTCGTTTTTGTTTTTACTTAGTAAAAAGTATTGAAACCTAAAGAAGCAATAAATGGTATTCCCTCCCAGCTTGCTCACTTACCATGCGCCCCCAGCCTGAAGCTCCCACAACTTTTGATGACTTTCACCATTTAATTTGCAACATCTGCTGAGCCAGAACGGTGTAAAAAAGGAAATAGGAATGATGAAGAAAAATAAGGGGTCATATTTTATTTAGGTCTAGCCTAGTGGTAGCTTTACCTATCTGATAGAGATGTCTAGCCGCAGATTCCTTAACTTATAATATCCCCAGGCGTCAGACTGGATCTGGAAAGCTTTCAGCAATAGCACCTCTGCGCGCTTGGGGACGGGGGGCGATCGATGGGGTGGCGCTGCACGACCCTGCCCGGACGTCATCCATGGATATGACGTCAGTGGAGCCATATATAACCCTCTCTGCGCGCTGACATCAGTTTTCTCCTTTTCCTTGGCCTGGTTTTTAGGCCTTCTCGACACCTTCGGTGTCGCCGGAACAGTGTGCAATGCCTTAAGGCTTTAAGGCGTGTGAAGCCTGTGCGCGGCAGATGTCTGGCACTAACCTGCACCTCATCTGTATGTGGTGCCTGGGCGTGCACCACGATTCAAAAAAGGAGGTGGTGATGGACAAAGTATCTGAATTAAGCAGAACACTCCTACCCAGTCAACAGATCAGGGCTTGATCCATCACTGTTTTTTAGCTCACTGCACCATCCCAGCTCGGAACCTGGCTACATGCACAGTAGTCTGACCCTGGCCCAGTGCATCATGGGAACATGATGCTAGATTATGTCTCTACTAGATACATCGTTATCAAAGGTAAGTAACTCGTTCGTTTTACCAGTCATGTAATCAACATGTTTCATAAAACAATACATACATATATATATATATAGACACTGAAGGACCCTGGATCAGCACTCCTCATCTATGGGTCCATTAAGCTGCCATTCACATTTCCATCAACCCACCACATCATACATCATGGGTCAGTGGGTCAGCCTGCTTAAGCCATTGGCTCTCTTGCACTGTGAGTGATGGCATTTTGCATGATCACATATGCACATCTGCTTAAAATTAAGTGTTATTCAGTCCCATGAATGGTGCCCCAATACTTTGCCACTGCTTCTTTTGTCCATTCTGTTTTCTTATTTAATTTTTTTAGTCATCCTTGTGTGTTTAATCTATTTATTCAGATTACAGTAGTTCAAAGCCAATAGTTTTTTTCCACAAATATTTTCCTCCACCTGCTAGGTATCACTAATAATATTCTATTATAAATCATATGCAAGGGTAATTTATTTTTAAATTTAAATATTGTACTGCAAGCATACGCTACCATATTTTGGGGCAACATTTATTTTCTCTTTATGCCATATGCCTATGTAAAACATTGTATTTCCTATTGTATTTGTATTTGTAAGGCGCACAGCTACCCCAAGGGGTTTCCCGGCGCCAGCCGGATACGAGTTCTGAGAAGACTAGCCAAAAAACTATGCATTGAAGAGCCAAATCTTCAAACTTTTGCGGAATAGGCCGTAAACAGTTTCCTCACGAAGTGAGAATGGTAGCGAATTCCACAAGGTAAGTCCTAAATAGGAAAAGGACTGGCCGCGCATGTGGGAGAGTTTAAATTTAGGGACAGAGAACCTCATCTGATTGGTGATTCGAAGGAGACTCAAGAGTTGGTAAAGTTGAACTAACATTTGTAAGTATTTAGGGGCAACTCCTGTTTTGATTTTAAACATATAACAGAGAGCTTTGAATTTTATATGGTTCACCACCTTCAGCCAATGAAGGCTTAGGAGGAAGCTGGTGACTGATAAAGAATTAGGTACTTGACATAAACGTCTTGCCCCATCGTTCTGCAACTCTTGCTGTCTTTGGACTATAGCTTTTTTGAAGCCCAGGTAGAGTAAATAGACGGAGTCTAGCCTAGAAGTGACTAGGGCATGGACTACCGTTTTTTTAGCAAAGAAGGGGATCATCCATAAAAAAAATTCATTCATATTAGAATGGTAAAACAGATGGCTGATAAAATGACTTGTTGCTTCATTGAAAGTTGTTTACCAATGGTGAAACCCAGATTACGATCATGGTGTACCAGCAAAGGCAACATACCCAATTCGGGGGGGCCAGTGCTGAGGACTCCATAGATTGTGTTCCTTTCCTAAATTCATAACTTGTTACCACCGTTCAGTTTGAGTAGATTGTTTTGCATCCAAGATGCAACTTTACTCAGACCTGACTGTAGGGCAGAAGGGTCTGACCTCTTTGCCAAGGAAAGCGAAAACATGATCTTAGTGTCATCAGCATAGGAAAAGAGGGAGAGACCAGCCTCTTCCACCACATCCGACAATGGACGGATATACACATTAAAAAGCAGAGGGCTCAGCACTGACCCTCGGGGAACCACATAGGGGGACGAGTAAGAGTTGGAATTCGCTGACGCAGAAAAGACCTGAAAGGTTCGGTCTAAAAAAGATGCAACCCACTGCAAGGCTCGTCCAGCTAGGCCCATCGCCTGCAAGGCTTTCGGCAAGATAGAGTGAGATACTGTGTCAAACGCAGTGCTGAGGTCCAATAATATAAGGACCACGGTTTCAACCTCATTTAACCTCTGTCTTATCAATTCAGTCACTGCAAGAAGAGAAGATTCCGTAGAAAACCCCTCTCTAAAACCTGATTGAGAGGGGTGAAGGGTGTTCTGGGATTCCACGAATGCAACCAATTGGCGTTTATATACTTTTCCAGAATAACATCCAAAAAAATCAGTCACACAAGCTTTTCAAGGCCAGACCTATAGAATTTGCTAATACTTGTTGTTTTTACATTTTATGAATGTGCAATCAGCTAAAGGTTTTTGATTCATGAGATTACATATGTTACAGGACAGAAACAGAATATACAGTCGAATCTTGTCACTACGTCCTCCAAATCTTTATGGGACCAGGTCACCACAAGAGTTACTAAAATCATCTGGGTTAACTCAGGTAGGTTTGTCTTTGTTTTTTTTATATGCCAAATGCTTAGACTTTTAGTTTCTTTCCCAGGATTGTGGAATGTGCTGGATTAATACTACCTGTGTGTCTTAAGGACACAAATTATCCTTGGTGTTGTCAAGCACTGACTTGTACCTATTCTTTCCACTTATCTGTTTCCTAAATAATTTTCAACTGTGCAGTTACTGTAGCCTCCCCCTCTTCTTGTAGAAAAGGCTCCAACATTATGTGGTTCTGTAACCATTGCATTTTTGTAGCCAGAACCTCCACTCCCTCCCACAAATTCAGCATCTGAAAAAGGAAGGGCTCTTGTATTGTATTTTTTTAGTTCCAGGTTCATTGAATAACCATTGTCCCTACGTACTGAATCTTACTTTCTAAAATGTTTGTTGTTTAAGATCTATTGTAGCCATTAAAATCTTACTGTGCAGACATTAGTTCAAGAATCAGCAGCGTAAAACACACAAATATGTGTGCTTTATAAAACAATATCACAGTGTAACATGCCTTGTGCACTATTTATATATAATTTTATAATATTTGTGTTTATAAAAATCTGTGTAACAACTATATTCTAAATGGATTCATTCCAGTTTGTTGGGGCATTTTCTGATTATGTACTGCCATTTTATTGTATGTTGTGTGCATTCATGATGAAGTCATTATAAAATTGCATGTAGCTCTACTGTCACTCTCTGTTGATAGTTAGCGCCCATGGAGCATATGAAACAAACTCAACCACACATACACCAATGCTGCCTGCCTGCTTTTTGCCCCATCTTACTAAAAATTGCACACCACAACACCATTGTTCTTCAACAGTGGTGCCACACCTCACTTTTCTTCACTTCTCAAACCTTCACATGGCTACTGTAGTCCAAAGTTCGCAGCATCGAACTTGTCATCTGTAATTGTCTATGCTTCCGTTACAAGGATCTCTCTCAATACATTGCTCCTTCATTTATTTCTCAAAGCCAATGAACCTGGGTCTCCGTGCTAACCTGTTTTCCTTCTTTATTTATTTATTTATTTTAAACGACTAGTTGTAGTGTTTGGCAATTGATTGAAAAATCTATTTACGTTGTGTAAATCACTCTATCTACTTGTGCCTAAAATGTAAATGTCTGCAATGTAATTGATTTGTTTAATTCAAAGATGTAATTATGTACAGAGCCACATTGCTCACCAGCTGGTTCACACCATGTAAATACTAGTGAATAGTTGCGTATATATTTGTTAATTTGATGTTTAATGCAACAACATATTGCTAAAACAGTTTTGCAGTGCATGAAGGGTGAGATTAATGCTTATTGTTTATTTCTTCTGTATTGGGATATCAGTCAGTTTGATGCTGCAGGACATGAGGCTGCGTTCCACTCTGTAATGAGAGGTTGCATTACATCGGTGTAGTGAGTGTTGTCTCCTCAGAAGGATCTGAATGCCATGTTCACTGAGAGCCAGAGCAATTTTGTAATCACTGGGATTGCATGGTCCCCCTGCTAAGCTTTTAAAGAACCTCACAAGAGATGTTTAGAGAGAGGGTGAAAGAAAGTGAGGGAGGAGAAGTATATCCAAATCCTTGGATTCTTAGAAAGGAGCTGCTGGGCCACACCACCGCCTGGATACCCTCACGGGTGACGAGCAACGCTCTACAATTCCAACTTATTTTACATTACATACACCACAAACATTGGTCTTTCCCACAATAAGCTGAAAGATCCGTTCGTATTTATTTTTAAAAATTGTTGTCATTAGACTTAAAGACAGACTTTAGCCTTAAAGGGGATACAGCTTTGGAACACTGGGGAAGCGAGGAATGTGAATATGGAACAACAGAGGTTTGCAGAAAGTTCTGTTTAATTTTCACAATAACCCTTGGAGCTAAGGAATGTGCTTGTTGATTTTATAGACAGTGGTGCATTCTATTTGGAATTTGTTGTTTATGAGGTTGTGAATTCTTTAAATATGGAGTGGCATAATAAAATATATAATGTATAATGATAGCCTTTGGTATACAATAGAATTATTTGTACTCAAAAGAAGACACGCATATACTTCTCTCTGACAGCATCATCTGCCTTTTTCTGTGTGCTAGCTAGAAATTGTGAATATGATCCACAGGATGGAGCGTAGAATATCTGACCGAAGTTAAATTGGATAAAGTCAATGCTATCAAAAATAAATTTAGAGTTGAACTGCCTGGGAGCAGCATCATATAGTTGCACATTCAATCACTGGATGTCATAGATAATGTAAAATATCAAGGAAGCCCTACAGCTTGAAATTAAATTGTAGCATGTGAATAATCACGGAATGTATTGGATTTTCTTCAAACATAGCTATGGGAGAATCCACATTTTGAAGAAACCAACATAGCATAAGTCACCAGATGCCTCTTATTGGATATGCAAAGGAACAGGCAGTGATGAGAAAAGATGGGAACTGAAGGGACCTCATAATCATCATAGGTTTGTGGGCTGTGTGTGACAACTCTACCAGAGTGGGAGATTTAATTTGGCAACAGTAGTCTCACATTCTATTTTTCCAGGATGTTAGGCAGCAGATTGACCTCAGAAATAAACCCAGGCACTCAGAAAGCATGAATTGTAGCAGAAGGTCCCTGTAACAAGTCTTGTTCCTTGAAAATCTAAAAGCTGTGAAAGGTTACTAACTGTAAATTATGTTAACCTAAGGTGGGTAAAGTCCTGCTTAGTTCTCGCAACTTTGGGAGAGGGTACTAAAGAAGGTAACATAATAGACCATGAAGACTAAAGAGAATGCGGTACTGGTACAGCATCAGTGGAAGATCCTTAATTGTGGTTCAGGCATTAATCATATAAATGTATTTCATGTTCAGTGAAATCATTTGTGAAAGGGAACGTGCCACAATTCAAAGGTTTCTTTTATGGGGTTTAATGCATGTAGCAGGTAATGGAGATGAGCTTAATTTAGTAAAACGGCTAGGCCAATATCAAGTAGTCTTTTGCGTTGGGACTATGAAGTGATTATGGGCATCCTAAGAGGGTCCTTGGTAAAACACATTCTACTGTAAAGGGATCAGATTGAGTCGTTTTGTGAAGTCAATCTGTTCATGTAATTCACAGGTAATGTTACATTTTGTAAGCATTTGAAGCTTGCAGACACATTTTTTCCAGGCTTCTTCTAGGACGTGGGCTTTCTAAATAAAAGAAACTTACTTTATTTGTAGTCTGGAATGTGATTAGGTTATTAAGGAGGTTGATCCTTATACGGTCTGTCCGATCCGGTTAGTGTCTATCCAGTTGTGTGAAACGGGTTAGCAAGCTCCAAATGATGAGAAAGTTCTAACATCAACCTTTGAATACAATGGGCTGATTAACTTCACCCAAAAGCATGCAAAGAATGTATTATTGTTAACTTTGCTTTTTATAACTGAAATACAAAAAAGGGTCTCAAATAATAGTGCATTGATGCCCATGACATTGGTGTTACAAGTGCTTGTCAAAACCTCACCAAGAACTAGTTTTGCTATGTGCACCAATTGTGCACAACTCTTAACCTAACAGAGCGAGAGAGGAAGTTACATATGCATTACTGGATGACAGAATGAAAAACACAACACCATGACTCCTGAGGAAACCCACGAATTCCCTCATCCCTTTCCAAATGTGCCCTAATGCCTGAAATTAACCATTACGCCACACTGTCAATGAAATAAATAAAATACCTTTCTTAAGCACTCAGATTAATAGTTGCTTTATTAGCCTATTGCACTTTTGTTTAGGCAAGTATATTTTCTCACTTGCTTCTACTGAGCAGCTTGATCTCCACATGGAGAAATTCTGTCTAGTAGATTGGTTCACAACTTAGCTCTGTACAGTTTTCAAGGCTTCTTCCTTTTTCTGTAACTGTGAATCACTTAAATACCTGCCAGGCTGTGAGTTGACGAAAATATCATGTTCATGTGGAATGTGTTGTTTAATGTTTTTTTTTATTTTTTATAGAAATGGGTGAACAGGGAGATTTCGAACTTCGACTATCTTATTCAGTTGAACACAATAGCTGGGAGGACATATAATGACCTTGCACAATATCCAGTGGTAATTTGTTTCTTTTGTTATATTTGGAACTCTGTCAGCCTCAATTCTATATCTGCGAGCAGGTTACAAATGGGAAGTGATAAACGAATAAACTAATAAACTGTAATAAAACTGACCTACTATATGTATACTTTGACCAAGTATTATTTTGCCTAATTATATTCTCCATAAATTACACATTGTATGCACTTTTAATTTGTTTTAAATTGGTGCTTCACTAAAATGTCCACAATGAGGAATACAAATACAGTGAAAAATTCAAAATGTGTGTGTGTGTGTGTGTGTGTGTGTGTGTACGGGCTGTGAAGCTGGTTTCTCACAGAAACGAATGGGAGGGGCAATATTTTAAACATGGAGGAAATGTGAAACTCTGCAGGGAACGTAGAACTATATGTGACCGTCTAATGTCGTTTCGTACAATTTTGTTTGTGTTTTTCAGTTTCCCTGGGTTTTGCGAGATTATACTTCTGATGAGTTGGACCTTAATAACCCAGCAGTGTTCAGAGACCTCTCCAGACCCATTGGAGTAGTTAATCAGAAGAATGCTCTAACAGTGAAAGAAAAGTAGGTTAATTTTCTCCTGTTTTGAACTTTTTATATTTGATATTGAACCATTTTCCACTCGTTAATATTTAGAACTATATAGAAGACATGGACTCTGCTCCAAGATGAACATTAAAATCCAAGTCCCTTTCATACACTTATCTTTTCTGTTTTTAATAACCTTTTAGCTTCTCTAAACCCTGCCCTGCATGTTGATAATTTCAGCCCTGTGAAGTGTATTCTGGACATCTCTTTCCTGGTAAAAACACGTTTTAAAAATTAAATCTGGCTAACCCTATTACAATATATTTTTCTATTAAGATTTGGCACCGCTCCATTACAAATAAATTAACATTTCCAGTCTCTATAATTTCCGCGTACTATTACTTAATTTCAAATTACTGGAGAAGATTAAAAACGACATTGATAATAATATCTTAGTATGTTTTTATCAGTTTGATTTCCATTCATGCGACAGAACTGAGATGGTGATAATTTATGCAGCTGAAGATGTCCTGTACTGGATGATTGTGATGTTTATTTTAGATTATTCAAAATTGTTTGTTACGCTTAACCATGGTACATTGTTGTCCATTTTTTTTCTGTGTGGGCTTTGACTGTACAGAGGTGGTGCTGTTTTCTTCTTTTCTATCTGCAAAACCAGAACATTCATCCAAACCAGCGACATGTTGCATTGTTTTGTGGTTGGTCATATCTTGTAGAATAATCTATCTTAACACGCTTCCGCTTGGGAAGGTGGGCAACAGGCTAGCATTTCCTTTCACCTATTATCAGACAAGATTCCAAATCCAAGTGTATCAGCTGAAGCCATCCAGGGGAGTATATCTTAGTAAATATTTCAAATGTCATTCATCCTCAGAAATATTCAGGCATGGATGAATGAGAATCTGCTCTGTCTGAACATTGTGAAGTCTGAGTTCCTGACTCTGGGCTCCCCCAGAGCATTACTTATGAGTACCTTGGTAATTTCTGTGAATTTAAAGCTGCTTAAAAATGCTGCAGGTGAACAGAAGGAGGATAGCATAAGAGGGAAGAAGACAAAATGAGGGTGAAAGAGGAAAAATAGGCTGTGTAAAGTTGCTTAGTACATACTCACTGTAGACTGATTCATTTTTAGATGTGTCCCTCAGGAGAAGAACCGAAGAGAAAGCGGTGAGGATGGAAATGTTCTAGGGGAGACAGAAAACATTCAAAATAAGGAAAAGTATAGATTTATTAAAGTGAGAAAATGTAGCAAAAGAGCAAGGTTATTGGCTGATGTTCAAAAAAAGTAGCATCTTTTTACGTGAATATGCTTCCCCGCTGTCTTATACTTTTTTTTTTTGCATCCTCTTTTTTCGCTCAAACAAGCAACTGCAGAATCTTCCTCGTTCAGTTGATTAGTCCATAAAAGTTACATTGTGTTACATATTCTCACACATCTGGGAATAGTAGTACTCCATTATTCAGTATATTTTATATCCATGTATAGATTCATATTCTTATTTGAATAGTCCACTAAGGAAGGTTATGACTCATTATTATGCAGTCAGTTATTTATTTGATTTAGGCACCATTCTTGGTATTACTGGATACCCATTATCATCTAAAGAACCGTTCCAATTATCTCTATGTGATAACAAAGAGGACATGGTTGTCTAACTCTTTCGGGGGGCGTGACTTGGAAGCCGATGGAGCTGGCTGTGTGAGCACCGAGCTCCACCGCCATCCCCGGGTGATCCTGAAAATACTTGGCCCCCTGGACTGCCCGCGAACGCTGTGCGGCGGCAGGGGGGTGCGGACCTGCCCCGGCACATATTTATTGATTGCCGGCCCATGAGTTGCGGGGTTTAAGCAAAATTCGCCTCCGTATTGGAATCGGAGCTGGAGGCCAGAATGGGGGCGGCCCGCTGTAGAACAAAGGATAGTGCTGCGGGGGTGCGCGGAGCTTCTCGCTGGAGGCACGCAGAAGAGACCGGCGGTTTATAGCGGCGAGGAGCTGGTGGGATGACCGCCTGCAGCGGAGCCCGAGAATACTAAGGCCTGAAAGCCCCGAGGCCCCGTATGCGAACTAAGTGGATGGACCCCCGCTGGCTGTGAGGGCCTGGAGGGAGTGCGGTGCCCCGGTTCTCGGCCATCAGGGGGGGGGGGGGGGCACCGCTGGAAGGAGGACAAGCTGCGGGCTGCAGTAAGGAGGGTGGTACCTGAATGCATTGCGGCTCCACTGTAAAGGCATTGACCCGCTGGGCTGCATAGTTTGAGGGCAGGCCGGGAAAGCTGTGAGACCAGTGAGACTGGAGATCCTGGGCTGGAGAGTCGGGCGTGGCCAAGGTCGACCGCAGGCAGCGCCGGACGAGTGAGGGAGGCGAGGGGACTGCGAGGTCCCGTGGTGCAACGAGGAGCGGCTGATGTGGACTGAGTGGCGGACCGTAGGTGATCTTGCTCCTGCCGCGGTGAGTGGGGGGTGGCCTGTTCAATGGTCCCGGCCCGTGGAGGCGGCCGTGGTGCTGCGATGGACGGCCGCGGCCTGCAAGCTGTGGTGGGAGTGAGGAGAAAGAAGCTGGCAGCTGGAGGAGTCCCCACTGGAGCAGTGCAGTGGCCTGAGCGGCAGGTTGGAGAGGGATTGCCCTCCTGTTGGGGAGAGGTTTGTGACCTGCCCTGGCTGATCACTCGAGGTGAAGGTGGAGTGCGGCGAGGAAGACCGGCCTGGGAATAACGAGGGCACAGGCGCTGTACAGGTGCTGGGTTGAGCAGACCTGCCCAGCTGAAGCACACGGAGGTCGTGCTGATAAGGGAACAGACACTGGGATCTCTCCGGCAGTGTTGTCACGAGAAAGTGGGAGGAGGGCCTTGGTGGGAGAGCATGGCGGAGTAAGCTGTGAGTAGTACAGTGGTCATCCAGGAAGGGAAAACAGATGTGCTACAGCGGGACTCCAAAAATATATTCTAAATCAACATGGCCATTTCCCCGAATCCTCAGAACACACATTCATTCAACAGTGGGGCCCATTACACTGCACACTTACTCTGTTAATTTAATTCGGCTTCACAGATTTGGCCAATGAACCAGGAGTCCTACTAGAACATTGGCAGAGTGTCTAAACCTATTTAACTATTTTTTATTTACACCCGCAATGTAAAGCAATTTAACATGGTTTCATTTAAACAGCATTTTATTCAGACACACCACCATAATGGCAGTGGATCTGCTAGAACGAAAACTAGGCGTAGGAAAAACCAAAGACCAGCTTTTACTTCTCCATTTATCTAATTTTTATTCAAAGCAAACTTTTAGTATGTCCGACATTTAGGCATTTATTTATTTATTCAATAAGAATCTTTTAACTTTATTTTTTTAAAATGATCATTTATTTTAAAGCTTAGAAATAGACATTTATTTAACAGTTCAGTAAGAAGTTTAGCAAAGAACAGATAGTTCCAAATTCACTCTCTCCTAACAACCCTAGCTAACACCCTCATCTTATCTTAATAGTCCTGCAAAGAAAATCAAATAAACAATAAGAAATTCTTACATCCAAGAATCGATCTTCAGTCCGGCAGCATCTGCAGAGGAAATCGAAAGAGCCACCCAATCTAAGCAAAATCAGGGTTTTTTTATACACTAATTTCCTAACTTAATCTATCTAAAAAGTATCTAACATCACCAATTCTGGTTCTGATTGGGCAATTTGGGGTGGGTGAGCATCTCCTCACCGTTACAACATCATATTCACGGTGAATCATCAAAATTATAATACTGCTTTGTTTGGGAACAGTCTTTGGCCCGGTCACTTCCTTAACTCGTCACTGCTTTCCCACGTTTTGAACACTCAACTGTCTATGCTTTGGCAACCATCCTAGGTTCCGGGGCAACGCGGCCTTGAACCTCTCCAAGCACAGGCAGTTCACTTCTCACTTGCAGGCTTTAGGCGCGCATGCGCTGTCCAGCACTTGCTCACAGTTTACCCAGGCAACCATTTTGTAACAGGCCTCGGAGGCCACTTTTTGGAACTATCATAGAAACAAACACAAATTCATGTTAATTATGGTACTGAAACCCTTCTGTTTACCACCCATCAAACTAATATTTCCCATTAGTTGTTACCTAGCAGATAAGCCACATAAATGCACTTTATACTTACTTATCCAACGACTATTTGGCACAAAAACGTGTACAATAAGCATATTTAAACTACGTTTGTTTATATTTAAGCTACGCATTAGTTCACATCACAATTACAACATATATTAGTTAATTATATTGGTTCATGCAGGCAAGATTAGTACTCCCGTGTGTAAAAAAATGTATGCATCTTATACTATGGTTGATTAATTCATCACCTCACATCATTAGTGGATTGTTAACGTTATGGAACATTGACTTTACGAGGGGTATACAAAATTTTGTTTTTCCACTTCGCTCCATCAATTCCCTCATCTGGTGATCCCATCACCAAACATCTCCCAAAATGTTGGAAAATTTAGCAGAACATGTTTCGAATTCTTGATATTAGTATAATCTATATTCTAGTAACCTTCTCCTTTGTTTCTTTAAAAATCTTTTCTCTAATTTCTTCCATCTCTATTTCATTCTTTTCTCTTTCTCTTGCTTTTCTTTCTTGAATTGTCTTCTGTAGTGCTTTTCTAAAATCTCTTCTACCTTTGCATATACAACATAGGTTTATCAGAAAAATCACTGTTACTATATTTGTTATTGGAATTAATATTTTACCTATAATTGAACTACCTATCTCCTGAATCCAATGCTTAACTGCTGTAAGACTTCTACCTAATTTCTCAAGAACACCTTCAACCTCCAGTGGTTCAATTTCTTTATGTAAATCTGTAATGTTTGTAATATACTTTTCAAAATGTTGGCTTTTATCTGGAATATAAGTACAACAATGTTGCACTTTTCACAGACTCCTCCCTCTTTTGCTAAAATTATATCAAGGGCAAGTCGATTTTGCATTACCATTGCTCTCATGGCAACCATTTCAGTATTAACCATCAGGAAACCTCCTGCGGTATCCGTTGACAATCTATCAACTATCGTAGACAATTTTCGGATTCTATTTGCATTAAATGAAATTCCCACTGCTGGTATCAGTGCTCCAAAAACATCACCTATTATTTCCAACACACTCTCTCTTCTTTTTCGACTAAGAACTTTGCCTATCTCATGTTTACCATTAGTACCTCTATCCACATTGAAAATTTTAGGAAAGACCAATCCCACATAACAAGTTCCATAACAATGGTCAGGTAACCTATAATAGGCTCTATTCCCACAAATAAAATAAACACCCGGGAAAACAAGATCTTTTCCTCCTTCGAATCCCCAAATCCCTATAATTCTATAAGTGTCTTTACATTGGCTTGCACCCACAAAATAATTGTTATACACATTATTGTCTCTTCTTATACAAAATTTCCCTAACATTGGTGTATCTATGTTTTTAGCTACATTCACATTCTTATCATCCAGATTTTCATCATTAAATGTCCAATACTTTCATTTTTCATGTTTTACTTTCTCATTTCTTTTATAAGCAATTCTTCTCTGTTCAACCATATCCAGAAAAGTATTTTCCTCAATTCTCAATTTACATGTCAAATTATGATTAAAAGCATATTCATGGGTCAATTCTTCCATTTCTAAGAAATACTCTCCCATTACTTTTCCAGGTCTCTTTTTGTTCAATGAATTATCAATTCTTAATTTAGCAAAAATGTCATCTACATTAGAATAATGGTATTCCAATTTCCCAGTCTGATAAAAAAAACTTGCAATCACACTACAGGTCACTCCATATGTAAGAGGAAGGTGATAAGTCACACCTTCTGACAATGAATCAGGCAATTTTACACAAACATAGCAATCATCGACATTCTTGGTTTTGATGTACTCAAGTAATAATCTTGAAAAGGTGTTCTTTGTAAAATCCCTAATTGACCTATCCTGATGCATCTCTGGTCTATACATATGAGTCCCATGAGCTTCTACTTTCTCACTTGGCGTATTCAAACTCACATTTGATTTTATTTTCGTTAAATTATCTTGGAAAGGAAGAACAATGGCTAAGTTATCCATAATATTATCAATAATCCCATACAAATGGAAAAACATCTACACCATTTTCTAAAAATAGAACATTTTGTTTTATGATTACTGGTAGTCATTTTTCTAACACAGTTTCTTCGACCTAGCGTCACCTATGAATTACACACCAAACAATTCACTAACAAGATTTCTTCGACCTTATGTCAATTCTTTTCTAATCTATGACGTATTTAATTCTTCTAACAAGATTTCTTCGACCTTATGTCAACTCCGACCTCTTCTATATTTACAATATCTGTCTCACAGGACTTGTAGGCTTTTACTTAATATCATATACTTTGATCATCTATCTCTTTTCTTTAAGTTGACTTCTTTTACTCACTTTTCCCAATCACTTTTAGGCAGTACAAGTTTTCTTGACTACTATTGACTTCAGCAATGGGCGGTAAACCTATATAAGTCCACTCAGGCGATTTGTACTTCTGATTTGGTTGTCTTACTCTTATTGGCCTTTGGATAACTTCTATTTTCTTTCCCATTATTTCTCTCTGGCTAGTGATCTCATTCACTTGCTCTTCTGGCTCTTTTGCTTTGTTCACAAGTTTAAATCTCAGTCCACCAGTTTCTTTAGGCCAATTATCTCCTTTACAGATTTTCTTAGTCTTTGGCTCTATTGTGTTATACTCCACTCTCCAAGCTCTTTTCCTAGGGCTTTTTCTTGATGCAATTTCATCTGAACTGTCATCAGTTTCACTTTCAGTATCTTCAACTGTGTCATTGATTATGATCTTTACAATGTCTTTGTCTTCATCAGATTCAGCTTTGTTTTCTGTTACTCTGTTAGGAACACCTTCATAACTGGTACTTGGAATCTCATCCTTTTCGTGAGTCACTTTCTCTTCCCCAGTTTCAGGATTTCCGTTCCTGCCTTCAGAGTTTCCAGATTTCTCTTCAGCTTTCTCCTCTTCAATGACCTTATCTTCACTTACTTTCGCGTCTTTACTGGTGTCTGTCTTTACCGATTCTCGACCTTCAAATTGATCTTCGGAATCTGGTATCTCCACAATCTCCCTTTCAACTTCACCTTCAGACGCAGAACTGGCTTCTGATACTTCCCGATGTCGACATTCCTGTCGATCTTCAGTATCTGAAGTATTTTCTGATTCAGCTTCAGAATCAGAGTCAGTTGTACTCTAACCGTCGTATGGGTATTCAGGTGCAGGCACACGGATGGTGTGGCTGGCAATCCAGCACACTTGACTGCAGTGGTACTGACCAAAATCACCTGTCTGCCACCGAGGTACCAAACAATTTCTCCTGCGATGTACCTTCACTCGAACTCAGTCTCCAGGGACTAGATCATGAGCTAGATTTTTCTCTTTAGAATTTGACTCAGTTCCCACCTGGTGGAGCACAGAAGTTACCACATCAGACAGATTTTTGCAGTAGTCCAATATGATATCATCATTTACTGTCAATAATTTGTTAACAGGTACGTAGGTCTGCCTCATTACCCTGCCCATCAAAATCTCATGTGGACTTAGTCCAGTTTTCTAGTCAGGAATGCTTCTCAATGTCATCAGGACAAGCGGCAAAGCGTCTGGCCATTTAAGTCCTGTTGCCAAAGACATTTTTGCAATTCTGTTTTTAATAGTTCCATTTACCGGCTCTACCACCCCTGAAGCCTCAGCTCTGTAAGCACAATGCAGCTTCTGGCAAATGTCCAGAGCTTCTCAGATCATTTGCATCAACTCATTTTGAAAATGTGATCCGCGGTCTGATTCAATTGATACTGGGAATCCAAAGCACGGTATTATTTCTCGTAAAAGCAATTTGGCAACAGTTATTCCATCATTCCTCCTTGTGGGGAATGCTTTCCCCCATCGGGAGAACATACAAATTATCACAAGATCATACCTAATGAGGGCATTTCCACAAAATACATTTGAACCCTTGTAAATGGACCACCCTCCCATCCTATGGTTCCCAAACTCACAACGGTTCTTCTGTTTGGATTAAATTGCTGACATATTAGACACCTTTGGCACAAACTTTCAGCAATCATCCTGAACTTGGGATTATGCCAAGTTTGTCTGAAAAGACGAATCATGGCATCTCTTCCAATATAGGCTTGACCATGGTACATTCAAGCCATGTCTGAAATCATGCTATCGGGCATTTCTGGTCTTTCATCTTTGTGAACCCAAATTTCATCTTCTTCTCTCTGTCTACATCCTGCCTTTAGCCAACTATATTTTTTTTCTGGTTCTGCCTCCTCCTGCATCTGCTTCACTTCCTGCCATGTCTCAACTACAGTGGTTAGCATCAAAAGATTCGGAACATGTTCTTTCAGCTTATCTCGATTGATTGAAATTTGATTTTTCGCACAATGCTTTGCAATGGCATCCGCATAATTTTTTCCTCTAAAAATGTAATCCTCATTCTTTTTGTGCGCTGAACACGTCACTACAGCTATTCTTTCAGGAAGCTGAATTACATTTATCAATGTCTTCACGAATTCAGCAATCCGAATAGGTGTTCCGCAGAAGTTAAATAACCTCTTTGAGACCAGAGTTGTCCATAATCATGAACAACTCCATAGCCATATTGACTATCTGTCACTATGGTTACTTTCACCTCTTTTCCCAGTTCACATGCTTGTACCAAAGCAATCAACTCCGCTACTTGAGCAGAATGAATTCCTTTCAAACAAGATGCTTCCAACAATTCTGCTACTGTACAAATGGCATAAGCAGCGCTTAAAATGCCACTCTCTGTTCTCAATGATTTAGAAAAGGGGGTGGTGATGAACAGAGTGTCTGAGTTAAACAGACCACTCTTACCCAGTCCAAAGATCAGGGCTTGATCCATCACCGTTATTTATCTCACTGCCCCATCCCAGCTCAGAACCTGGCTATATGCAATCAGTCTGTAAATATTTTTGTCCACCCTAAGCGTGGAAGGGTATGCTCAGATGTGAGTCCCTTGCTCATTGCACCATCAGGATTCAAGCAAGCCGGGCCGAAGAGGCTGAAATGCCAGAAACCGGTTCCCGGTAGCTTGTTTCCTTCCCAGTGTAAGAATTGGCTTTTGTAGTTTGGTTTGCCCTGTTCCCATCATGCACTGGGACAGGAACAGACTAATTTGCATACAGCCATGTTCTGAAACTGGGATGGTGCAGTGAGCTAAAAAACGGTGTTGGATCTAGCCCTGATCTCTTGACTGGGTGAGAGTATTCTGTTTAATTCAGAGACTCTGTCCCTCACCACCCCTTGTTGTAAATATTTTTGTCCACCCTAAGCGTGGAAGGGTATGCTCAGATGTGAGTCCCTTGCTCATTGCACCATCAGGATTCAAGCAAGCCGGGCCGAAGAGGCTGAAATGCCAGAAACCGGTTCCCGGTAGCTTGTTTCCTTCCCAGTGTAAGAATTGGCTTTTGTAGTTTGGTTTGCCCTGTTCCCATCATGCACTGGGACAGGAACAGACTAATTTGCATACAGCCATGTTCTGAAACTGGGATGGTGCAGTGAGCTAAAAAACGGTGTTGGATCTAGCCCTGATCTCTTGACTGGGTGAGAGTATTCTGTTTAATTCAGAGACTCTGTCCCTCACCACCCCTTGTTGTAAATATTTTTGTCCACCCTAAGCGTGGAAGGGTATGCTCAGATGTGAGTCCCTTGCTCATTGCACCATCAGGATTCAAGCAAGCCGGGCCGAAGAGGCTGAAATGCCAGAAACCGGTTCCCGGTAGCTTGTTTCCTTCCCAGTGTAAGAATTGGCTTTTGTAGTTTGGTTTGCCCTGTTCCCATCATGCACTGGGACAGGAACAGACTAATTTGCATACAGCCATGTTCTGAAACTGGGATGGTGCAGTGAGCTAAAAAACGGTGTTGGATCTAGCCCTGATCTCTTGACTGGGTGAGCGTATTCTGTTTAATTCAGAGACTCTGTCCCTCACCACCCCTTGTTGTAAATATTTTTGTCCACCCTAAGCGTGGAAGGGTATGCTCAGATGTGAGTCCCTTGCTCATTGCACCATCAGGATTCAAGCAAGCCGGGCCGAAGAGGCTGAAATGCCAGAAACCGGTTCCCGGTAGCTTGTTTCCTTCCCAGTGTAAGAATTGGCTTTTGTAGTTTGGTTTGCCCTGTTCCCATCATGCACTGGGACAGGAACAGACTAATTTGCATACAGCCATGTTCTGAAACTGGGATGGTGCAGTGAGCTA
The DNA here is from genome assembly GCF_964263255.1 of Lissotriton vulgaris. Taxonomy (NCBI): domain Eukaryota; kingdom Metazoa; phylum Chordata; class Amphibia; order Caudata; family Salamandridae; genus Lissotriton; species Lissotriton vulgaris. The sequence continues at coordinate 404,531,798 of NC_141687.1, forward strand.
AAAAACGGTGTTGGATCTAGCCCTGATCTCTTGACTGGGTGAGAGTATTCTGTTTAATTCAGAGACTCTGTCCCTCACCACCCCTTGTTGTAAATATTTTTGTCCACCCTAAGCGTGGAAGGGTATGCTCAGATGTGAGTCCCTTGCTCATTGCACCATCAGGATTCAAGCAAGCCGGGCCGAAGAGGCTGAAATGCCAGAAACCGGTTCCCGGTAGCTTGTTTCCTTCCCAGTGTAAGAATTGGCTTTTGTAGTTTGGTTTGCCCTGTTCCCATCATGCACTGGGACAGGAACAGACTAATTTGCATACAGCCATGTTCTGAAACTGGGATGGTGCAGTGAGCTAAAAAACGGTGTTGGATCTAGCCCTGATCTCTTGACTGGGTGAGAGTATTCTGTTTAATTCAGAGACTCTGTCCCTCACCACCCCTTGTTGTAAATACTCTCTGTTCTCAGACATGATCCATCCACAAACATCACAAAATCAGATTCAGGTAATGGTTTGTTCGTTAATATCTGGTCTGGGTTTTGTGCAATATTCAAGAACATCCAGACATTTGTGATCAAGCTCACCTTTCACTTCTGCTTCAATAGTGTCGGGTAATAGTGTAGAAGGATTAACATTCACACATGTGGCAATTGTCACATTTTCAGCTCCCAAAATTACTTCTTCATATCGGGTCATTCTGCTGCTAGTCATGTATTGTGTTTTTCCTCTTGTGAGGAGAATCTCCACTGAATGAGGTACATACATCCTTACAGAGAATCCCATCACAATTCCTTCACTTTGTTCTAAACTTACACTGGTTGCTGCTACTGCTTTCAGACATCCTGGCAAAGCCTTTGCAACAGGGTCCAAAACAGTTGAGAAATACGCAATTGGTTTTCTCATTTTTCCATGTCTCTGAATTAACACTGGCAATGCACATCCTTCTCGCTCACTGCAGTACAATTCAAACTCTTTTTTATAATCGGGCATTCCCAATGCTGGTGCTTCACACAATTTTGTTTTCAACTGTTCAAATGCTTCCATTTCAGTTTTGGTCAAAACTATTGGGTCTCTGATATCTGCTTTAGTCATTCTCTGTAATCGTTTTGCAATCAATGAAAATCCACTAATCCATTGTCTACAGTAACCTACCATTCCCAGGAACATTCTGACTTGTCTTTGAGTTTTAGGTGGCTGCATTCCTTGTATCATTCTGATTTTTTCTAGTGTGACTTGTCCGATTCCTTTTGCAATCTTATGAGCTAAATATTGTACTTCTTTCTGACAAAACTGCAATTTAGATGGAGACACTTTATGTCCCTCTTCTGCCAAATGATTAAAACATGCTACTGTGTCAGTTACACATGCGTGTCTTGTTTTTGATGCAATCAAAAGATCATCTATGTATTGTACTAATACATACTCTCCAGGCATGTTCAATCTTTCTAATGATTTCTTTAGTAACTGGTTAAAAATCGATGGACTCTCAGTGTACCCTTGTGGAATTCTACACCATGCTAGAATACGATTCTGAAATCGGAATGCAAAAATTGTCTGGCTTTCAGAATGCAATCGGACAGTAAAGAATGCATTGCATAAGTCAATCACTGTGCACCATTCTGCATCATGGGGAATTTGATACAAAATCACTGCTGGATTCGGAACAATCGGGCAACATGGGACAACAATCTTATTAACCTTTCTAAGGTCCTGTACAATTCTGAATGTTCCATTAGGCTTTTTCAATCCCATGATTGCTTTCTATGTATCTAAGAATTCCTTGATCAATCATTTTGTCAATCACTGGAGTAATTCCCTCAATTATTTCTGCAGTCATCTTATACTGAGGTATATTTGGGTAGCTTGCACCTTCTTTCACTGTAACTTTTACAGGATCAACACCTTTCATCAATCCTACATCTTTTCCAGTAAAATCCCATACTTCCTCTTTCACTACTTCTTTCAATTCAACAGGAATCCTTTCTCGATCAAAAACAGGAAATAACTTGCTCTGCTCTGCCTCAATCATGAGCATTGTCATTTTATTCAAACTGTCTTCATCTAAGGTTTGCAATTCTATGCCATCTGGTGAGCAATATATGGCCCAATTAATTTTGCACAAAATATCCCTGCCTAACAAATAACCAGGACTACTATCACACACCTTATACTGAGGTATATTTGGGTAGCTTGCACCTTCTTTCACTGTAACTTTTACAGGATCAACACCTTTCATCAATCCTATATCTTTTCCAGTAAAATCCCATACTTCCTCTTTCACTACTTCTTTCAATTCAACAGGAATCTTTTCTCGATCAAAAACAGGAAATAACTTATCTGCTTTGCCTCAATCATGAGCATTGTCATTTTTTATACAAACTGTCTTCATCTGAGGTTTGCAATTTTTTGCCATCTGGTGAGCAATATATGGCACAATTTTGCACAAAATATCCCTGCCTAACAAATTAACAGGACTACTATCACACACCACAAATCGATGCATATCTTTGTAATTTCCAATTTCTATTTCAACTGGTTCTGTCAAAGGAGTTTGTATCTGTCTATTAGCTACACCTACAACTTGGACGCTCTCCCCCGAGAGAGGATGATTTTGAATTTCCACTGATCTAACAGTAGAAAGGGTAGCACCAGTGTCCACTAGGAAAGTTATTTCCACATCATTTACCTTTCCGTTTACAAATGAACTAGACTGATCTACCTCAAGAGTGGCTCCAAGCACACACTCTTCTCCCTCTCTCAGGCACCGTCATAAACTTTCATCCAACTCACTGCCACCTTCTTCTTGTAACCAATACTGAGGACACGCATTCACTCTTTGCGGTCTTTTTACCTGTTCACCTCCGCTGAATCCTGTCTCTGCACTGTATCTCTGCTGGTTTACTCTGTTTGGCAGTGGCAGTTGTGGCGCCTGACTTTGCTGATTTGCTATCTGCTGTTGTTGCTGTTGTAGATTTACCTCAAACTGCACCTGCGAATTCAATGATTTATTTTCTACATTAACTCTTGGCGGATATTTACACTCTTTCTTCCAATGCCCTATTTGCCGCAATTAAAACAAGGAAGCTTCTTCTTTAGTTCATCTAAGTTTCCCACTAACCTTGGTTTACCCTTAGTTTCATTGATTCCCTGTATTCTTAGTTTCCATTTGCACCACTTGCTGCTCCGCTACTTTTACTGGTGCCCACATGGCTTTCTCTTTCAGCTTTTTCTGTTTTGCATCAATCTCTTCACTGCAATATTTCGCTTTTCTCAAAACATCATCCACAGTACCTGAATGCCAACCTATCATGTTGTGTCGAATCATGTCTCCAATCTCTGGTCTTAACCCATACACAAATCTGTATATAAAGTGACTCATATCTTTCTCATTTAGTTCTTCATAACCACTATACTGTTTAAAGACTAACAACAATCTTTCATAAAATGAATGTACAGATTCTTTCGTCTCTTGCGTGGTCTGTCTATTTTTACCCAATCAGTTTCCTTTGAAGGTATCTTATTTTTCAACCATACTATTACTTGTTCATATTTCCGCATTACAACTGGTGACGGAGCTCCTCTGACTTTGTCTCTAGCAAATTCTGCTCTTGGCCAATCTATAGCTATTTTACATTCTGTCCATAAATCTGCTGGCACTACTATGTCATATGGGCCGGGATGCCCGCCACCCCTCCCAACACCAATTTCCCATGGGAGGAGACAGACACAGGTTTGAACTTTTGGAAGGCGGGGGGGAGTTACCCCCCCGGCCGTATTTATTAAAATATGAAACAAAATTTAAAACTTTAAATTAAAACGTTTCATGAATTATGTACAATTTTATCTTTCAATACATTTTGATGAAGACAAGTTCTTGGCTAACCTTAACAAATGTCTAATACAAAGGTTTCCTAGCCGAGTCTAGCATCCTGAAAATGCATAACATTCTAAATAAAATTGTACATCCTAGCATTAAGGGCCAACGGCAAGGTCTTAACCGGTGTCAGATCCCTACTACCAAATTCCCGCCCTCACGGTGTGAGTGGCGCATGCGCAGAGGACTTTACCCTTGCAGCCAACTGTAACTTCCCTTGTCGTAGGGGCCCCCTTTCACTCGACGCCATCTTAAGGTCGTCCGAGTTCTCGTGCGAGGTATCCGTAAGAAGGACAGCGTGGACTCCCCCCCCCCCCCCCCCCCCCTTCCCCACACTCTCTTCCGCCGGAGCGGATATCCGGCCCCCGGGAAATTCGTAGGAGGGGCATATAGCCGTCTACCCCTGGGAGGGGCCTATGGCCGTCTCCCCCTAGGCGACCCATCCGTAGTGGGTGCCGCCCCCCGTGGGAGGGGCCAATGGCCGCCTCCCCCCGGGCGCTCCCATCCATACTGGGTGGCGCCCCCCCTAGGGACCTTGAAATCACTGCTCACCGATCATGACCTTACCGCCCGACCAAAAAAAATACGACAGTTGTTTTACCTACTAAGGAAAGAAAATTCGCCTAATCTGTAACAGCTTGACAATTCACCAACTTTGACATTGCTACAAAGGGAAAAAAGTCCTAATGCACAAGACAATTTTTATCATTTAATACATTCCTCTATGTTTCTACAAAGGAGAAAAAGGCCTACAAGCATCTATTCAATTAAAGGCATACATCCATGATGCAAAATTGACTGTATCTTTTTATTACATTCGAATAATCACCGACAATTACTTTATTCCAAAAACATTGCAAAAGGGGTTGGTGGGTGGGTCAAAATTGCAGCTTGTTCCCTCGAGGGCTCACGAGCGACGAGTGGTGCAGCCTTCGGAGCACTGGAACAAGATGAAGCTTCGTTGGATTCCCGCTCTATTTATCCATCTGCGGGAGGGCGGGAGCCCGCCTCAGGTACGCCCATCCGTGCGCGGACTTCCGGGCGGGTGTTTAGGACAACCTCTTCTGGGCGGGAGGGGCGTGTTCCGGCTACGCTGCTTCGGGCATACCAGCCAGGACACGCCCTCCGCCCACAATGGTTCCCGGGGGATCGGGGCACCCATCCATACGTTCGGGGGGACCGAGTGGGCTTCCCTTTCCATATGGGCCGGGATGCCCGCCACCCCTCCCAACACCAATTCCCCATGGGAGGAGACAGACACAGGTTTGAACTTTTGGAAGGCGGGGGGGAGTTACCCCCCCGGCCGTATTTATTAAAATATTAAACAAAATTTAAAACTTTAAATTAAAACGTTTCATGAATTATGTACAATTTTATCTTTCAATACATTTTGATGAAGACAAGCTGTTGGCTAACCTTAACAAATCTCTAATACAAAGGTTTCCTAGCCGAGTCTAGCATCCTGAAAATGCATAACATTCTAAATAAAATTGTACATCCTAGCATTAAGGGCCAACGGCAAGGTCTTAACCGGTGTCAGATCCCTACTACCAAATTCCCGCCCTCACGGTGTGAGTGGCGCATGCGCAGAGGACTTTACCCTCGCAGCCAACTGTAACTTCCCTTGTTGTAGGGGCCCCCTTTCACTCGACGCCATCTTAAGGTCGTCCGAGTTCTCGTGCGAGGTATCCGTAAGAAGGACAGCGTGGACTCCCCCTCCCCCTTCCCCACACTCTCTTCCGCCAGAGCGGATATCCGGCCCCCGGGAAATTCGTAGGAGGGGCATATAGCCGTCTCCCCCTGGGAGGGGCCTATGGCCGTCTCCCCCTAGGTGACCCATCCATAGTGGGTGCCGCCCCCCCGTGGGAGGGGCCAATGGCCGTCTCCCCCCGGGCGCTCCCATCCATACTGGGTGGCGCCCCCCCTAGGGACCTTGAAATCACTGCTCACCGATCATGACCTTACCGCCACAGGCCGGATAGTTGACCGACTATCCGGCCCCCCCACACCTCCTAAAGGTCATGTCTCCTCAATGCCCTCAGCCACGCTATGAAGTCTCCTATGAGTAATTCATTCCCAGCCCTGGACAGGTGCACCCCATCATTCAAATAATAGTGATCACCCCGGATACACCCATGAGGAATGCTTTGCAAGTGAGTAGAGCGAAACAGTTTCTCGATCTTGTTGTTGACCCTCTTTACCGAGTGGTTCAACGCCGACACAGACAGACCCCCCCGCCAAACTCTTCTGGGAATTATATGGGACCAAGCAATCGTACACCCCGGGAGCCTCTTGGACAACCAACTGACTGCTGACAATATGTGCTCCAGTAATACCAGTCTACCCAGCCTTACCAAGTCATTGCCTCCCAGATGCACTATGATTACAGATGGCGAAGACCTTTGCCGCCCTAACAGTCCCTCCAGATAGCTCTGAAACTGGTCAAAACAGAGGCCTCCTTTCCCATGGAAGGACACTCTGAACCCACATTCATCAGATGCGTGGATCGCGTCACCTGCCTTGAATATGTCCCCGGCACGCCTCACGTATGAGTGGCCCGCGACCCATACCACTTGACCTCCAGTCGATCCTTTCTCACTGGTCCTCCGGTGTCGGGCCAGTCCGATTTTTCGCCCCGCGTTACAGGCTTGCGAAACTGTAATCCAAACAAAATACAACAAGCGTGAGTGCATTTCATCAGTCTTTTACAACATGTGCAGTCGCACATACCTCTTGAAACAATTCGAGGACCAACGGCCTAATTGTTTCACTTCCTCCGTACCCAGAGCCCGAGCCGTAGCCTCAGTAGCGGCCCCTATTCTGAATGAGTGGGTCTCAAAATCGCACGGGTTCAAGCCCGCCGCAGCAATTGTAATTGCCAGCACCCTCCGAAACTGAAATCTCGTCAACGGGGTGCCGTCCTTGTGTCTAAGGAGGGTCCCCCCCCATGTTGTCAACCTCTGTGCCAGGTAGTCCTCTAAATACCTTATGGGACAACTGGGGCTCCCTCGGGCCCGCTGCAGAACCACACTATTCCCCAAAGCTTCCTGGTCTGTCTCGGACCTGGCTATCGAGATCAACAGAGAATCACCCCGTAATTGAACATGATCCCTGCATAGACCTCCCTCCACATCCTTCTTGTTCCTTGCTACGAGTTCACTTACCCGCATGGCCCCATGGAATGCCAATGCGAAAGCCGCTCGGAACAGAACTACCTCGCTGGGCGAGGAGCATGTCTCATCCAGTTTTGCTAGTAGCAAGGACAATCTGTCTAGCCCAATCGGTTGCCTTTTATCTTGTCTGCGACCTTCCAGGCGCTGCCAACCGCGGAGCGCCTTCCTGACTAAGAAGGAACCCGTCGGGTCCCGTATCCCGTGGAGCTGTGCCATGAATGATATGGCTGCCCTATATCTGTTGGCAGTTGCCGCCGATCGGCCTTCCTTATGAAGTGCCACCAAAAACCAGAGGAAGGATTCTTCCCACCCCCAGCTATGCCTCCTACCGGCCCTAAAAAGGCGCAGTATGAACGAAACGCTCCCTCATACACTTTTCTCGTCCTGGGCGCTAAACTGGCTGCCACGAGGTCTTGTAATCCGGGGCACCGATCTGCCATAGTGCTTCGGGGAACGGTGCCGCCACTAGTTCCGCTGTGGGTAGATAACCCCTGCCTGCATGTGTGAACGAGAGAGTGCATCAGCTGCATTATTCAGTACACCCGGCACATGCCTTGCCCTGAATTGTACATTCAATCTCATGCATCGCAATACAATTTCTTTCAACAGTCTCAAGATCCACTTGCAGCGTGCAGCCTGGTGGTTAATACACTCGACCACCGTCATGTTGTCTGACCAAAACACCACTGAGCAGTTCCTAAAGTCTTCCGGCCATGCCAACAGAGCCACCCAAATTGGGAATAGCTCCAAGAACCCAATGTTACCTGTTAGGCCACTTGAGTGCCACCATGTTTGCGCCGACCATCGGTTACCAAAGATCCCGCCAAATCCCACACTCCCAGTCGAGTCGGTCCACAAGCCCAGTTCGTCAGACGATGCTGGGGGTTTGTTCCACGCCACTCAACCGTTGAAATCCGCCAGGAATGTTAACCAAATGCGCATGTCCTGGCGAACCTCTGCCGACAGTCTAGTGCGGTGGTGACCTTCCCTCAGTTCCACCATAGCTTGTGCTATGGAACGTGAGAAGGGGCGAGCCATCGGTATCACTTTCAAGGCAAAATTAAGCTGACCCACTGTCTGTTGTAACTGATGTAGGGTCACCTTGTCCTTACGGAGACATTGTATCAAGGAAGCCCTGAACTTGGCCACCTTCTCAATTGGCAGACGGAAACACCCTTCCATTGAGTCCAGCTCAATCCCCAGAAACTCCAGTGAGGTAGATGGCCCCACCGTCTTACCTGGCGCCAATGGGACCCCAAAGTCCCGCATGAGTGTGCAGAAGTCCTGCAGTGTTTGCGCACATTCCGGAGTGCCCTCCGGACCTAGAAAAAGGAAATCATCCAAATAAGCATCACCTGTCTATGCCCTGTGGCCTCGGTGAACGCCCATTCCAGAAAGGAGCTGAACATTTCAAAATAGGCACATGAAATCGAACAACCCATGGGCATACATTTATCCATGTAATATTTCCCTTGGAACGTGAATCCCAGCAAGCGCTGGTCCTGAGGGTGTACCGGGAGCAACCTGAATGCCGATTCGATGTCTGATTTTGCCAACAGTGCACCGGGGCCCAGGCGATTCAACAGAACGACTGCATCATCGAATGATGCGTATCTAACTGAGCATACCTCAGGGTCAATAGCCTCATTTACCGAGGCCCCCTTAGGGGCCGATAGATTGTGGATGAGTCTATACACCCCCGGGTCTTTCTTTGGAACCACTCCTAAAGGTGAACACACAAATTCCGCAACTGGCAGGCAGGCAAATGGCCCCGCTACCCGCCCCAAGCTGACTTCCGTCGCTATTTTTCTGGCGGCCACCGCCGGGTTGTGCTGAATGGACAGTTGGTTCTTACAGAAGGGGCTCCCCCGAAAATCTCCCATACAGAAAGCCATTCCTTAAAATCCCGGCGGACACATGATCTGGGTATCGGTTCAGCCAGGGGGTCAATGCCAGGATATCAATGGGCGAAGATGTTTGCTTCCAGGGCACCACCTCAATCCTGCTTGGATCCCCCCTTTCCTCCTGCGCCATTGGACTTGGATCGACAGCTAGCTTCTGGGTGTGAGGAATTCCCACAGCCCGAACAAGCATGCCGGAACCTACACGTTCCTTGTGGCCTGTTACAGGTTCCTTTGTTGAATCCCCAACAAACCCCCCACTTGCCTCCATTCCCGCCGGACCTGGGATGCGGATCCCCTCCGGCGTTCGCCCGAAAGGGCTGTGCCGGCTTCTGTTGGAATGTCCCAGAAACGCTCGTGCTTGGTACCGACGTACCCGCCGGTCCCGGCAAAAGCTGGGCATGCCACAACACCGTGTCCAGACAATCCCATGTTAAAGCCTCGTTAAACTCCTTTGCTTTTCTAAAGGTAACGTCATAACCCTTCCATTCATTTCCCCCGTACATTGCATAGAAATTCATGATCCTGTTCTGATAACATGATAAGTCAGGCAACACTTCTGGTTTACGCTCCCCCATAACTGCCGTAAAAATAGAAAAGGCCCTGACCCAGTTCACCATGGTCTCATCGACCCTGAATTCCGCCATCTTGGCTCGCCATACGCTGGGGTGCCACAAATCTTTCTGGGTCTTAGCATATTCTACCTCACGATGGTCAGTCAAAAGTGAAAACATGTTGATGTATTTATCTCCCCATATCATTTCTTTCGTAGCCATGGGAATGTGCTGCGATAAACTTCCCCTTCCTTTAAGGTACTGAACTCTCCCCCACTAATAGCAATGGTCTATTACCGAGTTCAGCCATCTTCCCAGCCGTGTCCGTTGTCTTCGCTCGACCGTCCGTCGGGATCCCCGTCGCTACCTGCGGGGGAATAGAAGGTGCATTCGCCGTCCCGGCATCCCTTTACTGCCGCAACTGCTCAATAATTAATCTGTCTTCTTCAGCCGGATCGCCCACAGCCACTGATCCCCCTGCTCCTTTCTTTAGCCAAGGTAATACTGCTGCTAACTGAAGCGCCAGTTCAGGAGGCATTTGGTCATCCTCGATTGGCGTTATCACTACGGGGATTGGCAAACCCCCATCCGGACCTGGTACCGGGCTATCTACCGGCGCGACTGGTTTGTCTGCGCCCGGGCTCGATGGAGGCACTTCTGGGACCGGGACCTCACTGGAACCTGCCTTCCCCTTATTCCTCTTACCCTTACCCCCTGGGGCAACATTCGGCAAGGCCGGTCCTATGACTTTTTTAGGCCGCCCGAGGGGGTGTTCTGGGCCGCCATCTGCTTCTTGATGGCCGCTAAGCCCCGACCGAGCTTATCCACTTTACCCATCTTCCGGTCCATCACCGCTACTCGGTTCACCAAGGTGCGTAGCATCCTCTCCATCTCGGAGCTCTTTCCCGCCTTCTTGCCAGACATGACTTCGGTTACTCCGTCCGACCTGATCCACAAGGGTGACTCGATCTTCCACACGCTTGACACTGAAAGAGAAATAACAAAGATTACAAGTTTTCAAAATTTCAGCTTGTTCCCTCGAGGGCTCACGAGCGACGTGTGGTGCAGCCTTCAGAGCACTGGAACAAGAGGAAGCTTTGTTGGATTCCCGCTCTATTTATCCATCTGCGGGAGGGCGGGAGCCCGCCTCAGGTACGCCCATCCGTGCGCGGACTTCCGGGCGGGTGTTTAGGACAACCTCTTCTGGGCGGGAGGGGCGTGTTCCGGCTACGCCGCTTCGGGCATACCAGCCAGGACACGTTCCCGGGGGATCGGGGCACCCATCCATACGTTCGGGGGGACCGAGTGGTCTTCCCTTTCCAAACAATCCATCCAAATTGATCCATAAAACTTTTGACACTTTCACAAATATGTCTACTTGTTGATACCATTCTACTGGTTTCTCTCTCAACAGGGGCGGCTCTAGGCTCATGGTGGCCCTGTGCAGGGAGCGTAGGTGGGGGCCCCGGAAGAGGGGGTCCGGGCGGGGCGGGGGGTGGTATGCCTGTATGAGGCACATGGCGTGTGGCACGGGTTTGACCGAGGCCGACAGGCGGGGTAATGAGCGCTGCTGCCTCTGGTTGCGGGGTCGAGCCTGTCTCCCTCCTAGAACGCTCGGCGGCAGAAATAGTGTATGGCTGTTACTGTTAGTGTAAGTGGCGTCCGGCTTAAACAACCAGACAGCAAAGCAAGTCCATGTATGCACAGCACGGGGCAGGCAAAGGATAAAGAAAAACCAAGTGGTTTTATGATGGCATGATGGTACCTCAGTGGCAGGACGGTCCGCCCTGCATTATGCAGCTTTCATTCGCCATATATATGCCTGGCAACAGACAGGTACTTTCTCAGGAGGCAAAGAGCGCGCAAACTCCGTTATCCCTCTCAGTTGTAAACACCCACACAGGCTGTGTGCTGCACAAAGTACTCAGGTCAGCGTAGTGTGAAACTCTGTGCATGTTTACGAGAGGCCGTACGGAATGAACCACCGCTCCACCCAGGCCTGGCTAGCATCCATAGTGTATTCTGGGACTTGTAGTTTAGTTTCAATATTGTAAACATAGCCGGTGTACAGTGTAAACTCCCAAACACACACGTCTGTGGTGTGTAATCAGCGCTGCGCCTCACACAAACAGGTTTGAGACCAGGGAGGAGTGCAGATCTAGGTGGTACGTCTATGACCGGTGACATCATATAATAGATCACTGAAGCGATATCATAGCTATGAAGGGGGTTGGTCAGGCAGACGCAACGTGAGCTTCGGGCTCCGCTTGTTTGCTGGGTAATCACTATCCGCTGGACACACCGTTGGAACGGACCTTGATGTGAGGCTTGCGTTACCACGTGACCAACACGTTATAAATTTCACTCTATATACGAAACCATGTCTCTACATGCCCCGTTGGCAAAGGTTGTTTTACGACCCCTGGCTGGCTATTTGTCAGTTCCGGGGCTGGCAATTGTATGCATTGTGGTGCTGACAAATGGGCAACTTCTGTGCATATGCGGGGGTCGAGGTTTTCAAAATGAATTTAGAGCAGTGGCACGTCAGACGATGTCAGCCGGTTCAGCTAACAGGGTGCCTCAGACAGGAAAATGACAGCACATAGATGAGTGGCAGAAGCACTAAGCATTGTCCAACACAATTGTATGCCTTTGCTCTGGCATAGGGTGGGCTCACCGGGTGGTCATCAAGTTCTTCACAGCCCCGCACTGAGGACTGCGCTCGATGCCGTTAAGACCGCAGGGCCAGTGAAGCATGCACGGCCGACCGGGTGGCGTTTTTGGATGTGTCATAGCGTCTGATATTGTTTTTCTTTTGAGGGTGATCGACGTGATAGTTGTAACATAAGGTTATTAGCATGCATACAGTCACAACGTGCATGCTGGTCAATTGGAGGCTTGCACTCTGTGCGGGGCGGTGATTATTAAACCGACCACCAAAGATGGGCATATCGTAGGTATCATAGCCGCGAGGCGGCAGCCCGGTATGCGTGGGGGGTAGAGTTAAGCCCTTACCACTATATCTTAGGGTGATCTACTCATTGGTGAGCTCACGTGCATCTGGCGGGATACATACAGCAGCCGATGTCAGTAAAGCTTGGTCTGAGCTGAGAGCGGCGGAGACGGGCACGCAAGACCATGTTACACAAGGTCAGTATTCCTTGCTGTTGATTGTGTCTGTAACTGTTAATTGTACGTTTTGTATATGGTGGGCATAACTAATGGAAAAAGTGGCCAGAAACGACAGCTACTAACAGTGCCATAGCCTCGGAACGATCACGACAAAGTGGGAGGCGCACATACCGGGGGCTCAGGCCTCAGCACTGCAGCAAGGCTCATGCAGATGACGGATGGGTGCTGCTAGCGGGTGATTGTAGGGGTTTGTACAGGGTGCTTGCTGTCTGCCAGTGCCACGCTTTTCCTCCCCCCATGCAGAAACACCATACCTCATGGGGCAAAGCTGGCGGTCTTACCCTCGAGCACTGCAGAATCAGAATCTACATTCAGATCTGCCTCTGTGCAAGTGCAACCCTCACCCACGCCAGGTGCGTTCAGACTTCACTTTACCTTGTTTCTTCTGAGCTCAGCGCTTAGTCCGACCGACCACCACCACAGAAATGGCTGCAGACTGACATAGGCCACCACAACGTTACGCACGCGGGAAGCAGATTAGGTTGAGTCTGCGCGCTGCCGCGCAGATCACTCTATCCTTGGCTTCCGGCGTCTGTGCCAAGCACCGCCGCCCTTGGTGACATTGAAACACCCCGGCACCGCTGACTGCCAATCAGAAATGAGGAACAGAGGTCGGTGCGGAGCCAGAGGCCAGGGCAGTGAAAGGGAGGAGGGGAGTGGAGGTGGGGGGTGACTCACTGTCAGGGCTTGGAACTGGAAGATAGTAAAAGTGGAAGCCGGGGTCAGAGGCCGCCAAATCCTGCCAGGGGACGCCACCAATATGTATGTATCCGATTCCTCGTGGCGGCCCCTGGGGTTTGGCGGCCCTGTGCAGGTGCACACCTTGCACATGCCTAAGGCCGGCCCTGCTCTCAATCTTGGGTAATCATTAGTAAACAACAATATATCCTGTCTGCTCCAAGGAACATGTACATATCCTCCTCCAGGTATCTCTCTCATAGGAAACTCAGTTGTTACTGCCTCCTTTTCCCTGACCGGAAAGGCTAATGTGGATTTGTCACTATTTTCTTCCTTCTTCGTTGCCCACTTAAGCCTCCATTTACTTACATCTCCCCATCTTCGCAACAGCACAATTAATTCTTTTATCTGTGCTATTCTCCCAGCGGTATTCATATTTTCAATGTCTTTTTCTGCGAAATCCACTCTATATGATTTCTGCAATGATTTGAATTTTGAAAATTCCACTCCCAATTTGCTTGTTAATTCCTCCAATTGATCGTACACTGTTTTTGATTTCCATGTAATGCTTTTACACATAAAAATAAGTTCATCGTCCTGATATGTTTTTAGTCTATCCGTTCCAATTGTTCCAATAATTAATTCTTCCATATCTACTTTTAATTTTGGTACATCCAATTCTTTCGGTTAATTTTCTTTTAATGTTAGAGTTTTAATCCAGTCACTCAATTCCTTATCTGACGGTCCTACAGGAGGTTTTATTAAATATATTTTATCTAGACTTTTCTCTGGTGTTGCAGAGTCGGATTCTGCCCCAATATGGTATTTATATAATGAACTTTGATTAAAAGACAATTCAGGTGAATTCATATTAACAGTCCGCTTTATTTCTGACAAATCAGGATGAATATTCTCTCTTACTTTCTGCAAACCATGTTTTAACGGGATTGTCAATCTTGGTTCTCTTATCCTCTGATTTTCAAATACTGGTATTACCGTCCCTATCGTTACAGGGACAGTTACTGCTTCCATGTTTTTAGTAAGGTTCTGAATTAGTTCATGTGCAGAACGTTCATAATCAGAAATATTTGGTTGCACATCACTCCGATTTTCACTACTTTGCACCCTTCTGTGTGAATCATTCATTGGTACAGGAGTACCTGTAATTCTGGCTTCCACAACAGGTGTATTTGGAATATATCTAACTTCCACTCTATCTGGCACATCTTTTAAACTTGAATATGGTCTTGGGGTCTCATTATTTCTTTCCTCTATTACCGGAGCATTCGGAGTAGTCCATAAAGAACTTTGTTGATATGGTGGCGGTCTCCAATTTAATATTTCTTCTAATGCAACATCTTCTGATTCACTATCACCATAACTTTGCTTCACTGTTTCTATATTCTTTTTCTTTTCTGTACATTTCTGACCCTCATATTCATCCACTAACCTAACTGGATACATACCATCAAACATATTACTGTCTCTCCATCTACGCATTCTGCTCTCATGTGTTTCACCCGATAAATTTCGACCTCTACCTTTCGGTCTGATATGCCTACCTAGCCTTTCACTTTCTTGCTCATGCATCTCATCCTCCCATTCAACTAAAGTCTCAAATTGTGTCGGTCTAGGTCTCGGCTCGAGCTTCATCATCTCAAAACCGCCGAATCAAGTGATCCTTCTTCAGGAAAAGCTAACACACCATCATCCTGAGTATACCTTGCCCAATTCTCTAACCAAATGCATGTATGGTAACCATATTTTGATAACATGTAAGAAGCGGGCGTTTTCGGTGGAGGAAGTAATTTTCCCTCTCTAGTCACAATTTCTTTGTCTTTTGAAAATACATTCTTTAATTTCTTAAACCATGAAGGTTTCTTCTTCTCTTCTTTGTAATAATAAGACATTTTCCAGTAACTCTCTGTCTTTCAAAAGTTTGCGTACTTCCCTGTTTGCTGTTCCGTACGCCAACCTATCACAGTGCGGTTTACACTAACGCACCAATTAGAACAAGATACGTCTTTTTAGTGCTTAATCAATCACTTTGCTGCTTTTTCGTGATGAACCTATCAGCTCCTACTCTGTCTTGGTCACGAGAACCAATCCCAGCGCGACATTTTTGACGTCACCAGCGCTCCGGCTTCTGCAGCACCAACTGGCCCCTCCTTTACAGGGTTTTTTCAAGAAGCCGTATTTACAAGATATTTTACAAAATCAGTTAGTAACTCACAGAAACCAATACCATTTGCCTGTTTCGATAATAAAGTGTTAGAATGTTCTCAATCACACAAGTATTCTGTAGCTGGAGTAGACGACGCTTACCTCCACAGAATTTTAGACTCTTCGATAAAGCAACACTACTGGCCTTACCCTTCTATCAGGCAATAACGAACTTGTTTCTCCAGGAAAGCACATACAGAAATCTTTTTCACCTCCTTTAAGACAATCCCAGAGTTTCACTGGAACGCATATTGCAATTTCATTTACACACGTTCATACAGAAATCCCTTCCCAAATTTACATGAACTCTGTAGCATCAGTGGGCAGCGCTTACTTCTAACCCACCACAGAATTCCTCTATCGTTAGTAAAGTAGACGCCACTCCTTAACCCTTCTATTAAGCTCAGGTTAAGTCCTACTACTCTCTTCAGCGATATGTTTTAGTCAGGATACGCAATGATCCCTATACTTGAAAGCCGAGATTTCATAGACTGCCCTCACTATGCATTTATCCTTTCACACCTAATGTCCCTAAACAGTGATATGCGACAATACCACCGCAGTATACGACGATACTACTTCTTTGAAACAGACCAATGCACTGTGCGACTTTACTTGCCACACTTCCTCTGCCTGCAGACAGAGGCACTAGCTTCACACAACACTTGGAAGCTTTTTCTGAACTACATATAACATAATACAAACTCAACAGATGTTAATCCATAATTCTGTATATCAAACTCTATATAATACTTTATACATAATCCTAGCTAATTTCCTTAGCAACCACTACTTTGCTACAAAGATATAACTGCTACAGCGGGACTCCAAAAATATATTCTAAATCAACATGGCCATTTCCCCGAATCCTCAGAAAACACATTCATTCAACAGTGGGGCCCATTACACTGCACACTTACTCTGTTCATTTAATTCGTTTCACAGATCTGGCCAACGAACCAGGAGTCCTACTATAACATTGGCGGAGTGTCTAAACCTATTTAACTATTTTTTATTTACACCTGCAATGTAAAGCAATTTATAATGGTTTCATTTAAACACCATTTTATTCAGACACACCACCATGATGGCAATGGATCTGCTAGAACGAAAACTATGCGTAGGAAAAACCAAAGACCAGCTTTTACTTCTCCATTTATCTAATTTTTATTCAAAGCAAACTTTTAGTATGTCCGACATTTAGGCATTTATTTATTTATTCGATAAGAATCTTTTAACTTTATTTTTGTTAAATGATAATTTATTTTAAAGCTCAGAAATAGACATTTATTTAAAAGTTCAGTAAGAAGTTTAGCAAAGAACAGATAGTTCCAAATGCACTCTCTCCTAACATCCCTAGCTAACACCCTCATCTTATCCTAATAGTCCTGCAAAGAAAATCAAATAAACAATAAGAAAATTCTTGCATCCAAGAATTGATCTTCTGCAGCGGGAGATCGCTGGGAGCTGGTGAAGACGCACAGACATGCGGAATCATGGGAAACAGGAGAGGGCAGACAACGCCATACCCTGGGAAGAGCCAGACCCCCCGGAGGCACCCAGAGGACGGCCCATCCACCCGGGATGATATGGCAGGGTCTAGATTCCGCACCCTGGTGAACCTGGGTCGTGCCGAGGGAGGGGAGGAACTGGGGGACAGCTTGTCTGGGAGCGACGAAGGAGAGGAACAGTCGCTACACCCCTTGGTGGCAGCCATTAACGAACTGGAGAGTGACGCCACTGTCTGAGAGCCATGTACTCAGGACGATGGCAAGGACGCAAATGCATGATCGAGGGCCACACTGGATGGATGAGATCTGGGCTCTTGGACCGGAGGCAAACAAGTTGCTGCACGCTCCCTATTTTTCTTTTTGTAGTTATTTATATAGTTCTTTTTCCTCTTTCTAGACCACCGCACAGGACTGCGGATATAGAGTGAGAGTTGTACTTGTAATTGTTTCCAGCAGACACGTTGGGCTAGGTCTGTAGAAAATAGGGGAACAGAGGGGAGCGGCAGACATTTTCTTCCTCGGAGCAGGGTAGAGGATGGGGCTGAAGGGGGAGGAAGGTGGGGTGGGGGGAGCGGGGGGAACCGGGATTGTTCAGAAGGGCCACATGAAACAAATGTTCTAGTTGGGGGGGGAAACGGGGGGAGGGTGAAGAGTTTCGGAGGTGAGGGAGGGGGGGGGGGGTTACAACACACAGGTCACACATTCCTAGGCCCGAGATTCCGCATCCATACCAAGAATCCGCGTTCATGCACAGAGACCAGGACAAGATGCCAGGTGACCACGCGAGAGAGATTCCAGAACAGGAGGGATTTAGTGTTCTCACATGGAACGTGAACGGACTGGGTAGTAAAATCAAGAGAGGGTTAGTAAATGCATACATAAAGAGGCAGAATCCTGACGTGATCCTCCTACAGGAGACACATCTTAAAGGCACACATTGTGCATTCTTAGCACGGGGGCAGTATAGAGTCCTTGCACACGCTGGGTTCACTACAGGGTCCAGAGGAGTGGCAATAGTCATGAAGAAGACCCAGCCCTTTCGCATAGCCCAGACATTTAATGACCCCCAGGGGACCTATGTAGGGGTGCGAAGGGTGTGGAAACACAGGGAATAAACAATAGTTTCTGTTTATGCCCCCCCCAGGCTGCGACACTCAGAGGGGTGACTGACATACTAATGGATACGGCAGACACCACTCAAGTCATTGGGGGCGACTTCAATGACATGATGGAACCCACACTAGACAGGACGAGCACTGGACACCGTGATGAGTCGCAGACCTAACTCTCCAAAACATTCAATAATATAGGGCTCACAGATGTCTACACCGGAACAAAAGACCTACTCCTATTTCTCGGGCTCTCACAGAGTCTATTCGAGACTTGATTACATTTTCCTACCCAGACAGATTCTGACAAGAGAGAATATAGCGGAATATAAAGCGAGAGGGATTTCGGACCATTCCTCACTTCTGGCAAGAGTAGGGGGTGGAGGGGTGAGGAGAAAGGCACCTGGAGGCTGATGGCATGGGACTTACAAAACTCTACCATAATTAAGGGACTTAGAGCAGACGTCAAGATCTACATAGCAGAAAATGAAGGCACAGTTAAATCCAAGGTGGTCTTCTGGGAGGCGTTTAAGGCGGTACTAAGAGATAGGGCCCAGAACAGACTTGCCGCAGAAAGGTGGAAATTAGAGACCGAAGTAGGGGCCTTAGAGACGCAAATACTGGAACTAGAGGGGGAGTATCAGGATGATAGGGAGACGGGGGCACTCCGGAGGCTGATGGACGTGCAGCATCAATACGGAGAATTAGTTACGAGAGAAGCTAAGACCCAGGCATTGGCCACACTGCACCAACTATATGACGTAGGGGATAAATCAGGAAAGTTACTGGCGTGGCTCAGTAGGAAGGAAAGCTCTGTCAGGTGGGTGGAACAAGTCAGAGGCCCCAGGGGGGACACGGTCAGATTCGACCTTGATTGCAGAGGCGTTCGCTGCCCACTATAAGAGGTTCTATAGGGCAAAAGATTTGGGGACACAGGAAGAGGCATTGAGATACATGGAAATGACTGAATTACCGGTCCTGTCCGCGGACGACCAAAGAGCGCTGGAGGCGGACATTACCCTAGATGAAGTAAAACTAGCCCTAGCTAAATTGAGAGCAGGGAAATCGCCAGGCCCGAATGGGATCCCAGCAGAATTCTTTAAACGAACGGCGGATTTATTGACGCGCCACCTGCTGGGGCGGTTTGAGGATGCAGTACAGGAGGGGAGGCTCCCGCCGGACTTGTGCATGGCAATGATAATCCTGATCCATAAAGAGGGTAAACCAGCGGACGACTGCACGTCATACCGCCCCATCTCCCTCTTGAATATAGAGGTGAAGCTGTTGGCGACCATCCTAGCTCTCCGCCTCCGGGCGGTGATATCAGAACTAGTCCACCTGGATCAGACAGGCTTCCTTCCGGATAGGACCACCCGTCTGAGTCTCAGGCGTACTCATAACTGGTTGCAGGAGGTGAGGGACAGGGAGGAGCCCCATTGGTTCATGTCATTGGACGCCGAAAAGGCATTTGACGCAGTGCATTGGCCTTTCCTTGAGGGGGTACTGACTAATTTCGGCTTTGGCCCTAAATTTCAGACATGTTATGTTAAGTGTTTTTTAAAGCGCGCAGCTGCCTCAGCAAAGAGGCGTCCCGGCGCTGGCAAATCTAAATGGTACAAGATCCAATGAAAGCTAGCCAGCCAAAATCCAGAAGACTATGTTGAAGGGAAAAGGAGGGTTTTAATTGCTTTCCTAAAAACTAGCACGTCCTCCATTCCACGGATAGTGGCCGGCAAGGAGTTCCATAGCTTAGCTGCCATGAACCGAAACGACCGACCCCCAATACGGCAGAGTTTAATCCGTGGTACAGTCACCAGGTTTTGTCCTAGCGAGCGCAGGTTACGATAAGGAACATATGGGGTCAGAAGGGTACATAGAAATTCGGGGCTCCCAGATTTAAAGATCTTAAACACCAGACACAGAGCTTTGAACTGAATCCGTGCATAAATCAGAAGCCAATGTAACCCTTTGATCGTAGCTCTGACCGAACATCGGCGGGGAAGTCCCGCCGAATTTTGGACCCGTTGGAGTCGTTGAATCTCGGCTTTTTGGCCCCCAAGAATAGCACACTAGCATAGTCCAATCGAGCTAAAATAGTGGATTGGACAATGAGCTGTCGTACTGCTGGTTCAAAGAACTTCAGGAGAGGATTGAGGCCTCTTAGCAAGCCCATACATGTAGCAAGCCCATACATCTCGCTTAGTGTGGGTCTGAAAGCTAAGCAAGGAGTCCATCCAAACTCCCAAGTTCTTAACCAAGGTCTTAGGCATTGGCATAGTCCCTAAAGATGCCGGCCACCAATGCTCATTACAAAGGGCTGTGTTTTTGCCCACCAGTAGGACCTCAGTTTTGCTCGCATTAAGCTAAAGACAATTATCTGCCATCCACTAGGCCACTGCTGCCATCCCGTCTCTGAACCTAGTGGCCGATGTAGATGGCCCTTCAGCTTGGGTGATCACAAGCTGGGTATCGTCAGCATACGATACCATTGTTAGGTCCCAGTTCTTTGCCACAGCCGACAATGGCTGGACATAAAGATTGAACAGAGACGGGCTTAATGCAGAACCCTGAGGAACCCCTTGGCCTATAGGATGGGATGGGGAAAGAAACGGCGGGGCCGATATCTGGAAAGATCTATCCCTCAGAAAAGACCTGAACCATTCTAAGGCGGTTCCGGTAATCCCTATTGCCTCAAGGCAAATTAAAAGAATGTCATGCGATACCGTATACGCCTGCTATACACGGAGCCCATAGCCAGGGTTAAGATAAACGGTGTCATATCTCGTGACTTTCCGATCCAGAGAGGGACAAGACAGGGATGTCCACTGTCCCCTTTCCTTTTCGCACTTACAATTGAGGTGCTGGCGGGTAGAATCCGCCAAAACCTAGATATCAAGGGATTTAGGAGGGGCGACCCAGACCCAGCTGAGGAAAAAATTTCGCTCTATGTGGATGATGTCCTCCTTTACATTACAAAGCCAGACAGCACGATCCCGGTGCTTTTTATGGAACCGAAACGCTACGGAGAGCACGCGGGATACCAGATAAACTGGCACAAGTCAGTCCTCTATGACCCCAGCGGGCGCGGCAGCTGGACGGAATTGCCCGATAGGTTATTGACAACAACCGAGGGGTTCCAGTACCTCGGACTTCATGTGACGCTCGATCATAAGCAGTCATATGAGAAGAATGTCGAACGCATAATACAGAACTTTATGGAGGACAAGCATAGATGGCGGCAGCTCCCTCTCACCATACTAGGACGAGCAGCCATGTTTAAAATGATAACGCTTCCAAAATTCTTATATGCATTCCAAAATGAGTACTACCCCCTGCCGCATACGGTGTTCAGGGGAATAAGTGCCGAACTTTGGGACTTTCTTTGGCTTGGCAAACAGCCGAGGGTCGCGTTGTGTACTCTCCAACGTTACCAATATAGCGGAGGAATATCTCTCCCAAATTTGGAGGCCTATTATTGGGCAGAACATTTAGCCCCTATTAACGACTGGCTACACGCACCGGTGGACCACCCCACATGTGCCCTAGAAAGATATCGAATGGACACCCGGCCCTGTATTTATTACCTATATGGGGTAAGAGTAAGAGGAAAATCCTTCCGGCCATGGGGCTCACACTGGCAGTGTGGAATAAGGCGTCGACACGTACGGGATGGAAGAAAACACCTACCCGTTAGACCCCGATCTGGCAATGTACGTGGCTGACAGAACTGCATAAATTAAAGGGCTTCCAACACTGGGATGATATTGGGATTTCGTACATAGGGGACATAATAGCCAAGGGGGAGTTGAAATCTTACACTGCGCTACAAAGGGAATTTGGCCTAAACAGCACACAGATCTTTAAATACACACAACTACGTCACGCGTGGCGTGCAGAAAACATCCAACTGGACTCACTCCCGGAGTACGCACCCTTGGAGGGCAGATTATTGCAGGAACAAATCCCGGATAAGGTAGTGTCCCTCACGTATAAAACATTGATGAATAACATGACAGACGACCTGGGCGACCTCAAGAGGAAGTGGGAGACCGAGGTGGGTGAAATGGACACGGTAGACTGGGACACAGTGCTACTGCATCCCAGGGAGGTTGCCATTAAATCCAGGCTAAGACTTATACATACAATGTGTTACACAGAACATACTACGACAGGGTGAGATTACACAAGAAGGGTAGGATTAGCGATACGAGATGTCTGAGATGTGGCAGTGCTGAAGGAGACTTCTACCACGTCCTTTGGTCATGCCCTACAATACAGAAATATTGGCAAGAAGTTTTGAAAGAGTTAGGAGAGGTTCTGGAGGTTCCATTGCCATCGGATCCTAAACTGGTCCTTCTTGGAATGACTAATGATGTAGACCTTGCCCGTCCCCTGCTGATCTTCCTAGTCCTTGCTCTGGTAATAGCAAAACGGGATGTAGCTAAGTACTGGGGAACGGACACACCGCCACAAGTGGAAGAGTGGAGACGAGGGCTAGATGTCTATATTGCGGCAGAAAGGGTCACATACAAGGCGAGAGGTTGCCCCAAGAGTATGGGGGAAATGGAGAAAATTCATGGGCTGGATGGACATATAAAGGACCACCGATCTTTCTTGCGGAGACCCCGAAACCGAGACAAGCAAACCGCCCCTGATCGCACCGGACACTCTAAGGGTGGTATGAACTGGAAGGAATTTTCTGCTGAAGGACTGGGGGGATGAGGGGTTGAGGGGAAGGGAGTGGGGACCGAAGATGTTGTGACTGTAATGTTGTACCATGATAAAAAGCAAATAAAAATGTTTACAAAAAAAAAAAGAATCGATCTTCAGTCCGGCAGCATCTCCAGAGGAAATCGAAAGAGCCACCCCCTCTAAGCAAAATCAGGGGTTTCTATACACTAATTTCCTAACTTAATCAATCTAAAAAGTATCTAACATCACCAATTCGGGTTCTGATTGGACAGTTTGGGGTGGGTGAGCATCTCCTCACCATTACAACATAACATTCATGGTGAATCAGCAAAATTATAATAATGCTTTGTTTAGGACAGTCTTTGGCCTAGTCACTTCCTTAACTCGCAACGTCGCACTGCTTTCCCACGTTTTGAACACTCAACTGTCCATGTTTTTTGCAACCATCCTAGGTTCCGGGGCAAGACGGCCTTGAACCTCTCCAAGCACAGGCAGTTCACTTCTCACTTGCAGGCTTTAGGCACGCATGCGCTGTCCAGCACTTGCTCACAGTTTACCCAGGCAACCATTTTGTAACTGCCTCAGAGGCCACTTTTTGGAACTATCATAGAAACAAACACAAATTCATGTTAATTATGGTACTGAAACCCTTCTGTTTACCTCCCACCAAACTAATATTTCCCATTAGTTGTTACCTAGCAGATAAGCCACATAAATGCGCTTTATACTTACATATCCGACGACTTTTTGGCACAAAAACGTGTACAATAAGCATATTTAAACTACGTTTGTTTATATTTAAGCTACGCATTAGTTCACATCACAATTGCAACATATATTAGTTAATTATATTGCTTCATGCAGGCAAGATTAGTACTCCTGTGTGTAAAAAATGTATGCATCTTATACTATGGTTGATTAATTCATCACATCACACCATTAGTAAATTGTTAACGTTATGGAACATTGACTTTATGAGGGGTATACAAAATTTAGTTCATCCACCTCGCTCTATCAATGACTCACAGTGCGGAACCTGCTGGATTTATTATTGCTCAATCTGTGACGGCGCGGAAAGTTCTTTCTTGAGGAGCAGGATTGCGAACCTGGCTTGTGAGGACTGGGGCCACACCTATTGTATTTAGGGGCCAGGGCGCTTGGGCGAAGACATTCCCACCCGCTCACGCTTCAGTGGCCTAGGATATGGGGAAACCAAAAGGGAAGCCAGGAGTGGGAAACCAACCGCCGGATGTAGAGTCAAGATCGCAAAATTACTCGGAAGAGGCGGGCGCTTATCAAGATCCTGGGATGCAGCAACAATTCGATAGGATACTTGCAGCGATTGCGGACTCTCGCACGGCCCTGCAGCAGGACATTGCACAGGTGGCGACGGGACTGGGACTCCTGCGAGCTGACCACGCTAAGTTGGTTGACAGGGTGAAGCAAGCGGAGGATACGTTGCTGGAGGTGGCACCGGCCCACAAGGAGTTAGGTAGCAAGATGGTGAACGCACTGGAGCACATACAGGCTTTGGAAAAAAGGGCAGAGGACGCTGAAAGCCGGAATAGAAGGAGCAATATCTGAGTAGTAGGTCTGCCGGAAAAAGTGGAAACGGCGGACATGGTGAGGTACCTGGAAGAATGGCTGCGCACTGTGGTGGCCGCGGAGGGGCTCTCGCCTTTTACACGCTGGAACGGGCACACAGGGTGCCGGCTAAGCCTCCGCTGCCTGCACGTCCCCCTCGCCCCATTGGTGGCTATGTTGCTGCATTTTAGGGACAGGGACTTCTTGCTTCAGAGGGCTAGAAAAGACGGGCCATATCAAGTGGACAATAGTAAAGTGAAGATATTCCTGGATTATACATGGGAAGTCCAGTGCCGTCGTGCCTCCTTCCTGACAATCAAGAGTGAACTGAGATCGGAAGGCATTCAGTATACGTTGTTATTTCCGGCAAAGTTAAAGATAATGTTGAATGGTACTACGCAGTTTCATGACTCTCTGGAGGACGCTTGGGCGTGGCTGGAGAATTATAGAGCTGGAACAGATTGCACGGAGCGGCGCCACTGTGAGCCTGGTGGGGGCCTCCCACAGTGACAATCACAACGCCTTTGACGCAGGCGGCAGGTTGGGCGAAAGCCTTCGCAGGCGCAAACTGAGCTGGAAAGACAAGAAGCGCTAAACGCGGCAATGGCATTGTTGGGAGAACCATTGCTGCAGTCCCCAGAAAACACGGACTCTGAGCAGGACAAGGCCCAGTCGGAGGAAGAGGCCTCGGAGGCGGAGAGTAGTAAGCTACCACAGGTCACAACGGCGATGGCGGATGGACTCTTGGATGAGTAATGGTTCAACTCACGGTGCATGGTGGGGTAAACTGAGACCAATGACAGAGACTTGAGTGTAATCATTGTGTTATGATGGAGTGGTTACTAGACGGAGTGCCAGGGGATGTCTCTAGGTGATTGGGATGGGGTGGACCGGCGCCCTTGAGAGCTACACCCAAAATTCTGTGCCGCGGTGCGGGGGATCTGGGGGCTAGATGTCATTATTTGAGGGGTGGGGCCTGGGGTAGCTCAGTTTGCAGCGGGTCACCCGTTGGCTCGGAGTCCCCCCCACAGCCCATAAGGCATGCCATGCCTACAGTGACTACTGATAGGCTTAGGTGTGGGTTAAGAGTTGATATGGTTTGGATGGGGACTAGCAATGTTGTTCTAGGTCCTGTTCTTGGGGGTAGGGTGGGTATTTGGGGTCTGGGGAAAGGGTGGGGGTGGTGATTGCCGGTGTGTTCTGCTTTTTACGAGGGGAGGAGGTCCGATGGTGGTATGACAATGGGGGCAGCACCTGATTTGCGTTGCATCACATGGAATGTACGGGGACTCCACACGGTCAAGACGACACAAGGTACATGCATACTTAGTTAGGAGAGGTATGCATGTAGCGTTACTTCAAGAAACACACCTAACTAGGGCGGAGGGAATGGCTTTGCAGCGTAGGTGGAGAGGGCAGGTATTCAGCACATCATACTCTGCATTTGCGAGGGGGCACTGATCTGGATCAGGGCGAGAGTCCCGTTTCAAGTGATAAAACAAACGATAGACTCTGAGGGTAGATTTGAGGCAGTTGAAGGGTGTTTTTAAGGTAGAGAGGGAGCGTTTTGCAGCATTTATGCGCCAAATGTGGACCAGGCACGTTTCCTAGATAGGATTTCTGGAGTGTTAGCACATTATTTGGCATGCCCGATAGTGATGGGTGGGGACTTTAATTCAATAGCAGACCCCTTACGGGATATATCACACCCTCTCTTGCTGGACTCCCCGGTCCACAATTTGTCAAAGAACAGGCTGGACTGGCAGACCAGGTGGAATTTGGTGGATGTATGGAGGGCGCACCACCCGCAGGATAGAGATTACTCGCACTTCTCGTTGTTGCACGAACTACATGTTCGTCTGGACACGATATTATGCTCACAGTCGGTAGTGGCTACTGTAACCAACTCAGAGTACCTTACTAGGACACTCCCTTACCACAATCCACTGATGGTTACTATGCACTGGGTGAGGGAAAGATCTGCCTTGGAGATTGCGCCCAGAAACACTGGAAGATCCAGTTTTCTGTTGAGAAGTGGGTGAAGGGATTATGCACTACTTCGCTGAAAATGCGGGCACCGCCTCAACCAGGGCAGTGGAATGGGATGCCTTCAAGGTGGTGATACTGGGACTCTGCATAAGCAGATATGTTGGAGTGAGGAAAGTATTGTTGCAGGATGTGGAAAAAGCAGAACAACAGTTGAGATTAGCAGAACTAGCACAACCTGAGAGACCGGAAGCGCAGGCTGAAGTGTCCAAAGCTAAAGAGGCAGCGGAAGTGGAGAGGTTACGCTGCTTTGATTATGAGAGTTACATTGAAAAAACCCATGTTGAGGGGGACAAGGCGGGGACTCTACTTGCGTGGCTGGCCAACCCGACGCCGCAGGGGTCACCGATATTGGCACTGGCGACAGAGGATGGGGGTGCAGTGTACAAGCAGAAAGAGGTAATGACCAAGTTCTAGGAATACTACGAATCATTGTATGAGAGCAAGTTGGAGGCAGTAGAGGAGAATATTTATTCCTTTTTGGGGAATCTGCAGCTCCCGCACCTGGAGGAGGAGCAGGCGATGTACCTGGGTAGGGATATAACAGTTGAGGAGATTCGGAGTGCCGTCAAGAGCATGGCACGCAATAAGACGCCAGGGGTTGATGGGTTACCGATAGAGTTCTATTTGAAATATATACATCTACTAGCGTCAAAATTATTGGCGGTCTATGGAGAAGCTCGAGAATTGGGTCAATTGCCATTGTCAATGAGAGGGGCACTTATTATCCCGCTGCTGAAGCCGGGATGGGAGGGCATGGATGTGGCTGCTTATCGGCCATTATCGATGCTGTCCATGGATTACAAGATTCTCAGTAGAATCCTGGCTACACCCTTGTTGCAGCATATGACCAGCTTGATACATGAAGATCAAGCTGGGTTTAATCCTACTAGAAATACCACCACGAATATACGGAGGTTGGTAAGAGTTATGGGGGAAGCCTGAGTTACATCACCAATCGCAACCATACTGTCGGTGGATACAGAAAAGGCTTTTGATAGCTTAGAATGGCCGTTTCTTTACAAAACAATGAGGTGTTTAGGATTGGGAGACTCCTTTGTGAGCTGGACAACAGTGTTGTATTCATCGGCAGTGGCCAGAGTGAAAGTGGGGACGATGATTTCACCCAGGTACATAGTGGCATGCAGGACTCGGCGAGGTTGCCCGCTGTCCCTGCTGCTATTTGCCTTCGCAATAGAACCACTAGCAGCACACGCTTGGATGGGACGGTGGTATGAAGGCTTTGAGTACAGGGAGGAGCTGCAGCACATTTCACCATATGCGGATGACTTGTTGATGTTCCTGGCAGATGCGGAGAGGGCGCTAGCTGGAGCGACGAGATTACTGGTATATTTTGGTCGTATTTCTGGGTTAAATGTGAATTGTCCAAGACTTGCTTGTTTCCAGTAATACCAGGAAGGACGGCGCCAGAAATGACGCAGGCCATGCGATGGGAACCATCTTGCTTTGACTATCTTGGGGTACGTGTCTATCACGAAGCGGATGCTATTCTGGATGGAATCATAGGGAGGTGTACACGAGCACTGAAAGGAAGCATGGCATTCTGGAGTACACTGCCATTGTCTGTGATGGGTCGGATAGCCTCGTTGAAAATGGTGGCCCTACCTAGGCTGTTGTACTTGTTCAGAACATTACCAGTGTGGGTGTCAAGCTCATTATTCAAAGTATTGCAGTCCATGGGGGAGGGGTTCCTTTGGGGATCGGGAAGACGCAGAGTAGCGCTGAAGACTATGATGAGGCCAAAAGCAGAGGGTGGGCTGGCTGTTCCAGACCTAGAACTCTATTACCTAGCGCCACAGCTTCAGCTCCTTACACAAGCGGTGGCATAGGAGTTTAGGGGACCAGAGGACCTGCGGGGCAGGGGCATGCAGGGGCATATTTTATCCTTCATTATCCTACAGCAACGGTTAGACCTCGGGAGCCTTTCTCTGGAAGAAAAAACACTAAGGCTGTGCTGGAATCGGAGCCAGCGGCGAGCAGGTGCCTCACACCCTTATAACGCTGAAATTCTGTTGGAAATGGTTACGGCATTGCCCCATGGAGGAGACTGGTCGTCCCTGCAGGACTGGGAGCAGGCGGGAATCCAGGTGCTATGGGATCTATACGAAGATGGCGTTAAGCTTTCATATCAGGCGCTGCAGGGGCGATATGACCTCCTTAGGGGTGGATTCTTGATACATGTTGCCCTGGTCCGAGCACTGCAGAAGCATTGGAGAGGGGGACTGGCAGAGCCTACAACTACGATGGTGTGTCAGTATGTGGTCATGGCGGCGGGCACCTTTAAGGCTGTTACATGCTTATATGTGAGAATGCTGAATGAGACATTGGTCCCGCTAGACACACTAAAACTAAAATGGGAAACTGCGTGGGGGCAAATATTGCGCAGGGCATGGAAATGCACCAGGAACGCGCGAATGTTCAGCAGCCAGCTCTGAGCAAGTGACCTATCCCCTTTGCAGCCATCATTTGGGTAAATACAAGTTATAGACCATAATCCATCAAAAGTGCTTCACCTTTTTAAATATACAATTTCTTTTGAATTTTTGGAAAGCTAACAGATAAGATTATAAGATTCCAACTATCGATTTAGGTTGTTGCAGTACTCCTCGTTCACAAAGTCTGCAACCTATAGCTCTCTGTCAGAACCATTGGTTGATCTCATTATTAATATCAAGAATGTTGTTATTTAAATATAATCAGTGATATTAACACTGTGCCCACTCCCCCATGACCACCTAGAACTCTACTTGCTCAGCTTTAACAGAAGAGGTTGACCAACGGGGCACCAAAAGCGACTATCTAGTCAAAAAGGAGTTTTCCCTTTGGGTTTATTGGTCAATCAGCCACTTACTTCATTCTTATATCACAGATTAATCATTCACTTGTTCAAATGTACCCCCAATATCACAAAAATAGTACCGCAGAAGCATATATATAAAACTTATTCATAGAAACACATAATCTATTATTCAAATGAATAAATATGTGAAAATAATGCCAAGATCAAATTATCCTCCCTCCAGAGCATATAATTGTTATCAATACAGTACAGTGAGAAGAAGATTACAATCTCCTAATTTTCTTTTTATCAAGCAATTAAAAACAATAATTCAAACAATAGTGCACAGACATTTCATAAAAATACATAAAAGTGGACGCATGAATAAAGACAATAGACATAAAAAGGGAGTAGACAATCATATTTGTTTTATATAGTCACTAATCGATTATGGTCATTGATCAAGGTGCAAAGTATTATCAAATCAATAATATCTACAATGTCACTCAATGCCTGATCGATTTAGTACTGAAACATTTTTGCATCAACGCATTTTAGTGGATTCCTATTGTTCACAACAATCTTCCTCAGGATAAATAGATGCCTCCCACCATTAAACAGTTAATTTGTTTATCACTATAGCTGGGGCTCAAGCTTTTGTTGTTCTTTAAAGTTCCCAATATTGTCCAATATTACTGTGGACCAGTGTTGTATCTTTTATAATTTCATCCTTATATTGATGAGTTAATTCATGGGCAGTTAGGTTCGGAAAGTATCCACTTTTCTTCCTGATCAAGTATTATTTCAGTATTATTTCATCAAATCACGTGTATTTACTTTTATCCTGGCTCTTGGCTGATATCTTAACTTGCCTTTCTTTTAAGCGACTAAATGTTGCCTGACAAGTATAGAAAATCATGAATATTCTTCCTCGCGTTTGTCTGTTGAATGTTGGAAATAAAAATAACTTACTCAGCATACCAAGTTTTGCTTGCATCCAGCGTCCCTGTTTGTTGGCGGTCGGCCCTTGCCGTATTTTCGTGCTACCAGGAGCTTTAAACATCTCCATCAAAACCACGGATAAAGATATATAGACTTTGGCTCCTGGGAAATTATTTTCAGCTTACTTTTAGATGGTCAACCATTTTTGGCATTTACTATCCGTTATCATCTTTCACTACCGGATGTAAATTCTACAGGTGGAGATAGTTAATCATTTCCAGTAACATTTCCATCGCCATTTTGTCCTCTGCTTGAAGTGAAACATAATTGTGGAGATATCACTATAAACTTCAATCCAAATTAGAATCACTCCCATTACCTGTCTGGGACCAAAATATCACAAGATACCCTATAGGACTATATTTAGTTAATTCTGAGATTTC
Source organism: Lissotriton vulgaris (assembly GCF_964263255.1). NCBI lineage: Eukaryota > Metazoa > Chordata > Amphibia > Caudata > Salamandridae > Lissotriton > Lissotriton vulgaris. The sequence continues at coordinate 404,562,509 of NC_141687.1, forward strand.
AAGAAGCTGTTTTTCGACTGACTTATTAAACCCGCCACATTCAAACCTGAGTTATTTACTCTCTGAAATTCTAACAATAGACAGTCACCTGAAGAAGGCTCAAGAGCCGAAACGCGCGTAGTGGTGTCTACCGCTTTGCCTTCAACATTCTACACGAGTTTCATGTCTATTGATTTTGTATCTTTTCTTACGTAATTTTAACTGAATATTATAACAAAAAATAATCACCCAAAAAAACAAAACAAGATAACAAAGAAAAAAAGAACATAAAAGTCTATATTTATATATAAAAAGAATAATAAAGTTATATCAGAAATATCTAATGCTTATTGGTTTTGTATACAGTTGGACTTTTACACATCATATATATATGTGGTATATAATACCTTTGGTTTCACTTTAGAAAATAGTAAAATAATTAGTTTAATCTAATTTGTCACTTGGCTATAGACCTCTCCTAATCCTACTTTTTCCCTATGTATAGCAAGTGCAACAGTACTATATAGGGTCCCCTTTTTCCAAATATTTGCCACAACATATTGTTCATGTCATGGCCAGCCTATCAGGAAAGACTGATGCCCTTTAACCCCTTCGCTGCGGGGTGTTTTCACCCCGCCGTGCAGGGGGGAGGGGGGTCGCGCGCGGCGCCGCCGTGCTGGTGACAAGCTCAGCTCGTCATGAGGCACAGCAGAGCTGCACTCACGACGAGCTGAGCTAGTCACGGCCACACCTGTTTTTGGAACGTTCAGCACAGCGGGGAAATTATCCCCGCGTGCGAACGTTCCAACGGCCGTGACGAGCTCAGCCCGTCATGAGTGCAGCTGCACTGTGCCTCATGACGAGCTGAGCTCGTCAGCAGCACCCATGAGGTTAAAGTTAGTGTCAAAACCGACATGAAACACTGGTCAACCCTTCCCTTGTCCCTCTAAGGAAGATATGCCATCTTTAAGATGGTCTCTCTTATACCAACTCCAACCGCACCCATACCTAATAACTGTCTCGTGGTTTCGCCAAATTAATGCGATTATGGGGCGCTTTCTATGGAGAGGAGGCACAGCCAGGGTGGCACTATGCACTTGCATGCAATCCACATATGTTAGAAGTATTGCGTCTGCTGATATACAATCCTACCATGCTGCAGCACATCTCCAGATAATAAACAAATGGTGGTATGGGCCACCGGAAGAAGGATCCCTCATTTCAAGTTGAATAATGGATTATTGGTGAATGCGCAGTACATTCATTTCTTTACAGTAGGGTTGACCCCAAACACCTTCCCCCGGCAACAAAAGTAGTAATAATGACCTGGATACAAACTCTACGCCCTATGGGATGGTGGAACCGCCTTACGTGTGAAACTCCACTGTGGCAGAACTGTTTGTTTCTGCAAGTTGCAGACCTTCGGGGGTTCTGATACTGGGACCATGTAGGCATATCAACCCTCGGAGATGTCATTAAAGGGACTACCCTGAAATCCTTTGGTGACTTCCAAGGATTATTCACTATGCCACATACTCAATTTTTCAAATACTTACAACTGCAACATGCCCTTCTTCCCTTCATAGAGAGCCTAATACGCATATCAGAATTCAGCCTCTTAGAAGGCAAAATCCTTATAGGAGACCTGAAGGAACACAAAATATCCAAAATATACCAAACTCTTGTCACGAATAGCCCCACAACCCAAGATACGCTCAGGGCTGCATTGGAGGCTGACATAGGGCCTGTGCATGATGACGACTACGCGGAGGCATTACAATCCCCCTGCGAGGCTTCAGTTTCCAACAGGCTTCGCTTTATCCAGTTCAAATACCCACACAGGGTATATTATACCAGATCCAGACTGTGGAAAGCGGGGGTGATAGCGTCTTTGCACTGCCTCAGCAGCCATTCGGAGGAAGACACCCTCATACATACGATATAGACATGCCCGGTAATTGAGCGCTTCTGGCAGGAGGTGCTGACGTGCCTAGCAGAGGTTCTAGCATGACAGCTTCTGAGATCTCCCAAATTAGTGTTTCTACATAGCACTGAGGGCATAGGTGGGAATAGATATAAAAGGCATCTTTTTTTCTTGGGCCTCACCTTACCGAAATGTGACATTGCTAGGCAAAAGAAGGCAGAAAATGCACCCTGATTATAGCAGTGGAACACTAACCTAGATTACACAATGGACATGGAACTTCCGGTTTTTATAGCCTGGGGCTTCCCAAAAAAGCACACCAAGATTTGGACAAGGTGTGCCAGCTATAGATGCATTCCCCTTAAGACATACAAGGTAACAGATGGTCATACAGTTAAAACAGAAACAGGACTAAGATGATTACATGTACAAGCTATAAAAGGGCCTGATAAACGTGATATGAGACCTAGAGTGTACATACAATAGCATGTTGGGTACTACTAAGAATAGGTTACTACCAGTGTTGTGGTATTTAAAGTTTATGTTGCTCTTAAACTATGTAAAAGAAAATGGAGACTAATGATTAAATTGTGTCATTTTACCATGAGGTACATGTTTCATGTCATTTAAATATGCTGTATCTCTATCAAAATCAATAAAATATGTTTTTTTTTTTAAAAAGAGGAAGAATCCAGAGGATGCACAGCAGTATATTGGTAACTACTGTTATCCAGAATAGGACATACCTGACCCTCCATAACCGCAGTAGTACGATCTTCAAGGAGGAATAGTATCCTTGATGGGTTTAATGATTCCAGTAATGGAAAAAACATATCTGGAAGTAGAAGTCGGGACATCACAGAGAGGCAGTGTGACCATACACATAGGGCATGCATGTATGTAGTTGGTTGTGCGCCAATTTTTAAAATAAACAACTCTGATACGCAGTTCCTGGTTCTGCAGACTAAAACAATTGGCCAGATGTACGACCGTTTTTAGCGTTCGGAAAATCGAGCTGTTTGCGACCACTAAAAAGGGCTGTAGCATGTACAAACCCTGTTTTGCGAGTCGGTAACCTATTACCGACTCGCAAAATAGGGTTTACCAGTCGGTACTAGGAAGGGGCCTGCCAAGGGTGTCCCTTCCTAATAGCGAGCCACAAGGCCATGTCCGATTGTTATGCGACCGCAAATGCGTTTGCAAAACAATCGCAGTTTACCATCTACTTCAAGTAGGCGGTAAGCCAGTCACAAATGGGAAAGGGTCCTAAGAGGACCCCTTCCCCTTCGTGGCCGACAGTGAAAACGTTTTTAAGAGCTGGAAGTGGCACCACGGACCACTGCCTACTCTTAAAACAAACGTTTCATTTTCCTTGTTTAAATGCATCCGGTTTCCTTTAAGGGAAAGGGGCTGCGTTTTCTTTTTTTTTTTTTTAATTGCTTTATTTAAAGAGTAGTCACAGACATGATGGTCTGCTGACCCCAGCAGGCCACCATCCCGGTCAGTTTTGGTCATTCCCAATGGGTCCCAAATTGTGACTTGCCTCATGAATATTGATGAGGCATTGGGAATCGCTAAATGTGTACGAGACCCATTAGTACATTCCATTTTGCGAGTCCCAAATTGGGAGTCACAAAAAATCGCAGTTTGCAACCCACAAAAGCAAATGGTCGTACATCTGGCTCAATGCCCATTAATTGATATTTTAAAAACTATGGTACACTACAAGCGTTAGCTGTGTTGCAAGATATAAACTGGTTAGTTAATGGCATAAATGTTTTTCTTATGTTTGGTCTTTATCGCATCCATTGCTGAAGACTGCCCTTTAGTAATGGACTATGGTATGTGTTGATTCTATTAATGTGATACCCAAAAAATCCTAAATTGTTCAAGCTACTTGAATCTTTCACAACTGTACCTTTTTGTTCTTCAGGTATGAAAATTTTGAAGACCCCCTTGGGACCATTGACAAATTCCACTATGGGACTCACTATTCCAATGCCGCTGGAGTGATGCATTACCTCATGCGCGTAGAGCCTTTTACCACACTCCATATCCAGCTCCAGAGCGGCAGGTATTAACTATAGCCATGACACTGTGTATTTACTTTTTCATTACAAAGCTGTCTATCATTATACAAATGTGGCATTTTCTATGACTAGCCATGACTGTTTTTGGTTTTCTGATGTTTTCATATGAATATTTGCTATGAATATAAACTATGTCTAATGGTAATGCGGATACTGTTTTTGCCTCCTTCAGATTTCCCTCTGCCCATACCTGCTTGCTTGATCTTGTGTCAGCAGGAGAACCTCAGCTAAGGCCTGAGAGAATAATAGTAGCATCTATGATTTACAACATTTAAATGGTGCAAACCTGATTCGTTATTATTAAGACCTCTACTAGTAAAATAGCCCTAAGGTTCATTTGTTTGAACAAAAATTCATTAAAAAGCACCTATTTTACAAGTTGAATTTAAAATATATATATTTTTATTGTTGCATGTTGGATCCAGTATGAGAGCCATAAGTCATATAGCAATGTGACAAATACTAGGAGTGTTTCAACTGTGCATCATCAATTAGTTCAGTAAATACCATTTTAAAAATATAGAGAACAAACAAAATCAAAACAGCTTTTTGAGTTAAAGTGTCCTGTAAAATAATGTTTTGTAAATTTGTTTATACAGGTTTCTGTTAACATAAAGGCAACTAACATTGCAGCATAGTTAATTCAGTACATACATGTAGATCTTCCAAAGTGCAGTATATGTCAGGGTAGAGCAAGAGCGGTATCAAGGGCCTGAGAGACAGTCATCCGCCGTATTTTTAAGGAGAAGCGGACTGCAGGGGACTTTTGATCTGTTTTCCTGCCTACAGCGTTGGGGAAGGGAAACAGATTAAGGTTTTGCTCCTGTCCGGAGGGAGCAGTATTAGAAGCTGCTCCCTGTAGGCGGGGCAGTGCAAGCTCCTGAAGGATGTTGGGAGAAGGCTGAGGACGTGGGGTCCTTTGGGCTCCCCCACAGTCACCAACAAGGGCACTAACCTCAGTGTGGGCCACAAGGCAATGGGTCCCTGGGGCCGATGCAGCAACCAAAAGTATTGTACAGAGTTCCCCAATGGGAGCTAAAAAATTAGCTCAGCCTATCTTCTCTCTCACTCAGTAAAAAAGTGGGGGTTAAGTGCATGGTGTAGACCCTTTTCAGAATGTAAGGATACCTCACACAGGCTAACGGCAGGACCACTGCTGTTGTCCCAGCCGATGACCGTCCAGCGTCATCATCGGTATCCTGCTCCTACGACAGGCTGGCGGTGCAATGCCCGTCGGGCAGCAAGGGAAGCTGCACTTTGGCGGAGATCTTCTATTCTGAGCCAACGGGTGTGTGGGTGTGAGGGGCCTATGGAAGGTGCAATAGTGAGCGTGGTGGTGTGTCTTAAAAAAAGTCAGTAGAGTCCTAATAGAGAAGATTTTATTGGTCAGGCTCACTGCTTTATTAAAAAAATGAAGGGGTATTGAGGAGTGGTGAACAATGAGACCAAACCTTTATTCAACCCTTGTTGTGAAAACGGTCAACATGTTTCTCGCCCTAAGGGCGATTCATCAGGACCTTTATGCTCATATAATTGCTAGTATCCTCCAGATTAAGAGGACACTGGTATACGACCTGTGTAGTGTCGTTAGTTAACGGTTCCTTGCGAGGGACCTCCTAGAAGAATGAAGAGAAATAAGCAACCAGAATTGATGTCACAAGTAAATATGGACCGGAGTACATCATATTTGTGCCTATATCCGGGGTGTCAACGAATATGTGCCCCGTGGGTAGTGTTCTGTCTAGGTAGTGACAGGGTCGGGTAGTGCTGTGAGTGAGAGTGGTATAAAAATAATAACAACAGTGCGCGTGGGTGGAGCGCACTGCATGGTGCTGCCATGCTGAATCGCTATAGCATGCATCTAAGTGGAGGCGCCATTTTCTCGCCTGTGCATTGTACAGGATGGTGGTGGCACATCCTTGTTTTGTCGCCAATATTAAAATATTATGCATACACTTATAGGCTAAGATTTGAGCCATAAATGGTGAAAAGCCGCACGGTAAAGAACCATTAAAGGTGATTTGACACTCTGTTACAAGGTTAGTTCAACGCTGGCGGGAAGGTCGTGTATCCCAGCGAGGAAATAAGTAAATAAATAAGTAGACATGCCATGCTCGACGAGTGCGCATGAGTCAGCGCCAGTCTGCGAGTCCCTGTTCCACTTACCCGTTGGGATTCCTCTTTGAAGCCTCACGAGCTGTCCAGGTGGGGCCAGCAGCGAGTGAGGAATTCCTACGGGGAAAGTAGCGCATTTAGCGGGATCGTAAGGGAGAACTTACCAGCCGGTAACCCAATAGCGAGAGTGGGCTTGCTGCGTGTATAGACAAGTGACAAGCTGTATATCAGGGCTCAGATCCACACCTTACCTCAGAGGTCGCTGGTGGCGGGCATCTCTGCACCTACCCCTCCCACAGGAACTCAGATAACTGGACAGCCGGCACGGTAGTGAGACAAGGTCCGGTCTAGATAAGGGAGAATGGAGCGCGCGCAGAGGGGTGTGTCCCTCTAGTTGCTGGGTTACGGCACGCTGGAGTAGAAAGCAAGGAGGGGTTAGCTGTGGATAACGCGGCCCGAGCCACACTAAACTGGGGCCATCTTGGAATGGGTTTGGAACTCTGGCAGGGCATGTTTAAGGCACTTGGAAGCGGACAACTAGTCCAGATTATTAATAACTGTCTGGCAGGTATCGCCCAGGAATGCGGGAGTAAAAGGCAATGAGGCGTTAGCTGAGGATAGCGCGGCCCGAGCCATACTAAACTGGGGCCATCTTGGAATGGGTTTGGAAGTCTTAGCAGGGCATGTTTAAGGGACATGGAAGTGGACAACTGGTCCAGCTTAATAGTAGCTATCTGGCGGGTATCGCCCAGGTGTGCAGGAGTAAAAAACCAAAGACGGGGTTGGCTGGAGATAATGCTGCCCTAGCCATCCAAAACGGAGGCCATCTTGGAATGGGTTTGGAAGTGTGGCAAGGCATGTTAAGACACTTAGAATTGGATAACTGGTCCAGATTAATGACTATCTGGCGAGTGTCGTCCAGGGCACCCCATCATTCAATCCCAATTCATCGCTCTGAAGCCGATGTATCCATCTCTGTTCATATCTGAACAGGGCTTGTTGGTTCAGGTTCGGTAAAGACTCAATGACAGTCCATCGGATGTTCTCTGGAGAATGATTATTGTCCTTGCAATGTTCGTAGAGCTTTGTGTGTGTCTTGTGACATCGGATGTTACTATTGTGCTCCATTATTCGTTGCTTAACAGGACGCATTGTCATCCCGATGTACAACGATTCGCAAGGACAAATCAAAACATAAATGCATCTTGAGCTGTTGCAGTTAGTATGTTTGTTCAGTGTCCAAGTGAAGTTCTTGTTAAGTACAACGGTCTTGCCCTGGATGGTCTGGGGGCAGACAACACATGAACCACAGCGATAGTGTCCAGTAACTGGGGGGAGGTCCCAAAGCGTATTAACAGATTGAACGCTGGTTTTCTTAGGACGGGTATGGATAAGGGTGTCCTTGAGGTTAGCCGTCCTTTTGAAGGCAAACCGTGGGCGCGGTAACTCCATTCCTGCCGAGTTGAGAATGCCCCAGTGGGTACTGACAGTTTTTTTAATGAATGTGGAGTTTCTTGTAAATGAGGTAACACAGGTAATCTTGTCATCTGGCTCCTGGGGGTGTGTCTCAAGTAGGGCCTCTCTGTTGTTGTGGAGGGCTCGTTTGGTAGAGTTTTTCAGAAGACGTGTAGGGTACCCCCGGTCCAGGAGTTTGGTTTGCAGGGCTTGCGCTTGTCGTTTGTAGTCAGTGATAGAACTACAGTTTCTCCGAAGGCGGAGAAATTGTCCAAAGGGGAGATTGTCCCTAAGGGATCTCGTATGGTGACTGGAGTAAGGCAACAGACTGTTCCTGTCAGTCTCCTTCGTATAGAGACTGGTGCTGATTGTAGTTGGCTCCAGGGTTATGCTGAGGTCCAAATAGGGTATGGATTTGTCGGAGATGGTGCCCGTGAACTTAAGAAAAGGGTCTTGTTGGTTTATCCATGTACAGAAGGCCTCACAAGTCGTCCGATCTCCCTTCCAGAATACCAGGATGTCGTCGATGTACCGACGCCAACACGTGAGATTTTCACGGAATGGGTTGTGTTCAGGGGGGTAGATGCATTGTTTCTCAAACGATGCCATGTAGAGGCATGCCAGGCTCGGCGCAAAGGTCGAGCCCATCGATGTCCCGCGGATCTGGAGGTACAAATTGGACTCATATTTGAAAAAATTTTCAGTTAATGCAATATGTGCCAACTCCATTATGAATGAAACCGGGGTAGGGGACAGCCACTCCTCTTGTCGTAGGAGGGAGTCAACTACTTGCAGCGTTGCCTGTTGGGGTATATTGGTGTACAACGCTTCCACGTCGAGTGTCAAGAGAAGATCAATATCCTCCCTGCCGTCCATATCATCGATCAGACGAAGCACATCTCTCGTGTCCTGCAAGTAAGAAGGGATGGATTTAACCAGAGGTTGTAGGAAGGCATCACAGAATTGAGAAAGGGGTTCTAGAATTGAACCGATGCCAGACACGATTGGTCTTCCTGGGACTGGGGTGGTGCCCTTATGTATTTTAGGCAGGGTGTAAAAGTATGGTATGACCGGGTCGGTGGTTACCAGAAATTCTGCCTCTTTTTTACTTAACCATTCGTTGGTCTCTGCTTCGATGACCAGAGACATCACGGTGGTGGTCAGTCGGTTGGTTGGATCCTCTGTCAGTAATCTGTAATGGGTCGTGTTTGCTAGTTGGCGTCTACACTCCTGATCGTAGTCGTCATAATTTTGTATGACAGTCGCTCCCCCCTTATCTGCTTGCTTGATGACAATTGAAGTGTCCTTACCAAGGGAGGAAGCTGCCTGTCTTTCAACGTTGGAAAGATTGTTAAACGGTTTGATTGAGGGTTTGTTCTTCATAGTTCGTAGAACGGCTCTTTCAAACGTCAAGACCTCTGGTGGAACCATCCCATCAGTGGGGGTGAATGAGGAAGGCTTCCTGAGACCCGTGTCTTCACAGGGTAAGTCTGGCCGATTGTGGAAAAAGGCCCGGAGACGTATCTTCCTAAAGAACTGCTTCAACTCGATCATCTCCTGAAATGAGTCGGGGATCGGTGTAGGGACAAATCCCAGTCCTTTTTCCAGAACGGTCTCCTCTGTAGTAGTCAGGTTTCTATTGGAAAGGTTCACGATCAAACTCTTCTCCCTCTGGTTGTCGCGCTCCTGGTTTCCACTCCCGATGGCTCTGGCATCTGGTCTTGCCACTGTACACCCTTGTTCCCGCCTCGCTTTCGCCCTCTTCCTCTGCCCCAACCTCTGCCTTGAAAAGGAGGCGGATTAAGGGGGTAGAATTGCGGGGGGCCCTGAGGGTAGAAGGGATATTGCCACGGTGGTGGTACATGGGGTGGGCCATGGAACACTGGTCCTTGATGATATCCTTGTTGCCAGGGACGTGTGGGTCGTGTATTTCTCGCCGGGTAACCTCCACTGGAGTCACTGCTCGTGGAGCCCCGCCTGTTGTCTGTGCTCGAATTATCGTCTGAAGAGTAGGTGTTCTTCTTTCCTTTGTAATCATCCTTGAGGTAAGGATAGACCTTCTCCTTTGCAAATTTGGCTATGTCTTTCTCCAATTTGGTGGTTTTCTGTTTGAGCAGGAAGTCATGGTGGTCAGCCATCTCTTGGTTGATCTCAGCGAGTTTTGTTGTAAATGCTGGTTTATTGTTTTTAGACGTGGCACTTTTCATAGTTGCTTCTATGGCAGAGATTTTCTCTTGGAGCGCTTCTGACAATCGTTTGGCAGTCTGGCTGATCAGAAACAGCAGGTCCTTGGTACACTTCCAGGAGACCTGGCACCAGTCTACTTTAAACCGTTTGTCGTCTAGGAACAGCCTAGGGACGATGTTAACAATTAGGCCCTGTGGTGCTATATTGCTCCTCAGGTACTCTGTCATCATTAACCCGTGGATCGTTATCCTGATCAGTTCTTTCTTCATCTCACTTAGTTGGGACCACTCATCAGAAGAGGTTCCTGATGCGGCAGTTGAAGGATTATTGAGGAGTGAGGGCGTGTTCCTTAGTGTTTCAGCAATAGTATCTTCGTTAAAGCTGAGGCCAGGGACATCCTCCATATTGGTGTGGGATGGTGGCGGGGTCGGGGTGCCCTGTGCTACGTAAGCCAGAGCAGAGTGTCAAAAAACCACTCAACAGAGTGTACTGGAGGTCTACTATGCGGCTTGGTCCACGGGGCGGGAGATCCTCGCCCCTGGTAACCTAAGGCAAAACGATTCCCGTGCAAAAAGCACGCTGAAACTGGTATCAAACAGGGGGAATAGGGGGGGACGATTTTTGAGTGGGGTCCAATGTACTCGTCCTAGGAAGCAGCAACCAAAAGTATTGTACAGAGTTCCCCAATGGGAGCTAAAAAATTAGCTCAGCCTATCTTCTCTCTCACTCAGTAAAAAAGTGGGGGTTAAGTGCATGGTGTAGACCCTTTTCAGAATGTAAGGATACCTCACACAGGCTAACGGCAGGACCACTGCTGTTGTCCCAGCCGATGACCGTCCAGCGTCATCATCGGTATCCTGCTCCTACGACAGGCTGGCGGTGCAATGCCCGTCGGGCAGCAAGGGAAGCTGCACTTTGGCGGAGATCTTCTATTCCGAGCCAACGGGTGTGTGGGTGTGAGGGGCCTATGGAAGGTGCAATAGTGAGCGTGGTGGTGTGTCTTAAAAAAAGTCAGTAGAGTCCTAATAGAGAAGATTTTATTGGTCAGGCTCACTGCTTTATTAAAAAAATAACAGCTCGAGGAAGGAGGGCTGTGTGCCTCACCTCCTCTTTATTTTAAGGAGTGGCCCGGGGAGGTGGGGCACCCAGGGCTATAATAGGCTTTCGGTCCACCTCCCCTTTTAATATATATGGAGGGGCCCAGGGAATGGGGTTACCAGTGCCACAATAGGCTCAGGGAGTGGGGCCACTTGGACCCCCACCCCTTTAAATTAAACAATTGGCCCTAGGGGATAGGGTCCCCAGTGCCTAAAGAGTCTTGTTGGGGGGGCCATGTGTCCTCCTCCCCTTAAAAATATATATGACCCTGTGTAGGCTCGGGAAGGGGCCCCATGACCACTCTTCCCTTTAAAAAAAACACAGAACGGCCTCAGGGTCTAATGAGGCTCGGTGAAGGGGTCCTTACCATGCACTGCTAATTACCCCATATATTACCTCACTCATGACATCTTCTATGACATCATTGATAATATCACTGCAACATTTGAAGATGAGAAAACTGCATGATGGGCGCACAAGTAATAGATGCTTGAGATAACTATAACTGGTGAATTTCTGTGGTTTTTAGAGTTTAAAACGTTGTTACTGAACATTTCACCGTTAACGTTACTTTAAACTTTGTTTTTTTCAGTGATACATAGTCAATAAAAAAATAAAGGTTAAAACATAGTTATAGTTAGGGAAATTGTATGTATTCTCTTCATACAAACCAAACTTAAAGGATGCAAACACAAGTTATTTATTTATTTATTCCTTTTTATACAAACCAAACTTAAAGAACACAAAAAATTAAAATTTGAAAGTTAGTTACACCTTAAATGCATGCACCAGCTTCACATTCTTATAACTAGCGTTCACACAGCCACTATACCATGTACTGTTTTCTCAGAAATTATGGAATTTGAGATGTCATAAATGTTATAAATGCTATGAATTCAGATAGTTTAAGTGATGTAATATGAAAGGGTATAATTAGTGTTTGGAAGAGTGACGTATTCTAGTTATTGCTGACGCCAGACCCTATTCACCTCAAGGACATGGGCTGCCACTTCCGCTTGCACCGCCTGTGTGTGTTGCCTTGCATGCTGAGGGCTCACTCCAACTGAGCCCAGGATTCTCTGCCATTACTGTAGTATTGCACAACAGCACTCAAGCTTTTAGACTCACATGCCCGATATCAGGTCCCTTCACTGCAGCAGCAGTATGTGTAGATTGATGTGCATGAGGAGCAGAGAGAAAGATTTCATTGGGGGTAACGGAGGATCACCAACAGAACACAGCTACTTCTTTTTACTGCTTGCCAACTGACTCCTCATTCTCTCTCCGACTTGGCTTGAAGTTAAAACTCTGACACCATTTCCTCTGGTTGGTAAAATGTTCGTAGCAGAGGGGTCAAGAGACATACAAACGGGCTGGAAAAAAAGCAAGTTACCTATGGTAGTAAACCATCTTTTTTAAATGCAAGGCTTCTTTAGAATATTAATTATTAACAGTCAAATGATGCCCCATGGGCTCCATACCCAAACCGAATCCCCCACTGGACTAAAAAGTCTTGACACTGCCGCCATTGTGGGCAAAGGTGTAGAACAAATATTAAAGCTTTACTAGTGGGCAGCCATTTTGGCTCAGTCAAGCCCCTCCTTGAAACTCTTTTGTTTGCCCTAGCATTCAGAGAAAGCATTGCCTAGCACAACTAGCAGTGTGCTGAAAGAACACATGTGCATATTGCTTTTTACTTTTAAAGTCACCAGACAGGTTTTAAAGTGAAAAGACAGGTTCCATTCTCTTACTTGGTAAGATAATCTCTAAAAAATGTTGTGTAGAGAAACAGACCAAGCAAAATCAGTAACCACCTCTATTTTTACCTTTTTATTATACAGATTTGACTGCGCAGATCGCCAGTTCCACTCTATTCCAGCCACCTGGCAGGCACTTATGGATAATCCGAATGATGTTAAGGAGCTTATTCCAGAATTCTTCTACTTTCCAGAGTTCTTGGAGAACCAAAATGGTAGGTACAGAATATAGTCTTGCATTAATGACAATAATATGACTTTAGTCTATTATTGTTTTGCACTCAATAGGTTGTTACTAGGTATTTTCAGCAAATATTTTGGCATTTGTGATTAGCATGCAGTCACTAGTCTGATTAACATTAAGTAACCAAAGACCAGCGTTAAAAATTGGTTGCTACTTTCCGTCCATTATGGTTTCCTCCCCCGAATGTTTTGATTTTGTCTTGGGGGCCTTATTGCTGCAAATCTTAACGGGGACAAGGTTTTACATGGATTCTATTTCTGGGTGGTTTCTTATAAACCGTTCCAAATATCAAAATGGAACCACTTAATTTTCACTGCCACAAATAAGTCAAGAGCAGATTTCATCCATAGTGTAGGATAGGTATTGTCAGCAGAAATAATGCAATCGTGATATAAGTCCACCTGATTTTCTCAGAGGCTACGAAAAAGACTGAACTAAAGTAGAACACATAAGAGAGGTGATCTGATAATTGCACCCTGTTCTGAGAAAATGGGAGAAGGAAAGGCGAAAAGTAATCTGCCAATATTATTCATCATAAAAAAATGATGATTTTTTTCTTTTAATAGATACCTCATCTGCAAGTTCCTTATCTAGGAAACAATCTCATTGCACTAAAGTTATATACCAGCAGAGTCTGAATAACAGTATTAACCAGCTGACCACATTAGTACCTGCTCAAGTATCACACAGCCAAAACAGAACTCGCCCCTCGAGTCCTACTCCAAGTATTGCAGTTTAGTGGGCATATGTACTGAAGCCCTCATAGCTGGCTGACAAACACCAAGAATTGACAAACATGGGGCATAATTTGGCAGAAGGGTAAAATGGCCATGCAGGATAAAATGGCCATCTGATCTTTGAACTCCCCAGAGTGAGCCACAAATCCTGGAAAAATGTTCTGCGTGCATGCCATAACAGATGAAAAATACAAGTACATAAAGGAGACCACAGCGTATTGGCAGAGAAAGAGCAAAGCAGCACCCTGCCCCTACCAGAATTTAAGATAAGAGCAGGGCCTGAAACACTGGAACGCTGCAGCGCCCGCCTTCGATAATAAATGCCATGAACGTGCCAAGTAGGAGCAGCAGCAGAGGGCTGTGAAAGTACCACAAGAGAAGAGAATTCAAAAGCTGTGTGGTGGTAAGAATTCTGCAGGAGGCCTGGGATCAATCTGAAAGAGACACGTTAGTGATAAATTCCTTACTTCAGAATATCCTCAGGCGTCAGACTGGATCCGGACATTTTTTGCGTAGCAGTACCCATGCGCGTCGGTAGGCGTCGTCCGCGGCTCCACGTCCGTCGTCGGCGCCGTGATGACGTTGTCGGAGTACTTAGACGCCGCTCTGCGCGCTGACGTCAGTTCTTCTTTTTTCCGCGCCAGCAATCGCAGATCCGGAAAAAGTTATACCCTAGTCAATTTTTGACTAACTTTTTACGATCCTTTTTGATCTCTTTTCGAAGTCTTTACGACTCCGACGGTGCCGGTAGGGATGCCTGGGTTCAAGCCCTGCGCCGACTGCAACCGACTGATGTCGGTTACCGACCCCCATCGCCGGTGCCTGCACTGTCTAGGCCCGGACCATGACAACAAGTCATGCTCCGACTGCCGGGCCCTGACGTCTAAAGCTAGACGGGAGCGGTCCCGTAAGCGACTCGAGCTTCGGTAGTCCGCCCCGTGCTGCTCGAGGTCCCGTTTCGCAAGGAGGTAGAGGGACCGGTCGCGGGGCCGGAGTCACCACAGTTCCGGTAGTCGTCATAGGTCTACGGGCTCGAAGTCCTCAGGTAAGAGGCACAAGAAGTCGAAGAGGCACCATCGCTCTTCTGACTCCCCCCGACGCTCGCGTGAAGCGGCCGGGGGTTCGGGCGACACCGCCCACGCGGCTCAGCCGGAGCCGCGGGCTGCTCCATAACCGCCGGTCCCGGGCAGCACGCGACGCCGGAGGAGATTGAGGCCTTCCTCTCGGCCATGAGGTCGCTCACTCCTCCGTCGGGTTCTGCGGTGCCTTTGGGCTAAGCGGCCCGACTGGGTCCCCACGCGGGCCGGGTGCTTCGGCCCCGGCGCCGTCGGGTGCTTCGGCCCCGGCGCCGTCGGCGACTTTGGTGCCGACGCCGCAGGGCCCCACTGGATCCGGATCCGGGTCGCTGCCGGTCGACCTCACGACCTCGCCAGCGCTGGCCCCAAGGGTGTCGCCCCTGGCGCCGTCCCTGGTCCTACCCTCGATTCAGGTCCGGCATCGGAGCGGCGCCGCTCTCAACTCCGTTGGAGATTTTTATTTCTATGACCCGGCCCCATCCTTTGAGGCTCAGTACCAGGCGATGGGTGACGAGGGGGAACTGTAGGGGTCTGAGGACCCTCTGGCACGTGAGTGTCAGTCTTCTGCGGACTGGACAGAAGAGCTTGGTGAGGCCAGTGGTCTGGACACTTCGCCCGACACTGGTTTTGTCTCCCCTCCTAGCGTGCCTACGGAGGAGGGGCCAGCTTATAGCGTGGTGCTGACGAGGACGGCCAAGACCTTGGGCCTTGAGATCCCCGTCACGGCCGTGTGGACTAACCTCCTCAATGAGGTCCCTAAACCACAGTCAAGCTCGGCCGAGCCTCTGCTGCCCTTTAATGAGGCCTTATCTGACGTTCTTCTGGGCACTTGGTCCAAGCCCACTACAGGTCAGCCTGTGGATAGGAACGTGGCCAGGCACCACCTCCCGGCTCCGGGTGACCCTTGCTTTCTGTCTACCCACCCCACCCCAGAGAGCGTGGTTATCAAGGCCTCTAATTCCCAGACCGCATTCCCGGAGGCTCCCCCCGATCGGGAATCCAAGAGGTACGAACAATACGGGAAGAAAGTATTCTCCTCCCTGAGTTTAGGATTGCGGTCAGTCAACACTGCGTGCCTCTTGGGCAGCTACACCCACTCTCTGTGGGATACGGTTGCGGACGTGCTGCCAGAATGCTCGGTGGAGGTCCAGGCTAAACTTAGCCAAGCCCTTGTGGAGGGCCGAGATGCGGCGCGTTATTCCATACGGTGTGGGCTGGACACTACTGACTCACTAGGCAGAGCGATGGCAACGACGGTGGCGATTCGTCGCCACGCCTGGTTGAGGTCCGCCAACTTCTCGGCTGACGTCCAAAACACACTTATGGACATGCCGTTCGATGGCAGTCGCCTCTTTACAGCAAGGCAGACCATGCGCTTGAGCGCTTTAAGGACTCCAGGGCAACGGCCAAGTCCTTGGGCCTCTCTGCCCCGCGCCAGCAAACGGCTGCCTTTCGCTCCTTTTGTGGCCAAGGGAGGGGCGCCCCCACACTTCCAGCCAGCCACGCACCGCAGAGTACCGTCTAGCGTGGTGGCGGACGTGGGAACCGCCGTGGCGGCGATCGGGGACAATGGGGAGGCCAGTCCACACCTACCCCTGCAGCATCCGCCTCAAAACCTTCCTAGTCCGTGCTTTCAGGCCCAAGTGACGCCAGTGGAGGGCAGGGTTCACCATCACCACTCCCACAGGCGCACTGTCACATCGGACAGGTGGGTGCTGCAATTTGTCCGAAGGGGCTACTCCCTCCCCTTCGAGACGTCCCCTCCTGCCATGCCACCGCAGTACCACCGCGTGTCGGGGGCTCACTTGCAACTTCTGCAGGAGGAAGTTACGGCCCTCTTGGCCAAGGGGGCCATCAAGCGCGTTCCTGGGCCAGAAGTAGGGTGTGGATGTTTCTCTCACTACTTTCTGGTACCCAAGAAGGGCAAAGGGGGCCTCCGCCCTATCTTGGACCTACGGAACGTCAACGGCTTCTTCCGGAAGGAGAAGTTCAAGATGCTGACATTGTTCCAGGTCTTAGCTGCCCTAGACCCTGGAGTCTGGATGGTAGCGTTGGACTTGCAGGACGCTAATTTTCACATCCCCGTCCTGCCGGCCCACCGGTGTTACCTGCGGTTCACGGTAGGCCACGAGAACTTTCAGTTTACCGTGCTCCCCTTCGGCCTTACCAGCGCCCCACGAGTGTTCACGAAAGTGATGGCGGTTGTCGCAGCTTATCTACGCAGGTTAGGGGGTTCAGTCTTCCCCTATCTCGACAACTGGTTGTTGAAGGCGGGCTCGTCCCAGACAGTCATCAGCCACCTCCAGACTACGGCGAACCTCCTGCACCTGCTGGGGTTCTCCATCAATGTGCGAAGTCACACCTGTGTCCCTCTCATAAGCTCCTCTTCATCGGAGCGGTTCTAGACTCTGCGCAGTTTCGGGTTTATCCTCCCGAACAGCGGGTTCGGGATATTCAGGCTCTGATTCCAATCTTTCAGCCTTTATCCCGAGTCTCGGTCAGATCGATGCTGCGGCTTCTGGGGCTGATGGCCTTCTGCATCCTTCTGGTGCATCACGCCCGGTGGCGGATGCGGGCTCTGCAGTGGGACCTGAGTTTCAGCCTAGTATCAGGGCAACTTGTCCGACCATGTCTTTATCTCAGAGGGCACTGCACAACAGTTGCAGTGGTGGTTAAGGACCGCGATTGGGTCAGCGGCAGATCCCTCTCCCTACCCCACCCGGAGCACGTAGTTGTGATGGACGCGTCCCTCCAGGGCTGGGGGGGCCACATGGGAGAGGCGGAGCTGCGGGCGTTCGTCTAGCACTGAAGGCATTCCTCCCCTCTGTCTGGGGGAGTGTAGTGCAGGTGTTCACGGACAACACCACCGCCATGTGGTACTGCAATAAACAGGGCGGGGTGGGGTCGTGGACCCTATGCCAGGAGGCTCTGCGCCTCTGGCAGTGGCTGGAACATCAGGGCATGACTCTGGTCGTTCAACACCTGGCAGGTTCTCTGAACGCCAGGGCGGACAAACTCAGCCGTCGGTGCATGATGAATCACGAACGGCCTCTGAACTTGGACGTGGCGCACGGCCTCTTTCAGCAGTGAGGAGAGCCTTGGTTAGATCTATTCGCCACAGAAGAGAACGTGCACTGTCATCAGTTTTGCGCTTTGGAATTTCCAAGGCAGCACTCGCTCGGAGACTCTTTTCGTCGGAGTGGAGTTGCGGTCTGTTGTACGCCTTTCCGCCTATACCACTTCTGCCAGAGTGCTGAAGATCAGGCGTGACCGGGCCCAGGTTATCCTTGTGGCTCTGGACTGGGCAAGAAGATATTGGTATCCAGAGCTACTCAGCATGTCTGTCGATCCCCCGATTCGTCTGCCTCTTCAGGAGGACCTTCTGTCGCAGCAACAGAGGACGGTCCTCCACCCGAACCTGTCCAGTCTCCACCTCCATGCTTGGATATTGAGCGGCGACAGTTGAGGCATTTGACTTGCCTCCTGAAGTTTGTAATGTGATTCTGGCAGCCAGGCGTCCCTCCACAAAGTCGGTATACGCCTGCAGGTGGAACAGATTTGTGGCATGGTGCACAGCAAAGGCTCTGGATCCACTCTATGCCCCCCTTTCTGAGGTTCTCCTCTTCCTTCTGTCTCTTGCCCAGCAGGGCTCTGCTCTGGGCACTATCAAGGGCTACCTTTCTGCCCTTTCCGCCTTCTTAAGGCTCCCTGATCAACCTTCTTTGTTCAAGTCCCCGATTGTTAACAGATTCTTGAAGGGCATGACTCCTGTTCCTTTCGTGATGCCCCAGTGGGACTTGAACCTGGTTCTAACTTACTTGATGTGCGCTCCCTTTGAGCTGCTTCATAACTGTCCTCTCTGTCTTTTTACTCTTAAGACTGCTTTCCTGGTTGCCATCACCTCTGCCAGGAGAGTGAGTGAGCTCCAGGGTCTTTCCTCTAAACAACCTTTCCTTTCTGTCCATCCGGACAAGGTTGTGTTGCGGACAAGACCCTCTTTCCTGCCCAAGGTAGTCACAGCCTTCCATATCGGGCAGTCCATTACCTTGCCCACCTTCTTTCCACCTCCGCATCCCTTGAAAGAGGAAGAGAGGCTCCACCGTCTGGACCCAAAACGTGCGCTCTCTTACTATCTGGATCGCACACGCCAGTTCCGGGTGGATGACCAACTCTTTGTTGGTTACGTGGGCGCTAAGAAAGGACGGGTGGTGCACAAGCGGACCATCTCTCGGTGGATCGTGTTGTGCATCCAGGCGTGCTACTCTTTGGCTAAAAAGGAACCTCCTGTTGGGCTGAGGGCCCATTCCACTCGGGCCACGGTGACCACTACTGCCCTGGGCCGAGGAGTCCCCTTGCAGGACATTTGTCAGGCAGCTATGTAGGCCTCGCTGCACACGTTCGCCATACACTACTGACTGGACAGCCAAGTCCGGAGGGATGGTTTCTTTGGCCTTTCCGTCCTCCAGGACTTTCTGGTGTGACTATTGGTTCGCAGACCCACCACCGGGGTTGGTATTGCTGGGGTATCTATTCTAAGGTAAGGAATCTATCACGAACGTGTCTCTTTCAGATGCACAAGTTACTACTTGTGTAACGATATATCTATAAGAGACATTAGTTAGTGATAGATTCCTTACCAACCCACCCATCCTCCCCTTTCTGCGAACCGATATCTAGGGTTAAGGTCATCCCCTTTCAGGGCCTTAGTTTCATGGCACCAGTGTTGGTTGTTATCATGGGTCTGCGTTTCTGGCGCGGAAAAGCTGTGTATAAGAACTGACGTCAGCGCGCGGAGGCGGCGTGTAAGGACGATGTCATAACGGCGCCGACGACAGACGCGGAGCCGCCGACGACGCCTACCGACGCGCATGGGTACTGCTACGCAATAAATTTCCGGATTCAGTCTGACACCTGGGGATATTCTAAGGTAAGGAATCTATTACTAACTAATGTCTCTTACAGCTATATCGTTACACAAGTAGTAACTTGTGCGATGGGGAGAAGGATCACCTGAAACATGCCCAAGGCATAAACAAAAGAGGCTGCTTTGGGTTAATTGGCAGCTGCGCTGAAGTCTGATAAGGGAGCTGCCAGGCAGGGGAGAAAATAAACAAGATGTGGGTGGGGAAAATGGCTTGGTGTGTGTCTTCCAGCTCATGGTACTGGGTACTTTATATATCTGATAGAGACATTGAGCCACATATTCCTTATCTTATCTGGATCCAGAATATTTTTGTTTGAGCAATACCCCTGCGTGCCTGTAGGTGGCATCAGTCAGCTCCGTGTGACATCGTCCGTGCCGGAAGTGACGTCTGCGTCGGCTTTATAGGCACCACCTCAGCGCACTGAAGTTAGTTCATTTTTTGCCGCTCCAGTCAAGCGCTGATCTATGAAGAGAGCGACACTACTTTTTGGTGTGTAGGATGACCTCAAGGAGGAGCTTGGGGCTCAGGCTGTGCAGTGCCTGTCATTGCGTCATGTTGATGACTGATCCCCATTTGGTCTGCCTGTGGTGTCTAGAGTGTAACTACGACTCCAAGTTGTGCTCCAACTGCCGGGCTATGACACTGAAGGCTTTGAGGGTGCGCTGCCTGAAGCTGCTTTTGGCCTGGCAGTCGACACCATACCAGACTCCTCGGAGATCAATATCCCGGTCGAGAGGGAGGTCCCGGTACCGCTCCAAGAGTACCAAGATTGTTTGGGCATTCAGGTAAGAGGCACAAAAAACATAAGAACTTGCAGCGTGCTTCAAGTTTTCCCCATCCATTGGCTGAGGCTGCATTCAAGGCCTCGTTCTCCAGAGCCTGAGCTGAATCCACGCCTCCGATCTTTTCCGGGAGCCGAAGTGACCCTGGCTCAAATTAAGGAATTCTATGAGGCCATGGCCCTCATTTTATGAGCGACCTAACCCCTCCGGTGCACCTTCGTGCCCCGCATGGTCAGGGGGGCCCATTGGGTTTTGCACTGACAGCTCCGGAACCCGGGCTGATGGCCCTCCCATGGATCCAGAGATGGATCCAGGCTGACATCAGTCATACCACTGCGACCTTCCCTGGAGCCAGTACCGGAGCCGTCAGCACCCACCAGTGACGCCAGCCCTATTCTGATTCCCGACAACACGGATCCGCGATCACTGACGCCGATTGCGGCGCTGACAGGATCAACAGGTCCTAGGTCGTTTCCTGACCCTTATTCTGTAGTTCAAGGATTGGGAGAAGAATGGGAGGGGTCACTGGACCCTTTAGAAGACCAGCCTTCTTAACAAGATATGGACTGGTATGAGGAATGGGGTGAAGCCAGCGAACCTGGATACCTCTCTAGATACTGGCATGCTTTCACCCCCAACCGTGGCAAGGGAGGAGGAAGCATCTTACGCAATAGCGGTGCATAGGGTGACTGAGGCCCTTGACCTCCTGTTACCCTCATTGGCGGTCAAGACTAACATCTTGATGAAGGTGCTACAGCTGGGAGCTTCTTCTTCGGATCCCTTGTTCCCTTTTAATGATTCCCTCAGGGACATCTTTCTGGGAACATGGTCCAAACCCAGCACAGGGGCTCCTGTGAACAAGACGATCATCCACCGCCACCACCGCTCTGCCCCTGGCAACCCAAACGACCTCACTACCCACCCCACCGAGACAGCATGGTATTCCAAGCCGCTAGCTCCCATGGCACATTCCCTGCCGCTCTCCTAAACAGATAATCCATGAGGCTGGACAGTTGGAGCAAGTAAATATTTTCTTCCACCAGCCTTGCAATGTAGTCGGTGAACACTGCATGCTTATTGGGCATTATTCCCACTCTCTGTGGGAAATGATTGCTCAGTGTTCGGCCATCCTCTCCGAAGCCATAACAGATGCAGCAAAGTTCACCTTTTGATGGGGCTTAGACACAACCAACTCGCTAGGCAGAGCGATGTCTATGACTGTGGCGGTTAGACGCCACACCGAGTTAAGTCCTTCTGGCTTTTCAGGGGATGACCAGGCCTTGCTCATGGACATGCCCTTTGATGGCACCTGTCTCTTCGGAGATAAGACAGACACAGCACTGGAACACTTTAAGGACTCATAGGTAACGGTCAAGTCCTTGGGCTTCTCAGCTACCTCCTGTCTCCTGTCTGCCTTTCTCTCCCTTTGCGGCTACATAAGGTACATTCAACCACACCAGCCCTACCCCAGCCACCAAGCCACGCAAGTTTCACAGCCCCTGCTCGGATGAGGGCATATTTCATTCGGACCACGTGGTCTGGTAGCCAGAGGTCCGGTCAAGCCTCCAATCCCGTCCGCCTCAGCCTCCAAACCCTCCTAGTCTTGCCCTTCAAGAACGTAGGTGTCCATCTGGTGGCATGATCCACCATCAGCTCCATCAATGGTAAAACATTACTTTGGAGAGGATGGTTCTCGAGTTAATTCGAATTATCCATCCCCTTCAAGATCACCCCTCCCTCCATCCTTCGTCCAACTGTCATCTACATTTGATCCAGGAGGAAGTAATGGCTTTCTTGGCCAAGAGAGCCTTAGAGAGGGTTCTGGCACCAGAAGTGGGCTGTGGTTGCTATTCCTGCTACTTTCTGGTCCCAAAAAAGGACAAGAGCCTTCGTCCTGCCCTAGACATATGGGCCTTCAACTACTACCTAAATATGGAGAAATTCAAGATGCTCATATTGGCTCAGGCCTTGTCTGCCCTTGAACTAGGAGCTTGATGGTAGCGTTGGACTTGCAGGACTTGTATTTTCACTTCCACGTCCTGCCTGCCCACAGGCGTTACCTGCGATTCACGGTGGCCCACGAGGATCTTTCTGTTCACTGTGCTACCCTTTGGCCTTACCAGCGCCCCTCGGGTGTTCACCAATATGATGCTGTGGTCGTAGCTCATCTGCGGCGATCAGAGGTGCCAGTCTTTCCCTGTCTCGACCACTGGCTGTTGAAGGTCGGTTCTCCTAGGCTGTCGTCTACCACCTCCAGACTACAGTGGACCTTCTACATTCACTGGGGTTCAGTATCAAAGTGGCGAAGTGACATCTGACTCCCTCTCAGAAGTTCTCTTTCATCTGAGCCTTTCTGGACATGGTGCAGTTTCGGGCCTATCCTCCCGAGTGGCGAGTCCAGGATATTCAGGGCATGATACTGATGGTTCAGCCTCTGTCCTGGATTTCGGTATGAATGACTCTGAGGCTGCTTGACCTGATGCCCATCTGCAACCTGCTAGTGACCCATGCCTGATGTCATATGCGGGCTCTGCAGTGTGACCTGAAGTTCCAGTTGGCGCAGCATCAGGGAAAACTCATTAAAATGGTCTGGATCTTGGATGGAAATGCTAGAAATCGGCAGTGGTGGCTGACGTACCGCGATCAGATCAGAGGCAGACCCCGCTTCCTTCTCCATCCAGATCTCACAGTAGTGACAGTGATAGAGGTGGATATCAGAAGACTCTGGTGTCCGGCAGAATCAGGACCACAAATCAACAAGCTGAGGCTTCGAAGGATCCAATTGACATTGAAAGCCTTGGAAAGCTAGATCAAGTGTTCACAGACAAAACCACTGCCTTATAGTACTGCAACAATGAGGGGTCGTGGACTGTTTGTCAAGAGAGAAAGAAAGAGATGAGGCAGCAAGGGCTAGGGAAATGTGAGAGATAAAGAGAGAGGGAGAGATTGAGAGACATGGGTGGACTGGTAAATTGGGAGAGAAACAATGAGGATGGCAGATCGAGATTTTGAGAGAGAGAGAGAGAGAGAAATACTTAGAAAGAGAGCATGAAAAAGTCAATGAAGGAGAGACCGGGAAACAGGGTGTACTGAGAAATAGAGACATGGATCAGCTAGAATAATATGTCTGCAAAGAGCTTGGGAGGTTGAGTGGGGAGCTGGAACGAGGTGTGACAACTGAGAGTCAAAAGGACAGAGCCACTGCATGTTTCTTCCAAATACTGTACCCAGGCAGAATCTGATTGTACGGCTGAGTTTTTATTGCGGTTTTCGGTTTTATCAGGCATATACAGCCAATGATATAGAAGTTCACCACCCATCTTTTGGGTGCTAATTTGTTGAAACTGATTGATTAATTGCCGTTTTATAGATGCAGTTCTCTGGTGCAAGCTTGTAGAAGGACTCTCACATATCATTCCATGCACACAGAACACGATTAACAGCACATAAAACCACACACCGAGATAGACACCACACAACACAAATGCAAGCGCAGTCAGCATCAAACGCAGACCCGTGCACACACTTGCACACAGAGGAGCACTCATATAACCCAAAAATACACACTGACTTAAGGCAATAATACACGCGCTCACACAGAGAAGGCAATGAAAGCGTACTTACAAAGAGACGCACATGCGTCAACAACAAATGTAAGCACTTCAAAAACACACTAACACTATGCAATACACACAAACACATTCCCTTCCCAAGGATACAATAATCTTCCTTTCTCTCTCTGTGTGTCCCCTGCCTTTGCCCCACAGTTTCCTATGAGGCTTTGCACCACAGCCCATGCACTGGTGTCACCTGAATTGATGTTTTTTTATTGGCCCGGGACAGAAAGCTTGCTCTCTATTGCCAAAAATGGCAGCTGGACAGAGGGTGGAGCGCAGTGACCTGGATTGTTAGGAGAAGGCTGTGGGGTGATAGAGCCCTCTAATGGGAGGTTTGAAGCGTCCTGTTGGTCTGTGATGTGTGCGTCCATGTTGTGAAAGTAAAAACAGGCGCCGTGCTGAAACGCTAAGCACAGCACCCGGGGCGGGACGGGGGTGATGGGTTGCGAGTCACAGGGACCCTTGTTAAATGTGTGCGTCCGTGTTGTGAAAGTTAAATCTGGTTCCGTGCTGAAACATTAAGCTCAGGGGCGGGACAGGGATGACGAGCTGGGAGCCAGGGGCGCCACTGTTAAATGTGTGCACCCGTGTTGTGAAAGTAAAAGCGGGTGGCATGTTAAAGATAAAGCACAGTGTGCGCTCTGGAATAAAATGGTACATCATGGCCCCTCAACTCCTGCCGCTTCATTTGAGTGTTGGAAGTGGTGAAACATAAGGCGTGCCCACAGACTTTTAATAAAATCTGCTGAGTAGCAATACAAGTAAAAGGTTCAGCCCTCATGGGAAGTTACAAAAGTAGAAGAGGCTGCACTAAGGAGGGACTACTAAGTCTATTCACGAACCAAAAGCAACCATTTAGAAAGTATAGTAACAGGAGCCAATTGAAAAGATGAGCGGAAAATGGGTGGAGCTTCAAGTCCATACCTGAATAAAGCATGCTTGAAGAGAAGCGCAAGCACTGCCTAGGCAAGACCTAAAAAGTTGACCTCAGACACCAACTCATCAGTACGCTTCTGCAACTGTGGACTCAGTAAGAAGTACTGCTGTGCTTCTGAAAGCACTGCTACTCTGCTGGACTGTTGCTTTACTGAACTGCTGCCCTGCTGTCCTCACGCCTGAAAGAGGAGACCTGGACCTGCAACTTCATCTTGAACCCAGGGCTGCCAGAGTGACTCCAAGGGCTAGTTTGCTGGCCTCCTGATCTGAGCCTCAGGGACATAAAAGGCTCCCCAACGTCATGCACCAGCACCTGAACTCAGCCGAGGTGAATTCCTGACCTCCAAGTGGTGCTCCTCAGGATCTGGATATTTGGTGTGCCATCAGATAGCTGTATTGAAGTTTGTGGGCTCTTTCAGCCCACAGACGGGCCTCCGCACCAAGACCTTGCCACCAACATCACCATTCACCATTCAATGCGAAGCTTCGGCAACCGCCTATTCACGCTACAGCATCGACATCTTACTGTGGCCGCAAGTGCAAAGCTCCAGCAACACCTGGCCTGCTCTGCATGCTACTCTGGCAGCTTCCTGCGATGCTTTCCCTGGTCCTCGAAGCCCCCTTCACTATGAACGTGACTCCTAGTGCTGATTTGAGAAGGTAACTCAATTCAATTCAATTCATAAGGCTTTATTCGGAGCATAAAAGAATGTCCATAAAAGCATGCATAACAATTAAAAACAGGTCACAATTACAATACAGTTTACATAATTGGTTAACGATCATTAAAAAAAAACATGATATACAAGCAGGGTCTGAATAAATATTTAAAAACTCATGCTTTTCCTAATGCTGATAGCTTTAATCATAAAGGTAGAAATAAAGAAACAAACGTCAGGATGGTGCAGGTTAAAAAGCAATTTCATTGAGTCCTGGATTGTCCTAAAACCAAACTTGACAAGAATGGGTTTTAAAAAAGTTTTACGGTAATTCCCATATAATTAACACAATAGACGAAAGTGCATGGTGCTTTGTGCAGAAGTGTTATCACATAAGCACGGGCCAACGGGGTGCTTGTTCATGGAGGGGAAGGCAACTAAATTATGCGCAATCCCCACCCTTACCCTAGTCAATACATATTGATGGGATGCTCTAGTCACTAGTGTCAGGTATTGCTGATAGCCCTCTACAGCATTCATACTACGGTAGAAAACACAGGTGGATAACTTCCCCTCCTCCCTGAACCTCCTCTCTGCTTTACAACTCAGAAAGATGTTCTTCATTTCATGTTTAGAAAAGACCACTGTGGCATATCGATCATTAAAAATGTCAAGACCATAAAATTCCTGGAAATTTTCGATAACAAATTTAATCCAAGGGATCTTTAGATGGTAATCCATGGTGAGGCAATCATTGATAATAGCCCTGGTTAGTGATGTCTCCTCTTTTAACCATATAGAGTGCCACAACAAGAGAGGTCTCAAAAGGATCAGATCACTTAGATATTGGATGCCGAGTTCTCTATGAACTAAATCATTAGAGACAGATTTGGGCAGTCACAATAATCTTTTTAAAAAGGCATTCTCCTCTACCTGAAGACACCCTGCTGGGGCCTGACCCCAAACACCAGCAGCATAAAGAGCAACGGAAAGACATCTGGACTGGAACATCTTAAGCATGTCTTTAATCCGTTTACTTCCAATTTAGGTAGCAAAAGTGAATACCCCAGCTGCACTCCTCAGCATCTTGGTCTTAACATTCTTATGTTCGCTGGCCCAACTACAATTTTTGGAGAAAGTAATCCACAGGTAGCAGAAATTATCCACTTTTTGAGCCTTTTGACCCTCAATATGATAAGAGCTTGTTTGGGCCTGGTCCACACTCCATAACATAGGTTTTACTTTTATTAATCACAAGTTTTCTGTCCTTAATAAATTGTGAAAACCTATTCATCAGGTGTTGTAGGCCAATGGGGGTCCTTGCCAGCATTACGGCATCGTCCGCATAGAGTAATACAGGAACATTAAAATCATTAACTCTTGGGGCGTCTGCCGCCACTGTCTGTAATACCGAGTCCACCTTGTTTATGAAGAGGGTTAAAAGCAAGGGGGCCAAAACACACCCCTGCCTTATACCCCTAACAATATTAAATTTGGTGGAGCACTCCCCGTTTTTTCCATATCTAACACTGGTACGTAATTTTGCATAGAGACGGGCCAAAAAGAAGATAATACCCTCCGGTGCCCCCATTTCTATTAGTTTAGTCCAGAGCGTAGCGTGGTCCACCATGTCAAAAGCACTACTCAAATCTGCGAAACAAAGATAGATAGTACCCTTCTTAACCTGAGTGTATTTTCCAATCAAAAGTTCGAGATTCAAGCACTGCTCAATCATTCCACGCCCCTTCCTGAATCCAAACTGACAGTTAGCCAGGATCCCGTTGGTTTCAGCCCATTCTTCCAGTCTCACCAGAAGTACCCAGCTCATAATTTTCACCGAGGAGTCCAACAAAGAAATTGGACGATAATTTTTTACGTCCCCTCGGTCACCTTTCTTAAATATGGGGATGATAACTCTTTCAGAGGGACTAATCTGATTACTGTGGCCGACCTGCGTTCCATTGAGGTTGGTCTGAACTTGTGACTTTGACTTGGTCCAACGTGACCAGATCTCCATAGTTGGCGCTTTTTAGTACTTTTTGGTGCTATTTTCATTAAAATCTTAACAAATTAATTACTCCAGTTTTACTGATTGTTTTTTTGTCCTGTGGTGTCAATAATTTATTAAAATGTACTACATTTTTCTAAATTGGTGTGGGACTTTTTCTTGAGTTGTGTTCATTTTTTTTTACTGTTTGTGTCCTGCATAACTACTTTACTCATTGCCTCTAAGTTAAGCCTGGCTGTTGTTTGTGCCAAGCTAGTCTGGGTTAAGCACAGGTTAATTTAGTGACTTTTTGTGGTTCACCCTCTGAGGAACTGTGGCTAATATCACTATAGGTAGATGACACCCTGCTATTCTTAAGTAACCCCATAAAATTGTGATGCGGGTGTTGGCGGAATTTGTTCAAGTTTGTGACCTGAAGATTAATTGGGGGTAATTGTGTGTTTTTCCCCTAAGGCATGAACTTCCTCTGTATGATTGGGCTCGGCTGGATGCGGCACTTCATTTGGAGCCTGACTCGTTTAAATACTCAGGGGTAGGTGACTATGGTTACCTGGGCAAGTCCTTGTCGGTGAAGAGATAATCAATGCCATTTTGGACAGTGCTGCCATTGTCTTCAGTGGGCTGCATTACTATAGCCAAAATGCTGGTGTTTCCTCAGTTATTGTGGCATTTTGAGGCTCGCCCCCCTGCCAAAATGTTTTCCTTTTACTAAACTAGCCTTGCTCTGCAGTACCCTGATATGTGGCCTTTGATAAGCATAGACTGGAGATGGCCATTCATCACTGGATGTGAGTGGGTTAAATGCTAAGGGAAGAGTTTGATTTGGGTGGCGGTCAATTTATTGCTTTGGAAAATGCTGCAGAGTGACCTGAAGCCTATGGGCTGAACAGCTCCGAAATAATGTCATTGTTGACTCATGGGGAAAATAGAAATAGAAGAGCTGTGTCAGTGCTTTAAATATATGCTGTCGCCGGCCATTTATTCGGATATCACAAAGGTTAAGCAGCCATGGGAGTCTATTCTCTACAGAGATATCCAATACTTAGAGGACCTGTATGCTGGAATATGTAAAGATAATCAGGAGAAACTCTAATACAGGCAAATTAACAATGTGCACCAAACTTATTTTGAACTGGCTTGAATTGCCAGGATATACCCGAGGCCGCTGACCTTTGTGCACGCTGCAGATTTTTATCATATGATGCGCTACTGTGGGAAGTATCACAATTTAGTATCTCTTTATTTAATGGCATTACAGTCACCTGTCTCCAAGTGACTCTGAGTGAAGCTTTGTTTGTTGGGTAAGTTACCAGAACTAAGGATAATAAACAGACTTGTAATTTCATAGATTTAGCTCCATTTATTTGGTAAGCGTAAGATTTCGATGAAATGGTGTGTGGGTTTCCACAAGTGTGGGTTTCCCCAAGTGTGGGTTTCCCCAAGTTTGCAGGCTGGTTTCAGGATGTACATAACGAACCAGAGCTGAGATCGCAACAATAATACTGCAGCATAGGGTGGTTGCACCGCTCATACCTCGTGGGGACTGGGAATTAGAAATGGTTAAACTGCATGCCAAGTCTGATGAGTTACGCAATGCTGTTATGGCTATGATATGACAAATGATGAGGAATAGATACTGGATATTGGGAACGTCCTTGTCATTCTGGCATAGTATGTAACTGATCCTTCGTCTTTCTGTGCTCATCAAAGTTAAAGTGAATTATGAGAAAATGCATGATTGTCTGTTGAAAATCAGATAAAGAAGTATGGATAAAAGAGTGATAACCTCAGAAAGCATTAACATTGGTACCCAAATCATTGTTTGTACGGTCACCCTATAAGAGAGCTGTTACTCTACTCTTGTACTGTGCACAGCCAGGACCCTGGATATGCTTTTCTTGGAACCTGGCCTGCAGCTTTACACGTCTCAAGAGCTCTGCAGGTCCTCTGGGTCTTACAATGAATCCTCCAATTGATTTGCCATTGCCAGGGACAGTAATTTAGAATAGACATAGTTGCCATTCTGACATGGCAAGCACAGGTTGTTTGCCTCCTGCTGCTGTTTTGGGCAATGAGGCCAGCCTTAGAGGCTGTGGGTGGGTGTAATTGGCTGGAGAACTCCTATATGGTGTAGGAGTAGGTGTTTGGGGAATCTTCAGGTTGTAGGCATGTTTTGCCTTCGGTGGCTCGGTGTCAGTGGCTGCTTTGATGCCATGGAATACATGTGACTATGTCCAGCAGACCTGCAGCTATTAGCCATAAAACACAACACAAATACTTCTCCCTGATTAACGTAAATGACTGCAGGGTCCTACTCACTCTATATTTTGGATACAGGCTTCCCTTTTGCACTTTTCTGATCTGAAACAGTGTGAATGTAAACACCATAGAAACAAATAAGCATCAGAATTATGTCAATGAAAAACGTAGTGGCCAACATTGCTCTCTACTATGTATTGATTAGGGTGGAGAAGGTGCAACATTCCAGCTAGTGGGCATGGGGAAGTAATTACCAATTGTTTTGTAAAGCTATGGACTTTTATTATCTGTCTATTTATATGTACAAACGTATTTTGCAGTATGTTTTATCACAATGAAGGTTTTATTGGCCAGAAGCCAAAAATTAACTTACGTTGGTTGATCAGTTGAAAGAAGTCGTGCAGCACATGCTGAAATGTCCAGACAGCAGTATACAAAGTAACCATCAACAAGGAGCCATTACTAAAGATGAGTGCTACGTAAAAGCCACATAAGATTACTATAATGCTGTTGTGATTATTAGATGAAGGAGGAATATACTGGTTTGTGACCGGAAAATGAAAGGGTCAAGATCTTGATGGATTCTTCTGAAATGTGTTGTTTATGAACTACCACTCGGCTGACTCAGTCATGACTACAGCAGCAGTTGTGTGAGACCTGATGTTAAGAGAAAAGATGTAGTTGCTGGACTGAATCTTTTAAAATATGGTTCAAGCCACATGGTTGATGGCAGGGAGTTTCATGTTGGTACTGTTTGTCCAAAGAAACTGACTCCTACCCTTAGAAGAGGGATAGAAAGAGACCACACATAGATCTGCTTTGACTTTCCTAATGGTGTTGGACATAAACAAAACTAAATTGGGCACAGGGTTAATTGAAAATTATTATTTAATAAAGAAATCCTAAGTGCTTTTCCCCCCTAATTATTGCATGTTTCTACATACCTCTTTATAGGGATGAAAATGTGTTAGTCTTCAATTCTTTTACATGACAGTCCACATTAAGTCATTTTTGTTTGCTGTGTTCCATAGAATTCGACCTAGGACGATTACAGCTCTCTAAAGAAAAGGTGAATGATGTACAGCTTCCAAAATGGGCTCTGTCACCAGAGGATTTCATCTATAAGCACAGAAAAGCTCTGGTAAGCTCTTTCAACGTTGGTCCTATGCTTAACAAGCAAGAGAGTTCAATTGTATTGCTTCTTGCCAGGACAACTAAGCAGTACACTATATCAAAAAAGAGCAAACACTTTTTGCCATTTAGGACTTGGGTATTGATTTAGGACTTAGGTATATATTTATGCAGTTAGGGTATCACGCTGAATAAAACTGAAAGGTGATGGTTGGAATGCCTTCAGAAGTCATGGTATTCTTTCTGACCTCATTCCAGTCAATCATTTTTCACCCACTTTGCCAGTTCAGAGACAGTCTATCCATGTGCAAATCAACCTTGGAAACATTAAAAACAGCCAGCCTCGTTGCCACACCGGGTCCTCTCTGAAGAAAAATACAAGCATCCCTATAGCGATTTCAGTTTTCTTATTTCCTCTCAGGGAGGATGAGCTTGAGTTCTGTGACACAGTGAGCATGAGACACACATCCAGGCACAGCTGTCATGCTTAGGTCATCGCGCTAATGAAAATAGAAAGATGATTGGCTGAATGCTTGCAAACCTCTTAGCCATTAGTAGTTGTTCAGGCTCCATTTAAGTCCTTCTTTTTAGGTCGAGCCTAGAGCAGCGCATGCGCTGCTTGTTAGGTCGAGCCTAGAGCAGCGCATGTGCTTCTTGCTCGACTTTTAGTAAGGGGGTTTTCAAAGTGCTACCCACAGGCTTTTGCCGGCCACCAGCTTGAAGTTATGCGCACAATCGCGCGCAACGTGCACAGCTTCCATCTGGCTTCCTACAGCGTGTGAATCCCCTCTCCTACCCCCTCCCACTCCATCCTCGTCAGCGTAATATCTTTTCGAGCGCTGATATTGACAGACTTTGTGTGTTTCCTGTACTACAAGGCAAGCGCGCACACACAGCTGCCATCTGGCTTTCTACAGCATGTGAATCCCCTCCCACTCCCTCCTCGTTAGCTTCATTTTTTTTTTCAAGCGCTGATATTGACATACTTTGTATGTTTCCCGTACTTCAAGGCAAGCGCGCACACGTCGAATTTTTGTAATTGCTAATAATTGCATCTGTTTATTTGTAATTCCCATACTTAAAGGCAAGTGCACACATATAATTTTTTTTCTTGTTAATATAAATTATTTGCTAATAATTGCGTATGTTGAGCCGACAACAAGGCTCGAACACTGGTCCTCAGCTCCTGAGTCAGCAGCTCTCACCGCTGAACCATAACCTCTCCCTCCGAGAGCAGCATTCATTTTAAATGCTTGTTCATTCGTAGTCTCGTGGTGGTCTCAGTGTTAGTGCTTTGTTCGCCTGCCGGTTTTGCTACCGCATCTGCATTTGAAAGCTCCAGCTAATTGGTTAGTATGTAGATAAACTGGATTTAACTCAATTAGACTCTGTGTATAAGAAGAGCTAGAGTCATCAAGTAAAATGCAAGAACTCGAGACCGCCCTTAAAGAACTGGCTTTGGGGAAAGCTACCGGTCCCGATAAACTTCCTTTAGAGATATACCATGTGCTATTCCCTATTATTAAAGATGATATGTTGGCGACGTTTATAAATGCCCAAAATGAAAATCCCCCCCCATCATGGGACGATGCAAGTATAATTGTATTTTTAAAAAAAAGCTAAACCGTTGCATCTTCCTGGGTCTTATTGACCTATTTCACTTATTAATGTAGATGCGAAACTATATTCTAAAATTCTTGCGAATCGGCTGATTCAAGTCGTACCGGCACTTGTCTCTGAACAACAGCACGGCTTTCTTCCAGGTCGCGGTACGATCAATCACATACATCGTGGTATTGCAACTCTAGATTATGCTACTGCAAATCGTATGAACGTTGGTTTGGTGTTTTTAGACTCCGAAAAAGCGTTTGATCGCGTTGCATGGGAATTTTTATGGGCAATCTCGGGAAAAATGGGGTTTGGACCACGATTTATATATGCTCTACAAGTTATGTATAGACATCCCAGGGCCAAGATATGCCTGTCAGGCCAAGAATCAGTAGCCATTAACATCACTCGCGGCACACGGCAGGGGTGCCCATGCTCACCATTACTATTTGCCATGTACATAGAACCACTTTTAAAGATGATGGTGTCATCCCAACATATACAATCTATGGTTTTACCCGGGGGTAGTATACGCGTATTAGCCTACGCTGACGACGTCGCTGTCATAACATCTGATCCAGAATCTGCATTATGTGAAATTGAAAACCTGACTCGTGAATTTGGTAATGTGTCCGGGTACAAGCTTAATATTCAGAAAACACAGGTTATTTGCTCAGCAGGACTTTGCCCTAACGACAGTCGGGTTACCTCTGAGGCCAAATACCTGGGCATTAAAATTAGACTATTGCTTCAAGAGTTAGTTACGGTGAACTGGTCAGATATATTGCAATCTGTTAGAAACCAACTTGAGAAACTCGAATGCTTACACTTGTCGCTGTTTGGGAGACGCAACGTTTTAAAAATGTCTATTTTGCCAAAGTTTTATATTATTTTCGGTCTGTACCATTGGAGATACCTGAGGAAATTACAATCTATAGGTGATAGATTTTTATGGGGGTGGAAATCTGCACGAAGGGCTTCTAAATTTATGACACCACCAATTTTACGTGGGGGATGGGGAGTTCCAAATTTTGCACTATATTATTTGGCGTGTCTTATGCAGAATAATAAATATTTTGCGATTGGAAGAACTCCGCCTATATTTGAGAGCCCATATATTTTTTCTCTTTTACTTGGCCCACAATCGCGACAATTGTTGCATTCGTTTTTTAGAACCTAGCTACTATAAAAGAACTAGATTTAAATTAGTATTGTCTGCCTTTAAAGGATGGAGATCAATTCGGAAGCTTATCTCTCTTGGACGTATTCATTTTTATACTCCATGTAATTCTATAGAATTGTTTCCGCCAATATTTTGGGATCGTACTATGTGTACATGGGGGAAAAAGGTATGATATCTATAGGCACTATGGTTAAGGATGGTACAATCGCTTCATTTCTGGAGTTAAAAGATATATATAGTCTCTCCCAACATGATTTTTTTTTTAAGTATTTACAAATACGCGACTTTATTCTTCTACCGCTTTGTCCAAATGTCTCTATTGAAATACTTAAAAAACCATCAGTATAGGGACTCTATATAGTCATTTATTGAATATACAACAGGACGATATGGGATTGCAGGAGTCTAAATGGTGTATTAGATTGGGTACATTGGCAGTACCCTATCAAGAGTCAATTTATATTGCTGCAAAAAAATTTTTGTCTGCCAATTTATACTCACAGCATTATAAAACCTTATTTAATCTTTATCATACACTGTTTAAAATGTTGAAATGGGAAATGCTGTAGGTGTCAATCTGACCAAGCAGATATTGTGCATATATTTTCAGACTGCTCAGAGTTAAAACCTTTTTTTATATCTATAGAAAAATTTCTGGCTTATATTATAAAATGTGACGTGGCAATCTCAAGAGAGATGATTATTTTTGGTCTATCTAATGACAACAATCCATTTCCGGGGTATCAAAAAAACAGATATGTTTTATTTATGGCTATGGCGGTAGCTCGCTTATGTATCTCTTCAATGTGGTTGAAGCCAGAAGCACCTGTATATGAAATGTGGCGAGCAAAGTTTTATAATGTTTTTTATTTAGAATTTAATCTTTATCGGATCAAATCACTTAGGAAAATGCAAAAGGGGTGTAAAATTTTGCAGGCAATGATAGACCATTTAGGTCCGTAAAAATGACCTTTTTCTTGGTTATATATTGTGGTACCGCCGCTTGTATTGTATTTTTGATACTGCTTTTATTTTCTGTTTCTTATTTTTCTTGCTTTTGACTATCTTTGATTGTGTACCTGCACCATAAGTTTGTTTGTTTATATGATGTCTGGCTATGTTATAATGGCTTTGTATTTTTTTTTTCTATATGGCTTTGAACTGAACCAATAAAAAAATTTTTTTTAAAAAAATGAAAGCTCCCACTTACCTCTCGGCCACTACATTTAACCCGTGATTTACCTACATGGGGTACAAAAAAAATGGAAAATGCGGACCTTCGGGTTTTTTTGCATTTTACAAATCTTCCAGTTACTGGTATTACATATCAATCCATCCGCTAGTCCTCAGTTTTTAACTCTTCAGCATATTGCATTTTTGGACTTGTAGTTTTGTGTAACAGTTTCCTTATAGGCTCAAAAATCCCAAAATGCAAAGAGTTGTCTGCTAAAATGTTGAATGTGTCATACATGATGTGGCGACTCCTTGCTTACACGTAAAACCAAAAATACATTCCGCACGCATTTCTTGTGAGGGCTCTTTCATCCAAGTTCATTCATTAAAACAAGCTTTGGCAATTCAAACTATTTTGTCTTTTGGAAAGTTTTTTTTACCAAACTTTACAACAAAGGTACAACATATATTTCAGCAGCACAGCCTAGCCTTACACAAAAAATAAGAGGTGACAATAGCAGAAGAAACACTACACAATTCTCTCATACATCAAAGTACAATATAGGTACCTAACACATTAAAGATAAAGTGAGAGGAGATAAAGGACTAGTGTATGCTCTCCATAACCGCAAAACATTTTATGGAATTACTATACATTAATGATGACCCCTGACCTGCCTAGCATGGCATGTTTCATCAGGGAGCCTTCTCATCTGGCACTTGGAAGGATCCAAGAGTACTACTGTTCACTGCTTGTACCATTATCTGGTTATGGACTTCATAGTGTGGGTGAGATGATCTGTTATACTGCATTTGTTTTCCTTGTAAAACTGTCATCCCATACTAAAATAGTGTGTGTGAGCTAAGATTGTTTTACTGGTGTCTCCTCTTCACAAGATTGAAAACAGGCATATTCAGCAACGAATCCTATCGCTCTCTTCTCTTAACACATTCCAGCTACAGATCTCTCGCAACAAATATTGTGAAATTGCCTCTGGTTCATGGGGGCTTGTTATGCAAGTACATTCAGTATATCCTTTGCTTTTCCATAAGATGATGCAAAATCAGTTGAAACACCCTTCATAGAACAGATACAATTTAAGTAGAAATAATCCAGGTTTCCTTCCTTTAGAGGACAGGTAAAGCTTGGGCAGCAACAACACAAGCTTTTCCCTTCTCCAATCAGCTGCATATCAGGCAGCAGCAGTGCAGTCTTTGCTACTGCCATGCTTTGCTTGTTTTTTGTGGAAGCAAAGCTAGCTTCCTTCTCACTGTAGGCAGTAAGTGAATTCTTCTTTTCCCTGCAGAATAGATTTAGGAGGGCAGACAAGTACAAGCTTTCATCGCTCACAAAACATGCACAGTTGAGGCATAAATAATATTGGTGACACTTCAATCTCTGATGTGGGTGCTTACTTTGTTGAAAGGAATGTATAGGTGGATGATTAGTATTAGATCTCGCACATTCCCTTATTCTCACTTTGGTGAGATTCACTTTCAGTATCCTAAAAGTCCTGCTCCTATCATAGAGGACCTGCAGTTTATGTATATTCTTTGGTTTTCCACTATTTAGAAATTGCAGTTACCTCCTACTATGCCATTGCATTTCTTTGTTTGTTTGGTTTTTTGAGGGGGAGGGGGCAACAGCCCTACATCAGCCTAAATACCTCTGTTTGTCACCCCAGGCATGCGCTATGTTAGGCTTGGCCACAATTGCTGCCTTTGTCAGCCAGATCCTTTGATATCTCAGACAGAACTCTTCCCTTAATACATTTAAAAGAAGTAGTTTTAGCATCCGGGAGATCCTATGTCCGAGCACACTGGTCATTATCTGCAGCACTCCCGCCCAGTAGAGCTGTAATGATGGGCACGTCCTGAGGATATGAAAACAAGCATTGGCATAGCCAGTAGGTCTCGCCTTTGTGACCTTATAAGTATTCAGTTGTGTAGCACAATATCCTTAATGCAACAACATTAACTGTTGCATGGCTAAACACTTATAAGGTCCCAAAGGCGAGACCTATTGGCTATACCAATGCGTGTTTCACATACTATTCTGCTTTAGACAGAGACCAGCCATATGCAAACAGCTGTTGCCCTACCCAAGAGGAACAGTTCAGCTTAGGCTGCCAGGTAAGGTTCCCTCTGAACATACGTATCACTGACTGGCTTCAACCTTCTTATGCTTCAGTAGTGAATTTCCAGGGAGCAGTCATGCCATGGACGCAACTGGTCGGCTATGAAGGGTCCAAGGGGCAGTCCTTAAAGTGGGATAGCGTAGTAATAGGGTTTCACCTGTCTTGTCAGTTGAGTGGTTCTGGCGAGGCACTTCCGGGCCACCCAAACATGTAGGGACCAGGAGCAGTGTAGTTTTATTGTAGAGTAGAGTACCTGGTGAAGAATATCTAAGAGAAGACCTGTCGTGTAGTTCCTATAAATCAAGATAGGATCTGCACTTTTAGACAACATAAACTGTGGAAGTGGTGACCAGACTGATTCCATACACCCCCACCTGATACGTTCGCCTGTATACCAGCTAGCTCACAGTACCTCTATGAACCCCACTTAGCAAGGAGAGAATAGTTTCTGGCAACTATCGAACATGACAACCCTGACCCCTCGGGAATCGTGCAAACCGTACAGTACTTTTCGCTCAGTCACTCGTGCTCACTTTGTCTCAGAGCGATACACAATAAACAATGGGGACTTTTTCAATAAGCATTTATTGAGCCAGCGTCATTGTAGTGTACAATATGTGTGCTGCAACTACCATGAGTCAGAAACGGATATAAACGGTTAAAAGCACCAGAAGAGTAAATGGATGGTAGATTCTACCATAGTGCTAAAAAAATTGAGTATATGTAAGCATATATACACATGACAGTAAAATGCGTACTCCTACGATGCTAACCCTAACTAGATGTACCTAAATGTACCTAGCATGTATGTAAGTGTATAGCCAAGAATCCCCCTAGGATGTAGCCAACCCCATTACCTGAAGTGAGAAACTGTTGGGCCCTGTCTTGGTCCCGGGATGGACACCCCGCGAGGGATGTCAGACCACTGCGTGCTGGAGTGTCTGGATTCAGGAGCTTCAATATCTCGTGTCAGCATGGAAGTCTTTCTCCTCTGCCTGGCCCAGCAAAGATACGGCGTTTATGTACCCAAAAAGGTGCCCTCAGGGGTTCTACCTTGCTGTGTCATGTCGGTTGAGGATGACGAAAGGGATGACCCTTAGACATAGTTATTATGCAGAAGATGGTAGTCCTGCTGTGATTCTGAGAATCCTCATGCATAATAAATTAGGCTAGTTTTCGGAGAAAACCACATGACATTTATGCAGCACCTAACTAGGCAAAAGCTCAGTACCAAAACCGTTATGTAGTATATTGGTAGGAAAATGTAGGTGAAAGGTTGGGTTACTACCTAAGCCTATATTGTGGTACATTTCCGAATCATAACGGGGCTAGCCTCATATAAGGGTTTTGCCACTAATTAATCAATCAACCAAACAAATGGTATTTATAGAGCGCTACTTATCACCTGTGAGGGTATCCAGGTGCGAGTGCAGGGGCGGTGCTGCTGCTCCGTCCATTCTGTTGCATCGCCAGGTTTTCAGCTTCTTCCTGAACTCATGAAGGGTAGGGGCTGAATGGAGTTGTAGAGGGAGGTCGTTCCAGTGCTTTAAGGCCACATGGGAGAAGGCACAGCCGGAGCTACTGCAGATGACTGTGGACAAGGTAGAGGGACGGGGATAGTAGTTGTCTGGAGGGTTGGTGGAAGTTTACTCTGTGGTTGAGGTACAATGGGCCCGTGTTCTGTAGGGCTTTGTAAGTTTGGGTAAGGAGTTTCAACTGGCACTGCCTGTTAACAGGAAGCCATTGCAGCGCTTTGATGTGGGATGTTATGTGGATGCATCTCGGGAGGTCATGGACAAGCCCTGCTGCTGCATTCTGTGTGGTCTGGAGTCTGTTTAGTAGTTGGGCACGTATAGGGTGTTGCAATAGTTCAGGCGGCTGGTGACGACGGCTTTGGTGATGGTGCTTCTGGTGTCAGCGAGAAGCATGTGGAGGATATGGTAGCATGCCGAAAGAGACTGTGTTTACCTGTTTTCTTATTGAGAGCTTGCTGTTAAGGATGATGCCTATGTTTTTAACGTGTTCTGGGGGGGGAGGGGGGTGATTTTGGTTGGGCACCAGGTGTTGTTCCATGGGGAGGTGGAGAGGTGGTGCTTCCAAAGAGGAGTACCTCAGTTTTGTCATGGTTGATCTTGAGGCACTTGCTTTGCATCCAGCTGGCGACGCTGGTCAGTCATCTGTGAAAGTTGACTTTGGTGTTGGTGAGGTCTGAGGATAGGGACAGGATGAGTTGAGTGTCATCCACGTGGGATATGATGTTCATGTTGTGTGATGTGACAGGCGGCTAGCGGGGCCATGTAGATGTTAAAGTTAGTGGGGCTTAAAGATGATCCTTGGGGGACGTCATAGACTATGTCTTTGGGTGCCGAGGAGTATGGTGGAAGGCGAATGCTCTGGATTCTTCCTGTGAAGAAGGAAGCTATCTATTTGAGGGCTTTCTCTTGGATGCCCATCTGTAGAGGCTGTGTAGGAGGGTGTAGTGGGACACAGTCTTGAATGATGCGGAGAGATTGAGAAAGATAAGGGCTGCGGTCTATCCCTTGTCCATGAGGGCTCTGATATTGGCTGTGACCTCGCTAAGGGTTGATTCCGTGCTGTGGTTAGTGCGGAATCCTGACTGGGAGAGTTCCAGGAGTTTTTTGGTTTCCGTATGGTTGGAAAGTTGCTAGTTTATAGCTTTTTCCAGGACTTTGGCTGGAAAGGGGTGTAGGGAAATTGGTCAGTAGTTTTTGAGATCTTTCAGGTCTGCAGAGGTTTTTTTGTTAAGGAGAGGTTTGACCTCTGCGCGCTTCCAGGCTGCTGAAAAGTATGTGGAGGAGATGGGAGCTTTGAGGATGGTGGTGAGCTCTTGGTTGATAGGGTTGATTTCCTTGTTGAACATATGTTGATGGCAGGGGTCCCTGGGTGCTCCTAAGTTTATGGAGCACATGATGGTGGTGGTGGTATGCGTTGGGACAATGTCCCATGTAGTGATTGTTGCGGTGTTGTGGACCTTGTTGGAGGAGAGAGTGTTGATGCTGTCTAGGGTTGGTTGGGTGTGAAAGTGTTCTTATATGGTTGCAATTATGTTGTGGAAGAGTTCTGTGAGGGAGTCGCAGAGGTCCTGGGAGGGGGTGATGGTGTTCTCTGTTGCCGTGGGGTTGGTGAACTCCTTGAAGATACAGAAGAGTTCCTTGCTACAGGTGGAGCTGGCTTCAAGCGGGTGTTGAGAGCGTCTTTCTTTGCGTTCTTTAGTTGAGTGTGGTAGTTGTTTAAAGCTAGTTTTACTTTTTCCCTGTTGGAGGTTCTTTTCAATTTTTGCAGTTGCTTTTTGAGATTACGAGTTCGTCTTCGAACCAGTTGGTGTGGTGGTGGGGGGGACTGTTATGTTTGGTAGTTTTGAGGAGTGCGACTATGTCGGCACAGTTGGTAATCCACATGTTGAAGTTTTTTGATGGCTGCATCTGAGTTGGGGGAAGAGTGCGGTGGTGATGAGTTGAGGGTGTGAGTCCAGAGTTCCTCTGCTACCTTACTGCAGTTCATGTAGGGAGAGCTAGAGCGGTTGTTAGGAGGGCTGGTCATGGTGGATATGTAGAAGTGTAATATTGAGTGGCCGAATCAGGTGACTTCGCTGGCGCGGCTGTATCTGACTTTGTTACTGGCAGAGAATATGGGATTCAGTGTGTGTCCAGCGATGTGTGTGGGGCCTGTGACTAGCTGGGAGAGTTAGAGTATGTTCATGGCAATGTTTACTAACCACCGGGATTCCCACTGGAGCTGTGCTGCAAGGTAATAGGACTCAAATGATGGCAGCTGGTGCTTAGCAAGGGCTACTCACCACCATTGACCGTCCCAGAGCAGGTCTCCCAGTATCAGTTCAAGGTCCTGAAAGAACTTAGGATGGAGGCACACCAGCTTGTTGACGAAATAATATAAGAGACAGGGAAGGACGATAATTTTTGAAAGAGCGTTTATGCCTGCGAACGGTAGGAGATGCCACAATTATGTTTGGGATTTTAGGCCGTAAATGCCCATTTTAAGTTGCCTTCAAACAAGTCCTGCTGCGAGTAGTATAACTTGACTACCTTAATACCGAGGTAGCGGACCGCCACTGACACCCAATCCAGTGGCTTGGCACCCAGACATATGGCCTGAGATGCCATGTCTTGCTGGAATGGGAAGAAGTACACTTCCATCTAATTCACACAAAGGCCTGCTGCCTCCTCAAAGTCCTGGAAAGTTTTGGAGATCGACTAAATATCTGCCGCTGTGTCCTGAAGGTACAGCCACAAATTGTTTGTGTACACCGACAGAGCATGGGTAGTCCCATCGAAGGGGGATGCCTCAGTGCCGCCCTTCCGACCTGGACAAGTTGGTGTTAGTTATGTTGTATATTACATACCATAACAGCAAATTTAAGTTTCTTTACATTTTCTCGTTTGCTGAATCAGAGCTCCTCTTTAACTGTGTTTATTTTCAGTGAATGCACAAACATGTATACATACATTTATATCAATGACATTACTAACAAGGCCATTGATATAATGTGCACACATTTTAAAAAGTAAATCTATATATCCATTTTCTAACAAAGTTCTGGTGTACATTGAAATACTGCAATTGGAAGCAGAAAGCCTTCTAAAACATTATATTAATCTTTTTTTATTCCAATTTTGTCTTGCACTAGTGAAGGAAAAACAAAGCACTGGTGTCACTATCAACTTGTATGGTTGTGTTACTTTGATGTTATATTTTGTATTAGTGTTTTTATAGAGTTTACATAAATTTAGTAGGTTTTTGATAATCTAAATTTGAGGCCACTCTCTGCATACCATACCATACTGTCTTATTGTAGCAAATTGGTGATGAACAAGACATTATTCATTAACTAAGCAATTTCCGCAACAGATACTAGCCTCAAACTCACAGTAGTTAAAAAATGCACATAATCAGTGGTTTGCTAACGTCCTTTTCCTTTCTCTCCAGGAGTCTGACTATGTTTCTGCTCACCTGCATGATTGGATTGATCTGATTTTCGGCTACAAACAGAGAGGGCCGGCTGCAGTGGAAGCTCTTAATGTGTTCTATTACTGTAGTTATGAAGGTACTGGCACGGTTGATATTGTCTAGACAAATACTTTACTCTTTCTTCTCACTGTAACATAGGTTCACCGTCACACGCAGAGATTATCCTCATGGTGCCATAGGAGCACTGATCCAGGATCAGAAGAACAACATTTCCAAAATAATTATTTAGCGGTAAACATAAATGGGAACATCATTAATTGGAATCAGTAAATGTGTCTCCTTAATTAAAAGCTCAGCCACCTATTATAAAAAACAATTGACAAAAGTCAGTACTAACAGGGCAGTGGTCTGAGAAAGATCACCTAAATATAAATAATTTGTTACAATTAAATTTGTCATAAAGAATTAATTAATAAAGATTCATTAATTAATCACAAATTGGTGTATTGTTAATAACCAGTGTACCTGTGTTATAGACCGATTTAACTTTTTGTTGACCAAACTTTATATTTTTGTTTTACAGTTACATTGTTCAAGATAACCTCATGTATTTGTTGTTTACAGTTTGGAAAGGATAGAGCACAATTCAATCACAAATGACTGAACCTTTTTCTATAATATAGAAGATTCATTCAAGTAATAATTTTTCAAGGTTTGCTTATTAAAAGGACTTTAGAGGGTTTTTGAAGCC
Source organism: Lissotriton vulgaris (assembly GCF_964263255.1). Lineage (NCBI taxonomy): Eukaryota > Metazoa > Chordata > Amphibia > Caudata > Salamandridae > Lissotriton > Lissotriton vulgaris. The sequence goes on from NC_141687.1 coordinate 404,605,288, forward strand.
CAACAAGTTGGAAGACACCTTTACCTCAATCAGCAATTTATGCAAAAAAAAGTTATCATTATTTTCATTGTTTTAGGACGTTAATTAATTTTTCACTCTCTCTCCCTCCCCTTCTCAGCCCTTTTTTTTGCTGATTGAGAGTGGAATGGGCTGGGCATTGTTTGTCTGTTCAATGTTAGGACATTGTATTCTAATACTCCACAATATATTACAGATCAGCACTGTTGAGTCTTTTCCCTGTGGATGTATATGTTTGAGCTCAACTTCCACAAGTGATCGTTGCATGCACATGTTTGAATTTGGGGGTTTGCTGGGTGTTAGTTTGCTGACCATTAAAAACCTCCCCACCAATGCAGAACATATTTTGCTTCTGAATCAGTCGAGAGGTGGAAGAATAATAGAAGTAGGGATGGGTCCGCTCCTATTGCCACTTGGAATGTGTAGAGTAAACATGCATAATGCAGTTATGAAACATCAAGTAGTTTTGGGTCCTTACTATCTAGTGCTGTCTCATGTGTCTAAATCTGCTACATGCAGTGCCCTGAAAACATTTTTGAAATCGCAAGCTAAGCTCCTTCTTAGTAGGCTTCTCCCCTCATAGTGCTAGAAAGCCAAACCAGTGTGAAGATGCTCTGTAATTGTGCTTGCGCCAATCTCTGTTTATTCAGACAATATACTTAGAAAATGTATTATTTGTGTTGACATTCCCTTACCTCTGTTCCTTCATTCTCTTCAGGGGCTGTTGATCTTGATGCCATTGCAGATGAAAAAGAAAGGAAAGCTTTGGAAGGCATGATAAACAATTTTGGACAAACACCCTGTCAACTGTTGAAGGTAATGGTATAGGAGCGAGTGTAGCATCTTAGCAACTCTAGAAATGTGACAGTAGCACAACTTAGGAATGGACTGGGTTGGTAGATAGGTTGATATGGCGGAAAGGGAAAATTTGATTAAATATAATTCAAAGGCTTTATCATAACATAACATGTGTATCTGCAAAGCGCATGTTCACCCAAGGGTATCTTGGTGCTGAATAACAGATGTTTATCGTTACCCAACTCAGTGGGACTCATTTTATCGACCTGAGAAGGATGAAAGGCTAAGTGGGCCCGCCGGGATTAGAATCTGTAACCATGAGGTTGAACACAGGCTTCTACAGTGGCTGCATTAGTCCAGTTAGCCACCTGACCCAGCTTTGTGCACTAAGCCACCAAACCCAGTTTTGTACGTAGGGGCGAGCCTAAGACATTGCACTTGCCATCAGCACTGGTTTGTAGACTTTGGTATCTATGCATTTGAAGTAGTATTTAACCAAACACATTGGAGCTCTCAGGAGTACTGATTACTGATGGACTTCCCAGCACCACTTTCCCACCCACCACCTCACCCCAAAGTTTACAGGAGGAGGGCATTAGCTTTAAAGGCTGACCATGAAAATGTCAGGGAACTAAAAGGCATTTCCAATACCATCTCTAGATAGCACCCTTCATTGTATCATGTCTACCCAGCGCTTGCAAATGGGAGTCCTGAAAAAACGAGGGATGAGTTGAAGTGTCATAAAGGATCAGAAAAAACGAGGGATGAGTTGGTGTGTCATAAAGGATCAGGGCTGTCCGCAAAGATCAGAATGGTAAATGGTTATCAGATGTTAAACCACAAATAAGTGATGCTCATTAGGGTTTATTAAACACTTACACCTGAATAGCATAGGGATTGGTCACCTGAGGAGATTGCCTAGGTAATATTAGACCACTGAAGTGTGACAGTGAAGCACTCTAAAGCTAAGGTCCACCACTCAGAGTAGCCCTACCTATATCTTTTTAGGGAAGGGGTAGAGTCCGGCAGAGTGGGGTTAGGCTTGCCTTTAGCTTGTATAGTTTAGTAATTTTGAGGCGATCAAAAGCTAAGAAAAGTTGCTACTTTGTATCTCACAGATTGCAGAGAGAGCATCTAGTTTCCCATGTGCAGTCTTGGAGTAGGTTTCTCACAAACTAGGGATTGTGGTATAGAAGTCTGACAAAGACTGGTATGGAGAACGAATGGGGTCACATTTTTTGGTAATAAGAAGCACCTTTACAAATGAATGTGAAGGGGAAATCTACTTCACTTTGTATAACTGCTTGATTTGAAGAAGCGAGTCAGATGGAAATACCCAAAATGAATTACCAGTAATGGAAACTCACTAAATACTTTCACTCTGTTCATTATTGTAGTTTCCAGTTCCTTTGCTTACCTTGATAACCGGGGAAGCACAAATGAATTAAATGAGCAGGTGCAAAACTGGTGAGATGGGGGTGGATTTTATGAGTTGGTCGTCCAACATTTTTCTTTTTCCACCCACACCTGTCCCCCCACCCCTATCTGTATTGAGGTTTTTTATGCCTTATAGTTACGCCCTCTGCTGTTACCTAATACAAGTAGTGTACTCTGTCATTATTTATGCGGAGGAAAATAGTGCCCAGCCCTGCAGGGACATTGAGAGCATAAGGTGTTACCCTAGATTTTGGAAGAAGCATCTTTCCAGTAACCTGTAAATATTGTTTGCTATTTTGGTACTCCTGTATCCTATTGATCTTATGCATGCCTGGTAGATGTGTGGTTGCTATCATCTGTGTTTAGTTAAATTAAGGATTTGAAAGACTAATGATGGTGTAACAATGTTTAGTGTTATGTTTTATGTTAAAGAGCATTTGTCATTGTTTCATCACAAAAGATGGCCTTTTGACAGTGGCCTGTAACTGCAACAGCACACCTTAACTGTTTACTTCGAGAGTTTTGAGATGCTACCTGACCGATCTTTTTGTCTTTAATGGAGGAACACTGGAAGGGAAGAGATTTCACAGGTTTTGACATCAGGTAGAAAACACTGTACTTCCACTACATATTTTTTTCAGTCCTGTATGCTATTGACAGAAAAGCTTGCACAGACATCAGGCATCTTGTGGTAACATACATGTGGGTTTCTAACATGAAGAATTTTCTATATTTCCTCAGTGGGAGTAGAAATCATTGTGAGAGAGGTGTGGCGCCACGGCCAGGGCGACTGGTGCTGTAATCTGGGGATCACAGTTCGAATTTTACGTCCAGTCTGTTTGCATGTGGCTACAGCAATTAATACTTGGAAGTGAACAATTATTAAACCAGCAACTCTTATTCACATTGTCCATTGGACTCCTCTTGTTACAGGTGCTCACCCACTATCTCATTCTGTCAGCAGTAACGCATGCCTCTCTTTAGGGTTCCCAAATACCAAGAAAATTGAGACCACTAAAACTGGCTTTCAGTTCTTTCACACCTTTTGCCTGTGGAAATCAGCTTATCGCTCAGTGTATAAGACTAAAGAGACACACCTATACACCTTCCACTAATAAACAGCTAATCTAACTTCAGGGACCTTCTCATTTCAACCCATATCCTGATCTTGTGCTGCTTACATGACATTGTTTACAGCCCTGCGCCCTTCTTAGTTATTGTAACTCCTAATATAAGTTCGAATATATTGTGAAGCCCCTTTTGGTAGTACTGTGTTCTACAAATAGGTGTAATAACAATCTATCACTAAATAAACATCCTTCAGCTTTGCATTTTATGCAGGATTCTATGCCTGGTTTATTAAGAACCATGGAAGTGTGCCTACTGCAGAAAGAGGCTATGGCTGTGTCAGGAGAGATGGGCATGCCTATGTACTGCAGTTTCCTTTCCACACCCCTTGGTATTTCAATAGTTGTGTGCACGAGGTTAAGGAATGGGGAAAGATTCTGGAGTTTTTATTAAGTAGCTTTAATCTGTATTTGTCTGCGTTGGTTCCTGTATGTTTCCCCCAGTCTTTCAAGTATAGATTTCGGATGCTTTGAGCAATTACATATTCTCCATGTGAAACACCACATCACATAATTCCAGTGGGATTGGTAACTAACATCAGAATTATCAGGCAACTTGTAAACAAGGCCTCTGTCTTTCATCCTCTAATTTAGTCACTGGCATGATCATGCCATTTTGCTATCTTTCCCATGAATGCTCTTTGAGACTTTTACCTTGTTTATGAATTTAACTTTCACACAAGCAACTTTTAGGGTTATCGTATCCAGCTGTGCTCTACTGCAGTTCTCAATCCCATTAGTTTTTTCGTGTATCTAAATGGAACTTGTATAGGTCCATTCACATGCTCTGGTTTTGTGGATTTGATTTCAAGATCTGGTCACTTGTGGGCACAATGCATCTCAAAAGGTCTTTATTGTATTATGTTCCTGCAGTCGAATATTAAAACAATTAAATATTGTTTTATTTTTGAATTGTCAACCATTAATGAGATTCCCAATATTTTATGCAATTTTTTGTTTCCAAATCTTTTAATACAGGAGGCTCACCCTGTCCGTCTTTCTACTGAGGAAGCAGTGCATAGACAAACCAAAGTCGAAACTGCAACTTTGAACCTGTTCCAGAACCTTACTGAGATCAAGTCTTTCTTCATAGAGGTAACATTTAGAGGGACTTGATCATTGTGATGGGTGGTAGAGCAGTTCACCATCCATCTCGCTCTGGGTTGCGGCAGTCATGCAGGCAGTAGCAGAACCTCTTAGGAAAAAAGTATTGTGATCCAGCATGCTTCTCAGCATCCAAATTAACATAGGGGGTGGCAGTTAGGTCGTCTTGCCCCTTTCACCCACACCAAGCTCAGCCACTGACTACAGTTTAAGAAAAACACTTTTGTAATGCAGTCTGATTATTGTAAGTGCCAGTGGACCTGCATTAAGGTAAATCACTAGGAGTTGGAGACAACTTGATTTTGACTACGATTCGGAATGTATTTCTTGATCCCTCGACGCATCTTCCCACACCTATTAAATAAATACTTGTTTTCACTTATCAGTATAGAAGCAGGTATGTATTATATTGACATTTTTGCAGAGGATCAAACAAATACAACTATTACACCATTCACTGCCACACATATCTTTTGTGTGAGGCGATTCCTTTAAGTGTTTTTGTTACACTCTATGAACCGTCGATTTATCCTTCATTATTTATAAAATTGCCTAGTTACCAAAGCTGCAGGCAAACTGTATTATTAGATTCAAGTAGTCACTCGAGACAGGTCACCACTTGTAAATCAAGGAAATCAGAAATACATAAACCATGCTCTGCCCTATCTTTCTATATTTCTTAATGTTTTCTGTTCTTATTCACTAGCATTTACAGCACTGCCCCAAGTGTAAGAATTCCTGCAGCCTTGACTGAAAAGGGGATTTAATAGGAGCGAAAGATATTTTTATATACAGGATTACTGGTTGACAACACAATATGAATCTAAAAGAAAACAGAACGATTTTTTCAAGCTGTTATATATTTGCACATGACTAAGAATCCATATTTCTTCCCTGATGCCTATAAATTGGATTAATCAAACATTGGTATTTGTAATTGGAAATTTTATGTTCGACACATATTTACACACTGATATATTTACCTGCCTCTCAAATCTTTCACCTTAAGTTGGTGGGGTTTTGCTCTGTGAAACACTGGTAAACCTGCTAAGTTTCATGAAACCATTGATGATGGTTGTGTGTGTCATGAAAAGATACAGCAGTACATACAAGTGGTTTATTAAGGAAACCGTTTGTTTGCTCATGCAGTCTCCTACAAATTATGTCATACATTTTTATTTATTTATTTATTTTTTGGATTTGTAAAGCGCGTAGCTGCCTCAGCAACGAGGCGTCCCAGCGCATGTTTTTAAATTGTTATTTGCTATCTGAGGCTAGCCAGAATGTTTTCTAACCATCCATTGTAGGGTTTTCCTGGCCAGAGCAGTTAATATCAGCAGCCTCAAGTGAACTTCTGAGAAACTACGGATCACCCAATATCAACAGCCAGGTTGATATTTAGACCTAAGCCCTAGTTGCACACCCAGACACCAATGACCTCTCTCCATCAGCTTCCAGTTCATGAACAAATTCAGTTGAAGGATTCACAGTATTTATCCACCAGGGGGTGTTACACAATATTTACCCCACAAGCATTTTACTGTATTAATCCCCACGATGGGGTGTTATACAGTGACTCTAAATATATTTAGAGGCTGGCCAGTCGAGATATCTGCTTAGATACAGAGGGCTGCACATTGCTGCTCTGTTAACAGTCCCTAAGTTTGAAAAATGGAGGGACAGTCTTAGTTTTGATATCCAGAATCTGATTGTTTGGCATTTGCCAAAGTTAAAGTTTTGTGAAGAGCCAGACCATACCCATGTTGCCAGCTCCACTTGAAAATATTCTCAGATATAATAACAGCAATTATTGGATAGTTGGCTTAACAAACACTGTGCTACATTTTTTTCTCCAAATGCACCCCCTTTTTGTTTTTTTTACCTTTCCTCTTCCCCTCTTTTCAACATACACAGTGCTACATTTCGAGTCACAGTGCATAGGGACATGCACTCATGCCAACCAGAGGCGGGTTGGCCAGTGGGGAAAATGGGAAAGGGTGGTTGAATTCAGGTTGTCAGTCATACATCAGATTCACTTATAATGTGACAAACTCCACCTTCTGGTCTAACAGCCTTTCAGACACACTTTCCTATAAGGAGCGGTCCTTATGTTCCTGATGACTGGTCTTCTTCAAACATCAGTCCATGCATATGTTTGTAAAGCATATTTATTGTTTCTATGGATACTTGTAAACTCAGATTCCTCACCTTTTCAATTCCCCCCTGCACCAAACAGGTTCTGGACCCTCTCCAGCAGTTGTTAGCTTTTGCAAATATATAGCACCATCAGATTCTGCAGCAGCTTAACACTGCCTCGGAAATGACGGTACAGAGCATATAGGTAACACCCCAGCACGCTAACCTCCATTCCTTTTTCTCTGTGCCCGAACAAAAATATTGTCGTTGTTCCAATGACTGCAAAATCGTTTTTCCACACAGTGTGCTAGGGAAATGTTCTACTCTCCAAAAGCAACAAGCTATGCCACAACTACAGGAATCAGATGTCGGTTATGGATCCACACTACATATGGCTGTGGTGTTTATTGTCTATGCATGACTCAAAGATCTGCCGTCCGGCACTAGGAATTGAAATGGTATGTCATTGATAACAAGAAACTGGGCAGTACACAACACTCCAAACAGCAGACTTTGTGTCACCCCCAACTCGCAGCCCTGCTCCAGATGCCAGTCCTGGTCCACTTCACTGTCCTATAGTATGTCCAACCGGGACCTGCATCCACCCCTATCACTCCTAATGCTGCGAGAAGTCACACTGTTGGCATGCAAAGAACCAGACTCCATCTCTTCATCCTACTCAGATCTTATTCTAAGGCTTGTATTGGTATGCTCAGGGTTCCCCAGGCCGTTGTCTACTCCACAGCAGATAAAGGCCTTTAGATAGGCCATGCTGTAACTTTTCCAGATGATTCTGGCTCTCTCTTGATCATCTATGATCCTAATGAAACTCCAAGTAACCCCCCCAGCAGTGCCTGCCTGGCCTTGACTGAACTCTCTGCCCCTCCCCACATCCTCCCCCTCCAGGATACAACCTTTACAACGAAACTTTTACCACGCACTACCATTACAACGCAGTCATTACAACGCAAACCATTACAACGCATTGCGCTGGGTGGCGCTCTAGGATAGGGAATAAGTTTAATTTACTATCCAACACCTTCCCTAGTGTCCACGGGGACTGGAGTTGGAATAGTAAATTAAACTTTTCACTATCCAGCACCCCAAAGCGCTATGCGTTGTAAAGGCATGCGTTGTAAAAACCGCGTTGTAAAGGTATGCGTGGTAAAAGTATGCGTTGTAACGTCATACATCCTCCCCCTCCAGCACTGAACCATGCCTCCACTCTTGAACGAGTCCAGTGCCACCAACTCTGGATCTAACACTGATTTTTGGAGGTGATCCAAAGTGGAAATTGGTCCATGACCGGCCCATTTCACACTGTTACAGACCCCATCTTGGGGAGATTCCCAAATGTGCCCTCAACCCAGAACTACCATAGGCTGGAGGCCTCATTTGGATCAGATTTGGGTGCCCTTTAGGGCTTTCAAGATATCCCACATGATGAGGTTGATAAGGAAGTGGATTTCCCTCTTCCCCACCCTAGTTTACTGTGAGGATGAATTATATTCAGATTTACAGAATGTCAGTAGCCCATATTCTTACCTAGGGTCCCCTTAGAGGCGTGTTTATTTTGTAGAAGTAGTCAACAGGACCTGCTACTTCAGAGCCATCCCTTCCCTTCAGTTAAACTTTGACAGAGAAATTAATGGTGACCTGGCCTAAGCCACACTTTGCTCCCCCAGTAAGTCACCCTGTAGCTAGAAATCAAAGTCCTGCTCTTGGGGGTGCAGCCTTTGTGACCTAGCTTGGTGGTTCAGAACCCACCAGCTAGCTCATTCCCCACTGCTCCACCAGAGAGGGATTCAAAGTGCATTGATGCATTAAGAAGGAGACTCTGCCAGTTGGGCTTTGAGACCTCAGAACGCAGTCTGCCTATTGGGACACTATAAACTGCCTTTTTTAGGATATGGCTAGCAAGATATTGATAGCAATTCCCGATGAATTGAGGAATGCTTTTACTCAAACAATTCAACAGAATGTGACTTTGTGTGTGTTGTGAGCCAATTTGGAGACAACAGACTTCTTTTGTCGTGCATCATGAAAGTAATGATGATGAGGCGTCATGCTTAAAAGTGTTCTACATGATTTTCTGGAGATCTGTATTGTAGGACTTTAAAGTCAGGAATTCTCTTTGGGATTATGAGCTCTGGCCCATCAATTCTAATAGCAATGCCAACATTTTGAGGATACTCGCAGGGTCTGTTCTATCGCCAGAGGTAGCCCTCACAACCCATGCAACAGCCAGTACATCCCTTTTGTAGCACCAAAGAACAGGGTGGTCACAGAGGCCATGGCTAACAGCTAAGATAGCAGTCCTCCTCCTCCTCCTCTCCTGGCACAACTGTAGCCAAGCCACTATGATTTTCCTTCCCATGGTCATTGACGACCAGTAAAAGACAGAATACGTTTTTACCTGCCCAGTTGGGGTGCTATAACCATTTGAGTGCTACTGGTTCAGCATGATTACGCCTCCCTTTTACATTTGCTCCCCCTCCTTTCCTATCTATTTTTGTTCAGACTTTGAGAGATCATGCCTCTAGTCTTGTTGGTGACACATTCAACAGGAGTCACCCATAAAACTAAAAGTACCAAAAGCATCATTCATAAATCCAACACTATAATTCATAAAATGCTATAAAGATATCTTGTTTTTCACCATAAATCAATCAAAAATAAAAGAAAGATATGCCAAAAAGGAAAATCTTATGTATTTAGTTAGATTTAACAATAATGCAGCATGAAAGGCGCTTATAAAATTAAAGGTGCTCAGAGTGTGGAGTGTGCAGAAAGTTCTCAGGATTATGCAGGTGACGCAGATTGGTAGGCAAAAGAGGACAAATGCAGCTAAATGAATTAAAAATTCAATAATTTGCCTGGAAAAGTTAACAATTTAAAATAAGTCCATTGCTCATACATGTGTTCAGTAATATACATCTTTTTCAGCCGATATAATGTAGAGGCATTTCGACCTTTCATGATTCCCCAGGTTATCATCAGTACAAAACATTAAAGGAACACCTAAAATATAGATTGCTGGATAAAAGAAAGAGTCCAAGAATTTTTTTTAAATTTTGGTAAGGGTTCCAAAAAAGCCATATCGTAGGTACCTGCAAGTTTGATACTGGGGTCATCTGAAAAAGGAAACAAATTGTAGGGTACGGGTCAATTGGTCTAAAACTATAAAAGGTGTGCAACCAATGACGAAGGGCCAGATATACGACCCTACCAATTTGCGAGTCACAAATTGCGTCGTTATGCGACTCGCAATTTGCAACTCGCAAATAGGAATGTACAACAGTGTCTCAGACACTGTTTGCAATTTCTAATGTGGTCGCATATTGCCTGCCTCATTATTATTCATGAGGCAGGTGCAGCTTGCGAGCCCATCAGGAATAGCTAGCACTCCTAAGGATTGTGGCTGTGACATCTTATTAAATAAAACTGTTTTTTTTAAATGCAGTCCGTTTTTCTTAAAGGAAAACGGGATGCATTTAAAAAACGAAAGGTTAAATGTTACTGTTTCATTTTTTAAGAGTAGGCAGTGGTCCGTGGGACCACTGCCTACTCTTAAAAAATACTGTGAATGCCAATCACAAAGAGGAAGAGGTTCCTGTGAGAAAGTGAGTTTCTGTTGCAGTACCCCCCTACTTTTTGCCTGATACCTGATGCACTTTTCCTTGGTGTGCCCTGGGTTCCTGCCAATCAGGTACCCAGGGCCTGTGTTCCTTCCCTAAAAACTGTACTAAAGCCTAAACCCAATTGGCATCTCTGGCCACATGTCAGCCCCTAGTAAATGGTACCATAGGTACCCAGGGCATTGTGACCAGAGAAGACCCCTAAGGGCTGCATCACTTATTGTGCCACCCTTAGGGGCCCTGTACCATGACACACACACACTGCCTTTGCAGGCTGAGTGTCCTGGTGCAGAACTAAACAAAGAGTAGACATGGCACACATCCCTGTGTGCCATGCCCACAAACCCACTGCCCTGGCATACATCAACCACCCCTCTAGCTGGGTGTCCTATGCCAGTGGTGTGGGCCCAGGCGCATGAGCCCTGTGCACTGTAAGTGCAGTGGTGCCACTAAGAGTATATGGTGCTGGGAGGTGGAAGAGGCGAGGAGATGCACGACCCCGGGCTCCGGCCATCTTGAAGATGGGGAGCCCTGCCCAATCACAGCTAGGCTCCTGCCCCCCTCGTACAGGAGAGGAGCAGGCCCACCCCACCCCAGGCCAGGAACCCATTGGTCCCTGCCCATGCCTAACTGTAACGCTCCTAAATTTAGTATTTAGGGGCACCCTGAACCTTCTTCCTTAGATCCAGATTACGAAACAAGAAAGAAGATCAAGGAACAAGAAGACCTGCCGTGCAGCTGCTAAAAAGAGGAAGACACCAACTGATTTGGCCCTAGCCCTACCGGCCTGTCGACCCTCGAATCTGCTCCTGCTAAACCCCGGCGTCTCCAGTGGTCAGCAACCCCAAAAACCCCGGAGGACCTGACTGCCTTGTGAGACTGACTATCCAGGTCTCCCACGAGCAGTGGTACTGCTCAAAGCAAGTAACAAGCCCTGGCATCATCCCGGAACCGCAAACCCAGCACACTCTGCACCCGCCAAGCCTGGCCTGTGCTGGAGTAAATCAGGACCCTGAGGACGTCCCCCCGGCGATTCTGACCTGGAATCCAGTGCCCAAGGACCCTCCTCGACGACCCCGACGACGCCTGCAGCCTCGGGATAAGGGACCCCTCCAACCACGACCAGCAGGGGGTAAGATTTCCCGATCTCAAAAGACACCCCCGCTGAGGGTCTGTACCTATCTGACCCTGGGGGACACCTGAGTCTATGCCCAGAACCTTAACTTCACCAGTCGAGTACTCCCCTGAAAACCGATAACTCACTTTCCTGCCATAGAATAACATTGACTGGTTTGACTCGAAAAATCTTCTAAGTGTGAAGTTTTGAAACTGTAAAATATTCCTATAAAATCAGCCGAATTCCAAAGTACTCACCTGGGATCAGGAGAGAAGCACAGTACTGAACCGCAAAAGTAATCCTAAAGCGGGTTTACTAGTAACCTGAATTTTCTCCATAGTAATCCATAGTCTGCTTTTCTATGAAATTTCTTCTGTCTACTTTTGAAAACTTGAAATATTCCTTAAAAATTGTACATACTACTGAAACGTAATTACTTACCTGTCTTAAGTAGAGATCCCATTGCTGGACCTAGGAGCCCAGTACTGGATTACAAAAGTAACGAGAACGTACTTTACCTGTAACCTGAATTTTCTCCCATTGGATAACATTGCTAGATTTTCACTGAAAAGTTTCCAAGTGTGAACTTTTGGAATACCCTTATATTCTTTAAAAATCATTGCAATAACTAAAACGTTTTTACTAAACTGTTTTCAAATTAGACCCCAAGACTGAATCTAGGATCCAGTCCTGGAATTACAAAAGTTACCTATAAAGTAATCAGCTGCATTTATGTAGAAACATCCATTGAGCTCAAAGTTACATTGTGTTTAGAATTGTGTTGCCTACTGCAACCATTGTGCCTATTGTGTTTACAAAATGTATTGCCTATTTGCAAAGTAATTACCTGAGAGTGCTTATATCGAGAAAAGTATATTTTGATACCTGATGATTCTAAAAATAAAACTATATCTTTTGATATAAAAACAATTGGCCTAGAGTTCAGTTCTTGAGTGTGTGAAACCTTTTGCTGACTGAGTGGGTACAACAAATGCTTTACACTGTCCTCTGGTACTGCCTTACTGCTCAACCAAGCTACCAATTTGGAGAGTCAGGTCAGACCTGACTATAAACTCTGTTATACCTCTGGGGATTGTGGACCCTAAGCACACTGTACCTTACTTTGGTCCAGTATATATAGAGCCACTTTCTCACAGTTCCCTACGGACCTATTCCCGTTTGGGAGTGGCTTACCACCTACTTTAGTAGGTGGTAAACTGCAAGTGTTTTGCAACCACAATTGTGGCTGCAAGCAATGGTAGGTACCATTGATACTTGCTATTAGGAAGGGACCCCCTTGCCACGCCTCTTCCTAATAGCGAGTCGCAAACCCTACTTTGCGAGTCGGTAATAGGTTACTGACTCGCAAAATAGGGTTTGTACATGGGCCAGACCTATTTTGCGGTCGCAAACGGGCCAATTTCCCATTTGCAACCGCAAAACATGGTTGCACATCTGGCCCGAAATCCAGTTAAAGGAGTAATTGAAAAAACATAAAAATGTAACTTGTAATTGTACTGCTCCTAAAAAGTTCAATCAAAAGTAGATTGAAGAAAGTACACAGACTGGATACAATCAAATTAATTAAATTTAAAAAGGGCTTGTGTAGGCATATTCACAAGAAATCATAACAAGGCATTCTGCTTGAAAACTTGGAAACTGAACCCGGAAGTGGCCAGTCACTAAGAACTAAGCCTAAAAATAGAAAGTAAGGAGCTAGATTGAGCCCATACTATTCTTTAATAGTGAAGTATAAGGGTACTACAAACTCAAAAGAACAAAAAGAACACAGTACTTGGTGGGGAAAAAATCCTCCACCAAAATGCAGCATCGCACCCTGATGCACAAACTTTGTATACACAAACCTGGTGCAACGCCCAGGAGTTAAAAAGGGGAGGAACACAAGGAAAAACCTTATGTGCTATGTAACACTGCCATCACAGCTGAAGATACACTAGAGCATGCAGATTAATGGCGCTGAGAAAGTGAACGTGGTGCACCTTTGAGATGCAAATATGTGGTACATAAAGCACCCGTTACAGGTAAAGAAACACTAGGGTGCATAGATTGATGGAGCATAAAAAGTGAGCATCTTGCGCATGTGAAAGGTACACTAGACCTCTCAAGGGGGTGTGTGGAAAAAATGGAGAAACAAAAATTACATGAAAATTGGAGGAAAAAGGGTATCGCATGCAAAGGTGGTACGAAGTACCAATAGTAATTCATCTGTCATACAAACCCCAAAAAAGAATAATATCTATTTGGAATTATAAATAAAAATGCAAAATGGTGTATGGTCGCATAAAAAGGATGTATGAAGTATAAACCGAATAAGGTTATTCTGCACTCAAAATCAAAAAAAGAATGTATATAAACGTTGTCAAGGAAAAGAACACTAGAATTTACCCCATAGGCTTACTTACTCAACATTCACCAAGACACTGAAGCATCCTAATTAGTGGTGCTTGAGAAACGAGGACAGAGATAGACTCCATGAGCCATCCCAACTATAATGTAATTACAAATGATCTGGTCCCTATGGAGGGGGCTAAATCTGAAGCAAAATTACACTAGAGGGATAATCCTCACAGTGTGAAAGCCTGAACATGGGGAAGATCTCAATGGTATAACAGATTTGGAAAGAAAAAACCAGATGAAAGACTAAAAAACTACAGTGCTAACCATGTGATAGGGCTTACAATCTAACGAAGAGTCCAAAAATTAGATTGTGATCATATTATTCCATTCATTCAAATTATTTAGTCCAGTCTTAACAGAGTTGCAACTGGAGATTTAGCAGCATTCACAACGTGTATTTGTGATATTTCGCCACCCCATACTGGGTAGTGGTGTTACTCAATGAGTTGCGATATAATATCTGTTGCAGTGTGATTTTGTCAAATAAAATGAAATACCAAGAAGGCATTGTCAGTTTTGCATTGGATGCAACCTGTGACCTTTATATTATACATTTTAATAATTTGGTAGTTTGGCAGTGTTTTATAGGACACCAAATGGTGTATACCACATTAGTGGATTTTAAGTTTGTGAATTGTTGTCGGTGAGAAAAAATAGTTACAAAAGTGAGTAGTGGCCTCTCTGTTTAGGTGTTAGTAATGACTCCCTAGGGCAATTCCAAGCCCTTTCAAAGGATTGAGATATGAAATGCTTTGGGTAACTCTGCCTTTCAAAAATAGTCCCTGCACCACTTACAGTTTCTACAGATCTGTAGAAATTGTCCGAAAGGCAACCAGTCGCGTAAACCCCGAGGATGGTTACTGGAGTACTGTAAGAACGTGTTTCCCTCAGCTGGTTTACGATATGGTGATGTACCCAGTTTGCCTTTATAAACACAAATCGTCAAGTCAAGAAAAGGGAAGTCATTAGCTTTGGCATCAAAACTAAATGTGAGATGGGAATGTTTGTTATTCAACCAGTTAATGAAGCTTAAAAGTGATTCTGTATTTCCTCTCCAGGTTAGCAAGACCTTGTCATTGTACTATTTCCACAAACTGATGTTATAGAAAAAAGGATTGTTGGGTGTAAGCTCTGCTGAGCTCTCAAAATCATCCCTAAAGAATAACGAATTTGGGAGCGAATCAAGTCCCCATCGAAACCCCCTTCTTTTGTTGGTAAAAGGTATCTTTGTACAAAAAGTAGTTTTGTTTGAGTGCTATTGCAAGTAGTTCAACAGTTAAGTCATTTGGTACTTTGGTGTTTCTCATATCGAGTAACGTCTTAATAGCAATATCATCTTGTTGTGGAACATTATTATTTAGAGATTCTATATCTAGTCACACCAACAGATTCATATTAGGATCAAAATCCAAGTCTTCAAAGATGCATATAAGGTCCATACTGTCTCTCATATAGGTATTTGTCAGGGGTACAATGTCCTTGATAAAGGGCAGGGCCGTTTCTGCCATTAGGCAAGACTAGGCAGCCGCCTAGGGCGGCAAACTGGGTAGGGCGGCAAAAAAAGCGGGCAGCAGCACTTGTGAGTGGAGTTCAAATGCACCTGCTTGTACATACTGCGCGCACCCTAACTAGTAGTGTGTGGAGCAGGCCGGCGGTACATACTACCAGTGAATGTGTGGGTCCCCAGGGCCGTCAATCTTGTAGCGTGTGATAGCGCTACCAATGACGGCCCTGGGCCTCATTTCTGGCCAAACCCTGAGTGGTGCTTCAGCAGCCAGTGACGGTGACGCGCACCACCCTTTCTCTCTAGGCGCGCAGGGGACGGACTGAGGCCAGGCAGCATGAGTCTGCAAACAGCCCATCCATGATCCTGGGTCTGTTCTACATCCCACATAGAGGAGCGCATGGACTCGTGGACATGACTTTCACCCGAGCACAGGTGAGTCACCACAGTCGGTGACAACAATGAGCGAAGTTATGTTACGAACGGGTGTAAAATATTTTGAAATCAATGTTGCTTGTAAAAGAGGCCTGTGAGTCTCCCAGCTCGTCCTCATGGCCCCAGAGACGTTCGCACAATAGGGTCGGCACTGAAGGGTAAACTTGTCTGTCCTCACTTTCCAGAGAAATCGAATCTTAGGTTTGTTTGTTGCAGCAGGCCCTGTCCAAAGATCATAAGATGGCAGTCATGGCCCCATGTCCAGGCCTCCTGCCGGTTAGGTTATGGAATCCCACTGTGCATGTGGGCGAGGCTAAAGGACACAGGAGAAGGGGTCAAGGAAGCCGCAAAGAGTGTGTGCCTTAACCCCTTCCATGCTCATGACGAGCTCAGCTCATCATGCAGTACAGTGCTCCTGTGCTCATGACGAGCTGTGCTTGTCATGAACAATGGGATTTAAGGGACACCCAGCACCGGGGGGAATTGCTATAGCATTGAAGGTGTTAAAGAAGAGCTGCGCGCGGTCCAGCAGTGCGTGGAACTGGGCCTGGTGTCAAGTCTAGAGAGCCACAGTATTTCACCACAGCCAGCCCTTGTACCTTGGTGAAGGGAAAGTAGAAGTCTGCACTGCCCTGCACTGAGAAGAAGAGATGTATAAAGGTGAGTGATTTGCAGTGGCGTTGCTAGAGGGTGACCAAATGTTGCCTGTGCCCCAGCCGTATTTGTCCTGGCCACCCCTAATAATGTACCCCCATAGCTGTTGAATGTACTGTAAAGCAACACAGAAAAAAACACGCACATTTTTTTTACATCGACCCTTCATTGCAAAGTAGTGTTTGATGCAATGCACAAGCCTACACATATAGCTAAAGATATATAAACATCCATACAAAGTCAGATTAAAACAGTGTAAGAAAATATACATAC
Organism: Lissotriton vulgaris; assembly: GCF_964263255.1. NCBI lineage: Eukaryota > Metazoa > Chordata > Amphibia > Caudata > Salamandridae > Lissotriton > Lissotriton vulgaris. Next base: position 404,621,947 of record NC_141687.1, read on the forward strand.
AGATATATTTGCAAGCACACACCCCCATTACAATTGTGCTTTGCAGATAGCCTTACCAGAGTTATCTGTGGTCCAATCTGGGTCCCGCTCAAAGTCCCTTCTAGAGACACCACCAGTGATTAGTTTCTCCTCAGCGCCGTCGTGGTGCCTTTTAAATGCGCTCCCAGCGCTGGGCACCCAGGGCCGTTTCTGCCATTAGGCAAGACTAGACAGCTGTCTAGGGCGGCAAACCGGGGAGGGTGGCAAAAAAAAAGCGTGAGTGGAGTTCAAGCGCACCTGCTTGTACATGCTGCGCGCACCCTAACTAGTGGTGTGTGGAGCAGGCCGGCGGTACACACTACCAGTGAATGTGTGGGTCCCCAGGGCCGTCAATCTTGTAGCGTGTGATAGCGCTACCAATGACGGCCATGGTCCTCATTTCTGGCCAATCCCCGAGTGGTGCTTCAGCAGCCAGTGACGGTGACGCGCACCACCCTTTCTCTCTAGGCGCGCAGGGGACAGACTGAGGCCAGGCAGCATGAGTCTGCAAACAGCCCATCCATGATCCAGGGTCTGTACTACATCCCACATAGAGGAGCGCGTGGACTCGTGGACATGACTTTCACCCGAGCACAGGTGAGTCACCACAGTCGGTGACAACAATGAGCGAAGTTATGTTACCAACGGGTGTAAAATATTTTGGATGTAATGTTGCTTGTAAAAGAGGCCCGTGAGTCTCCCAGCTCGTCCTCATGGCCCCAGAGACGTTCCCACAATAGGGTCGGCACTGAAGGGTAAACTTGTCTATCCTCACTTTCCAGAGAAATCGAATCTCAGGTTTGTTTGTTGCAGCAGGCCCTGTCCAAAGATCATAAGATGGCAGCCACGGCCCCATGTCCAGGCCTCCTGCCGGTGAGGTTATGGAATCCCACTGTGCATGTGGGCGAGGCTAAAGGACACAGGAGAAGGGGTCAAGGAAGCCGCAAAGAGTGTGTGCCTTAACCCCTTCCAGGCTCATGACGAGCTCAGCTCATCATGCAGTACAGTGCTCCTGTGCTCATGACAAGCTGAGCTTGTCATGAACAATGGGATTTAAGGGACACCCAGTACCGGGGGGGAATTGCTATAGCCCTACCAGATTTCTCTGTGGTTCAATATGGGTCCGGCTCGAAGTCCCTTCTAGAGACACCACCAGTGATTTGTTTCTCCTCAGCGCCGTCGTGGTGCCTTTTAAATGCGCTCCCACGCTGGGCACCTCTGCTGGCTCACAAGAGCGCATCGGCTTCGTACAGATGTTTACGAGGTTGACTAAGTACTATGGACTCTTGGGGTGCTTGCTGTGAATAACAGCAGGCATTCCCTTGGCTCTGACAGCAGGCCACCTCACCTCTATGCGCCATTATACGTCCATGAGATACAGGGCGTGCAATGCCTTTCTTTGCCTTTATGGTTCCAGTAAAAAGCTTTTGAGGCCCATATGATTTAAGTACTACTGCTCGGTGGCTGTCGAGTCCCTGGCAATAGCGAATAACATTGGTATAAATAATGCCTAATTTGATTTCCCAGGCTTCTGGAACAGGCTGCAATGTTTTCGAGAGGCTTGGTTCCCTAGGTTTCTAATAATGCCCGATTCGCCCTGAAGCGTTTCATTCTGAAAACTAAATGTATCACATCAGCAGATCTTCAATCCTTATCTACTGCAGGCCTGTAATGGGCCTCACACTGCCAGCACACTGGTATACAGCCTATGATAAGATAGTAATAAAAATGAATAGGTATCTTAACTGCTCATTTATGTCGAACCCCAGAATGGTTAGGCGTGCTGTAGCACCCCTAATTCCAGCACCTATGGGCTGGCCCTATTGTTAGAGTGGGCATTATTAAAGGGGTCATGGGCCTAGGAATGAAGGAGATTCCATAGTGAGCTGTGGTCTCAGGGTGGGTTACGTGACTGCCTTGCAGCCCCGCCCCTGCATCAGAAGGGACACATCCATAGCCCACATGTACGCGGGTGTCTTTGCATCAGCCACCCCACAAACGTGGTCAGGTGGTACTTTACAGGGCATACAGCAAAATAATGGGGCCCTCCAGGCGAATATGGTGGGGCCACCACAGAAACTCCCATATCCCATAAATATCCATAAGACTTAAGCTGAATTGAAGATGGAGCCTGGTTTCACTTGAGCTGCGCACAGTCCAGCTGCGCTTCCAGACCCCTGGTGCGTAACTGGGCCTTGTGTAAAGAGCGCTGCAGCGACTCAGCATTTTATCACAGCCCTCGTGCCTTGGAGAAGAAGATCCCCCCTTCCCTTCCCATGAGCTGCGCGCAGTCCATCAGTGCTTCCAGACACATCTCTGGTGTATGTGACTCTGCGCCTGGTGGTTCCTATATATTATTAACCCAAATCATGGCGACTTGGAGACAAAAAAATAGTAGAAGCATGACTTTGGAAAGACCAATTCAGTGGTACTTGAATATGCTTCCACCACTATTTAGCATATGTATATGTGTTGTTGATATGCATATATATTAATATATATATATATATATGTGTGTGATTCTAATGATAATTTTTACCCTGGTTGGGGGGGGGAATCCAGTATTTATGCCTCAGAGTTTCAGAGACCCCTCTGAGAGAGTCCACAGCGCAGAGGGATCCACAAACAGAGGAAGTGTGGGAATGATACCTCTTCCACTGGGATCACAGCCCACTGGACGTCGGACACTGTTTCTCCTTGTCTCCCCCGGTTCTGTTTTCCTTCACCCTCCGCCTCCTCTTTCATTCTTGGTCTAACCCCCCCCCACCCGCTCCTATCTGCTCTCCCCTGAATCTCTCTCCACTTATTTCCTTACATCTATGTTTTTAACTCTTGTAACTTCGCTCCAGTAACTCAAGAAACTTGTAAATATGCTCTGAAACAATGTTCGTCCTCATGTAAAGCCCTCTGATACCTCCGGGTCTAGCCAGCGCTATATAAAACTTTTCAAATAAATAAATACATTAATTAATTAATGATATTGAAAATCATGTATTTTTCTACTTTCTGTGGTATTTTTCCACTTGTTGTGGTATTTAGCAGTGGTTGTTTTTGAATGGATGTACGTAGCCTGGATGACGGGGGAGAGTGATGGTAGTAAAAGTGAGAGGGCGGCATTTTTAAATTCTCGCCTAGGGCGGCAAAAAACCTAGAAACGGCCCTGCGGGCACCTCTGGTGGCTCACAAGAGCGCATCGGCTTCGTACAGATGTTTATGAGGTCGACTAAGCACTCTGGACTCTTGGGGTGCTTGCTGTGAATAACAGCAGGCATTCCCTTGCCTCTGACAGCAGGCGACCTCACCTCTGTGCGCCATTATACGTCCATGAGATACGGGGCGTGCAATGCCTTTCTTTGCTTTTAGGGTTCCAGTAAAATCTTCTGAGGCCCATATGATAGAAGTACTACTGCTCGGTGGCTGTCGAGTCCCTGGCAATAGTGCATAGCATTGGTATAAATAATGCCTAATTTGAATTCCCAGGCTTCTGGAATAGGCTGCAATGTTTTTCGAGAGGCTTGGTTTCCAATAATGCCCGATTCGCCCTTAAGCGTTTCATTCTGAAAACTAAATGTGTCACATCAGCAGATCTTCAATCCTTATCTACTACAGGTCTGTAATGGGCCTCACACTGCCAGCACACTGGTATACAGCTTATGATAAGATAGAAATAAAAACTAATAGGTATCTTAACTGCTCATTTATGTCGAACCCCAGAATGGTTAGGCGTGCTGTAGCACCCCTACTTCCAGCACCTATGGGCTGGCCCTATTGTTAGAGTGGGCATTAATAAAGGGGTCATGGGCCTAGGAATGAAAGAGATGCCATAGTGAGCTGTGGTCTCAGGGTGGGTTACGTGACTGCCTTGCAGCCCCGCCCCTGCATCACAAGGGACCCATCCATAGCTCACATGTACGCAGGTGTCTTTGCATCAGCCACCCCACAAACTTGGTCAGGTGGTACTGTACAGGGCATACAGCAAAATAATGGGGACCTCCAGCCGAATATGGTGGGGACCACCACAGAAACTCCCATATCCCATAAATATCCATAAGACTTAAGCTGAATTGAAGATGGAGCCTGGCTTCACTTGAACTGCACACAGTCCAGCAGCGCTTCCAGACCTCTGGTGCGTAACTGGGCCTTGTGTCAAGAGCGCAGCAGCGACTCAGCATTTTATCACAGCCCCCGTGCCTTGGAGAAGAAGATCCCCCCTTCCCTTCCCATGAGCTGTGCGCAGTCCATCAGTGCTTCCAGACAGATCTCTGGTGTATGTGACTCTGCGCCTGGTGGTTCCTATATATTATTGACCCAAATCATGGCGACTTGGAGACAAAAAAATAGTAGAAGCATGACTTTGGAAAGACCAACTCAGTGGTACTTGAATATGCTTCCACCACTATTTAGCATATGTATATGTGTTGTTGATATGCATATATATTAATATATATATATATATGTTCGAGGCATATGGGCTGCAGATGGTACATTATGAATAGATCGCCATCTGGTGTTGGGCTCGGATGATTGCACTTTGTTTTTCTCTTGGAGAGTCTTTTGTATCTTGGTGACTCCTCCCTTAGTTGGTAGTGCGCATGGGCATCGGCTCCATCCTTAGATTGTTTTTTTCCGCCATCGGGTTCGGATGAAGATCGAGACGCTCCAGATCAACTTCAGAAGAAAGTGATTTTTCGGCGCGTATTCCCTTTCCAATTCGACGGTATTGTTATCGAACGCGTTCTTTTCCATTCCGACGCGTTACAAATTAAAAATAGAAGAGAAAAACTTGGATCTACGTCGAAGAACAGGAGACCTTTCTCGACGCAGTCAAGCCCGGAGTCCATGGAAAGGACTCCATTCAAAAAATGTCCATCGTGTGGTGCTAAGTTCCCACACAAGGACCTACACGAGGTGTGCAACCTCTGTCTATCGCCTGAACACGAATCCAGGGACTGCGAAGCCTGCGCAGCATTCTCCTCCAAGCTAACGATTAGAAATCGTCGAGCTCGAAGACACGAGGCTTCCAGAATGCAGGCGGAGGCAATCCCGGAGCTGTTCGGAGACGATCAAATCGAGGAAGAAGAGGACCAGTCGGGGTCGGAAGGGGACCAGTCGGAGGTTGAAGAACTCTTCGAGCAACAAACCGTGAGTGACGACGTCCCCTTACCGAAAAACAGACCCCGTGCGGTAACGACCCCGCCCTCGGGCCCGGTCAAACCACTGAAAAAAGTTTCCGACGCCCCGCCCTCGGGCCCGGCAACGAAACCGAAACTGAAACCGAAACACTCGGAATCCCACCATGTCGGATCCGAGAAAAGGGCGACATCGACTTCGGCACCGAGGCTACATACAAAGGAGAGCTCGGTATCGAAACATTCCATGTCGAAAAAGAAATATGATTTATCGCCCAAGAGACACTCGATACCCAAAAAGTCGGAATCGAGCAGACATTCGGTGTCGAAAACAGCAAGATCTGAAGATCAAAAACAAAAACAGCTCTCGGAACCAGGACCTTCGGTACCGATTCAAGAGCAACAAACAGATCCCAAACAAAAGATCTTGTTTATTGACCCACAAACTGGGAAAGTGGTCACGAAGAAGAGAAAGAGTGAACAGTCAGAAGATAAACCTCTTCCTTCAAAAAAGAGAACAATGGGGCCGAACATAACTCCTCCTGCTTCTCCTCGTCCTAGAGACACACCCTCTTCTCCTATTCCTCACAATAGGCCACATATTCCTACACCCTCCACACCAAGACCAGCTACACCTCAGTCAGATGTAGACAGTGATATAGGGGAGGGAGAACCTCAAGGGGATGACGAATCTATCCCAGATGAGGAAGATCCATGGGAAAATTACGATGTAGGGTCAGATGAGGACAACGACCCAGAGCTATATCCCTCAAAGCCTTCACCACCTGATGATAACACAGGTTTTGTGCAGCTCATTAATAGGGCAGCAAAATATCACAAACTAGATATGCACACAGAACCTCAGATAGAGGATTTCTTGTTAGAGACTCTACCTAGTGCACAGAGAACATCAGGTACTCTTCCTATGCTGAAGGGTCTTCTCACTCACACAGAGGAAATATTCGAAAACCCAGTGAGAGCCAGGGTGTTAAACCCAAGAATCGATAAAAAATACAAAGCGGCTCCAAAGGACCCAATATTTATTAGAGGGCATGTACCTCTAGATTCGCTGGTGGTCTCAAACGCTCGTAAAAGAGCAAACTCATTATCTACAGGAGAGGCTCCTCCACCAGATAAAGAGTCGAAGTTAATAGATGCATCAGGCAAAAGAGTAGCATCACAGGCAGCGAATAGCTGGCGTATAGCCAATACACAAGCACTACTCGCACGTTATGACAGGGCACATTACGATGAGTTAGAAAAACTTCTCACACATCTTCCAAAGGAACATCAGAAGAAGGCAGACCAATTAATACAGGAAGGTAAAATAATAACCAATACTTCCATTAAGTGTGCATTAGACGCAGCAGACACTGCAGCAAGGTCTATTAACACTAGTGTCATGCTAAGAAGGCACGCATGGCTTAGAATCTCAGGATTCAAACAAGAAGTACAAACAGCCCTACTGAACAAACCATTTGATCAAAAGACATTGTTTGGTTCAAGTACAGACGAGACATTAGAAAAGATGAAGAAAGATACGGAAACGGCTAAGTCAATGGGAGCATTGCAACAGCCAACGCACAGAGGTTCCTTTCGTAGATCCACCTATAGAGGGGGCTCAAAAAACACAGGAACAAATCAGCAATCCACATCTTTCACACCAACATCACCCAGAGGTAATTCAAGAGGTAGTTACAGAGGTAACAACAATAAGGGTAGAGGCCGCGGAAATAATAACAACCGCAACGCCTCAACACCAAAACAGTGACTTCATAGAACTCCCCCCAGACCACATAACACCGGTCGGGGGACGTCTATCACAGTTCCTACCTGTCTGGGAAAACATCACGTCAGACAAGTGGGTGAGACAAATTATCCAACATGGTTATTGCCTAGAACTCACAGCTACCCCACCAAACATCCCTCCCAAGCAGCGTCCAATGAGTCAGGATCATCTGACATTGTTAAGAGAAGAAGTGCTAGCACTTCTACAAAAGCATGCAATAGAGAAGGTCCCTAAAGATCAACAAGGAACAGGAGTATACTCTCTATACTTCCTGATCCCCAAAAAGGACGGGTCCCTACGACCAATATTAGACCTCAGACCTCTCAATGCTTACATAAATTCGGAGCATTTCCACATGGTCACGCTCCAACAAGTACTCCCTTTACTGAAGAAAGGGGACTTTCTTTCTACACTGGATCTAAAAGACGCTTACTTTCATATTCCAATTCACAAAGCCCACAGAAAGTACCTAAGGTTTGTGTTAGAAGGACAACACTACCAGTTCAAGGTCCTTCCGTTCGGTGTCACAACAGCACCGAGAGTTTTCACAAAATGCCTAGCTGTGGTGGCAGCACACCTAAGAAGACAACAAATACATGTCTTCCCATACTTGGACGATTGGCTAATAAAGGCCAAATCAAAGGAAGAATGTCTTCACAACACACAGAAGACAATTCAATTGCTGCACCACCTAGGGTTTACGGTGAACTACAAAAAATCACACCTGCAACCAAACCAGATCCAGCAATACCTGGGGGCTACAGTAGACACAGAAAAGGCAATAGCATACCCCAACCCAATCAGAGTACAGACAATGGTCGGGTTAATACAAAGATTTCAACCACAACACTCACTACCAGCACGAGTGTTTATGCAACTATTAGGCATGATGTCCTCTTGCATACTGCTAATACCACATGCCAGACTACAAATGCGCCCACTACAAGAGTGTCTAGCGACACAGTGGAATCAGGCTCAAGGTCAGATTACAGATCTGGTGTTGGTAAACGACCGGACGTATCGCTCTCTGAAGTGGTGGAACACAGAAAACATTTCCAAGGGACGGTCGTTCCTAGAGCCAATTCCACAAGTAATAATAACAGCGGACGCATCGCTCTCCGGATGGGGAGCGCATATGGACAAATACACAGTACAGGGGAAGTGGAGTGCGCAGCAAAAGAAACTGCACATCAACTACCTAGAACTATTAGCAATATTTCTAGCACTAAAAGCTTTCCAAATGCAAATAACAAACAAGGCAGTCCTGATCAGAACAGACAACATGACTGCAATGTATTATATTCAAAAACAGGGGGGGACACACTCTCTCCAACTGTCCAAACTAGCACAGGACATATGGAGATGGGCCATTCCTCAAAAGATCTACCTGTTATTGGAACACCTACCAGGAATTCAAAATCAAATAGCAGACATCCTAAGCAGACAGTCAGAACAAGTTCACGAATGGGAACTGCACGACCAAATACTACAGCCATTCTTCCAAAAATGGGGGCAACCAGAGATAGATCTGTTTGCAAATCATCAGAACGCAAAATGCAAGCAATTCGCATCCAGGTACCCACACCAAAGGTCCCAGGGCAATGCACTGTGGATAAATTGGTCCAACAAATTTGCTTACGCGTTCCCTCCTCTACCACTAATTCCATTACTGGTGAGAAAACTGCATCAACACTCAATGACAATGATACTAGTGGCACCCACGTGGGCAAGACAGCCGTGGTTCACCATGCTGCTACAACTCTCACAAGTACCACATCAAAAGCTAAGGTTATTACCCATGCATCTTACACAGAACCATGGAGAAATAATGCACCCAGATCCCAAACAACTGAACCTAGCGATCTGGCTCCTGAGGTCATAGAGTTTGGGTATTTAGATTTACCACCAGAATGCATGGAAATCATTAAACAGGCAAGACGTCCTACCACCAGAGCATGCTACGCAGCAAAATGGAAGAGGTTTGCTATACACTGTAACAGTAAGCACATCAACCCTCTGGACGCATCCACTAAACAAATCATTTGCTATTTATTACACTTACAGCAATGTAACCTAGCATATACCTCTATCAGGGTTCATCTAGCAGCCATAGCGGCGTACCTACAAAACAGACAACACCTGTCACTGTTTAAAGTACCAGCAATTAAAGCTTTCATGGAAGGACTCAAAAGAGTCATACCACCAAGAAGACCACCTTCCCCAGTCTGGAATCTCAACATAGTGCTTACCAGACTAATGGGGCCACCATTTGAACCTATGCATAGGTGTGAAATACAATTCCTCACATGGAAGGTAGCCTTCCTCATAGCTATCACGTCACTTAGAAGAGTAAGTGAACTGCAGGCTTTTACGATTCAAGAACCATTTATGCAGCTACACCAAAATAAAGTGGTTCTTAGAACAAACCCAAAATTCTTACCAAAGGTTATTTCAGCATTCCACATCAATCAGTCAGTGGAATTACCGGTTTTCTTTCCAAAACCACAAACAGTAGCGGAAAGAGCCCTACATACACTGGATGTTAGGAGGGCCATATTGTACTATATAGAAAGAACACAAACTTTCAGAAAGACAAAAAAGCTATTTGTTGCGTTTTCTCCCACACATAAAGGCAATCCCATCTCCAAAGCGGGCATTGCCAGATGGATTGTAAAATGCATTCAAATATGCTACTTAAAGGCAAAGAGAACATTAACTGTTCCTCCTAGAGCTCACTCTACACGTAAACTAGGAGCATCTATGGCATTTCTGGGAAACATTCCACTAGATGACATATGCAAAGCAGCTACCTGGGTTACACCGCACACCTTCACAAAACACTATTGTGTAGATGTGCACACAACACAACAAGCTAGAGTGGGACAAGCAGTATTAAAAACATTGTTTCAGACAGTTGCAACAGACACGGGCGACCACCGCTAGGGAGAGAACTGCTGTATAGTCTATTCATAATGTACCATCTGCAGCCCATATGCCTCGAACGGAATATGCTACTTACCAGTATGCATCTGTTCTTGGCATAGAGGGCTGCAGAGTGGTACATGCCCTCCCAGCCTCCCCGGAAACCTGTGTCTGTTCCAACATTATCTTATTTAGATACACTTACATGGGCACTCTTATCTGTATTCTACTATACTACTCCATCTAACCCTACTATGGCAAAACAATCTAAGGATGGAGCCGATGCCCATGCGCACTACCAACTAAGGGAGGAGTCACCAAGATACAAAAGACTCTCCAAGAGAAAAACAAAGTGCAATCATCCGAGCCCAACACCAGATGGCGATCTATTCATAATGTACCACTCTGCAGCCCTCTATGCCAAGAACAGATGCATACTGGTAAGTAGCATATTCCATATATATATATATATATATATATATATATATATATATATATATATATATATATATATATATGTGATTCTAAATGATAATTTTTACCCTTGTTGGGGAGGGATCCAGTATTTATGCCCTAGAGTTTCAGAGACCCCTCTAAGAGAGTCAACAGCGCAGAGGGAACCACAAACAGAGGAAGTGTGGGAATGATACCTCTTCCACCGGGATCACAGCCCACTGGACGTCGGACACTGTTTCTCCTTGTCTCCTGGTTCTGTTTTCCTTCACCCTCCGCCTCCTCTTTCCCTCTCTCTTTCTTGGTCTACCCCCCCCCCCCCCGCTCCTATCTACTCTCCCCTGAATTTCTCTCTACTTATTTCCTTACATCTATGTTTTTAACTCTTGTAACTTCGCTCCAGTAACTCAAGAAACTTGTAAATATGCTCTGAAACAATGTTCGTCCTCATGTAAAGCCCTCTGATATCTCCGGGTCCAGCCAGCGCTATATAAAACTTTTCAAAAAAATAAATACATTAAATAATTAATGATATTGAAAATCATGTATTTTTCTACTTTCTGTGGAATTTTTCCACTTGTTGTGGTATTTAGCAGTGGTTGTTTTTGAATGGATGTAAGTAGCCTGGATGACGGGGGGAGTGATGGTAGTAAAAGTGAGAGGGCTGCATTTTTAAATTCTCGCCTAGGGCGTCAAAACACCTAGAAACGGCCCTGATAAAGGGATACATATATTTGCCCAGGACTCCAAAATAGACCCACAGTTGGGCGGCCCGGAGGATCAGTGCTTTGTTGTGAATTTTAGACAAATGTGTAGAGTACCAATGTTCTTGGAGTGTTGTTATTAAGAAACAGGTATTTCTTCTTTGAAATGATAGCTTATTCTGGTGATGTTTTGGTAGTCTTTTGAATGAGATCACATGTTTGTTTTAAGAGGACAGTAGGGAACAATAATGGAATAATGGAAAGGTGACACATTGTTTCAGAATGATATTTGGTTTGGTCCATTATAACAATGATAGATGGTGGCCGTGCACTGCACTTGTTATGAACAAATTTAGGGCGTGAGTCGTGCTCCTATGGATTATTCCCCGCTCGGGAGTATATATAATGAGAAAGGATTGCGCTGGCACTGTAAGTGCAAGTGTCTCCTAGGGCACTGACTGATGTGTGCTGAATTCACCAGCATTATTGTAATCAATAAAGTTTTCAACAAAGTCTGTTTTCTTTTTCAATTTTCGTAAGTATTTTATTCATACTCCTAAAGATTGTCTTTTGCAAATGTTGACGATTTTTTCAACCATGAATCGTATATATCCAACGAGTATATTTTTTACATCCGACTTATTTTTCAAATGTATGCAAAATACATTCCAATGCATTTCGGCCAAAGGGCCTACATCAGGGAAATCTGTGAAACAAAGGTTGTATCCATCACTGTATTGTAAATATAAATGTTGTTCAATTAACAGTATGATGAAAAAAAAACAACAATAGAGCTTGTTTCTAACTGTAACATAATCAAAGACATAAATATGAAGACAACTAAACACTCACATTCGTTTAATTGCTATTACCTCGGTCTCCTGTCATAGCTCATAATGGTAATCTTAAGTTAGATGTAACCCATAGTTGATACATTTTACGCGCTGAGTTGTTACATAATCCCTGCGGGTTGTACGGTTCTACCGCCTGTTAGCCTTCTGTTATGTGAACCCAGTTATCCGTTTGCCGAGAACGGCATATGCACAAAGTGGATTGTTGTCGCGTTTACTAAAGAAAACGCCCAGGTTGCTTGTTTAATGCGCTCGCGTATTAAAATGCACGCGCTTAAGGGTAGCTTTAACATAAGAGGTTTTACGCTCAAAGGGAATGCTTACCGGAGATACGTTGTTCTAAATGTTCAATCCGCTGTGTGAACGGCTGCTCTCACCGCGGCAAAGTCGGCGTGTGACACATATGGGATGTGTTTAGTTTAAAGTTACGCGCGCCTTCATTAAAGGGCCAGGCTGCCGAGATTTAAAGGGCCCAGAGAGTTAAGTTAAAGTGAAAGGAGCTATACAGGAAGCTGTGTTAACTCAATGTGTCTATGTAAGTTACCTAATTAAACATAAAATCAAAAAATTTGACTATTGTCCTGACAATTCAAGATATTTGTAAAATATCGGTCTAATGCACAGCACCAAAGCAGTAATTAATACGTGGTATGAAAATGAATTACAAATAGCAACTGAATTCTCTCCGTTCATTAATCCCATGTGGGTGTAGAGTCTGTAAGTGGTATATCCAGTGGTTCTCACGTTTTAACAAGGCTTTTCTGTTATCGGTTTCTTCATTTCTTTCCACTACTTCCAAAATGCAAGCTTTGATTTGGTTAATTTGGTGGTTGTGCTCAATGAAATGGGTGGCGACTGCTGATTTTAACACTTTAGTTCTTATGTTACTTTTATGTTCGGTTAACCTTGTTTTGAATTTGCGTTCTGTCTGTCCAACATAGGCTTTGCCACATGGGCATTTCATCATGTACACAATATTTTTGGTGTCACACGTACCATTGACTTGTAACTTGATTTTATTCCCTCTCATGGGATGGGTGATGGTATTACCTTCCATGATATTGTTGCAATTGCTGCAGTTTGAACTTTATATGAAGTTTCATAACTGTAGGTTTCTTGATGATTTCTCCTATATTTTTTGCTCTGGAAAATGCAAATAGTGGTTCATCAATGAAAATGTTGTTGAAATCTGGTTCAGTTTGTAGTATTCGCCAATGTTTCTTAATGATTTTCTTGAACTGTGGGCTAACTGTAGAAAATTTACTTACACATGTAGTTTTATTTGCCTTTTTGGTTTTTTGCGAAGAAAGTAGTGTTTTTCTGTCTTTAGATTGTGCTCTTTTTAGAGCTCCCTGTAGCACCTCATTTGGATATCCTCTTTTTTTGAATTTGTTTAACATGATTTGAGATTGCGCCTTTGATTCTTCAGGGTCTGAGACGATTCTTTTCACTCGGAGGAGTTGTGAATATGAGATTAATGAACGGACAGAATTCAGTTGCTATTTGTAATTCATTTTCATACCACGTATTAATTACTGCTTTGGTGCTGTGCATTAGACCGATATTTTACAAATATCTTGAATTGTCAGGACAATAGTCACATTTTTTGATTTTATGTTTAATTAGGTAACTTACATAGACACATTGAGTTAACACAGCTTCCTGTATAGCTCCTTTCACTTTAACTTAACTCTCTGGGCCCTTTAAATCTCGGCAGCCTGGCCCTTTAATGAAGGCGCGCGTAACTTTAAACTAAACACATCCCATATGTGTCACACGCCGACTTTGCCGCGGTGAGAGCAGCCGTTCACACAGCGGATTGAACTTTTAGAACAACGTATCTCCGGTAAACATTCCCTTTGAGCGTAAAACCTCTTATGTTAAAGCTACCCTTAAGCGCGTGCATTTTAATACGCGAGCGCATTAAACAAGCAACCTGGGCGTTTTCTTTAGTAAACGCGACAACAATCCACTTTGTGCATATGCCGTTCTCGGCAAACGGATAACTGGGTTCACATAACAGAAGGCTAACAGGCGGTAGAACCGGACAACCCGCAGGGATTATGTAACAACTCAGCGCGTAAAATGTATCAACTATGGGTTACATCTAATTTAAGATTACCATTATGAGCTATGACAGGAGACCGAGGTAATAGCAATTAAAACTAATGTGAGTGTTTAGTTGTCTTCATATTTATGTCTTTGATTATGTTACAGTTAGAAACAAGCTCTATTGTTTTTTTTTTTTCATCATACTGTTAATTGAACAACATTTATATTTACAATACAGTGATGAATACAACCTTTGTTTCACAGATTTCCCTGATGAAGGCCCTTTGGCCGAAATGCATTGGAATGTATTTTGCATACATTTGAAAAATAAGTCGGATGTAAAAAATATACTCGTTGGATATATATGATTCATGGTTGAAAAAATCGTCAACATTTGCAAAAGACAATCTTTAGGAGTATGAATAAAATACTTACGAAAATTGAAAAAGAAAACAGACTTTGTTGAAAACTTTATTGATTACAATATTGCTGGTGAATCCAGCACACATCAGTCAGTGCCCTAGGAGACACTTGCACTTACAGTGCCAGCGCAATCCTTTCCCATTATAACAATGCCCAACCCTTATCCACTGGCTTGATAATCAGTTCATGATTATTTGTGAGGCTGAGTAGGGCATGTTTTCTTTTTTCTTGTAAAGAAAGATTGTAAGGTACATACTGTGTGAATGTGTAAATTGTGTTATCTCCCTCTACCATTGCGCACTAACGTATAATCAGCAGTGACGGGTGCAATGCGTAGCATGTATTTTTTATCCTTGCTTCTCTCACCTTTTTAACTCCTGGGTGTTGCGCTAAGTTTTTGTACACAGATTCTTCGGGCATAGGGGTGCTGCGCTGCATTTTGATGGAAGATTTATTCCTCAGCAGGTACTGTTTTCATTTAGTTTTTTTTGGGCTTGCTCTACTCTTATACTTCGCTATCAAAGATTACGGGCTCACTCTGGCCCCTTGTTTTTTCCACTTTTAGGCTTAGTTCTCAGTGACTGGCCAATTCCAGGCTCAGTCTCTATTCCTTTTCAAGCAGAATGCCTTTTAATGATTGTACACTTTTTTTTTTAGACCAACTGACCTTACAATTTGTTTCCTTTTTCATACAACCCCAGTATCGAACTAACGGGTACCGGTGATACAGCCTTTTTTCATCCCTTACCATATTTTGTGTTTAGGTGGAATAAAATATTAATTGTTTTCTTAGACTCTTCTTTTTTTATGCAGCAATCTAAATTTTTGGTGTTTCTTTAATGTTTTGTCCTGATGATGACCTAGTGAATTATGAAAGGTTGAAATGCAGCCGACATTATATAGGCTGAAAAAGATGTGGATTACTGAACACATATATGAGCAATGGAATTATTATAAATTGTTAACTTTTGCAAGCACAATATTGAATTTCTATTTATTTGAGCCCTTTTTGGCTTCTTTTGCCTCCCATTGCCTCCCATTCTGAGGCACCTGTACAATCCTAAGCACGTTATGCACACTCCACACTTTGACCACTTTTCACTTTAAATGTATCTTTGATGCTGCTTAAATGTTCATTGTTACACCTAACTAAATATATCAAATTTCTTTTATTTATATTTTTTGGCCATATCTTTCTTTTTGATTGCTATGTGGCAATAAACAATACATTTTTATAGTATTTGATTTATGAATGGTACCTTTAGGACATAGTTGATTAAATTAATTCCTGTCGGAACAATCCAGCATTCTGGCAAAGGTGCCGCAAAGACAGTCCTCCTAGACAGAGAAGGACGAGGGGTGTTTCTCTTGGTACATCTTGTGCCCTAAAAAAGGCAGAGGACTCATGCCGTTACTATACCTCACATTTCTGAGCACCTACCGATAAAAGGGCAAGTTCAATATGTTAATTCTGGCCCATGTTCTTTCCACCCTGTATCCCGGGGACTGGATGGTGTCATTGGACCTGCTGGATGCTTACTTTCATGTGCCTGTCCTACAGGCCCATAGAACATTCCTTCAAGTTGTGGTGGGGTCGGAACACTTTCATCGTACCTTCCTTCTCTTCAGCCTCATCTCAGCACACTGGGAGTTTACGAAGGTGATGGCGGTGGTTGCGTTTGTGGCCCATCGTGGCATGTCAGGGATACATATATTCCCATACCTCGATGACTGACAGTCATGGATCACCTGGAGATAACTGTTACCCTCCTGTTATCTATCAATGAGCAAAAACCACACCTATATTTCATACAGATGATTTCCTTCATTATAGACATGAGACCATCATAGACATGGTGGTATTGAAGGCCTTTTCACACCCTGAATGAGTCTGAGTAATTTGGTTTGATCCAAATGTTTCAGGCTCACTCCTCGGTGCTGGTGCAGATGATTAGTTTTCCTGGCCTCCTGCATATTTCTGGTCTCTTGTGCTCAATGTCACATGCAGGCTCTGCCGTAGAACATCTTCCTGTTGTGAATGCATTACTGGGGTTGCCTTTAGAACAACATATGTATCTTTGAAGAGGCATTCCCTGGACCTTCGGTGGTGGCAGTTGAACACCAACCTTACCTACGCTATCCATTGAACACAATAATAACAAATGCAACATATATGGGCTGGGGTGGGCACCGGGGAGAGCCGGAGATCAGGGTCCTTTTGGTGCTCAAAAGAGCAGAGGCACTAAATCAAATGTCTAGGGCTTCATGCTATTCGGTAGGCTCTGAAGGCCTAGCTCCTGTCCATCAATAAACTGCCATATGGTAATGCAAAAGCCGGACGGTGTGGGGGTCGAGGATCCTGTGCCAGAACTCTGAAGGTGGCTCGTTTTCTAAGGGATCTCTTACACCCAATCATTTGTCTGTCTCACTAAATGCCAGGGCAGACAAACTCAGCAGACTTCATCTGGCAGACCATGAATGGCATCTACATCCAGAGGTTGTACAAAGTTTCATCTCCTGCGGTTTGTGCCTTTAGTCGATTTTTTTTCGCCACTGCAAAAGAATGCAAGTCTTAATATTACTGCACGAAAGACTTTCCACCTCCAGCTTCCCTGTGAGATGCTTCAGAGATGCATTCTGTCTGCATTCAAATCCTGGTTCCTGTGTGCCTTCCCAGCTCTTACCCTTCTGGCCTGAATTGTCAAGAAGGTCAGAAGGAATCAATTTTAATTTATCCTAATAGCAGTGTTTGTAAAAGAAAGAGTGCTAGCCCCCAGAGCTCTGTTCAGATGCCCGCAGCCGGTGCAACTAAATGTTGGTGCACCAAATACCAAGGCTAGTGGTGTTAAATACACCACCACGCACTCCCTACTCCTTTATCTCATACTTGCTGTTTCCTCACTGTGTGATGTTTTTTCCAGTCTTTATTTTCCTTTATCTTTCCGATTTCTGTAGTTTTCCCTCCTTTGCCCACAATAATTATCTGATGTAGAAAAATAAATGCTGGGCGACAAAAGTGCTGGTGACCCCCACCGGCTCAACTTAAGCACTGCTGAATAGTCCCAGATAGGGCTAGGCAAAGTCTATTACTCTGACCTGCTGAAAGTGAGCGTTGGCCCTCCAGGCCTTCTACCTCTTCAGGCAACTGGGCAATGTGCTGCATCCTCATCTTTACAAACTATACCTCCAAGCATAGAGGTTGAGTGGCACCAACATAGGGGGTTTGACCTGCTGGCAGAAACATTGGATGGTAACCTTGCAACTTGCAGGCAGTCTAGTAAATGTATTATTCCGGTCATTTGGTGAAGTTCATGACATGGTGCTGAGACTGCCAGGTTGACCCTCCCCAAACAAAGGAGTGTGGCGTTCTGTTTGTTCCATTGCTAACCCTGCAAGGCTTTCGTGTGGCCACCGTTAAAGATTATTTGTTGGCCCTTTTGGCCTTTCTACATTTGCCCTGCCAACCATAATTATTTAGATCACCTGTTATGATGTGTTTCTGAAAAAAGGGGTTACAAATATAAGTTTCCTCCTGCACCCGCTATTATGCCTCACTGGGAGCTTAATTTGGTCCTCATGTTCTTTATTTGCATAACCCACCAGCATATGCACAGTTGCTCAGTGAGCTTGCTGATCTTTGACAGTATTCCTCATTCCGTGTCAGTGAGCAGCAGGCTCTGTCAGGGGCGTCCACAAACCACCTTCTTCCTTAATAAATTGGTGTTGCAAAGTTTTGCTTCCTTTCAGGTGGGACAGTCCTAGCCCTTCGAAGAAGGAGCAGAGGCTTCCCTGATTGGACCCAAAAAGACCCCTTGACTTTTACATTGGCTTTAAAGGTGCTAAGGAGGGAAAGGCAGTTCAGTAGCAAACCTTGCCTAGGTGGCTTATGCTGTACATAAAAGCTGCTCTGCCCTGGTCAAGAAGTTGCCTGTGAGGGGTTTCCGGCTCATTCGACCAGAGCCAAGGTTACAACTACGGCGTTGACTGGAGGTGTTCCGATGTTGGACACCTGCCATTCTGACCCATGAATGTCTGTATACACATTCACCAGGCATTATGTTTTTGGACAATCATGTCTTCAGGCAAGGCCATTTTGCTTTCTCAGTCCTGAAGGACTTCCTGGTGTAACTCCACGACTCAGACGCTCCATCCTTACGGTGATACTGCTTTGAAATCTATTCAAAAGGTGTAGAATCTGTGGTTACTAGTATCCAACAGAAGAACAATTTGCTTATCACAGATAATGCTCTTTTTGGTGGATACTCCGTGTAACTGCAGAATCCTCACCACCCTCCCTCCTCCCAGCTTTGTAGAGTGGACTTTTAAAGTTCCAGAAAGGAACCAAGTTAGATTTCTCACACTATCATTCTAGCAATCTGTCACGGCCTGTCCACGTCTGAGAGTGCAGAAGAATTTAAAAGAAAAACTCAAGTCAGAGCTTAGGGGTGACCTCTATATACAGCTCTGCACCGTCACCGCAGATGAATTGTGAGGCTACTACAAAGTCTGATGGTACCACCTACTGGCACACAGGAACAGTGGCAACAAAGGTTTTGTATCCAGGGTGGCTCTTGGGGGAGAGGGGTAAGTTGGGGTTTCAATAGATGAGAGGGATGCGCTAATATGGAGAATCCATGAGAAAGAGCTTCAACAAAGTATGTAACTTGTTCATCTGGATTACTTTATTATTTGAACATTTTCCTATTCTTTCTTTTCAGGGAATCAGCAATGACATTCCTATAGTCAAGGCTCTTATTCCGAAGAGCCAGTCACGTTCTTTCATGTCACAAGGGAATCCAGAAATACTGGTAAGTTAATCATCTGAAACTTTTTTAATCTATTCAACTCTTTCTGAGCCTTAAACACATAGGAATTGAGTGATAATAAGTGCTTAATAAATATGTAAACCTGTAGTATTATATTTTTTGTCCTCTTTCCGATGCCAGCAGCAACTGTAATTATAGGAAGTGTATGTTTACAGCCTGCACATTGTACGTTCACTCACTCTGCACTATCATGTAATTTAGTAACAGGTTCAGAATTTTTCCACTAGTTTTTCTTAAGGCCTCTTTATGTTTTGTTTTAGCTATGTATCGAATGACTTGTGGTCCTGTGACCCTGCTCGCTGGCAGGTCGCTCCCCACGTTACCACACGGCTGCCAGCTGCTTTGTGACTGACTCTTGTGCTGCTCACTTCTGCTCCCGCTGCCTGGTTCCCTACACCCTAATCTGTGTCACTGTTCTTTTTTCTTTCTCAGGTTTCCTCCGCCAGTGCCCTCCGGCTGATGCCCGCCTTTCCCCGCCGTTACTACTTCTCCCGCCGCTGCGTCCCTGCGGCCCCGCCCCCTGCTTTCCCATTGGCCACCCTGCTCCCGCCTCCCAGCTGCTCCTCCCTCCCTCTCCCACTCTTATGGAGGCCGCGCAGTGGTGAAGGAGTGACCTCCTACCCTGCTCGCAGGCAGGTCGCTCCCTACGCCACCACACAACTGCCAGCTGCTTCGTGACTGACTCTTGTGCTGCTCACTTCTGCTCCCACTGCCTGGTTCCCTACACCCTAATCTGTGTCATGGTTCTTTTTTTCTTTAACAGGTTTCCTCCGCCGGTGCCCTCCGGCTGCTGCCCGCCTTTTCCCGCCACTACCACTCCTCCCACTGGCCCGCCCACCTGCTTTCCCATTGGCCACCCCGCTTCCCAGCTGCTCCTCCCTCCCTCTCCCACTCTTATGGAGGCCGCACAGCGGGCGCCCAGTGGGCTCACCGCTGGTGCGCCGAAGGCCCGCCAAAGGAGAGCCCGTCTGCGCCAGTACGCGCCTGGACCGCGCCCGGACCGCCAGAACCCCTGGACCCCGCGACTGCCACAACACCAAACTACACTACAACGCCAGCACCCTCTATGCACTCACCGCTGGCCGAAACCAAACCTGCTTCCAGGCCGCCCCGAAACGGACCCACGGACCTTTCTCCTGGCACACCTGCAGCTTCACCTGCGACAGAGCCACCTAACCTCCAAGGACTGGACCCAACCACCTCCGCTGCATACTCGTCAATACCCGCTACGCACGCAAGCACGCCGTGGAGCTCTGGGATCTGCTCGACACGACCGCCCCAGACGTGGCCTTCCTAACCGAGACCTGGTGGAACGACTCCTCGGCGTCCGACATCGCCATAGCCACACCGGACGGCTACAAGATCACCCGCAGGGAACGCGCCAACGAAATTGGAGGAGGAAAAGCCATCGTCCACAAGTCCACCCTCAAGGTCGCCACCCACGCAGACGACACCCTCAACACCGCCGAACACCTGCACTTCCGTATCTACACCAACCCCATTACCACCCTCAGAGGAACACTCATATATAGACCCCCTGGACCCCGAGCTCAGTTCAGCGACTCCATCGCCGACCTCGCCAGCACCCACGCACTCGCCTCCACGGACTACATCCTCCTCAGGGACCTGAACTTCCACCTCGAGAACAACAACGACGCCAACTCCGCCACCCTGATTGACAACCTCGGCCTCGTCACCACACCCACCCACGCCGGACCCCGTCTTCTCCACAGGCACCCATGTCGCCTTCGACCGCACAACCGAACTCCACTGGAGCGACCACCGCTGCATCCATTTCACCTTCAAGAAACCAACCATGCACCACCGCACCCAACAGCTACCTCACCGCTGCTGGAGCAAAGTCACCAAAGACCAACTGAGCACCACCCTCGCCCAGAACCCACCCACCGACCCCACCAACCCAGACACCACAGCCCGCAACCTCGGACAGTGGATCGACGAATGCACCAACACCCTCGCCCCACTCAAGAAACCCTCCAACAGCTACACCAGCAAGAGAGCCACCTGGTTCACCAACGAGCTTCAGAACTCCAAACGCCCATGCCGGAAACAGGGGAAGACATGGCTCCACGAACGTACAACGGGTAAGTAGCGCACTTTACAAGTACTCTGATTGACTGCCCACTCCAATAACTTTGCAAGGAGGACAAAACTTAGTCATGGAGATGAATCCTCAAGACTTTGCCATCACATATTGTGTTTGATGCTTGAAAAGTAATCTCCAGTTGGAGCTGCCAAGTCTTGTGAGAATGAATCTCTATGTAGAGTGAGTGGGAGGTGGATATGCAAAATGCACCCTTCAAATTTTGCTCATCCTATAATATTGCAAGGACTGCCATGAGGACCTCAATCTCTGTTTTTCCAGAGCTGAATATACTGGTAAGGCATGTAAAACCTATTGATGTCAAAATTAAATTTGACTTGGAAAGAAATGCATTATTGGCCCAGTGAGATTCTACCAAGTCACCTCAAAGACCATTTGAGGACCCGTTTGAGAAAGACACTGAAATAGGTAGGGATGATTTGTATGAAGAGCTCTTTTCAATAGTTAGTTGGCGAGAAACAGGATAGAGTCAGTAGTGTAAGGACCCAATGGCACCACAATGATCCCTGAGAGTACACAGAACCTTAGTGTTCCTAAGATAGATTACTTCTAAGATTCATACTTCCACAAACATCTTTGTCAGACTCAAAAAGATGACCAACCTCGACACAAGGACTAACTTCAAAAGGAGCCTTGAAACCATATGGGGGACTTACTGGGAAAAGGGGTGAGATCTTCAGAAGATAATTGAACCCAAAAAGAAGTTTGACCTCAGGAAGTGGTTTCTAGTATGCTCTCAGGACGAGCTATGCATCCATTCACTCGAGTGGTGATTTTGCATCCGAGATCCCAGAACTATGAGAGCATGCTTTGCAACAATGTGGAAATGATATGCAAACATCTGTTCTTTATTAAGCATTGATTTCCTTCAGGTCCAGGAGCAAATCATCATTGCTTAAGCCAGACTTGGCTTTTACATACATTTGAGCTCATTTGTCTACTATGGTAGCCTGCTTGCAAAGTAAATAATATGTTTCCATTGTTTAAAATCCCACTTGCTAGAGCCTTTATGGAAACCTTAAAATAAATCATCCCATCCAAGACCCTTTCAGTGTCCAGTCCTTGAACTTCAGGAACGGCACAGGACTGCGCTGCGTGCAGATTGTCCCGATCGAAAAAACCGCTCTGTGATAGTCGAGCTCAACGTCGCAAAAAGCAGAGTAAAAACGCTGAATAATCACCTGACATCTTCGGCGAAGGATCCAAGCCCGAATTTGACACACAAGGGCCAAGGAAGAACAAGAAAAACTTGCCTCCATTCCAAAATCGGACTCTGTGATGGAAGACTTGCCAGAAGGTCAACGTCCCGTAAGTACCGAGCGCCTCTTGACCCAAACTCCAACCCAGCCAAAACAAAAGGATTCGGTCCACCCCTGCCTTCGGGCCACAGTCTGCACCGAGAGGATGTTTCTGACACTCCGCCCTCTGACTCAGCACCGAAACACGTCGCTAAGCCTTCCGGCTCGTGATCGAGTTGGCCAATGTCTGGCACCAAGCCGAAACCTTGTAGGTACTAACCCCTCCTCTCCTCCTACTACACCACGTTCCCCCTCCACCAACTTCTCCACCATTGCAGCATTTACTGATTACACCAACTAACTCTCCACCACCAGTACCTCATGATGATGATGATGATGATTATTATGATATTTTACCAATAGACCCCTGGAAGGATTATAGCATGGATTCCAGAAGCCCACCTTCTGGCAGCATCAACTGTGTTGTCAAAACTGGCAGAAGATCTCAGCGGCTAGATGAAGGAAAGAATTTTGAAAATGGTGCAGTTGAGAAGGAGATCTAAAATGAGAAGGCACGCAATGATTGATTCTGTGGTTTTACTTTTATGGGAGCATGTACTATAGACACCAAACAGTATGACTTTACCTAAACAAAAGGTGCTTCATATCCCATTCATTCCCTATTTTTCCTTGCATTCATTTTTTATTCTTGCACCTGGAACATATGGATATTTAGATATTTATCTGGATGTTGATCAGGCTTTTTGTTCCTATCTATTCCTTCAGAAGGAGACTGGTGCTTGCCATTCTCATTATTCATTCTCTGAATCTTTAATCAAGACTAAAGTTTTCCAGGAGGTTTTATTCCCTTATGGGTTTTACTCTAATTTGGGTCACTCTTAAGGAAACACTTGGCACCTTGTACAGTATTCTTTGCAGGATGGCACTGTTTCTACTGGGAGGAATTACCCTTTCTCCAGGCAATCAGCAGACTGTTCAACTGTCCAGAACTTGACACATTATTTTGAAAACATAGTTTACTTTCTCTTCTGGTAATTTCTGCCAGCAAGGGCATTAGGAGAAAAAGGAGATAGTCCTTGACTACTTCTTTACAGCATGTGAATCTACAACATACATGCTACAAACAGAAAATTGTATTTATCTGATAAAGCCTTCTAGCCGCAGATTCCTTACCTTAGAATAATCCCCAGGCTAAATCTGGATGTTTTTGAGCATTACTCCTGCACACCAGTAGGTGGCATTGTTCTGCTCCATGTCTGCGTTTCCTGCACCGAAAGTGACATGCGCTGTACCTATACAGGTGCCATCCAATGTGCTGATGTCCATTCTTTTCTTTCCACTCCAGATAGCATTGATCATGTGGGAGCTAAATTCCATTATTTTTTGACTGGCTTTTTTTCTCTACTTTTTGTCAACACTTTTTTGACAGATTTTCTCTCCTGGTGTGACAGGATGTGGCCTAAGGAACCGGCTGGTTTCAGTCTATGAGTTGCCTGTCACAGCAGATGTTGGTGACAGACCTATACTGGGTGTGTTTATGGTGCTTGGAAAGGGACCAGGACTCCAAGACCTTCGTGATCAGCTTCACCATGCATCCGAAGGCGCTGAGGGAGCGATCCCTGAAGCTACTTCCCTCCCAGCCCTGTGACGCTCAAGAACGCTGCTTACATGGAAGGTCTCAGGACCGCTCGCAGAGCCGCACCGAGCGATCGTCACATTCAAATTTGTCTTGGATGTCAGGTAAGTGCCACAAGCACAAGAAATCGAAGAAGTCTGAGAGGTCTTCAACTTCGTTGCACCTGTTGAAGTCTTCGGACGAGTCGCTGGATCGTCAGCACTACAGGCCTTGCGCTTTGGATGAGCCCGACTCGTGGTACGCTCTGTGCCTCCCTGACTTTCCCAGAGCCTGAGCAATCCCTCCTCAGCTAAAAAAATGTTATGAGGCCTTGCACCTCATATTTGGAGGCCCTCTCTGGATCCTTGCTGGCAGGTTTGCCCTCTGCGCCAGTTGGGACCCATAGATCCCATGTTGGATCCAGAGTAGAGCTACTGGTGACACTGAGACTATCCTCTGGTCTTTAATGCTATGCCCTCCGGGACCAGCAACACCCTATAGCTGCGCCATCATTACTATCTTCATTCCTGACTCATACACGGTGCCGGACGGTGTGTCACCTGACACCGGTACCAGTGCCAACCGAAACCATGCTCTCTGGATCGCCACCACTGCCGTTTGCATTTGGCATGCCTGGAAAGCAAAAGACGAATGAGAGGGGTCTGAGGATCCTTATGGAGACCAGCATACCTTGGATAAGAATGAGCATGAGGACAACTGTAATGAGGAACTGGTGGAAGCCAGTGTGTTGGACACCTCACCTGACTGGGTTTGGTGTGTCCTCCTACCATGGCTATGAAAGAGAAAGACTCTTTCACTATGTTGGTGCATATGGCCGCTGAGGTCATGGACCTTCAGCCACCGACAGTGGCAGTCAAGACAAACATCTTGACGGAGGTGTTTCAGCCAGGAGTCGCACCATCTGAACCTCTTTTTCCCTTTAATGATGCCCTTGCCAATGTCCTACTCAGGGCAATGTTAAGGCCCTGGACAGGGCCTCTTGTACATAGGGCAGTTGCCCGCTGCCATCACTCCACTCCTTGGGACCGTAGTTTTCTTACCCAGCCCCCCACACCGGACAGCTTGGTGGTCCAAGTCTTCACCTCTAGGATAAGCCCCGGCTTGTTGCTTACCACTCCACCAAATAGGGAATCCAACAGGCTGGATATCTTTGACAAGGGAATGTTCTCTTCCACCAGCCTTGCACTGTTGTTGATGAACACTGCATTCCTTTTTGGAAATGATTCCCATGCGATCTGAGCCTCGGTTGTACAAGGGCTGCCTATGGTCTCAGGGGAGGCCTGAGCCAGACTCGTCCAAGCTATTGCTGATGGAAGAGGTGCAAACAGAACCGATTTTTGCATGTCAGGCCATTCCAGTTTAGATCCAGCCATATGCAAATCAGTCTTGACCCTGCTTCCCATGGGAACAGTCCGGCCTGAATTGCCAGGCCAGGTCCTCCCTGGACCAGAAACAAACATCCTGGGACTGGTTCGGGGTATCACGTCATCAGCCAGGCTTCATGCCTGGAGATTGAGTGGTGATAGTTGACAGCTTTTGATGTTTCTCCCGAAGTCTGTGATGTTAGTCTGGCAGCCAGGCGTCCCTCCACCAAGTTGATACATATCAAACCACCTCTCTTTATTTAAGTCACCTGTTGTTAGGTTTTTTAAAGGCTTGCAGTACATGTTTCCCCCCAGGCCATTCATCATACCCCAGTGGGATCTAAATCTTGTTGCCACCTTCTTGATGTGTGCACCCTTTGAGCCTCTGCATAATTGCTCTTTTAAGCTATTGACCTTCAAAACCTCCTTTCTATGGCCATACCATCGACCGGGAAGGCCAGTGAAGTGCGTGCACTCTCGGTGCACCCTGCCTACACCACCTGCTACATAAATAAGCTGGTCCTCCACACACGTGCCTCTTTCCTACTGAAGGATGTAAGTCCCTTCTTTGTAAGCCAGAACGCCACCCATGCGATCTTCTTTGCTCTGCCTCACTGCTCAAAAACGAGGAGAGATTCTACCATCTGGACCCAAAAAGAGCGTAGTCTTTTGCCTTGATCGCACAAAAACAAAACAGTTACGGGTTGGAAAGGAACTCTTCTTGGGGTCCATAAGAGCTAAGAAATGGAAGGCTGTGCAGGAATGGACAATGTTAAGATGGATATTGCTCTGCATCAAGATCTGCTACGCATTGGCCAAGAATCATCCCATCCCCCTTTGGGGTTTACGTGCTTATTCCACCCTGTGTTATCCCAGAGTCCCTGTCCTGGATATCTGTCAGGCAGCAGCGTGGGCATCTTTGTACATGTTTACCAAACACTATTGTCTGGACAGTGCAGGTCCTTTGTGACGGGCACTTCGACGTTTCTATCCTACAAAAACTTCTGGTTTAAATGGGCTTCGCAGACCCACCTCGGGGAGGGATGGCGTGGGTATCTAATCTAAGTTAAGTAATCTCTGGCTAGAAGTCTGTATCAGATGAACAAGCCACTTACCCTCGGTAACGCATTATCTGGTAGAGACTCTGTCTAGCAGCAGATTCCTTACCACCCCACCCATCCTCCCTGCAAACAGATTGCAGTGTAAGGAACACCATTCTCCTTTGATTTTTACACCATTGAACGGTGTCAGTTCTCATCGTGTCTCTGCTACTGGTGTGGAAAGTCACAAAAGTAACTGACATCAGCACGTGGGATGACAACTATATAGGTATTGCGCACATCACTTCCAGCGCAGCCGATGCAGATCCAAACAATGCCGCCTACTGGCATACAGGGGTACTGCTCAAAATCCTCCAGATCTAAACTAACTCCTTTGGATTATTCTAAACTAAGGAATCTGCTGCAAAATAGAGTCTCTAACAGATAAGGCGTTACCAAGGGTAAGTAACTTGTTCACCTGTAACAATCAGTGTGTAGCTTGTTATTGTAGATCGTGTGTGAACCTTTCCCTGTAATATGAGAGGAGCAGAAAGGAGAACACAAGATACCCATTCCAATGAGAAACATATGGACATAATCTAAGGTTGGGCCTGTGTCACTGTGCATTGTAGGTTTAGGGAAACTTGACCATGACCCATTCAATGCACGCCTAAAAATATCAGATAAATGCATAGCATGTAAATCTACAGCACAGCAAGCTTCAATCCGTTTGTTGTAGATCAGTCTTTTTTGATTTCAGAATGTGGAACGGGTCAGCATGGATGTTAAAGCCATTTATAGACACTTCAGTGTTAATAATAATCATGTGTGAATAAAGTAAATTATTTGAAACATTGAGCGCAAATAAGAATGAACCTAGTAACTATCCAAAAGTAGATAAACAAGATCAAGCGGAGAACAGGCCAACAACATTATTGTTCGAGGCATGTGAGCTGTAGATCACATGCTTTGCATATTCCTGCCATCTAGTGTTGGGTCCGGATGTTTGCAAGTTGTGTTTCTTTCAAGAAGTCTTTCCAGTCATGAGGTAGGTGACTCCTCCTTTCGGTGATAGTGTGCATGGGCATAGACTTCGTTTTTAGATTGGTTATTTCCGCCATCTGGTTTGGACGTGTATTGCAGTGCTGCGCTTCAAAACCGTTTCTTCAGGTTCCCCTTGGTGCGCAATCCACTCTACCCGCCTCGATATTGTTTTGAACACGTATCCCACTGCTCCGCGTATCGTATTGGTCGAGGAAAACCTCAATTTCGATCGACGTTCTTCAGGAAGGCTGTCAGGCCTAACCATGTCGGTCCACTGCTTAGTCGATGGAAAGGACTCTATTCAAATTCTGCCCTTGATGCCACACCAAGTATCCGCACACTGACTCGCACGGAGTGTGCAACTTGTGCTTGTCTCCGGAACACAACGAACAGGACTGCAACGCGTGCAGATCGTTCCGATCGAAAAAAATGCTCTGTGATAGTCCGGCTCAACGTCGCAAAATGCTGAGTCAAAACGTTGAATAATCACCGGACATCTTCGGCGAAGGATCCAAGCACGAATTCGACGCAAGAGGGCCAAGGAAGAGCAAGAAAAACTCTGTGATGGAAGATGGCTTGCCTCAAGGTCAGTGAGTACCGAACACCCCTTGACCCAAAACTCCAAACTCCAACTCAGTCGAAACAAAAGGATTCGGTCCCATCCCGCCTTCGGGCCAGTCGGCACCGAGAGGATGTTTCTGACGTCCAGCCCTCTGGCTCAGCACATAAAAACGTTGTTAAGCCTTCAGGCTCGTGATCGAGTCGGTTAAAGTCTGGCACCAAGCCAAAACCTTTACCTAACCTCTTTAGCCAAGTCTATGGGAGCTCTGCAGTCTCCCTCTAATCGGGGCTCTTTTCCTGGCTCCTTTTCCATGGAGGATCGAAAACCACGTCCTCAGACAATACTGCCACCTCCTACAAAGGCAACAATCAATCTTCCTCTACAAGGAGCTTCTTTAGAGAACGATACAGAGGCAACAATAACAAAGGTCGAGGCAGGGGTTCCACACCACGTAATTCCCCTTCCCCCAACAAGCTAATCTATCACCACAGACAAATGGGTGTTAGGAATTATCTGACATGGTTATTGCCTGGAGCTTATCAACAATCCTCCAAACATTCCACCACGTTCTCACAAAATGTCACCAGAACATTTACATCTACTTCAGCAAGAGGTCCAATCTCTCCTGTCCAAACGAGCCATAGAACCTGCCCCGTTACAACATCAAGGGACAGGCCTGTACTCCCTGTACTTTCTCATCCCCAAAAAGGACGGCTCCTTGATCCTTATTCAGAGAACTAAACCTCTACATACTTTCAGAGCATTTCCACATGGTGACACCTCAGCAAGTGCTCCCACTTCTACAGCAGGTCGATTTTATGTCTACTCTAGACTTAAGGGATTACAGTATGGGGGTCAACCCAGAGGTCAGGGGGACCTGGGTAATTATGTGGTAAAAATAGAGTGGTCCCTGACCAGATAAGAATAAATTTAAATCTTGTAACAAACAATCATTGACAGAAATATCAGCAGCACACTATTGTTTATTCACATAGTGTCAATACGTGTTTCACTGTATTTTTTCATTTTTAGTTTTTCTTATACACATATAAATAACATTTTTACAGTGCCCACTGTACAGGAAAGGGGAGGGGTAGTGCAGTGATCAGGATTGGCGTGGATAGGTGAAGTGACAAATCAATTGCAAATTTCTTTTAACAATTGAAAGTGGCTTCTCAAGAGAGCCATACAGGAATACATCCAAAATTGAGTTGGCATTCTTGTAACATCATACTAGACAGGTGTTAAAAATCACACTCTGATTATGTGTTCCAGTTAGGTAGTCAACGTTTCGACCCTCTTTGTAGGGATGTTGCCACTTACATGGCGGGTCTTCTTCAGGACAGAGGTAAGGGGGTGGGCATATCCTATGGGGAAAAGGTATTTTAAAAAAATTATTACTAAAAAATCACTCAATGAAAACTCTATACACAGAGGTACATCAATTGGCATCATACGTTAGTGTAGACCCTAAACTCAGGTCCAGTTAGACCATAAGGCAGAGGGGCTTCGAGCTTGTTTCTGTCTATTGTGACCTCTAAAACAGAAATTGGTAACAAAATTATTCTGTCTAATATGGCCAAACTGTCTAGGTGGTCTCTACACCAGAAAAGGTAACAGAACTAATTAGTCAAATAAGAGGAGTCTCTACAGAAATCGATTATCACGTTGCCTCATTGTGTGGTTGTTAGGTATTCTCCTTATTGGACAGTTATTGAGAAATACTTGGATTGCAAAGGTATTAGACCAATATCGAGCATTCTTTATGAATACTGCTTGGGGTGCGTGGTAAATTGCACATTCTCCCTAATTGAAAGGCATTACATAAACACTGGTGTCAGTATTTTGGGGTTACCTTATGTCTGGATGCTGGAGCAGTCCAAAAATGGTGTTAGAGAATCACGTTTTTGAAAACACGTTCCTAAAAAATATATATATACATGGTTTTAGGATTATCACTAATGCGTGGTTAAACTAGCATTATCACGTCACTGGCTGAGTGAGTTTACCTTGTACAAGGCAGGGGGTCCTCTTTAATGTTTGTATCTAAAGGGAATAGAATGGAGGTGGGCCGTAGTTAGATTAAGGCTCACGCATTATAAATTTAAAATTAAAAAGACCGCACGTAACAGCCACTGCTATTACCTGTTGGTTGGCGTCCCGATCTAGGCCAGGGTCCTAGTTCTATTCTGACTTGGTCACTGCAAAGAGGGGGAAACGGAATGGAATTAAGCTAGCTGACTCCATGATCAAGAAGGGCCAAAATTTCTTATTAGATACAAGGGGGAAGCGTGCAGAGCATCGCCCATTCCTACCTGGGGAAAACGGGTCAAAAATCCTCATCCCCGGCATCCTCCTACACTTTCTGCAGTCACTCCGGCAGTGTCAAGCTCGCGTACGTTGAAAACGGAAGACAAACACTTCCGCACCACGTGACCGCAAAGGCAATGGTAGAGCGACTACGCTGGTTGCCGTGGTTACTGGGACGGATCGTATATTATACTTATGTTGTAGGTTTAGGTGTTTGGACATAAGGTATCTTTATTGTGGAATAAAATTAAATTAAGTGCACCAAAACATCCTATGATTAACATAAAAAGGATTTGGAAGGATTTATATTGGATTTAACAGTATCAGTATCGAGTGCTTGAGACTCTCTAATTTACATATGGTCAAGGATACGTATCTCACTTTAGCCTAAGTACTGGTAAAAGTCTACAAACACATATTTTATTTTATTTTTCAGATTCCGGTCTGTTTTCAAATTACGGATTGCTCTGATCGGTAAGTCAGCTGGGACCCCAACAGTGTCTCTGAATGGGCCACGTAAATGCCGTCGCAGGGTATTAGAGTGGTCTAAAGTGAGACGCAAAAGCACTTTAAGCAACATATATATCCGTGTTCAAAAGGCTCCTTTAGATTGCATAGATCTTCACCCTAATGAAACAACGTTTGATGAACACCATACATTAATTCACAAAAACCCATCAGGTATTGCTCCTTGACAGAGACCACGTAACTACCTCACAGGGTGTTATAGTGGTCCATAAAGTAATCAAAACTGCTCCTAGCACGCTATCGAATCTTAGGGAATGACTCTCATTTCGTGAATTGGGTTACCGATCGAGAAGTTGGAGACTCCTGGAATTGACTTATGTGGAGGTTAACTTGTACATTAGATTGTTGCCATCTGTATGAAACTGCTCTCTAATTCATTCAGTCCCTCATTAATGGAATTGAAAAGGGTTATCCATTTCATTTCTCGCAGATTCAGTAAAGAGCAGCTGTTCCCACCTCCTGGTCCGAGATTGACTTTCTCCAAGAAGATCCATTTAAGATCCTCTGGTCCATGTCTTAGTGTTTTGAAATGGTCCACCAGGGGGGCGCCCACTTTTTCACATCTAATGCGACTGCAGTGCTGTAGAATTCTTGATTTTACTTTCTGTTGTGTTTGGCCTACATATATCATCTGGCAGGGGCATATGATACAATAGATGACATCCATGGTATTGCAGATTGTGTAATGTTTGAGAACAATTCTATGATGTTTATAGACAAACTCCTTCGTTTGAAGGGTGTAGTCACAGGCTTTGCAATTACCACATCTGTGGTGTCCAACAATGGGTAGCAGATTCCACATCGATGTTAGTGATGGCGGTGCTGGTGTCTCTAGGTAAGAACAGACCACATGCTCTCGAATATTTTTAGCTTTTTTGAACAAATGCATCAGTGGATTTCTTATTCCAACATCGTCACTGATCAAATTCCAATGCTTATTTATGACTTTTTTGATCACATTACTTTTTGTCGAGAACGTCGTCACACAAATTAGGCGGTCTGATTCAGGTTCTTCACGTCTGCTTCCTTGTAAGAGGGATTCCCGGGGGCTAAACCATGCTTGTTTTCTTGCTCGTTTAAACTTGTTTAATTAGCTCTTCTGACTTGTCCATATAGTGCTCTTTCATTGAACAATTCCGTCTTATGCGCAAAAATTGCCCAAAGGGCAAGTTGTCCCGTAGCGCCCTGGGGTGGTGGCTGGAATACTGCAAAAGGGAGTTTCTTTCCGCTGGTTTTCTGTAGAGTGTGGTACATAGCTTCTCTTCTTGTACATAGATGGATACATCCAAGAAGTTTATGGTAGAGGAACTAGACTCCATAGTGAACTGTATGTCTGTGGACCTTGCGTTAAGCCATGTATGGAATTCAGTTAGTTCTGACTGTCCCCCTTCCCAAATCATGATGATATCGTCTATATATACTCTAGACTTAAGACGCATATTTCCAAATTCCAATTCGTCCCGCTCTTTGCAAATTCCTCAGAGTTATGATAGCAGGTCATCATTATCAATTCACAGTACTACTGTTTGGAGTCACCAGTGCTCCCAGGGTATTTACCAAATGTCTGGCAGTAGTCTCAGCACATCTGAAAAGACAACACATCCATTTCTTCCCATACCTGGACAACTGGCTCATCAAAGCCAACACTTATCAAAAGCGTCTCCAACACACGCAAACCGCTATTTACTTACTTCACCAACTAGGGTATACAGTAAATGCGTGGAAGACTCATCTACAGCCTTTCAACACACATGCTTATCTGGGAGCCACAATAGATGCTCAGAAAGCTCTAGCCTCTCCCAATACAGCCAGAATTCACAGTATTCAGTCCCTTCTCACTCAATTTCAGCCCAACCAATCATTACCAGCAAACGTATTCATGCAACTGCTAGGGATGATGGATTCTTGCATTATATTGTTCCCCACGCAAGACTTCAAATGTGCAGGGCCGGACTGGCATTTCCATTGTGGGCTGGCAGGGTGGGGGCTGGTTTTGGGCCCCCTGGGGAAGCGTTTTTGTTACTGGGGGCTGGCAGTATCGCCCCCTGTAACAAACAGCTCGGGCGCATCCCTCTGCTTGCCCGGGAGGAGTTTGGGGGGGGCACAGGGCAGTTTGCCCGGGCTGATTTCGGCTCCCAGTTCGGCCCTACACGTGTCCCCTTCAGGAATGCCTAGCAAGTCAGTGGAACCATTCACAGGGTCCGTTTACCGATCTAGTGTTGGCAGATGGCCGCACCCATCGCTCTCTGCAGTGGTATAACCCACAACATTTATCCAAAGTGAGGCACTTTCTCAACCCTGTTCCACAGGCAGTGCTAGCTGCAGATGCATCGCTCACAGGGTGAGGCGCTCACCTACAAAGTCACACAATTCAAGGGTTATGGAGTCTAAAGTACAAGAGCCTCCATATACATCACCTAGAGCTACTAGCGTTTCTAGCGCTCAAAGTCTTTCAAACTCACCTAATAGACAAAACTGTCCTAGTCCACACAGACAACATGATAGCTATGTACTATATACAAAAACAGGGGAGGACATGCTCTCTCCAACTGTCACGCCTAGCACATGCCATTTGGAAATGGGCCATACATCAAAAAATGTATCTCCTAGCAAAACATCTTCCAGGAGTAAACAATCAAATTGCAGACCTTCTTAGCAAACCGAGACAGCAAATCCACGAATGGGAACTTCATCCCCAGATTCTTCTTCCTTACTTTCAGAAATGGGGATTTCCTCACATAGACCTGTTCGCCTGAGCTCAAAACGCAAAGTACCAAAGCTTCGCCTCCAGGTTCCCACACCCGCTCTCTATAGGCAATGCCATATGGATGAACTGGTCAGGGATATTTGCCTATGCTTTTCCACCTCTGCCACTCATTCCACTGGCAGTTGGAAAGCTCAGACAATAATCCCTCGAACTCATCTTTATAGTTTCCACATGGGCACATCAAACTTGGTCCACCACCATGCTCGAACTCAGTAGTTCCACACCAAAAGCTGCATCTCAACTCCAGTCTCCTTACTCAGAGCCATGGATAAATCACGCATCCAAATTCCAAGGAACTCAACCTAGAGATTTGGCTCCTGAAGTCATAGAGTTTGGTTATTTACAATTACCACCAGACTGGTGAATATCCTAAAGGAGGTTAGGAAACCTACTACTAGGGCATTTTATGCAGTAAAGTGGAAAAGATTTGTTATATACTGTAACAATAACAATATCTATCCTATTGATGCTTCAGTGCAAACCATCACCTGTTTTCTCTTACACTTACAGAAATCTGGATTAGCCTACACATCCATTCAATTGCATTTAGCAGCAGTAGCTGCATACTTACGAAACAGACAACACTTATCTCTATTCAGAGTACCAGTAATTACAGCCTTTATGGAAGGAATAAAAAGAATAATTCCACCAAGAGCTCCACCTACAACAGTATGGAACTTGAACTTAGTCCTTACGAGGCTAATTGGTCCACCTTTTGAACCAATGCACAAGTGTCAACTACAGTTTCTCTCATTGAAGGTTGCTTTTCTTATTGCAATCACTTCCTTAAGGAGAGGGGATGAACGCCAGCCACTAACTATACAATAGCCTTTCTTTCACCTTCACAAAGACAAAGTGGTTCTTCGAACCAATCCCGAATTTCTTCCTAAAGTGGTTTCTGCTTTTCACATCAATCAATCAGTTGAGTTACCCGTGTTCTTTCCTCAACCTGATTCTGTAGAAGAATGAGCTCTACACACACTAGATGTTAGAAGAGCTGTACTGTATTATGTCGAAGGAACAAAAGATTTTTGTATGACAAAACAGCTCTGTGTTGCTTTTTCACCACCACACATAGGCAATCCCATTTCTAAATCGGGCATTGCAAGATGGATCGTGGAATGTATCCAAACATGTTACGTGAAAGTGAAAAGAACCTTGACAGTACCCCCTAGAGCGCATTCCACCCACAAAATAGGGGTTACTATGGACTTCTTAGGGAATATTCCCCTAGCTGACATCTGTAAGGCAGCAACACCGCACACATGGCAACAAGCTAATGTAGGCCAGGCAGTACTTATAACACTTTTTCAAACAACTGGAACAGCTACAGATTAGCCCCCCGCTTTGGGAGTTTACTGCTGTACAGTCTATGCAAAGCATTGTTATGTGTCGATTTAGATACCGCATATAGGTTTCCCGATTTATGCCCTTATATAGGCACAATTCACATTGCCCTTATTTAGGCATTGAAATTCAACCTTTATTTAGGTATTATCCATGCATGGTCACCTGCATCCGTCCATCCACATCACAACAAGTTCTTGGAAAACCAGACTCTTAAGCCTTTAGGACTTCCCCTTGCTTGGATTATTGATTTCTCTAAGAACTTATTTATTATGAATGAACATCTATTCCTTAGGTGTTCATTCATGACGTTCCTCTGCCCGACTTTTACGTCAATACTGGAATTCCTAAACACCTTCAAGGTATAAATATACCTTCACATGCCATGGCAAACCACGGTTCGGCTGCATACTTGCACAGCACACAGCACACAGCTCGTGGCTCGCCACGGCAAGTTCGGAAGGAATTTGAGTTCCCACCTGACGCACTGACCAGACGTTGTCATCCTCCTCGCAGAGAATCCAGCTCCAGTATTTCTAACTCCCCTTGCGGGGGGTGTTAGAGATTGAGACACGGAAAGAGATTCCAACCTCTCTCCTTCTAAGGGATGGAGTAGACTAGAACCTAGAGGGACTCATGGCAAGTTTTGGCAAAACTAAACTATAGCTAGCTATACTTTAGTAAACAGCACCTACTTCTTACATCGTACTACTTAGAATATGAATATATGTCATAGCTACAAACTATGCTTTTGCAGTATTATTTTATCTTACTGCTGACGCTGTACGTATTATATTTCGCATTTTGTCTTATGATTGTAGCAACTCATATCTCTAGCACGAGAAATAAGACTGTTAAATAAACCCTTTTTATTGAAACGCCCGTCTACCTATTTCTGTGTAACTCTGTAGAAACGAAGCATGCACGATTGACTGAATGAAACTGTTATCTATTGTTACCACGATTCTGAGAAGAACTGTTCCGATTCTAAGGGAAAGGAAGTTGTCGTGTTTATGCGGTTGTCATAGACTAATCCCTTCTTGTTCATTTGAGAAGTTTCTAGTGACCTCTGAGTTAGCTGGCTCACACAAGTAATTACGTTTAATGTACTCGATAGAGTACTGACCTCAGTCTTATGTCAAATCTGTAGTGTATATTATTCCAATGCGCAGAGCCTATAAGGCATATAGGAACTACACTACAGCATGTGATCTACAGCTCACATGCCTCGAACGGATAATGTTACTTACCCAGTAAGCATCTGTTCTTGGCATGTGGAGCTGTAGATTCACATGCGCCCACCCACCTCCCCGGGTACCTATACCTGTTGCAGATTTCTTACTTTGCATAAATACGCATGGACATACATCTCTATTCTTCATTTATTAACGCCATTCTCACCCTCTGCGGGAAAACAATCTAACAATGGAGTTGATGCCCATGGCAACTATCACCGAAAGGAGGAGTCACCTTCCTCGTGACTGGAAAGACTTCTTCAAAGAAAATCAACTTGCCAACATCCAGGTTCATCACTAGATGGCAGGAGTATGCAAAGCATGTGAGTCTTCAGCTCTACACGCCAAGAACAGATGCTTACTGGGTAA
Source organism: Lissotriton vulgaris (assembly GCF_964263255.1). NCBI lineage: Eukaryota > Metazoa > Chordata > Amphibia > Caudata > Salamandridae > Lissotriton > Lissotriton vulgaris. The sequence continues at coordinate 404,658,700 of NC_141687.1, forward strand.
GTAACATTATCCTTCAGTTACATTGAGCTGTGAAGAGCAAAGCTAGCTTTAATTCTTCACAACTGTAACCTTGATATTGGTAGCATTGTTCTATTTTATGCATATATTCATGACTGTTCCCTACTGCCAAATCATCATTACTGATCATAAACAGTGAAAATCTTTGCAAACGTGTGCGATTAAGAAAGTTCAAAACAAAGAGAAACATTTCTCCAAATAACGCAGAAAATCAGTATGCAAAGTAAACATTAGCTTTACGTTATTTATCTTTTAATATAACGGTGTAAGGAAAATATATGGTCCAGGCATATGGGCTGCAGACCACACACTATAGCATTAGATCACCATCTGGTGGTGGGCCCAGATGATTACACTTTGTTGTTGTCTTGGAAGAGTCTTTGTCTGTTGGGTGACTCCTCCCTTAGATCGTAGTGCGCATGGGCATCGACTCCATCCTCAGATTGTTTTTTTTTGCCATCGGGCTTGGATTTGTTCATCGTTCGGTCCCGTTACGATCTCTTTTCGAACCCATAATTCAATCTACAACATTGGCATCGTCTTCGACACTGATTCCGGTTACCCGCGTCGAAGAAAGGATACACTTCTCGATTCCAGCGTTCGTCGAGGCCGTCAGGCTCAACTGCGCCATTGGACCTTTGGCTCATGGAAAGAACACCCTTCAAGAAGTGTCCTCAGTGTGGACACAAATTTCCCCACACTGACCTTCATTAGGTTTGCAACCTGTGCTTGTCTCCAGAGCACGAGAGTCGAGACTGTGAGGCCTGCGCTTCATTCCGGTCCAAGTAAACCATCAGGGACCGTCTAGCTTGAAGAGCTATGGAGCAGTCATCATTGTCGACACCAGACCTCAACATCGACGAGGCGACGATCGAGGTAGACACGCCGAAGAACAGCAAGAAGACGTCGCAGAACAGCAAGTAGACGTCTCTTCCGAAGCGGATGATTCAGCTTCCGGAGACGAGGATCGATCCGAGGATTACGATCTTCTTCCAGCTGGTCAACAGGTCGTGAGTAAGAGCGTCGACCCTGTTCACCCCACCATATCGGGACAGGCTTCGGTTCCACCTCCACCTTCGGTTCCAGGTGCACACTAAGCAAAACCTTCCAACGCCCCGCCTTCAGGCTCAGCAGCGAAGAGTACTAAAAAGCCTTCAGTCGACTCGGGCTCAAGTCAGTCTGTTGGTCATGAAAAGCAGAAGGTACTAAAGCCAAAGTCAACACCGGTGCCGAAACATCCCTCGGTACCGAAAATAGGCGAGCCAAAATGAAGTTTGGCGCCGAAAGAGGTTCCCAAAGTTACCGAACCGAAAACGACTCCGGTTCTGAAAAAAGCAGACCCGAAAACAGTTCCGATATCGAAGCATGTTTCGGCTCCAGAGGCAGACGAATCTAGACACATGGGAACAAACACTTCGGATCCAAAAAGCACAGATCCAAAGAAAAGACAAGAAAAGCCTTCGGAACTGAAACTAAGAACCGTTCCAAAGACAATAGACACTGTAAAGTCCAAAACTTTCGGCCCCAAAACAGATAAATCGGCGCCGAAAAAGGACTTGCCAATAGAAGAGCTTTTCCAGCCTGATGCAAGGCAAAAAAGTTTTAAAATTCATCCAAAGAATGGACATGTATACACAGTGCCTGAAAAGAGGAAAATGAACTATCCTAAACCACCGCCAGTTCCTCTTAAAAAGAATGTTCAAACTTCCCCTATAAGAATTAATTCACCAGAAGTAGAAATGCCAGTAGATATCTCTCCTGTACATTCTCCAGCCAGTACACATAGCTTTATACCACAACATGAGGACTATGGGGATACCTACTCAAAAGAGGTAGAGAGTGAACATCAAATGGATGTTATTAATGATCCAGATGATATGGCTGGGCCATCAGGTGACCCATGGGAAGACTATAATGCACCAGATGCACCAGATCTACCACAAGACGAGGCATACCCGTCTAGGCCATCTCCCCCTGATGACACCATTGGGTTCACACAGCTCATTCATAGAGCAGCCACTTTCCATGGAGTAGACTTAAATACAGATCCAATAGAAGAAGACTTTCTAATGGACACACTGTTATCTTCACATAAAACCACTACCACTTTGCCAATACTTAACGTAGTGGTTAGGCACGCACCAGAAATATTTAAAGACCCAGTCAGAGCCAGGGTAATTAACCCTAGGCTAGAAAAGAAGTACAAAGCAGCTCCAACTGACCTAGCATATATTAAAGGTCAGTTGCCACTAGACTCAATGGTAGTGTCAAATGCGAGAAAGAGAGCTAACTCGCAGACAACAGGGAATGCTCCACCTGATAAAGAGTCTAAGCTTTTAGATGCTTCAGGAAAACGCACCATCTCACAAGCAGCCAATATATGGAGGATTGCTAACACTCAAGGTCTGTTAGCGAGATATGACAGAGCTCATTATGATGAGTTAGAGTCACTCATGCAACACTTGCCAGAACAATATAAGACTAGGGCTTCTGACCTAATACTGGAAGGCAAGATTATAACAAATACCTCCGTAAGATGCGCACTAGACACTGCAGACACAGCATCTAGATCAGTAAATACAGGGGTACTGTTGCGCAGATATGCATGGTTACGCATCTCTGGGTTCAAACCAGAAGTACAAGCCAGTATATTAAACCAATCATTTGACTAACAGCATCTTTTCGGCCCAGCAGTGGACAGTGCACTAGAATAGATGAAAAAAGATACTGATACGGCAAAATCAATGGGAGCCTCACAAACGCAAACCCATAGACCATCCTTTCGTCGTTCCTCATATAGGGGCACCTCTAAAGATTCCAAACTAATAACACCTCCTCTTCTTACAAAGCGCCCAACCAAACCTCACCCAGTAAGGGATATTATAGAGGAGGGTATTGAGGAAACAACAATAAGGGCAGAGGTAGAGGCAACAACAATCGTAACGCCTCTACCCCCAATAAGTGACTTCCCTCCCATCCCCCTAGACCATTCCACTCCTGTCGAGGGGAGATTACAACAGTTCCTACCTGTCTGGAACTCCATCACCACAGACAGGTGGGTGAGACAAATAATTCAGTCAGGTTATTGCCTGGAGCTCACTTCCACTCCTCCAACAATACCACCCAGACAGCGTCCCATGTCACAGGAACATCTCATACTATTAAGACAAGAGGTGGAATCTCTACTGCAAAAGAATGCAATAGAACCAGTCCCTAAACAGCATCTAAACACAGGGTTTACTCTTTTTATTTTCTCATACCCAAACAGGACGGGTCCCTCAGACCTATTCTAGATCTAAGACCCCTAAACCTGTACATACAATCAGACTACTTTCATAGGTCACACTACAACAGGTTCTACTGTTGCTAAAGAAAGGCGACTTCCTTGCCACACTAGACCTCAAGGATGCCTACTTTCACATTCCCATTCATCAATCTCACAGAAAGTACTTACGGTTTGTACTAGAAGGCCAACACTACTAATTCAAAGTACTCCCTTTCGGAGTAACTGCAGCACCTCGAGTGTTCACAAAATGTCTAGCAGTAGTAGCTGCACACTTAAGAAGGGACAACATTCATGTCTTCCCATATCTGTACGACTGGTTAATAAGATCAAAATCATACAACCAATGTGTGCAACACACGCATCAGACGATCTGTCTGCTGTACAAATTAGGGTTTAAGGTAAATCAAAAGAAGTCACATCTCCAACCGTCCCTCTCTCAACAGTATCTAGGTGCCACAATAGATACTTCCACGGCGATAGCATAACCCAACAAGAATTACAAATATGCACAATCTCATCAAAAGATTCCAGCCACAACACTCACTACAGGCTCGAGGGTTCATGCAACTAATAGGAATGATGGCATCTTGCATTTTCTTAGTACCATACGCAAGACTACAAATGCGCCCCATACAAGAATGCTTAGCAAGTCATGGAATCAGGCCCAGGAACAAATAACAGATCTGGTGGTGGTAGACGACCGGACATACCGCTCTCTGCAATGGTGGAACTCCAAAAACCTTTTCAAGGGCTGGCCGTTAATAGAGCCTGTTCCACAAATGATACTAACTACAGACGCATCTCTCAAAGGATGGGGAGCACATTTACAGAGACACACAGTACAAGATACATGGACACTGCAACAAAAATTACTCCACATAAATCATCTGGAGTTTCTAGCTCTAAAATCGTTTCAACATTACCTGTCAAACAAAGCTGTACTAGTCCGGACGGACAATATGACAGCAATGTACTACATTCGAAAGCAAGGAGGGACACACTCCCTACAGCTCTCCCTGCTGGCGCAGAGCATATGGAGGTGGGCTATTCCTCAAAACATTTTCCTTCTAGCAGAACATCTACCAGGAGTTCACAATCAAGTGGCAGATCTGTTAAGTCGTCAGAGACAACAGATACACAAATGGGAACTTCATCCTCAAGTTCTTCAGACATTTTTTCAAATGGGGGGTCAACCAGAGATAGATCTGTACTCTAAATGTCCAAGCTTCGCTGCCAGATACCCACACCCATTATCCAAAGGCAATGCGGTATGGATGAACTGGTCAAACAAATTTGCGTACGCTTTTCCACCTCTCCCACTAATTCCATTAGTGGTACGCAAGCTACAGCAACATTCTCTCACATTGATTCTCATAGCACCAACGTGGGCAAGACAACCGTGGTACACCACGCTGCTAGACCTCTCAGTAGTACCACATCACAAATTTAAACTCTCCCCACATCTACTAACACAGAACCATGGAGAGATAATGCACCAGACCCAATGCAGCTCAATCTAGCGAGCGGGCTCCTGAGGTCTTAGAATTCAGATATCTAAATTTACCCCCTGATTGCATGAATGTCATTAAAGAAGCAAGACGTCCTACCACTAAAGCATGCTATGCAGCAAAGTGGAAAAGGTCTGTTGTGTATTGCACACATAACGTCAACCCATTAGATGTTTCCATATAAAACATCATATGCTATCTGTTACATCTGCAAAGATCTAACTTAGCGTACTCTTCAATCAGGTTACATCTCGCTGCTATAGCAGCACATCTCCAAAACAGACATTTGTCATTGTTTAGAGTACCTGTAATCAGAGCGTTTATGGAAGGACTCAAAAGAATAATTCCTCCCAGAATCCCACCCTCTCCAGTATGGAATTTAAATATTGTTCTCACCAGACTTATGGGTCCACATTTTGAACCATTACATAAGTGTGAATTACAGTTCCTTACATGGAAAGTTGCTTTTCTAGTGGCAATTACCTCACTGAGGAGAGTAAGTGAGATTCAGGCATTGACAATTCAAGATCCATTTATACAATTTCATCACAATAAACTGGTTCTTAAAACAAATCCAAAGTTTCTGCCAAAGGTCATTTCACCGTTCCACCTCAACCAATTGATTGAGTTGCCAGTATTTTTTCGCCAACCGCAAACGGTTGCAGAAAGAGCTCTACATACATTAGATGTAAAAAGAGCACTTCTCTACTACATTGATAGGACAAAGCCATTTCGTAAAAGTGAACAATTGTTTGTGTCCTTTTCACCCCCACATAAGGGCAATCCTATTTCTAAATCAGACATTGCAAGATGGATTAATTGCATTCAGATTTGTTACCAGAAAGCAAAACGCACTCTATCCATTCCTCCTAGGGCTCAGTCTACCCGTAAGTTAGGAGCAAATATGGCATTCCTAGGAAATATACCATTAGATGACATCTGTAAAGCAGCTACATGGTCTGCTCTGCACACATTTACAAAACACTACTGTGTAGATCTGCAGGCAAAACAACAAGCAAGTGTGGGCCAGGCTGTACTCAAGACATTATTTCAAACTACTGCAAAAGATGCGGGTGGTCGCCGCTAAGGGAGAAACTGCTGTGCAATCTATGCCATAGTGTGTGGTCTGCAGCCCATATGCCTCGAACGGAAAATGCTACTTACCAGTATGCATCTGTTCTTGGCATGTAGGGCTGCAGAACCACACATGCCCACCCGCCTCCCCGGCTACCTGTATCTGTTCCAGTACTATCTTATTTAGGTACACAACACATGGTCATCTTTATCTGTATTCATACAAACTCCATCATTTGCCCAGTGGCGAAAACAATCTGAGGATGGAGTTGATGCCCATGTGCAGACAAAGACTCTTCCAAGACAACAACAAAGTTTAATCATCCGGGCCCACCACCAGATGGTGATCTAATGCTATAGTGTGTGGTTCTGCAGCCCTACATGCCAAGAACAGATGCATACTGGTAAGTAGCATTTTCCTTTTTTTTATTTGAAAATTACAAAATAGTTTTAAAACAATCTTGTATCTCAAACCTTTTTTCTTTCGCTTCTGATCCATATATGGAGATATTTTAATTGAGGATAGTTAATGAAAGCATGCTGCTCCATTGCAAGGCTTTAGTCAAGAGCTTAGAGTCCTAGAGTGAATTTCAGATCACTATAGAAGTATACTTACACCGAAGGGGAATGGAACTTGACTGACCCTACTTTCCATGCCCCCTAGCAGGTGTCTTTCAACTTATTAATTAGGATGACCTAATTTTTAAATCTTGAGAAATGCATGGTAGCACGTTGCATATCTATTATGGAGGGTGTTGCTTTTTAGAATTTTTTGCACACAAGGGATTGTGCAACATATTTGAAAACCCAGTCTCCAGCAGCTTAATGAATGATCGGTACTTATAAAGCGCGCAGCTACTCCAGCAGGAGTGTCCCAGTGTTAACAGTTCACATATGACTGCCGTACTAGAGGCTTAGCCCTTAAAAATCCATGTTTTCAGTCATTTCTTGAAGTGGGTAAGATCTAATGATGCTCTCAGTGCTACCGGCAGTTTGTTCCATGCTTGGGCTCCTAGGAAGCCAAATGATCTCCCAACTCTTCGCGCCACGCGTGTTTTGGGGATGCAGGCCAAATCGGCAAAGGATGACCTGAGTGCTCCCGTAGGTTTGTAGCGGCTAGCTCGCTTTCTAAGGTAGTCTGCGCCAAAGCCATGGAAGGCTTTGTAGAAAATTGCCATGGCCTTGAAATGTATCCACTCCCTTACTGGAAGCCAGTGTAAAAACTTAAGATGAAGGACATATGCGATCTGGGTTTCGGTCTGAATTTTGCACTACCTGAAGGCGCTGAAGAAGGTATTCCGGTAAACACAGGTAGAGGGCATTGGCATACTCCAATCTAGACGTTACCAGCTCCTGCTCCACTATCTTCCTGGAATCTGAAGGGAGAAGCGGAAGGAATTTCTTCAACATCCTCAGTAGGCCAAAAAAGGTACCCATTAGGGCCTGAACCTGGGACCGCGTCAAGAGCTCATTATCGATGTAGATACCCATGTTTTTGACTGTAGATTGGGCAGCACTGGGAGGGGAGAATTCTGCGGGCCACCATTGGCTCCAGATGTTCACAGTGGACTGACTGAAGAAGACAATCTCGGTTTTATCAGATTGCACTTGAGTTGATTTTCCTTCAGCCAGCTAAAACCCTTGTGAGGCAAGATCTAACTGCACCCCCATTGAAGTCTGTGTCTTTGGCGCAAGTAAAAATCAGCTGCGTATCATCAGCATAACACATTATTTTGGCACCCTCTGCCTCTGCCAGGGAAGCTAGGGATGACATGTATACATTAAAAAGAGTTGGACTTAGTTAGGAGCCTTGCGGGACTCCAACCTGCGTGCTGAGCATAGAGGCTGAAAATGGGAGAGCCCAGAAAACCTGTTCTTTATGCTCCAAAAAGGATGTTATCCCCCATCATCCAGCTTGTCTTTGAGATGTTCCGTCACCTCCAACTGGGCTGTCTGTGTGCTGCAGTTGGTCCTATAGCCAGATTGCGTGGGGTGCAGGAGATTGTGATTCTCCGCATATTCCATAAGTACTTTGTTAACATGGTTCTCCAATACTTTGGAGAAGGCCTGGAGGAGTGAAATGGGTCTGTAGTTTGTAGGAACCTTGGGGTCCGCATTTGTTTTTTTCCGCAGTAGCAGATTCTTATCCTGCTTCCAGAGTGGCGGCACAATGCCAGTTTCTAGCGAGGAGTTGATTACCTTATTGATAGGGGCGTTTAAGGTGTCTGCTAGAGCGGGTATCAGTTTGGCAGGGCACGCATCTGTTGGTGATCCCGACTTGAGGCCCATTAGATATGTAAGTGAGTCCTCAAGTTCAATGGCCGGGATCTGTAACAGTGGTGGCCATTGTGAGAGTGCCGGGTGGGAAGGGGTTGAATGATGTTTCCTTCCTGGGTGCGAGGAGAAGAGATATCCTTCTCCACCACTGTGGAGAATGACTGCTGGATCATAGTTATCTTTTCGTGGAAGGAAAGGGCCACCTGGCTCATCCAGTCTGCTGATAACTGGGCTTCCTTGCTCACTGCCTTAGGAGCCATAAATGACTTTACGATATTAAAAGATTACTCACCCCTGTTGTTGGTTGTTGTAATTTTATTCTCCAAATAGTTGCTTTTGGCAATTCTCACCATTTTGTAGTGTGATTTTAGAGCTGCCTGATAAATATTCATATCCTCCGAGAGATAATGCCCACGCCGCTTTCTTTCAAGGCCTTTGCATTTGCTTTTGCGGATTCATTGAACCAAGGCGCCGAACAGCCGGTCCACCTAAAGATCAGTGGGGTGACTGCATAGATGTTAGTCCTCAGCCATGCTTCTAAAGTACAAGCGTCCGCTGAGGGATTGCCCACTAGAGAGGGGACTGAGGAGTCAAGCGCCCTCTGAAGAGAAGCCAAAGATATTTTATTGAGGGCTCTGAAATTGTGTTCAGCCTTTTCCTCCTCTAAAGGGACATGCTTCCCTGTAACTGGTATCCGAAAGTTAACCAGGAAGTGGTCTGGCCACGTTAGGATCCGCCTCCATTTTCATATTGCAAAAGATTTGGTCTAAAAGGTGTCCCAGTTTATGAGTAGAAGCCATGACAAACGGATTAAGATTAAAGGCTACCGTGATTTCGTCCAGGGCCATCACTGGGGGGTCCGATGACTTGTCTAAATGTAAGTTCAGGTCCCCAGGATGAGAAGGTGCTTATATCGTAGGGCAAGCGGTGTAATGCATTCCTGTAGAGAGTTGAAGAAGTTTTGAGATACGCCCGGTGGTCTATAAATTAGCATCCCCGCAATGCATTGGTGCAGTGAAAGAGTGCAGCGGAACCCCAGATACTATTCACCTTCCACCTGGTCCAGTACAATAGAGGAGCACTCTAGTTCCTGTTTGAAAACAATGGCACTCCCCGTCCTATTCCTTCCTGATGGTCTTTCCTCATAATTTTATAGCCTGCCGGAAAAGCAGATGCAATGGTATCATTACAGGAGTCTGATAGCCATGCTTCCATAAGGAACATGAGGTCAGGGCCGGCTACTGGGCTGTTTGGAATGCTGCTGAGCTGGGGGCTGATTTCGTTCATGGAGACCTGCGTGTGCTAAACGAAATTCGTTTTGCGTTAATTATTTTGAAGCACACGCAGGTCTTCATGAACAAAATCAGCCCCCACCACAGTGAAATCTGCCCCCAGCTCGGCAGCATTCCAAACTGCCCGGTAGTCAGTCCGGCCCTGCATGAGGTCGGGGTTCCCAGCTAATAAAACATCATAGATTTGTGCCTCATGCCTTTGCAGGGAGCGAGTATTAACACCTTGGCTGCTGATTGAATTCCTCCCCTGTGCTGGACAATGCAGAACAAGGTGTGGTTGTGACGGAACCATTCCGTCATCAGCACAGCTCAACCGTGACTGATGACGGAATGGTTCCGTCACCAGCATCGAAGGGGTTAAGCAGTATAGCTTTAGGATGCTTCCCATGTCTTCATGAGCTAGTTGTCTTTATACTCTGAACTTGTCCTGTGGAAGCATCCTCCCTACCTCTGACCGGAGAACAGTTGCAGTGAGAGCAGTGAGATATAACTACATTGTAAGTGCTTACCGCGGTATTCTGGCACTTAAGGAGGTTGCCTAGGTTAAGTAGTGTATCCCGACCATAGCTAATAGTAAGCGTCATACTTGCGGTTCGACGGGCAGCATGGACAGCGCCGGCCGCCTCCGAGACGCTGACTGGCGCAGGCGGGCTTGCATTAGGCGCCCCAGGGGCGTGTCCGCTGCGCGTTAGTGGCATCCCCGGTTAAATACCCTGAAGCGCAGGGAACAGGGAGGAGGCTAGATTGTCTCCTTCCCAAGATGGTGGCCGCTAAATGGCCCAACGGAAGTAGGAGACCCAAGGGGTAATCCTCCTTCCAACCAAACAGCGAAAAGCTGCTGTGGACCAGGGAGAGTTGGCGGGGAGAGGTTGAAAACCTGGAGACTCGGTGAGTGTCCAGGAATTAACTGATAGCAAGCAATACTCCCAACCAACACTTTCTAATACAAATTATAGCAAGCAGTTTAAAAACGAAATGCAATTTTAGTAAACACAGTTTAAAAACGGTTAAGAACAAGTGCCTCTTTAAGCAGGATTCTAAAACAGACTGGCAGCCCGACTGTCAAATAGTATCTGATCCGCATAACATTTTGTTTGTACATAGAATAAATAGTTGCTGATTGTTTCCTTTCCTCTGGTGCAAAAAGTAAATATCAAACTGCTATTTGTATAGCTTCCAAATTTCTCCAGTGTGTAATTTAAATTCAGATCACTGAAGGTTTACACTTCTCCACTGTAATAGTATGGTTTGTATGGTGCTTTAGTGTAGGAGGCCTGCACTGCGGCTCAATATGACTGGTGTGTGCATGGGGGAGGGAAAATCAATTCATAATATGTTCACTGTTATGCTCTGGAAGATGGCTTTCATAAAACAAAATGGTCATTCATGTTTTAATTCTCAGCAAAGGCCTTCCTTTCATGGGTGCAAGGCTGAGTTTCAGAAGAGAAGGATACATCAGGAGGGCCTCTTGGTCGGTGTCTAGGTGGAGAGAACAATAGCCCACCACTAAAATGAATCCTATCTTTGCAATGATTAGCAGGAATATTAGACGGTGTACCCAAAGCAACTATAAGTTCCTTCGTAGAACCTTACTTTACTGTGGGCTCAGTACTTGTTGAGAGCCACATCTCTCTGCTTGATTGCTTTTTGAAATCTTGTTTTCTAGGTAACTGTGAGTCAGAAATTCATTATTGGAACCCATGGTTGGCTGCCCTATGACCGAAACCTCTCCAATTATTTCACATTTGTGAAAGATCCAACTGTTACAAACCCAAAGTAAGTATAGCAATGACGAATAGTGTTGTTCAAGACAATCATAGAGTAAACTACATAGCTCATGTTTCGTTAAGTTGCCTATAACATGTGCCAAGGTGCATGCAGCATCCTGGTAGACATAAGCAGTATTAGATCAGAGTTAACACTTAACTTTGTTAACATATCACCATTCACTACACCTGGGAATTAGCCCTTGATCATTGATTCAGACCAAAGGCTGTTTGTTTAGTTTAAAGGTATAAAAACTTAGGAGGGCCCCACTCTAACTTGGTAGAGGACGGTGGGGAAATATTAGGTAAAAAAACAACAAAACGTCCCAGTTCGTTGGACAGATCAGGTAGTGTCTTGTTTTAGTGTGGGACTAACAGGTGTCTCACTTTCCCTCCCTCTTAGATTATATACTCTGTCTTAGAGGGGCATGCTTCTCATGAAAAAGGCAAAAGTACTAACCGTATATTCATAAAGGCAGAGATCATATAAAGAATAAAAAAATTTTGAAATATTTTTTGATACTATCCACACAGAGTTATTGGTTGGAAAGACATAAAAAACATGAAAAACAGGGAGTCGGTTTGATTATCTATACTAAGATTTCTGTTTCATACAATAAGCAATAATCAACAAATGGACAACATCTTTGGCACAATCGATTAGGTAAGTAAATATTTGATTAAAAACATATCACTACTTCAGTCTGGTAAAGAATACAAATTTTATTCCACAATACAATGTTATAAAAAACAATTCATTAAAACCATTATGCAGATATGCATCATCATCAGAATAACTCTTTTTTAAAAAAATGTTTCACAATAAAAGGTCACAGAATCAAAAAGGTCGACGCGGCGTTTCGGCTTTTTTTCTAGTATGCCTTCATCAGGACTGATTCTAGACAATTAAAATAATAAAACACATAGTTACCAGACACATCAATATCATCTTTTTACATCATTTTTCTGTCCATTGTTGTAGTCTAAACTCTTTATTGGAGATTTCTTTTATTGTGTCGACTTTGCAGATATACATAACATTTTTCCCCTGTTCTATGTGATCAATTACATTTATTAAAAAAACCTTTTATAAGTCTACCCCACTATTTGCCTTTCTCATGGATATATATGCTCCATATGTTGCAGAGACCTCCCTTAGTTCCCTCACTAAAACAGAGTGGAAGTACCTCCTATAATAAGGTGCGTACCTTGTTGTTCCAGATGAGCTTATTCTCTCCCTGGATTGAACTGATTCGTTCAAAGATAAATCCTTTTTTAAAATTAGGATTCTTGAAGTCTTGTTGATTCAATGTGTACAAGGTTGCTCTGTTTCCTAGATAAAGAGCCGATAATTAACGAACTTTTCTGATAAGTACATAGATTTGTACATTACGATTAAGTTTAAGTTTCATGGCCTCACTTTACATACCAGATGGTTGGTTTACTGGATTTCCATTATTTCCAGATCGGATATGTCCAGGTTATATATGTTATTGAAGTTCAATTTTTTCTTTGCTACCTGTAGGTATTAAATTCCTTGTAATGAGTATTTAGCATAAGTTAATCTATGTTATAAATGAAGCGAAAAATTTCCTTCTTTATTACTTTGTCCCACATACCTTGATAGTGTTCTATTTTCACTGTGTCCTTTGCTGCCAGGAGGAGCCACCGTTCTATATATTGAGCTTTTCAGTTATAGCCTCCCTGTGGACATTTGCATTATATGAAGTATGTTCCTTTATTATCTTTTGAATTTTTTTGAGTTAGATGTACTAATCACTCCCTATGTTATTGCTGTACTCACCGTGAGAGTCAGGATATTGGTGCCGGGTTCCCTTTTCAATTGGGTCAAGATACAGCTCTCAGTGTCTGTTCTGTGAGGTATCTTCTTGTTTGCAGTCGATTATCTGTATAGAATGTTACTTAGATATTAATGTCTGTCTTTATTATCGGATGGCAGAGTTTATTATAAAGGGCACTATCTGGGATTGTTTTTTAAAAGTAGGACCCGGGAAAAAAAAAGATTGATATAGTTATTTTTTGCAGAATCTGTATTCTATTGGGCCATTATTAAGGGTAGTATTAATTGTTACATAAAGTTATGATTAAGGAACCCATTTGTACTATCAACCTAGAATTGAGTGATTCTAGATGACTTTCACCAGAGTTAAAACGAAATAGTTTTGAAAAAATATTTTTTTATTTTTAATAATGTTTATTCATATATCCAGTACTCTGTAGAGGTTGGTTCCTTCTACTACTATGCCACTTCCCATTTCTGTTAAGTTTATGTAAGACCTCTATAGATATATAACTATATCAATCTTTTTTTTTCCCGGGTCCTACTTTTAAAAAACAATCCCAGATAGTGCCCTTTATAATAAACTCTGCCATCCGATAATAAAGACAGACATTAATATCTAAGTAACATTCTATACAGATAATCGACTGCAAACAAGAAGATACCTCACAGAACAGACACTGAGAGCTGTATCTTGACCCAATTGAAAAGGGAACCCGGCACCAATATCCTGACTCTCACGGTGAGTACAGCAATAACATAGGGAGTGATTAGTACATCTAACTCAAAAAAATTCAAAAGATAATAAAGGAACATACTTCATATAATGCAAATTTCCACAGGGAGGCTATAACTGAAAAGCTCAATATATAGAACGGTGGCTCCTCCTGGCAGCAAAGGACACAGTGAAAATAGAACACTATCAAGGTATGTGGGACAAAGTAAGAAAGAAGGAAATTTTTCGCTTCATTTATAACATAGATTAACTTATGCTAAATACTCATTACAAGGAATTTAATACCTACAGGTAGCAAAGAAAAAATTGAACTTCAATAACATATATAACCTGGACATATCCGATCTGGAAATAATGGAAATCCAGTAAACCAACCATCTGGTATGTAAAGTGAGGCCATGAAACTTAAACTTAATCGTAATGTACAAATCTATGTACTTATCAGAAAAGTTCGTTAATTATCGGCTCTTTATCTAGGAAACAGAGCAACCTTGTACACATTGAATCAACAAGACTTCAAGAATCCTAATTTTAAAAAAGGATTTATCTTTGAACGAATCAGTTCAATCCAGGGAGAGAATAAGCTCATCTGGAACAACAAGGTACGCACCTTATTATAGGAGGTACTTCCACTCTGTTTTAGTGAGGGAACTAAGGGAGGTCTCTGCAACATATGGAGCATATATATCCATGAGAAAGGCAAATAGTGGGGTAGACTTATAAAAGGTTTTTTAAATAAATGTAATTGATCACATAGAACAGGGGAAAAATGTTATGTATATCTGCAAAGTCGACACAATAAAAGAAATCTCCAATAAAGAGTTTAGACTACAACAATGGACAGAAAAATGATGTAAAAAGATGATATTGATGTGTCTGGTAACTATGTGTTTTATTATTTTAATTGTCTAGAATCAGTCCTGATGAAGGCATACTAGAAAAAAAGCCGAAACGCCGCGTCGACCTTTTTGATTCTGTGACCTTTTATTGTGAAACATTTTTTTAAAAAATAGTTATTCTGATGATGATGCATATCTGCATAATGGTTTTAATGAATTGTTTTTTATAACATTGTATTGTGGAATAAAATTTGTATTCTTTACCAGACTGAAGTAGTGATATGTTTTTAATCAAATATTTACTTACCTAATCGATTGTGCCAAAGATGTTGTCCATTTGTTGATTATTGCTTATTGTATGAAACAGAAATCTTAGTATAGATAATCAAACCGACTCCCTGTTTTTCATGTTTTTTATGTCTTTCCAACCAATAACTCTGTGTGGATAGTATCAAAAAATATTTCAAAAATTTTTTATTCTTTATATGATCTCTGCCTTTATGAATATACGGTTAGTACTTTTGCCTTTTTCATGAGAAGCATGCCCCTCTAAGACAGAGTATATAATCTAAGAGGGAGGGAAAGTGAGACACCTGTTAGTCCCACACTAAAACAAGACACTACCTGATCTGTCCAACGAACTGGGAC
The DNA here is from genome assembly GCF_964263255.1 of Lissotriton vulgaris. NCBI lineage: Eukaryota > Metazoa > Chordata > Amphibia > Caudata > Salamandridae > Lissotriton > Lissotriton vulgaris. The sequence goes on from NC_141687.1 coordinate 404,673,945, forward strand.
GTTTTGTTGTTTTTTTACCTGTTTAGTTTAAAGGGACACAAACTGTTAAATGATCAGTGCATGTCTTTCTGTCAAAGTTAATTGATTCATTAAAAGGTTCACAAGTTATGACTGGCTTCACTAGAGATTAAAGTGAATATCAATTATTTTGCAGTGAATTTATTTTTCTGGCACAATTGCTTGTTGGCTGCTAATATGTATGCGTGCCTTGCATGGAAGCAGTGTGTGTTTGGTTTGCAAAGGATTAAACTGGATAAATATAAACCTCTACCACGGCCATAGTAGTATACTTGACATACAAGAGGTGGATAAAAAAGCTAGAGATAGTCAGTATTAGCCCTGCCCCTAGGTGGAATGGGTATGTGCAGATGTTAGTCATTTGCATGGCATACCATTATTGAGAAACCATTTCACCTAAACTGTTGAATGAAAATTTGCAAGATGAATGGCATTTGCCACTTCACGGAAACCAGTTCATAGAATGCTGTTGTTTGTGATTGCTTGGTTAATTTTAAGAGGCAACTGCAATTTATTTTGAAAAACAGTGCTTTCAGCAAAGTTCACATTGATTATTTATCCCTATACCCATTTTCTATCTGTAAGCCCCAAACACTGGTTACATAGGAATATCTTGTTTTTAGGGGGAGAAAAAAACCCACCATTGGCAATGCCAATAGGTCTCGCATTTGTGAGAGTTAGAGCTATGGGCATTGTAAATGGCAATGTCTTTTCCCCATGTTTTTAGGCCGAGCCTAGCAGCAGCGCACATGTGCTGCTCGCTCTTCGAGACTGCAGTAGTAGAGTATGGGACAGAAGCCACGCCCACTCTCCTCCCATATTTTTCATTGGCTTGTGACATTGTCTTTTGGAAATGCTGCTTTTGGATTCGTTAATAGGCTTGTTAGTCTCTCCTTAGTACGGCCTTGTTTTCATTTGTACCCTCCAAAGGAGATTGGCCCTTTTACTTTGGTTGTTACACAGGACCTGGTATTTAGTCAGTAAGCACTATTTACTCTACTGAGTTTATCTTACTACAGGCCAGACATGTGCTGCTTTAGCTGAAACCACTTGTGTTTTTTAAGCCGCATAACCGCCCCTGTAACACGGGCGCCTGCTTTCAATCACTTTAACCTGCCATTATCTTGTGTCTGTCTCAACCCCCCCAAGTAAAATGGATTTAGAAATGATTAATTAATTGAGTCATGGGAATTCCAGGTAGCACATAATCCTGAAGCTGACAACAGCACATCTGTGTTACATGTCCTCTCTACTAAAGCCACCTGATTAGTTATTTTCAAAAGCCTGTTTTATTAACACCACCACCACCAATACCATCACCACCACCACCAATACCATTACCACCATCACCAATACCTTCACCTTCACCACCACCAATACCACTACCATCAATACCACCACCTCCAACAATACTACCACCTCCACCAATAACACCACCAGTACAACCTCCGCCAGTAATACCACCACCAATACCACCACCACCAATACCCCCACCACTGCTAATACCACCACCGACAGTACCACAATCTCCACGAATACCACCACCACTGCCAAAACCACCACCACCAATACCACTGCCGCCACCACCAATACCACCATTAATACCACCAATACAACTAATGCAAACACCAATACCACTACCACCACCACCAATACCACCACCAATACCATCACCACCATCAATACCTCCACCAATATCACCACCAATACTTACCACCAACAATACCACCACCAAAATACCACCATTACCACCACCAGCAATACCACCACCACCAATCCAATACCACCACCACCAATCCAATACCACCACCACCACTAATACCACCTCCACCAATACCACCATCACCACCAATACCACCACCAATACCAACACCACCAAAACCACCACCACCAATACCCCACTACCACCAATACCCCACCACCAATACCACCACCACCACTATCACCATCACCAATATCACCACCAATACCAGTACCACCACCACCAATACCACCACCACTACCAATACCATTACCACATTGGTTACAGTGGGTTACAATTATAGTAATTGAACTCTGACGTGTAGGCATACCACTCTTGTGATGAGTTTGAGAAGTTATCGAGGTGCTAGGGTAGCCCTTATTTTCAGATTTTAGAACTGGCTGTTGTAAACACTTTAGTGTGGTCAAGCAAATCATGACCTTAAACACTGTGTATTGAGACTAATATTGCACTTTGACCCCCTTCGTTAGGCATTAATTGGTCCCCTGCTCTGCAGCTAGTAGCTGGTTGCAGCAAACTGCTGATGGTCACAAAATTCCATTGCCGCTAGAAGGGATGGAGGCAGACTGTTTATCTTGAGTTTTCAATTTCTGTAATTGGCATGGTCTTCTGACAGCTCGAAGTTAAGACTTGTGTTCCCAAAAGGTGGCTAGAATTTTCAGTGTTTTAAAAGTCCTGACAGGTAGTGGGGAAGCTCAGTCTTTGTGGACTCCCTGAACGAACCTGGTGGTTCTCCAGCTGGGATTTTCTTTCAGTGGCAAAGTGCAAAGGAATAATCTCTCTTTATAGCTTGGCTCCAAATAAAATCTCTGCCTATGAAAACAAGGGGGCATGTGCAAAACTCAAGAACTGCTTAACTAACTTGAGAAAACAAGCGTAAGTTATCAAAGATTCTATTTCATACCCACTTTACAAAACAACTGCTGCCATATACACAAGGTCTTGTTAATGTGATTCGGACATACATCACTGATTTAACCCTGTATTCTCTGGGTAGGGTTAAATACTTGTTATATTTAATGCACATACAAATAAATTATACCACATACCACACATGGTAATATATACTTATTAGCACTTTAGATTGTTTCAGGTTTGCGCATACTAGATGACATATTGTAGAAATTATTTGTTACAATATGTGTAGATATTGGATTTTTTTAGAATTGTAATTTACTCTTTTGTAGCTCTATATGCCCTGTGTAGTAGTGTGCTGCTTGTATCTAAACCACTTTATGTTGGTCTTGTAAATAATGTTTATCCCCTTTTGTCTATAATCATGTTTGTACTGCTTGTTTGCAGGACCCAGCGAAGTATTACTGGCCCATTCGCACCAGGTCTAGAGATCACCCCCAAGTTGTTTGTGGTATCACATGACGGAAAGCTGCTGTTTAGTGGGGGACACTGGGACAATAGTATAAGGATAACTTCCCTCACCAAAGGGAAAATAATTGGACAGCACATCAGGCACATGGGTAAGTAAGGACCATGCTGTGGAAATCAATTCAGGCATATTAGGGTCTTTTATCAAAGCTTGGAAATATCTCACAGTATATATTGTCTAAACCCTGATTACTCAATACTTTGTTGAAATCCAAAAGAGAGTAATGGAGCACAATCGTAGTAACTATTTATAGGATCTCTGGAATGTAAGTGTATGGAAAAGATATGCATTAATAATGCAAAGTCACATTCAAAAATCCTGTTTGGATCTTAAAAGTGTTTTGGTATCAACCTGCGACTGCTGAATCTCAAATTCCAAGCTTATGTGTAATGGGAGCATGGGGGACTAGCTTCAGAAGGTATCCTGGTCCAGAGCACTCCTATGTTTTGTATGTGGTGTAGAGGGTCCTGAACTTAACTCTTTGCTGCAAAAGGAGCCATTAAATACTCCTGAGGCATAAGTAATGTGCTGGAGTGCTTTAGGTCTCGATCATTCGAGTTACCATGTTCCTTTATGTGGGGCACCTGCACACACTTTGTGGCAGTAGTATTGATTTGCATTTTAGACTTTTTTGTTTGGTTGTCTTTAGTATGGTGATTGCTATTTTAGAAAGTCCTTTTTGTGGAGTATGTTTTGATAAGCTTCGATCCAAGAACATTGTTACCTGATATTTTAGATAATCCTTTTTGTTCCATCTTCTATACACATTTTTTGACGTTTTGAAAAAATCTGCTTATTTATATGACGTGCGTTGATTAGTATTGTAGAAATTCTGCCCTGACTTTTGTTGGTATTTCAGAAAACTGTTTAGTTTCCTTAATAATTTGCATTTAATAGTCCTGCTCAGGTCCTGTGAGTGAGTTGATATTTTACAAACTACTTCTTCGATCCCTTTAATGCATTGTATTTTGAAAAATTCTCTTACTGGTATACATGAGAGGAGGAAGGGTATTGTAATCGAGGTTGATACCTGGTGTGCACTGATTGTTATTTTAGAACATCCTATTCATATTCGGAACTCGAGGAGTAGTTTCTAAAATCCATATTTAGATCTCTATATGTTTTTTATTTTTTATGGATACAAATATTTTGTTGACTAAAATGTTGAATTTAGGGCTTTTGCTTGGAGTCATTGTTGCATTTTAAATGACTGAGCAATCTTTTCACGAATTGGAGTACGGGGAATAGTACACTAGGCAGTAAGGTGAATACTTTCAGGGGGCTGTAGTAGGCCCTAGGCTCTGGTAATCCAGAAAACACTGTCACACCCAGGAAAATGACCTGGCTCAAGACCTCTGTATGGTTTTACATTGCCTACACCAGGGTTTTGATGTAGAAGTAGTGATCCTCTATTATTTCTCTCCACACTTGTTGTCTTTCTAGGTCTATCGTCAGAAGCAGTGTGGAGCCCCTATCTTTTTCACAAAATATTGAGAGCAATTTCCTTTAGCTACTTGTTTTCTTATGTCCTTTAGCCTGGAGCACTGCTTTCAGCTAATATAACCGTTTATTTTTCCTCCTCTTTTAGATATTGTTACCTGTTTAGCCTCAGACCATTGTGGAATCCATATAATGTCTGGGTCCAGGGACACAACCTGTATGATCTGGGAGATAGTGCAACAGGTACTTGGGAGCTTTCACTTCACTTTAAACCAATGCCAGCTTATGAATGTATTTCAGAAGAAGGGCTTCTTGTTTGATTTATTTAATTTTTAGAATGTGTTGTTTGTAATCGAGCTGATTGAAAGCGCTATAGTTTGAAGCCACTTGTAAATCCGCACACCATGCAGAGTCATTGAGGAAGAGGAACAGTTTCATACATGGTTTTTGTGAGAAATCAAATTAGACTCCAGCTGTATTCGGTCCATGACTTCTGGTTTTTAATATAATGCCTGCACAATAGCAGACTGAAGTAACATATTTGAGTTGATTGCTACTTCAGTGACCTCTAGTTTATGATGCTGGTTTCCCATAGAGACTGCTAGCTGCAGATTTCTCAAGTTTGAATATTCCTCAGGCCGCAGATTGGATGCATAAACTTTTCAGCACTACCTCTGCATGCTGGAAGGTGGCGCCTTGCAGCTCCACACTGTCACTCTACCACTCCAGAAATTACGTGCAGGGCTAGTATAGGTGCCACTCCCATGCTCTGACGTCAGTTCCTTTGGTTCCACTTCTCCAGACGTGAATCCGGAGCTCCCTCTCATCTCTCTGAGACACTTACCTCGACATTTCGACTAAATTCTAAACTGTACAAGAGATGCCACAGTCTAAAACGGCAGGTTTCAAGCCCTGTAGGGACTGTTCCAACAAATGCTTGGCATGGATCCCAATCATGTGTGCCTGAGGTCGCGCCATGACTCCAACACCTGCAGAGATTGTGTGTCAGTGAACCCAAATGCCATCAGATAATGCAAGGTGAAACTCTACGGCATAAAGCATTAGAAGACTAGCAACGGGACCGGTACAAGTTCCTCTCCATATCTAATACTATTGGTCTAATTCCTGAAGTCGATGGAGTGCGACGAAGACCGACCTCTGGAGCAGCTCTAAGTCCTTAAGTAAGGGTAAGAAACACAAAAAGTTGAAGTGGGTTTCTGCTCCCTTAAGTAACTCACATTCGCCTGAACAGGCATAGGGGTGACACCACCCTTCTCGATCTCACTCTATAAGTCGGCTAACTTTGTAAAAAAAAATCTGAAGATGCCTCCAGCACAACCATACTTTCTGGAGCCTTTAGCCATGCCATGTCAGATCGAAGTGTTCTGCACAACCATGCTCCGACACTTTGGATCCCGGCTGTCTCCCTATGGCATGTCTTCATACCCCAGGGAGATGAGAGGCCTTCCACCTGGGATAATGCCTGTGGGTTCACCCATGGCGCCAGCTGGATCCCCCCCCACATTTATCTTGACCTCTTGAGCCAAGGTCATCACTCTCCCCAGCAGATCCACCTGATCAGTCGACCGCAGCTCTGTGCTCCCTCCCAGCTGGGTTTGAGCCGGCTGCCGTGACTGCGCCGCAGGTTCCTCCTTGCGTTCTGTGGTATCTTTTCCCTGAATTGTTTTTAACCGTTTTCATTTGTGTTATGGTGCATTCTGGTGCTGTCTTTCATTGCTTGTTCCCCCCAGTTTTACCGCTTGATTGGGGTCTTCCCCCGCGCCACCTACTCCTTATCTGCCGCTGCTGACCCGCCCCCTACTGAGCCCCGCTACCGCCTCCCTCCCCTACACATGCCAACCGCTGCAGGGGAGCGCACGTGACTCCTTGACCTCTTGGGCCAAGGCCAGCACTCTACCCAGCAGCTCCGCCTGATCAGCCGACCGTGGCTCTGTGCTCCCTCCTGGCTGGGTTCGAGCCAGCTGCCGTGACTGCACTGCAGGTTCCTCCTTGCGTTCCGCGGTATCTTTACCCTAATTGTTTTTAGCCTTTTTCATTTGTGTTATTGTGCATTCTGGTGCTGTCTTTCATTTCTTGTGTCCCCCGGTTTTTGCGCTTGATTGGGTTCTTCCCCCCACGCCACTGACTCTCTCCTTTCCCGCCGCTGCGGCCCCGCCCCTGACTGAGCCCCTCCCCCGCCTCCCTTCCGCTGTTCCTGCCCCCCTCTCTTACATATGCCGACCTCTGTAGGGGAGCACTCCTGACTCCTTGACCTCTTGTGCCATGGCCAGCACTCTCCCCAGCATCTCCGCCTGATTAGCCGACCGCGGCTCTGTGCTCACTCCCGGCTGGGTTTGAGCCAGCTGACGTGACTGCGCCACAGGTTCCTCCTTGCGTTCTGTGGTATCTTTTCCCTTAATTGTTTTTAACCGTTTTCATTTGTGTTATTGTGCATTCTGGTGCTGTCTTTTATTTCTTGTGCCCCCTGATTTTACCGCTTGATTGGGGTCTTCCCCCCGCATCACTTACTCTCTACTTTCCTGCCGCTGCTGCCCCTGCGGCCCGCCCCTGACTGAGCCCTGCTCCCGACTTCCTTACGCTGCTCCCGCCCCCTCCCCTACATATGCCGCCTTTGCACCAAAGGCGCGCCTAAGGCAAGACCCTCTGCGCCCGTCCGCGACCCAACCACGACCAGCGCTAGGGACCCTGGTACGCCCAGACCCCACTGCTACGACTCGACAACCCTCACCGCACTCAACCCCGGAAGACACGCCAAATGCACAAGACGCTCACCAATCACCACCCACGGGCAGTTCTGCAAAACCTGCTGCATGTCCTTCACCATCGACAGAGCTCCGGCAACCACTGACTGCCCGCCCGATGCACACACTACCAGAGACCTGACCTGTATCCTCCTCAGCGTGCGCTCCCTGCACCGACATGCCATTGAAATCTGGGACCTGGTTGACACCCTCTAGCCAGCCGTCGCCATCTTCACAGAGACTCGGACTAATGCCACCTCAGGCCCCGACATCGCCACCACCATCCCCGATGGCTACAAAATGCAGAGAAAGGACCGCACCCTCCGACCAGGAGGGGTACTCTCCATTGTTCACAGGACCAACCAGCTCGCCGCCCGCCACGCCATCACCTCCATGGCTACATTCTACTCGGGACCTGAACTTCCACCTAGACAATGACAACGACCCCGACACCAGCACTCTCATTGACAACCTCGCCAACCTGCAACTCGTCAACACACCCACCCACAGAGCAGGTCACACCCTCGACCCCATCTTCGCAGGAGGAGAAACCATCAGCTTCAGCAACACCACCCAGCCCCCCTGGACAGACCACCACTGCGCCCACTTCACCTTCAACTCCACCACCGCATATAAGCCCGCCCCATGCCTGCCACAACGGAACTGGAGCAACGTCACAGAAGAACTCCTCAACACCACCCTGAGTCAAACCCCCCTCCTCAGCTGTATCTCCTACTGCGCAGACAAGCTTGCACCACTCCGCCCCCCTGCCGAGCAACGACCGCTGACGGCCGCCTGGTTCTCTACAGAACTTCAAGAAGCCAGACGCACCTGCAGACACCTAGAAAAAACCTGGCAAAACCAGATGACTACAGAAGCACGGAGCAACCACAAGAACGCCCTGAAGGAATACCACCAGCTCATAAGAAACACCAAACGGACCTTCATGTAGGACAAAATCCAGACCAACGCAACCAGCCCCTGAGAACTGTTCAACGTCACACAACAGTTCACAAGACACCCATACGAAGCCACGGACATCACACCCTCTAAGGAACTCTGCGACAAGCTCAGCTCCTACTTCCATCGGAAGATCAAGGACCTCTAGGACCTCTACAACACCTTCAGCGAACCAGCTCCATACACCATCCCCTACCCACCACTGCCGACAAACCGACTATCACATCTTGGGACCCCACCACCACGGAACTCATCACTGCGACCATGAAGAAAACCCACTCAGGAGTGTGAGAAAGTGCCCTCTTTCTTTCATGGTATGCCCCCACTATTTGCTGAATTGCTGATGTACTTTGACTGTGTGTGCTCTGGGCTCCTGCTAATCAGGTACCCAGGGTCTATGTTCCTTCCCTAAAACTGCATTGAAGCCTAAACCCAATTGGCATCTCTGGCCACATGTCAGCCCCTGGTAAATGGTACCATAGGTACCCAGGGCACCGTGACCAGAAAAGGCCTCTAAGGCCTGCAGCACTTATTGTGCCACCCTTAAAGGCCCTGTACCCTAACACTCACACAATCCCTCTGCAGGCTGCGTGTCTTGGTGCAGAAAAAAGCGAAGAGTCGACATGGCACACATGCCTGTGTGCCATGCCCACAAACCACTGCCCTGGCATACATCCCCACTAGCTGGGCGCCATATGCCAGTGGTGAGGGTACAGGTGCATGAGCCCTGTACCCCTACAGTACCCAGGTTCATTAATGGGCACTGTAAGTGCAATGCTGCCATTAAGAGTATATGGTGCTGGGAGTTTGTCATTACGAACTCCACAGCACCATAATGGCTACACCGAAGACTGGGAAGTTTGGTATCAAACTTCTCAGCACATTAAAACCACACTGATGCCAGTGTGGGATTTAATGTAAAATGCACAACAGAGGGAAACTTAGAGATGCACCCTGAAACTCGACCAACTCCTAGTTACCTGACTGAGTGGCTACTTAGGCTGCCACCACCAGACATGTTTCTGGACCTCTGGGTCGAGAGCTTGCTGCTCTCCAGGGCCTGAAACAATGCACATCCTGGGACGAGGTGCCAAGCCTCCTCCCCCAGGATGGGCAGAGTTCACAAAGGAGAAGCTTTAAATGCATGCCGCCTTTGTGAGCCTTTGCAGCGGGAAAAACAAGTGAGGAAGAGAGGTGTGTCCACCTCTGCCAACTCCACCCCTACATGCCTGTCTCCCCTCGTACCTACTCTTGCGAAACCCCGGGGTGTCCAGCAGCCAGCAACCTCACAAACCCCGGAGGACCTGCCTGCCTTCACTTTCAAGGCTGTTTCTCCTGTGAACACCAGACGTATTTAAACTGCAGCTTCTGGTTTCAGCCTTGAAACGCGAATCCAGCCCACTCTGCACCAGCTGAACCCGGCCCGAGCTGAAGTGGAAAAATACCATGAGGAGGTCCCCCTGGCAATCCTGACCCAAGATCCGGCGACCCTTGACCTGCCTCAAGCCTCCAGACGCCTGCAGCCTCAATTTAGAGGACCCCCCTACAGCGACCAGGTAAGAAAATCCGACTTCCAAAGGCACCCCTACACCCGACGCCCCATGGCCTTGTGTGCCCAACCCATCAGTGCCTAACCATCCCTCAACATCCCAACTTACCCCTCAAAGTGGTCGTCGCTCCTGGAAGATCCTCGTCCCCGTGCCTGCAGTGGTTCTTTGTCCCAGAGAATCTCCATTGAAATCAATAGGGCAACCAACTTCAAAACAGCACCCTGCACCCGGTTGCCCTAGTGCTGCTGAGGGTGCACCTTTGGTGCTACTTTGGTCCCCAACTTGCCCTAAGCTAAAACCTAGGAGCTTTGCTCCCACAACCCTGTGGCCTGCTTGCCAGCAGCCACCAACCGGAGCCCCCCTATCCTCCATAGGATAACATTGGGCCTCAGCACTCTGTACCTGGCCGCTGTAGTGCCACTGAGGGTGCAACAACAGTGGATCACTGACCCTGAGAGACCCCTGAGTCTAACCCCAGAAACCTAACTCCAAAGACCGACGACTTACCTCGAAACCGATAACCTGTTTTTCCTCATAGGATAATTTTGACACTTATTCTCCCAAAAAGTTTCTAAGTGTCGACTTTTGAAAACTAAGAATATTCGTTAAAAATCGCACAAATAACCAAAACGACTTCTTTCAACTGTTTGCAGGAAAGGTCCCAGTGCTGAATCTAGGAATCCAGCACTGAGTAGGAAAAGTAATGTAAAAGTAACTTGCCTGTGAATTGAATTTCCTTCCATAGGATAACATTGGTGGTTCTATGTCAAAAACTTTCTAAGTGTCAACTTTTGAAATACAAGAATATTCTTTCAAAATCGCACACTTAACTAAAACGCATTTACTCAACTTTTTTCAGGAAATGTCCCAGTGCTAAAACTAGGTTACAGCACTGTGTTAGAAAAAGTAATCCGAAAAGTAACTTACCTGCAATTCCTTTCAATGTACTGTATTTGCTAAGTGTTGCATTCTACTGCTCCCCTGTAAATCAAACAAAGTACAATTCCAATTGCATTTTCAAACAGTTCTATATCCACTAACGTATTACTGAAAATGATTTAATGCTTACCTGTACCAGGCTTGCTTGGTCCTAAAAATAAACAACAGTACATTTTTTATACAAAAACAATTGGTCTAGAGTTTAGTACTTGAGTATGTGAATTAATTTGCTGACTGAGTGTGTACATCAAATGCTTAACACTGTCCTCTGATACTGCCTTACTGCTCGACCAAGCTACAACTTTAGAGAGTAAGGTTCTATCTAACTTTAACCTCTGCCAAACCTCTGGAGACCCTCGGACTCTATACACACTGTACCTCACTTTGGTGCAGTATATATAGAGCAAGTTTATTACAATGAGCTCCTACGGACCCCTGCCCACCGCACATTTTCAACAGAGCCGCTACGGCCATCGCACCCGAACTTGGTCGCGCCATCAACACTTCCCTCACATCCGGTATCTGCCCAGATGAATGGAAACGGGCGGAGGTGAAACCACTCCTCAAGACACCAACGGCCGACCCTACGGACCTGAAAAACTACCGGCCCATCTCTCTCTCCTCCCCTTTGTGGCCAAAGTCACAGAGAGACTCATAAACACCAAGCTGACCGCCTTCGTCGAAGGAAATTCCATCCTAGACCCCTCTCATTCTGGATTATACAGCAACCACAGCACCAAAACTGCCCTCCTAGCCGCTTGGGACGACATCCGCAAACTACTGGACCAAGGACACACGGCGGCCCTCATCCTGCTAGACCTCTCTGTGGCCTCGACACCGTCTCACATCGCACACTCACAGCCAGACTTCACGATGCCGGTTTTGAAGAGGCAGGACTCAGATAATTCAGAGAAGGTATTTATTAGGAATACAGGAACAGACCCCCGGGACACAGCAGCTTCTCTCGTCAACTGCCCAGCTCTCACTGCGTAACTCCAGTAACAGAACTGGCAGGTTCGTAGGGAGCATGAGTGTTCCAAGGCAATACATAAACATTAGTAAAAGAAACACAGGGGAGAATATAACACATCTTCCTTCTTAAAAAAAAAAAAAAATGAATAACAGTAAACTTCAAGAACAAAAATAATCATCATATTTTTTCGGCATCACATGTGGACAGGCAGAATTACTCCTGGCAGAAGGAATCGACTTGCGCTTTTACCTGAAATGGTTTTACCAGCACTTACTTCCTGCTGAGATTTAAAAAATGCAGTGAGCTCAGTGTTCGAACAAGGTGAAACCTCATCTACAGACCCCCGGGACCACGCACACAATTCAGCGAAGACATCGCCGACTTCATCAGCCCGCATGCCCTCCCCTCCGCTGACTACATCCTCCTCGGGGACCTCAACTTCCACCTGGAGAACAACAACGACCGCAACACCACCACCCTGCTGGACAACCTCGCCAACCTCTGACTCAAGCAGCTGGTCACCACCCCCACCCACTACGCCGGACACACACTCAACCCCGTCTTCTCATCCAGCAAGGACATCGCCTTCAGCCACGCCACCGGACTCTACTGGACGGACCACAGCTGCGTCCACTTCAGCTTCAGAAGGACCACGATCCACCACCACCAGCAACAGGTTGCACGCAGAAGCTGGAACAAGATCACAGCCGACCAGCTCGTGACCGCCCTGAGCAAGAACCCACCCACCAGCGCAACGAACCCCAGCCAAGCGGCCACCAACCTCACAAAGTGGATCAGCGACTGCGCAGACGACCTCGCCCCTCTGAAGACCCCGCCTAGCAGACCCGGTAGCAAGAAAGCCCCATGGTTCACCGACAAACTCAAGAGCTCCAAGAAGAACTGCCGAGCCCTCGAGAGAACCTGGCGCAGAGACCCAACACCGGACAACATGACTGCCCTCAAGCTCGCCACCCGTAAACACCACCAACTCATCCACGCCACCAAGGAAACCGCATTCAAGGAACGACTGGACAACAACGCACACAACAGCAATGAACTCTACAACATCGTCAAAGAGCTCTCCAACCACAAGGCCGGAAACAACGACATCACCCCCTCGCAAGACCTCTGCAACTCCCTCGCCTCCTACTTCCACAACAAGATCGCGGACATACACAACAGCTTCAGCACTCAACCGACGCACGCCACGACCGAACCACCGCCCCCCACCACCACCCTCCGCGCCTGGACCCCGATCAGCACCGAAGACACCGTCCGCACAATGAACTCCATCCACTCCGGATCTCCTACCGACCCCTGCCCTCACCACGTCTTCAACAAGGCCAACGCTGTCATCGCACCCCACCTGCGGGACATCATCAACACCTCCTTCGACACCGCTACCTTCCCGGAGAGCTGGAAGCACGCCGAACTCAGCGCTCTACTAAAGAAGCCATCAGCCGACCCCACCGACCTCAAGAACTACCGCCCCATCTCGCTGCTCCCGTTTCCTGCAAAAGTCATCGAGAAGACCGTCAACAAGCAGCTGGCCGCCTTCCTCGAGACGAACGGATCCCTCGACCTCTCGCAGTCTGGCTTCCGGGCCACCCACAGCACCGAGACCGCCCTGATCGCAGCCACCGATGACATCCGAGCTCTGCTTGACAACGGACAAACAGCGGCCCTCATCCTCCTAGACCTCTCCGCGGCCTTCGACACTGTCTGCCACCGTACACTAGTGCAGCGACTCAGCAACGTCGGAATCCACGAGAAGGCACTGGAGTGGATCATCTCCTTCCTCGCCGGAAGGACACAGAGAGTCCGCCTCCCCCCGTTCAGATCTGAAGCCACCGAAGTCATCTGCGGCGTTCCTCAAGGCTCCTCGCTCAGTCCAACCCTCTTCAACGTGTACATGAGCCCCCTCGCAGACATCGCACGCCAGCACAACCTCAACATCATCTCCTACGCCAACGACACCCAGCTGATTCTCTCCCTCACCAACGACCCCGCCACCGCCAGAGCCAACCTCCACGAAGAGATGAAAGAGGTAGCCGAATGGATGAAGAACAGCCGCCTGAAACTGAACTCGGACAAGACCGAAGTCCTCATCCTGGGATCCTCACCCTCCGCCTGGGACGACTCCTGGTGGCCCCCCGCCCTAGGCAGCGCACCCAAACCAACAGACCACGCACGCAACCTGGGCTTCATCCTGGACTCCACCCTCTCCATGACCAGACAAGTCAACGCCGTCTCCTCGTCGTGCTTCAACATCCTGGGCATGCTACGAAAGATCTTCCGGTGGATCCCCACCGAGACCAGGAAGACGGTCACCCAGGCCCTCGTCACCAGCCGTCTGGACTACGGCAACTCCCTCTACGCCGGAACCACCGCCAAACTCCAGAAAAGACTTCAGCGGATCCAGAACGCCTCAGCACGACTCATCCTGGACATCCCCCGTCGCAGCCACATCTCCGGACACCTGAGAGACCTGCACTGGCTCCCGATCACCAAGAGAATCACCTTCCGACTCCTCACCCACGCACACAAAGCCCTACACAACCAAGGCCCAGGATACCTCAACAGCCGCCTCAACTTCTACGCTCCCAAACGCCAGCTTCGATCGACCGGCCACGCCCTCGCCACCGTCCCCTGCATCCGAAGAGCCACCACAGGGGCACGGTCCTTCTTCTACCTCGCCGCCAAGACATGAAACTCACTCCCGACCGACCTCCGCCTGACCCAGGACCACCTCGCCTTCAGGAAGCAACTCAAGACCTGGCTGTTCGAGCAGTAGCGGACCCCCCTCCCCTAGCGCCTTGAGACCCTCTGGGTGAGTAGTGCGCTATATAAATGCTTTGATTGATTGATTGATTGATTGATTGATTGATTGATTGATTGATTGATTGACTAGTGTTTCACCAATTACCATCCGCAAGTTTTACACTGTTACCTCTAACAAAGACAACTTATTTTGGAGAAGACCATTTTGAACTACCCTTTCCCGATCTGTCTCCCACAAACACACGCACAAACATCCCTTGGGAGAACACAGTTCTGCTTTAACAATGTTCTTATTGTGGCAATGGCAATATGCCTTTTGGTACCTTTCCACTCTATCTTGTACCCCATCCAGGTTCACATCATGTTTACCAGCTCTGTTCATCCACGCTGGTACAGCAACAGAACACCGTATTCTTCCTTTGAGTAGAGAAAATGGTGTTTCTTTTGTGACCGAATGAGGAGTGGTACAATAAGACCATAACATGTCTTTGACATGTTGCCTCCAGGATTCGCCATTCATACATGCCAATTGGACACACTCAACCAACACCCTGTTGAAGCGTTCTACAAGGCCACTACCTCTTGGATTATAGACAGGTGATGTGGTGTGTTTGATTCCCCATTTCATAAGAAAAGTCTTGAACTCTTCAGAGATAAATTGAGGCCCATTATCAGTGACTATTTCTGCTGGACACCCCTCCCTTCTGAAAATATCTTCACAGAAAGATATCACCCTACCCGACTTAACTTCTTTGACGAATGCAACTTCCGGCCATTTAGAAAAATATTCTACCATGACTATAGCAAATTTCTCCGAAACATTCAAAATGTCAAAAGGTCCACAAATGTCTATGGCCAATCTATCCCAGGTACCCTTAGACAAAGTTGAAGCAACAATTGTAGTTTCCTGGGAAGAATGTGTCTTGTCACTACAGGCACATGCAATACAATCACGAACATAACGCTCAATCTGAATGTCCATGCCTGGCCACCAAAAACTCTCCCTACACCTCCTCTTTATCGCAGACATGCCTCCATGTCCCTTGTGCAAAATGTTCAACAATCTTTCCCTAAGGCTCAACGGCACAACTAGCCTGATCCCTCGTCTAAGAAGATCACTCATAACATTCAATTCAGACCATATTAATTTGAAAGACATTAAATCCTTGGGAGAACACCACCCGCGCTCATCACTCAAACCAACCATTACTTTGCTCAAGGTCTCATCCTCAACAAGAGCCAATTTCCAATCCTCTTGACTAATAGCACTGCACACATCCTTAACCTCAGCCACTACCATTCATCATCATCATCCTCTTGAATGTGATCTAAAGGCAGTCTTGAAACACAATCTGCATTAACATTCTTGGCACCTGGAATGTATGTTATCTCAAAAATATATTCCTGTATACGGTACAACCACTTAGCAATTCTTGGGGTGAAAAGATCCACCAGAGGTTTATGGTCAGTGCGTAACTGAAAAGAGGTTCCCCACACGAAGGAACGAAAATGTTGCACACCCCACCAGCATGCCAAAGCCTCTTTGTATGCTCCGCCCCCTTTAAAGTGCAGGAAGCAAAAGCAACCACCCTTTCAACCCCTTTGTGAATCTGAATTAAAATGGCACCCAAACCATAATTGCTGGCATCAGTGGAAATAAACGTGTGATCCAAACGATCGAAAGGTTTCAACGTGACAGCATTAGCAATACAATTTTTGATGGAATCAAAATTCAGTTGACAAACCTCAGACCACTCAAACCTGGCACCCTTCTTCATGAGTTTCCTTAACTCATGTACCTTATCAGAAAAATGATGCACAAATTTCAAATAATACTCTGCGAGACCAAGAAACAATCTTAATTGGTCTCTATCCCTAGGAGCCGGTGCTTTCTCAATGGCATCCACCAGATTCCGTTTAGGTTTGACACCCTCACGCGATAGTGTGTGACCTAAATACTCGACCTCACCCACACCAAATTTGCAATTCTCCAAAGCAATGGTGAGGCCAGCTTCAGACAATCTCTTGAGAACCTTTTCCAAATTAATGTCATGTTTGGATACATCACAACCCCAAACCAAAACGTCGTCCTGAAACACCACTACATTCTCCAATCCAGCCAAAACAGAGTGCATGACCCTTTGGAAAACAGTAGAGGCTGACGCCAAACCGAAAGGCATGCGTACAAACTGGAAAGCACCCTCTGGAGTGATAAAAGATGTAATGTGCTTAGAGTCCTCATGTAGCAAAATTTGGTGGTATGCATTGGATAAATCCAGAGTGGTAAAATGCGTACCCCCCTTTACAGTAGCTAACATCTCATTGACGCGGGGAAGAGGATGGCGATCTATCCAAATACTATCATTCACATCCCTCAGGTCAATACACATCCTAATATTTCCGTTGGGTTTTATGGCCAAAAGAATCGCACTTAACCATTCTGATGCCTCAATAGGCTCTATTACTCCCTCCTTACAAAGCCTGTGTAACTCTTCTTTAAGTTTATCCCTCAAAATGATAGCAACATTCCTAACTTTATGCACCTTGGGAACGGCACCTTCCTTAAAAATTATCCTATGTTTAAATTTCCTCAGACAACCCAACTTTTTAGAGAACAATTCAGGAAACTTGTTGCACCATATAGAAGAATTGCTCGGCGAGGTTAATAATACTTGCTGGGGAGGATTAGGATTGATCATAATATTGAGAGCTCTCTGTTCCTTCCAACCCAAAAGAGATCTCCCCTTATGCACTACATACATTTTCGCATTGGTTCTTCCATTCAAGAAAACCATTTCCGTTTCGATACATCCAACAGCAGTCAACTTTTCACCACAATACCCTTCAGGAATAACACTTGTGGGTTGCAACTATTCCAACCTACCCCCCAAACTTTCCCAGACGAATTTGTGAATGATTGTGAACGGGGAACAGGAATCTGCTCAAACTTGTACTTCTTTATCTCTAATTTTGATATAACATTTGGGAGGGCGATATCCGTCTTGTTTGCCCTCCCCACACTTAAGTACTTGTTTGGACTCAATGACCATAACTTCCGCACCATCATCTTCACAATCACTATCACACGACAAATCATGAATTGATTTGGTCAACTAAATTCACAGATCTGGAAGGAATGACAGATCCAGAGCTATTGTACCATCTTGCAGAATGCCCCAGTTTTTTACACTTATGGCACCTAGTTTTAATGGATGGGCAAAAATTAGCATCCCGTCCTCGTCGCCAGTTTTGAAGAGGCAGGACTCAGATAATTCAAAGAAGGTATTTATTAGGTATACAGTAACAGACCCCACAGACC
The DNA here is from genome assembly GCF_964263255.1 of Lissotriton vulgaris. Taxonomy (NCBI): domain Eukaryota; kingdom Metazoa; phylum Chordata; class Amphibia; order Caudata; family Salamandridae; genus Lissotriton; species Lissotriton vulgaris. The sequence goes on from NC_141687.1 coordinate 404,691,833, forward strand.
CCTCAGACACAGCAGCTTCTCTCTTCAACTGCCCAGCTCTCACTGCGTAAGTCCAGTAACAGAACTGGCAGGTTGCTAGGGAGCTTGAGTGTTCCAAGGCAATACATAAATAAACATTGGTAAAAGAAACACAGGGAAGAATATAACAGCCGGGATACAAGGATCCGCCATTGACTGAATCAAATCCTTCCTCTCCTGCAGAACCCAGAGAATCAAACCCATGGACATCACCAGAGATCATTTCTCAGCCGTACCTACGCTTTTCAACATCTACATGGCCCCCCTTGCCGCCAGCGTCAGACAGCACAGGCTCAGCATTGCATTGTACACCGATGACCCACAGCTCATCCTCTCACTCACGAAGAATCTCGAAGACACCAGACTCTGCTTCCAAGAAGGAATGAAAGATGTGGCAGCGTGGATGAAGGACAGCTGTCTGAAGCTCAACTCGGAGAAGACCGAGGTCCTAATCCTCGGACCCTGCGCCACCGCCTGGGACAACACCTGGTGGTCGACTGCCCTCGGGAACCCACCCTACCCCACCGACCATGCCCGCAACCTCGGCATCATCCTCGACTCTTCCCTCTCCATGAACCGCCAGATCAACGCCGTCGCCTCCACCAGCTTCAACTGCCTCTGCACCCTCCGTAAGACCTTCAAATGGATCCCCCCCAGACTGCAGAAGGACTGTCACTCATGCACTCATAACCAGCAGACTTGACTACGGCAACGCCATCTGAGCAGGAATCAACAGAACTCTGCTACACAGACTCCAAACCATCCAGAACGTCGTGGCCAGGCTCCCGTTGAACATCAGACACTCCCCGACCCTGAACACCTTCAGGAGGGACCTCAAGTCCTGGCTCTTCGACTGATTCAAAGCCACCTCCCTCCACCCCTCAAAAGCGCCTTGCGACCCTCACGGGTGAGTAGCGCGCTATATAAACCCCTGATTGATTAATTGATTGATCTTGCTTCCAGCTCATTGTCCGACTCCTCTGCTGGTGACATAACGCATGCTGGCTCTGGGCACATCAATGCCTATGCTGACTTCACCTCCTGAAGAAGAAGCTCCGATAGTCCTTTCTGATGCCCATCTGACCTCAATTGACGTCATGCCCGAATAGGCCTGAGGTGCTGCTTTCCCCACTTGAATCAATGCAGGACAGAAAACACTCGGATAATGATTGACTAGGTGATGAGTTCCTTCAACCCTACCAAGATAACAATTGGTACAAGCACTTACAGGAGGCGAATGGTCTTGATACCTTCCCAGAGACGGCTATTTTTTCTCTTCCTGGATCAGCCACAGAGGAGTCCGCTTCCTACACCATGGTAATAAGTATTTTAGCTGAAGTTCTTGACTGTCATCTCTTCACCTTGGAGGTTAAAACCAGTGTCTTAATGGAAGGTCTCCAACCGGGGCAAACATCTTCTGTGCCCCATCTCCCTTTTTACGAGACACTAACAAATACGTTGTTAGGTGCTAGGGCCAATCCTTGATCTGGCCACCTACTAAAAAGACAAGGACTAGGCATTATTGTCCAGCCCCTGGCGACCCAGCTTTTTTTCACAACACCCCTTGCCAGAAACCCTAGTGGTGCAAGCTTCCAACAGCTGTTAAATCCCAATCGATTTTCCACGACTTCCCCTGATAGGGAAGCTAAGTGAGTAGATACATTCTGCAAATGTGTCTTTTCATCTACCAGCTTGGCCCTTGGATCCATTAACGCCAGCTGTTGAACGCTACTCTCACGCCATTTTGGATTCAGTGGCACACGTCCTCCCTGGTGTCCCCGAAGACCTTCGCCCTGTGCTTCTCAGGGAATTCAAGATGGTTGTGATGCTGCCAAGTTCACAATGCATTGTTGTTTTGACGCTACAGATTCCATTGGGTAGGCCATTATCACCAGTGCCCACCATGCATGGCTGTGATCGGCTGTTCTTTGTAGAGCCCCAGTTCTCCCTGATGGTCATGCCCTGTCATAGGACTTGCCTGTTCTGGGACAAAGCTGACTCTGCGCTTGATTGTTTTGAGGCGAGCAGGGCTACAACTGCTCTCTGAACCTTTCCATCCCCCTTGCCAACCGCAACGGTTCTGCCGCTGCTTTCGGGCTTTGGTCAGGGCACCTCTTACTGCCAACCTGTCAACCCCCCACAGGGAGCTTAACAGTTTTTTTGGTAGAGGCCATGGGGCGTAGCCAACGGCAGTGGACCGCCCAAATACCCCCTCTCTCTGCGGCCTGACCTTCCAAACCTTTTTTAGCCTGCAGGAAAATAGCCATCCATTGGGAGGCAGAATCCACCGACTCTTACCAGGCTGGCAAGCTGTCACGTCGGTCAGGTGGGTGCTATAGATGTTCACAAGGGTTATGCCTTACCCTCTCTGTCCTCGCTGCCGCACTTTCCACCATCAATGTTGATGAAGGGCCATCTCTCCATTTTATAGGAGGAAGTGCAAGCCCTTGTGGCAAAAGGGGCTATCTAAGGGTGCCAGTGCCAGACTTAGGGTGTTATTCCTGTTACTTCCTGGTGCCCAAAAAGATAAGTCTTCGGCCTATTCCAGATCTGCACCCACTCAATGCCTTCCTCAGGAAGGAAAAATTAAAATTGTTCACCTTGGACCAGGCCTTGTCCCCACACCGACCCTAGAGACTTGAAGGTAGCGCTGGACCTGCAGAACGCCCATTTTCATATCCCCAGCCTACCAGCCCATAAGCGTTACCAGATGTTCGTGGTGGCAGAGGTGAATTTTTAGTTCATTGTGCTCCCCTTTTCTCTCACCAGCACCCCTTGGGTGTTCACAAAACTGATGGTGTTGGTGACAGCACTCATTTGGAGGTCAGGAGTGCCTGTCTATCCCTACCTCTACGACTGGCTTTCGAAGGCTGGTTCACCCCGAACAGTTGTCAACCACCTCCAGACTATGGCAACCTCCTGTAATCTATGGAGTTTACTATCAACATGCTGAAGTCACACTTGAGTCCTCCTCAGATGTGCCCCTTCATTGGAACCATTCTGGACACAGTGTGGTTTCATGCCTTTCACCCAGGAAAGAGTCCAGGACATTCAGACTATGATCCCGATCTTTCAGTCGGTCCTGGATTTGAGTGAGGTCGCAGGTGCTGGGACTGATGGTCTCCTACATTCTACTGGTCGAGCACACAAGGAGGCATATGCTGGGCCAGCTGTGGGATCTGAAGTCCCAGTGGCCCAACATCAATGGGACCACCTCTCCAACGATGTTCAGATTTCAGAGGAGACTGTAAAAGATCTGTGGTGGTGGTTACTGGGCCACATGTGGGTCAGTGGCAGACCCTCTCCTCACCCGAAGCTGACAGTGGTGACTGACACATCGCTTCTGTGTTTGGTTGGCCATCTGGGAGAGGCCTCTGGTCTATGGCAGAGTCCTGGCTCCACGTCAACCTTCTGGAGCTGAGGCCCATCCACTTGGGGTTGAAATACTTCCTTCCATCCAGCAAGGGAGGCTGGAACAGGTGCTCACAGACATCACCACGTGGTACTGCAACAAACAGAGGTGGTTGGGGTCATTTTGTCTGTGCCAGGAGGCCTTGCATCCCTGGAAATGACTGAACCACCACAGAATTTTTCTGGTGGGGAACCATTGAATGCTATGGCGGATGAGCTCAGCCGTCGATGCCTGGTGGATCACAAATGGCAGCTACACCCAGAGGTGACTCATAGTCTCTTCTGTGAATGGGAGAACCTTGTCTCGATCTATTTGCCACCGCTGAGAATGCTCAATGTCAGTATCTCTGCACTAAGAAGTTTTCAAGGCGACTCAAGCATGGAGATGCATTTTGCCTAGAGTGGAACTTGGCTCTCCTGTATACCGTTCCGCTGTTACATCTCCTGCCCCAAGTTCTCAAGAAGATAGTCATCTTAGTGGCTCCAGATTGGGCACGGAGAGTATGGTGTTTAGAACTCCTGGGCTTGAGCATGAGTCCTCCAATCATGCTGCCTCTCCTGGAGGAGCTGCCTCTGCAGTAAGAGGGCAGGGTTCTGCATCCGGGCCATTGTAATCTCCACCTTCGTATTTGAAGATTGAGCAGTGACAGTTAAACACCTTCACCTTTCTTCCGAAGGTGGTTGCTGTCATCTTGGCAGCCAGGCGGCCCTCAACAAAAACTGCATATGCCTGTTGTCAGGAAAAATGTGTGACTGATGCAGCACTAGCAAGATGGCCTTCTCCAGGCTAAATTAGGTTCAATCTCTTACTGGCAAAGCTTTGGGCATAGTTAAGATTTATCTTTTAACCTTTTCAGCCTTCTTACAGTTGCCATATCGGCCCTTATTGTTTAAATCACCAGTTCTGATGTGATTTTTGAAATGGCTGAAACACAATTTCCCCCTTCTCCTTTTGTCATGTCCCAATGGGTCCTAACCTAGTCCTGACTTTTCTGATATGCTCTCGGTTCAAGCCACTTCACAGCTGTCCCTTACAGCCTGTTGCCATCAAATCTGTGTTCCTCACCTTGGCATGGTGTGTGAGTGTGCTTCAGGCTCTTTGTGTCAATCCACTTTACCCTTCCTAACGAGTTGTAGTTCACTCACCCTCATCATCCCACTGTTATCTAGAGAAGTTATGTGGGTGTCCTTTGATCTTTGTCCCCTTTTGAGGAATAAATTCCCCAGCTTATACTTATGCAACCAAATTCCTTGGTCCATTGGCGACGCTGGAATAAGATAAAATGACAAGGATGATGCATCCCACTATTATGATGATGACCATTGTTTCATGGAACTTCAGGATGACAATGGGACAGACACCACCTCGGATTCTGGGTTGCACTCTTTTACCTGCCTCTCTTTAGATGAATCAGCTTGGTCTGCTTTGATAATTCGGGCAGCTTACATTTTAGACCTTCAGCTACAACTTTCATCTGTAGAAGTGAATTATATCCTGCCAGAAGTCCTACAACATGGACAGACTTCCACAGAACCACTCCTCCATTTATCCCATGTTTTGTGGGATCTGATCAGCGAGATCTTGCCAAGAGACGTTCTGTGGTCACAAATGGACCTGCTATTTGACGGCACCATTCTTTTTGGAGTCAAGGCAGACAAAGAGCTAGAGCGCTTCAAGAAAAGCATGGCCACAGCACATTCCCTCAGCATAGACAACACTAAGGTCTACCTCCAGAGCAACAGGACCCCCCAAAGCCCTTTCGTTGGGGATCTGGCCAACATCCTCCAGGCCCTCGGGGGCAACACACTACTCATTTCCCCACACCCTGCTTGAGCCGCCAAGATGCCCTTTCCCTCGCTGGCACACGCCCACCCTGTTGGAGGCAGGGTAATGTATCATCTCCCTAGGTGGCAGAGCATCACATCCGAAAGGTTATGCCCTACCTTTCCTTTCAGACCCACTGCACATTCCACTTACACCTGACTGACTGTCGTAGGACCATTGGTCCATTTTGTCACAGGTGATCAAGGCTCTTTTAGAGGCATAGAGAGTGTCCCAGAATCAGAAATTGGTACTGGGTATTACTCCCAGTACTTTCTGGTGCTGACAAAGGACAGCGGTCTTTGGTCTAATTTAGACCTTCATTGTCTCAATTTCTTCCTAAAAACTGACAAATTAATGATGCTCACATTGGCCCACGTTCTGTCTAACTTGGATCCACATGACTGTATGGTAGCTTTGGATCTGTGGGATGCGTATTTTCTCTTTTCCATCCCACTGGCCCACAGGCGTTACATGCATTTCAAGGTGGGCCATGACCCTTTTTAGTTGTCTGCACTGCCCTTCAGCTGTATCAGGCCCCTCCGGGGTTCCTGAAAGTGATGGCGGTGGTTCCAGCACATATTCTCAGGCTGTGGTTACTAGTGGTGTCCTACTGTGACGATTGGGTGTTGAATTCAGGCTTGCCATTGTCAGTCACAGACCATCTCAGTACGATGACGAACCTGCTGACATCTTTGGGTTTTCTGTCAACATGCCAAAGTTACACCTGAATCCTTTGCAGAGGTTTCCGTTCATCGGAACAATTCTGGACAAGGTGCAATTTCGAGCCTTCCCTCTGAATCAGTGACTTCAGGACATTTGGGCTATGATAGTGATATGTCAGCCCCGGTCCTCTGTCTCAATGAGAGTGCTCTCAGATGTCTTAGTGTCTGGCCTCCTGCATCCTGCTGGTGGACCATGCCAGATAGCACATGTGGGCGTGCATTGGGATCTGAAAGCTCAGAAGGCTCAGCGTGTATGGAAACTGTAGGATTCCATCCATATTTTAGAGGAGACTTCAAAGAACATTAGTGTTAGTGGCTCAAACGTACCTAGATCTGCGGCAAACCCCTCTCTCTACCCCATCCATAGCTGATGTTGGTGATGAATGCGTCGCTATTGGACTGGGGAAGTCATCTATGAGGGGTCGAGAGCAGAGGACTCTGATCTCTGGCAGAAACCCACCTTCACATCAATCTGTTGGAGTGTCTGACCTTTCGCTTTTTGTTGAAGGCCTTCCATCAAAGGAAGTGTTGCTCAGGATCCAAAGTGCAACACCACTGCCATGTGGTAATGCAACAAGCAGGGAATTTCCCTGGTTGTGAATCACCTGATGGGATTTTTAAATGTCATGGCTGACATATGCAGTCACTAATACCTGGCAGACCATGAATGGCAGCTACATATTGAGGTGACACAAGGCTTCTTCCAATAATGGGGAGAGCTTGGCTCGATCTCTTCACTTTTGCTGAGAATGCAGAGTGTCAATACATTTGCACATTGGAGTTGCCAGGAAGGCTAATTCAGTCCAGAGTGGATCATGGGACCCATGGTCCCTTCCGCTGATGCCTACCCAGCCCAGAGATCTGAAGAAGATCAGGAATGACTGGGCCAACATCTTTTTAGGGGCTCTTTATTGGGCCAGGAGATTGTGGTGTCTGGAACTTCTTGCCTGGAGCATCTGTCTTTCAATTAGGCTGCCGCTTTGGGAGAATCTTCTGTCACAGCAGTAGGACAGGGACCTGCATACACCTGCACCAACTACACCTCCATGCATTGAGATTGAGCGGCACAGTTGACTGCCTTCGAACACCCTCTCAAAGTTGTCAGTCATTCTAGCGACCAGGCGTCCATCTATGAAATCTGTTTATGCAGGACGTTGAGACCAATTTGTGGCCACGCATTATTCCTGACACACAGACGCATTACAAGAACGTTGTCAGATACACTGCTTTTTGTCCTGCCTTTAGCTCAGGAAGGACTTGCCTTGGGCACAGTTAAACGTTACTTGCCAGCCCCTTCGACATTTTAGTATTTATTTAGTCAACTGTTTTTGTTTAAATCTCCAGCTGCATTGCGTTTCCTTAAAGGTCTGGTCCATATATTTCCACTCAAACCTTTTACAATGCCACAGTGGGTCCTTAATGTGGTCCTAACCCTTCTGTTTTGTACTCAATTTGAGCAAAAGCATAGCTCTTCTTTGCATCTACTCCACCTCATATCGATAACCTAAGCTTGACCCATGAGTGAACTACAAGCTCTGTCCATTCATCTATCTTACACCACCTTTTTTCTAGATGAACTGGTGGCGGAATAGGCATCATTTTTGTGGAAAGTTGTGATATCCTTTCATGTCAGACAAACCATCACCTTCCGGCATTCTGTGCGCCACCTCACCTATCGAAAGAGACCATACTCCATCCCTTGGACCCCAGAAGAGCTGTTGGCTGTTACATAAATCATACCGAAAACCATAAAGTGGATGATCAGCTTTTTGTAGGGTTGAATGGGGCAAAGAAGAGTAAGGCAGTGCAGAAAAGGACCACCTCAAGGTGGATAGCCCTTTGTATAACAATCTGCTACGTGTTGGCCAGGAGGCAGCCTTCAGATTGTTTGAGGGCCCATTCAGATAGCCATGGTTACTACCACTGAGCTGACATGCGGTCTTCCATTTTGGCGTTGCAGTCAGTGAATACTGTATGCCTCTTGTGCTGATACTGCCGTACTATCTGGGGTACGGTCGAGCAGGTGTTGCTTCAGTGGCCGGAGGAGGCTCGGGCCATTCTCTCTCAAGCAGTGGAAGATGGGAGAGGCGCAGCCAAATTCAACATACAGTGTGGAGTGGATACCACCAACTCACTGGGCAGAACGATTGCCAAGTCGGTAGCTGCTAGACGCTACACCTGGTTGAAAACTTCTGACTTCTTAGGGGAAGTCTAGTCTTCCTTGATGGACATGCCCTTCTATGGCACTCGCCTTTTTGGCGACCAGTCAAACTCAGCGCTTGAGCCCTTCAAGGATTCTCGAGCTCCAGCCAGATCCTTGGGCCTCGCGGCCACCTAATGTCCATCTCAGTCTGCCTTATGTCCCTTTCTTGGCCACAGAGGGGCGCCAGTCCAGCCACAGAGTCACGCAAACTGCCCAGCCTCTACTTGGCCGCAGACGTGGGACCCAGCATCCTCACTGGTCAGGGAGCCAGTGGATGTGCCAGTCCACCCTATCCCCCCGCTGCAGCCTCCAAACCTTTCTAGTCCGACGTTTCAGGTCCATCAACAGCCAGTTGGAGGCAGGATCTGCCATCACCTCCGCCACTGGCAATCCATCACATCCCTTCCCTACAAGACTAGCCCCATCCATGCCACCTCCTTTCGATCACATCAAGGAGGATCATTTGGCACTTCTCCGCCATGAAGTATCGGCTCTCTTGGCCAAGGGAGCTATCTATTTATTTATTTAGTACCAGCCGAGCCGACGTGTTCAGGACTACCTGCAATCTACACAGTGAGGACTCATTGGCCAAGGCCAGGAGGCCGTTGCAGTAGTCCAGGCGGCTCAGTATCAGTGCCTGAGTCAGGGTCTTCCCTGTGGAGTCTGGGAGCAGGGGAACTACTCGGCGTAAAAGGCCCAGCATATGGAAGCAGGAGCCAGCTGTCTGAGTGATGTGCTCTTGTAGGGTAAGTGCCTGGTCCAGGCGAATGCCTAGGTTCTTAACAGTGGATTTAGAGACAGGGGGTGCCTAGGTCCGCAGGCCACCAATCTGGTGACCAGAGGAGTGGTGCGTCTCCAAATAGCATGATTTCAGTCTTCCCCACATTAAATTGAAAGAAGTTACCTCTCATCCAATTGGAGATGGCCTTCACACCCGAGGAAAAGGCCATCTGTATTGATGAGGTGAATTTGTTGAAGGGGAATAGCAACTGTGTATCATCTGCATAGGAGATGGGAATAAAACCGCAGGCTCTTAGAAGTTTGGCCAAGGGAGCCACATAGATATTAAACAGGGTAGGGCTCAGGCACGAGCCCTAGGGCCCTCGCTTGGTCAGCTTCATAGGCGCCAAGCGGTGAGGGAACTATAGAGAGGGTCCCTGTGCCAGAAGTAGGGTGTGATTGTTATTCCCACTACTTTCTGGTACCCAAGGAGGACAAAGGCCTCTGTCTTATCTTAGAGCTCCAGGCCCTCAACTCCTTCCTCCAGAAGGAAAAGTTCAAAATGCTCACCATAGCCCAAGTTCTGTTTTCACAAGACCCAGGAGACTGACTGGTGGTATTGGACTTGCAAGACGCATATTTTCATATCCCCATCACACCGGCCTACAGACATTACCTTCTGTTCACGGTGGCCACAAGCACTTTCAGTTCACCGAGCACCCCTTTGGCCTTACCATGACCCTCTGGAGTTCAGATAGGTGATGCCGGTCGTCGCTTCTCATCTGTGCAGATCGTGGTTCCCATCTTCCCCTATCTCGATGACTGGCTGCTGAAGGTGGGCTCGCCCCAGGCTGTCGTCTCTCACCTCCAGATTACGGCGGACATCCTGCATTCACTGGGGTTCACTATCAATGTGCCGAAGTTACACCCGACTCCCTCTCAGTCACTCCCTTTCATCGGGGGGGGGGGGTTCTGGACATAGTGCAGTTTTGGGCTTAATCTCCTGAGCAGCGAGTCCAGTTTATTCGGGCTATGATACACATGTTTCAGTCTCTATCCTGTATTTCAGTCAGAATGACCTTGAGGCTGCTGGTCCTCATGGATTCCTACATCCTGCTGGGGATCATGCCAGATGGCATATGCAGGCTCTGCAGTAGAACCTGAAGTTCCAGTGGGTGCAGCATCAGGGGAGTCTTTCCGACTATGTTCAGATCTTGGAGGGAATTTTGCACCAACTGTAGTGGTGGCTCACGAACCAAGATTGGGTCAGAGGCAGGTCCCTCTCTCTTCCCCAACCAGACCTAACAGTTGTGATGGATGCGTCACTTCTGGGATGTGGCGGCCACCAGGGAGAGGCCAAGATCAGAGTCATCCTGCCTCCATATCAACCTTTTGGAGTTCAGGGCAATCACAATGACACTGAAGGCATTCCTTCCCTCTCTGTTATGTTATTGTGTTCTTTTATAGCGCATGACTCCCCCAGGGGCATCTCAGCACTTTGCCAAAGGAAATCCAGGGACGAGAACAGAACGTGTTGTGCCATGGCCAAGTTAAAATAAGAATGTTTGTAATTGTTACCTGAAGCTCATGTAGGTACTAGATTGTCGCATAACAATCAGTAAAGAGTTCCAATACTTGGGGGAGATGTATGAAAAGGCTCTGCCGCCTATTCAGGTTAGCCTGATACGCGGAGTCTTCAGGAGGGCTAGGTCATTGGATCTTAGGTTACGTTCATGTACCTGTTTAAAAAGTTTAATATAAAGCTATGATGGCCCCTCACCTCTAAGTGAGGCATACCTTAAAAACAGCTCTCTTTTGAACAGGGAGCCAGTGTAACTGCCTGAGCAGAGGAAGGGAGGGGGATCCAGACGGTGCATTCAAAACCATTCTGGCAGCGGTGTTCTGTATAACTTGCAGTTTTGCCAGAGTGGTGGTGCCTATTTCCGCTAACAACGCATTGCCGTAGTCTAGCCTGCTCACTACCATAGCCTGTACCACAGTACGGCGATGTTCTAAAGGAAGATAGGGAATGATTCAACGTAAAAGGCGTAGATTATGGTAGCATGTCCTTGCTATGTTATTAACATTATCTTTCATGTTTAGCAAGGCATCCAGCTGGATTCCCAGGCTTTTCACTGAGGGGGAGGGTGTAGGCGCTTCTCCCAACTGGAGGGATACCATTCTGATGTCCAAATTCGACTATCCTTCCCTAAGAGCATAAGCTCTGTCTTCCCAGGATTCCGTTGTAGGCACTGTTCTTTCATCCAATTAGCAATCGCTAGCATACCACCCGAGAAACGAAGTTTCTCGTCCCTGATGTTTTTTCCTATGGGAAATAGTAGCTGCGTGTCATCGGCATATGAGACTAGCTCAAAGCCGAAGGATGAACAATTTTTGCCAAGGGGGCTACGTACATGTTAAAAAGAGTAGGGCTCAAGCAGGAGCCCTGTGGTACCCCCTTGTCTAGCAGGAATTTGTTTTTTGAAACAAATGGTCCAAGTGAGGTAGTATGCCATCTGTCTTTTAGGAAGTTAGTCAGCCACTGAAAAGCTTTTTTCCCCGGATGCCACAGTCAGTCAGTCTCTCCGCTAGCCGTTGATGGGATATCGTATCAAACGCCGGAGAGAGATCTAAAAGAATTAGGATCGCAGATCCCCCGGCATCGAGAGTACACCTCAGAGAGTCAGTGACCGCCAGAATCGCTGTTTCTGTACTGAAACCAGTACGAAATCCCGATTGGGAGGGATCCAGTATGTTCTTGGCCTCCAGATATTGACTAAGCTGTGTATTTATTAAGGATTCCAGTAATTTCCCTAGTAGAGGTAGCAGGGATATTGGTCTATAGTTATTCAGCTCATGAGGGTCCGCAGATGGTTTTTTCAGTATTGGCCAGGCAGTTGGAATAATGCCAGTAGAAATCTTGGATAATGGGGGCGCAGATAGGTGATAGAAGAGCCAATCAATCAATCAAGACATTTATATAGCGCACTACTCACCCAGAGGGTCTCAAGGCGCTGGGGGAGGGGGGTCCGCTACTGCTCGAACAGCCAGGTCTTGAGTTGCTTCCTGAAGGGGAGGTGGTCCTGGGTCAGGCGGAGGTGGGTCGGGAGGGAGTTCCATGTCTTGGCGGCGAGGTAGGAGAAGGACCGTCCCCCTGTGGTGGCTCTTCGGATGCGGGGACGGCGGCGAGGGCGTGGCCGGTAGATCGAAGCTGGCGTTTGGGAGCGTAGAAGTTGAGGCTGCTGTTGAGGTATCCTGGGCCTTGGATGTGTAGGGCTTTGTGTGCGTGGGTGAGGAGTCGGAAGGTGATTCTCTTGTTGACCGGGAGCCAGTGCAGGTCTCTCAGGTGTCCGGAGATGTGGCTGCGACGGGGGATGTCCAGGATGAGTCGTGCTGAGGCGTTCTGGATCCGCTGGAGTCTTTTCTGGAGTTTGGCGGTGGTTCCGGCTTAGAGGGAGTTGCCGTAGTCCAGACGGCTGGTGACGAGGGCCTGGGTGACCGTCTTCCTGGTCTCGGTGGGGATCCACCGTAAGATCTTACGTAGCATGCGCAGGATGTTGAAGCACGACGAGGAGACAGCGTTGACTTGTCTGGTCATGGAGAGGGAGGAGTCCAGGATGAAGCCCAGGTTGCGTGCGTGGTCTGTTGGTTTGGGTGCGCTGCCTAGGGCGGGGGGCCACCAGGAGTCGTCCCAGGCGGAGGGTGAGGATCCCAGGATGAGGACTTCCGTCTTGTTCGAGTTCAGTTTCAGGCGGCTGTTCTTCATCCATTCAGCTACCTCTTTCATCCCTTCGTGAAGGTTGGTTCTGGCGGTGGCGGGGTCGTTGGTGAGGGAGAGAATCAGCTGGGTGTCGTCGGCGTAGGAGATGATGTTGAGGTTGTGTTGGCGTGTGATGTCTGCTAGGGGGCTTATGTAGACGTTGAAGAGGGTTGGACTGAGCGAGGAGCCTTGAGGAACGCCGCAGATGACTTCGGTGGCTTCAGATCTGAACGGGGGGAGGCGGACTCTCTGTGTCCTTCCGGCGAGGAAGGAGATGATCCACTCCAGTGCCTTCTCCTGGATTCCGACGTTGCTGAGTCGCTGCACTAGTGTACGGTGACAGACAGTGTCGAAGGCCGTGGAGAGGTCTAGGAGAATGAGGGCTGCTGTTTCTCCGTTGTCAAGCAGTGCTCGGATGTCATCGGTGGCTGCGATCAGGGCGGTCTCGGTGCTGTGGTTGGCCCGGAAGCCAGACTGCGAGTGGTCGAGGGATCCGTTCGTCTCGAGGAAGGCGGCCAGCTGCTTGTTGACGGTCTTCCATTACGCTCGGAGGACAAATATTCCTTGGTGAGCCAGATTTTGCTGTTAACAATAGATTGTCCACTTCTGCAAGTGAAATGGACTTAAACTGGTTGAGAGTACCCTTGGTAGAAATGAGGGGTTTTGTCGAGTTCGGATTTAAGCAGGAGATGTTAGTGACTGATAGGGAAGTTATCGTAAATTTTGGCAATTTTATCATGAAAGAAAGATGCTATGGAATCACATAATGATTGGGATTGGGAAAGTGGTACAGGTGCTCACCAACAACACTGCCACTATGTGGTACTGTTAAAAACAGGGTGGGGTGGGATCGTGGACGCTTTGTCAAGAGGCTCTCCGTCTCTGGACATGGCTGGAACATCAGGACATAACCCTGATGGTTCAACGCCAGGTGGGCTCCCTGAACGCCAGGGCAGACGAACTCAGCCGTTGGTGTCTGGTCGATCACGACTGGCGTCTCCATGTAGGGAGAGCCTTGGTTAGATCTGTTCACTTCCAAAGAGAATGCGCAATGTCAGCAGTTCCGTGTGTTTGGAGTTTCCAGTGCGCACTCGCTTTGCAACACTTTTCGTTGTGTGTGGAGCTTCAGCCTATTGTACTTCTTTCTGCCTGTACCACTTCTCCCCAAAGTGCTCAACTAGATCAAGCTTGACCGAGCTCAAGGCATTCTAGTAGCTCTGGAATGGGCACTAAGATTCTGGTACCCTGACCTTCTAGCATGGCTATCGATCCCCTGAACAGACTGCCCCTTCGGGAGGAACTTCTATCGCAGCAGCAAAGGAGGGTTCTTCACCCAAATCTGTCATTTCTCCACCTCCTTGCGTGGAGATTGAGCGGTGCAGTTGACAGCTTTCGACCTTCCGCCCGAAGTCTGTGATGTTATCTTGGCAGCCAGGCGTACCTCAACTGAAACGGTATACTCCTGTTGATGGAACAAATTTGTGTCATGGTGCACAGCAAAAGCTGTTGATCCCCTTTCTGCTCCTCTTATAGAGGTTCTCTTGTATATACTTTCTTTGGCCCAGCAGGGATCTGCCGTGGGCATTCTTAAAGGATATCTTGCAGCCATCTTTGCTTTTCTTTGGCTGCCAGATCAGTCTTCTTCATTCAAATCTCCAATCGTTAACAGATTCTTTAAGAGCCTTACTCATCTGTTCCCTCCATCTTCTTTTGTAATGCCCCAATGGGACTTAAATCTGATTCTCACATTTTGTATGTGTGCTGACCTCTGCTTCCAGGGTGAGCGGGCTACAGGCTTTTTCTTCGACGCCCCCTTTTCTATCTGTCTATCTCGATATAGTGGTGCTTTTGACCAAGCCTTCATTCGCTTCTAAGGTGATCACGCCTTTTCATGTGAGACAATCTATCACTCTGCCCACCTTTTTTCTACCCCCACATCCCTCCAAGAAGGGAGAGAGACTCCACCGTCTGGACCCCAAATGTGCATTGTCTTTTTATCTTAATCGCACAAAAGATTTCCCGGTGGATGACTAACTGGTCATTGGCAATGTGGGAGCCAAAGGACGGGCTGTTAATTGACTATCTCCCGATGTGTTGTCCTTTGCATCAAAATATGCTATGCTTTGGCATAAAAGGACCCTCCTGTGGGGTTGTGTGCTCATTCCACCAGAACAACGGGGACAACCACTGTTTTAGCACGTGGAGTTCCAGTCCTTGACATCTCTCAGGCAGAACTGGCACCAGCACACATGGGCAGCGTCTATGTAGATCCCGTGACGTCATCCAGGTGCCCAAGACGCTGATGACTGACGCAGAGCCGACCGACGCTACCTAACAATGCGCAGGTGTTCTGCTGAAGAAAAAATCTCCAGATTCATACTGACGCCTGGGGGAAATTCTAAGGTAAGGAATCTACAACTAACATATGTCTCTACCACATACATTGTTACTGAAGGTAAGTAACTTGTTCTTTATGACTTCTCAACACTCTAGAGGTTCTCCCACATATCTGTAGGGATTTTATTGATCTCAGAAGGATATGCGGTTGAATCAGGTTCTCCGGGATTCCAGATTAATCCTCCTCAATAGTATTCATGTTAAAGGTGTACTTTCCAAGAAAGAAAGTAATTCCTTGTTGAGTGTTCCTGGAATTACTTTGATTACAAGTATAGCAACGCCATCAAAGGGTAGATAACTTTAGCCTAGAGAAGAGTTTACTGAACACATTGGCAATTTAGGTTTTTAAATTTGAAGTTTAGCTCTTTGGTACACTTACCCTTATAATAATATTGTGAAGGTAGCATTTCTAATTCAAAGTTAATTTGACATAGTGGTGTTGCCCTTTACCTTTTGAATCCCATTAAATTGCTGAATCCAAAAACTGTCGGTAAAATAAAAGCAATGGTAGTACCCAGGCACTGCGCGAGATGTGAACAGTTTTCCACAAGTTTGCATAGAAAGGGACCACCAGAGCAGAAGCTGAGGTTGAAGACATATCATTACACTAATATATGAGCAAAGGATGTTCCTTAATGTTGTAGACTGAATGAATTTTAATATGGTTAGACAATGCAAACAAAGTGCAGTCTCCATCACTTGAGTGACATGCTGACACTGTCTAGAATGAGAAGGCCAACTCTGGACCAGAAATAAGAAAGAACCTTCACACTAGTGAAAGAAAAATGGACGAAAATGCGCTGGTGCAAGGAGCATGCACTTTGGCACTAGTGGAGTTCCCTAAAACTGATTGAAGGACAACTTAACTTAAACCATGGTATTAATATAAGGATAAAGACCAACCAAACGGAAGAGGAGGGGAGCTTAGTATTGATGGATGATGGAAGACCTTTCTTGGTTGCTCATAATTGTTGAACCAAAATATTTCATGATGTTTTGTTACGTACATAGCAATTTCCCCAGTGCATTTCAGTAAAGATCAAACCTTATTGGTGACTGATATTTCAATTAAAATTATCTCCTTAAACCTAAGTTTGTATTTGAAGCTGATACCGCAACTGCTTTTCAATGTGACTTTAACTAGTGGCTTTGAACAATGGAATCACTTTGCTTGTCCACATATCAAGAACACAAATGCAGAGCTATTACAGTACCTCTCAACAAAATGTAACTTGGTGCAGGTGATGGCAGGGCAGGATATTTGTTGCACTTTTTTCTTTATTGCTACAGACATGCAGCATGTTGGTTTTATTTTATGAAAACAGCCTTTCATATTGGTTTCATTTAATCTTTAAAACCTTTCTTTAAACTCCAGGGAGGGGTTCCGGTAGGAATGGCATCTAAACCTATGCAAATCCTGTATGGGCACACTAATGAAATCTCCAGTGTGAGTATCAGCACAGAGCTGGACATGGCAGTATCAGGAGCCAAGGTAAGTGATCCTTATTGCCCCAGAGTAAACATATTTTTTTCTACTTCCATTTTGTAAGGAAAAAAGCAATCATTCTGGATGGATGTTCTTTTAGTAGTAGAGATCACCTGTAAGTCCCCTCTAAGTTGAGCACCCTAACAGCAGTCCCTCTTCAGGCCTCACAGAGAGTCTGCAAACACATACTGTACATATTACTATTCCAGATCAATGTGGCAAAAGCTGTAGCACCATTTGTATTGTCTTTGCACTGCCTTTGAGAGGCCCTGTGGTCTTAAAAGAGCCAGAGTAGAAATACAAAAGCAGGATTTGAGTTGAAATTCTAAGAAGAACTTAAAATAAATGCCGGCGGGGAAATCTCAAATAAGACCGAAGATATACAGACATGTCTTCTCTCCATGTTCTCAGATCTGTACAAGGAAGATCTGACTCCCCGACCATGTGTGATTCAGTCATTTCTCAGCAATAAACAACTTCCAGTTCTCACGGAAGAAAGTAAAAATAACTTAGATGCTCCCTTTACATCAGAGGAGATCATAGCTCAGATAAATAAATCTAAGAATAAAAAAGCAGCAGGATCAGACGCACTCCCGAGCGAAATATATAAACATCTTAAAGAGGAGCTCCTCAAACCCTTGGAAAATACCTTTAACTCAATCTATGGTCTGGATGGAAAGGTTCCTAACACCTGGAAAGAGGCAATAATAGTTCTGATATTGAAACCAGGCAAGGATCCAAAAAAGGCAGACTCTTACCGTCCAATCTCCCTGCTGAACACCGATTATAAGATCTTTATGGGCATTTTAGCAGGGAGATTGGCCAAACTGATACCTGGGTTAATACATCCAGATCAGAAAGGGTTTGTCGCAGGTAGACATATACAGGAACAAGTACAGCTTCTTATAGGTAACATTGACCTGGCTATTAAGAAGACAGAACCCTTGGCCATTATCGCTGTTGATGCGGCCAAGGCGTTTGATAGAGTTTGCTGGGCATACTTATGGGAGGTTCTGAGGGCTATGGGTTTTGGTCCTATTTTTATTCAGACCCTGCAGAACTGTTATCAGGGTGCCTCTGCCCGAATTCTTTTGAACGGGTTCCTCACTGCGAGTTTTAATATTCAGAGAGGAACGAGGCAAGGGTGTCCGATTTCACCTCTTTTGTTTAATTTATATATGGAACCACTGGCCCAGATGATTTGATTGGATGAGTCAATCTATCCATTTAGATCAGAACATTATAGCTGAAAAATAGCTTTGTATGCTGACGATCTGGTTCTGTATACAAGTGACCCGGATACAGCTATCATAAGGGTGGAAGAGCGTATGTGCGAGTTTGGAGTAATTTCTGGGTTTCTTGTAAATAGAACCAAGACGGAGGTGATGTGTTGGAATTTGGAGTGGACAGGGACAGAAAGTGATGAGATGAGATACTTGGGGATTTACGTAGTGAAGGAAATTGAAAAGATCCCTGAGCTAAATCTAAAGAGGGTGGTAAAGGAAATTGACAGCTTATTCAGTAGATGGAGAAATCTACCTTTGACTATATACGGAAAAACCAATTTAGTAAAGATGGTCATCCTTCCTAAACTGTCATATCTCTTTTCTTCAGTTCCTTTGACATTTGCAGGTAAAAGTCTGAGTAAAGTACAGAGTAAGATCAACAGTTTCATTTGGGGCAACAAAGGGGTTCGACTAGCGTGGAAAAAACTTAGACGCAGACTGAAAAAAGGAGGGTTGGCGCTCCCAGATGTAAGACTATATGCAGAAGCGTTCCAGTTTAAAAGCATACGGATGTTGTTAGTTAAGCCAGGGGAATCAGCTTGGGGGAAGTTGTTAGGCGAAATGGTGCGGGTAGAAGGGGGAGGCAATGGTGAAGCATTTCTGTATAAATTTGGATCACCTAGGTTCTTCAAGAGGGTCCGTCTGAAGGTCCTAAGGACAGCTCTGGAGATTTGGTGTAGGCTCAGGCATAGCTGGGGCATTGGATACTACTCTGATTACGGCCCTATATGGGATACCCCAGGGACCCCGGGTTGCTTGCAGGATGGCTTGGCACTGCCGATAAAGAGGGCTGGTGTCAAAATCTGGTCTGAACTGTTGGACAGTGGGGGGATACTCCCCTGGGATTACTTGAGGGCTAAGATTGGCACCGGGTTCTCAAGATTTAAATACATACAGTTAACATCATGGTATGTGGCAGAAAAGTGGGAGATAAGCGGAAATAGGGCAATTGAAGACTTGCTGCAAGAGACACGCCCACTGAACAAGGAAATATCTGTGTGGTACAATAGCCTGCTGGAGGCCGAAGACCATAAGACTCCTGCCTCCGTTGCAGTGTGGACGGGATCTCCACTCGGGCCACTAGCAGACCTTTTATATGAATCCTCACTGAAGACCCTATACAGATCAGTTAAACCTGCCTGCCTAAAAAAAAATCATTTTTTTGTCATAAATAGACTCTATTACACCCCGGCAAAAATTGCAAAGTTTGCCCCTTACCCTGTGCCTAAATGCCCCAGATGTGCAGTACCCTTGGCAAATGACTTACATATTTTCTATGAGTGCCCAGCACTCACAAGATTCTGGGCGGAGGTAGGCGACAACCTATTGGGAATATTTAACACTAATATCGAGATCAATACACAATTGGTATTTTTTGGAGATGATGGTCGCCTCAGCCAGAACCTATCGTGGAAAGATAGGGGTCTATTATTGAATTTGATACTGCTGGCAAGAAGGGAAGTGTGTAAGAGGTGGAAGGATGCCCTACCACCGCAAAGGGAGGATTGGCTTAAAGCTGCATTCTCTATGGCACGACTGGAGTATGATGGAGTGGAAGATAAGCTATTGAATATCTGGCACCCCCTGGTGAGCTGGGGCAAGGATTTAAGATTATTGTAATATCATTGGTCTTATGATTACACCAGGGTCCCATACTAATCAATGGGACTGGTTGGATGACCCAAGCGAGTGCGGTAAGCCGTAGGGGCGACCAGTAACGAAGGCGGCTTCATAAGACCCGCAGAGGCTTGTAAGGTGAGATGAGGACCCAAAAAAAAAAATTAAAACAAAAAACAAAAAAAAGAAATTCTAAGAAGTAGAAGTGTATTGAAAACATGAATAGTGAAGTGACTACAAAGCTGAACCAAAGAAAGAAGAAAATCATATGCCATGAGGGAACAAGGGCCAGTATGATGTTGATAGTGCAACATGGAGATGGTGCCAAACTATGGTGAGAATGGGTGGATTTCTGCTGTATCTGTAACATAATACACTGTCTTCCAATGTGGCATGCCAGAAAGTGTAGCTGATATGCTGGGCATTTTGTTAGAAACCAATACTTCTGTAAGAAGATTATTGCTGCTTGAACTTGCTTGGGAGGAGGTACTGAAAATATTCTTGACCTTCTGCAATATAGAAGATAAAGATGGCACCTGGCAGCTGCATATGCACTGGATACAAACTACACACTCTAAGTCAACTCCCACTATGAGAATTTCTTACTGCACAGTGTGTGTCATGAAGAAGAAATTAAACACTAGCAGCCTGATTCATCAAAACCCGTTTTGCGAGTCTATAATAGCGATTCATAAGGAATCGCTATTACAGACTCACAAAACGGGATTCATGTAGGATTCGCAAAAAGAATTGCGATTCCTACACATTCCTTATTTGCGATTAGCAAATTGCTAATCGCAAATAAGGAATAACTCCCCATTCATTCCTATGGGCCAAAAGGCCCATAGGAATGAATGGGGACTATTCCTTATTTGCGATTAACAATTAGCTAATCGCAAATAAGATAGCGATTTTAAGGGTGCCAGGGGTGTCCAAAGGACACCCTGTAGCACCCCTTAAATGCAAATTGAAACAGGTGTTGCGCACTCACATGTCCAAAGGACATGTGTGTGTGCAACATGCAACTTAGAAAAATGCTTTTAAAAGCATTTTTCTAAGTTTTCACTATTTACCACGAGGTTTGACCTTGCGTTAAATAGCGGGCGGAAATTGCGAATTCGCAATTTTTAAATGGATGATGAATTGCATTTAAGGAATCTTAAATAGAGATTCCTTAAATGTAATTCCTCGCAAAATAGCGAAATCGCTATTACCGATTTTTGCATTTGGGATGATGAATCCCAAATGCAAAAATAGCGCTCGCAAAGGGCCAGATTCTCAGAATCTGGCCCTTTGCGAGCTGATTTCGGCTTGATGAATCAGGCTGTAGGTGATTTTCACATATGTGAGATGTTAAACTCTGGCATCCAAAGAACAATTATGATTGGGTGATGACACTCTTCCTTTCCTAGATTTGATCATCATAAGAAGGCAGTCTGTCTCATTCACTGTAAAAGAAAATACCCCAGAAAGGGCTGACCAGATTACCCATCAGTGAAGCTTTGCATATCACAAGACCATAAAACCCATGGCCTTGTGGAATTTCAAGATATGTTGCTACGCCTGTACTGTGCTACTACCTCACAGGAGTGTGGAGAAGGCAGTCACTTCAAACGTTCCTGCTATTCCAGTTAGGCTGCATTCTTTCAGAAACTCAAGTAGAAGCAAGGAATGGTATATTGAGAGAGACTTGTCCAGGCCCTATAAATATTTCTTTCCAGCATTCCACAAGAGGAGGCTCCAGACATTTTCATTTTCCAGATGCAAAGTATCAGATAGCTAAGAAAGGTCCACTTCATTTGGCTTGGACTTAACCACCATGAAAGATACTGATCCAGCGCTCATATAGAAAAACTGTCTCACCAACGCTATCTATTACCTCAATACTCACCATTAATTATGAAACACTCAAACAGGCCCATAACACCAATGAGACCATTTTTGAGCAACTGAATCTAATGGTTTGATTTATAAAACTATTCACATTATATCTACAATATTATTTACAACTGCAGTTTCTCATCTCTTACCACGGATTTAAACATTTGTCATGTATTAAACCAAATATGGCGATTGGATCAACTGATAGTAACTAGACCATGAATAAACAAGACCAGCTTGTCTTTTCGAATCTAATTTTTATTGACTTTATTCTTTATAAAGAAAGAGCATTTACGTTTAGAAAATCTTTATTTTAAAGCAAATAAGAAAGCAGCATTTTATTAGGCAAATTGAATTATTGAACTGACATTTATTAAAGCAAGATCAGAAACATGAAGTATTAGCAAATAACAGTTTCCATAACCTAATTCTATTTCCCTGTTTATTTCTCACTGAAAGAAAATAATTAATTATTATCAGCTGTCCTTACTTGCGCCAAAGTCCATCAGCACGTCATTCAAGAATTGGGAAGCAAGAGTTTTTGCCCTGCTCATGATGTCAGGTTTTATACCTTTTCCGTATCTAAAACTCTCTACATTCTACAAAATTCAGGTTTTCCATTGGCTGAGCCATGTCAGTCCACCATTAGGGCATCTTTGAATTTTACCAAGTCCGGGCTTCACATAAGCCCATTGTCTTTTCTTCCGTGACATTTGGCTTCCTCAAATATGTATCTTTCCTCTTCGAGCACTGAACCTTCTATTTCCTAACCTTGGCAGACAATCACGGATCCTGTCCTTGGGCCTTTTCTCCGAGAGCACATTTTATTCTAGCAGACGTCTTTTTCCTTCCTTTTATTAATAATGTTTTATGCAGTAATGCAATCTTCATGCGTAAATACAAGGCTCCACTCTGGACAAGGTTTCTTTCATGTCTGCATTTCTGTCAGCCATATTTTACCGAGCCACTTTTTAGGCCTCACTTTGGAAACTATTATTAAACACACACATCAATTAATTAAAGTATTGAGACCCATTCTGTTACCCGCCCCTTCTAATAATTAACCAGGTTAATTATGTTACCTAGCCAAAGTACATGTAAGCAGCAATACATTTACTTTTTTGTCTTCAGGATCTGCACAAACTCCAAAGGCTTTTGTCACAAAAGACATAACATAGGCACACATAATAAGCACATGCCAATAGTTTATCAGCCGCATTTAATACTGACAAAGACAATAGACAAAGTTAGTTTATTATTTTCTTCTCCGCGTATGCAACATAAAGCACAATAGTTAATCCCACGTGTTATGTTTGCAATTTTAAACTAAGTTGATTAATACTTTTCACCACATGCTTATTAGTCAGGTTATATATTATGGGAAATTAACTTCACAGGTTAGAACAAAATTTTGCTCTTCACCCTGCTCCATCAACACTAATGCAACAGTCAACCAACTGCAACCAATCCAATCTGTGTTCTCCACGCAGCTGCAAATCTGTGGATCTCTACAACGCCTTCCTCTCCACTGATGATTTAAGATTGATGTCAATTGTGGAACCAGGATATTCATCACTAAAGTCTTCAGCAGAACCCTATTAATATGTAGCATGGCTTAAGACCACAGCTGATTCACTTCACTCTTAGTGTCAGCCAGGTTGAGGTTTAGACATACTGCAGAAAAACCAACGCTTGTTGCAGGGACTAGGATGCCTCATAATTAGTGAATAAAGATGCTGTATTTTAGTGGTAAAGCAGCTAGTACTCCGACACAGATATAAAGCCTTCCACATCCATTAGTAATTGTGACAGATTGCCACAGTGGAAACTGCAGGAGAAACCTGCAAGTTTCATGGTCCTACATCATGGGTTTTACAAAACTAAAGAATATATCCCGGTGTGGTTTTGTTCAGAAATCAGGGTACCTAATTGACCCCTACAGCAGGATTCATCCATAACTCCCACACTGGATGAGATTTTAGCGCACCAAAATAGGACTCATGGGTTTTTCAAGTTAGACTACGATGGAGAATACCATCAGTGGAAACTGCTTTATGACAGCTGCAACATAATAGTCAACAAAATGTTTGTGCATTAGTTTTCATTCACATTACAGCTATAGTCAGTTTAACTGCCAGTGCGAGGTTCCACCAGAGAGTCTCGCCAACTCATCAATTGTTTATACTCCTAAAAGAACAGGGCCCAAGTTTTTCCAAATCTTGGCTATCAAAGTACTGTTTTATTAGTACTGCACATAAATCAACACGTTCAGACATTAGTAGCTTGAATACATGATGTTCCAGTTTCCCTTGCATGTCTAAGGATGAACCATGGAAGTAGAGATGTATTTTGACCAATTTATCCAAATTAAAGACTTTTTTTGAAGGGCAGTACCAGAATAGATGGTATGCCTTTTCTTTTTCCATTTGGCATATTTTCTCTGGATCTGGTATCATTGTATGAACCTGATATCGGTCAAGGGCAGTTAGCTGTGGTAATATAAGTTTCAGGCTGTTGGCAAATATTTCCTGTAGATTTTTGCATCAAGTTTTAGAAGTTCAATAGATGTATGATATACACATTGTTTCAGGCCATTAGTAAGTTTTGGTATAAGTAAGAGATCATCTTCACTCATGGAATGTGATACCACCATTGTTTTATTAAAGACTTGGTCATTATTAGTGGATCAGCTAAGAAGGAGATATATGCCTTGTATTAGTACTGCTCGCATCCCCTACTCACCATTAGGCTCTCATCCCAGACTTTTCTGTGTCAAGGTATATGTGTCATCAAAAATAGTTCCATCGTCAAGTTTTTGTGCCACACGGCACATACCGATGCCGTTCCACTCTGGGAATGATGTGCAGAACTTATGTATGCACCACTCCAGCATGCTGATGTGAATTCATTTCTATCCATGCCACCAGATGTAGATCCGGAGCTCTCTCTCTTGTCTCTGAGGCACTTTATCCCCAATGTTTCTCAAATAATTGTCTACAGTGTGCAAGGGATGTCACCCCTAAAATGACAGGTTTTAAGCCCTGTTGGGACAGTGACAGAGCTCCATCAAGTGTGGCTGTGGTATCTGTGGTCGAGTAATGACTCTAAGGCCTGCGATCACTGTGCCCCAATGAGCCCAAAGGCCATCCTGGACAGTGAGGCAACACTTTACATCATCAGGTGTAAGAAGACTCCTTGCCAAGACTGGTCCAATTCACACTCCCTGTCCAAGGTTAGGTCCTGGTCCTGTTCCCGTTCCAAGAGTCGCTGAAGCTGCTTGTGAGGTTGTTCTTTGTCACAATCCAAATCATCTATTAAGTCTAAAAAGAAATCTAGGAAATCCAAGTGGTACCTGGCCCTCTCTCGCTACTCACATTTGCCTAAGTGGGGGCAGCTGGGCATTTTGTTAGAAACCAATACTACTGTAAGAAGTTGCTGATGCTCATCTTCCACTAGCAGCAAATGGGAGCTGCTTCTATTCTACTCACTGATAAAAAAAAAAAATTCTGTACATTCTGATTTCCGAAGACTAGCTCGGCTTTTTAAAAAATAAAATAGGAGGCGTTGTGGTGGGATTCTTAAAGGTCCTGCTGCATAAACTCACTGGACGCTACCCTACCCAAAAAATCCGTAATCCAAAAAAGGGGATCTATCAACCACCCTTGGTTTAGTCCAGAGCTCCGAAAACTCAAACAGAGCTGCAAAAAAGAGGAAAGACTATGGAGGAAAGATTTCGATCCTGAGACAAAAATTAAATATAGAGCCTCTATCAAAGCCTATAAAGCTGTGCTAAAGGCTACTAAAATAGCCTTTTACGCCGAGAAAATCATTGAATCCCCCAACTCAGCGAAAGAGATCTTTACAATTGTCAAAAGTCTGCTGAAACCCCCGGATCCCCCCTTGGCTCCACAAGCATCTGTGCCTCGCTGTGAAGAACTGGCACTCTTCTTCCACACCAAAATTCAAAACATTGTTCTGGCCCTCCCACCCGTCTCTATCCCCGAGTCTCCCTCGCCACCTAAACAACCCCTCTCTAGGTTCCACTCTCGAACTTTATTCTTTCGTTCCGCTCACCAAGGATCTGCTGTCCCCCCTCCTCAACTCAATCAAAAGTGGCTCCCCTCTTGACCCTGTCCCTATTAACACCCTGAAGCTAGTCATGCCAATCTTGGAGTCTCCAGTTATCAACCTGATCAACACCTCGATCGAAACAGGCACAGTCCCTTTGGACTGGAAAATGGCCATGGTCAAACCCCTATTAAAAAATCCAATCTTGACCCCGGAGACTTATCCAACTACCGTCCCATCTCCCTTCTCCCGGGCATTAGTAAACTGGCAGAAAAATTTATAAACCAGCAACTGTCCTCATTCCTGGAAGCCTCCAATCTACTCCATCCTTCTCAAACAGGCTTCCGCCCGGGTCAAGGGACCGAGACGGCACTCCTCAAGGTGGTG
Source organism: Lissotriton vulgaris (assembly GCF_964263255.1). Classification (NCBI taxonomy): domain Eukaryota; kingdom Metazoa; phylum Chordata; class Amphibia; order Caudata; family Salamandridae; genus Lissotriton; species Lissotriton vulgaris. Next base: position 404,717,614 of record NC_141687.1, read on the forward strand.
GAAGAGTCTAGGCGATCCTGGATACAGGTGGCAATGTGGCCATCATCCTCCTAGACCTTAGCGCCGCTTTCGATACGGTAAGCCACCGTATCCTTTTAGCCCGCCTTAACGAAATCGGAGTCTCGGGAAGGGCTCTTTCCTGGCTCGAATCCTTCCTCTGCGACAGGTATTTCAAAGTATTTGAAGGAGACTGCCACTCCTCGCCACTTCCCCCGCCGTGTGGAGTCCCACAGGGCTCCTCCCTTAGCCCCACACTTTTTAATGTGTACATGTCCCCCCGGCTAAGATAGTGGCCCCTTACGGAATCGAACTGATCAGCTACGCTGATGATACTCGTGGTCTCTCTTAATCAGGCTGATTTGTCTCACCTGAGTCTGAGCAACTGTCTCGAAGAGGTATCAAAGTGGATGGGCTTATCCCTGCTAAAACTTAATAATCAAAAAACCGAATTGATGTTACTGGGCAGAAAGGCATCATTCAACTCCCCCACGCTATGGCCCCCCTCTATGGGTGCTAGCCCGACCCCTAAAAACGTGATCAAGAGCCTTGGCTTCTTGCTTGATGACGATCTTACATTTAAAGTACAAGCCAGAAAAACCGCGGCCACCTGCTTTGGCTTACTTAAATCCATACGAAAAATCCTCCCTCAACTTCCTGATAGAGCCAAAAAAATCCTGGTCCAAGCCTTGATCCTGTCGAGGCTGGATTATGGTAATGCGCTCTATCTGGGAGCCCCGATCTCTGTAATCCAGAAACTACAGGTGGTGCAGAACTCCGCCGCTAGATTGCCGACGAGCATTAACCACCGCTCCTCAGCTAAGCCAGCGCTGAGATCACTCCACTGGTTACCCATAAAAGAACGGGTACACTTCAAAGCCCTCTGCATTGCCCATAAAAACCTTCAGGGCCCAAAGGCCATCCTGGACAGTGAGGCAACACTTTACATCATCAGGTGTAAGAAGACTCCTTGCCAAGACTGGTCCAATTCACACTCCCTGTCCAAGGTTTGGTCCTGGTCCTGTTCCCGTTCCGGGAGTCGCTGAAGCTGCTTGTGAGGTTGTTCTTTGTCACAATCCAAATCATCTATTAAGTCTAAAAAGAAATCTAGGAAATCCAAGTGGTACCTGGCCCTCTCTCGCTACTCACATTTGGGGCAGCATAATGGATCTTGATCTCACACCCAGGGTCAACCGACTTCGGAACCTATCCCGCAACTGGTTCCAGCACAACCAGAGTTTCCGTGGCAGCCTACAACTCCACAACAGATGGAAGAGTTATGCGCACCCATGCCTCTGCTCTTTGGATCCTTGCCGAGGTCATCTGACGTGCCAAAGAGTCGAGTCGAGAGGCCTTCCACGTGGAGTACCATCAGCAGGTTCACCCTCTGCACCAGTTGAACCTGCCAAACCCATTTCAATACCTCTGCCTTTAAGGAACCCCGCCTCTGACACAACGGTCCACGCAAGACCCTAGGTCTTTGAAGCCGGTACTGAATCTATCAACGTCAGACGCTGAGCTACCCAATTTTACTGTCGGACTCCGAGAGGGTGCCGGTCTGACCTCGCCTGACTTTCTTATAGCTTCCTGCTTTTGCTCTGCAGCCTCCACAGGGAAGACAACATATCCTATATTCGACTTTTGGCACAGACTCGGATAATGGGTGATGAGCTTGCTCAGCCCTACCAAGACAACCATTAATATGATGACGTGCAGGAGGCTAGTGATCCAAATGCCACCCCTGAAACGGCCTTCTCTCACGCCCAGACCAGCTACATAGTAGTCCACTTCCTATGCCATGATAATACGTAGGTTGACTGAAGTCCTTGATCTCTAGCTCCCCACCTTACAGGTAAAGACAACGTATTGACAGATGTTCTCCAGCTGGGGATTACATCTTCTGAGCCCATTCTGCCATGCAATGAGGCCCTAACAGACATCTTATTGAGGGCATGAGCTTAAACTTTGCCCTGGTTCACCAGTCAACTTACAAATCGTGTGGGGCCATTGCCCTGATCCCATATTTTTATGTCAGCCGCCCCATCCAAAAGTGTGGTGGTGCAAGCGTCCACAAACAAAACAAGCCCCAACTACTACTCCTGATACTGTGTCAAAACGTGCTAAAATCTTTGGCAAACAAGTATTGTCATCCCCCAGCTTGGTGCTCAGGTCAGTGAATACTAACTGCCTCTATTGGGGCAATATTTCTATGCCTTTTAGGACTCGGTGACTTAAGTCCTCCCAGGCATCCCTGAAGATCTCCGACCTGTCCTTGCCCAGGCCATTCAGGGCGGCTGAGATGCTGCCAATGTCACGATTCGTTGTGGCTTGAACATCACTGATTCCATCATGTTGCCCTTGGGCACCCATTTTGCCACACCTGGCTTCAGTCCACTGTGTCCCCCGGTCGTCCGTCATGAGCATGCTGTTCTACAGGACTAGCCTGTTTAGGTACAAAACAGACTCTGCTCTTGAGTGGTTCACAGAGAGTAGGGCTACACTCCCTGGTCTTACCTGCCCCACCTTGCCAGCCGCATCCGCTCTACTGCTCCGTTCCCTGTTTCAGCAGAGGTACCCCCTACTGCCAGCAATCCAACGCCAGCATGACGCTCAACAGTTTTTCACCCATACTGCCCACCACCCCAGCAGCTAATGTCAACGGACATCTCAGTTCACTGCACCTTTGCAGGCCCACCTGCAAAACCTCTTTAGTGTGCTCTTAGTGGAGAGTGGCCACTCAGTGGGAGGCAGGATCAGATGGTTCTTGCTGGGTTGACAGTCCATAATATCAGACAGGTGGGTCCTGCAAATGGTTCCGAATGGCTATGCTCTCCCCTTCCTTTCTGTGCTGCTGCAACTTCCACTGTCTCCCCAATGACTGAATGAGGACGATCTGTCCCTTTTGCAGCAGGAAATGGAAGCCCTTTTGGTCAAGGAGGCTTTCAAGAGGGTGCTTGAGCCAGAAGTAGGATGTGGTTTTTACTCCTGCCACTTCCTGCTGAGCAGATAGGACTTAGGCCTCTGTCCTATTTTCGACCCGTGCCCTTTCAACGCTTTCCACCAAAAGGAAAAATTCAAAATGCTCACCCTGGCCCAGGTCTTGTCTGCCCTAGACCCTGGTGACTGAATGGTACAGTTTGACCCGCAGGACGCCAATTTTTTAATACCTATCCTGCCTGGCCACCGACATTACTTGTGATTTGGGGTGGGACAGGAGCATTTTCAGTTTGTTGTGCTCCCTTTTGATCTCACCAGTGCCCCTCAGGTATTCACAAAATTGATTGCGGTAGAGGCAGAACATCTTCGGTGGTCAGAGGTGTCAGACTATCCCCTACCTCGATGACTGGCTGTTGAAGGCGGGGCTTGCCCCAGACAGTCATCAACCACCTGCAGACTGAGACAAACATCCGGTTATCTTTGGAGTTAACTATCAACCTGCTGAAGTCACAGACAAACTCCTTCTCAGATGCTCTCCTTCAGCTGAGTCATTCTGGACACAGTTTGGTTTCATGCTTTACCTGAGAGAAGGAGTCCAGATATTCAGACTATGATTTCAATCTTTCACCCTCAGTCCTTGATTTAATTGAGGTTGACTGAGGCTGCTAGGACTAATATGGCCTCTTTCATCCTGTATGTTGAGCATGCCGGGTGGCATATGCAGGCTCTGCAGTGGGTCCTAAAGTCTCAGTGGGCCCAACATCGAAGCTACCTTTTCGACCATGCTCATATTTTCAAAGAGACAGTAAAAGATCTGCTGTAGTGGTTGCTGGACTATGATTGGGTCAGCAGCACACCCCTCTTTATTCCCTCCATAGATGTGTTGTTTCTGGGTTGGGGTGGCCATCTGGCAGAGTTGGAAATTAATGGCCTCTGATTTCCAGTGGAGTCCTGGTTCCACATCAACCTTTTGAAGCCCATCCACTTGGCATTGAAAAACTTCCTTCCATCCATCAAGGGTAGGCTGTTGGAGGTGCTCACAGACAACATCACCACCATGCTGTACTGCAACAAACAAGGCGGTGTATGGTCACGGAGAGTAAGCAAACTCAGCCATCAGCACCTAGCGGATCATGAATGGCAGTTTCACCAGGGGGTGGTGCCTTAGTCCGAATGGGTAGAACCTTGGCTCTATCTGCATGTCACTACCAAAAACATGCATTGTCAGCACTTCTGCTCATTAGAGTTTTCAAGGCCTCTCTCACTCGGAGACATGTTCTGCCTCAAGTGGCACTCTGGACTCCTGTATGCCTTTCCACCGATAGTACTCCTGACCAGAGTTCTCAAGGATATCGGGACCTACCGGACCCTATCATCCTAGTGGCTCTATATTGGGCTTGGAAGGTATGGTATCTAGAACTCCTGGGCTTGAGCTTCTGCCCTACAATCAGGCTGCCCCATTGGGAGGATCTGGTTTCGCAGCAGCAGGGCAGCGTTCTGCACCTGGGACTTTGGAATCTCCGCTTTAATGCCTGGAGATTGAGCAGCTACAGCTGAACACATTCAACCCTCTTCTGGAGGTGGTTAATGTCATCTTGGTGGCCAGGCTGCCCTAGAGAAAAACTGTATATGCCTTTTGTTTGGTGGTAAGATTGTGCTTTGGTACTACACATGCCAGATTGACCCCCTCCAGGCTAAGTTATCTGACATTTTGTGTTTGTTTTGCCCATAGCCTGCCAAGGCCCTGTCCTGGGCACAGTCAAATGGTGCCTTTAGTTTCATCTGCTATTTTAAGGTTTCTGGAACAGCCCTCTTTGTTCAAGTCTCCGGTTATGAGATTCTTGTTTCCTCCTGCTCCCTTTTTCGCATCACAAAGGTATCTTAACTCTACCCTCACCTTTCTAATGTGGACTAATTTTGAGTCACTTCACAACAGTCCTTTGCAGCTCCTCACCCTCAAAACAGTGTTCCTCATCGCCATAACATCGATGCACGGCATGTGAATGAGTTTGAAGTTCTCTGTGTCAAACTGGCACTGCAGACTCTAGTATCACCCTGCCAATGTTTTATGCTTCGCTTAACCCATCTAAGGGGGAGGAAATGCTCCATCGCTTGGATCCCAAGAAAGTACTGAGCTTCTGCATAGATTGTACCAAGGGCCACTGGGTGGACAATCATCTCTATGTGAGGTGTGCAGGGGCAAAAAAGAAAATGTTGTGCAGAAAAGATCCATCTCCTTGTGGATCGTGCTCTGCATTAAGATCTGGTATGCACAGAATAGAAAGCAGCCTCCAAAAGGACTACATTCTCATTCTACCAGGACAAAGCTGCTAAAACTGCGCTCGCACGCAGGGTCCCTGTCCTAGACATTTGGCCCATACATGTGCTTCTTTTCATGCATTCATTAAGCACTATTATCTGGACCGTCCGATCCACCAAGAAGGGCATTTTGGCCCCCTCTGTTCTACATGACGTTCTGGTTTGAGTCCAGTCACAGCCCACCTTCAGGTAGGTATTGCTTTGGTATCTAGTCAAAGGGTGAGGAATCTGCAACTAGAAGTTTCTATCAGAACAACAAGTTACTTAATATCGGTGACACTCTTTCCGGTAGATATTCAATCTAGCCAGAGATACCTCACTGACCAGCCCTCCCCGCCACCCTCAACCCCCCATGCTCTGATTTGTCTGTATCGATTAATAAGATCCCATGTCTAGGAATCTGTGCATGCCAGTTTTCTTTTAGAACTCTGTGTCTGAAGGCATGGGCAGTCTTGAAAGCAACTGACATTATCACAGTGGAGTTGCGCCTATTTAAGCTTCACACGTCAATGCCTGAGCGAGACAGTGTCGTCGTGGTGCCACATGGCACCACCTTCTGTTGGGCGGAAGTACTGCTGAAGAATTTCCTGAGCCAATCTGACTCCTGGGGAATATTCAAAAGGTGAGGAACCTGCCACTAGATAGTCTCTACTATAAAGATTGTCCCTGAACGTACGTAACTTGCTCGTAGAGTGGACACATTACCCTGCTACCGTTAAGAACCAAATATTTCTTACAAAAATATTCCATTGCTGTGCCTATTTTATCAGGAAGATTTAATAAGAGACACACACTGTCAACATGCAAGCCTTTCACAGGTTTTCTTGGGGATTACTTTTTTCCAGTTTCCATGTAGGGCTGTTCCTGCTTAAAGTTTTTCAGGTTTTTGTTAGCAAGTATTTAACAATTAGGCCAAACAGCTCTCAACTATTTGAGACAAGCATGTAAAGTGCATTGGCATAGAGTAGAGTGGTGTAGTGATGTAGAGTACAGTAGAGTGGCATCGAGTGCAGTGGTGTAGAGTGCTGCAGAGAGCAGTGGTGTAGAGTACAGTGGTACCGAGTACAACAGAGTGGCATAGAGTGCAGTGACACAACGTACAGTGGCTCTTGAGTGCAGTGGCAGAAAGAATGTTGTAGAGTATAGTGACATAAAGTGCAGTGGTGCAAAGTAGTTGGCATAGTTACAGGCGCAGGGTGCATTGGCTTTGGTGTAGATTGGATTGGCATAGAGTGCAGTGGTTTAGAGAGGAATAGCTTAGCATAAAGTGCAGTGGTGTAGAGTGGCGCAGCCTCAAGTGGAGTTGCGTAGGATGTAGTGACATAGAGTAGATTGAGCAGAGTGGAGTGGTGCAGGGTAGAGTGCAGTGGCATAGAGTAGTGGCGTAGAGTTGATTATTTCAGAGTAGAGTGCAGTCGTGTAGGGTAGAGTGACTCAGTGTTGATTGCAGTGGCACAGAGAGAGGAGTTGAGTGGCGTAAAGTGAAGTGTCATAGAGTTTAGTGGCATAGAGTAGATTGTTTCAGAGTAGAGTGAAGTTGAATAGAGTGGAGTGGAGTGGCATGGTGCAGGGTAGAGTGAAGTGGTATAGAGCAGTGGTGTAGAGTTCATTGGCATAGAGTGCCGTGTTGTAGAGTGACGTGGTGTAGAGTGCAGTGGTGCATAGTAGCTTGGGGTAGAGTGCACTGGAACAAAGTGGAGTGGTATAGAATAGAGAGGTGTAGGGTGCAGTGCCAGAGTCAGTGGAGCACTGTAGATTAGAGTGGCGTAGAGTGCAGAAGAGAAGCGCAGAGTTCAGTGGTGCAGAGCTTGCAGTGGTGCAGAGCTTGCAGTGCTGCAGAGTAGAGTGTTGTAGAGTGCAGCAGTGTCGAGTTAAGTGGCATAGAGTGCATTGTTGTACATTTACATATTTTACATTTACAGAGTGCAGTGGTGTAGATTGGCGTACAGTGCTGCAGAGTAAAGTGACATAAGGTGCAATTGTGTAGAGTATAGTGGAGTAGAGTGCAGTGGCATAGAGTAAAGTATAGTGGGTGGTGCATAGTGCAGTAGTGCAGAGTAGATTAGCATACAGTGCAGTGGTGATTAGTTTTGAGTAAAATGGCTTAGAGTGCAGTGACGTGGAGTGACGTGAATTAGCGCATAGTGCAATAGAGTAACGTAGACTGCAGTAGCAGAGTAGAGTGCAGTGACGTAGAGTGCAGTGGTATAGAGTAGAGTGCAGTGGTGCAGATTAGATCAAAGTGGTTTAGAATGCAGTGGTGTAGAGTTCAGTAGCATAGAGTGGCATAAAGTAGAGTGGCAGAGTGCAGTGTTTCAGAGTTTACTGTCATAGAGTGCAGTGGTGTATAGTAGAGAGGTGTGGAGTGCTGTGGCACAGAGTAGAAAGGTGTAGAGTAAAGAGGCATTGAGTGGAGTAGTGCAGTAGCGCAGTTTGGAGTGGATTGGTGTAGTGTAGAGTGGGGCAGAGTAGAGTGCAGCGGCATGGAGTGGTACACAGTAGAATGGAGTGTGGTAACAACTTCAATGGAAATAATCATTACATTTTCACTCACATACAGTCTTCCAGCCCAGAGTATACAGCGCACAAATAATAATGTGTGGAAATCTCATCACCCATTGTATTGATTTGATTGTCAGCGCAGTTCATTTACACACATATACATTTGGTTGTGTGCTAGAAAAAAAGTCTGTACAGTCTTCCTGAAGCAGACCCCCACCAGACAGCATTAATGTCATATAAATCATCTTACTTTGAAGTCAGAGTAAGAAAAATAAAGACCAAGCTCCCTTGAAGACACAGTCTGACATTTGACCTCTGCCTTTGAATGCACAACAAACGTGACAAGATAAGAACTAGATTTTACAGAAAGCGAGTTTGTGGAAGAATATCGTAAAGAAGGATTGGGCTACGATCTTGAGCTGAACAGCCTAAAGCAAATAAAGCCAGCAAATAGAAAGCCAGACAATCATTGGCAAAACGATAGGCCTTGCCTATAATATGCCGGTGCAGTGCTACCTACTGGCTTTCTCAATGGTTGTTATGGGAAAAAGCGTTTGAAGAATGCTGACCAATGTAGTACAGATTTTAGTGTGTGATTGTATTATGATGTTATTGGACATTGAGAAAGGAAATACATTATTATGGAGGTATTACATACATAATTAAAAACAGCAATTCTGCATTAGCATGATATTAGGAGTAGAAATAAATGTGTTTAATATAATAACTTGATTTCATAGTGATCTTTTTCTGAAACATATTGTGAACGGCATGTACATTTGTAGTTTGAATTCATATTAAAGTTTTATACAGTTCTGAACATATGGGAGGAGATGTGACCTAATGTTGAGTTTGGAACATGGGTAACCAGGTTCGAATCCCTCAGCAAGATGTCCTGTGATTCTGTGCAAATGGCAATCATATACCTTAATGTCGTCAGGTTTGCGCTATTAAAAAACTGCGCAAAAAGTGTTTTTGACAGTGTTCAAGTGAATGTTAGTTAAATATTAACAGCTAGGTATTAACAAGTGTAATGCACATTCATGGGGTTTGCACTCAAGTAACAAATGCATTGCTATCTGATAAAGTTTTGAGAAGCAACATGGTAGATTCCTTAGAAAGCAAGTAATGGGTTCTAAAACAAAATGTCTCTCTGCTCTAGTGAAGTTTCTCAACAAGTGAGGGTACTTCGCTGTCTGAATGGTCTGGATTTCAGACTAATGGCAGCTACTCGTAGCTCTTATGACATTTGCATTTTACAGCTCACAGTGCTGAAGCTTCAGACGCAAAGGTGTTTGCCAATAACAAAAGCACTGCTACCATTTTAGAACATTTGTGCTGTCCTGGAACATCAGTTTACACACAGTGCTGGCTTCATTCGTGGAGTAGCAGTGGTATACTAGTTCTGGCAACACATTTTCTGAGGAGCAACCTCTTTGGGCACCTGGAATTACATTGAGTAGCGCTGAACAACATTTTATGAAACTCAATTTAAAAGCAAAATGGTTCGTTGTTAGGGAGGCTTGTTTTGCTAAATGTAAATCTTTGCAAAATAAATACGCCCCTAAAACAGAATGTTGTTTACCTGAATTCTGTTTTGTGACCCTGGAGGCTTCTTTTGTTAGAAAAGTGTTTTTTCTCTACCTATTATGAGCAAATGCTGTAAAATCATCGTCAGAGATTGGCTAGAATAACATGAACAATAATAAATAAACCCGATGATGGATAAAGCAATTTGCCCAGGACCATGCGTTCTTATCTAACAGGAAAGCTATTAAAAGAACTGTGACCCCAGACTACTTCATGGGGAGAACAGTCTGCATTCCTCTTTCTTAAACACGCTATCACTTTGACGTCAGCCGAAAGCACAGTAAACACCAAGCTCCCTCAAAGACACAGGTTAACATTTGACCTCTGTCAGCAAATGTGGCGAGATAAGAACAATATTTACATGCCTGTTTAAAGAAAGGTAGCTGATGGAAGGATACTGGTAAATAAGGTTTTGGAATCGGGAGGGACGAAGTGAACTTGGAGAGCTTAAGCCAGCAAATTGAAAGCAAAAAAAATTGAGTTACAAACCACAAAGCCAATGGTAAGCAACAGGCAGAATGCATTCCCAGGTTAATTTTCTGGAACTCCCCAAGATGTCTTTCGCATACCAGACTGCTGGGCTGTCTGATAGGCTGCAACCTAAAAAGGACACTATCCTCTGTGTCCTCTTTGTATTAGATTTAATTCTGAGGAGGCTAGTAGTTCCCGAATCCCCCCTAAATGTTCCTCTTTCTTGGAAGTATTACACTTTTAATGTGTATAAGCCTAACAGCAGCAATACATCTCATATGAGGTTCAGTATATTAAGGTGCACATATAAAAAGGTTGTTGATTTACAGCACAAAGAATGGCACCTGATTATTAATGGATCTATAGAATACAAACGTGTTCATTTGTGACATTTTCAGAGACTACTATCAATTTTGTTGAAAATGGTAAATTTACCACTGGTCCGATTATCTGCCTTGGGCATCTTGGGTACTGGGCAAACTTTGATATGTGGCAAACATGAGCGTCTTTGAATGACCAAGAGAGTAGTCATTCAAGAAAGATATGTGAAAGAGGTTTGCTGAGGTGAAAAACGCTGAAGCTTTGTTCCCTTGTAGCATTTTCGGGGGCAGATTATCAGCAGTACAGCTCTCATGTTCCAGAAATAAATCTAACAGTGTTCTTGGGTGCCAAAAGACAATTAGAAATATACTTTTTTAGTTCAGTCCCTAATGACATGGAGAGACTACCTAATGCGTGTACCACTGCATAATTGTGTTAGGGGGTCCTCGCTTGACTCTGGGGAATAATTCAACAAACCAATGTGAATCTGTGGAAATATGTGTCAGTAACTTACTATCTTTCCTCCTCTTACGAATTCAGTCATATTACCGCTAAGTGGCTTTTTAGACATCCATCCCCATTGATTTTATGACTGCTAATGGCAATACCTGTATTTTATTAGTATTACTTATTTTATTTACAGGATGGTACCGTGATCATTCATACTATCAGAAGAGGCCAATACATGCGGACGTTGCGACCACCTTGTGAAAGTTCTCTGGTGCTGACAGTTCCTAATTTGGCTGTGTCATGGGATGGGCACATTGTCATCCATACCAGCATTGACGGTAAAAGCTCACTGAAGGTATGTTCTTGTTCACCACCCACAATTCTGTATTGTGAAAATGAAGGCATTATCTTTGTAAGCTCTTATGAAGAACAATGAATGAAATTCCAGATTTCTTTATCATTTGGTCTAGGCAGAAAGAGGTCATATTGAATTTGCTGCCTTTTTTGCATTAGGTACAGATGGAATCAAGCAAACAGATTACAGCCTTTATTTTGGGGTAATCCTTTAAGTAAAAATAGAGCTGTCTTCAGGCATCCTAGTGCTAGTTTACCTTGAAGTCAAAATAGTGTATGTTTAAGTATTGGATTTTGCTTGTACAAAACAACAGAAAGGTAAAACGTTTTCTATGGACCTGTTTTAAAATTATAAGATTAGGCATGTTGGGGTTGATATTACCCGGATGTTTCATTGTACAAAATCAAGCTGCAGTATTGTTTATTTATTGACTTGCCATAGTGATGTATACTGAGAAATATTGTCCATGTGGAAACCATGTAATAAACAGTGAAATTAACAGCGTTATAAATAGGAACAGGCAATAAGGAGACATTCTTTTCAAAGGAAATAGAAAGAAGAGTGTAGAGCAGGTGCAGAATGGGCAGAGCATGGACAAGACTAGACCTTGGAAGCTTGGAAAAAAAATTAAAGTAAGATTTATCACAGATATGGTGGAGCAGGGCTTGAAGAGTAGCTGTCTCTGGAACGGAGTGTAGCTTGAAGCTTGATTGGTAGGCTTGAAGATTGGTCTTGTGTATCTGCTCCAGGAGTTGCATGGGGACTTTTTTCATGATGATTTTTGTAATGGAGGACAGGTAGGTGATGGGGCAGCAGTTGGCGCTATTGTCTGGGCCCAACTTCAATACTGCTTCTTCAGCTTGTACAAAGATGTTCAACACATCCATGTTACACCTTTACACCTCAGGATAAAACTACTTCTGCAAGAGCTTGATTGTCATACAGACTTTAAACCAGCCATACCTGAAAATCTTAGAGTTTTGCCACATAACCATTTCCTGCCTCACAACCACAGCAAGGAGCTCTTCACCATTGTGAAGGAGTTCTCTTACCCTGCATTCGCCGAGAACGACGTCACTCCCTCCCAAGAACTGTTTCACACTCTGGTGGACATCTTCCATGTCAAGATCTCAGTCATCTATGAAAACTTCAAACCCCAATCCTTCGCCAATGATAGCATCAGCCTGTTCACATCCATGCACACAAACTCCGAACACCAGCGCACCCATTAGAACCCTCACAACTCAAGCCACAATCACCATCATGCTCTCAGGAGCACCCACAGACCTCTGTCCCCACCACATCATTAAACTCTGGTGCAAGACGGTTGACGATGAGCTCAAGAAAGCCCTGAATGCCTCCATCACCTCATATGCCTTCCCTAAGGGGTGGAAATACACTGAAGTGAGGCCCCGCCTAAAAAAAAATCCGCTGAACCAAAGAACTACCGACCCATCTCCCTGCTCCTCTTTCCAGCCAAGGTTCTCGAGAAGACAATCAATCAGCCGCTCACATCACATCTGGACCATAGCAACCTCCTTGACCCCTCTCAATCCGGATTCAGAGCTAACCACAGCACAAGACAGTCACTGACGACATCAGGGCCCTCCTGGACCACGCCGAACCAGCAGCCCTCATCCTACTAGACCTGTCAGCTGCCTTCAATATCATCTCCCATCACATCTTGATCAACAGAGTCCACCATGTTGGAATCCTGGGAGACGCCCTCAAATGGATCGCTTCATAAAACATCAGAAGAAGAAGGAGAATCCGTCTGCCACCGTTCACCTCGGACCTCAAGAAGATCATTTGCAGCATCCCTCGAGGATCATCCCTCAGCCCCATCCTCTTCAACACATACATGACCCCCCTGGCCAACACCGTCAGATTGCACAGACTCCATATAATCTCCTATGCCGACGACACCCAGAGCCAACTTCCACAGATGTATGATGAAGGTTGCCAACTGGATGAAGGGCAACTGTCTGAAGCTCAACTCTGACAAGACAGAAATCCTCACCTTTTGGAGCAACACCTTGCCATGGAATGATGCATGGTGGCCTGCTGAGCTTGGCCCATCCCTCGCCCCAACAGACCACGCCCGCAACCTCAGCATCATCTTGGACAGAAAGCTATCTATGAAGAAACAGGTAATCGTAGTCTCTTCTGCCTGCTTCCACACCCTGCTCATGCTCTGCAAGATTTTCAGATGGCTCCCAGTCAACACCAGAAGGACCGTCACACAGGCCTTTTTTTACCAGCAGGCTGTACTATGGTAACACACTCTAGATAGTATTCACTGCATGCCTCCTGAAGAGATTACAGACAATACAAAACTCAACAACAAGACTCATCCTCGACCTCCCCAGACGAACCCACATCACACTGCACCTCAAGAAGCTGCACTGGCTCCCGATCCAGAAGAGATGCTAGTTCAAGATGTTGACCCACGCCTACAAAGCCCTACTAAATGAAGGACGAGCATACATCAACGAATGCATGACCTTCCACCAACTGACCAGATACCTACGATCTGCCTCCCTCTTCCCCCCCAGACATACCTCGAATCTGATGAAGCAACAGCAGAGGACGGTCCTTCTCACACCTAATTGCTAAAGCTTGGAGAGACCTTCTCCTACACCTCAGGACCGCCTAACTGCTCTGGGAATTTCAAAAAAGGAGGAAAAACAAGAGAGCAAAAGTCAAGTGATCACTAGTGAGATCCAAAAGCAACTAATTGGATTCCCATCAATGTATCGCAGTGATCAATCTTCTCATTTGGTCATCCATCTATCAGGATGGTGTGTCTCTTGATCATAGAGACTTTCTACCATTCCAACGGTAATTCGCTTGATTGGATTAAACCCACAATCACTTTAGACAAAGAAACATATGTGTTTCTAGATTTCAGATCACAAGGGAATTGAGTGCAGTGCAAAACATAAAAAGTGGTGATTAAAATAGGGTAATGAGATGAAAAAGCGAGACATTTTATTTGAATATCGACTCACCCCCTAATTTAAAAACAGAACAGTGCAAGGGGCTGTTTCAACAAATAACTGCAAAAATCAGGCCAACATGTTTCAGCCACTTGGGAACAAAATCCCTCGGCTTTCTTCAGGGCCTCTGCTCTCAAACTTTGCTACAGCAAAACAAAGTGTATACTAACATAAAGTGAAGAAATGATGTATAATAGGAGTGTTCATAGTGCAAATACAGACATGAATAAGAGGTTGGAACGAATACAACCTACTTGTACCTATCCTCCGCATCAAGGAATGCAGATGGCATCTAAAGAAAATTAAATTGTATATTATATTACTTCAAAATGGCTTTCTTATTTACTTTTTTCTTTAAGTTAGTGCTCATTCAAAACAATTTCATATGCTCACCCAGCTTGACCGGGGACTGGACCTCACCTCACCTGGACCTTGCTCAGGAAATATAGGCCCCGCTCAGTGAAGGTAAAGCAAAGGGAAACTATAGAGTAGAGAAAAAGGTCTCAACATGGTCAGTCCTTGTCGTACTCATTCTGTCAAACCTCCTCTCGTCAATCCTTCTCAGAGATTGCCAATTCAAAATAGCCGCGTGGCATCTCCCAAGCTCTCTTCACAACAGATCTACTCACAGCATTAAATTAAGGATAGCATTACTCACAAAGCAGATATCCAGATAAACAAAAGTCTAACCATGAGTCTCATTGTATACTCGTATATAGTGTGAAAAAAGTTTATGAAAAAAGTTTACACTCCAAACTGAGTTAAATATATATTCCATTGATTTAGGACCAATAAATGTATGTACTCGCCCACCCTCGATATAATAGAAAGTGTTTAAGCTTAAAATGGCTAGTTGCACAATTTATTGCCATCACCAAACCACCAGGGTCTTAGAGCCCTACTATTGTTCCCAATTTAGATACTGAGTGCGCCAAAGTAAGACCCAAAGAACGCTGTTTCTCAACTAGTTTCTGTTAAGCAAACCCACATCTAGCCTACCTGTCCGTTGTTGCCTCAGACAGATCCTGAGTCTAGGGGGAGGCAACGAGCGGCCCAGGTAAGGCATTTTTATTGGCCTTCTGTGTGGCTAGAAACATGTCACTTAGACACTCCCACTCTTGTAAAGTGCTCCCACACAACTTGAAGTGATGTATCAGAATATTGTGAGCGCTGTTATTTGGAAAACAAATACCTTTTATAAAAAAGAATCCCTTTTTAGAAGATCGCCCGTATTACACCAACTCCACTTGAATTCTCGCGTTCACAGGAGGCCAATAAAAATGCTTTACCTGGGCCGCTCGTTGCCTCCCCCTAGACTCAGGAACTGTCTGAGTCAAAGACGGACAGGTAGACTAGCTGTGGGTTTGCTTAAGAGAAACTAGTTGAGAAACAGACTCCTTTGGGTCTTACCTTGGCGCACTCAGTATCCAAACTGGGAGCAATAGTAGTATCTCTAAGGGCTCCAAGACCCTGGTGGTTTTGTGATGGCAATAAGTTGTGCAACTAGCCATTTTAAGTTTAAACACTTTCTATTATATCCAGGGTGGGAACGTACAGACATTTATTGGTCCTGAATCAATGGAATATATATTTAACTCAGTTTGGAGTATAAACTTTTTTCACAATACATATGAGTATACAATGAGACTTGTGGTTACACTTTTGTTTATCTGGATATCTGCTTTGTGAGTAATGCTATCCTTAATTTAATGCTGTGAGTATATCTGTTGTGAAGAGGGCTTAGGATATGCCACGCAGCTATTTTGAATTGGCAATCTCTGAGAAGGATTGACGAGAGGAGGGTTGACAGAATGAGTATGACAAGTACTGACAGTGTTGAGACCTTTTTCTCTAATCTATAGTTTCCCTTTGCTTAACCTTCACAGAGCGGGCCTCTATTTCCTGAGCAAGGTCCAGGTGAGGTGAGGTCCAGTCCCCGGTCAAGCTGGGTGAGCATATGAAATTGTTTTGAATGAGCACTAACTTAAAGAAACAAGTAAATAAGAGAGCGATTTTGAAGTAATATAATTTACAATTTAATTTTTGTTAGATGCCATCTGCATTCCTTGATGCGGAGGATCAGTACAAGTAGGTTGTATTCGTTCCAACCTCTCATTCATGTCTGTATTTGCACTATGAACACTCCTAATATATATATATAATTTCTTCATTTTATGTTAGTATACACTTTGTTTTGCAGTAGCAAAGTTTGAGAGCAGAGGCCCTGAAGAAAGCCGAGGGATTTTGTTCCCAAGTGACTGAAACATGTTGGCCTGATTTTTGCAGTTATTTGTTGAAACAGCCCCTTGCACTGTTCTGTTTTTAAATTAGGGGGTTAGTCGATATTCAAATAAAATGTCTTGCTTTTTCGTATCATTACCCTATTTTAATCACCACTTTTTGTGTTTTGCACTGCACTCAATTCCCTTGTGATCAGAAATCTAGAAACACATTATATGTTTCTTTGTCTAAAGTGATTGTGGGTTTGATCCAATCAAGCGAATAACCGTTGGAATGGTAGAAGGTCTCTATGGTCAAGAGACACAGCATCCTGATAGATGGATTACCAAATGAGAAGATTGATCACTGCGATACATTGATGGGAATCCAATTAGTTGCTTTTGGATCTCACTAGTAATCACTTGACTTTCGCTCTCTTGTTTTTCCTTTTTTCTGGGCTTTTGTGTGACTTGTGTTCCGACTAACTCTATGAGGAGTTAAAGCCAACCGGCTACATTGTTGGCTTTTAGACCCCCGGTTCTTTTTTGTTCATTGTATTGTATTATTAGGGGATGTGAACCTGGGCTGGTCTTTAAATATCCCTATGACCCTTTCTCTCTCTGTTGTGTTTATTGTTGTTAATTCAAGAAAGGACTCAAGACCTAGCCATTTGGATCAACAGCCCACCACGTAGGAGCTAGCAACTCCAGCTCCTCGAGACCCTCACGGGTGATTTGCCACGCTTTATAAATGTTGATTAATTGGTTGATTTTTATCACCCTTGTTTTAATTTCCCAATTTTATCAAGAGGTCCTCCAAGAAGAGATGCATGCTTTGCTGCTCAAAAGAGTCATATTCACTTGTCCGAATGAATAATGGACTGGAATTTTTTTTATAAAGTTTGTTATAATCAAGCCCCAAGAGTACTGGGGAAGGTACAATAATTGTTTACTTAGCAGGGATACCCATGCCCAGACTACCCTAAGAAAGCAGCGCCATCCTGATTCCGCATTAACAGTAGAGAAGATCCCCCCTGAACACTGATCAGCTGATGATTGGGATGAATAGGTTCCACCCAAGTTCTATAGCACTTATAAAGGTACTCTGGCCCAAAACTCCTTTTTCTGTACAAGCATGCATTCAAAGTTGGGTTTCTTCCAGAATCTACTTGTGCCCCTGTGCTTGTAAGTCGTATCAACCCCCTTTCCTAGTTAAATAAAGAATACAAGATTCTGGAGAAAGTAATATCAAAAAGACTGATAGCGGATATAGGGGCTTGATCCATTCGGACCAAAACAGGTTCATCCCTGGACAGTGTACTCATTTAAATCTGAGAAGAGTTCTTCTGGTCCTGGTCCTGGGCTGGACCCCCGCCACCATACCAGGTGTGGTGGCTGCCCCACTTGATGTTAAAAAGGTATTCAATACTCACAGGTAGGATTTCTTATTTGCTATATTAGAGAAGATTAGTTTGGGGTTAGAGATGATATCTTGGATACATTTGTTGCATGGGCACCCAATGACTAGAGTATGTACTGGACAGGTTTTTTCCAAACCTTGATTAATTCAGATGGGTACACTGCAGGGGTGCCAGTTCTCCCCTATACTGTTTGGCATGTCAATGGAGCCCTTAGCTTGCAAACTGCCAGAAAGGGCACAGAACGTCGGGTGTGACTTGACAAAGTGGTTCACATGATCTCACTTTGTGCGGATGATGCTTTATTGTATTTGAGTGGAACCCACACACAAGTCTTCAAGAAGTTATCGAAGTGTTGGAAGGATTTTGGCATCACTCCAGATTAAGGGTTAATTGGGAGAAATCCTGTTTGTTCCCGATTTCCCTGAGTTTAACCAATACAATGCAGCATGCCTTGTCTAAAGTGGGAGCTGCACACTTTTCAATAGTTCGAAATGCAGTTATACCACTCTGATTGATAGTGCTAACTTGGGGAGAGCTGTTGCCAGGGTCAGGTCTTCTCTCAACTTTTGGACTAGATTCTCCTTTTTGCCTATGGGACTGGTATATATTGCTAAATGAATGATTTAACCACAGCTACTATACCGGTTTGTAGCAATTTTAGTGAAACTGTGGGGTACCTTAATGGTCTATTCTCCAGCTTGAGCTTGGCAAAATAGGACACAATTGGTATTCGCTAAAGTGATGCAGTCATTATGCGAACGAGGCATGGCTGCACCCTATTTAGAGGTGTGTCATCATGTCATCGCACCTCTTTATCTAGGAGCCCTAATAATATCAAAAACATCCTGACAGCTGGCTTTGCTGTGGCCAGCTGTCAGGAAGTGGTTGATATTAATAGAGCTCCTAGGTCAAGAGGAGGGATAGGGCTATTTTTGGGGAACCAAAAAGATATGAAGGAGCACAGCAGGGCAGTCAGGGCAGCTCATTTCTACTGGTGTGAGTATGTGACTAGGCTTGGAAGTAAGGATCCCATAAGCTCCGGTGTGAGAAAGTGGCTCTATATATACTGGACAATAATGAAGTACAGTGCGTATAGAGTCCACCAACCCCAAAGGTATAACAGAGGTTAAAGTCAGGACTGACCTTACTCCCAAAGTGGAAGCTTGGTCGAGCAGTAAGGCAGTACCAGAGGGCAGTGCAAAGCATTTGTTGTACACACTCAATCAGCAAAGGATTTCACACACTCAAAGACTGAACTCCAGGCCAATGGTTTTTATATCCAAAGATATAGTGGTTTTATTTTTAGAACCAACAGGCAAAAAATTAACTTTGCTAGATATGAGAACTCTCATGTAATTACTTTGCAAGGAAGCAGTAAAGCTGGTGAACACAGTAGGTACAGGAGTTGCTGAAGGCAACTCAAGTCTAGACACACTTTAGCATGAGCTCAATGGATTATTACCATAACAGTACAGTTGATTACAGTACAGATTACTTCAGTAGTTCCAGGACTAGATCCTAGATTCAGCCCTGGGGTCTAAGCTGAAACCTGATTACCAAAAACGTTTTAGTTACTGTGGTGAATTTTCATAAATATAAAGCTGTTTTAAAAGTTCACACTTAGAAACTTTTCAATGACAATCTGGCAATGTTATTCAACGGGAGAAAATTCTGGTTGCAGGTAAAGCACAATCGCGTTACTTTTGTAATCCAGTACTGGACTTCTAGGCCACGACTGGAGTCTGAACTTAAAACAGGTAGGTAATTGCGTTTCAGTATTTCGTATGATTTTTAAAGAATATTTCAAGTTTTCAAAAGAAGGCACTTAGAAGAAATTTCATAGTAAAGCAGACAATAGGTTCCTATGGAGAAAATACAGATTACTAGAAGTTTCAAGTTTATTTGATTTTTTTGATTAATTAAAATCTTACAAAAGTAGCTATAAATATCAACAATTTTACAATGTATAAAAACAATACATTAAATCCATTATTATCCAAACTTAATTATGTCCCATACATTTTAGGTTATAAAATAATCAGTTATGTGTGATTATGTTCAAAAGACCTGGTTATATAATATACATGTTAGCACCGTCCAGTACCTAATCAAGCAAAGGTCTCCCAACTTTTTTCGTACTGCACAAAGGAATTTAACAAATGCTGAATTCATTGGTAGATCTTCTGGATTTAGACAAGCAATCAAGGCTTGCCTACATGTCCTTACACCACATATATTAAACAATCTCTTGAGGATAGTTTTTCTTTCATTATCCAGATCTGGACAAAGACACATCAAATAAATAATGTTTTCTTGTCCCGATTTGCAAAGCCTACATAATTTGTCTTCTTTTGGTCTTTTACATGGTGGTAGGTGGCATAATCCTGGCAAATAACCAAATCTAGCGTTGATAAAGATTTGTTTATTTTTCTTAGACCATGATGTTTCCAGGTATTTTTGCACCTTTTTTCCTTTAAATCCATTTACGATCGGCCATGCATGGTTTCTTTTTATAAAGATGTCTTTATCCTTTATCAAGGAAAGATGGTTTTTAAGTTTGTTTATTGTTTTTTTGAAGCTCGCCTGTGCGATAGTGGTGTTCCAAATCGCTGTTATACCAAATTCTTCAACTGCTCTTTTTAAATAGGACAAAACATATAGATTTCTGTTATTTTTTATTTCTTGCCACAATAAGCGAGACATTTCGTTATCCTGATCATTTTTTATTCTATTGCATACTTTCAATATATGCCCTTTCCTTGCAAAAAGTTGATTGTTTAACCCAAACTCCAACCTCACCTGGGCTTGTGAGGCATTCTTTGGGAGAGAGAATAGAATTCCGTACGTTTTAGAGACGGCGGTATTAATGATCTCAGCGTTATTCCCATTGATTGCCTCGCTACCATAATTTAAAATTGGCAATAATTTTGCAGCAACTAATTTAAAAAATGGGTGATAAGACAGGTCTCCTATGGTTTTCTGAATAGTTCTAAATGCCCCAACAAGGGAGTTTGCTTTCCTTGTAATATCGAGTTTTGTAGCAAGAAGTTACCATTATCATTAAAATGACACCCAAGTATTTGTAAACAGCTACTTGTTCCAGTTCTTTGTTTTCCAAAAACCATTTATGTTTAACTTTAAGTCACACATTTTTTGTAATAACCATTATTTTGGTCTTAGCTTCATTTATTAGCATACCATTATCCTTTGAATACTTGAAAATACCATCAATTAATCGTTGCATTCCAACTTTGGTATGGCTTAGGAGTATAACGTCGTCTGCATACAACAGGTTTGATATCTGTTTATGCGCTAACCTTGGAGGGTGCGCGTTCATTTCACTTAACTCGGTAGTGAGATCTGCTAAAAATAAATTAAAAAGTGAGGGGGCCAAAACGCACTCTTGCTTAAGGCCATTAGATGTAGGAATTTAATTAGATAGTATGTTTCCCTCACCCGAGCCTCACCCTAACCCAAGTATCGGAGTGCAGAAGCCTAATCATCTTTAACAAGGTTTCCGGAATTCCTTGTTTATCAAGTTCATCCCACAGCAGGTCTCTATCAACACAGTCAAAAGCAGATTTGAAATCTACGAAATACAGATATAAAGGGTGTTTTGATAAAATTGCCTTATCAATTAATACTGATAATGTTAGTATGTTTGTAGTTGTTCCTAGGCCTTTAATAAGGCCTCTTTGATTTGGGGGCAATACCTGATTCTCCTTTGCCCAATCGGTTAAAATCTTCCATAGCAATCTGGTGAACAGTTTTGCATCCGTGTCTTGCAAGGTAATTAAGCGATAATTTTCCGGCAATTGCCAATTTCCTTTCTTATAAATAGGTGTTATTAGTGATTCTTTCCATGACTTCGGGTTTTGTCCACTCTGGACCACTTCACTGAAAACTTCCGCTAGGTAGGCAGACCAAAACTCTGGCGCTTCCTTATATAATGCAAAAGGAATACCGTTGGGACCGGGGGCCCCATCCTTTTGTTTCTTTATCAATCTTGCCACTTCAGATTTGGTTATATAAATTTCACAATCACCCTCCAGGTCAGCTTTAATTATTTTGTTGTTTTTTTAGAAACGTCACCCATTCTTCTTCAGACAAGTTAGATCCTATAGCAGATTTAGTTGGTCTGGCTAGACCATTAATCAATCTCCAGAACTCTCGTGAGTTTGTTAGGGTGCTTGCGTGAAAGATTTTTGTCCAAAGCTCTTGTCTGGCTTTATTTTTTTTCATTCCAAATTAATTGCCTTAGCGTGTAGTTTGTATTTCTTAGTAATACCTGTATTTCATCTTTGTGCGGCGACTTGATTAGTTGCTTCCTGAGTCTATTTCGTGTACATCTAATTTTCCTTACATTGTACAGGAGGAAGTTATTAGATTCGCTTGTTTCACTCTGGGGCGTTTTTTTTTCCTTTGTACACCAGTTGTTTTTTTGTTATAGTGCACGACTTCCTGCATGAATTTTTCCCATTGTTCCATTACTGTTGTCATTGTAGTTTCTTCAAAGCATTCATGAACAAGATTTTTTGCCTTAGCCATAATTCCATCCGCATTTTCGGGTTTCCATATTAATTTCCTATAATTCATAGTGCTGGTCTGGCCTTGGATTGTCAAATCGTTTTCCGAGTTTTTGCACAATAGCTTAATCTTAGTAATTTGTTGACTATGATCGCTATCCAAGACCTTATTCAAGCTGTAGGATATTATTTTGTTGAAAGTACATAGTGATGTTAATGTAAATTGTAATTTGATACTTGTATAGCGCACTACTCACCCGCAAGGGTCTCAAGCCGCTTGTACGAATACCACTGTGGAGCCCATCCTGGCTTTCCCTGTGAAGCGTCCACTCCTGGGCACCCCCAAGGTGGAGGCCAGGCATCCTTAGCATTGTGGGGGCCGTTGTGGAGATTAAGCAAGCTATTGCCCAGAGTTGCAGAGTGGGACTACATTATTGGAATAGGCACCGAGGCGAGAATGATCAGGTCCGTGGAATTATGAGCCCAAGACCCGCCAATACGGGGAATTGAACCATGGTCCCGGGCTAGACCGCTGCATCAGGGTCTGCCGCTCTAATCATTGAGCCACACTTCTACATTTCTTAATGTGTAATCAATGCGTGAATTACCACTACTTGAGTGAAATGAACAAGCAGGAGGACGGTCTGTTGAAAATCTACCGTTTAATATTCAGAGACCCAACGCTTCCATGTCCATTACAAAATTTCTCCCTATTCTATTTTGTTTATATTATGCTCTCTATTCCATTGTTGGTTCCGGAATTTCCCATTGATGGTTTTGGGACTGTATGAGATCATCCCGCACAAAGGGTATTAACAAGTTTATGTTAAAGTCTCCTGTTACAATATAGTCAGCCAACTGTTCCTCCAAGATTTGCTCTAATAGTAGATTGTTTATGGCAATACACGTCTCTTTCTTTAAGGTATGTTTTGGTGGTATGTATATATTAACTAGAATTAAAATGTTGTGCAGCCTACTTTCACCAGATTTATATCGTAATTTCACTGCAAGAAGATTTGGATTGTTCGTCTGTATTTGCTCATGTTCGGCTTTTAATTCAATCGATACGAATATTGCTAGACCACTACAGGGACGACCACATTTCTGGTGTTTGATTGCAGGTTCGAAATATCCCTTATAATGTTTTAACATGAATGGAGCCATTGCCCATGTTTCCTGCAATAGTACTATGTGGCTATATTTCGGTAATCCTTGTAACTGGGCATCAATACATTTTTAGGTCTCGGCTAAAGACACGCGGAAGCGCGTCTCCGCCGAGATCTTTTGTCAGCGAGTGTGCTTCCCAGGAGACACTCCTGGCCGCGCGCAGGCGTTTCTACACTGGCACGCGCATAAGTACGAGCGCTGCGCGAAGCTCCCACACAACACACGCATGCGCATACATAGAAACACACACAGAAGCGCACACGCACGCACATACATACAGAACCCCCCACTCATATACACACACACGCGCGCACACACACACACACGCGCGTGCACCGGCCCCTCCCTCCCCCTCCCCCTGCCCCTCCCCCTCCCCTTAAACTTACTGTGGCAATCTGGGGGACTCCGCTCTCCGCACGGGCAGGGATAGTTGACGCTGCGGCTCTTGGTAGCTCCTTTACCGGGACTCCCTCTTGGTCAAGGGAGCCCCGCAACACGTGTGCAACGTTCTGTTGTCGGCCCCGGGGCTCTCCACACTCGCAGGAGCCCCGGGCCGCTCGACGCATTTCCTTCGCCTGCCTCCTCTTCCGGTCCGGACGCGGCTCCGCCCCCGTCACGGGCGACCTTGCCTGACTTCCGGTGCGGCCGCGGCGGAATTCCGGGGGCAGTGGGAGTTACTCCACCTGGCTGTGGAGCGGGCGCCTTGTTGGATCATTAATAATTACAACAACAATAAAACTAATAGAAACAGAGAGAAGAGGCTGATGAGACTCGGAGTTGCAGGCGGACTTTTGCCTGTTGCTTCTCTCCAGGACTCTGTTAGACTTTGAAACTGATGCTCTGTGTCATCCTCTGCCAGCCCGCTCTGTGCCAAGGAGCAGCCCGGGCAGCTAGCCACGATGATTCTTTGCTAGCCCAATAGAAGATACCCCCCAATTGGTGGCTTTTGACTCTCGAGAGGATTTGTGGCCCCCGGACGCCAAAGATGCTGAATTCCAAGAAGGTCCCGACCCCGGTGGCGCTGGTCATGTCACCGCGGATCTCTCTGCGGACCTCCCCGCTCAGCTCCCCCCGCCACTCTCCCCTCAACTCCCCCCGCCACTCGCCCCGCAACTCGCCGCTGAACTCGCCCCGCAACTCGCCGCTGCTTTTGAATCGGAGCAGCCGGGTGCAGCGGCGGTTCACCCTGGCACACCCCCTGAGGTAAGGGCAGCGCGGCCGCCGTGGCGCGCGCAGGGCACGCGGAGGGGGTGCCCGCCCGGGGACAGTGCCCCGGGAGGGTGTGTTTGGGTAGCTGCACCTGTCCTCCCAGTGTGGTTGGGACTGCACGTGCTGTGTGTGCGTTGTTAGCAACACGTCTGTGCTTTCTATGTAGTTAGCCCTAGACATGCGGCATGGATGTGGTTAGTCTTGGGACTGCGGTATGCATTTGGCACTGTTTGCAGTGTAGCTGTGGTAACGGTGTGCCCCGTACTGCATCTGTGGCATGTGTGTGAGTAGCAGTGCACCTGTGGCGTGTATGTGATTAGCAGTGCACCTGTGGAATGTGTGTGTGGTTTGCAGTGCACCTGTGGTTTTTGTGATAACAGTGTGGTAAGAACAGTGTATGTGGCACGTGTGTGTCTTGGCGCTCTTGTCATGCCGGGGTGGTGAACAGGTCACCGGTGCCGTGCAGCTGGCAGGGCCCTCGTGGTGGCGGGGTGGCTAGCAGTGCACCCTTCGTGTAGTTTGTATTTCACCTGTGAAAGGTGCGCAGTTAGCACCGCTATTTAGAATCATGTGTGTAGTTTGTGTTGAACCTGTGATAGGTGTTTGTTTAGTAGTGCCCCCCCGCGTGTGTCCTGTTAGAAGTGCACCTGGGTATCTGTGTGAGCAGCAGTGCTCCTGTGGAGTAGTGTGGCTCACTGGTTAGAGGCGGCAGACCCGAGAGCAGAGGACGGCCCGGGACCAGGGTTCGATTCCCGACGCGGCAGGTTTCTGGACCAGGGTCAGCGGACTCGATAATTCTCTCGCCTCAGTGCCCACTCTGATCAGCGATCACACTCGGCAACTCTGGGTACTAGCTTGCCTCATCTTCACTAACGGCCCCACCAGACCGCCGGGGATGCCTGGTCTCACCCTGGAGATACCCATTAAGGGACCATCTCTCAGGGAAGCCAGGAAGGGTTTCGCAGCGGTCGAAGCGCGGAGGTACCCCTTCGGGAGTGATTCCTGCGCTATATAAGCACACAATTAATTAATATAAGTAAGGTTAGCAACACGCCTGTAGCATGTGGGTGCTAAGCAGCGTATGCGCGATACTGTTTTATGTGTTGTTAGGAACAGCCATGTGGTATGTTTGTAGGCAGAAATGCCTATTTTTTGTGCGTGTTGCGGCACTGCACTTGTGGTACGTGTATGTGTGTGGCTAGCACAACATCTGTGACGTGTGTGGTTGTCACTGCACCTGCTGTGTGTGAGCCCAGCAAGGCATCTGTGACGTGTGTGATTGGCTCTGTATTTGTGACGTGTGTGGTTGTCACTGCACCTGCTGTGTGTGAGGCCAGCAAGGCATCTGTGACGTGTGTGGTTGGCACTACATCTGTGACGTGTGTGGTTGACACCGCACCTGCTGTGAGTGAGTCCAGCAAGGCACCTGTGACGTGTGTGGTTGGCACTGCACCTGCGGTGTGTGTGCTCCAAGTAAGGCAACGATCCTGTGTGCGGTTGGCACTGCATCTGCTGTGAGTGAGTCCAGCAAGGCACCTGTGACGTGTATGATTGGCTGTGCATTTGTGACGTGTGTGGTTGGCACTGCACCTGTGACGTTTGTGGTTGGCACTGCATCTGTGACGTGTGTGGTTGGCACTGCACCTGTGACGTGTGTGGTTGGCACTGCATCTGTGACGTGTGTGGTTGGCACTGCACCTGTGACGTGTGTGGTTGGCACTGCAACTGTGACGTGAGAGGCCAGCAAGGCACCTGTGACGTGTGTAATTGGCTCCCCATTCGTGACGTGTGTGGTTGGCACTGCACCTGTGACGTGTGCAGTTGGCACTGCACCTGCGGTGTGTGTGCGCCAAGTAAGGCAACGATCCTGTGTGCGGTTGGCACTGCACCTGGAGTTTGTGTGGCTAGTAATTTAACTGCGTCTCCGCCGAGATATTTTGTCAGCGAGTGTGCTTCCCAGGAGACACTCCTGGCCACGCGCAGGCGTTTCTACACTGGCACGCGCATAAGTACGAGCGCTGCGCGAAGCTCCCACACAACACACGCATGCGCATACATAGAAACACACACAGAAGCGCACACGCACGCACATACATACAGAACCCCCCCACTCATATATACACACACACACACACACACACACACACACACACACACGTGCACCGCCCCCCCTCTCCCCCCTCCCCTTTAACTTACTGTGGCAATCTGGGGGACTCCGCCCTCCGCACGGGCAGGGATAGTTGACGCTGCAGCTTTTGTAAACACTGCTGTTTTCCAAGAAATTGCAGGACAGAATAATTCTCTCCTAAAACGTAAACTTACAGTGCAGAGTAGTGAGTGCAGAGTGTGCAAAGTGCAGAGTGTGCAAAGTGCAGAGTGTGCAAAGTGCAGAGTAGTGAGTGCAGAGTAGTGAGTGCAGAGTAGTGAGTGCAGAGTAGTGAGTGCAGAGTAGTGAGTGCAGAGTAGTGAGTAGTGAGTGCAGAGTAGTGAGTGCAGAGTAGTGAGTGCAGAGTGAGTGTGCAAAGTGCAGAGTAGTGAGTTCAGAGTGCAGAGTAGTGAGTTCATAGTGCAGAGTAGTGAGTGCAGAGTGCAGAGTAGTGAGTGCAGAGTGAGTGTGCAAAGTGCAGAGTAGTGAGTGCAGAGTAGTGAGTGCAGAGTAGTGAGTGCAGAGTAGTGAGTGCAGAGTAGTGAGTGCAGAGTAGTGAGTGCAGAGTGAGTGTGCAGAATGCAGAGTAGTGAGTGCAGAGTAGTGAGTGCAGAGTAGTGAGTGCAGAGTAGTGAGTGCAGAGTGAGTGTGCAGAATGCAGAATAGTGAGTGCAGAGTAGTGAGTGCAGAGTAGTGAGTGCAGAGTAGTGAGTGCAGAGTAGTGAGTGCACAGTAGTGAGTGCACAGTAGTGAGTGCACAGTAGTGAGTGCACAGTAGTGAGTGCAGAGAGAGTGTGCAGAGCAGTGAGTGCAGGTGCAGAGTGGTGTGTGCTGTTGAGTGCAGAGTGCTGTGTATTGGCAATGTAAATGACAATGCCATTTATTTATGATTTAAAGAAAAAAAAAGAAATGTCATGAGCAATGCCAATAGCTCTACCTTTAATGATGCCGAGACCATTGCATTGCAAATGCTTGTTTACAAATCCCATTTAAATTCCATGAGCAAATCTTTATTGTAGACGTGGCCATACTCAGTTTATGTATTCCTGCTTCTGATGAAATTTGTCAGTGCTCTTTATTACCGTGCAGGGATGTCATAATCCATTTTTCATTTACCTCATTTATGGCCTCTATCTTTGATATTTTGGACCATTTTTTTCCTTCAATGTTTGTTTTTGCAAGAGGATTTTTTAATATCGAAAAGACAGAGTCCATTTTTTCCGAATATCCTTTTTTTGAAGGACTTCTTTTTTCCAAAAAAGGTGTTGGATAGACCTTTGGAGGTAGTTGACCGATTAATATCCCCAATAAAGAAAGATTCTCAGCTCTTTTAGGATTGAATCCGCTATAGACTCTCTGGCCACTGTTACAACCGTTAGTGGAAGTCTTCCTTCAGGGTTAGGCTGAAAACATATACATTCAATATCTTCAGATGTTATTCTTTCAGGCGTTGTTATAGTTTTCATTAGTCAGAGGATATTTCCTCTATTTAGGATATTGTGTGTTCTTTTCGATTCGAAAGAGGTTTAAAGACAAGTTGTATAGCCTATTTTGTTGAGTCTTTATTTCATTATTTTTATCCTCAGATCTTCCACATTCCACATAAGTAATCTGCCTGTTCTGAACCCTTCTTTCAATTACTAGATTGTCTTGGGTCATATCATCAAATGTTTCTTTTGATTTCCAAGAGTTAATCTTAGAACTTTCAGCGCCCAGATCATTCTGAGCCGAAAGATCTTTTTTTTTAATAGAATTTCTTACAAGGCCGGTGAAATAGTTTCGTCTAACTCTTAACGTTTGAATTGATGGACATATATACTTTTGTGTATCATTCTCATTGGGAACTGTTCTTTTGGGATCCGATATAGGTAACACTTCATTGGTTATTCTTTTAGTTTCTCCGTGTCGAATATCGGAAGTAGTGAGATGTTTTATTGCACAACCATTTCCATTGATTTTACGTTTTTCTTCTTTTTTGTGGACCATATTTAATTCAACTTATGAAACACTAGATATTTGGTTGAGGGTTTCAGTAAGTACACTAGTATTTATTTCGGCCAGTTTCTGTTTGCAACAAACAACAGTTGGTTTTGAAAAAATATCATAATATTTTTCTTTTCCTTCACTGGGTTTTGTTGTTTTAGTATATTATCTTGATGTGTTGTTGTCCTACTTCTTTTTTATTGACCATTAAGTCTAGTGAGTTATCTATTATTGGTCCTCTTTCTTTTTTAGATGTGTCCAAAATTTTAGTTTGCAGAGAGCTTTTCCTTTTTGCCTTATTTCTTGCTTTACGCAGTTTCTTCCTTTTGTCTTTTTGTTTTTTCAAAAGCTAGTGAGTCGTCCTCTTTTGTTCCCTCTTTATTCAGTTCTTGTGGTTGCGTCGCCGATATCCGTTTTTTCAATTGGTCCAGAGTTGCTACTAGTGTAGATTCCTTTGTGGTAAACTGCTTTTTGTCCTCCTTACAATGCTCCTTTTTTCTTATACAGGCAATATCCTTAACATCCTCCAAGATTGTGTTCACAACCTCTGGTATTGTAACTGTTTTTTTTATTATTGAAGCGCATGTGCACTCGATATAACTTGGCACTGCTTCCCTTTGTGCTTTCGTTATTAGTTTATTCAACTCAGCCAATTTATTCTAGATTCCGGCGACTGCATTGGCCATAACTCCCAATATATCAATTTGGATGTCCATTTTATTTGACTGTGCTGCTAGTGCTTCAAGGGTTAATACTGATGTTTGATAGTGTATATCCCACATTGTTCCTGCACCCTGTTTATCTTGTTCTTTTGTTTTTTTTATTCAAGTTTGTTTCCTTAAAACTTGACAGGATATTAATTTCATCATGTTCACTTTATTTATAAGTACGGCTGCATGTTTTGACGTTTGGACACTGATTTTGGCAATTACAAGTTCATCTACAGATGCATGTTGTTCATTATTTCCTGTAATGTTATTTGTATTAAATTAAGTCTTTAATTGATTTATAATCGCCTGTTGCAATTGTTCCTGGTTTCCGTTGCTTTGTGCTATTTTATTTTCTCCACCAGCTTTTGTTTGCAAAGTTTTGCCATATTACAAATGGGTTGCTCCATTAAGTTCTATATGTTGTTTTCCCGGTATATGGTCAATTTTGTCCTCCTCATTGACCTGTTGGTACTCTGTTTTGGGAGCCAATAGTTGATCATTGACTATGTTGTCCTTCTTTTCCCTAATGTCGACTTTGACTTCTAATGGGAACGGAACTCCTTCCTTGGATATATTCTTAATGGATTCTAGTTGGTTACATTCCTTTGTTCTTTCTACCATCCTGTTGTTACCCAACTCTCTACATTTCGTTTGTGAAAATATTCGGTAGAAAGGATTTACTAACTGTAGTAAATCCATTTCCTCAGTGTGTTCCTTATTTTGCCATTCACAATCTCTCGCTTGCTGATCTATAATCTGGTCTGAAGCCCAAGCAACCCTAACTTCATCATTTAACTCTAAGTGCTCTTTTTATTCTGTTTGTTGGTTTAATTGGGGACTGTAAAGGTTTCAATTCTGGTTCTAATTGCATTGACATGAGTGCCGTGGCTGGATCTCTCATGAAATCGAACTTCTGTGCAATTTTTGTAGATCTTTCAAACATCCTAGCTATTGGTGAGATTAGTGTCTGACTCACCCCCTTGGTCTGAGCTTTAGCATTTTTTTGTACGTTGGATGCTTCCTTTTTTCAGGCGCGTTTTTTTGGAGTACCCGCAGTTCTTTCATTACCCAAACGCATTTCTGGTGGCTGTCTTACCTACTTACTTAATCAACTATTAAACGTTAGGTTTCTTTGTGCCACAATATAAGAGGTGTTTTGCGGGGTAGGTAGCACAAAGTCAGGTTATAGATTATATGAGAATTCACAGGGATTGCCCTTCTTAGGTGCACTTGTAAGTGCTATGGGTGCCCTTATGGATGCTATAGCTGAGCTTGCTGCTTAATTTACTGACTATTTCTCTGAGCTGGAGATCAAAAGGGCATCTCGCTCACCACCCTCTTAGGCACACTCGCAGCACCCGCACTCACACCCGTGGCACCCGCACCTGCACGACTGGTGGTACTTACAGTTTCCCCACCAGGATTCCCGTGATTAGGGCTCACTGTGCCTAGTCCCACATGTATCCACTTGAGTGCACGGTGTGCTTAGACCGTCATGCAGGGGACCAGCGTGCAGGGATTCCAGGTACCAGGTACCAAGTGCCAGGTACCGGAACCAAAACCGGTGCCTCCTTCTCAACTCCTTCACAATCCCTCACAGCTCAGCACAGCAGAGCACAGCAACCAGGACGGAACAAGAGTGGAACCTCTCCTTCTCAACTCTCAGGCTCTCACTCACGGTACTCGTCGTGGTTTTTCCACTCTCCTCTATCTCCACCTTTCAACGCCTCCGTGGGACTTGCCACAGCTTCTCCGCTGTTTTTTGGCAGCTCGTGGCCCTCGTGATATCCTCAGGGCGCACGCGGTACTCTGAACACCCGCGTTGCAGCTCCCCCACTGTGGCTACTGTATTAGGCTCTATTCAGTTCTATTCTGCCGTTATTGGTTGTTGGTCTTGTGGCGCTTTCAGTGCTCTCTGCACCCGTGGCTGAGCAGATTAAGCAGTTTAACGGATTAACGGCCCAGCCTGCAGTGCTTTGACCCTCTGGCGGAGCCAGAGCCGCTAGATCCACCGCCTTTCCCCTCTCTGACTCGCTCGCTGGTTCTGCTGCTGCTGCTCTCTGCCGCTCCCCATGCAGGGTCAGCAGTCGCAGCACTCATCAGCGGTGGAAGGCAGCAATGGCAGAAGCAAGGCAGGCCCCCCCAAGGGGCGCCTACAGCCACCAAAGCAGTGACACCCCTCTCACGTGGCCCAACCGCCAGCAGCACAGCAAGGTAAGGTAAGGGAGGGGGGGCGGCTCCCAACTCCTGGTGACGGCGACTCCCCGCTGCTTCCCGCTCTCCGTCCGCTCACCGTTCCGACAACGGCTTCTCTGTGGCTCTCTGCGGCTCTCTACGGGTGCTGACAGCTCTCCACAGACGCCTCGCCTCTCCGCCAACAGCGAGGAGCTCCTCCACTCCAGCAGCACTCCAGCAGCCGTTCCTGCAGCCGCTGCAGTGATCAAACAGTCTCCACCTGCGAGCTCTGTGCTTCGCTCCAACTAGCAATCACGCTAGATTCCTTCCTCAGCCCGCCTTTGCCTTTCGAGTTGAGATTACTAGTAAACCCGGTAAGGATTACTTTTGTGGTTCAGTACTGGGCTGCAAGGTACAGTACTGGCTTCTTGCCTGCTTGCAGGTGAGTACTTCGGAATTCGGACTTCGGCTGATTTTATATGAATATTTGCAGATTTCAAAAATTCACACTTTGAACATTTTCGTGTTAAAATGGGTCAATGTTATCCAATGGCAGGTAAGTGAGTTACCGGTTTCCAGGTGCGTACTTGGCTGGTGAGGTTAAAGTTCCGGGTATAGACTCAGGGGTCCACCAGGGTCAAGTAAATACAGTTGGTTCCGCCCCAGCAGCGCAGGGCCGACCGGGTGCAGAGGTAGGTAGGCCCAATGATATCCAATGAGGGAACGGGGGCCTTCGGTTGGTAGCTGCTGGCTAGCAGGCCACATGGCTGTGGGAGCTGGGCTCCTGGTCACTTGCTCAGGGCAAGGGGGGAAAGTAGGGTAGAACAAAGGTGGCACAGCCAGAGGCACTTGGGCGGCTGGGTGCAGGGTGCTCTTGAGCCGTTGGACGCTCAATGTTATCTAATGGGAAAGGTAAAAAAGGAGCAAAGGCTGCAGGCTCGGGGACGGGGACTCTCCAGGGGCGACCAGCACTTCGAGAGGTAAGTTGGGATCTTGGAGCTCAGGTAGGTACCCCAAAGGGCGACGGGTGCAGGGGTGTCTTTAAGTGTCGGAAAAGCTTACCCTCGGCTGGTCGCGGTTGGGGTGGCCCCTGGTTCTGAGTCTGCAGGCGGCGGCTGGTTCGTCGAGGAGGGTCTTTGGGCACTGGACTTCTGGTCCCAGTTGCCGGGGGGACGTCCTCGTTCGGTTGGGCCTGTCCGGGCTCGGCGGGTGCAGAGTGGGCTGGTTCGGAGCTTCCTGGTTGGCACCAGGTGGGTTGTTGCAGCAGAGCCTCTGCTGATGGGAGTCCCAGTCTTTAAGAGGGTCCAAGGTAGGCAGGTCCTCCGGGTGTCCCATGATTGCTGTCCGCAGGAGTCGCCGGGAATAGGGAGGAGCAGATTCCAGGATCGATAGGCCGGTAGGGCTGGGGCCAAGTCAGTGGTTGTCGTCCTGTTGTTAGCAGCAGCACGGCGGGTGGTCTTCTTCTTGATCCTCTTTCTTCTTTTCGTATCCGGATCTGAGGGAGGAAGGTTCAGGGAGCCCCTAAATACTGAATTTAGGGGTGTTACAGGTAGGGCAAGGACAGGGACCAATGGGTCCCTGTCCTGGGGTGAGTACACCCCCTAGCTTGCTCCTCTCCTGTGGGAGGGGGCAGGAGCCTAGCTGGGATTGGGCAGGGCTCCCCATCTACAAGATGGCCGGAGCCCAGGGTCGTGCTTCACCTCGTCTCCCCCACCTGAGGGGTGGGGTTGGCACAGGCTGGCACACCCCCCTTCCTAATGTCGTTTTTTCCGCCAGTCTTCCCAGCAGAGTGGAGGTTAGAACTGGTGGGGGCCAGTTGCTGGGTACAGCAAATGGTCTGGAGAAGCTCACAGAGGCGTCATTCCTTTGAAGCTTCCCCCCTGCCCATCCTGGGGGAGGAGACCTAGCACCTCGCCCAGGATGTGCATTGTTGCAGGCCCAGGAGAGCGGGGTCTCTCCACCCAGGGGTCCAGCAACATGTCTGCTGTGTGGCAGCCTCTGCAGCCACTCAGCCCAGGCGTGGATTGTAGGTTAGGATTTCAGAGGGCATCTCTAAGATGCCCTCTGGTGCATTTTACATTAAATCCCACACTGGCACCAGTGTGGGTTTAATGTGCTGAGACGTTTGGTACAAAACTTGTCAGTCTTCAGTGTAGCCATTATGGTGTTGGGGAGTTCGTAATGACAATCTCCCAGCAACATATACTCTTAATGGCATCACTGCACTTACAGTGCACAGGAATGGCCCTGGGTACTGTAGGGGCACAGGGCTCATGCACCTTTGCCCACACCTCTGGCATAGGGCACCCTGCTAGAGGGGTGACTGAAGTATGCCAGGGCAGTGGGTTCTGTGGGTATGGCACGCAAGGATGTGTGCCATGTTGACTCTTGGTTTAGTTCTGTACTTAGGCACTCAGCCTGCAAAGGCATTGTGTGGGTGCCAGGGTACAGGGCCCCTGAGGGTGGCACAATAAGTGCTGCAGCCCTCAGGGGTCTTTTCTGGTCACCATGCCCTGGGTACCCAGGGTACCATTTACTAGGGGCTGACAGGTGGCCAGAGATGCCAATTGGGTTTTTAGTTTCAGCACAGTTTTAGGGAAGGAACACAGGCCCTGGGTGCCTGGTTGGCAGGAACCTAGGGCACACTCAGTCAAAGCACATCAGCAGTTCAGAAAAAAGTGGGGGCATACCAAGGCAAGAAAGATGGCACTTTCTCACATACGGCCATAGTGTTATGGTACTTGCTAGAATTCATAGCCGTAACACAGGTATTCAACAAGAGGTCATGAGTGAGGCTAGGATCTCAGTGGTGGGAGACTTGTATCGGAGTGGTTTACCGACCATGTTTCCAACATTGAGCGAAGATACAGGAATGCTGGCCGGAAAATTTATGGCATGTGCGGAGTTGACAAGGGCTGCCAGGATTGCATGGGGTGCTGAGGACAGAATGATCTGACATGCTTACGATCATCCATGACTAAGACTTCTACAGACCAGCTGTTACTATCCTATATGTGACTCTGGCACCCTCTTTTTACACTGATATCTCCTCAGTTAAAACACAATGGGAACATTACCTTGGTAGGGTGATCCCGGACCCTAACTGGATTAGTCCTCTGGGCTACCACAAAATAGAGACCTGAAACCAGAGATTTGAATTTACTCGGATTAACTACCTACTTCAAATATACCTTTTACGACAGAGTGAGTGGATAAGATATTCCCAGGAGCGCAAGATCTTTGCCCTGGATGTCGACACCCACTGGTGTATTTCTACCACAAGGTATGGACCTGCGGGCAGATTCAGATATGTTGGTCCACGTTACTCTAAATCACTGGGTAAATTCCTGAAAAAATTATTGTAACTGATCCCTCACTGCACTTGTTGGGAATTATAAGAGGCACCAAATAGACAAAATATAAATGTTTCTTTGCTAAGCGGAATATTGTGATGGGGTGGATGGCCAGAACAACGCCCTCCACTTTGTAATGACTGGAAAATGTCCACAAGTGAATGATGGTGGAAGCGGCCGCCATCTGTGCAGTGGTGGGCTGGGGAGTAGGGTTCTGTAATAATGGCGAACAGAGAGGGTTTCCTGGTGGCAACGTAGGGCAAGTATGATGAATTGTCGCCATAGACAGCAAGGTTAATATCAGGAACAGACAACAGGAGATATACCCCTCAGGCGAGGGAATGAAGTAGGGATCTGAATACTGGGTTGTTGACGAGTGACACTTTGAGGAACTTTGGTACCTACAGTATCACAACTACGTACATTGGATGCATAAGTTCTACTTGCAGTTATACTCTGAGTGTGGGGAGGCAGTTGGAGTTGCAGGTAGTTAACCCCTTCCATGCTCATGACGAGCTCAGCTCGTCATAAGGCACAGTGGAGCTGTGCTCCTGACAAACTGAGCTCGTCATGATCATGTCCACTGACATTAGGGCCCAGCACAGCAGGGTAATCTCCCTAGCAGCCAAGGTGTTAATTACTATTGTTGATAACTATTTCAAGCATGTACTATGGGCCGTAGGCTAATCATTCGATACACAGTACTGTTTATATGCTGTACAGGAAAGAGCAATTTACAAAAACAAAATGGCATAAACGAAATGTTTGCGGTTTTCACCTTGGCCAAGATTGTTGTGGTTTTAAGATCTGCATGATACATGCTACAACTTTCTCATCCTGCGTATTTCACTGTTCTTATATGTTCAAGGCATATGAGCTGCAGATTGCACACTGTGCACACTGTGCATAGATCGCCACCTAATGTTGGGCCCGGGTGTTTGCAGTTTGTTTTTGTCCTGAAAAGTTATTTGGAAGTCATGAGATAGGTGACTCCTCCTTTGGACCACATTGCGCATGGGCATCGGCTCCATCCCCAGATTGTATTTTTTCGCCATCTGGCTCGGATGTGTTTCCTGCGCTCCGGTTAGGAACTGAATTTCCTTCGGCGCGCAATCCTCACCCAGTTCGTCGGTATAGTAGAGTACCAGCTCCGCAGACGCCGAAGACTCCGACGTCGAGGAAGTCACTCCAGCTCAACAGGTCGGAAGTAAGATCGTCGACCCCAACACTTCCTCGACACCGTCCAAAAAGGCTTCGGGCACACCCTCACCTTCGGGCCCGGGTGCACACCGAGAGACTGCTTCCCACGCCCCGCCTTTGGGCCCGGCAAAGAAGCCCATAAAGCCTTCAGGCAGCTCGGGCTCGACCCAGCCTATCCACGGTGCCGATCCTACACCGACACCAAAGACCTTTAATTCCTGCTAAATAGATGGATCCAAAGTCTAAGTCATGACACATGGACAAAGCGAGATGCCATCTGAGAATGAAAGATGTGAATTAGAAAATGTTCACTGTGGGAGTGGTACATGCATAGACAATCTCATCAGATCTGGTGGAAACAAACACGGAAAATGATTTGGAAAGGCTAAGAATAATAATAAGAAAATGAGTGTAAAGTCTGAGACAGGTGAGCTAGTTCCGAGACTCATGCTAAATCTAGAGTTGGGTGCAGTTTTTCATATCCCTGATTGCATGCCTTAAGTTAAGCAAAATTTGTGTCTGGCCAATGTAAACCCATAACAGTGCTGTACTGGTATGTCCCGATGGTGATTTTTACACCCATAAAAATCCTAGGACCAAGAATGAGCACATATATAGAGCATGGATGAGAAAATTAGCCACTGAATTGTGCAAACTTGATTAGTATTTTCAACCTTATCTGTGATAATATTGTATACTGCTACAATACCATCAGTCACACTCAATGGAAGATGATGGTCCGCAGTAGCCAGACTAACAAATTAGGCCTCAAAGATACATATAATAATTTTCGAGAACCCAGGCTTATCCTCTGTGCAGCCTTTCATAAATCAGCTGCAAAAAAACGAATTCAACACCAAACAAATATTTGTTGTAGAATCTGGGGCATGAAATAGGGTTAAAAAGGGGAGCACTGAGCTTGTACCAAAATGTGTTCACCACAAGGAAAATGCTACTTACCAGTATGTATCTGTTCTTGGCATGTAGAGCTGCAGAGTTGCATACTGTGCATAGATCGCCACCTAGTGTTGGGCCCGGATGTTTGCAGTTTGTTTTTGTCCTGAAAGTTGTTTGGAAGTCATGAGATAGGTGACTCCTCCTTTGGACCACATTGCGCATGGGCATCGGCTCCATCCCCAGATTGTATTTTTCCGCCATCTGGCTCGGATGTATTTCCTGCGCTCCGGTT
The DNA here is from genome assembly GCF_964263255.1 of Lissotriton vulgaris. Classification (NCBI taxonomy): domain Eukaryota; kingdom Metazoa; phylum Chordata; class Amphibia; order Caudata; family Salamandridae; genus Lissotriton; species Lissotriton vulgaris. Next base: position 404,754,853 of record NC_141687.1, read on the forward strand.
AGGAACCGAATTTCCTTTCAATCAATCAATCAATCATGGAATTTATATCGCTCACTACTCACCCGGAAGGGTCTCAAGGCGCTAGGGGGAGGGGGGTCTGCAACTGCTCGAAAAGCCAGGTCTTGAGCTGTTTCCTGAAGGCGAGGTGGTCCTGGGTTAGCCGCAGGCGGACGGGCAGGGAGTTCCATGTCTTAGCCGCCAGGTAGGAGAAGGATCTTCCTCCGGCGGTGGCTCTCTGGATGCGAGGGACGACGGCGAGGGCGAGGTTCGCGGATCGTAGCAGGCGGGTGGGCGTGTAGAAGGTCAGGCGGCTGTTGAGGTACTTTGGGCCTAGGTCGTGGAGGGATTTGTGTGCGTGGGTGAGGAGTCTGAACGTGATCCTCTTGTTGACAGGGAGCCAGTGCAGGTCTCTCAGGTGGCTCGAGATGTGGCTGCGACAGGGGACGTCCAGGATGAGTCGGGCGGAGGCGTTCTGGATATGCTGAAGTCTTTTCTGTAGCTTGGCTGTTGTACCGGCGTAGAGGGTGTTTCCGTAGTCTAGTCTGCTGGTGACGAGGGCCTGGGTGACAGTCTTCCTGGTCTCGGTCGGGATCCATCGGAAGATCTTGCGGAGCATGCGGAGGTTGTGGAAGCAGGATGAGGAGACGGCGTTGACTTGTCTAGTCATCGAAAGGATGGAGTCCAGGATGACGCCCAAGTTGCGTGCGTGGTACGTTGGCTTGGGTGCGGTGCCTAGGGCCGGGGGCCACCAGTAGTCGTCCCATGCGGAGGGCGACGGTCCCAGGATGAGGACTTCTGTCTTGTCCGTGTTCAACTTCAGGCGGCTAATGTTCATCCACTCGGCGAAGTCTTCCATCCCTTCGTGTAGGCTGGCTTTGGCGGTGTCGGGGTCTCTGGTGAGGGAGAGAATCAGCTGGGTGTCATCGGCGTAGGAAATGACGTTGAGGTTGTGTTGGCGTGCGACGGCAGCGAGGGGTTTCATGTAGATGTTGAAGAGAGTAGGGCTGAGCGACGATCCTTCCGGGACGCCGCAGATGACTTTAGTGGCCTCAGATCGGAACGGGGGGAGGCGTACTGTACTCTCTGTGTTCTGCCGGAAAGGTATGAGATGATCCATTCCAGAGCCTTCCCCTGGATGCCGGTGTCGTTGAGGCGTTGGACTAGGGTGCGGTGGCAGACAGTGTCAAATGCTGCGGAGAGGTCAAGGAGGATGAGTGCCGCTGTTTCACCGTTGTCGAGCAGGGCTCGGATGTCGTCGGTGGCTGCGATGAGGGCAGTCTCGGTGCTGTGGTTGGCTCTGAATCCGGACTGCGATGGGTCGAGGGATCCGTTCGTCTCGAGGGGTCCTTTGGCGCGCAATCCTCACCCAGTTCGTCGGCATAGTAGAGTACCAGCTCCTCAGATGCCGAAGACTCCGACGTCGAGGAAGTCACTCCAGCTCAACAGGCCGGAAGTAAGATCGTCAACCCCAACCCTTCCTCGACACCCTCCAAAAAGGCTTCAGGCACTCCCTCACCTTCGGGCCCGGGTGCACACCGAGAGACTGCTTCCCACGCCCCACCTTTGGGCCTGGCAAAGAAGCCCATAAAGCCTTCAGGCTGCTCGGGCTCGACCCAGCCTATCCACGGTGCCGATCCTACACCGACACCATAGAAAAAGCCATCTTCGTCAACCACGCCGACCGTTGCTCTGACACTGAAGCACACAGCACCGAAGACTGGCAGCGGCTCATCGATGCCGAAACCGCATTTGGAGCCAACTAAAAAACTACCTAAAGCTCCAGATTCACACGCTTCGGAACCAAAAAAAGACCCGGAACCGAAGAAACGGCACACTTCCAAACCGAAATCAGCTACCGACTCGGTGCCGAAAATACCTACGGAGCCGAAAACCTCGACACCAAAGGATCTGCCCTGTTCAGAGGAACTTTTCACACCTGATCCTAACCAAAAAACTCTTGTCAAGGATCCTAAGACTGATCAATTGACTCTCAGTTCCAAAAAGAGACCACTTAATGCACCAGCACCTCCTCCTCCTCCAAAGAAGAGAGACATTGCAACCTCTCCATTAAGAGTGCCTTCTCCTCCACCTCCCCATACAGTTCCCCCTCCTACACCTACTCAACCTCACCATTCACCTACACCATCCCCTGATCCCCAAGATTATGTGGACACAGACTCTGATGACACAGATGGAGGTGCACATGACCCAGCAGGGACCAATAGGCCCCCTCAGTCACCTAACCCATGGGATGATTACAACACCCCTGATGTGCCTTATGTCCCACAAGACAACATATACACTTCTAGACCATCACCACCAGAGGACACTATAGGTTTTAACCTACTAGTACAAAGAGCTGCCCAATATCAATCGGTGGACTTACATACAGATGCGGTCGAGGAAGATTTCCTACTGGACATTTTTCATAACACACAAAGGTCTACTGCCATTTTACCAATGCTTAAGGGTGTAATCAAACATGCAACAGAGGTTTTTAAAGACCCCGTCAGGGCTAGGGTCCTCAATCCTCGAATTGAGAAAAAATATAAAGCTGCCCCTACATATCCAGTCTATATTAAAGGTCCAGCACCATTAAACTCTTCAGTAGTGTCTAATGCACGTAAACGTGCTAATTCTCAGACATCAGGTGAGACCTCACCACCAGACAAGGAATCCAAGCTACTTGACGCCTCAGGCAAAAGAACAGTGTCTCAAGCAGCTTATATCTGGCGCATCGCCAACACCCAAGCGTTGCTGGCCAGGCCATATGACAAAGCTCATTATGATGAACTAGAGTCCATAATGCAGCATCTACCTGACAAATACAAAAATAGGACCAATGAACTTATACAGGAAGGTAAAAATATTACCAACACTTCCATTCGCTGTGCCCTAGATGCGGCAGATACTGCCTCAAGAGCAATTAATACCAGCACCCTCCTACGTAGACATGCTTGCCTACGTATCTCAGGTTTTAAACCTGAGGTACAAAACTCCATCCTTAATCAGCCATTTGATGAGACACATTTATTTGGCCCAAATGTTGACGTGTCTTTAGAAAAGATGAAAAAAGCACCGATACAGAAAAATCTATGGGAGCCTTGCAACAGCAAGCTCCCAGGCGTTCTTTTCATCGCTCATCATACAGAGGCAACACTAGAGGCTACTCCTCCGAAAGTCCCTTCACCTCTTACAAAACCCCTAGCCAATCCACATTCACTAAGGGCTACCAAAGAGGGGGTTACAGGCGTAACAACAACAAAGGCAGAGGCAAAACCAACAACTCCCGCTCTGCCTCTACCCCTACCCAATGACTTTCTTCCCCTTCTCCCCCAACATTCCACTCCTGTGGGGGGAAGACTCCAACAATTCCTTCCTGCCTGGACCATCATCACATCAGACAGGTGTTTGCGACAAATTTATCAATCAGGTTACTGTCTAACCACCCCCAAGCATACCACCCAAACAGCGTCCAATGTCACAATAACATCTAGCATTGTTAAAGCAAGAAGTAGAATCCCTGATACAAAAAAGTGCAATAGAACCAGTTCCTCTGCACCAACCAAACAAATGCGTTTACTCTCTATACTTTCTGATTCCATAAAAGGACGGCTCTCGAAGGCCTATTCTAGACCTCAGACCGCTAAACATATACATACAGTCAGACCATTTTCACATGGTCACACTGCAACAAGTCCTGCTTCTGTCGCAAAACGACTTCTTTGCTACTTTAGATCTCAAGGACGCATTCTTCCACATTCCCATTCACTAGGCTCACAGGAAGTATCTCAGATTTGCAATAGACGGACAGCACTATCAATTCAAAGTACTCCCATTCGGAGTCACAACAGCACCAAGAGTATTCACCAAGTGCTTAGCAGTGGTGACAGCGCATTTACGAAGACAACACATCCATGTCTTCCCGTACCTCGACGACTGGCTCATAAAAGCCAGCTCATACAACCAATGCGTAGAACACACTCAAGCCACAATACAACTGCTTTAAGACTTGGGGTTCAGAATAAACCACGCGAAGTCCCATCTACAACCATCCAAAGTACAACAGTACCTCGGTGTCACAATAAACACCTCAAACGTGCTTGCCGTTCCCACTCCAGCAAGGATAGCCAGCATACAAACTCTTCTAACAAGGTTTCAGCTACAACACTCCCTTCCAGCAAGAGTGTTCATGCAACTCATAGGGATGATGGCCTCTTGCATTTTCATAGTGCCCCATGCAAGACTTCAAATGCGTCCGCTACAAGGATGCTTATCACGTCAGTGGAACCAGGCTCAAGGTCAATTGACAGACCTAGTGTCGGTAGACGGTCGGACTCATCGCTCTTTGTAGTGGTGGAACACCAAAAACCTTTCCAAGGACGACCGTTCCTAGAGACAGTTCCTCAGATAATCTTAACTGCGGACGCATCGCTCCCCGGCTTGGGAGCCGACCTACTGCAACACGCCATGCAAGGCAGGTGGACTCCACAACAAAGTAAGTCCACATCAATCATCTGGAGTTACTAGCAATATTCCTAGCACTAAAAGCTTTCCAAAAGCAAGTATTAAACAAAGCTGTGTTATTCCGCACAGACAACATGACAGCCATGTATTACAGACAGAAGCAGGGAGGCACACACTCCCTGCAGCTATCTCAACTAGCACAGGACATATGGCGGTGGGCTATACCTCAAAACATATTCCTTCTAGCCCAGCATGGTCCAGGAGTACAAAATACCATAGCGGATCTGTAAAGTCATCAAACACAACAGACCCACGAGTGGGAACTTCATATGCAAGTTCTTCAGCCATTTTTTCAGATGTGGGGACAACCTCAGTTTGACCTATTTGCCACCCACGAATACGCCAAATGCCCAAGCTTCGCCGCCAGATATCCACACCCACTGTCCAAAGGCAATGCGATATGGATGAACTGGTCAAACAGATTTACGTACGCTTTTCCACCTCTACCACTCATGCCACTAGTAGTACGCAAACCAAAGCAGCATTCTCTGACCCTCATCCTAATTGCCCCAACGTAGGCCAGACAGCCGTGGTACACCACACTGCTACAACTGTCGATAGTACCGCACCAAAAATTACACCTGTCTCCACACCTCTTAACACAGAACCGTGGAGAGATCTGACACCCGGACCCAGCTCAGCTCAACCTTGCCATCTGGCTCCTGAAATCCTAGAATTTGGATATTTGAACCTTCCTCCAGACTGCATGAATGTCATAAAAGAAGCTAGAGGTCCAACCTAGGGCATGTTATGCAGCCAAGTGGAAAGGATTTGTAATATATTGTCACAACAACAATATTAATCCTCTAGATGTGTCTATTCAACTCATCATAGGATACTTATTGCATCTCCAAAGATGCAACTTAGCCTATACGTCTATTAGACTACATCTTGCTGCAATAGCAGCATATCTGCAAAACAGACAACATCTATCTCTATTCAGAGTGCCTGCCATTAAATCCTTTATGGAGGTCCTTAAAAGAATAATTCCTCCCAGAGTACCACCTTCACCTGTGTGGAATTTAAACGTTGTTCCCACACGTTAATGGGGCCTCCTTTCGAACCCTTACACAAATGTGAACTACAATTTTTAACATGGAAAATTACGTTCCTAGTAGCTATTACCTCTCTGTGGAGAGTTAGTGAACTACAAGCACTAACCATTCAAGAACCCTTTTTGCAAATGCATCACAATAAGGTAGTTCTGCGTACCAATCCAAAATTCTTACCGAAGTCATTTCTCCCTTCCATCTCAATCAATCTGTGGAACTGCCCGTTTTCTTCTCGCAACCACAGACCGTACCAGAAAGAGCTCCTCACACATTAGATGTCAAAAGAGTATTGCTATGCTACATGGAGAGGACACAAACCTTTCGTAAGACAAAATAACTTTTTGTGTCTTTCTCACCACCACACAAAGGTAATCCCATTTCAAAATCTGGGATAGCTAGATGGATTGTCAAATGCATACAGAATCTGAAAGAAACACGTTAGTGTTAGATTCCTTACCTTAGAATATCCCCAGGCGTCAGTCTGGATCCGGAAACTTTTGCGTAGCAGTACCCCTGCGCGTCGGTAGGCGTCGTCTGCAGGCGTCCCCTGCGGCTCCGTCGTCGGCGTCGTGCGCCGTGATGACGTCGCTGGAGTATATAGACGCCGCCTCCGCGCGCTGACGTCAGTTCTTCTTTTTTCCGCGCCAGTGGACGTAGATCTGAAGAGCAGTACTCCGGTCTTTTGACCAAGTTTTTCGAATTGTTATTTCACTCTTTGTGCCTGATAGGATGCCTGGGTTCAAGCACTGTGATGACTGTGAGCGCACGATGTCGGTCACGGACCATCACCTCCTCTGTCTCCGGTGTCTGGGCCCCGACCACGACGTGGACTCCTGCGTCGACTGCCGGGCCCTCACCAACAAGGCTAGGCGGGAGCGGTCCCGCAAGCTACTGGAGCTCCGGGTGTCGGCCCCACGTCGGGACCGGGAGCGGTCCCGGTCCGGCCGGAGGTCGAGTGAGCATTCGAGGGAGCGGTCGCGGAGCCGCGCCGAGCGTTCCGGAAGTCGACACCACTCGTCGGGCTCATCAGGTAAGAAGCACAAGAAGTCGGGGCGTCGTCATCGTACCCCCGACTCCCCCCGACGCTCGCGCGATGCGGCCGGGGGCTCGGGTGACCCCAACCCCGCGGCTCAGCGAGAGTCGCCGGCGCGGCCTGCCTCATACCCTCCGGTCCCTGGGCACGGCGCGACGCCTGAGGAGATCGAGGCGTTCCTCATGGCCATGAGAGCGCTCGGTTCTCCGACGGGGCCTACGGCGCCTTCGGGCCCAGTGCCACCGTCTGGGGGCCCTAGCGGTTCGGGTGTCCCTGCCTCGGCGCCGTCGGGTGCTCCGGCCCCGGCGCCGCCGACGGCTCCGACCCCGGCGCCGCAAGGGCCTTCGGGATCGGCGCCGGCTGGTCTTCCGGCCTCTCCGGCGCCGTTACCATCGGGGTTACCCACGACGCCGTCCCCGCGCGGCGCCGGTTCTCCGGTGCCGGCTCCGGCCGGCAACGGGGCTCAGACGCCGGCTCCGGGCGGCGCCGTCCCCTTACCTTCCCCGACGCCGGACGCGGAGTCGGACCGGCGTCGATCGACGCCGTGCTCGGCGCCGGTGGGGCCCATGAACCCCGAGGAGCCGGTCTACATCGTTGACTCCGAATACGGAGAGGATGAAGAGTTCGGTGAAGGTTGGGAGGGGTCCGAGGACCCTCTGTCACGCGAGTGCCAGTATGACCCGGACTGGACAGGTGACTTGGGGGATGCCAGTGGTCTGGACGACTCTCCTAACCCTGGTTTGATCTCTCCTCCTTCCGTGGCATCGGTGGAGGGAGCTGCATATTCAGTGGTGCTGATGAGGGCTGCCAAGGCCTTACACCTTGAGCTCCCCGTCGCGGCCGTGAGGCCTAACATCCTCACTGAGGTCTTCAAACCGCAGTCATGCCCACAGGAGCCACTGCTGCCGTTTAATGAAGCCTTGTCAGACGTTCTGTTGGGCACGTGGTCCAGGCCCGCTTCAGGTGCGCCTGTTGATCGGAACGTGGCCAGGCGCCACCGTCCTTGTCCGGACGACCCCAAGTTCCTGTCTACCCACCCCACTCCTGAGAGTCTGGTGATCCAGGCCTCGACCTCCCAGTCCGCATTCCCGTCGGCCCCGCCCGACCGGGAATCCAAGAGGTATGACCAGTTTGGCAAGAAGGTCTTCTCGTCCATTAGTTTGGGCCTGCGGTCTTGCAACACCGCTTGCCTCTTGGGCCGATAGACCCACTCTGTGTGGGATACAGTCGCGGAACTGCTGCCAGAATGCCCCATGGAGGTGCGGGCAAAACTCGGTCAGGCTGTGGCTGAGGGCCGAGATGCAGCTAAATATTCGATACGGTGTGGTCTTGATACGACCGACTCGCTGGGCAGAGCTATGTCAACGACGGTGGCGATTCGTCGCCACGCCTGGCTGAGATCCGCCAACTTTTCGGCAGATGTCCAGAATACATTGATGGACATGCCGTTCGATGGCTGTCACCTGTTCGGTGACCAGGCGGACCACGCGCTGGAATGCTTCAAGGACTCCAGGGTCACGGCCAAGTCCTTGGGTCTCTCGACCCAGCGTCAGCAACCGGGTTCGTTTCGTCCCTTTCGTGGCCAAGGAAGGGGCGCCCCCACACGTGCTGCCAGCCACGCGCCGCAACAATCCTTTCAACGCGGTGGCGGCCGTGGAAACCGCCGTGGTGGCGGTCGGGGACAACGGCGGGGTCAGACCACACCTCCCCCCGCAGCATCTGCCTCAAAATCCTCCTAGTCCGTGCTTTAGGCCCCATGTGACGCCAGTGGGTGGCAGGGTTCGCCATCACCACGCTCACTGGCGCACGATCACTTCGGACAGGTGGGTGCTGCAAATCGTCCGAAGGGGCTACTCCCTCCCCTTCGAGACCGCTCCTCCAGCCATGCCACCGCAGAACCACCGTGTGTCGGGGGACCACTTGACACTTCTGCAGGAGGAAGTTACGGCCCTCTTGGCCAAGGGGGCCATCGAGCGCGTTCCTGGGCCAGAAGTAGGGCGTGGTTGCTATTCCCACTACTTTCTGGTACCCAAGAAGGACAAGGGGGGCCTACGTCCTATCTTGGATCTAAGGAACGTCAACGGCTTCCTCCGGAAGGAGAAGTTCAAGATGTTGACGTTAGCTCAGGTCTTGGCTGCTCTAGACCCACAAGACTGGATGGTAGCGTTGGACTTGCAGGATGCCTATTTTCACATCCCCGTCCTGCCGGCCCACCGGCGTTACCTGCGGTTCACGGTAGGCCAGGAGCACTTTTGGTTTGTCGTGCTTCCCTTCGGCCTTACCAGCGCCCCACGGGTGTTCACAAAGGTGATGGCGGTGGTCGCAGCCCATCTGCGCAGGTTGGGGGTTTCAGTCTTCCCCTACCTGGACGACTGGTTGTTGAAGGCGGGCTCGCCCCAGACAGTCGTCCACCACCTTCAGATGACGGCAGACCTCTTGCACGACCTGGGGTTCTCCATCAATGTGCCGAAATCACACCTGTGTCCCTCTCAAAAGCTCCTTTTCATCGGAGCGGTTCTGGACTCGGCGCAGTTTCGGGTTTATCCTCCGGAACGGCGGGTCCGGGATATTCAGGCTTTGATTCCCATCTTTCAGCCGCTATCCCGGGTTTCGGTCAGGTTGACGCTGCGGCTGCTGGGACTGAATGGCTTCCTGCATCCTTCTGGTGCATCACGCCCGGTGGCGGATGCGGGCTCTGCAGTGGGACCTGAAGTTTCAGTGGGCCCAGCATCAGGGCAACTTGTCCGACCACGTCTTGATCTCGGAGGGCACTGCGAGACAACTGCAGTGGTGGCTTACGGACCGCGATTGGGTCAGAGGCAGATCCCTCTCCCTTCCCCAACCGGAGCACGTTGTCGTGACGGACGCGTCCCTCCAGGGCTGGGGTGGCCACTTGGGAGAGGCAGAGATCAGAGGCATCTGGTCTCCGGCGGAGTCCCGGCTCCACATCAACCTGTTGGAGCTGCGGGCGATTCGTCTAGCACTGAAGGCATTCCTCCCCTTTGTCAACGGGAGTGTGGTGCAGGTGTTCACCGACAACACCACCGCCATGTGGTACTGCAACAAACAGGGCGGAGTGGGGTCGTGGACCCTTTGCCAGGAGGCTCTGCGCCTCTGGCAATGGCTGGTACGTCAGGGCGTGACTCTGATGGTTCAACATCTGGCAGGTTCCCTGAACGCCAGGGCGGACGAACTCAGCCGTCGGTGCTCGATGGATCACGAATGGCGTCTGAACTCGGACGTGGCGCAAGGTCTCTTTCTGCGATGGGGAGAGCCTTGGTTAGATCTATTCGCCACAGAAGAGAACGCGCAATGTCATCAGTTCTGCGCGTTGGAGTTTCCAAGACGGCACTCGCACGGCGACGCCTTTCGGCGCGAGTGGAGTTGCGGTCTGTTATACGCCTTTCCGCCTATACCACTTCTGCCCAGAGTGCTGAAGAAGATCAGGCGCGACCGGGCCCAAGTCATCCTTGTGGCCCCGGACTGGGCTCGAAGGTACTGGTATCCCGAGCTACTCAGCATGTCAGTCGGTCCCCCGATCCGCCTGCCCCTTCAGGAGGACCTTCTGTCGCAGCAGCAGGGGACGGTTCTCCACCCGAACCTGTCCAGTCTCCACCTCCATGCTTGGAGATTGAGCGGCGGCAGTTGAGGCCATTTGACTTGCCTCCTGAAGTCTGTGATGTAATTCTGGCAGCCAGGCGTCCCTCCACTAAGTCGGTATACGCCTGTCGGTGGAACAGATTTGTGGCATGGTGCACAGCAAAGGCTGTGGATCCACTCTCTGCCCCTCTTTCCGAGGTTCTTCTGTTTCTTCTCTCTCTTGCCCAGCAGGGCTCTGCTCTGGGCACTATCAAGGGCTACCTTTCTGCCCTTTCAGCCTTTTTAAGGCTTCCTGATCAGCCTTCTTTGTTCAAATCCCCGATTGTAACTCGATTCTTGAAGGGCATCACTCACATGTTTCCACCTGTTCCGTTTGTGATGCCTCAGTGGGATTTGAACCTGGTTCTGACCTTTCTGATGTGTGCTCCATTTGAGCCCCTTCATTCTTGCCCTCTCCGTCTCCTGACTTTACAGACGGCTTTCCTGGTTGCCATCACCTCTGCCAGGAGGGTGAGTGAGCTCCAGGCTCTTTCTGTCAAACCTCCTTTCTTGTCCATTCATCCTGACAAGGTGGTTCTGAGGACTAGACCTTCTTTCCTGCCCAAGGTTGTTTCGGCCTTTCACATCGGGCAGTCCATCACCCTCCCTTCCTTCTTCCCGCCTCCGCATCCTTCAAAGGATGAAGAGCGGCTCCATCGTCTGGACCCAAAACGTGCGCTTTCATTTTATATGGATCGCACACGCCAGTTCCGGGTGGATGACCAACTGTTTGTTGGCTACGTGGGTGCGAAGAAGGGGCGGGCGGTCCATAAACGGACCATCTCTCGATGGGTCGTTCTCTGCATCAAAGCGTGCTACTCTTTGGCTTGAAAGGAGCCTCCTGTTGGGCTGAGGGCCCATTCCACTCGGGCCACGGCGGCTACTACTGCCTTGGGCCGGGGAGTCCCTTTGCAGGACATTTGCCAGGCGGCTACGTGGGCCTCGCTGCACACTTTCGCGAGGCACTACTGCCTGGACAGTCAAGTCCGGAGGGATGGCTTCTTTGGCCGTTCTGTCCTCCAGGACTTTCTGGTGTAGGAATGTATTGGTTCGCAGACCCACCACCGGGGTTGGTATTGCTGGGGTATCTATTCTAAGGTAAGGAATCTAACACTAACGTGTTTCTTTCAGATGAACAAGTTACTTACCTTCGGTAACGATATATCTGTAAGAAACATTAGTTAGTGTTAGATTCCTTACCGAACCCACCCATCCTCCCCGTTCTGCGAACTGATACCTAGGGTTAAGGACATCCCTTTCAGGGCCCTAGTTTTACGTGGCACCAGTGTTGGTTCTCTCATGGCTCTGCGTCTCCTGGCGCGGAAAAGCTGTGTACAAAGAACTGACGTCAGCGCGCGGAGGCGGCGTCTATATACTCCAGCGACATCATCACGGCGCACGACGCTGACGACGGACGCGGAGCCGCAGGGGACGCCTGCAGACGACGCCTACCGACGCGCAGGGGTACTGCTACGCAAAAGTTTCCGGATCCAGACTGACGCCTGAGGATATTCTAAGGTAAGGAATCTAACACTAACTAATGTTTCTTACAGATATATCGTTACCGAAGGTAAGTAACTTGTTCTTTGTTACCATAAAGCTAAACCTGTGTTATCTGTTCCTCCTAAAGCCCACTCTACAAGAAAAATAGGGGCTTCAATGGCATTTTTAGGGTACATTCCCCTAGATGACATCTGCAGAGCAGATACGTGGTCTACACCACACACATTCACAAAACACTATTGTGTAGATGTGCAAACCAAGCAACAAGCTAATGTGGGCCAGGCTGTTCTCTAAACATTATTCCAAACTACTGCAACAGATAGGGCTTGTACCACCGCCGCTATACAATCTATGCACAGTGTGCAATCTGCAGCTCATATGCCTCGAACGGAAAAGGCTACTTACCAGTATGCATCTGTTCTTGTCATGTAGAGCTGCAGAGTTGCACACGCCCACCCGCCTCCCCTTGTCTGTTCCAGTGTTATCTTAATTAGATGCAAATGACATGGGCATCCTTCCTTTTCTTGCAAAGCTCCATCGTTTCCCTAATGGCGAAAAACAATCTGGGGATGGAGCCGATGCTCATGCGCAATGTGGTCCAAAGGAGGAGTCACCGATCTCGTGACTTCTAAAGAACTTTTCAGGACAACAACAAACTGCAAACATCCGGGCCCAACACTAGGTGGCGATCTATGCACAGTGTGCACAGTGTGCTACTCTGCAGCTCTACATGCCAAGAACAGATACATACTGGTAAGTAGCATTTTCCTTGTGGTGAACACATTTTGGTACAAGCTCAATGCTCCCCTTTTTAACCCTGTTTCATGCCCCAGATTCTACAACAAATATTTTTTGGGTGTTGAATTCGTTTTTTTGCAGCTGACTTATGAAAGGCTGCACAGAGGATGAGCCTGGGTACTCGATCTGTCCCTGTTCACGAAAATTAATATATGCATCTTTGAGGCCTAATTTGTTAGTCTGGCTTCCGCGGACCATCATCTTCCATTGAGTGTGACTGATGGTATCGTAGCAGTATACAATATTATCACAGATAAGGTTGAAAATACTAATCAAGTTTGCACAATTCAGTGGCTAATTTTCTCATCCATGCTCTATATATGGGCTCATTCTTGGTCCTAGGATTTTTATAGGTGTAAAAATCACCATCGGGACATACCAGTACAGCACTGTTATGGGTTTACATTGGCCAGACACAAATTTTGCTTAACTTAAGGCATGCAATCAGGGATATGAAAAACTGCACCCAACTCTAGATTTAGCATGAGTCTCGGAACTAGCTCACCTGTCTCAGACTTTACACTCATTTTCTTATTATTATGCTTAGCCTTTCCAAATCATTTTCCGTGTTTGTTTCCACCAGATCTGAGGAGATTGTCTATGCATGTACCACTCCCTCAGTGAACATTTTCTAATTCACATCTTCCATTCTCAGATGGCATCTTGCTTTGTCCATGTGTCATGACTTAGACTTTGGATCCATCCATTTAGCAGGCATTAAAGGTCCACCTGTTCCAGCTTTCAAGTAGCCTTCAGAAAGCGCCCTGCCTTCAAGCACTGACACATTTAGCAGTATTAGAGATATTGATATTTTCCTGAAAGGGTGAGAATCACCTCAAACCTTGCCGTTGAGTGCCTCATGCTCACAAGAGGATAGTTGTCTTTACGTAAAACCTGTGAAGCAGAGAGGTATTTGCCTGTTCACTCTTTTTGCCTTGTGATAAACAAACAAGTGCATTGGTTCTGAAAGACCGCACAATAAGATGCACTGCAGCAAAGATATTTTATCAGCTTTGTCTGCCAAATCTAAGTGAAATCCTTATCATGGCTGCGAAGCTAGTTTCCTCTTAGAACTTAGAGGCTTATGCTCTGAACTCTCCAGAATGGCTTATTCACCAGCAAAAACTTCATGATAAATGATAACCTTTAGTCTATAATGGCTCAGTAGAGAACCATCTATTCTTTAGCACTGCCTCTTAGGGATAATGTCAACAAGCCGGGACTTGCGATGTCATGTAAAGTTTAGAGGGCTGGCTGCCAAATGGTTGGGGCACAGAGACACTGTCTCTGCCTGCCAGATTAAGAAATTTCCAGAGGAGGCAGTGGAAAAAGAATGATTAGCTGATGTCCGACATAGAGCAAACACAAGGAGATGATGGACGGAGCGCTGAATCTTTGCAGACACTCACCCCCCAGTCACAGATCTGGGTTGAATCCATCTTCGTTCTTTAGCTCACTTAGCCACCTCAGTTCAGACCCAGCTGATGTCTGACATGCCATAATGACATAGGTGAACTCTTGGCGCTATTCTTTGCCAAGGACAGCCTTCCCGAGTGGAGGTCTGCATTTTCTTCTAGCACGTGATCCTTATTACTCTCTGGGACCACCACCATCTTGTATTTTGAGGCACCTGACCGCAAATGCAACATTTTAGAACAATTAACTGTTTGTACTATGATCCTTATTTGAATGAGGATGCCAGAAGGATTCTATGTTTCCAAGGTGTGGGGCAGATGAAGCTGATATAATTCATGTTTTCAGAATACCAGGCACAGGTAGAATATTTGACACGGATTTCTAAGATGGTGAAAACTCTGACTAATGCTCGATATAACATTCATAGCTAAGCTTTTGAGATGGGTGTAAATGATACACAGATTGTGTTGTTACAACTTTTTGGTCAAATATACTGAAAGGCTATGCATGGCCAAAAACTTTAATTAAAAAAAACCCCTCTCATTTTCGTCAGTGGCTCCTAGCTCAAATTAGTGATATAAAACACAAAGTTTTATATCACTAATTTAGAGTAAGTGTAGAGGCAAATTAAATTTTATTTGTACCAATAGAGTCGATACTGGAAATACCATAGATGAAAAGACATATTTTATTGATGCCATCTTTGTTTATTGTTTTATATTTACGTTTCATAACTGGTGTAATTCTTTCCGAATTTAAATTCGTCTTGGATATTGTAATAATATATGTATTGAAATATTTATAGATGTGCCTACGATAGTTTTTTGTATATTTTTCACCTTGTCACTCCTTTTCCCGTAGAATAAAAACGCTCTCCATCTGTACTCTGTGAATGGGAAATACCTGGGTACTGAGAACCTTAAGGAACAGGTGTCAGATGTATGTGTAACTGAAGAACATATTGTGATGGGCAGCATGCAGGGAGTTCTCTCCATAAGAGACCTGTACAGGTAAGAAGTCTGACATGATGTTGTTACTGCTTGAAGTGAACAAAGCCTAATTTTTAGTGTTCAGTTTTTTGCCTTATAAAAGTAGTCATAATGTGATGTGTGTGGTATTTTCGAAACTTTTGCACATAACATGCACACAAGGAAAAATATGCAGTTTTGCAGCATGGAATAGTGTAGACCCACGTGTATATTGTACTATTTAGTGGTTGACTTAATAGTGCACTTAATGTATGGAAATTGGCTTCCCCATTGGGGGTATCGGCAAATGCATGTCAGCCATGAAACCTTCCGTATGACTTTAGAAAGAGATAAAGCAAAAAGATGCAGAAGTTCTGAAAACTAAGGAAATTAAAGATTTAAAGTCTAAAACGTCTTTCACAACTGAAAGAGTAACACATGTAGCTGAAATAACCAGTGTATGACTTGGCGACAAACCATGAGAATAGCAGCACAAGAACAAAGAGAGATTTATGCCAGAAATGCCAGTTAGTACGGAAAATATACCCTGCAAACCTTGGTGGATTTTAAGTGAGATGATCAAGAGCTTCTGTGAAATGTTAAAATGCCATTTAATGTAACCTTCAAGATCAGCTTCACACACTTTAGAGTTAGGTTTAACTAACAACTAATACTTAACAGAGAAAACACCCACCTTAAACATAAACCCTGTAAGGCCTTTATTAGAGGTGTATTATTGTGGGGCTATCTCGAGGAAATTACCCCCATATGTGGATAAAGAAAAACATTTTAATGTCTGAAGAAGATTCTCAAATGATGTATTCATGGAGAATGTTTTAAGATTATGGGATAATACCTCCAACATGTCTTCAGCAAAAGAAGACCACATTATTTTGATGTGCTGAAAAGCACTCAAGAATGTTTCCACACAGAAGCACTACTAGTAAGGGAGGCGGAAGAGCAAAAAGAACAATTTTCTGACGGAAACACTTCACCAAGAGTTGAGTGGCAGATTTTTGTCTATGCTAAAACAGATAGTCCTACAGGGAAAAGAGGTGATTTCAGAACAACCATGTATAAATTTGTCAAGTTCGATAAACCACAACCTGATTTAATCCTGCTATCCTGTGATGGCTGTGGTAAATGTGGTCCCTCTGTTTCAGGATATAGAGGATTGATAAAGGTCTGAGCCTAAGTACTACTACTTATATGACACCGATTTCTGGCTGTTTTTCATGTGCTGGTCTGGAGTGGCTCCGCACGTGAGACTGCCAATGCTGTTGTTCCCGAAGACACTAACCCATTGTCACACCTTTACTGACATCCTTCTTGGAGCCTGGTCCAAACCCTGCACAGGGGTTCCTGTGCACAGGACAATTGCCCGCCGCCATCGCCTCAGTCCTGGGGACCCAAGTTTCCTCACCCAGCAACCAACCCTGGAGTGCTTGGTGCTCCAACCTTCCCCCTCCTTTGTTAACCCTACCACTCCAAAAGATAGGTAATCCAAAAGGCTGAAAAACATTGGCAAGATGATCTTCTCTTCCGTCAGCCTAGCACTGCGGTCAGTGAACACTGTGTGCCTTTTGGGCCAATACACCCATAATGTGTGGGACTCTGTTGTGCAAGACCTGCCCATAGTCTTGGAGAAGATCCCAGCCATACTCTTCCCATTCTATTGCTGATGAGCGAGATGCAGGAAAGTTCCCGGTGATCCACGAGCATTATCAATTTGCTGTGCTTCACTTTGGCATTACTTGCACCAGTTGGGTGTTCCCCCAAGGTGATTGTGGTTGCAGCATACCTGCGAAGGTCAAGGGCCCGAGTCTTCCCCTGCCTGGAAGACTGGCTGTTGAAAGCGGACTCACCCCAGGTGGTCGTCTTCCACCTCCATACTATGGCAAACCTCTTTCACTCACTAAGGTTCACTATCACCATGCCAAGTCACACCTTAGTCCCTCTCAAACACTCCCTTTCATCAGAGCTATTCTGGACACAGTGCAGTTTTGCGCCTTTCCTCCAGAACAGCCAGTCCAGGATATTCAGGCTATGATTTCGATATTTCAACCTTTATCCTGGATTTTTGGTAAGGCCGACTGAGGCTGTTAGGCCTCATGGGCTCCTGCTTAGTTTTGCATGACTGTTGTGTTGGCAAATGAGGGTTCTGCAGTGGGATCTAAAGTCCCAGTGGGTGCAGCATCAGGGGAACCTCTCCAACTTGTCCCAGATCTCGAAGGAAACTGCAGAATGCCTGTAGTAGTGGCTACCACACCATGTTTGGTTCAGCGACAGGCCCTTTCCTCAACCAGAGCTGATTGTAGTGACAGATGGGGTGGCCATCTGGGAGAGGTGGAGATCAGAGCACTCTGGTCTCTGGCGGAGTTCCAGCTCCACATCAACTTGTTGGAGCGGGGCTCCAACTAGCATTAACAACCTTTCTTCCTTCAATCAAGTGAAGTCTGGTTCTGGTGTTCACTGAGAACACCTGCGCCATGTGGTATTACATCCAACAGGGCAAGGTGGGGTCGACGGCCCTGTGCCAAGAGGCCCTGCGTCTCTGGACATGGCTGGAACGTCAGGGCATTTTCCTGGTAGTTCAACACATGGCAAACTCTCTGAATGCTGGAGTGCACAAACTAGGCCATACTGGATCACGAATGGTGTCTCCATCCAAAGATGGAACAAGGTCTCCTATGAGACTAGGGAGAGCCTAAGTTAGATCTGTTCACCACTTCCAAGAATGCCCAATGTCAGCAGTTCTTTGCATTTTAGTTTTCAATGTGGTTCTCTCTCTGAGACACTTTTTGTCTCAAGTGGCGCTCAGACCTTCTGTACGCCTTTCTGCCGATTCAACTTCTGCCTGAAGTTCTCAAGAAGATCAGGAATGTCGGGGCTCAAGCCATTCTTGTGGCTCTGGATTGAGCATGAAGAGTTTGGTATCCTGAACTCCTGAGTATGAGTATCAGTCCTTCGATCAGGCTGCCTCTTTGGGTGGGTCTTGTGTCACAGCAGCAGGGCAGGATGCTCCAGCCGAGCCTGCGTATGCTCCACCTTCATGCTTTGCCATTGAGCAGCGGCAGTTGACAGCTTTTGACCCCCCATACACATACACACTCACAAAGTCTGCAATGTTATTCTGAAAACCAGGGGCCCCTCCACCAAGACAGTATACGCCTGCTGTTGGGACACATTTATGACATGGCGTGCCTCTAAGAATATTGATTCTCTTTCTGCACTCTTTCTTCAAGTTTTGTTTATTCTTTCTCTGGTCCAGAAAGGCTTTGCTTTGGGCACTCTTTTTTGAGGTTACTGTACTAACCTTCTTTGCTCAGGTCACCCATTGTGACTCGTTTTCTAAGGGGATCCCAACACCTGTTCCCTCCACACCCATTCATTATGCCCCATTTTGACGGGTGTGCACTTGGAGCTTCAACACAACAGTTCTCTCCATTTACTGACCATCAAAACAGCTATTCTGGTGGCCATAACATCCGCAGGAGGGTTTGTGAACTGCAAGAACTGTCTGTGCACCCTCCCTACATGATATTCTACTCAGACCTTTTCATGTGAGCCAAAATATCACCTTACCCACCATCTTTGCTCCGCCCCACCCTTTGAAATAACAGGAGTGACTCCACCCACGGGCCCAAAAAGAGCATTGCCAGTATTTCGTTTTTTTTTTATTTATAATGCGTAGTTAATTAAAATGATTACATGTCCATTAAAATGTATTGAAAAGCAATACCAATAACATACAGTCAATTTAAACTGAACCTGACTAACAATTCGAACAATATAATATCAGGATTATTCAGAATGAGTTGAACACAGCAATAAACATTATAAATCCACAGGGGCGATTTTTAATAAAATCCCCTTAAGCTTGAGCTCCGAAAGACATGTATCTTTAAACCTGTTCAGGCAGTAAAGTGTTTATTGTGCTTGCAAACCTCGTGCATTAAGGTGCCTGCCATGCTGCTGTTATAATACCTACAAATAAACATGCGCTTTTTTGTACCAACACTCATGCTAAAGTTGAGTTATTCACTGACATATCCATTAACATTTTATTTCCTAGTAGACTCGCACAACCGGCAAAAAAGCATTGTGCTACTCAAACCGTAGATGACTTGTTCTAAGAGGAATACCATCTTAGTCAATGCTTATGAAGTAGAACTTTGCTCGGGGAATGCATCACAGTATGCAGCGCTTAAAATACTGTGCCAAGAAGAAGTTATTATGAGTGTGGGACAAAAAAAGAAAAATTGCCTCAAAAGCCTAATAAAACTTAATGCCCATTACCAGGAGCAGATCATAAGTGCAATGCAGCAATTAATAGATCGCACAGGTACATAGCAATTTGATAATTAATAGATCTCACAGGTACAAAGACAAATTACCTTGAAGAGTGGGTGACACTTTTAAATATCAAGGCAACTAAATTTTGTTGAGCTCTAAACTAAAGAACAATGGATTATATGGTCTTTATTCGTTCTGAAAATAACAACAATAATTTTTACAAAGCCTAGATCCAATGTTGTGTTGGTAGGTATTAAGCACTCAATAACTGCATGCCTACAGGTACGAGCCCTCTACTTAATTCGGGGATTCCTGGGGCACTGCCTTCGTGCAGCTAAAAGGTTAGGACACATACATAGAATATGTATTAACATTTCCTCAGCCTTACTACGAAGCCTACTTTCAAATTTTTGGGGGTCTTGGACCACGGCGGCAGCCTGTCCAAGGTTGGCAGGGTCCGAAGCGGTATTGTAAAAACTAACTTTTGAAAGCCTTGGAATAGCACTCCTACAAATATGCCTGTGGCCCAGTGTAGGAGGAATTGTTAATAAATTGCCATGATTTTGCGCTTGGCTCAAATCACTTTTGTCTTCCAGCCTCAATAGCATACGAGTTTGCTTATTTATTATCCTTTTAAAAGCAGCTACTGTACACAGGACAGTCAACACGCTGAACACTTGTAACTGCATGAGGGATGATACCATATAATCTCTATGTGCTAAGGATCCATTCGAAGCACTTAACTCTTCCCAGATCAAGTTGTCCAGGGATCCTAGGTGACCATTTTTAAATCAATGGCATGCTTTGAGAACTGCTCCGCGTCTGGCTAGGCTTTGTTTGACAAGGTCGAACTCTAGAGGCACTTGTGATTGGGGGACAAATGTGGGTAAGCCAAAGATGTGCTAATAGGTTTTAGCAATCAACCTTTCTAAGGGGTCAGCATCCTTTCCTCTCAATATTTCACTCCCATATGTAATGGTGGGGATCAGTTTGACGTTAATAATTTTAAGCTGTGGGCCATAAGTCGTGCCTGTCAGTGATTTTGAGAGTAGACCAAATGCAAAAAAAAGAGACCCTACTTTGGCCTTGACCTGGCACTTATATATTTTATAGGTGCCTCTGGAGTCAGCATTGTCCTTATATTGATCGTACTAAAGAGCTCCAGGTGGATGATCAACTCTTTGCTCGGTATGTTAGGGCGAAGAAGGTAAAGGCCAGGCAGAAAAGGCAATCTCACAATAGATAGTTCTCTGCATTACAATCTGCTATGCACTGGCCAAGAAGCAATCCCCTGAAGGCTTGCGCTCTTCTTCCATCAGAGCCAAGGCTGCGACCACTGCATTAGCTCACTGAGTTATTGCTCTGGACAACTGTCAGGCAGTAACTTGGACATCCCTGCACACATTCACCAAGCATTACTGTTTGGACAGTTAGGTCCGTTATGACGGGCACTTTGCCCGTTCGGTCCTACAGGACATTTTGGCTGAATCGGTTCGCAGTCCCAGCACCGGGCAGGTATTGCTTGGGTATCTACTCTAAGGTAAGAAATGTGCAGCTAGAAGTTGCTATTAGGTGAACAAGTTACTTACATTTGGTAACGCCTCATCTGGTAGAGACTCTGGCTGCAGATTCCTTACTGACCCTCTCATCCTCCCCACTCTGCGGACACATTTCTGCATAGGGTCACCCTTCTGAGGCCTTTAGTGCTGCACAACAGTACATCAGCATCCTTCATGATTCCGCACTTCTGGCGTAGAAAGGTTGTGAAAAGAAACTGATGTCAGGGTGCTGGGTGGCACCTATTAAGGCACCACGCATGACAATGCTGACCAGAGCCGAGCGACACCACCTTATGGCACATAGGGGTACTGCTCAAGATTTTCCAGATCCAGTCTGACACCTGGGAATAATTCTAAGGTAAGGAATCTGCGGCTAGAGACAATACCGAAGGTAAGTAACGTGTTCGTACAGACACTGTTAGAGGCATGGGCCAAACCTTGCTCTTGCCCTCTCCAGCCCATCAGCCACCAGATTGCACGACACCACCACCCTGCCGACCTGTCATTTTTATCTCAACACCCCATACCGACAATCTTGGTGGTGTAGATGTCTGCTAGCAAACCTAATCCCAACATGTTCTCAACTACTCGCTTAGAAAGGGAGTCAAAACAGAAAGAGTTCTTCTGGTCCACCAGCCTTACACTCGATCTGTAAAAGCCAGCTGCCTGCTGCGGTACTCGTCTCACGTCTTTTGGGATTCGGTGGCTCAAGTCTTCCCAGGTGTTCCTGAAGCTCTCTGAGCTGGCCTCACCCATGCTATACATGATGGTTGTGACTTGACCAAGTTTTCAGTTTGTTCACAATTCGTCATGCCTTGGACACCACCACTTTCATCGGGCGAGCCATTGGCACCTGGGTCGGTATTCACTGCATACTTGCCTGTGGTCCACCATTATTTTAGGTGATGTCCATGAGTCGCTCATGAACATGCCCTTTGACAAACCTCGCCTGCTTGAGAACAAGGCAGACTTTGTTCTCGAGCGGTTCATGGAGAGCAGAGCCACAGCATGCTCTATGGGCTTATCTGCCCACCTCACCAGCCACATAAGCCTTACAACTCTTGTAAAAACTTCAGTAGAGGACCCTATACTGCCAACCAATCCAACCTCAACAAGGCGCATAGCAGATTCATGGTTGAGGTTGTGGTGCCCACTGCACCCTGCGATCAAGGTCAGTGGACCACCAGTACACTACCCCCTGCAGCCCAACCTGCCAGACCCCTTTAGCGGGCCATTAGTGGAGCACATCCACAATTGGGAGACTCTATCGGACGATTCTTGCAGAGTTTACAGGCCATAACATCTGACAGGTGGATTCTGTAAATGTTTTGGCATGGATATGACCTACTTTTTATTCTCGCGCCACCGCACACTTCACTGACCCCGCCCCCAGTGATTGATGGAGGACCATCTATCCATTTTGCAGCAGGAAGTGCATGTTCTTTTGGCCAAAAGGGCTATAGAGAGGGTGCCACACCAGCCGTAGGACATGGTTGTTATTCCAGCTACATTCTACTGTCCAAGAAGGACAGAGTCCTATGTAAGAACTACACCCACCCTCTCAACGCCTTACTCCAGAGGGAAAAATTCTAAATGCTCACACTGGGCCAGGCCTTGTATGCCCTGGACCCTGGAGACTGGATGTCGTTGTTGGACCTGCAGGATACCTATCTCCATAACCCCTTCATGCATGCCCACCGGTGCTATTTGCGGTTCGTAGTGGGATAGGAGCATTTTCAGTTTACTGTGCTCCCCTTTGGTTTCACTAGAGTCCCTCTGGTCTTCAAGAAAGTGATGGTGGTGGGGGCACATACCTTTGGGGTTCAGGGTTGCCAGCCTTTCTCCATCTTGACGACTGGCTGTTGAAGGCTGTATCACCTCAGGCAGTCGTCTACCACCTCCAGTGGACATATCTTGGTTACATGCTTTTTCCCTGGGAGAGTCCATAACATTCAGACTAGGATCCTGATATTTCGGCCTCGGTCCTTGGTCCAGACTGTGAGACTGCTGGGACTGATGGCCCCCTACATCCTGCTAATTGAGCTCGCCTGGTGACATATGCTGGCTCTGCAGTAGGATCTAAAGTCTCAGTAGGCCCAACATCAAGGGGACCTCTCCGACCACGTTCAGATTTCAGAGAAAGCTGCAAATGATCTACAGTGGTGGTTACTGGACTGTGATTAGGTCAGCGGCAGACCCACCCTTGGGTGACAGTGGTGACTGGTTCATTGCTTCTCAGTTGGTGTGGCCATCCGGGAGATGAGGACAGCAGAGGCCTCTGGTTTCAAGTGTAGTCTCAGCTCCATATCATTCTACTGGAGCTGAGGGGCATCTGCTTGGTGTTGAATGCTTTACTTCCATCCTTCAGTGGGTGGCTAGTACAGGTGCTCACAGACAACACCACTGCCATGTATTACCACAACATACAGGGTTGGGAAATGGCTACACCTTCTCGGAATCATTCTGGTGGTGAACCACCAGGCAGGATAGTTGAATGCCAGGTGGAAAAGCTCAGCCGTCAGTGCCTAGTGTATCACAAGTGCCAGTTACGCCCAGAGGTGACGCAAAGTCTCTTCAGCAAATGGTGAGAACCTTGGCTCGATCTGTTTGACACAGCCAAGAATGTGCGGTGTCAGAGCTTCCATACATTTGAGTTTCCGAGGCTGCTCTCACTCAGATAAGCATTCTACCTCATGTGGAACCGAGGCTTCTAAATATCTTTCCGCCAATACCACTCCTACTCCGAGTTTCCAAGAACATCAGGACCGATAGTGCCCATACATCCTAGTAGTCCCAGATTGAGCACAGAGAGTATGGTATCCAGAATGCCTGGTTTGTCCTTCTTGGACGATCTGCTGTGCAGCCTCAAGGCAATGATCTGCACCCGGTGGTTGATGTCATCTTGGCAACCATTTGTGCCTTGACAAAAACTATATTTGTCTGTCATTAGGACAGTTTTGTGGCTTGGTGTGGTACTCAGCAGAAAGACAACTCCCACGCAAAGTAATCTGACATTTTGTTATTTGTTTTGTCCCTGGCCCGCAAGGCAGTGCTCTGGGCACAATTAAAGGGTACCTTTCAGCTTTTTGGAGTTTGCCAGCTCAGTCCTCTTTATTTTAATCCCTAGTTATTATGTACTTTTTGAAACATTTACATTTGCTTCCTCCTTTTCTCATGCCACAGTGGAACCGTAACTTGATCCTATATTTCAGATGTGCACTCTCTATGCGCCTCTCGCAACTGGTTCTTGCAGGTTCTCACCTTCAAAACAGTCTTCCTCATTGACATTGCATCGGCACAGCTTGTGAGTGAGCTTTAAGCTCTCTTTGCCAACCTGCCGTATACCACCTTCTTAGCTGGTTTTATGGACACGGGGATCCTTCCTTCCGAAAGTGGTCACACGGTTTCCAGTCGGTCATAACATCGCCTTGTCGTAGTTCTATTCTCCGCCTCACCCTTCTAAGGAGGAAGAGAGACTCTGTCACTTGGGTCCCAAGAGAGCGCTGAACTCTTACAGAGATTGAACCAAAGAACACCGTGTGGACCGTCAGCTCTTTGTGGGGATCTCTGGAGCAAAAAAGGGCAAGGTTATGCAGAAGAGAACCAATTCCTGCTGGCTCATACTTTGCATTAAGAGCTCCTAAGCACTGGCTAAAAAGCAGCCTCCAGAAGGACTGTGTGATCATTATAGCATGGCCAAAGCTGTTACACTGCATTGGCATGCGGAGTCCCAGTCATGGACATTTGCCAAGTATCTACGTGGGCTTCCCTTTATACGGTTACAAAATATTATTTTCTGGACATTCAAGTTCGCTGAGAAGAGCATTTTGCCCACTTAGTTCTGCAGGACTTTATTGTTCGACTCCTTTCACAGACTCCCCTCCAAATAAATACTACTTTAGTATCTATTCGAATGTTGAGGAACATGTGGCTAGAAGTCTCAACCAGAAGAACAAGTTATTTACCTTTGGTAATGCTCTTTCTGGTAGGGCATTTACCTAGGTGCAGATTCCTCAATGACCTCCCATCCTCATCTTTTTGTTATGGGACTCCATCCATTAATAAGATCCCAAGTCTGTGAATCTGCACAATAGTCACACCAATTTGCTTTTGTGGCTCTGCATCTGGGAACGCAGACACTCTCAAAAGCAACTGACCTAAGTGCATGGAAGTAGCACATATATAGGCTCCGTATGTGTGGATCTGCGTGTAGTGGCTCGGAAAGAAAGGAACTGACGTCAGTGCATGGGAGTGGCCCCTATATGGGCTCTGGACGTCATTTCCCGAGTGAAATAACAACAGTGCGGAGCAACACAGGGCCATCTACCGGTGCTCAGAGGTAATGCTGAAATGTTTCCAGATCTAGTCTGATGCCTGGGAAATATTTAAAAGGTGAGGAATCTGCGGGTGGACAGCATCTCTACCGGAAAGAGCATTACCAAAGGGAAGTAACTAGTTCATTTAAGATATGCCGTAGATGAATCAGACATGACATGATTGTATCACGAAGTAAATTGTTCAGAGAAAACTGAAATGATTTGTCAAACTGCAAGATGTTGCATTCATTCGGTCCATGCAGTTTTGAGGCAGATTTGTAGAATTCATTTGTCCTTAAATCTAATTGTATTTATCTGATTTTCAGTCTTGAAATTTGCTTTGTATGCAAAGTAAAACACTCCTGCAAGGAGTTTGAGTGCCTATGTACTTGCCAGTTACAGAGTTTAAATTATTAACTACCTTATCGTTCACAAACAAACAAGGCACAATAAATGTATGTGTTTTTGGATGGGCATCTTCCTTGGAACATGATGAGGGAAGGAATATCCTTGACTTGAACGTTATTGATCACGATGGATCACCTGAACACCAATTATACTTCATTAATTATATATCAAGTTTGTAGCAATTTGATATGAAAGGAAGAAAATAGAGAATTGTTTTTTTAAATATAATTTAGTTACTAATATCTTTAACTCATTATTATTTTTGTTGCAGCCTAAGTCTGAGTGTGTCGCCATTAGCCATGCGGGCACCAATTCACTGTGTGTCTGTCAACAAAGAAAACAGCCACATACTGCTTGGTCTGGAGGACGGCAAAATAATCATTGTTGGTGTTGGAAAGCCAGCAGAGGTAAATACCTACTTTCATCCTGTCGGTCTTAAACAAAGTAATCAAGTACACGTTAGCTTCATCTTTGCAGTGCATGCATTTTTCTGTGGTGGAGGATCAAGTGCGCCTATGTTGTACATGCAGTCACTAGTCAGTAGATTCTGCGAATGTGGCACTGTGGTGACAATAACACACTAAGATCCATTTTAGACTCAAATGAGCTGTATTGTTCACAAATGCTCGAAGACGGATTTTTTAATCCATAAATACACTAATGCCAAACACACTTCGATGAAGGGACCATTGTGACAGCTACCTAATTTAGTAGCTACAACTTTAAAAGAAAAGAAAGAAAAAACGAAAGACCTTTTTTATTTGACCCTCTGTTCATTTTTTTTTAACAACATAGGGTAGCAATAATATAATTGTATAGTTTTTATTAATTAATCTCCAAATATAACATTCACTCTATTGACGAGCCCATATCTTGCTTTTCTCACCTTGGTTGCAACAGATGCGATCCCGAAAGTTATGGGGCTCAAGCAAGCGGCGCACGTCAGAAGGGACTGAGTATAACACTCGGGAACCGCAGTGATGGACTTCGTACAGATGAATACTTGTCATTTCTTCACTAGAAGCGTACCTGTCATCTTCGGCTGCGATTGGCCTTTTTCAAGGAAGCTACTAATGAACATTGATGATGAAGGCCCTATTTCTGGGCACAGCTTCTGTTGCCTATGCAAATAACACTATCAGACCTGATCATATTCATTCCCACTTCCCTGTCATTCAGTGAGGACTGTGGTCGGGCTTAAAAGTGAAGAGCAGCCATTCTATTAATTCACATGTATAAGAATCATGAATTAGTCACTTCAATGGACCGGTATATCAAGCAACTAAACACAGTAGTTGGAATTAATGCTCCCTAGAGTAGCATGTGCAAGAAAAATTGGGGCAGTTAACAGCAACTGAAAGTGTACTTACTCCTAATCAACTTCTTGCTTTTTGAAAAAATGAATGGCTTTATTAATATGCAAATGCTCCTGGGTTAATGGATAGACATACGTGACAGGGAGTATCTGTATTGCACTACAGCACTTTCAGAGGATTTGGTGGATTCATAGTTAAAGGGCTGCAGTCCCATCATAGCTGCTACCCACATAGAAGGGGAAGAGGAGCTAACCCACAGTCTTCCTTTAAATAGCAAAGAATGCGGTTTAGAACTTCTGCAATATGAGGAAGGGATAGAGCTTAGCTTATAAAGCCATAGCTCTTGATCTGCACTTGGTCAAGAGGCTAATTTAGGGTGGCATTAATTGTCTGATACATTGTATGTTACTATTGCATTATAGAGTTTTAGAACCTTTTGGAGTTTTTCGTAAAAAAAGTTTGCTTGTGCTCATGTGGCAGACAAGCAGACAAAAGCAATACTGTATGTTGACTTGGCATCCCTCATGTTGTATCATAAGGATATTAGTAAATTATCCCCCTACCGATATGGATGTTCAGGAGATGCTGTCATGGATAATTTAGATTCCTTCAGTTTTTGTTGCTTTTTAATGGAAAGAGTCAATTCCTAGTTTCGTGTTTTTCATATTACAACATAGGCTCTCAGTCACTGGTTGCGTTCACAAATGCGTATGCTACTTTTGTACAACTGGATATTTAATTGCACACTGGTCACAGCATTCTTTCCGTTTCACTTCTCGCAGGCCGAGGCTCTAAGCATGCTTTATGTTTCAAAGCTTATAAAGGTTTTCTGTGGAAAGAAACACTAATGCCAAACACACTTCGATGGCGGGACCGTCGTGGCAACTACTTTCCTGATTCCGAGTTCCGTGTGAACGTATAGGTTATCAATAAAGAGAGGTTCATGCTCTTTGAGCTTAAGTTATTGGAAGAGGAGTAGTATCTACGTATTTTATGCTTTTTCAGGAGACTTTACAATGCAGGCAACAATGCTTGTGGAAAGCCTCTGCTGTTGTAAGCATTGGCATTCGAGATGTTTACGTACCTCTTTTTTGTAGGTCACCACTCTACAAGTTCATCTATCAAAATACAAAAATGTATGGGTTCTTTGTAAAGCACTTTCATGACTTAAACTTGGCATAGGACATTCAAAAAGTAAATGAAGATTTTTCTTAATATCTCAAAAGAGTAACTTTTAAAGTGTCTCTGCTGGTAGGAGATATCTAGCAGAATCAGTAGATAATTTAATGTTTTGTGATTCGAAATGAGTAGATGGAGGCTTCTAATCTAAGGGCTTTGCAAGGCATTAAGTAGTAAGATCTCTTACAAGTTTCATCAATAAAGATGTTGCTAGCCTTTGTTTTTGTCTACGTTTATTCGGCGCAGAAAAATGGATTCCAACCAACATCCAGAATGAGCACTCTATACATTAAATTTATTTATGGAAGTGCTGCACAATGGTACATTTATGACAATATTTTCTTGTAGCAAGCTCCTTCAATCGCAAGATAATCAGCATGTGAGATTCTCTTCCTGTCAAACTAAAATGCACTATTGCACCACAAAAGGCAAAATCTGCCCCTCTGCCTCCCTTTCACAGCTCCCACCTGCACTTGATTTACTGACACAACAGAGTCCTATTTCTGAAGAGACTTGCTTTTCCCCACAAGAGGTTCAAGTATGTTTGTAAAAGGTTGTGCATTTTGTACGTTTAAAAAGGGAAATGTAGAGTTGAGAGGCTAAGACTCTTGTGAGGCACACAGTGCAGGATTTTCTAACAAACAAAATACAGGAAAAAAACACGAATTATTTTCTAAAAATTAGGCAAGAAAACTGTGCTTCATGGTATAGAGGTTAACAGGCAGGGGAGGCCCATTTTGAAATAACTCCACAATTTAG
Source organism: Lissotriton vulgaris (assembly GCF_964263255.1). NCBI lineage: Eukaryota > Metazoa > Chordata > Amphibia > Caudata > Salamandridae > Lissotriton > Lissotriton vulgaris. Next base: position 404,783,622 of record NC_141687.1, read on the forward strand.
GGTTTCCACTGCTTTTAACAGCAGTTATCCACCTCAAACCTGACATCTTTTGTTGATCAGGGAAGAGAAGGTTGTGTCATAAGCATTCCTTGAGAAGGAACTTTGCACAATAGATGGGAAGGTGAAGGTGTACTTGGCTGTTGTCCAGAAACAATATTTTGTGTTGGCTTGTTTTTGGACTCTGTATGTGCAAAATGCAGCGAAAGTCGGTAGAGGGTTAGAGAAATGATTGTGAATGGGATTCAGGGTAGAAGTAGGGGGAAAGCTTTGTAAAAAGCTGTAGTAAAATATACTTTAAAAGAATTGTTTGTGGAGAGGGCTACAGGATGTTTGCCATGCTGATGGCTTTTCATATTCATAAATTAACTGTGTTTTGTGTCTGGTCATTTATCAGTGCACATTCTGTAAAACAAATGTGTGTCATTGGATAACATTTGTGTGCAGATACATATTTTCTAAAACCATTTTTAAAATAAAATGTGCATTAAAACAATTTTTAAATAAAACTACTATGAATTTCGGTTTAATTGTATAGCTGTTTCAGAAATTGGGATGGACAGTCTATTTTAAAGAGGAAAAGAAACCTTATTTTCAAGCGCTTGATTGTAAATATGTTTACTTGTGTGTACATAGTTGGGATGTGTATATTTTATTTAGAGGAGTTTATTTATATTATTTTACTGAAGTCTTTATAAACTAAATCAGAAATAAATTGAATGGGCACAGTGGCTTTGTATTGTCTCATGACTGGAACATATTTTTTCTTAAGTATTTAAAAGCAGAATATTTTTGCAAAAAGCTGCTTTAAAGCTCTGGTGTAAGTGGAACTGTATATTAATAGATAGCTTTTTTGGTGAATTACACGTGCAGTGCTCTGTTGTTTAGGTTTTATAAACGGGCTGATGTGTCTTTTGGAACATATTTTACGAATGTCAAGGTGGATGTTTTTGCCTACCAAAATACCAACCTGATTTATCAGTAATAGTGTGACTCCTTCATCTTTTATATAACGTTTCATTTTAAAAACTTAAGCTAACACCTTCTCAAAACAACATATTATTTAAAATATTTTTATAAACTGACTTAAGTTATTTTCGAAACAAACAGAAGGATTTGATTTTAAGGGCTGCCTAGACTGCACTACGGCAACAAAATCTTGGGCGGCTTAGGACAATAATCTTCTATCCTTCTAGTGAACAAATAGTTGCTTTCACATGAACAATATCTATGCTGTATCTTTTAAGATACAACTGTTTGATAGCCTGTGCTTTCTATCCTGGGTAGTTAGCCTATTAGTTGCTCAGTAAAGGTGTTTGCTTTCAGTACAGCTGAACATTCCAGGGTTCACCGTAAAAAGACATATTTAAATTGCAAAGCGCTGGTTGGTTAGGATGAAACTTATACTTGCACTTCCATTTCACTGACTCTTAATTGTGTTGGACGATTTTCTTCACGTGCTTCCATTTTCTACTTTGGGATATCTCATACAGGAATCAAAGGTATCCTTTCCAGTGGGGTTGGGCCATATTCTTCAGTTGCAGCAATGAAGGTTGATGTTGTGGATTTTGTTTCAGATATCCGTTTTATATAAGCATGGTAAAGAATTTTCAGCGGCGTGATCACTTGAAATTGTTTGGAAAGAAACATTAAAAACAGGAACCCCTAATGTGTTCTTAATTTTTCCTTCAGGAGTGAACTTGGCCGTTGAGTGCAGCAATGAATTATCACTAGGATACTGAATGTTCAGTAGGATAAGGCTTGCTGTCTAGCTCACAAACCTATTGTCACTGAAAACCAGATGATAAAACTTAGGCGAGGGAAGAAAATGGTTTTCATAACCCTTCTACCATGCTCCCTGTTGAAGTGTTTGTGAAAAGGTTCAGTCTGCAGATGGGCTAGCTGCACGCATTACAGCTCCTTGCAAAGCCTGTATGTGTTTACTGATACCCCTGTACCTAGAACCATTATTTCACTGACTGAACATTCCAGCATCTTCTTCCCTATGTAATACATGAAAGATGGTTGCAAAGAGTGCTGAGTATTATTTAGCATATTTCTTTGGAGTTCCTTATCACAGCTTTATATTACTGTTGCAATGCAGTCTCCAGGGTGCTCATGAACCAATGTACAGGTTTATGATAAAATGCAAGAACCCCTTATAGTGCCTGTTACTCTCGTGTCCCACAGCGGTCTGCTTGTACTTTTCATACATGGTGCTGCACTGTCAGTCTAGGAGTGACCTTTTACTTTTAAGCTGTCAGAAATTGGAATATTGTTCCCAGTCCTATGGTGTTCAGTACCTTGGCCAGAATATAATGCAATAAATGCATATAAATTATGTTTGTTTTTATAAAACATCAACCAAAGCAACCCTGCTAAATACCGTTATTGCAGACGCAGTCTAGTGCACGCTTTCTGTGATTTACTTCATTTGAAACCAGTTTTCTAAAATGTGTGTGCATTTGTCTCTATCTATAGAAGCTACTTTCGTGTCTAGTGTAAGTCATTGATTGTAATGGAATAACTTGTGTGGGGAAGTTCTACATAATTTGTCATTTAGGACAGCTCTTCATAGTTTGTTGACCAGATAACATACTTATGAGAAATCCTTTCTAGAAAGAAAACTGATCAGCAGTGCACCCCAGTAGCTTTCTTAATATCTCTCCTTTCTCCTCTTTTGCTGCGAAATGTTTACAGAGGCATTTTCGTGAAATTGTAAAGACAGGTTAGGTATATGTAAAGATAATTCTCAGACGATAATCTTTGTGCCTGGGTTTGCTGCAGTTCTGAAATCGTTGGGTAAAAACATGATACTAAGCCTTACTTACACTATGACAACTAACCCTTATTTTAGGCAAAGCAAAGTCTTGAGATTTTGTTGAATTATGTGGTGAGATCGTTTTCCCATGCCAAAATGCCTTTTGAATGTGTGGATGCATTTACAGTTCCGTAAATTATCCTTCCAACGGTGTTACAGTTTTGCCGTTAGTCTTTGTGCAATAAATTATTTTCTTTTTGGTGCTTAAGAGATTATATCGTAAATTGTCTTTTAATGATTTTTAAATCTGGTTATCATTTGAGTTTAATATTTTAATGATGTTTGTTTATCAGCTAATGTTTGATTTTATTTCTATACAGCGTGATTGAGGATGTCATGAAGTTATTTTGCACTTTTCTAAGCTCTGCAAATTTAAAAACATTAATGACTAAGAATGCAGAATTATTTTGTACAAAAGACATACAATAATTATTTTGACTTTGAACAAGAGTTTAAAGATGACATGAAACTATTTGAATAAAGATTGGATTTCATATACTATTTTCTTTGTGGTGTTTTATTTTGATATATTTCTTGATTTAATTTGCAAGACATACTTAAACTTAATTGCCTGAAGATGCCACAGCAGACAACAAAATTGATGTCACATATTATGTCACGATCTACGATAGAAACAACAAAATACCAAATACCTTCCTAAATGTCAACATGATTAGGTTATGAATGCAGCATAAGAGAATTTCACATCTTTGGTTGCTGTGCTGGTCCTTCTCTCTTTCAAAGTGGGAAAAGTATTGCCGCCAGCAGGATTGGTTTGCTTTGTAAATGGCCCAAGACGTGTGTTTGGCTGATATTTTTTTTTTCTTTTGGGTATGTGAAGCTAGCCCAGAAACGCATTTTTATACCAAGAGCTGAATATTAAAAACCACTGTGTCCTGACAAAGACACGCAGAAAATACAAACAGAGGCGTTTAAAACATAAAAACTATAAATAAGGGTACAGCAGAGTACTGAATGTACCCAAGATGTTCTCTCAAGAAATATAGACTTTGAGGGTCGTGCCGGAGGGCAAGGCGTGGTTCTTCTCCAGTCCATAGGAGGCATGGGATTAGCTGGAGGGCTGGCGCACCATCGGAAAACGCACTCAGACCGACAAACGCGATCAAGTAACTGTGCCCCGCAATCAAAGAGAAGAGTTAGATTACACGGGCCGTAATACGACAGCGCAGCTGCGAAATGGGGACACTCATGAATGAACGTAAACAACTTGGGCCCAAGGACGAATAGGAACATGACTAACCTCGAATCTGGGGAACTGGGTTCGAGTCTCGGCAATGACGCTGAACATCCTGTGACTATGGGCAAATCATCTCCCCGTGCCTAACAAAAAAGAATAATGCAACTGGTGCTATGTAAAGCGCTCTGATACCCGATTCTAGTCAAGTTCGCGCTATATAAAACTCGGTAAAAAAAAAAAAAAATGTCGCCCGGGAAGCTTAGATGTTCTGGAGTAGAAGGGCCACCTACTCCCAACAGACCACTTAATAGGCTTGACCTTGTTTACTTGATGTATAACACAAGAAACACAGGGGGTCTACCAGCTTAATACTAGAGCTGTACTGTCAAAACCGAGTCCACAAGATCTCAGAGTGTGTATATCACAAAGACAGTATGTTTGAGAGAAAAAAAAGAGAGAGAAATAGGTGAACTGTACATGCATAAAAGGGACCGTTACATCATAGGGTATTGATAAATGGCTAACCAGTCCAAAACAATTCAGATCGGGTTTCCATCAAACAGACTTAATGATCAGTCATATCATTTGGCCAAACCCTTGTGCATAAAGGTTGATCCCTTGATCATAGGGACAGTACCCGCACCTTATCGCTGTTTTGAGATTTGGTCCACCAACATAAACAAAACGTCCATGATGACTGATCTTTTGATGGTAGAAAAGACAAGTGCAACAAAACAAATAGTGAAATTAAAATAGGATGGAATGCCCTCCTTCTGACAACTTTATTCTGCGGACAAGACACACCTCCTAATTAAAAACCAGAACAGTGCAAAAAAGACAGTAACAGATATCTGCCTATAAAAGGGCCAACATGTTTCTGCCTAATGGGTGTAAATCCCTTGGCATTCATCAGGGCCTCTGCTCTTATAATAGTTGCACTCCTAGTAGTGAAATAAACAGGATCACCACCATCACCAAAGAAATAAAGATAAACCTGGTTAGATACGGTACAACCTGTAGTAACCACAGACTTTCACCCTCCGACTCACTTTGGCTACAGTGAATTTCTGCGAATGAAAGCATTACATTATTAACATTATGTCTGATGTATCAATCTCCTATCAAGCATGTGTCACCGAAATACCATAAATATGTGTAACAAAAGAAAATTCAATGCTCACCCTTAATGGTAGGGGAAAGGACCTCACCTCACCTGGACTCTGCTCAGGTATAGGAGGCCCCGCACTACAAAGATACAGGGAAGAAAAAAGGAATATAGCACAGTGAAGCTAAAGGTTATAGACTTAACACCATGCATACAACTCAATTCTTTGGATATTACCCCATATCTGAATGCTAACATATAAAATAAGTCAATCCACGGACCTAGTTGCACCAAGCCATCAGGCAACCCAGACACTGGACTCTAGCACCAAGCTGTTTGGCACAACAACATTGCTCTTTAAAAACAATTAATTACAACCATTCTCTCCTCCATCAAGGGCATTAAGAAATCATATATGCTCTTACCTATCCGTCGGTGCCAAAAGCTTGCATCTGAGGCTTGGGGGAGGCACCGACAAGTGTATGTTCTCAGTTTAAGTAGGCTGATGTTCGTGTAGTAACCCTCCGCCTGTATGTTCTCTACTGAATAACAGGAGCTGTTTGTGTACAGTGTCTCCCACCTGCCTTATCGTTTATTGTGTATGTAGGATAATGAATTTCCCAAAATATATTGTTAGAAAAGGCTGTTTGGCGTGTAGCAGCTCCAAATGTTAAGCGCACTACTTTACGATCGAAATAACGCGAGAACACGCATCCACAACTACAGGATGATGTCATCGCGGCCATTTTTGTAGTTCAGACCCTCGGTACCGACCAAAACATACCGGGATCTCCTTAGTTACATCCCCAACCCCTAAGCACAGGCTGACCAGACAAGTCAGCAGGTGGACAGCAAGGGCTATGAGTGGTAATCACTCTGCTCGATGCTTGATTCGATGTTTTGCTTAATTTTATGTTATGCTTCCAAAATAGCGCGAGATCAAGCGCTCAAAAACTACAATTAGAGGATATTGCGGCCATGTTTGTAGTTTTAGTTGTCAGAGGCTTAGATCATAGCCCGTAGCTCAGTGCTTTACTTACAAGATAGCGCGAGGTCACGCCAAAAACTACAGATCGAGACTCTTGTGGCCATAATAGTAGTTCTCATATTGGCAAACTGATCGAGTATTACAAAGAGCTTGCAGTTGGTATCTCAATTGAAAGTATGAAAATGTAAAAATAGCACACTATCTTAAGAATGTATATTGACTCTATCCGCTTAAGGCAATCTGAACAAACTCCCCAAGTAGTGTAATCAACATCAGTTATAAGGTAGTATGGATCATGTACATTGCAAACTTGAGTGCACAGTAGGTAATGTGAGTAGCAGCACCTACAGTAGGTTATATAAATAGTATAGAAATTAAAGTACTTATTGCTACTATACTTTGCAAGACAGTGTTATGTCAACAACTAAAGGACCGGGTGATTCAGTGTCTGTAAACTTGTTTAAGCCTTATAGAATAAGGCTAGAAGGTGATTGCCACTACTGTACAGAAGTAGATCGTTATAATAAGGTCCAGGGAATATCATCATTTAATCCCCCTTTGTCAGATTGAAGCCTATAGATCCATTTTTGTTCCCTCCTAAAGAGGTAACCGGACACATCACTTATATAACTGGGTATATGCTGCTTTTCCAAAACAGTCCATTGGAAATCCGTTTCAAGTTGTGCCTGTTCAAGGAAGTGTCTAGTAAGTTTTGTGTGGCTTTTCTTACATCGGAAAGAGCTCTTATGTTCCAGCATTCTAGTGTGAACTTTCCGAGTAGTCATTCCTACATAACGTATGGAACAGGGACATGTCGGCATGTAGATCAAGATGGTACTGTTACAATTGCTGAAATTGTTCTGCAACCAAGGTCTGTTAGTGCCTATATCTATCTCCTTTGTATGTTTGGTCTGTGGACAAACCGAGCAAGTACCGCACGGATGATGCCCAACAACTGGAGGGAGCTCCTATAGGGTTTCACCCAGTTTTTTAGGAGTCTCTCTTGGGCGTGTATGGACCAGTCGATCTCTGATGCACAAGTTACTACTTGTGTAACGATATATCTGTAAGAGACATTAGTTAGTGATAGATTCCTTACCTTAGAATATCCCCAGGCGTCAGACTGGATCCGGAAACTTTTGCGTAGCAGTACCCTTGCGCGTTGGTAGGCGTCGTCTGCGGCTCCGCGTCCGTCGTCGGCGTAGTGGGCGCCGTGATGACGTCGTCGGAGTACTTAGACGCCGCCTCCACGTGCTGACATCAGTTCTTCTTTTTTCCGCGCCAGCCAGCGCAGATCTGGAAAGAAAAGTTACCCTAGTCAATTTTTGACTACGTTTTTGGTGATCTTTTTGATCCATTTCGAAGTCTGTACGACTCTGACGGTGCCGTAGGGATGCCCGGTTTCAAGCATTGCGACGAGTGCGACCGTACCATGTCGGTCATGGATCCCGACCGCCTGTGCCTGACGTGTTTGGGCGTCGACCATGACGACGAGGCCTGCCTCGACTGTCCGGCCCTTTCGAGGAAAGCCAGGCGGGAGCGGTCCCGCAGGCGGCTCGAACTCCGGCAGTCGGCCCCGCGCCGTGTGAGATCCCGGTCCCACGGGAGGTCGAGGGACAGGTCGCGGGGACGGAGCCGTCACAGCTCCGGGAGTCGGCGCCACTCCTCCGTGTCCAAGTCGCCAGGTAAGAAGCATAAGAAGTCGAAGAGGCATCATCGCTCTTCTGACTCCCCCCAACGCTCGCGCGATGCAGCCGGGGGTTCGGGTGACACCGCCCACGCGGCTCCTCAGGAGTCGCGGGCGCCGCGTCCGGCCCCATACCCTCCGGTCCCTGGGCTGAACGCGATGCCGGAGGAGATCGAGCGTTTCCTCATGGCCATGTGGTCCCGTTCTCCTCCGACAGGCTCCGCGGCGCCTTCGGGCCCAGCGGACCCATCTGGGGGCCCTAGTGGGTCGGGGGCTTCGACCCCAATGCCGTTGGGTGCTTCGGCCCCGACGCCGCCGGCGCCTTCGGGCTCGGCGCCGCAGGGCCCCACGATCCCGACACCGCCGGTGCCCTCGGGCCCGGCGCCGCAGGGAACAGCGGTACCTGCGCCGCCGGCGCCTTAGGGCCCGGCGCCGCTGGGCCTTCCTCGGGCTCTGGATCGTCACCGGTGGACCTTACGACCCCCCCGGCGTCGGTCCGTGTGGTGTCACCTCCAGCGCCGTCCCTGATGCCTCCTTTCATTCGGTTCCGACGTTTGGAGATTTTTACTTCTACGAACCGACCTCATACAATTACGACCCTGAATCTCAGGAGATGAGGGATGAGGAGAATTGGGAGGGGTCTGACGACCCTCTGACCAAGGAGTGTCAGTCTAATATGGACTGGGCAGGAGACCTTGGGGAGGCCAGTGGCCTGGACACCTCCCCAGACACTGGATTTGTCTCTCCTCCTACCGTGGCTTCGGAGGAAGGGGCTACCTATGGTGTGGTATTCACGAGGGCTGCCAAGGCCTTGGGCCTTGAGCTCCCCGTCGCGGCCGTGAGGACTAACCTCCTCACAGAGGTCCTTAAGCCGCAGTCATGCTCCATGGAGCCTCTGCTGCCGTTTAATGAGGCCTTGACCGACGTTCTTTTGGGCACTTGGTCCAGGCCCGCTACGGGTTCGCCCGTAGATAGGAACGTGGCCAGACGCCACCGCCCAGCTCCGGGCGACCCATGTTTCCTGTCCTCCCACCCCACCCCAGAGAGTCTGGTCATCCAGTCCTCTAATTCCCAAACCGCATTCCTGACGGCCCCGCCGGACAGGGAATCCAAGAGGTACGAGAATTATGGAAAGAAGATATTCTCGTCCCTTAGTTTGGGACTGCGGTCTTCCAACACCGCATGCCTCTTGGGCCGCTACACCCACTCTCTGTGGGAGACGGTGGCGGAAGTGCTGCCAGAGTGTCCGTTGGAGGTACAGGCCAAACTCGGCCAAGCCCTTGTGGAGGGCCGGGATGCAGCCAAGTATTTCATCAGGTGTGGGCTGGATACTACCGACTCGCTGGGCAGAGCGATGGCTATGACAGTGGCGGTGAGACGCCATGCCTAGCTGAGATCCGCCAATTTTTCGGCAGATGTCCAAAACACCCTTATGGACATGCCGTTCGATGGCCGTCGCTTCTTTGGCGACAAGGCAGACCACGCGCTTGAGCACTTTAAGGACTCCAGGGCTAGGGCCAAGTCCTTGGGCCTCTCGGCCCCGCGCCAGCAAACGGGTGCCTTTCGCTCCTTTCGTGGCCAGGGAAGGGGCGCCCCCACACGTGCCGCCAGCCGCTCGCCACAGACTGTCGTCCAGCGTGGTGGCAGACGTGGAAACCGCCGCGGAGGCGGTCGGGGAACCAGGCGGAGTCAGTCCACACCTGCCCCCGCTGCATTCACCTCTAAATTTATTTATTTATTTTTTAAATTTCTAAAGCGCGAACAAATACCACGAATGGTGTCTCGGCGCTGGGCAGACAAAGTGGCACTTCCTGTGCATTATTGAGTGAATAGCCATGTCTTCACTTGCTTTCTGAAGAGCAACAGTGAGGGGCTGGTTTTTATGTGATGGGGCAGGGAGTTCCAGAGCCTCGAGGCGGCCACCAAGAAGCGTCTGTCTCCCCAGGTGACTGTTCTCACTCGTTGAATGCATAGTGATGCGGAAGAGGCAGATCTTAGCGCTCTTTTGGGAGCATACAACTGCAGTGATTCCCTAAAAAAGTCGGGTCCTTGGCTATTCAGTGCCCTGTATATAATACACAAAGCCTTGAATTTTGTTCTCTTTTTTACTGGGAGCCAGTGCAGTTGGTAAATGGCTGATGAGATCGGTGCGAACTTGGGAGTTTTGGTCAGAATTCGCGCCGCAGCGTTCTGCACCATTTGTAGCTTTTTAAAAACCTGCTCCTGGGCATTCAGCAGAAGCCCATTACAGTAGTCCACCTTGGATAATACCAAGGAGGACATCAGGGTTTTCCCTGCGGATAGTGGAAGGTAGGGGAGTATCTTTTTCACCTTCCGCAGCGCAAAGAAGGCAGAGGAGACTACTGCGTTTGCGTGGTTGGTGAAACTTAGTTTGTTGTCGAACAACACTCCTAGGTTTCTAACCTTTGAGACTGGGATGGGTGGATTGCCCATTTCCGGTGGCCACCAGATCGGAGACCAAGATGGTTTTAGGTCTCCAAACACCATCACCTCGGTCTTATCGGTGTTTAGTTTTAGACAATTACTGTCCATCCAACGACTAATGGCTCTCATACCAGTCTGAAAGTTGGCTGCCACTTCGATCCCGTTCTTATGTACTGCCAGTACCAACTGAGTATCGTCGGCGTACGAAGTCACTCCCATTCCATAGGTTTTAATGACCCTCGCCAAGTCCGACACATAGATGTTAAAAAGCGTCGGACTCAGCGAGGATCCCTGGGGGACTCCGCAGGGCAACACAAACGATGGTGAATAGAAGTTCCCCATCTTCACTGACTGTTCTCTATTGGCCAGGAATGAGGTCAGTAGTTCCGCAGCCCTGCCCTTTATGCCCATGGCTTTGACACGGTCGATCAAGATGTTGTGATCGACCGTGTCAAAGGCCGCTGATAGATCCAGCAGGATCTAAACCCTCCTAGTCCGTGCTTTTCGGCCCATGTGACGCCAGTGGGAGGCAGGGTTCGCCATCACCACTCTCACTGGCGCACTGTCACTTCGGACAGGTGGGTGCTGCAGATCGTCCGGAGGGGCTACTCCCTCTCCTTCGAGACGACTCCTCAAGCCATGCTGGACTGGATGGTAGCGTTGGACTTGCAGGACGCATATTTCCACATCCCCGTCCTGCCAGCCCACCGGCGTTACCTGTGGTTCACGGTAGGCCACGAGCACTTTCAGTTTACCGTGCTCCCCTTCGGCCTTACCAGCGCCCCACGGGTGTTCAGGAAGGTGATGGCGGTGGTCGCAGCTCATCTGTGCAGGTTAGGGGTGCCAGTCTTCCCCTACCTAGACGACTGGTTGTTGAAGGGGGCTCGCCCCAGACAGTCGTCAGCCACCTCCAGACTACGGCAGATCTCCTGCACCAGCTGGGATTTTCCATCAATGTGCCGAAGTCACACCTGTACCCCTCTCAGAAGCTCCTCTTCATCCGAGCGGTTCTCGACTCTGCGCAGTTTCGGGTTTACCCGCCCGAACAACGGGTTCGGGATATACAGGCTCTGATTCCGATCTTCCGGCCTTTATCCCGAGTTTCGGTCAGGTTGACGCTGCGGCTTCTGGGGCTGATGGCCTCCTGCATCCTTCTGGTGCATCACGCACGATGGCGGATGCGGGCTCTGCAGTGGGACCTGAAGTTTCAGTGGGCCCAGCATCAGGGCAAACTGTCCGACCATGTCCTGATCTCGGAGGGCACTGCGAGACAACTGCAGTGGTGGGTCACGGACCGCGATTGGGTCAACGGCAGATCCCTCTCCTTTCCCCAACCAGAGCACGTAGTTGTGACGGGCGCGTCCCTCCAGGGCTGGGGAGGCCACTTGGGAGAGGCGGAGATCAGAGGCCTCTGGTCTCCGGCAGAGTCCCGGCTCCATATCAACCTGCTGGCGCTGCGGGCGATTCGTCTAGCACTGAAGGCATTCCTCCCGTTTGTCCGAGGGAGTGTAGTGCAAGTGTTCACGGACAACACCACCGCCATGTGGTACTGCAACAAACAGGGCGGAGTGGGGTCGTGGACCCTCTGCCAGGCTCTGCGCCTCTGGCAATGGCTGGAACATCAGGGCGTGACTCTGATGGTTCAACACCTGGCAGGTTCTCTGAACGCCAGGGCGGTCAAACTCAGCCGACGGTGCTCGATGGATCACGAATGGCGTCTGAACTCGGAACGTGGCGCAAGGCCTCTTTCAGCAGTGGGGAGAGCCTTGGTTAGATCTATTTGCCACCGAAGAGAACGCGCAATGTCATCAGTTCTGCGCGTTGGAATTTCCAAGGCGGCACTCGCTCGGAGACGCTTTTCGTCGCGAGTGGAGCTGCGGTCTGTTGTACGCCTTTCCGCCTATACCACTTCTGCCCAGAGTGCTGAAGAAGATCAAGCGCGACCGGGCACAAGTCATCCTTGTGGCTCCGGACTGGGCACAAAGGTACTGGTATCCCGAGCTACTCAGTATGTCAGTCGATCCCCCGGTTCGTCTGCCTCTTCAGGAGGACCTTCTGTCGCAGCAGCATGGGACGGTCCTCCACCCAAACCTGTCCAGTCTCCACCTCCATGCTTGGAGATTGAGCGTCGACAGTTGAGGCCATTTGACTTGCCTCCTGAAGTCTGAATTGTTTTCGACTGGTTAGCCATTTATCAATACCCTATGATGTAACGGTCCCTTTTATGCATGTACAGTTCACCTATTTCTCTCTCTTTTTTTTTTCTCTCAAACATACTGTCTTTGTGATATACACACTCTGAGATCTTGTGGACTCGGTTTTGACAGTACAGCTCTAGTATTAAGCTGGTAGACCCCCTGTGTTTCTTGTGTTATACACTAAGTAGGAGCTGGGGATATGATCAGGTGTGGGTCTCTAAATTATATATCCCTTGGACCCTTTTTTCAAATTTTTGTGGTTATTGCTTGTTTACTTGATGCCAGGGGTGAGTTTGGTTAATGCACCTCCGATTTCCAGGGGTGGGCGACAGGCACTCTGCAATGTTGGGGAAGCGGGGGGTTGTAGTTCTGCCGTGCAGAGAGGCAGGGCAAAGGGTGGGGTTTGTTCATGTTGGGATTGGGGGAATGTAACTTATGTTCTTGCTCAGTCTTTGCAGCAGGGAGAGAGGAAAACGTAAGGTTCCAGGATTTGCAAAATGACGCTGCGGAGGAGGTTCTTGGTCCTTGGCTCGTCATGGAATAGACAACGCACATATAGTCCATTATCTCACAATCCGACCAGCACACTCATTTCAATATGTTATGTTATGTTATGTTATATTGATTTATTATGCGCACAGATACCCCAGCCAAGGGGCGTCCCGGCGCAGAGACAAGGTAGAACATAACACAACAGGAAACTAAAAACATGAAAGCAGCTAAAACAGGAAAGTTTTTAAAGCCCTCCGGAAAGTCAAGAGGTCCTCCATCAGACGAATTTCAACAGGAAGGGAGTTCCATGCTGACGCGGCCTTTACACTAAACGAGCGGCCACCCATGCGACTAAGCCTAAATCTGGGGACCACCGCAAGGGCCAAACCCTGGGAACGGAGAGTGCGGGTGGGAACATAAAAGGAAAGACAGCTTGATAGGATTTCCGGGCCAATACCTCTCAGAATCTTAAAAGCAAGACACAAGACCTTAAAAAGGATGCGCTTCCTGACAGGGAGCCAATGTAGGGTACGAAGGACAGTTGCCACCGAGCTGAATCTGGGCAGGCCGACAATCGCCCTCGCCGCAGCATTCTGAACCCGCTGCAGACGGGTTAGCTCGGCCTGGTTAGCCCCAGCCAGAAGAGAGCGGAGATGATAGTTGCCTGGATCACCAGCTGCCTGGTCGGGGCGTCAAAGAACTTGAGAACAGGTCTCAAGCCCCTTAGGAGACCGAAACAACAGGCCGCAGTTTTTTTAGTATGCCCTACAAAGGAGAGGCCCGCATCCAGCCAGACCCCCAGGTTTTTCACCTCAGATACCGGGGTCGGAGTGGGTCCCAGCTCAGAGGGCCACCATTGGTCACCCCACAGCTCCACTCCCTTACCGACAACCATCACCTCCGTTTTTGTGGCATTTAGCTGAAGGCAGTTGCCTGTCAACCAGCTAGCCACCGCCTTCAGTCCAGACTGAAACCTGGGGGCCTCAGTCTCCGCATCCCCGCTGAGAGTAACCGCCAGCTGTGTGTCGTCGGCATATGAGACCAAAGTTAGGCCCCACTGCCTAGCGACATCAGCCAGCGGTCTCACGTAAAGATTGAACAACGTGGGACTCAGCGAGGACCCTTGCGGAACCCCCATGGCCAGCGGTTGGAAATTGGACTTGAAGGGAGGGATGGCAACACAGAAGGAGCGGTTATCTAGAAAGGAGTGGAACCATTGCAACACCTGACCGCCAATGCCGGTCTCCTCAAGCCGATGCAGGAGGATGCTGTGGTCTACCGTGTCAAAGGCGGCGCTAAGGTCTAACAATATAAGCGCCGCCGTTTGACCAGCATCCAACCTTGCACGGAGATGTTCCACCATCACAAGTAACGCGGTTTCCGTGCTGTGGCCGGCACGGAATCCGTTTTGTGTGGGGTCGAGGGCATTGGTCAGTACAAGATGTTCAGACAGGGCCAAGTTGACATGGGCCTCAGTGATCTTGGCTGGCCAAGGTAGCAACGAAATGGGGCGATAGCTTTCAGGCTTGGCCGGGTCCAGGGAGGGCTTTTTGATAATTGGGGACACCAAAGCTTGCTTCCACTTAGCTGGAACTACTCCCGTTTCCAAGGAAAGGTTGACGAGGGAACATACAGCTGCACGTCCCATAAAAGCCTGATCTCGAAAGAGAGCAGGCCTTACTGGATCGGATGGAGATCCAGATTTGACTTGCAACGCAAGTTTATCAAACCCGTCCAAGGTAAGGGGGGGGGAGACAAGCAGAGTAGACTGATGGTGGGTCCCATTGATACTTTCCCGACCGGACCCTATGCTAGGGAATGTCCGATAAATAGCTTGGACTTTCCCCAGAAAATAGGAAGCAAGGGATTCACAGTGGGAAAGAGAGCTTACGGTCGTAGAGGTAGTCCGCTTTGACATAAGATCTTTTACGGCCTTAAAGATGGCTTTCGACGGATTAGTACTGTTCCGGAATTCCGCGGCATAAAAAGCCGCTCGAGCTCGACAGATAGCCCGATGGTAGAGCTTGACGGACCTGGCGTATGCAGCTTTTAGATCAGCTCCATAGGTTTTCCTCCAGGCCCTCTCAGCCCGTCTACAGGCACCCTTTAGGGCCCGAAGGGCACTATCGTACCAGGGGCTCGACTCTCTGGAGTTGATTTTAGTAGATACAATAGGTATCAGAGAGTCCAAGGCCCTAGTAATCCAGGAACAGAAGAGGTCATACCCCTTTTCTACCTCCGTCAACGGGCCCAGCGGCTCCTCTAATAGAAGACGATGGAAGTCTTCTAACCTAAGCTTCTTCCAGGCCCTCTTCTGAACCCGTCTAGCCGAGGAGATGGAAGGGGTGGCTAAGACCGGGCATAGGATGGACACCAAAAAGTGGTCAGTCCATTCCACCGGCGAGATAGAGGTGATTGTAATCCCCGGCAGATTGGTAAACAGGGGATCCAGAATATGCCCCCCCGAATGGCTAGGCTGGGAGACCATCTGGGGAAGTTGAAAGGCCTCTAGGTCAGAGGAGATGGAGCGCACTGTCAGTACATGGTAGTACTGGGAGAAAGGCCCTCCAGTTCCTCACCTGGAATGTGAATGGGCTTGGAGACGAACTCAAATGGGGGATAGTCCTCCAATTTCTAAAACGTTAGGCGCCCGAGATAGTCTTATTACAGGAGACACACCTTGTTGGTAATACTTGAAAAGCCTTGGATAGATGGGGGCATAGACTCATTGCCCATGCAGGGTTCACCTCTAGTTCCTGTGCCACTGGCATTCTCATCCGTAAGAACTGCCTGTACATATTCTGCCAAACATGGGTAGACACCCAAGGCAGATTTGCAGCTGCAACTGGAATATGGGAAGGGAAACCTCTTACCGTAATGTCCATATATGTTCCCCCAGCCCTGCAACAGCCAACACTAGCGGACCTCAGTAAATTCATTCTGGACCTCCCTGTGGGGACTTTGGTAATGGGAGGAGACTTTAATCTGACGGTGAATTGAATGACTGATCGACGCCCCCCTAGGTGGGACCCCCAAGACGGGTCAAAATTAGCAGACTTTCTCTCGGCCTTTGGCCTTGTCGATATCTAGAGACACCTTAACCCAACGATCCGCCAGTTTACAATACATTCGGGAGCACATGACAGTCAGTCACGTATAGACTACCTACTGACTCATACTACGAACTCCCCTAATTTGGCTGAAGCCAAGTGTCTGGCAAGAGATATCTCTGATCATTCCCCTGTCCTGGCTCGGATAACATTGGGCTCTCAACCCAGATACACAACCCTTACCATTAATCCATAGTGCTGAGAATTCCACATATAAAAACAGACTTACTCAAGGACACTGATTTATACTTCAGTGAAGTTATGGGCTCAGTGGCCTCTCCGCAAACCCTGTGTGGTGCATTTGGGGTCGTAGTAAAAGGCAGAGCACTTGCTTTAAGGATGGGCCATAAAAAAAGAATTGACTCAGAGAGAGGTCTTAGAAGAGGAGAGAAAAATAGCCCTTCAATGACGATGCTGCCAAACATGCCCTAGATGTTAAGTAGCAAGATTACAAACCGCTTCTGACAGAGGCAACCAAATCCAAACAAAAGACAGTATACCACAAGATATATGAAGATGGGGAGAGGACGGGTAAACTGTTGGCTTGGCATGAGACACGGGATCGGGACCAGCGCTAGGTTCCTCGCTTGAGGGGGGCACGGGTGGAGGACCTGCAAGATCCACAGGAGATACCATGCCGAAATATATGCATCCGCTACTACAACCTCCGCTCTTGACTCCCGAGATCTGCTGGCTACTATCCCAGTTCCACGCCTCGCTGCCAAAGAGCAGGAGTCTCTTGAGGGAGACCTAACAGAAGAAGAGCTACAAGTTGCCATACAGGGAATACGTTCCGAAAAGGCTATGGTACCCAATTGAGTTCTCCAAGCTAACAGCCTCCAAAGTAACACCCTATCTCGGAGACATGTACTTGGGTAGTTATCAGCTAGGTACCCTCCCAAGTGAGCTTCGACTTGCCTGAATAGTGTTGATACACAAACAAGGCAAACCTGCGGAGGAATGTAGTTCGTATCGACCCATTTCACTGCTCACTGCAGAGGCAAAAATCCTCGCCAAAGCATTGGCAAACAGGCTTATCCCCATAATTAACAAAATGTGCACACAGATCAGTCAGGCTTCATGCCAGGTCGAAACACCGCCCTTAATCTCCAATGTCTACCTGGGGTGTTAGGGAGGATGGGCACGATCCAGGAGGATGCTGCATTACTGTCACTAGATGCCAGGATGGCATTTGAGGCTATCTAATGGCCCTACCTATTTGTCGTTTTGGAGCACATGGGTTTCGGTCCTAACTATATAAAATGGGTTAGACTTCTATACACTGGCCTGAAAGCACAAATAGTAGTCAATTGCCATACGTTTCAATTAATCCAATTGGGTAGGGGACCTCGTCAGGGCTGTCCCTTGTTGCCTCTTTATTTGCTCTGGTTTTGGAACCACTGGCGACATGGGTATGGGGGGACACCTTGATACGGGGCTTAAAATGGAAAGAAAACTACGAAGACAGAATTTCCCTTTATGCGGATGTCATACTAATATTCATAGCAGCCCCAACTGCATCGATCCATGGGATTCTTCATATATTCCGTAATTTTGGAAATTACTCAGGATATACCATAAACTGGGTTAAATCCATATTATTCCTGATCCACAGTCCTACTCTAAAACTGCCACCAGGCTGCGAGGTCCCTGTGGTGACCGCGGGATTCCGATATTTGGGAATCTATGTAACCACTAACCCATTGCTCTTCTATTAAACCAATCTCCAGGGCCCCCTGACCTGCCTTCTCACCGATGTATGACATTGGCGGACCCTCCCCCTGACCCTTCTGGGAAGGGTGGCCCTTTTTAAAATGTTTGCACTGCCTCGCTTTCTGTATGCATTGCAGAATACCCCCTACAAGGTCTCAGACTCCTATTTTACTAAGGTTGAGAGCTCAGTGCGTAACCTATTGTGGGACGGGAGGATACCGTGCATTGCACTACAAAACTGACAAGGGGGTGGTATGATGGGGGGGATTGCCCTGCCCGATCTTAAACTATACTATTGGGAGTCAGAACTGATGGCAGTCAAACGGTGGGTCTATGGCCCACAAACCGAACCAACCTACCAAACAGATAGATGGCTAATGGGACAGGGTGGATATCGTAGAGCCCTTTATACCAACCCTAAGCAAAAACACCTCACAAGACCCATGGCCCGCACCATAGAAACTCGGCATCAAGTCAACAAAAAACTAAGCTGGTATAAGAGAATAACACAAGCAACACCACTCTGGGAGTCTGAGTGGCTTGGGGGGCTGAGCTCCTACCCCAGGTTTGACAAATGGGACTTAAAATCAGCATCTCATCAGTGGGGGACACGTTTGAAAAAAGGGTGAGCTGATCTCATTTGCTAAACTGCAGAAGGAATATCAACTGGCACAATCCGAAACTTTCAGATACCTGCAAATTAGTCACGCCCTCAAGGCTGCCATTCCTGGTGGGGGGTCCTCCCAGAGGCACCCCCACTTGAGGACAGGCTGCTACTAGACCCAATACCTAGGAAAGCCATATCGCTAACCTACCAGAACCTGACTAATAACTGACCTGACCTACTAATGTGCCTCAGACAACAATGGGAGGCAGATGTGGGGGACCTAGAAGATGAAGACTGGCAGGATGCGTTGCCCCCCCTCGTGAGGTAGCCATCCCCATGAGACTGAAATTGATTTAACTTAAAATCCTGCATAGAGCCTACCTCTCAGCGGGATCTCTGGTTAAAATGGGGAAGAAAACAGATACAACCTGTCTTTCACAATGCTCACAGGAGGGAACTTTCTTCCACATGATCTGGGACTGCCCTGCCATTAAGCCATTCTGGACGGGAGTCGCATCCAGACTGGAGAAGGTGGGGGGGACTCACTGCCTCCCCAAAACACTGACCTGACCTGCACTGGACAATCCTGGGTCTCCTAGGGGTTGACCCTCGCCAAACGTAACTTCGCACAAAAATGGGGAGTAGGGGACCTACCATCAATGGGCAAGTGAGAAGCTGACATGGATAGATCCCTGATAGCAGAAAAATATGTTTTAAAAAATAGAGGTTGCCCCCAAAAAATGGGATTGTAATAGGGCTGCATGGAACACATATTGGGGCGAGATTTATAGTCTCCCACAAATGACCTGCACGGGGAGAGGGGGGACAGCAGGGCCTCTTTGATGGAGGAAAGGACACAAAATGAAACGGAGATAGCCTGGGATTGGGATACCCAATGTAACGAATACCATTGTTGTACCTGAGGTCTACCATACCACTTGCGGTAATGCTGAGCTTTATTTGTTTTGCCAAATAAAGAGTTTAAAAAAAAGAAGTATAGGCTTCAATATAGACAAGAATTGGCAATGCTAGTAGGTCTGTCTTTAAAAGAATGTGGTATGGTACTGTAAAGCATTACAAGTTCATAGCATGGGAATTAATATGTATTTGTGTGGAAGCAAAGAACTGTAAATGAACATTGGTTAGGTTAAGAGGTCAGGTTCCATTTGCAATATCAAGCCAGACCCAAAACTTAATGTAGGTTATGACTACTCTTCTCCCATCCATATTGCTGCCAGAGAAAAACAAAATAAATTATTACGCTGTCTAAGACACTAATAGCATTACAATATCGTGTGACCCTGACAGTTAAAGTTCAGGCAGGTAGATAAATAAAATGATCACAGCTGTGTGGTGGGTAAGCACTTTTTTGTGGAAGCACACAACTTCTGCCCAATCAAAATGTACTCCTAGCACCAGCATCTTGGCGGAGAAAAAGCCACTCTCTGGTAATCCTCACATAATTATTTGGTCACAGCTACGCTGTTAAGCCAGACCATAATTATTAGCATAATCAAGCTTGGCTTTTATAAGAAACCCCACTAATAAGACTACATGATAATTTCTTATGGATTCAGATTCTTCACCTTTTGAACATCCCCATGCGCCAGCTTGGCCGGAAAACATTTGAGTAGCTCTCCCACGCCGATAGGGGTGCCAGCTTCAAGACTGCTCCACACACAGCCCCGTGTGACATCATTGGACACTTAAAAGGGTCCACATTGGCATACTGATGTCCGTTCTTTTTTTTCCCTCAGGAAATCTGTCGATTTTTCAAAGTTTTCTTTCAAAATACAGATATTTGGTGCAGTTTTCTCGAACGATGTCAGCATCAAGGAAAGCATCAAGGAAGTCTTGATTCAAGCCATGACCAGATTGTGAGGGTCCAATATCCATCACTGACCCTCACTATCTACCTTTGGTACCTAGGAATGGACCATGAAGTCAATACCTGTAGAGACGGCCACTGAATTACTCCGAAAGCCTCAAGGGAAAGAGAAGCCTAACTATTCATAGCCAGGTCGCAAGATACAAAAAGAGGTTCACAAAAATCCTGTCCAATATCTGAATAACCATTGTCTCATTCTTTTAGATCTTCAATGACAGAATGTAAGAGTCGGCGCCATGAATCCCATCAGAGGTCCTCTAAAGATAAAGTCTCCAACATTGGTGACCCCGCAACCACTCTCAGCCGAAGATCAAGAATTGTCACCCCATGTGTCAATTCTGATGACTCCACCTCGACTGGTGCCAATCGCTCCTGTACCAGCGATGCCATGTCCAGTGCCTTGCCCGACAGATCCGCTAAATCCTGTGGCATTTTTTCCGTGATCCCACAAAGATACTGTGTACCCTACCTTACCAACCCTGGGTCCGGATCAGAGCTGATTTCCTAATGGTGTGTTTTCCATCTTCATCAGAGACATTGTACCATCTGTTGTGTCTATAAGGTCCCATGGGTCCAGTGGCCTACTCACTGAGAGGCGTATATGCACCATACCAGCAAGCACCCTTCTTGCCGTTTATGCCACTGATCCAGTATCCCTTGCCAATTTCGCTCCGGTGGGCACATCTCTGACGTTTCAATTGAGGCCGCCGCAGCTGTTTCTTCCTTTGGAGGAAACCCTCCACTGGTGCTGCAACCAAAACTGCCAGCCCTGCAGCTGATGCCGTTAATGCTGCAATCAACGCCACCGGTGCCACTACCATCTCCACAGACGCCACTAGACTTTACCAATGAAAGAGCCTACTCTTTGGAGATGATGTCTCTCAAGAAGATATAGGCGAAGACGATAAGCATGACCTGGACTTTGAAGGTTTAAAGGAAGCGAGTGGTCTGTACACATCCCCAGGATGGAATTGTATCCAAAGATCCTCCTCCTCCAGAAGTTATATCATATTAAGTGGTGCGAAAGGCAGCCGAGATGTTATACGTACCTCTCCCAATCACTGAATTGAAGTCTAATATAGTAACTGATGTTTTTCAGCTTCCTATACCTCACAACCTTTGGTTCCCTTTAATGAGGCTTTGACTGAATCCATCGTAGCAATATAGGGCATACCTACCACTGCTACGGCTGTCTCTAGATTGATAGCAAGATGATATGAACCAGCTCCTGGATATAATCACAACTACCTCCACAGAGTTAAAAAGGTCAAGCCTCTTGTTTATCAAAGCTTACTCCTGCTTCCTTTCCATCTGCGCACTTTGACAGAGGATACAAGAGAAAAAGAACAGTCTGCCAAAAAGATCTTCTCATTGGGTAGCGTGGTGCTCAAATCTTTGAATGCAACTGGTCTCCTAGAAAGATATACCCATGCATTACTAGACTCAGCAGAAAATATCATACCTCCACTCTCAACAGAGGACTACACTAATTTCTTTTAAATGATTAATGATGGTCAGACGACAGCTGGATGAGTCATACAATTAGGGCTTAAGACTTCTGATTCAGTTACAAGAGCTATGGGCTCAGCAGTTTCAGTCCAATGTCATTCCTGGCTGAGAAACTCTGGTTTTTCACATGATGTGCAGAAAACTTTCATGGATTTGCCATTTGATGGCTCCAAACTTTGTGGAGAATGATTTATAGAGAGTCGAGCCACAGCTTCATCACTTTACCTTCAATTATAGACCAAAGACAATGTAAAAAATGTGGAGGGTTCAGCAGAGGGTTCTCATTTTGGGGTAGTCAACAATATTCGACACAACAACAGACATCAATTCTCTTTACAAAAGTTACAAAAGATGTATAAGAGGAGCGACCTCTGACCCTGCTCGCAGGCAGGTCGCTCCCCACGCCACCACACGGCCGCCAGCTGCCTCGTACCTGCTCCCTGCTGCCCGCCTGTTTTCCCGTTGATTCCCACTCCTTCCCGCTGCTGCATCCCTGCGGCCCGCCCCCCTGCTCTCCATTGGCCACCCACTCCCGCCTCCCAGCTGCTCCTCCCTCCCTATCCCCCTCTTATGGAGGCCGTGCCAAAGGCAAGCTCGTCCGCGCCTAGACCGTGCCCAGCACCAGAACCCCTGGACCCCGTGAACGCCACAACACCAGACTCCGCTACGACGCCAGCACCCTCTACTCACTCAACTCTGGCTGAAACCACACCTGACCGAGACCTGGTGGAACGACTCCTTGGCGCCCGACTTCGCCATAGCCATCCCAGACAGCTACAAGATCACCCACAGGGATCGTGCCAACGGAATCAGAGGAGGAATAGCCATCGTCCACAAGTCCACCCTCAAGGTCGCCACCCACGCAGACAACACCCTCAACACCGCCGAACACCTGCACTTCCGGATCCACACTGACCCAAACACCACCCTCAGAGGAACACTCATCTACAGACCCCCAGACCCTGATCTCAATTCAGCGACTCCATCACCGACCTCGCCAGCACCCACGCACTCGCCTCCACGGACCTCATCCTCCTCGGGGACCTGAATTTCCACCTCGAGTACAACAACAACGCCAACTCCGCCACCCTGATCGCCAACCTCGGCCTCAGACAACTTGTCAGCGCACCCACCCACCCGCTGGCCACACGCTGGACCCCTTCTTCTCCACAGGCACCCACGTCACCTTCGACCACACCAACGAACTCCACTGGACCGACCACCGCTGCATCAATTTCACCTTCAATAAACCAAACCAATCACCACCGCACTCAACAGCTACTTTGCTGCTGCTGGAGCAAAGTCACAGAATACCAGCTGATCACCACCCTCACCCAAAACCCACCCACCGACCCCACCAACCCATACACTGCAGCCCGCAACCTCAGACAGTGGATCGACGACTGTGCCAAAACCCTCGCCCCACACAAGAAACCCTCCAAC
The DNA here is from genome assembly GCF_964263255.1 of Lissotriton vulgaris. Lineage (NCBI taxonomy): Eukaryota > Metazoa > Chordata > Amphibia > Caudata > Salamandridae > Lissotriton > Lissotriton vulgaris. The sequence continues at coordinate 404,806,823 of NC_141687.1, forward strand.
AACCACACCAGCAAGAGAGCCACCTGGTTCACCGACGAGCTGCAGACCTCCAAACGCACATCCCGGAAACTGGAGAAGATATGGCTCCACGAACGCAGTCCGGACAACCACCCAGCCTACAAGGACGCCACCCACAGACATCACTACCTCATCAGATTAGCCAAGGGATCCTCCTTCAAAGACCGCCTGAATAACAACGCACACGACAGCAAAGAGCTTTTCAGCATCGTAAAGGAGCTCTCCAATCCCAGCACCAACGACATACCACCCTCACAAGAACTGTGCAACTCACTGGCCATCTTGTTCCACAGCAACATCGCTGACATCCATGACAGCTTCAACACCATGACTGCCCCGACTATGCCAGACCCCACCTCCCCTGTGAACACCACCAGCGCCAACCGCCTTACCTCCTGGTCAAACATCAACGACGACTAGACACGCAAGGTCATGAACTCGATCCACTCCGGATCTCCGTCAGACCCGTGCCCATACCATGTATTCAACAAAGCAGACGCTGCCATCGCACCCCAACTACTGAAGGTCATCAACATCTCCTTCGAAACAGCAACGTTCCCGGAAAGCTGGACACATGCCGAAATCAACGCCTTCCTCAAGAAGCCCAAGGCGGACCCCAAGGACCTCAAGAACTTCCGGCCCATCTCCCTGCTCCCGTTCCCGGCGAAGGTTCATGGAGAAAATCGTCAACATGCAACTGGCCCGCCACCTGGAAGACAACAACATCTTGGACCTGTCCCAGTCCGGGTTCAGACGAAACCACAGCACCGAGACAGCCCTCATCGCCGCCACAGACGACATCAGGCGCCAACTAGACAATGGCGAAACATCAACCCTCATCCTCCTGGACCTGTCAGCCGCCTTCGACACGGTCTGCCATCACACTCTAAAACACGCTTCCTAGAATCCGGAATCCAAGAGAAGCCCTTGACTGGACCACGTCCTTCCTCTCCGGCAGAACCCAGAGAGTCCACCTCACGCCCTTCCGATCCGAGGTCACCGACATAATCTGCGGCGTCCCCCAGGGCTAATCCCTCAGCCTGACACTGTTCAACATCTACATGGCCACCCTTGCACAAGTGGCCCGCCAACAGGACCTCAATATCATCTCCTACGCTGACGACACCCAGCTCATCCACTCCCTCACCAAGGACCCGCACACCGCCAAAACCAATTTCCACGAGGGAATGAAGGCTGTCGCCGACTGGATGAGGAACAGCCATCTAAAGCTGAACTCAGACAAAACGGAGGTACTCATCCTCGGACTCACCCCCTCAGCCTGGGATGACTCCTGGTGGCCGACCACACTGGGAACAGCACCGACACCCGCCGACCATGCACGCAACCTAGGATTCACCCTCGACTCCTCCCTCTCCATGTCTAAACAGGTCAATGCCATCTCCTCCTCCTGCTACAACACCCTCCGCATGCTCCGTAGGATCTACAAGTGGATCCCGACCAAAACAAGAAGAACGGTGACACAGGCCCTCGTCAGCAGCAGACAACGCCAGACCAGCCTACCTGAACGGCAGACTCAGCTTCGACACCCCCACTCGCCAGCCTCGCCCTCAACGCTGCTCCCTGCATCCAACGAACAACCTCAGGCGGCAGATCCTTCTCCTACCTCGCTGCCAACACCTGGAACACCCTCCCTACCCACCTACGGCTGACCCAAGACCTACTCGCCTTCAGAGGACTCCTCAAGACCAGGCTCTTCAAGCAGTAGCGGCACCCCCTCCCCTCAGCGCCTTGAGACCCTCACGGGTAAGTAGCGCGCTTTACAAGTACTCTGATTGATTGATTGAAGACAACGAGCCCTCCCGCTTTCTTCTTCATCTTCCTCCTCCTCCTCTTCCTTAGTAAACAATGGAAAGCAGTCCTAGTTTCACCTTCTTGTACGTCACTTTACCAGTGGGAGGTGGGATATCTCAATTTCCACATCAATGAAGGTGTATTACATCAGTCCTCTGGGTATTACAAATTGCGAAAAAAGGGTAGACCCTACCAACAATTTCCTCCGTCTTTTCCCAGACTGATTACACCCACTGCCTAAGGACCATCAACAGCAACTTCTGCAGGAGGTCCAATCGCTACTCTAAAAAGGTGCAACAGAGATGATTCCAGAGCAGGATTCCACTCACAATATGTCCTGCTCCCAAAATGGACAGCAGTTTGCTTCTGAATCTAGACCTGGTTCCTCAAGCAGGAAATGTTCAAAATGCTGACCCTAGCTCAGATTCTTCCAGCGCCTGTCAATTTATTGGTTGCCTACTTCCATGTTCCCATCCTGCAGTTTCACCGACATTTTCTTTGCAACCTGAATTCCTTTTCTCTTACTCCTGAAGTGGTGTATAATATTTTATTTTCCCGAAAACAATCCACCAAATCCATTTATGCTAATAGTTGGAATTCATTTGTCAAATGGTGTGAGGATAATTCTTTAGATCCTCTTAAAACGCATCTATCTGATAATCTTCATTTTGGTCTTTCATTAGCCCGACAGGGCTATACAGTTGCTACAATTAAAGGTTATTTGTCAGCCCTTTTGCCATTTATTTGTTTGCCTGATCATCCGTTGCTGTTGAAATCTCCCATTGTTCTGGGATTCATGAAAAGGCTTACATAAAAAATTCCCTCCCACAACATTTATTATGCCTCAGTAGGATCTTATCTTAGTCCTTTTATTTCGTATGTGCTCTCTATTTGAACCCCTTCACAGATGCCCTTTACTGCTGCTTACTTTAACACCTTGGCTGCTAGGTGTTTTCCCCCCCTGTGCTGGAAATTGCACTTAGGCTCTATTCATGACGAGCTCAGCTCGTCATCAGCACAGCTCAACTGTGCATCATGACGAGCTGAGCTCGTCATGAGCATCGAAAGGGTTAAAAAAAAAATCTTTGTAGGGATATTACCTCTGCTAGATGAGTTAGTGAACTCCAAATTTTAAGTGTAAAACTCCATTCACCTCCTTATTACCTGACATGTTGGTGTTAAGAACTATGGCTGCTTTCCTACCAAAAGGGGTTACTCCACTCTACTTAGGTCAGTCTATCACTCTGTCCAAGTTTTACCTTCCTCCATTCCCTATTAAAGAGGAGGAAAAGCTTCACTGTCTCTACCCTAAGAAAGCTGTAAGCTTCTATGTGGATAGAACTCAGGAAATCAGGCTGGGCAACCAACTCTTCATTGCATACGTTGGGAAAATGAACGGCAAGGCAATTCACAAGTGAACTATCTCCAGATAGATTATTATTCTTTGCTACAAGATCTGCTATGCCATGGCCCATGAGGAATCTCCAGAAGATGTTCATGCGCATTCTACTACAGCAGAGACATTTACCTCCACTCTTTCAAGAGGTGTACCAGTAGCTGATACTTGTAAAGCAGCAACCTGGTTTTCCCTTCCCACTTCTGCGAAACATTATTGTCAGGATTCCAATGGACATTGCACGTTCTGTATTTGAGCATTTTTTGGTAGGGACAGATGTGCAACCTCCGACAAATGAGGGACTGCTTGGAGAGTCTATTCAAAAGGGGAGGAATCTGCAGGTAGATATATCAACCAGAAGAATAAATTACTTACCTTGTGTAATGCTTTATCTGGTGAATACAGGATCTACCTGCTGATTTCTGACTGACCCACCGTCCTCCCCTTTGCTTGTCTGACAGTACCAAAATAATCCTGTTCATCTTTTCATATCTGTATATTAAGTATAATGAAAACTTCACCTACATTTTTGATGTTAGTCTCATCCATTCATCTCAAAGGCACTTAAAAAAAAAAGTGAATAAAAACTGATGTCATTAAGCTGACGGGGGTGCTTTATGGCTCCAGTGACATCGCACAGGGCCACGTGCAGAGACGTCTTGAAGCTGGCACCACCTATCGGAGTGGGAGATTTATTTAAAACTTTCCGGTCCAAGCTGGTGCATGGAGATATTCAAAAGGTAAAGGATCTGCAGGTACGTAGAGAATCCAACAGAAAAAACTTTACCAAAGTAACTTGTTTGTTTGTTGGGAAAGAAAGGCAACATTCTTGGTAGTTCTAGTAACCAAAATGTACCTTGGATCACAGCTCTGACTTGTCAGTTGATGCTCAGATCATCATCCTGTGAAACACACAGGTTTTCACCCAGTTTGCAAAGTCAGGGTTTTATTGAGAGCACTCGTAGGACTGGTCTAGATACTGTAAATTTGAGGGCGAGCTGAGGACTCAGCCGGGAACTCTGGTTCTGGATTCATTCAAATAAGTTTCTATTGTCTATTCTTGGCTCATCTGAATCATGCACACTGGGAATAGGTGTTGACATAAATGCCTTCACCTACATGTTCCCATTCTCCTAGGAAAGACCCACACCGCTTAATGGCATCTCCAGAGATTTGGGTGACTATTCCCTAAAGTTTCCAATAATAAAAGCATGACCATTGTGTCATGCAGTTTAGGGATCAAGAAAAATCATGTGAATACGTGTGCATTGATCAGTTTGTAATGTATTTAACATGGTTGTTGTATATTGCACATTCACTAATTACTCGGTCCTTTAGAGTTTTCATGCAGAGCTTGTCTGCAGTTGTGGGTTTGCCGCAGATCAGGGGCTCTGTAGGGGGGGGTGCCCGGGGAAATACCCGCACCAAATGAGCAGTGTAGTGTGAAGTTAGATATGATTCTTTCTGTGAATGGGCTGTTGGGTCTGGAGCTTGCCATCCAAAACTGTGGAGTGAGTGCATGGTTGGGTTGTCTCTGGGGCTTAAGCTCGGGAGTGGGGGAGGAATCTTCTGACCCTCCATCTAAACTGAGTCTACAGTGGAGTGCATCCCTTTCACTTGAGGGTCTCACCAGACCCCTACTGCACAGGCTGGATTGATGACTAATGAATGGTTTCGTGGATGATTTGGCTGAATAAGTCTTTGTGTAATTTTTCTCAGGCTGGCGTATTACCGCAGCCTGCTTTTTCTTTTGATTTGGGATTAGATGTTTGTCCTTCTTGGCTCGGGTACTTGAATCCTTCCTGGGCAATTAATAATATTCTACCTGGCTTGTGTTTCCTGTCCCTGTGTTCCTTCTATGTTTACTGAAAGTCATTCTTGTAGCGGTCTCCTCAGTGGTTTGATGGGTTCTACAGGTGCTCTGGGTCGAGTCATACGATCCTGGATAGTGCAGGTTGTCAGTCCTTCAGGAGAGAAGCAAGATAACTATGGCTGTCAGACCGAAGACCGTATCAGAATCTCAAACCTAAGCAAAAGAGCAAGCAGTCGGCACAGTTACAGCTTGGCTGACAAATGACACTGTGTTGAAAAATACTGGTGTGAAGCAGATGTATAAAAGCTGGGCGGTCGCAAAGGAAAAACATGAGTTGTAATGCAGACACACACACACACACACACACCCACACACACACCTCGAGACATTAATTAGTACTGAGGCAAGGAAACCCAAGCTGGTGAATAAGCTTTACTGGCAAGGATGCCCCAGATTCCTGCCTTATGGAACAGCAGCTTCACCTTTACTGTTGTTCAGGAACTTTGTTTGTGGAAGAGCTGCTGGAATAAACGTGATGCCCAGAGTTAAGGCGCATGGAAACTGGGCTCCGAACGGCCTAATAGTGACCAGCTCACCAAGAATATTTCTTGAGGACAAGCAGTTCAAGGAAGAATGGTCCCTTGTGTCCTGGAAGTGCACCAGGGACCTGCTGATTTTTAATCATCAAAACACCCAAAAGCTTGGCTGACAAACTGATAACGAAGATCACGATAGCAGAAGGGGCTTTGAAGGCGACCATCGCAGCACAGCTTTCAAAGCTAAACTGGCCAAAATTACAATAGAAATCAATGACAATAAAGATTACCTCAACAGACAAAAAGTTGCCAAACTGAAAAAGGATATCACAAGGTTCAGTAAAGAAAAGATATACCCTTACCTCAAAGAAGACTGCACACCCTCAGGAGAAGATTATTCCCCTGGTGTGGCAATATCCTAACATGGGCCTCAACCCCTGTTCGCCATCCTCCAACCATAACCTTTTTTAGGCAGAGGCTGGAGCAGAGGGTGAGGCAGAAAAAGAAGAGGGAACTATCAGCAACCGAAACACGTGCAATGGCAAGATCAAACTCAGCAATTGCACATGGATTTGAGGAGCCATCTGGAGAAGAAAAACTAATTGTGAACCTTTCTGAAAGACCACTTCCGGTCATAGAGACCACCGTACTCAAACGCGGTTTGGGATTTGTACCTACACCTAATATCGACATTTTTCGCACCATCTGCGAACTCCAAAATTTGTTCTGGAAAATACGCCTTAAAGCTTACTTCATAATCAACCAGAATCAACACCGAAAGACACTGGCCTACGAAAACCCTCTACTTTTACCCGGAACTCCAACATGGTTCCCCCAGAGATCCTGATGTTTGAGAGAGCTGTCCTGAAAGAAATAGCAGAAAAATGCACCACCACAGGTTTCTCAAATACATCGAAAGCAGAAGCTGGTGGAATCAAATTACTGGCAAACAACTCTACAATTACTATCAAGTAGGCAGACAAGGGCGGAGCAATTGTGATCATGGCCACAACAGATTACAGGCACGAATGCCTGCGCCAGCTCCAGAATGACCGCTACTACACTCACCTCACTAAAGACCCTAAACCATGCCTCATCACCCTGATCAATTAATTGGTCTCTGCAGCTCTCAACCAGGGATGGATCACAAAAAATTAGGCTGATTTCCTAACCAATGATAATCCAAGACTGCCCTATTTCTACACTCTGCCCAAAATCCACAAAGGGGTAACATGTCAGACTTTGAGGGCAAGCACGTGCTCATTGACTCCAACCCCTTCTTGGACAACGTCCAAGTGTGGCGACGCTATATAGACGATATCCTGGTGTATTGGAAAGGCAATAGTGATAACATCCCTGCATTCCTCACTTGGATCAACAGCCTCAACCCGTACCTTAAATTCACAGCCAATAGTTATGAAATAGAACTACCCTTCCTTGATCTTCTGATTATCAGAAAACCAGACAGGCTGGAAACCATCACTTACAAAAAACCTACCGACAGCCACTGTCCACTACTTTATTAAAGTTTCCACCCTAGGGCTCTTAGCGAAAACCTCCCGTACAGGCAGTTTCTGCGAAACTGCAGTAATGTGGAGGACTTCAAAAGACAAGCCTCTGAATTGAGTACTCACCTAGCGCATAGACAATACCCAATCAATAAAATAAAAAATGTCCAGGAAAGAGCTTGGAACACCAACAGACTGCCCTACATGAAACAAGGGTCATCAATAAACACTTGAGAATTCTCCAAGTAGAACAGGCTTTTAGTAAGCCCAGGTTTGCCGTCAAACGCACTTCCAACGTCAAAGGCGTACTCATCAACACCAGACCCAGAAGGAGTGCACCACCACTCCCAATACGCTAGGGAACCTGCGGCCAGTCACTGGCCACTATCCCAGTGGACAATTTGTAGTCTGTCAGCTCACCAAAGCAACTAAGACTATCCCACTTACCAACACTTGGACAGGGAGGCAAAACAAACACACTAATTGTTATACACGCAACTGCATCTATTCTATCACTTGGCCCCGACACCTACAACACATAGGCATGACAACTCGCCCAGCAAAAACTAGGATTACAGAACATAGAAGCAACATCAGATGTAGAAAGACCAACAGAAAGATGTGTGCACACTATGCGGAACACAATCCCACCCCAACGATCTACACTGGACCATCCAGGAAGCCTTCACAAAAGAAGCCCTGTTTAGGAAGGAACAAGGAAAGAAGCCCTGTTTAGGAAGGAGCAAGGTTGGGTGTCATCTGACACTCGGGGTCTCAATGACAATATTCCTTGGGCAGAATTAAACCGTTAGTGGCGATGGCTAATTTCTACCACTTCAATTTGCATCGCCATCCTTTAGCACCATGGTTGTATGTGGTGGAACCAATCCATTAAGAGGTATGCATTTTTATCTACCTTTCTTCACCACTCGTGCCTCCCACCTGGTCGTACTCCACTCCACAATTGTGTGCACCATCAACCTTTAAACTCTGAGCCTATTGAGAAAAGCATCGGCATCAATAGCTCTAGCAGACAAGGTTTTTGCACTTCATGTTAACATCCATTCCACCCCTTGACACTGCCTGGGTGGTTCTAGGCTTCCCCTCCATGATTTATGCCTAGACCCATGTATACAGCGCTGTGACAGGAGGGTTTCACTGTCATCAGAAGGACACACTTTTAATACTGTACAGAGTTAATTGAGCCCCTTACTGCTTTACATTCAATATAGAGACTACCTACATAAACACAATATAAAATTGTATTGATAAGGAGCCTCCTTAGATTTCCCCTTCAAGTGTTTATGGGTTATATCACATCACAAACGATCCAAGCCGTACACAATTCGTTTTTTTCCATAAACTTGTGGTTTCACCCAGACCACAATGGCCAGAAAACCACTTTTTACCAGAGACCACTTCGCCAGTGTAAATCAATAAAGTTGAATTAAAACTTATACTCCCAAGATGGCCGCTGAGGTTACCCCTCTAGCCTTGGGACGCCTTTGACGCACATTTGCCGGCAAAATCTCCAGACCCGGAAGCAGTCGGCACGGGGCCCGGAGCAAGGATAGGAATCACGCTGGTTGCCTGCCACCCTTCTCTGAGTAAAACACCTATGCCATTGGGAACACCGGTAAGCGATGCATCTTCCATGTTTTGTAACTCTGCAACTAACTCTTGTTACAGCCTCAGAGCAACGACATGCTCTGCCTTCCCCGTAAAGCTGTAGGCTCCTATACTGGGGGTGAGTAGTCATGTAAGGCATTACCTCCACACAGTCTTCCTGGCATGTTGTATAACAGCAATACCTTTCACAACCACCTTTAACCTACCGCCTTTACCTCTGTGTGCGTGTAATGTATTGTGTGAATGCTTGCAATGCAGTTAGACCTCCCGGGACTATCTGGCTTCATCTCGCTGAAAGTGGTAGCTATATACCTACAGGTTACCGCCTGCACTGACTTGAGAGGAATAAATCACAAAACGCACACTCACGTGCACACCCATGTCTCATAATACGTGTCTAAAAGTCTTTGGGTTCCACCTTGCGTTTTGAGCATAACGCGACGCTGGGCTGCAGATACGATAATGTGAGCACCATATCTCACACTTGCATTTGACAGGAGCCACCCACATAGTAATAGCCTGTGCACTTTTGCGTGAACATGTAGGTGCAACTCAAAGCCCGCTCAGACGACGCCTATTAATGTGAATACCTACATAGTGAAAGTAAGGGCACCCCCACGTGCACAATGAGGCCCCGTACATATACTTCTGACACAAATATGTATTACCACATGCTGCATGCTTGGACATCTTTCAATCTCGTCACCTGTCACATTCAGTAGCACCGTGGCGCCGATATAGAATCACCTGAACACCATGAATCCAACTGAGCAACCTAAAAGTATACCACCACATGCGCATGCAACTTGACAGCTACAGCATAGCTGTTTTAACTGCCTAAGAGCACCGCGCTGTATGTCCTTTTTAAACTCCATTATTGTTGTTTTCTTCCTCCCCCTTTTTCTCTACCCTCTCATTAGGTCTACACTACCCCAGTGTAAGTCTACTAGGGTACCACTCTACCACGTCTGGATATCATACCATATCTAGGGAACCAGACCCATGGTAGTGCACCACTCACTTCTTTAGGTCCTGATGAAGTGCCACATGACCCGTTAGGGGCAGAACAGGCCTGAAACATGTTGACCCACTACACCGCGAAAGCCCTTTAGGAACATTACATCCACTTAGAGCTCCAACACATTTTAACTAAGCTGGAACAACCATAGCAAATAAAGAATATCTGAATAGGACTGCTCCAGACTTATTTAAACCCACCTACCTCTGCATTACCCAGCCTCACACCCGCACACACCCTATGGCTTCCTCAAAAGATCTCCTCCAAAGAGCCTCGTTTACGGGAGCCCATCTGGCATTGCAGCGCTGGCCCGACAAGGAGCATGGCCCAATAATGAAGCATGACATCCCTCGGGGTGTATGAGGGCATCATGAAGAAAGACCGCCCCTTTCCCTGCACTCCCTGTTAGGAAATGCACACCCATTTGATACACCAATCTGAAACCCAACAGAAGCAACCACCCTCTCCTCTTGTTTCTCCAGCTTTCACTGACAACTGTTGCTATTCCTCCCATCTCGCGTTCACTCCTTTCTCACACGTCTCTCACTTACAACACATCGACTGTCACTCATGCTCATCGCTCTCATTCACTCTTTTCCTCTCTCAAACAGTTATCTTACACTCCTCTTACTCCTCTCTCACTCAATTTCCTTTCCTTAAATTCACTCTCGATTCATGGCTCTCACTCCTCTCTCAAACTTTCACTGCTACTCACGATGTGTTAGGTCTGTCAGGATTCCCCGGCCGCTGGTAGATAACTGCCTGCAGTCCGAGTCTGTAATGGGCTCAAAAACTACAATACCCATGATCCCTAGCGCGGCGCGCCGGAATGACGCTATGCGACCGGAAGGGAATATCCTGGCACTCTCTGAGAGAAACGCTGCCGATTATTCCTCCCGGCGAGCAAGATTGATTGCTCGTGTTTCCTGTTCATAGTCGGTGTTTGTTGCTGTGGGCTGAGGTAAGCTCACATCGTTGGTTCACCGGACCTTTGGATTACTTTGGAGGGGCTTAGGAAGCACCCGTGTTCTTGGTACCTGGGAGCTCATCCTGGAGATTTCGTGACAACTTCACCGGTGTTTCACCGGACCTTTGGATTACATTGGAGGGGCTTAGGGAGCGCCCGCATCGAGAGTGGAGAAAGTCGTCTCAGGTTTCCTCTGGTTTGGGGGGTGCTTGTATCGTGTACATTTCAGGCGAAAACTACTTATTCCTCCTATCCCTGCCGGACACCTAGTTTTAGGTGCTGCTTGTTGAAAGAGGAAGTTCAGTCCCTGCTGGCGCTTGCAGAGAAGTATCTGCATAGACGCTGGGTTTACTACATTTGTGTTGTACTGGGCAGCTTTTCATTTATTGGTTTACTTTCAGGAACATACATTGCTAACTCAGTTCAGGTGGTTTATGAAACGTGTAGGGTGTTAGACTCTTACGCTTTTTGCTCTGACCCTTGACTCTGCTATTCATTTATCCACCTCGGAGGGGAAAATAGTTACAGAAATTGTATTAATATTACTTGGAAAAGAGTGATAGGTGATTATTCTTCATCCTGGGGCTTTCTGGTCTTCTTCATTTCCCATTTGGGTAGGTGTACCTACATATCCTATTTCAGTGGAACGCTATCACCAAAAGCAGAAAAGAAAGTGGCATATTTATGTTTTCATTTGTTGTTTCTTTAAGTAGGAGAACCAGGGAATTGAGGAGACGCCCATTCTATTACTCTTTGCTTCAGCAAACCTGTAAGATATTTCAGGTGAGGAAAAGCGTAGCTTATTGTGTGGATAGGTTATCAGCCTAGGGTTATAATTCCACTCATCCCATGCTTTATATATTTACAGGTTTCCAGTTCCAGCGGCCCAGCTGTTCCCCTCCGGACCTATCTTTTTTCCCCCGCTTGATCTCCTTAATAGTCTGCGAACTTGATAGCCAGACTTGGGATGATCTAGAGGAGGGCCCCCTTTATAGCATCAATCCAATCCTGAGGAACAACAACGAAAGGCCTGACAGAATAATCGGCCCAAGAGTTCTTATCCTCCTGGTTGGATTGATCAAAGGGATGGCCTCATTAGATGACGTGCTGGCAGCGCTAGGCCTAGTGCAAGCGGAATTAGCCGCCTCTCGTCAGGAAACAGCCGCGTTGCAAGTACGGGTGGACGCCTTACAGCGGAACCCTTTTGACGCAGGTGCCCCTGCCCCTCAACCTGCCTCAGTAGTGGTCGAAATGCCTTCCCCTATTCCGTTGGCTCCCCCTGAGAGATTTCTGGGAGATAGAAAAAAGGTGCAAGTATTCATGACCCAGGTACTGTTACATTTCACCTGCAAACCCAAATGTTTCTTAACCAACCAAGCCAGGGTTTCTTTTCTGATTTCATATCTGGGTGGAGAGGCAGCTCAGTGGGCGGTCCCTATAGTTAAGAGTAATGACGCAATCCTTTATGATTGGGATCTGTTTCGTACAGAATTCGAAAAGACCTTTGACCGGAGAGCGGAAACCTTTTCCGCCGATAAGGAAATGCTTGTCCTCAAACAAGGTACTTCCGATTTAGTCACATACTTGAACCACTTTAGGAGGTTGATAGCGGAAACAGATTGGCCTGAGGCAAAGCAAACAGTCTTGTTCTACCAGGGTCTCACAGAGAATCTAAAAGATGTCATAGCCCAGGTGGAACCCCAACCTACGACGTGTGCTGCTTTTATCGATTTGGCCTTGCGTTTGGACCACAGGTTACGCGAAAGAAAAGGAGAGCAAGGAAGAAAAGACAGACCACTACTCTTGGGTGACAAACCGGCCAGTGGGGAAAAGCATGAGGGAAAGACAGAACCAATGGAAATTGGAGTGGTACGAGCATCCCTAACCCCGAGCGAAAGAGATCATCGCCGCAAATTCGGGCTCTGTCTTTATTGCGGAAAAAAAGGACACTTCCTACGTGAATGCCCAGTGAAGCCTAAGGGAGGTCGCTATCGTACAGGACAAGGAGCAGTGTCCACCGTTGAAAAGGGGTCGGAAAACTCCAACGCTTGAGTTTAGAGGAAGGGAGGAACTCGAGCACGCACTTCATCCCTTCAGTCACAGAAGAGGACTTTGTGGGAAACCATCTATTCTTTCTGGATATGGAATTATGGATAGACCAAACACCCAAGAACATCAGAGCCATGGTAGACTCAGGAGCGACAGGTTGTTTTATGGATCTAGCTGAAGCCCGTAGATTGGGGGTGACTCCTGTCACAAAACCTGTCCCTGAAGCTGTTTTTGCGGTAGACGGTCATGAACTAGAATCCGGCCCTATCAACCAACATACGCCTGAATACGAGTTGTGGTATGGGGGTTACCATACAGAACGTCTTTCGTTCAATCTTATTCATGCCCCTAATTATGGGGTGATTCTGGGACTCCCATGGTTGAAGAAACATGAACCCACCATTAGGTGGACGGACCAGTCTTTGGATTTCAACTCCCCTTATTGTCAAGAACTATGCCTCAGAGAGAATCCCCGACGTTCCATGGTTTTGGCCACTACCCACCTCGTTTCTACCGCAGCAGAAAAGGAGGTAGAATTACCTAGTTGTTACCAGGATTATGGGGAGGTCTTCAGTAAAATAAAAGCAGAAGTGCTCCCTCCTCATCGAGAATATGACTGCCGTATCGAGTTAACGCCTGGGTCTGTTATTCCATGTGGCAGGATATACGCTTTATCGCAACCCGAAACTGAACATCTCCGGGAATACTCCTTAAATTGGGATTCATCAGACCTTCTAGATCTCCAGCGGCTTCCCCGCTTTTCTTCATCCCTAAGGCTAATGGGGAATTACGCTGTTGCATTGACTACAGGGCATTGAATGCCATAACTATAAAGAACCAATACCCGCTCCCCTTGATCCCCGTGTTATTGGAACAAGTGCGATCAGCCAACATCTACACTAAATTGGACCTTAGAGGGGCCTATCATTTAGTACGCATGCGAAGCGGCGACGAATGGAAGACCGCCTTCAAGACGAGGTATGGGCTCTTTGAGTACCTGGTGATGCCCTTTGGGCTCTGTAACGCCCCTGCCTCTTTCCAATTCTTCCTGAATGAGGTTTTCAGAGACTTCCTAGACATCTTTGTAGTAGTCTACATTGATGATATCCTGATATATTCCAACGATGAACCAGAACACCAAAGACATGTGTGTAAGGTGCTTCAGGCATTACAACAGAACCAACTGTACTGCAAATTAACAAAGTGCGAATTCCATGTTACCACTGTCGAATTCTTAGGAGTCATGCTCACACCATCAGGTCAAGTGATGGCAGAAAGAAAAATACGTGCCATTGTGGAGTGGCCTAGACCCAACAGCGTCAAAGACATTCAAAAACTCCTTGGATTCGCAAACTTCTATAGGAGGTTCATCTCACACTTTTCTGACATGGTTACTCCACTCACTAAGTTGACCAGGAAGAACACCCCCTTTGTGTGGGGCATCGCCGAACAAACCGCCTTTGACCGTTTGAAACCGCATTCACTTCCGCACCGGTACTAACCCATGCTGATCCGAAACTCCCCTTTGTGGTGGAAGCTGATGCTTCAGAACTGGCAGTCGGGGCAGTCCTCTCACAAAGGAATGAGAGTACAGGTCATCTTCATCCCATTGCTTTCATGTCTCGCAAATTGAACAACGCTGAATGCAACTACACCATTGCAGAAAAAGAACTGTTAGCAATTAAGGACGCCTTCACTGAATGGAGGCATTGGTTGATGGGCGCCTCTCAACAAATCACGGTGTACACTGACCACCGTAACCTACAGTTTATGCGAGCAGCCCGCCATCTCACCCCCAGACAACTTCGATGGATGCTGTTTTTTGCTGAATTTCATTTTGTGGTTACGTTTCGTCCAGGATGTGACAACCGGAAGGCAGATGCACTCACGCGTCAGGAAAACCACCCAGCGGTAACGGTAACACCAGAGACAAGCATCATTGAACCCAAGAAGGTGGTGGGAGTGATACACACCGAGGAGTTTCTCCACAAGGTCAAGAGGGGTATACAAACCTTTGCCTGGAAAACATGGATCCGTCTACATCCGGAATGGAGAATCCGTCAAGGGTTGCCAAGAAAAGGCCCACAGTTGCTCCTTCCCACGCTGGCCTTGAGACGACTGGCTTTCAAATGGTGTCACGATCTGCCATGTGCTGGACACACTGGAGGAAAGAAAACCCTAGAGAAAATGCTACGCACCTACTGGTGGCCTACTATTCGCCCTCATGTGTTTGCTTGGGTACAACGGTGTGCCACTTGTTCGCAGGCCAAGAGCGATCATCGCCCTGCACAAGGGCTTCTGCAAACCATGCCCACTCCTGTGAGTCCTTGGGAGAGCTTTTCTGTGGATTTCGTAGTGGGTCTCCCTAAAGATCACTGTATGACAGCTATTGTAGTAGTAGTGGACTACTTAACTAAAATGGGTCACTTCATTGCCTGTAAAGGGGTTCCCACAGCTAGCCAGCTTGCTCATTTATTGCTCCTTCATATAATCAGGTTGCATGGCCTTCCCAGGGTCATAGTTTCAGACAGAGGAGCCCAGTTCACCGCTAAGTTTTGGAAGGTCTGGTGTGACAGGTTAGGCATAGCTTCTTCCTTATCCACCAGATTTCATCATCAAACGGACGGACAAACCAAAAGGTTAAATCAGACCCTCAAACAATACCTGAGATGTTTTGTAGATACCACTACTGAGGCATGGGTTGACTGGTTATGGACTGCTGAGGTAGCATATAACGATGCTGCCCATTCCTCTACTTCTTACACCCCGCTTTTCTGTACCTATGGGTTTCACCCTAGATTTGCCCCGTTGAGTGTTCCATCCACTGAAGCTCAGATTCCTCAGTTGCAGTCTAGATTGGTGCAGTTACGGAAAACCGTACTGCTAGCAAGAAAGAACCTTGAGAAAGCAAAACAGAAATATAAGGCACAGGCTGATAAACACCGCAGGTTTTGCCCTGAATATAGCAAAGGGGATTGGGTATGGTTGTCCACTCGTAATATCCGTATCCGCAAGTATAGTATCTTCAACCCTAGGTTTATTGGCCCTTACCAAGTGATTCGCCACATCAACCCTGTGGCTGTGAAACTGAGGCTTCCTGCACATTTCAGAATACATCCGGTGTTCCATGTATCGCTGCTCAAACCGGCTAAATGACCCCGTACTAAAACCCCTGCGCCTGTGAGAGTACAACAGGATGTGGAGTACGAAGTACGGTGCATCTTGGATGCACGTAGAGTGCGGGGCAAGCTCCAGTACTTGGTGTCGTGGAAAGGATATGGACCTGAGGAGGACTCCTGGGAGCCTGTGAGTGCTGTACATGCCCCTAAACTGGTGCGGAAGTTCCACCTGTCTCATCCTGGCAAACCTGGTGGCAGTCAGTGAATGTTGAAAGAGGGGGTGTCCTGTCAGGATTCCCCGGCCGCTGGTAGATCACTGCCTGCAGTCCGAGTTTGTAATGGGCTCAAAAACTACAATACCCATGATCCTTAGCGCGGCGCGCCGGAATGACGCTATGCGACCGGAAGGGAATATCCTGGCACTCTCTGAGAGAAACGCTGCCGATTATTCCTCCCGGCGAGCAAGATTGATTGCTCGGGTTTCCTGTTCATAGTCGGTGTTTGTTGCTGTGGGCTGAGGTAAGCTCACATCGTTGGTTCACCGGACCTTTGGATTACTTTGGAGGGGCTTAGGAAGCGCCCGTGTTCTTGGTACCTGGGAGCTCATCCTGGAGATTTCGTGACAACTTCACCGGTGTTTCACCGGCCCTTTGGATTACATTGGAGGGGCTTAGGAAGCGCCCGCATCGAGAGTGGAGAAAGTAGTCTCAGGTTTCCTCTGGTTTGGGGGGTGCTTGTATCGTGTACATTTCAGGCGAAAACTACTTATTCCTCCTATGCCGGACACCTAGTTTTAGGTGCTGCTTGTTGAAAGAGGAAGTTCAGTCCCTGCTGGCGCTTGCAGAGAAGTATCTGCATAGACGCTGGGTTTACTACGTTTGTGTTGTACTGGGCAGCTTTTCATTTATTGGTTTACTTTCAGGAACATACATTGCTAACTCAGTTCAGGTGGTTTATGAAACGTGTAGGGTGTTAGACTCTTACGCTTTTTGCTCTGACCCTTGACTCTGCTATTCATTTATCCACCTCGGAGGGGAAAATAGTTACAGAAACTGTATTAATATTACTTGGAAAAGAGTGATAGGTGATTATTCTTCATCCTGGGGCTTTCTGGTCTTCTTCATTTCCCATTTGGGTAGGTGTACCTACATATCCTATTTCAGTGGAACGCTATCACCAAAAGCAGAAAAGAAAGTGGCATATTTGTTTTCATTTGTTGTTTCTTTAAGTAGGAGAACCAGGGAATTGAGGAGACGCCCATTCTATTACTCTTTGCTTCAGCAAACCTGTAAGATATTTCAGGTGAGGAAAAGCGTAGCTTATTGTGTGGATAGGTTATCAGCCTAGGGTTATAATTCCACTCATCCCATGCTTTATATATTTACAGGTTTCCAGTTCCAGCCGCCCAGCTGTTCCCCTCCGGACCTATCTTTTTTCCCCCGCTTGATCTCCTTAATAGTCTGCGAACTTGATAGCCAGACTTGGGATGATCTAGAGGAGGGCCCCCTTTATAGCATCAATCCAATCCTGAGGAACAACAACGAAAGGCCTGACAAGGTCGCTCTGACTACACATCCACGCTCACAGCTCCTCTAAACAAGAAGCATGTGGATCATCGCTGAGAGCTTAAGCATCATCATTGCAGAAGCCAAAGAACCTGAGCACCTTTGTAGGAATTGGCTAAGCTAGGTAGCAAGCAATTGCCCACACCTCTGATATTGTTCCAGGCCTCGGGCCTTATTCATTTGAAGGCCAGAGGTGACCTGAAATGGAAGGATGGAGATTATTCTACAGTACAACACAACCTGCGAGACCCAAAATCACCAACTCACCAGGAGTCTAACTTAAGAGAGCACAACTCAGTCCTTTCAGCATGGAGTGGAACGCAATACGCCCCATTCCACATTTCCCGACTTACCAGGCAGTTTGTCTGTCACCTTACCAGCACAGCCAGTACTCAGGAGAGAGGTGCCTGATGCAGGGAGCTGAGATGCGACCTTGAGTGTAAAAAGTGCAACTGGCTGTGCTGGAGAACCCAGGCTAGGGAGAGGGAGACTCTATACCCTGCATGTCTCCCACAAGGGATTGACTGCTACCATCAATTCCAGTGTTAGAATATTGGCCCAGCATAAAACGAAGCCTACTTCAATTTGATGCTTTTAACAAGTTTAGGGCAAGCCATCTTTCTTGATAAAAACACTATCTGATAGAGACTTCTAGCCATAAATTCCTTACCTTAGAATATTCCCCAGGAGTCAGACTGGATCTGGACATTTTTGAGCAGTACCCCTGCGTGCCGGTCGGGCGTAGCCCGTGGTCGGTTCCATCGCTGACTGGGACCTTGCTTTGATTATTGGAGCCAGTGCCTTTTGCCTTTAACAGGCCTGGATAGGAAGACAAATGGGAAGGGTCTGAGGATCCTTATAGATACAAGCATCCCCTAGATGAGAAAGAGGACAACTGGTATGGGGAACTGTCGGAGGCCATTGGGTTAGACAGCTCACCTGACACTGAATGGTGACTCCTCCTTTTGTGACTGCAGAGAAGGGAGCCTATTTCACTATGGTGGTGCGAAGGGTGGCTAAGGTCTTCAACCTTCAGATCTCCTCAGTGGCAGTCAGGACGAGAGTTGCTGCTTCTGACCCTTCACTCCCATTCAATGAAGCCCTTACCAACGTCCTACTTGGGCCTGGTCCAAGCCCTGCACAAGGCCTCCTGTGCATAGCACGATTGCCTGCTGCCATCGCTCCACTCCTGGGGACCCCAGTATCCTTACTGGTGGTCTAAATCACCACCACTAGAGTCAACCCTGATGTCGTCTCCCACCTCCAGACTACTGCGAACTTTCGGCACTCGCTGGGGTTCACTATCAACATGTCCAAGTCTCACCTGACTCCCTCTCAGACGCTCCTTTTCATCAGAGCTGCTCTGGACACATCTTCCTGAGTGGCGAGTCCAGGATATTCAGGCTATGATACAGATGTTTCTCACACTATTCTCGATTTCACTGATAATGACCCTGAGGTTGTTGGGCCTCCAACATCCTGCTTGTGACCCATGACAGTTTGCATATGCAATCTCTGCAGTGGGAACTACAGTCGCAGTGGACGCAGAATCAGGGAAATCTCTCTGACATGGTCCAGATCTCTGGGGCCGGGGGGGGAAGACTGCAAAAGATCTGTTGTGGTGGCTGATGTACCGCATCAATGGCAGACCCCTCTCCCTTCCCCAACCAGAGCTGACTGTGGGGACAAAAACATTTTATGGGATGAAGACCAACCCGGGAGAGGTGGAGATCAGAGGTCTCCAGCGGAGTCCGGGCTCCATCTCAACCTCTTGGAGCTTTGGCCGATTTGCTTGGCATTGAAAGCCTTCCTTACTTCAATCATGTAGTCATGGTTAACACCACCACCACGTGGTAGTGCAACAAAAAGGGCGCGGTGGGGTCGTGGACTCTTTGTCAAGAGACTCTGTGTCTCTGTACATAGCTGTAACACATGAGCCTTTCCTTGCTGGTTCAACACCTACCAGGCTCTCTGAACACCAGGACACACAAACTCAGACCAAGATGCCTAGCAGATCACAATTGGCATCTCCACTCAGAGGTTGTGCATGGCCTCTCAGCAGTGGGGAGAGCCTTGGTTAGATCTGTTTGCCACTGCCAAGCACGCGCAATATCAGTAGCTGTATGTGCTGGAGTTTCCATGGCGGCTCTCCCTCGGACACACGTTAGTCTTGTGTGGAGCTGTGGTCTTCAGTAAATTTTCTGCTGATACCACTCCTGCCCAGAGTTCTCAAGATCAGGAACGACAGAGCACAAGTTATTCTTGTGGTACTGGATTGGTCATGGAGAGTCTGATATTCCGAGTCTGATATCCCTCGATCAGGCTGCCTCTTTGAGAGGACCTTTTCTCACAGCATATGGGGAGGGTTTTGCAGTTGAACCTGCACATCCTTCACCTTCATGCAAGAAGATTGAGCGGCAACGTTGAATGCTTGCAACATTCCTGCCAAAGTGTGTGAGGTTACTCTGACAGCCAGGCGTCCCTCCCCCAAATTAGCATACCTGTTAGTGGGATAGGTTTGTGACATGGTGTGATTCTAATAACATCAACCCGCTTTCTGCACCTCTCTCTAAGGTTCTTCTGTTTGCTCTGTCTTTGCTCCAGAAGGACCCTGCTCGGGCCCAGTTAAAGGTTATCTGTGAGTCATTTCAGCATTTTTGCAGTTGCCTGACCACCCTCCTTTATTCAAGTCCCCTGTTGGGTCTAGGTTTCTTAAAGACTTGAAGCACATTTCCCTCCAGGCCATTCATCACGCCCCATTGGAATCTCAATCTTGTTCTAACCTCCTTAAAGCATGCTACATTTGAGCCTTTGCATAATTGCCCTCTTCAGTTATTGATCATCAAAACTGTCTTTCTAGGGGGCGATCTAACATGGAGGATGTGCCGTAGCCGAGCTCCCAGTAGCCCGTCCAAAATCCTACATTTATCCTAATTAATCCCTATTATCACACAAGCTCCGCGCTGGGAGAGCCTTGGTAGCACCTTACTGACACTCGCTGCTGGCTCCGGTGTGGCGATCGCGATCCGAGGCGGGAGCCGGCGGTGTGCGGCCTGTGCGAATTGTGCTGGGACTTGCACAAAATTCATGATGGGACGGCCGTCGCTGCATTCGGAGCTGTGATCCTACAGGAAGGATAGTCGGCGGCGGAGGCTTGGGGCCCTGGAGTTAGTGACGGTACCCCCTGCGGCCTCTGGAACCTCGGCGGCAAGTTTTTTGCCATGCCGGGCCTGCCGATCACAAACCCCCGGTGCCTCCTGGGTCCTTGATGGTGTGGATGATCACACCGGCCTGGGCCTCCCCACCTCCTCTGGGGACGGCGCTGCATTGCAGGCCTGTGGTGGGGAGCCAAGCAGGCGGAAATCCTGTTCCAGCTGACTCTGTGCTCCGGCGGCATGGACGGGCCATGGTGGACGACTAGGTGGTCTTGCCTGCTGAGCCGTCAACAGGGCTTTGTGGCGCAGTGGGCGCTGCCAAGGAAGCCCTTGGACATTGCCTGAGTCCCCAGTTTTGAGCTGCGCTGTGGGTCATGGAGAGGGCACCGAGCTCACCCCTGCACATTGCCCGGCCAGATAAACAATCTCAACTGGGGGCACCTCCCTGCATAATCTCCACAATCCACCTGACGTGCTGAACCCCCTCCTACAGGAGATCGTGGAAGGGGTAGAATACAAAGACTGGCTATACCGCTTGCTGGTGCGAGCTATCAACAAGTCAAATTAGACCTGTGCTCCCCTCCTTCTTTGCCTGTGAATTGGAGTGCTGACAGGGGCAGCGGCTAGACCACTACAGCCCCGGGGGGAGGGCGCCATTAGGGTCCTAGTCGCACTTAGCCGTCCCCAAACATGAATTCTTGGGAAATTATCCACCGGAAGCGGGCAAATCTTTGCGAGGGAGGTGGCACCCGCTAGGGGAGGTGGGGGCACTCGGCTCACAGAAGTGGCTGGATGAGTTTCAGTGCGGCTTGTGGACGTGGTGGCAACCCCCCTCCACCCCGTTCCCCCCCCGTCCCCCACCCCCTCCGGCTGCTTCCCTCAGGTAGAGGTGAAGTGAAGTGAAATGGCCCATCTTAGACTATACCGCACAGATAATTGCCGGGCCGGGGTATGAGGATACTGCGACTCACATATTCCCACAGCATAGGCAAGGACAAACCAACTGGAATGGCGTCCAAATAAAGTAAAATAGACCAGTTCACTGGGGCTTCATCGCAGCGGCCGAGCCAAGGGGATATAGACGCAGCTATGCCCAACAACGCGGCGATACGAGCGGCAATCACACAGTCCCGGGAGACTCTCGAGGCCAAGATCGGGGCCGTTGGCTCTGACGTCATGCTCCTTCGGCAGGACCTTTGGAACGCTGTGCAGTGAATTGCCGAGATGGAGTCTCGAATTTCCACTGTGGACACAATGACCGGCCTTCAAAAGAAAGTCCACACCCTCAACACTAATGAAAGGCTTGGCAGCAAGAGCGAAGGACTCAGAGGGGCAGTTTTGCAGCAATAACCTTTGTTTCATTGGGTTCCCCGAGGGCTGCAAGGGCAGCAATATCGAGGACTTTTTGAGAAGATGGCTGCTGGAATGGCTCCCCCGGACATAGTCTCCCCCTGCTTCATAATCGAGCGCGCGCATCAGGCGCTAATGCAGAAGTCGCCACCTGTGGCATGTCCCCGGCTGATAATCCTACGTCTACTTAACTATAAAGACCGCTACACCATTCTGCGGCAGTCTTGCCTATAAGAGACGCTGTTATTCGGCTCCTAACGCATCATGATCTTTCAAGACTACACCAGGCTGGTACAGCAGCGCTGGCAATCGTTCACGGAGGCGAAGGCCTCAAGATCCAATACTCTCTGCTCTTCCCGGCTCGCCTTAGAGTGATACACCAGTCAAAAATGCACTTATTCGAGACACCTGAAGAGGTGTTCCACTGGACCAACTAGACTATCAAACCCAAACGGCATACCCCTAGGTTTTACTCTGATTCTTCCTCTGGGGACTGGGGGGCGCGACTCCCAGGGGATGGCTGAAAAAAACGGCGTAGCCAATTACGTTCTAAGAAGCGCTCCAAGCCAGTCTCGCCAGCACATGACAGAGGACTAGCCGGAGCCAGCCCCATCCTGAAAGCTGTCCTGGTCTGCTAAGTCTGCGAACTGAATTTATTTAGGGATGCCACTACAACTTGGGCTACTACGTGAAAGTTTACCTGTGCTATAAGACACTAATATGTGCAGGCGATCCATTGGCTGCATGTTGCGTTCACCCCCCATTTGGGGCAGCCACATTGCATGCCGCGATAGATACTTCTATGTTTCTGAAATGTTGGGGTGGTGGAGGAGGGGTGGTAGGTTTATTTGGGAGTTTTTGTTGCAATCAGTTTGGATTAGTAACATCTCAACTCATTTGTACACGGTCTTTGACAGGTCAATCACATCTACAGTCCACCTTTCCCTGTGGGACTCCTATGCCAGGTGGGTAACGTAATCAGGGGATGCCTGAGGGTCGAGAACTCTAAATCATCAGCTGGTATATTCGGGGTCTCCTTGACAAAATTAAGCGAGACACGGTGCTGTGTCAAGCAAAACGATACGGAGCAGACGTCCTGCTACTGCAAGAGACCCACTTATTGGGCACTAGGACATCATGCTTGGCACACTTCTGATTTGTACAGACATTTCATTCTGGGTTCACCAGGGGCTCCCGAGGTGTAGCGATTGTTGTTCATCGCAGCATTTCCTTTGTACATAGTAAGTCTTGGTCGGACCCACAGGGGAGTTACGTTGTGGTATCTGGATCATTGTATGGGGAACCTCTTGTCCTTGGCAGCGTGTATGCTCCCCCCCATTGGCAAGGAATCTGATAGAGAGACTGACAACACTAAGGGCCGAGATGCCATCGGGATTCACGGTGGTGGGAGGTGATTGAAATAATGTGCTGTGTCGGGCACGAGATAGATGGTGTAGCGAAGGGATGCCACTGTTGACTCGGGAATCTAAATAGCTGCCCATGATTCAGGGCATGGGCTGGACAGACTCCTGGAGGGCTATGCACCCAACTGCACATGAAGACACATACTTTTACCAGTATACACAAGTCCTTTTTTCGCATTGACTACCTATTCATATCAGATGCTCATGCCCATAGATAAAGATCTGCTGAGATATTGCCACGAGGTCTATCGGATCACTCACCTGTGTCTATAAAGCTGACCTTGGGACCGAGCCAATCTCCATTCCTCTAGTGGCTCTCCCCCTGGCTCCTCCAAGATGAGCAGTATCGGCTGCACATCCACACATCTATTACCCACTACCTGTCTATTAACGCCGGTACACTTCCATCACCTATGACACTCTGTAAGACTATGAAGCTTACCCCTAGAGGGATAGATATTGCCTTCTGCGCAGCGAGATGTAGACAATGTCGAGAGACATTAATTCAAGCTGAGGCCAAATTGATAGAATGGAACGAAACAGCTGGCGATCCGGGGGGAGCACTACGTGTAGTCAGCTGATCAGTGCTCAACGTATGCTAGCGAGCTTCTGGACGAGGCACGGATGTACTGGCTTGCGATACGCAGCCGGATCTACCAGTGGGGCGATAAGTCGAGTGCCATGCTACATCGCCTGTGTGAGCGATCAGTGCGGCCCCAGGCCACCCCAATGATACAGGACCCTGGGGGAGAGGCTCTTACAGATCCACAGCAAATAGCAACTAGCTTTGCTTCCAACTTCGCCACCCTATATTCTTCTTGGGAGACCCTGTCTGCTGACATTGTACATAAATTCATTGACGATCTTCCCCCATGGTCCCTATCAGACATGGAACGGGACGTCTTGGATGCCCCACTGTTGATAGATGAGTTACAGACCGCCTTAGTTAGCATGAACTCTGGAAAGGCCCCAGTCCCCAAAGGCTTTCCTTGTGAATATAACCAGTCCCTGTTAATGGCACAGTACCTTGTGGCCCTTAATGCTGCTGCTGAAGGCGGTTGCCTCCCACGAGACTGGAGACACGCTGAGATAGTCGTCTTTGTTAAACCAGGCCACCCACCGGAACTTCATTTGTCCTATCACCCGATCGCGCTCCTACATGTGGAGGCCAAGCTCTTGGCCAAGGTAATCGCAAACCCCCTTCTTCCATATATTTCAGACCTTATACATCCTGATCAAGCGGGATTTATGCCCGGCCGGGCTACACGCCATAATATTCGTAGAGCACACAATGCTATTGCGGCGATGGACAATCGGGAGCGCCGGCGGCATTACTTTTGGCTGACTTGGACAAAACCTTTGACTTGCTTAGCTGGATCTATCTCTTTGCCCTGGTCAGTCGATTAAACATTGGCTACCTGCTGCTAACTCTCATACAGCTGTTATACACCGATTTATCGGCGTCTGGTAGGAATGCGGATTCCATCTTGGGCTGCTTGATTAGCATATGGGGGCCACGTCGCTATACCAGATCTTATATTCCAGCATGCATCTTAATGTGTTGCAGCCGGCGACCAGGACAATTTTTGCGATATGGAAACGAGCGCTACGTACGATGGACTGGTGGGGTAAACTGATGAGGGAAACCCTTTATGGCACAATGGTCAGATATCCCAAGTGATGCAGCTACCCGGGTTTCGGGGTTTGGAAGCCATCTGCATTGATACGGTAGGGCAAGTTATGCATGGAAGTAGCCGGAAGTCTTTTCAGGAACTACAGACAGAATTTAATATGCCTTACTTTTCCGCATATGTATTGGTAAAATTTCTCATGTCAGCTGTAAGCAGCTCCTTTATTTAGCACATTAGTTGTTGTTTTTTTACTATTCTTGCTGGTAATTGAAGCCCTGAACTGGAAATGGAAAATACAAAACTACAAATAGCACAAATGAAATAAACAAAGGACTAAGCAGACTATAATGCCCAACACTGACCAACCGGAGATCTTTAAAATGAGGACCAAGGAAGGGTGAGGTTAATTTTGCTCACCAAAAGGTTTCTGACCTAGCCAAAGTGATTCCAGCTAGCACCGTTGAGCATTTCGAGGACAACACAGACAAAACGGCTGTGGACCTCACCTCACAATTAAAAGCACTCGATATTCATTTAATCAACTCAGAGGCTACGCACATCAAAGGTCATCTTTTGGACCCTCTCTTCACCAATCTCCCCAAAACTGAGGTTCGATCTGCGATCCCTCTCCCCTGAACTGACCATTTTCTCATCCCATTTATCTGGCAAATTCAAGTAAAAAAGGCCCACACACCAACTCCCAGAGAATACGATAGAATATGGTCTAAAATATCATTTGAGCAATGGACTCAGGAGCTAATTCGCTCCGCTCCCCTGCCACTCCCTGACCCGGTTAATGAAGATAAAAACTTTACCAGCTGGCTCACGTCCACTCTGGACATTATCGCCCCGAAACAAGATCTAAAAAAGAAAAATAACTCCTTTAAGTCGCCTTGGTTCTCACAAGAACTCAGAAACCTACGAAAAATTTGTAAAATCCACGAGAGAAAGTGGAGAAAAAACTGGGACCCCCTTATCAAGGAAGAGTATAGAACTGCAATGAGGATCTATAAAGCAGCACGGAAAGCAGCCCAAGCCTCATTCTTTGACAAAAAAATCAAAGCTGCATCTAGCTCATCCCGAGAGACTTACAAAATAGTCAAAGAACTTCGCAAAATACCCACCCCCCCCTCCTTTCAACAACCCTCAGTTGCCAGATGCAACCAAATAGCGGGCTTCTTTCAAAGCAAGATTACCAACATTCTGCAGTCTCTCCCGCCCAAATCAGACAGCAATCCCCCTGCTGCCCCCCTCCCCCCTACCCCAAGACCCACCCTCGACAGCTTTAACCAACTGTCTAACGATGACTTTCTGAAAGCCCTATCAGACCTGAAAAGCGGCTCCCCCAACGACCCTGCTCCTATTCGAATCTTAAAACAAGTCGGACCTACCATATCCCACCTGGCCACTTACCTTATTAATACCTCGCTGGGTCAAGGAGGGGTTCCCCCCAGCTGGAAGCATGCCATGGTCAAAGCATTACAGAAAAAAACAGGACATGACCCATCAGACCTATCCAACCTTCGACCGATCTCTCTCCTGCCTGGCTTGAGCAAAATCGCAGAGAAGGCAGTTAACCAGCAATTGTCAGCCTTCCTCGAATCCAATAATCTTCTTCGACCCTCACAAACAGGCTTCCGACCAGGCCAGGGGACCGAAACAGCCCTCCTGAAAGTGGTAGAGGAGGCTAGATGCATCTTGGATTCAGGGGGATCGGTCTTACTGATCCTCCTGGATCTAAGCGCTGCATTTGATACGGTGGACCTCTTGATCCTAATACAACGACTATCTGAACTAGGAGTGAGAAGCACGGCACTATGCTGGCTCTCCTCCTTCTTAGAAAACCGTACCTTCCTGGTTTGTGAAGGGAACGTCCGATCAGATATCCTTTCCCTCCAGTGAGGGGTCCCCCAGGGCTCTTCACTGAGCCCTACACTGTTTAATACATATAGGGCCCCCCTGGAGGATGTGGTCTCCCCATTTGGGATAAAAGCCGTCACCTACGCTGATGACACCCAAATGATCGTATCATTTTCACTCGAGGAAGAAAAAATCAAAAACCTCCATGACTGCCTAGAAGGTATACATGCCTGGATGTCTAACTCAAGGCTCAAGCTCAATGGGTCAAAGACCGAGCTTATGCTCTTGGGACACCAACCACCATCCCTCCCCACTGCTATGTGGCCTTCATGCCTAGGACCCATCCCCCAGCCTAAAACTGAAATCAAAAGTCTAGGCTTCTGGCTGGAACAGAATCTTTCCATGACAACACAAGCCAAAACAACAGCCGGCACCTGTGTTGGTCTACTTCGATCTACCAGGAAGATTCTTCCACTACTTCCCGCAACCTCCCAGAAAATGCTTATGCAAGGTCTAATATTATCAAGATTGGACTATTGCAATGCCCTTTTTTTGGGTGCCCCTGAAGCCACGCTCAATGTCCTGCAGCGAACACAAAATGCCGCTGCAAGGATACTCACTGGCACCTCCCGTAGAGTTTCAGCCAAACCTGCCCTTAAGACACTGCACTGGTTGCCGATACGCGATAGGGTCAAATTCAAGTCCCTTTGTACCACCCATAGAGCTATGCAAAACCAAGGACCCCCAATGCTGAAATCTATGCTCTATCCATACACCCCGAACAGACCCTTACGGTCAGCGCAAGGCAACCTGGCCAAGGTCCACCGAACTAAAAGAGCTCGTACTGGTGGACGCCGTTTCTCGGTGGTCGCCGCAACCCTCTGGAACTCTCTCCCAATCCAACTCCGGTCTGAACCTAATCATATGAAATTCCGAAAGCTTCTCAAAACTCACCTTTTCCCACAATAACCTTTTCTCTTCCCCCTCAGCCTCTACCCTCAGTTGTTGGTCTACAATCACAGCGCTGGGACGCTTCCGGGCAGCCATGCGCTATACAAATCCCAAATTCATTCATTCATTGTTTGCTAGACAGGTAGTGTCTGGGCGATGGTTATCTCTGACATCTGAGACTACTCATGCACTAAGGGGTCACTGTATATAATATGTGCCCTGATGGACTGTCATAACAGTAGGTTGAATAATATGATTTCTGTGAGATTACCATCCAGCAGCAATCACTCTGCGCTTGTCATTTAGAACATCTTTGGGTTCTAGCACTTGAATGTGTTCCATCTCTTCTAGGAACCTTTGGAATGTCTCCTCCATTGTCAGCGCTAGGAATATTTTCATCAAGGTAGCATGATATGCACCTTTTCTTCGTTACATTGGGCGATATGTTGTACAGCTATTCTTTGCTCTCTATATTATTAATTGTATATTCTCCAGTCTCCGTGGTCTTCACTTTTTTATCATTGTTTTTTTGATCATGTTTATAGTTTGAATTTTCCACAAGCAAGATGTCTTGAGCCTGTCTGAGTAGTGTTGCCTACTTTGTTTTCTTTAGGTAGCAGATCCATAGCTTGCTTTGCCTTGTTGTAGGTAGCAGATGCGTAGCTTGCTTTGCCTCGCTGTAGGTAGCAGATGTGTAGTGCTGTAGGTAGGGGATGCGTAGCTTGCTTTGCCTTGCTGTAGGTAGCAGATGCGTAGCTTGCTTTGCCTTGCTGTAGGTAGCAGATGCGTAGCTTGCTTTGCCTCACTGTAGGTAGCAGATGTGTAGTGCTGTAGATAGGGGATGCGTAGCTTGCTTTGCCTTGCTGTAGGTAGCAGATGCCACATAATTAAATCTTCCATTGTTGCATAGTGTCAGTGGCCCTGTGTGTTGGTTGTTCATTTCGAATGTAACAATTATTCTCCAGGTTTTTCTTTACACATTAGACCGTGTAAATACAGAGGAATGAATGTTGAAAATGAAATTGTCTCCTTGGCTTTGCCTATCCTCTGTGTGTGTTGGGATCTGTGTGTGTGGGGGGGGGATCTCTGTGTGTGTGTGTGTGGGGATCTGTGTGTGTGTGTGTGAGGATGTGTGTGTGTGTGGGGATCTGTGTGTGTGTGGGGGGGGATCTGTGTGTGTGTGTGGGGGGGGATCTCTGTGTGTGTGGGGATCTATCTCTGTGTGTGTGTGTTGGAATCTATCTCTGTGTGTGGGGATCTATCTCTGTGTGTGTGAGGAGGGATCTGTGTGTGTGGGGGGGGAGATCTGTGTGTGTGAGGGGGATCTGTGTGTGTGTGTGGGGGGGGATCTCTGTGTTGGGATCTATGTCTGTGTGTGGGGATCTCTGTGTGTGGGTGGCTCTGTGTGTGGGTGGCTCTGTCTGTGTGTGGGTGGCTCTCTGTGTGTGGGTGACTCTGTGTGTGGGTGGCTCTGTTTGTGTGTGGGTGGCTCTGTCTGTGTGTGGGTAGTTTTTTTTGTAGGTGGCTCTATGTGTGGGTGGCTCTGTCTGTGTGAGGGAGGCTCTGTGTGGGTGGCTCTGTGTGTGTGAGGGTGGCTCTGTGTAGGTGGCTCTCTGTGTGTGAGGGTGGCTCTGTGTAGGTGGCTCTCTGTGTGTGAGGGTGGCTCAGTGTAGGTGGCTCTGTGTAGGTGGTTCTGTGTGGGTGGCTCTATGCGAATGACTCTGTGTGGGTGGCTCTGTGTGTGTGCGGCTCTGTGTGGGTGTAAATGCAATAGGTCATGCATATGCAAGCGATTAAGCTATTGGCATTGTAAATGACAATGCCATTTATTTAACGATTAAGCTATTGGCAATGTAAATGACAATGCTATTTATTTATGATTTTTTTAAAAATAATAAAAAAATGTCATGAGCAATGCCAATAGCTGTACCTTTATTAATGCCGAGACCATTGCATTGTAAATGCTTGTTTATTGTTTGCATGTGGTTGAGAAGATAGGCATTAAAACCACAGGCAAAGAAAACCTATACATTTCTGAAAACTAGATCCTATTCTGATTTTGGGGTTGACCCTCGCCAAACGTAACATCGCACAAAAATGGGGAGTAGGGGACCTACCATCAATGGGGAAGTGAGAAGCTGACATGGATAGATCCCTGATAGCAGAAAAATATGTTTTAAAAAATAGAGGTTGCCCCCAAAAAATGGGATTGTAATAGGGCTGCATGGAACACATATTGGGGCGAGATTTATAGTCTCCCACAAATGACCTGCACGGGGAGAGGGGGGACAGCAGGGCCTCTTTGATGGAGGAAAGGACACAAAATGAAACGGAGATAGCCTGGGACTGGGATACCCAATGTAACGAATACCATTGTTGTACCTGAGGTCTACCATACCACTTGCTGTAATGCTGAGCTTTATTTGTTTTGCCAAATAAAGAGTTTAAAAAAAAAAGAAGTATAGGCTTCAATATAGACAAGAATTGGCAATGCTAGTAGGTCTGTCTTTAAAAGAATGTGGTATGGTACTGTAAAGCATTACAAGTTCATAGCATGGGAATTAATATGTATTTGTGTGGAAGCAAAGAACTGTAAATGAACATTGGTTAGGTTAAGAGGTCAGGTTCCATTTGCAATATCAAGCCAGACCCAAAACTTAATGTAGGTTATGACTACTCTCCTCCCATCCATATTGCTGCCAGAGAAAAACAAAATAAATTATTACGCTGTCTAAGACACTAATAGCATTACAATATCGTGTGACCCTGACAGTTAAAGTTCAGGCAGGTAGATAAATAAAATGATCACAGCTGTGTGGTGGGTAAGCACTTTTTTGTGGAAGCACACAACTTCTGCCCAATCAAAATGTACTCCTAGCACCAGCATCTTGGCGGAGAAAAAGCCACTCTCTGGTAATCCTCCCATAATTATTTGGTCACAGCTACGCTGTTAAGCCAGACCATAATTATTAGCATAATCAAGCTTGGCTTTTATAAGAAACCCCACTAATAAGACTACATGATAATTTCTTATGGATGCAGATTCTTCACCTTTTGAACATCCCCATGCGCCAGCTTGGCCGGAAAACATTTGAGTAGCTCTCCCACGCCGATAGGGGTGCCAGCTTCAAGACTGCTCCACACACAGCCCCGTGTGACATCATTGGACACTTAAAAGGGTCCACATTGGCATAATGATGTCCGTTCCTTTTTTTCCCTCAGGAAATCTGTCGATTTTTCAAAGTTTTCTTTCAAAATACAGATATTTGGTGCAGTTTTCTCGAACGATGTCAGCATCAAGGAAAGCATCAAGGAAGTCTTGATTCAAGCCATGACCAGATTGTGAGGGTCCAATATCCATCACTGACCCTCACTATCTACCTTTGGTACCTAGGAATGGACCATGAAGTCAATACCTGTAGAGACGGCCACTGAATTACTCCGAAAGCCTCAAGGGAAAGAGAAGCCTAACTATTCATAGTCAGGTCGCAAGATACAAAAAGAGGTTCACAAAAATCCTGTCCAATATCTGAATAACCATTGTCTCATTCTTTTAGATCTTCAATGACAGAATGTAAGAGTCGGCGCCATGAATCCCATCAGAGGTCGTCTAAAGATAAAGTCTCCAACATCGGTGACCCCGCAACCACTCTCAGCCGAAGATCAAGAATTGTCACCCCATGTGTCAATTCTGATGACTCCACCTCGACTGGTGCCAATCGCTCCTGTACCAGCGATGCCATGTCCAATGCCTTGCCCGACAGATCCGCTAAATCCTGTGGCATTTTTTCCGTGATCCCACAAAGATACTGTGTACCCTACCTTACCAACTCTGGGTCCGGATCAGAGCTGATTTCCTAATGGTGTGTTTTCCATCTTCATCAGAGACATTGTACCATCTGTTGTGTCTATAAGGTCCCATAGGTCCAGTGGCCTACTCACTGAGAGGCGTATATGCACCATACCAGCAAGCACCCTTCTTGCCGTTTATGCCACTGATCCAGTATCCCTTGCCAATTTCGCTCCGGTGGGCACATCTCTGACGTTTCAATTGAGGCCGCCGCAGCTGTTTCTTCCTTTGGAGGAAACCCTCCACTGGTGCTGCAACCAAAACTGCCAGCCCTGCAGCTGATGCCGTTAATGCTGCAATCAACGCCACCGGCGCGACAACCATCTCCACAGACGCCACTATTCACACCACTGATGACTTTACCAATGAAAGAGCCTACTCTTTGGAGATGATGTCTCTCAAGAAGATATAGGCGAAGACGATAAGCATGACCTGGACTTTGAAGGTTTAAAGGAAGCTAGTGGTCTGTACACATCCCCAGGATGGAATTGTATCCAAAGATCCTCCTCCTCCAGAAGTTATATCTTATTAAGTGGTGCGAAAGGCAGCCGAGATGTTATACGTACCTCTCCCAATCACTGAATTGAAGTCTAATATAGTAACTGATGTTTTTCAGCTTCCTATACCTCACAACCTTTGGTTCCCTTTAATGAGGCTTTGACTGAATCCATCGTAGCAATATAGGGCATACCTACCACTGCTACGGCTGTCTCTAGATTGATAGCAAGATGATATGAAACAGCTCCTGGATATAATCACAACTGCCTCCACAGAGTTAAAAAGGTCAAGCCTCTTGTTTATCAAAGCTTACTCCTGCTTCCTTTCCATCTGCGCACTTTGACAGAGGATACAAGAGAAAAAGAACAGTCTGCCAAAAAGATCTTCTCATTGGGTAGCGTGGTGCTCAAATCTTTGAATGCAACCGGTCTCCTAGAAAGATATACCCATGCATTACTAGACTCAGCACAAAATATCATACCTCCACTCTCAACAGAGGACTACACTAATTTCTTTTAAATGATTAATGATGGTCAGACGACAGCTGGATGAGTCATACAATTAGGGCTTAAGACTTCTGATTCAGTTACAAGAGCTATGGGCTCAGCAGTTTCAGTCCAATGTCATTCCTGGCTGAGAAACTCTTGTTTTTCACATGATGTGCAGAAAACTTTCATGGATTTGCCATTTGATGGCTCCAAACTTTGTGGAGAAAAAGCATATTCTGCTTTAGAATGATTTACAGAGAGTCGAGCCAAAGCTTCATCACTTTACCTTCAATTATAGACCAAAGACAATGTAAAAATGTGGAGGGTTCAGCAGAGGGTTCTCATTTTGGGGTAGTCAACAATATTCGACACAACAACAGACATCAATCCTCTTTACAAAAGTTACAAAGGATGTATAAGAGGAGCGACCTCTGACCCTGCTCGCAGGCAGGTCGCTCCCCACGCCACCACACGGCCGCCAGCTGCCTCATACCTGCTCCCTGCTGCCCGCCTGTTTTCCCGTTGTTTCCCACTCCTTCCCCCTGCTGCATCCCTGCGGCCCGCCCCCCTGCTCCCCATTGGCCACCCACTCCCGCCTCCCAGCTGCTCCTCCCTCCCTATCCCCCTCTTATGGAGGCCGTGCCAAAGGCAAGCTCGTCCGCGCCTAGACCGTGCCCAGCACCAGAACCCCGTGAACGCCACAACACCAGACTCCGCTACGACGCCAGCACCCTCTACTCACTCAACTCTGGCCGAAACCACACCTGACCGAGACCTGGTGGAACGACTCCTCGGCGCCCGACTTCGCCATAGCCATCCCAGACAGCTACAAGATCACCCGCAGGGATCGCGCCAACGGAATCGGAGGAGGAATAGCCATCGTCCACAAGTCCACCCTCAAGGTCGCCACCCACGTAGACGACACCCTCAACACCGCCGAACACCTGCACTTCCGGATCCACACTGACCCAAACACCACCCTCAGAGGAACACTCATCTACAGACCCCCAGACCCTGATCTCAATTCAGCGACTCCATCACCGACCTCGCCAGCACCCACGCACACGCCTCCACGGACCTCATCCTCCTCGGGGACCTGACTTTCCACCTCGAGTACAACAACAACGCCAGCTCCGCCACCCTGATCGCCAACCTCGGCCTCAGATAACTTGTCACCGCACCCACCCACCCGCTGGCCACACGCTGGACCCCGTCTTCTCCACAGGCACCCACGTCACCTTCGACCACACCAACGAACTCCACTGGACCGACCACCGCTGCATCAATTTCACCTACAATAAACCAAACCAATCACCACCGCACCCAACAGCTACTTTGCTGCTGCTGGAGCAAAGTCACCGAATACCAGCTGATCACCACCCTCACTCAAAACCCACCCACCGACCCCACCAACCCATACACTGCAGCCCGCAACCTCAGACAGTGGATCGACAACTGTGCCAACACCCTCGCCCCACACAAGAAACCCTCCAACAACCACGCCAGCAAGAGAGCCACCTGGTTCACCGACGAGCTGCAGACCTCCAAACGCGCATGCCGGAAACTGGAGAAGATATGGCTCCACGAACGCACTCCGGACAACCACCCAGCCCACAAGGACGCCACCCGCAGACATCACTACCTCATCAGATTAGCCAAGGGATCCTCCTTCAAAGACCGCCTGGATAACAACGCACACGACAGCAAAGAGCTTTTCAGCATCGTAAAGGAACTCTCCAATCCCAGCGCCAACGACATACCACCCTCACAAGAACTGTGCAACTCACTGGCCATCTTGTTCCACAGCAAGATCGCTGACATCCATGACAGCTTCAACACCATGACTGCCCCGACTATGCCAGACCCCACCTCCCCTTGTGAACACCACCAGCACCAACCGCCTTACCTCCTGGTCCAACATCAACGACGACTAGACACACAAGGTCATGAACTCGAACCACTCCGGATCTCCGTCAGACCCGTGCCCATACCATGTATTCAACAAAGCAGACGCTGCCATCGCACCCCAACTACTGAAGGTCATCAACATCTCCTTCGAAACAGCAACATTCCCGGAAAGCTGGACACATGCCGAAATCAACACCTTCCTCAAGAAGCCCAAGGCGGACCCCAAGGACCTTAAGAACTTCCGGCCCATCTTCCTGCTCCCGTTCCCGGCGAAGGTTCATCGAGAAAATCGTCAACATGCAACTGGCCCGCCACCTGGAAGACAACAACATCTTGGACCTGTCCCAGTCCGGGTTCAGACGAAACCACAGCACCGAGACAGCCCTCATCGCCGCCACAGACGACATCAGGCGCCAACTAGACAACGGCGAAACATCAACCCTCATCCTCCTGGACCTGTCAGCCGCCTTCGACACGGTCTGCCATCACACTCTAAAACACGCTTCCTAGAATCCGGAATCCAAGAGAAGCCCTTGACTGGACCACGTCCTTCCTCTCCGGCAGAACCCAGAGAGTCCACCTCACGCCCTTCCGATCCGAGGTCACCGACATAATCTGCGGCATCCCCCAGGGCTAATCCCTCAGCCTGACACTGTTCAACATCTACATGGCCACCCTTGCACAAGTGGCCCGCCAACAGGACCTCAATATCATCTCCTACGCTGACGACACCCAGCTCATCCACTCCTTCACCAAGGACCCGCACACCGCCAAAACCAACCTCCACGAGGGAATGAAGGCTGTCGCCGACTGGATGAGGAACAGCCATCTGAAGCTGAACTCAGACAAGACGGAGGTACTCATCCTCGGACTCACCCCCTCAGTCTGGGATGACTCCTGGTGGCCGACCACACTGGGAACAGCACTGACACCCGCCGACCATGCACACAACCTAGGATTCACCCTCGACTCCTCCCTCTCCATGTCTAAACAGGTCAATGCCATCTCCTCCTCCTTCTACAACACCCTCCGCATGCTCCGTAGGATCTACAAGTGGATCCCGACCAAAACAAGAAGAACGGTGACACAGGCCCTCGTCAGCAGCAGACAACGCCAGACCAGCCTACCTGAACGGCAGACTCAGCTTCGACACCCCCACTCGCCAGCCTCGCCCTCAACGTTGCTCCCCGCATCCAACGAACAACCTCAGGCGGCAGATCCTTCTCCTACCTCGCTGCCAAGACCTGGAACACCCTCCCTACCCACCTACGGCTGACCCAAGACCTACTTGCCTTCAGAGGACTCCTCAAGACCAGGCTCTTCAAGCAGTAGCGGCACCCCCTCCCCTCAGCGCCTTGAGACCCTCACGGGTAAGTAGCGCGCTTTACAAGTACTCTGATTGATTGATTGAAGACAACGAGCCCTCCCGCTTTCTTCTTCATCTTCCTCCTCCTCCTCTTCCTTAGTAAACAATGGAAAGCAGTCCTAGTTTCACCTTCTTGTACGTCACTTTACCAGTGGGAGGTGGGATATCTCAATTTCCACATCAATGAAGGTGTATTACATCAGTCCTCTGGGTATTACAAATTGCGAAAAAAGGGTAGACCCTACCAACAATTTCCTCCGTCTTTTCCCAGACTGATTACACCTACTGCCTAAGGACCATCAACAGCAACTTCTGCAGGAGGTCCAATCGCTACTCTAAAAAGGTGCAACAGAGATGATTCCAGAGCAGGATTCCACTCACAATATGTCCTGCTCCCAAAATGGACAGCAGTTTTCTTCTGAATCTAGACCTGGTTCCTCAAGCAGGAAATGTTAAAAATGCTGACCCTAGCTCAGATTCTTCCAGCGCCTGTCAATTTATTGGTTGCCTACTTCCATGTTCCCATCCTGCAGTTTCACCGACATTTTCTTTGCAACCTGAATTCCTTTTCTCTTACTCCTGAAGTGGTGTATAATATTTTATTTTCCCGAATACACTCCACCAAATCCATTTATGCTAATAGTTGGAATTCATTTGTCAAATGGTGTGAGGATAATTCTTTAGATCCTCTTAAAACGCATCTATCTGATAATCTTCATTTTGGTCTTTCATTAGCCCGACAGGGCTATACAGTTGCTACAGTTAAAGGTTATTTGTCAGCCCTTTTGCCATTTATTTGTTTGCCTGATCATCCGTTGCTGTTGAAATCTCCCATTGTTCTGGGATTCATGAAAAGGCTTACATAAAAAATTCCCTCCCTCAACATTTATTATGCCTCAGTAGGATCTTATCTTAGTCCTTTTATTTCGTATGTGCTCTCTATTTGAACCCCTTCACAGATGCCCTTTACTGCTGCTTACTTTCAAAACTATTTTCTTTGTAGGGATATTACCTCTGCTAGATGAGTTAGTGAACTCCAAATTTTAAGTGTAAAACTCCATTCACCTCCTTATTTCCTGACATGTTGGTGTTAAGAACTATGGCTGCTTTCCTACCAAAAGGGGTTACTCCACTCTACTTAGGTCAGTCTATCACTCTGTCCAAGTTTTACCTTCCTCCATTCCCTATTAAAGAGGAGGAAAGGCTTCACTGTCTCTACCCTAAGAAAGCTGTAAGCTTCTATGTGGATAGAACTCAGGAAATCAGGCTGGGCAACCAACTCTTCATTGCATACATTGGGAAAATGAACGGCAAGGCAATCCACAAGTGAACTATCTCCAGATAGATTACTATTCTTTGCTACAAGATCTGCTATGCCATGGCCCATGAGGAATCTCCAGAAGATGTTCATGCACATTCTACTACAGCAGAGACATTTACCTCCACTCTTTCAAGAGGTGTACCAGTAGCTGATACTTGTAAAGCAGCAACCTGGTTTTCCCTTCCCACTTCTGCGAAACATTATTGTCAGTATTCCAATGGACATTGCACGTTCTGTATTTGAGCATTTTTTGGTAGGGACAGATGTGCAACCTCCGACAAATGAGAGACTGCTTGGAGAGTCTATTCAAAAGGGGAGGAATCTGCAGGTAGATGTATCAACCAGAACAATAAATTACTTACCTTGTGTAATGCTTTATCTGGTGAATACAGGATCTACCTGCTGATTTCTGACTGACCCACCCTCCTCCCCTTTGCTTGTCTGACAGTACCAAAATAATCCTGTTCATCTTTTCATATCTGTATATTAAGTATAATGAAAACTTCACCTACATTTTTGATGTTAGTCTCATCCATTCACCTCAAAGGCACTTAAAAAAAAAAGTGAATGGAAACTGATGTCATTAAGCTGACGGGGGTGCTTTATGGCTCCAGTGACATCGCACAGGGCCACGTGCAGAGACGTCTTGAAGCTGGCACCACCTATCGGAGTGAGAGATTTATTTAAAACTTTCCGGTCCAAGCTGGTGCATGGAGATATTCAAAAGGTAAAGGATCTGCAGGTACGTAGAGAATCCAACAGAAAAAACTTTACCAAAGTAACTGGTTGGTTTGTTGGGAAAGAAAGGCAACATTCTTGGTAGTTCTAGTAACCAAAATGTACCTTGGATCACAGCTCTGACTTGTAAGTTGATGCTCAGATCATCATCCTGTGAAACACACAGGTTTTCACCCAGTTTGCAAAGTCAGGGTTTTATTGAGAGCACTCGTAGGACTGGTCTAGATACTGTAAATTTGAGGGCGAGCTGAGGACTCAGCCGGGAACTCTGGTTCTGGATTCATTCAAATTAGTTTCTATTGTCTATTCTTGGCTCATCTGAATCATGCACACTGGGAATAGGTGTTGACATAAATGCCTTCACCTACATGTTCCCATTCTCCTAGGAAAGACCCACACCACTTAATGGAATCGCCAGAGATTTGGGTGACTATTCCCTAAAGTTTCCAATAATAAAAGCATGACCATTGTGTCATATGCAGTTTAGGGATCAAGAAAAATCATGTGAATACGTGTGCATTGATCAGTTTGTAATGTATTTAACATGGTTGTTGTATATTGCACATTTACTAATTACTCGGTCCTTTAGTGTTTTCATGCAGAGCTTGTCTGCAGTTGTGGGTTTGCCGCAGATCAGGGGCTCTGTAGGGGGGGTGCCCGTGGAAATACCCGCACCAAATGAGCAGTGTAGTGTGAAGTTAGATATGATTCTTTCTGTGAATGGGCTGTTGGGTCTGGAGCCTGCCATCCAAAACTGTGGAGTGAGTGCATGGTTGGGTTGTCTCTGGGGCTTAATCTCGGGAGTGGGGGAGGAATCTTCTGACCCTCCATCTAAACTGAGTCTACAGCGGAGTGCATCCCTTTCACTTGAGGGTCTCACCAGACCCCTACTGCAAAGGATGGATTGATGACTAATGTATGGTTTCGTGGATGATTTTGCTGAATAAGTCTTTGTGTAATTTTTCTCAGGCTGGCGTATTACCGCAGCCTGCTTTTTCTTTTGATTTGGGATTAGATGTTTGTCCTTCTTGGCTGAGGTACTTGAATCCTTCCTGGGCAATTAATAATATTCTACCTGGCTTGTGTTTCCTGTCCCTGTGTTCCTTCTATGTTTACTGAAAGTAATTCTTGTAGCGATCTCCTCAGTGGTTTGATGGGTTCTACAGGTGCTCTGGGTCGAGTCATACGATCCTGGATAGTGCAGGTTGTCAGTCCTTCAGGAGAGAAGCAAGATAACTATGGCTGTCAGACCAAAGACCGTATCAGAATCTCAAACCTAAGCAAAAGAGCAAGCAGTCGGCACAGTTACAGTTTGGCTGACAAATGACACTGTGTTGAAAAATACTGGTGTGAAGCAGATGTATAAAAGCTGGGCAGTCGCAAAGGAAAAACATGAGTTGTAATGCAGACACACACACACACACACACACCCACACACACACCTCGAGACATTAATTAGTACTGAGGCAAGGAAACCCAAGCTGGTGAATAAGCTTTACTGGCAAGGATGCCCCAGATTCCTGCCTTATGGAACAGCAGCTTCACCTTTACTGTTGTTCAGGAACTTTGTTTGTGGAAGAGCTGCTGGAATAAACGTGATGCCCAGAGTTAAGGCGCATGGAAACTGGGCTCCGAACGGCCTAATAGTGACCAGCTCACCAAGAATATTTCTTGAGGACAAGCAGTTCAAGGAAGAATGGTCCCTTCTGTGCTGGAAGTGCACCAGGGACCAGCTGATTTTTAATCATCAAAACACCCAAACGCTTGGCTGACAAACTGATAACGAAGATCACGATAGCAGAAGGGGCTTTGAAGGCGACCATCGCAGCACAGCTTTCAAAGCTAAACTGGCCAAAATTACAAGAGAAATCAATGACAATAAAGATTACCTCAACAGACAAAAAGTTGCCAATCTGAAAAAGGATATCACAAGGTTCAGTAAAGAAAAGATATACCCTTACCTCAAAGAAGACTGCACACCCTCAGGAGAAGATTATTCATCTGAAGACAGTTCTAACTCACGCAGAAGAACCTACTCCTCAGGTAGCAACTCTAGCTCCCAGAACCGAGAGGCCCATCAACCTCATCAGGGGACCACCTCTACCACCCCCCTACCACGGTCCCCTGATGTGGCAATATCATAACATGGGCCTCAACCCCTGTTCGCCATCTTCCAACCATGACCTTTTTTAGGCAGAGGCTGGAGCAGAGGGTGAGGCAGAAAAAGAAGAGGGAACTATCAGCAACCGAAACACGTGCAATGGCAAGATCAAACTCAGCAATTGCACATGGATTTGAGGAGCCATCTGGAGAAGAAAAACTAATTGTGAACCTTTCTGAAAGACCA
Organism: Lissotriton vulgaris; assembly: GCF_964263255.1. NCBI lineage: Eukaryota > Metazoa > Chordata > Amphibia > Caudata > Salamandridae > Lissotriton > Lissotriton vulgaris. The sequence continues at coordinate 404,847,140 of NC_141687.1, forward strand.
CTTACGGTCATAGAGACCACCGTACTCAAACGCGGTTTGGGATTTGTACCTACACCTAATATCGACATTTTTCGCACCATCTGCGAACTCCAAAATTTGTTCTGGAAAATACGCCTTAAAGCTTACTTCAATAATCAACCAGAATCCACACCGGAAGACACTGGCCTACGAAAACCCTCTACCTTTACCCGGAACTCCAACATGGTTCCCTCAGAGATCCTGACGTTTGAGGGAGCTGTCCTGAAAGAAATAGCAGAAAAATGCACCACCACAGGTTTCTCAAATACATCGAAAGCAGAAGCTGGTGGAATCAAATTACTGGCAAACAACTCTACAATTACTATCAAGGAGGTAGACAAGGGCGGAGCAATTGTGATCATGGCCACAACAGCCTCCCTAATACCTTCAATCTGAAAACGGAGTTACACCAGTTTTTCAGGAAGGTTAGGTTAAAACACCATTTTAACAAAGTACCTTTTAAACCGGTATTCAGCAATACTGGTTTACGGCCTCCATCCACTTTCACACCACCTGCGCAAATGATGTCCAACAAAATCTTGGCATTCGAGCAAGTGGTGATGAGAGATATCAACCAGGTACTAGCCAAAAAGAAATATACTAAGTTCAATACCAGCAAACAAGAAAAATTGGCATTGGAAGCACTTAAACAAAACTCTGACATCGTGATCAAACCAGCCGACAAGGGTGGGGCGATCGTCATTCAAAGTAGGGATGACTATAAATCTGAAATACTGTCACAACTAGGGGTGGAGGGTAATTATAAAAAACTGCAGGCTGACCCTACCAAAGAAATAAGTGCTGACATAAAATCTATTACTAGGAAGGCCCTAGATGATGGCTTTCTAACTAAACATGAACACGACTATCTGAATAACAGTCACCCTAGGTTACCTACTATTTACACGCTCCCTAAGGTCCACAAACGTTTGGAGAAACCCCCGGGAAGACCAATCGTCTCCGGTTGTGGTTCAGTGCTAGAACCCCTGTGTAAGTATGTGGACATATTCCTGAAGCCTATTGCTGAAGCAACCACAGCTTATCTAAGAGACACCATGCAGGTAATACAGCTAGTGGATGAGTACCCTTTTGACCAAACTAACAATCTGTTGGTCACTATGGATGTAACCTCACTTTATACAAATATCCCTCAAGAAGCGGCACTGGATGTCATTAGAGGTGTCCTGGACGTGAGGCCAAGACCCTGCCAAGTCCCAACGACCTTCATCTTGGATCTCCTTGAGATCGCCATGAAGAAGAACTTCTTCTACTTTGATGGAGAGTATTATGTCCAAACAAAGGGTGTGGCCATGGGGGCAAGCTTTGCCCCAGATCTGGCCATAATCTTTATGGATGCATACGAACATACCTTTGTACTTAATGGAACCAACCCCTTTCATGACAACATCGTGCTATGGCGTCGTTACATAGACGATGTGCTGATGATATGGCAGGGAAGTGAGGAGCAGCTGAAGAATTTTCATACCTGGCTCAACAACTGCTCCAACGACATCCAATTTTCCTTGGACTTTAGCAACCATCAAATCAACTTCCTTGATATTAGCATAGTTCAGGATGAGGGGCACCTACGTACCACACTCTTTAGAAAACCCAGCGAGAGAAACACCTTGCTCCGCTACTCAAGCCATCATCCACGTAACCTCAGAGACAACCTGCCTTACGGACAATTTCTGAGGTTACGTAGGAACTGTAGCCGCAAGGTGGATTACTTTACAGAATCATCTTTACTCATTGAAAGACTAGCGGACAGAGGCTACCCCCGTAGACTACTCAAAAAGTCCCGCAAGAAGGCATGGTTTTACCACAGAGAATTTCTCCTTGAGCCTAAAACCAAAGAAAAGGACACCAATACTAGAATGACCTGTGTGACTACCTTCAACACCAGGAGTAATGATATCAAGAGAGTCAAAAATAGTCATTGGCACCTTGTGGCAGATGAGATAGGGATCCCAGAACCCCCTATGCATGCTTTTAGGAAAGGTAAAAGCGTCAGGGACTATGTTGTCCAATCCCTACTACATAGCAGACCGAGCAACTCACAAACAACTCTGTGGAACATCCCACCAGTGGTCGGCCATTATAAATGTGGTGGGTGCAAGGCTTGTCCTTTGACTCTGGAAATCAAGCAGTACACACACAACAACTACACCCACACCTTATGCAGCCAAACGAACTGTAACTCGACGGGTGTCATATATGCCATCAAATGTCCGTGTGATTTCCTTTATGTGGGCCAGACCATACAAAAAGTTAAAGCTCGTATTTTGCAGCATGTAAGCAGAATACGCTGCAAAGTACAGGGCGCTCCGTTGGTGGAACATTTTCTGACCTTCGGTCACCCACCTGAAAGTCTCCGGTGGTGGATCTTGGAAAAAGTACAGGTAAACATCAGGGGTGGGAACTTTGCCAGCACCCTTAGTCTCCGAGAGTGCAAATGGATGCACATATTTGATACAGTTAATCGGGGTCTTAATGAGGACGAAGAAACAACAAGACAAATGTCCACCCTGCACAATGGCTGAATGCTCAACTTGCTGTTTACGTTCGTACCACAATTGTACATTGGAAAGTATATGGAACTTTGTGATCCGGATGCATATTTCATTTGTATCTTGTAAATATGTACTGTACAAGGCAAATAATGTGTATTATATTCCGATTGCATGCGAATGCTTCCATGTTTACTATGTTTTCCGAACTTCTAAGACGCCTAGAGTCTGTCTTCTTTTCCACACCACGTATGTTGCTAGGCAACAGCCCCTGCCTTAGCGTGATATGTCAGTAGCGTGCACGTTGACGTCACGTCCAGTACTTACCCTGACGCTGATCGAGCTTCTCTCAGCAGTCAACGACAGACAGAGCCCCATTGATAGGCCACGCAGTTCTACGGAGGAGGTATGTTATGATAAACAAACATCCCCGAGGTTACATGTACCCTCTCCGACTTTGTAACTGTTGACCCTCTTAGCTCATTATACATTCTTGTCCACAGACACAGCGTGTATATTGCTTCACAGAAAATCTGACTCATCATTTTTTTCGCCGACTGAGCGAGGGTGAGTCTAATCAGCTCCCATTTATGTTCATTTTTGTCCTTGTCTAGTCTTTGTTTTGTACGTGAGAATTACTTTGTAAGAAACACAGCACTGATGGCTTTATGTTTCTTATTTTACCTCCTAGTACTCGAGAGCACGCTTGATCGGCTCTCTTTTAATGAATTGACCAGTTGGCATATAGGCACACCACTAACAGGGTGAGTGCTTCTGGAGTACTTATCTTAAACCTTCATGTTGTTGGTTTTATAAACAAAACTGAGCCCTTACATTTGTGTTACAGGTGTCCTACTTTACTACTAGGGTTACATGAATCCAATGTAACTATGCCCTTTCCCCTTCATCGTCCCGTCCTGATGAAGACCCGTCTATGAGGATACAAATTGCCCTGTTTATCCTTGGGTCGAAACGTCGACATCCTTTCCCTACAGCGAGCCGGCATCTCTAATGCCCCTGCCCATCCACCCTTCTTTGAAGACCAAAAAACCATCTGAACAAAGTGACCTTTGTAAAGACAATTACAACTCCTTTACGAATTAACTTTTGAGGGCTGGCTCTGTCTAAATCTAAGCCAACAGATTCTTCTATGATCATACCTTTCAATATCCCCTGACCGCTTGGTCCTTTCTATCCTTTGCACGAGCACAAGAACTTCACTTTACGCACTTTTTTCTCCGTAACCCCTTTTGTTCTGAATTGTAGATATTGTATATTTGTATACTGCCATATGAGGAGATTTTTATTATGAATAAATAGTAGAGTTCTCTCCTCTACTTTTAATAACGATAACAAGAAATTGTTTATGTGTATTTGTATCGGACACCTGTGTATTGTTGGGCTATTATGTTTGTGTTTTTTCACTTTAAGAATCAATTTCTGGTGTGAATAACAACTGAGCTGAGAAACTTCTTGAATAATTGTGTGTGGAAATCTATGTCTAGGACCACCTTATCTGTAATACTCGATACCCAGGTCCTAGGACTCATTTTGGGTTACCCCATATATAATAACGACCACAACAGATTACAGGCACGAATGCCTGCGCCAGCTCCAGAATGACCGCTACTACACTCACCTCACTAAAGACCCTAAACCATGCCTCATCACCCAGATCAATTAATTGGTCTCTGCAGCTCTCAACCAGGGATGGATCACTAAAAATTAGGCTGATTTCCTAACCAACGATAATCCAAGACTGCCCTATTTCTACACTCTGCCCAAAATCCACAAAGGGGTAACATGTCAGACTTTGAGGGCAGGCACGTGCTCATTGACTCCAACCCCTTTTTGGACAACGTCCAAGTGTGGCGACGCTATATAGACGATATCCTGGTGTATTGGAAAGGCAATAGTGATAACATCCCTGCATTCCTCACTTGGATCAACAGCCTCAACCCGTACCTTAAATTCACAGCCAATAGTTATGAAATAGAACTACCCTTCCTTGATCTTCTGATTATCAGAAAACCAGACAGGCTGGAAACCATCACTTACAAAAAACCTACCGCCAGCCACTGTCCACTACTTTATTAAAGTTTCCACCCTAGGGCTCTCAGGGAAAACCTCCCCTACAGGCAGTTTCTGTGAAACTGCAGTAATGTGGAGGACTTCAAAAGACAAGCCTCTGAATTGAGTACTCACCTAGCGCATAGACAATACCCAATCAATCAAATACAAAATGTCCAGGAAAGAGCTTGGAACACCAACAGACTGCCCTACATGAAACAAGGGTCATCAATAAACACTTGAGAATTCTCCAAGTAGAACAGGCTTTTAGTAAGCCCAGGTTTGCCGTCAAACGCACTTCCAACGTCAAATACGTACTCATCAACACCAGACCCAGAAGGAGTGCACCACCACTCCCATTACGCTATGGAACCTGCCGCCAGTCTCGGGCCACTATCCCTGTGGACAATTTGTAGTCTGTCCGCTCACCAAAGCAACTAAGACTATCCCACTTACCAACACTTGGACAGGGAGGCAAAACAAACACACTAATTGTTATACACACAACTGCATGTATTCTATCACTTGGCCCCGACACCTACAATACATAGGCATGACAACTCGCCCAGCAAAAACTAGGATTACAGAACATAGAAGCAACATCAGATGTAGAAAGACCAACAGAAAGATGTATGCACACTATGCGGAACACAATCCCACCCCAACCGATCTATACTGGACCATCCTGGAAGCCTTCCAAAACATCACAAAAGATGCCCTGTTTAGGAAGGAACAAGGAAAAAAGCCCTGTTTAGGAAGGAACAAGGTTGGGTGTCATCTGACACTCGGGGTCTCAATGACAATATTCCTTGGGCAGAATTAAACCGTTAGTGGCGATGGCTAATTTCTACCACTTCAATTTGCATCGCCATCCTTTAGCACCATGGTTGTATGGGGTGGAACCAATCCATTAAGAGGTATGCATTTTTATCTACCTTTCTTCACCACTCGTGCCTCCCACCTGGTCGTACTCCACTCCACAATTGTGTGCACCATCAACCTTTAAACTCTGAGCCTATTGAGCAAAGCATCGGCATCAATAGCTCTAGCAGACAAGGTTTTTGCACTTCATGTTAACATCCATTCCACCCATTGACACTGCCTGGGTGGTTCTAGGCTTCCCCTCCATGATTTATGCCTAGACCCATGTATACAGCGCTATGACAGGAGGGTTTCACTGTCATCAGAAGGACACACTTTTACTACTGTACAGAGTTAATTGAGCCCCTTACTGCTTTACATTCAATATAGAGACTACCTACATAAACACAATATAAAATTGTATTGATAAGGAGCCTCCTTAGATTTCCCCTTCAACTGTTTATGGGCTATATCACATCACAAACGACCCAAGCCGTACACAATTCGTTTTTTTCCATAAACTTGTGGTTTCACCCAGACCACAATGGCCAGAAAACCACTTTTTACCAGAGACCACTTCGCCAGTGTAAATCAATAAAGTTGAATTAAAACTTATACTCCCAAGATGGCCGCTGAGACTACCCCTCTAGCCTTGGGACGTCTTTGACGCACATTTGCCGACAAAATCTCCAGACCCGGAAGCAGTCGGCACGGGGCCCGGAGCAAGGATAGGAATCACGCTGGTTGCCTGCCACCCTTCTCTGAGTAAAACACCTATGCCATTGGGAACACCGGTAAGCGATGCATCATGCATGTTTTGTAACTCTGCAACTAACTCTTGTTACAGCCTCAGAGCAACGACATGCTCTGCCTTCCCTGTAAAGCTGTAGGCTCCTATACTGGGTGTGAGTAGTCATGTACGGCGTTACCTCCACACAGTCTTCCTGGCATGTTGTATAACAGCAATACCTTTCACAACCACCTTTAACCTACCGCCTTTACCTCTGTCTGCGTGTATTGGATAGTGTGAATGCTTGCAATGCAGTTAGACCTCCCGGGACTATCTGGCTTCATCTCGCTGAAAGTGGTAGCTATATACCTACAGGTTACCGCCTGCACTGATTTGAGAGGAAACAATCACAAAACGCACACTCACGTGCACACCCATGTCTCATAATACGTGTCTAAAAGTCTTTGGGTTCCACCTTGCGTTTTAAGCATAACGCGACGCTGGGCTGCAGATACGATAATGTGAGCACCATATCTCACGCTTGCATTTGACAGGAGCCACCCACATAGTAATAGCCTGTGCACTTTTGCGTGAACATGTAGGTGCAACTCACAGCCCACTCAGACGACGCCTATTAATGTGAATACCTACATAGTGAAAGTAAGGGCACACCCACGTGCACAATGAGGCCCCGTACATATACTTCTGACACAAATATGTATTACCACATGCTGCATGCAAGGACATCTTTCAATCTCGTCACCTGTCACATTAAGTAGCACCGTGGCGCCGATATAGAATCACCTGAACACCATGAATCCAACTGAGCTACCTAAAAGTATACCACCACATGCGCATGCAACTTGACAGCTACAGCACAGCTGTTTTATCTGCCTAAGAGCACCGCGCCGTATGTCCTTTTTTAACTCCATTATTGTTGTTTTCTTCCTCCCCCCTGTTTCTCTACCCTCTCATTAGGTCTATACTACCCCAGTGTAAGTCTACTAGGGTACCACTCTACCACGTCTGGATATCATACCATATCTAGGGAACCAGACCCATGGTAGTGCACCACTCACTTCTTTAGGTCCTGATGAAGTGCCACATGACCCGTTAGGGGCAGAACAGGCACGAAACATGTTGACCCACTACACCGCGACAGCCCTTTAGGAACATGACATCCACTTAGAGCTCCAACACATTTTAACTAAGCTGGAACAACCATAGCAAATAAAGAATATCTGAATAGGACTGCTCCAGACTTATTTAAACCCACCTACCTCTGCATTACCCAGCCTCACACCCGCACGCACCCTATGGCTTCCTCAAAAGATCTCCGCCAAAGAGCCCCGTTTACGGGAGCCCATCTGGCATTGCAGCGCTGGCCCGACAAGGAGCATGGCCCAATGATGAAGCATGACATCCCTCGGGGTGTATGAGGGCATCATGAAGAAAGACCGCCCCTTTCCCTGCACTCTCTGTTAGGAAATGCACACCCATTTTATACACCAATCTGAAACCCAACAGGAGCAACCACCCTCTCCTCTTGTTTCTCCACCTTTCACTGACAACTGTTGCTATTCCTCCCATCTCGCGTTCACTCCTTTCTCATACGTCTCTCACTTACAACACATCGACTGTCACTCATGCTCATCGCTCTCATTCTCTCTTTTCCTCTCTCAAACAGTTATCTTACACTCCTCTTACTCCTCTCTCACTCAATTTCCTTTCATTAAATTCACTCCATTCATGGCTCTCACTCCTCTCTCAAACTCTCACTGCTACTCACGATGTGTTAGGTCGCTCTGACTACACAACCAGGCTCACAGCTCCTCTAATCATCGCTGAGAGCTTAAGCATCATCATTGCAGAAGCCAAAGAACCTGAGCACCTTTGTAGAAATTGGCTAAGCTAGGTAGCAAGCTATTGCCCACACCTCTGATATTGTTCCAGGCCTCTGGCCTTATTCATTTGAAGGCCAGAGGTGACCTGAAATGGAAGGATGGAGATTATTCTACAGTACAACACAACCTGCGAGACCCAAAATCACCAACTCACCAGGAGTCTAACTTAAGAGAGCACAACTCAGTCCTTTCAGCATGGAGTGGAACGCAATACGCCCCATTCCACATTTCCCGACTTACCAGGCAGTTTGTCTGTCACCTTACCAGCACAGCCAGTACTCAGGAGAGAGGTGCCTGATGCAGGGAGCTGAGATGCGACCTTGAGTGTAAAAAGTGCAACTGGCTGTGCTGGAGAACCCAGGCTAGGGAGAGGGAGACTCTATACCCTGCATGTCTCCCACAAGGGATTGACTGCTACCATCAATTCCAGTGTTAGAATATTGGCCCAGCATAAAACGAAGCCTACTTCAATTTGATGCTTTTAACAAGTTTAGCGCAAGCCATCTTTCTTGATAAAAACACTATCTGATAGAGACTTCTAGCCATAAATTCCTTACCTTAGAATATTCCCCAGGAGTCAGACTGGATCTGGACATTTTTTAGCAGTACCCCTGCTTGCCGGTCGGGCGTAGCCCGAGGTCGGTTCCATCGCTGACTGGGACCTTGCTTTGATTATTGGAGCCAGTGCCTTTTGCCTTTAACAGGCCTGGATAGGAAGACAAATGGGAAGGGTCTGAGGATCCTTATAGATACAAGCATCCCCTAGATATGAGAGAGGACAACTGGTATGGGGAACTGTCGGAGGCCATTGGGTTAGACAGCTCACCTGACACTGGTTGGTGACTCCTCCTTTCGTGACTGCAGAGAAGGGAGCCTATTTCACTATGGGGGTGCGAAGGGTGGCTAAGGTCTTCAACCTTCAGATCTCCTCAGTGGCAGTCAGGACAAGAGTTTCTGCTTCTGACCCTTCACTCCCATTCAATGAAGCCCTTACCGACGTCCTACTTAGGCCTGGTCCAAGCCCTGCACAAGGCCTCCTGTGCATAGTACGATTGCCCGCTGCAATCGCTCCACTCCTGGGGACCCCAGTATCCGTACTGGTGGTCTAAATCTCCACCACTAGAGTCAACCCTGATGTGTCCCCTACCACTCCACTGAATAGGGAATTCAAGAGGGTGGATACCTTTGGTAAGAGAATATTCTCTTCAGCCAGCCTTGCACTGAGGTCGGGGAACACATCGTGTCTTTAGGGCCGATATTACCATACGATGTGGGATTTGTTTATGCAAGTGCTGTCTACGATCAGAGGAGGCACGAGCCATGCTTTCCCTAACTATTGCTGACGAAAGAGATGCAGCAAAGTTCACAATACGATATGCACTAGACACGCCAGGCTCAGAACCACTGGCTTATCAGGGGGTTGCCATGCCTCGCTTATAAACATGACATTTGACGGCACATGTCTTTTTTGGGGAGAAGGTGAACTAAACGCTGGAGCACTTTAACGACAGCAGAGCTATCGCCAGGTTCGTTGGCTTGTCTACAGCCCCATATCAACCCCAGTCTGCCTTCCGCCCCTTTCGTGGCCATGGAAGGGGGCTCCAACCGCGTTCTTTCCCCCTCACCCACCACCACGGCCAACAGGCTCCTCAGCCTCTTTGTGGCGCAGGACACAGGTCCCATAGGCCATAGAGTGGAGGGTGGCATCAGAAGTTGGTTGTCTATTCCTGCAACTTTCTATCACCCAAGAAGGATGGAGACTTTCAACCTATCTTAGACCTGCGCCATCTCAATCTCATCCTGAAAAAGGAGAAATTTAAAATGGTTGTGCCAGTTCTGTCTACCCTGGTTCCGGGAGACTGGTGTAGCGTTTTGCTTGCAGGATGCATATTTTCACATCCCCGTCCTGACTGCCCACAGACACCTGCGGTTCTCAGTGGGCCAACATCACTTTCAGTTTGCCATGCTCCCCTTTGGCCTTACCAGTGCCCCTCAGGTGTTCACGAAAGTGATGGCAGTGGTTGCAGCTCATCTGTAGAGGTCAGAGGATTCAGTCTTTCTCTAGCTTGACCATTGGCTGTTGAAAGTGGGCTCGCCCCAGGAAGTCGTCTCCCACCTCCAGACTACTGTGAGCTTTCGGCACTCGCTGGGGTTCACTATCAACATGTCCAAGTCTCACCTGACTCCCTCTCAGACGCTCTTTTTCATCAGAGCTGCTCTGGACACATCTTCCTGAGTGGCGAGTCCAGGATATTCAGGCTATGATACAGATGTTTCTCACACTATTCTGGATTTCACTGATAATGACCCTGAGGTTGTTGGGCCTCCAGAATCCTGCTTGTGACCCATGACAGTTTGCATATGCAAGCTCTGCAGTGGGAACTACAGTCGCAGTGGACGCAGAATCAGGGGAATCTCTCTGACATGGTCCAGATCTCTGGGGCGGGGGGGAAGACTGCAAAAGATCTGTTGTGGTGGCTGATGAACCGCATCAATGGCAGACCCCTCTCCCTTCCCCAACCAGAGCTGACTGTGGGGACAAAAACATTTTATGGGATGAAGACCAACCCGGGAGAGGTGGAGATCAGAGGTCTCCAGCGGAGTCCGGGCTCCATCTCAACCTCTTGGAGCTTTGGCCGATTTGCTTGGCATTGAAAGCCTTCCTTACTTCAATCATGTAGTCATGGTTAACACCACCACCACGTGGTAGTGCAACAAAAAGGGCGCGGTGGTGTCGTGGACTCTTTGTCAAGAGACTCTGTGTCTCTGTACATAGCTGTAACACATGAGCCTTTCCTTGCAGGCTCTCTGAACACCAGGACACACAAACTCAGACCAAGATGCTTAGCAGATCACAATTGGCATCTCCACTCAGAGGTTGTGCATGGCCTCTCAGCAGTGGGGAGAGCCTTGGTTAGATCTGTTTGCCACTGCCAAGCACGCGCAATGTCAGTAGCTGTATGTGCTGGAGTTTCCATGGTGGCTCTCCCTCGGACACACGTTAGTCTTGTGTGGAGCTGTGGTCTCCAGTAAATTTGCTGCTGATACCACTCCTGCCCAGAGTTCTCAAGATCAGGAACGACAGAGCACAAGTTATTCTTGTGGTACTGGATTGGTCATGGAGAGTCTGATATTCCGAGCTGTTGAGCATGACCATTGGTCCCTCGATCAGGCTGCCTCTTCGAGAGGACCTTTTCTCACAGCATATGGGGAGGGTTTTGCAGTTGAACCTGCACATCCTTCACCTTCATGCAAGAAGATTAAGCGGCAACAGTTGAATGCTTGCAACATTCCTGCCAAAGTGTGTGAGGTTACTCTGACAGCCAGGCGTCCCTCCCCCAAATCAGCATACCTGTTAGTGGGATAGGTTTGTGACATGGTGTGATTCTAATAACATCAACCCGCTTTCTGCACCTCTCTCTAAGGTTCTTCTGTTTGCTCTGTCTTTGCTCCAGAAGGACCCTGCTCGGGGCCCAGTTAAAGGTTATCTGTGAGTCATTTCAGCATTTTTGCAGTTGCCTGACCACCCTCCTTTATTCAAGTCCCCTGTTGGGTCTAGGTATCTTAAAGACTTGAAGCACATTTCCCTCCAGGTCATTCATCACGCCCCATTGGAATCTCAATCTTGTTCTACCCTCCTTAAAGCATGCTACATTTGAGCCTCTGCATAATTGCCCTCTTAAGTTATTGATCATCAAAACTGTCTTTCTAGGGGGCGATCTAACATGGAGGATGTGCCCCAGCCGAGCTCCCAGTAGCCCGTCCAAAATCCTACATTTATCCTAATTAATCCCTATTATCACACAAGCTCCGCGCTGGGAGAGCCTTGGTAGCACCTTACTGACACTCGCTGCTGGCTCCGGTGTGGCGATCGCGATCCGAGGCGGGAGCCTACAGGAAGGATAGTCGGCGGCGGAAGCTTGGGGCCCTGGAGTTAGTGACGCTACCCCCTGCGGCCTCTGGAACCTCGGCGGCAAGTTTGTGCCATGAGGGGCCTGCTGATCACAGACCCCCGGTGCCTCCTGGGTCCTTGATGGTGTGGATGATCACACCAGCCTGGGCCTCCCCCACCTCCTCTGGGGACGGCGCTGCATTGCAGGCCTGTGGTGGGGAGCCAAGCAGGCGGAAATCCTGTTCCAGCCGCTCACCAGCTGACTCTGTGCTCCGGCGGCATGGACGGGCCATGGTGGACGACTAGGTGGTCTTGCCTGCTGAGCCGTCAACCGGGCTTTGTGGCGCAGTGGGCGCTGCCAAGGAAGCCCTTGGACATTGCCTGAGTCCCCAGTTTTGCGCTGCGCTGTGGGTCATGGAGAGGGCACCGAGCTCACCCCTGCACATTGCCCGGCCAGATAAACGATCTCAACTGGGGGCACCTCCCTGCATAATCTCCACAATCCACCTGATGTGCTGAACCCCCTCCTACAGGAGATCGTGGAAGGGGTAGAATACAAAGACTGGCTATACCGCTTGCCGGTGCGAGCTATCAACAAGTAAAATTAGACCTGTGCTCCCCTCCTTCTTTGCCTGTGAATTGGAGTGCTGACAGGGGCAGCGGCTAGACCACTACAGCCCCGGGGGGAGGGCGCCACTAGGGTCCTGGTCACACTTAGCCGTCCCCAAACATGAATTCTTGGGAAATTATCCACCGGAAGCGGGCAAATCTTTGCGAGGGAGGAGGCACCCGCTAGGGGAGGTGGGGGCACTCGGCTCACAGAAGTGGCTGGATGAGTTTCAGTGCGGCTTGTGGACGTGGTGGCAACCCCCCCACCCCCTCCGGCTGCTTCCCACAGGTAGAGGTGAAGTGAAGTGAAATGGCCCATCTTAGACTATACCGCACAGATAATTGCCGGGCCGGGGTACGAGGATACTGCGACTCACATATTCCCACAGCATAGGCAAGGACAAACCAACTGGAATGGCGTCCAAATAAAGTAAAATAGATCAGTTCACCGGGGCTTCATCGCAGGGGCCGAGCCAAGGGGATATAGACGCAGCTATGCCCAAGAACGCGGCGATACGAGCGGCAATCACACAGTCCCGGGAGACTCTCGAGGCCAAGATCGGGGCCGTTGGCTCTGACGTCATGCTCCTTCGGCAGGACCTTTGGAACGCCGTGCAGCGAATTACCGAGATGGAGTCTCGAATTTCCACTGTGGACACAATGACCGGCCTTCAAAAGAAAGTCCACACCCTCATCACTAATGATAGGCTTGGCAGCAAGAGCGAAGGACTCAGAGGGGGAGGTTTGCCGCAATAACCTTTGTTTCATTGGGTTCCCCGAGGGCTGCAAGGGCAGCAATATCGAGGACTTTTTGAGAAGATGGCTGCTGGAATGACTCCCCTGGACATAGTCTCCCCCTGCTTCATAATCGAGCGCGCGCATCAGGCGCTAATGCAGAAGCCGCCACCTGTGGCATGTCCCCGGCTGATAATCCTACGACTACTTAACTATAAAGACCGCTACACCATTCTGCGGCAGTCTTGCCTAAAAGAGACGCTGTTATTCGGCTCCCAACGCATCATGATCTTTCAAGAAATGAAATGAAAATGAAATGAAATGAAAGTGGGTTTTGTAGAGCGCATTACTACCCGAAGGCCTCGTAGCGCTGAAGTTGCTTACTTCTGGGAGACTGCAGATTTATGTAGAAAAAAGAAGAGTTTTAAGGGTTTTTCGAAATTTTAAAAGATTGGGCTCATTCCGGAGTGAGGAGGGTAAAGAGTTCCAAGTCACAGCCGCATTCAGGGAGAAGGAGCGTCCGCCCCACCTGGCCTGTTTGATTTTGCGTGTTGTTGCCAAAAATGCCATGCTTGAGCGCACCAGGCTGGTACAGCAGCGCTGGCAATCGTTCACGGAGGCGAAGGCCTCAAGATCCAATACTCTCTGCTCTTCCCGGCTCGCCTTAGAGTGATATACCAGTCAAAAATGCACTTATTCGAGACACCTGAAGAGGTGTTCCACTGGACCAACTAGACTATCAAACCCAAACGGCATACCCCTAGGTTTTACTCTGATTCTTCCTCCGGGGACTGGGGGGCGCGACTCCCAGGGGATGGCTGAAAAAAACGGCGTAGCCAACTACCTTCTACGAAGCGCTCCAAGCCAGTCTCGCCAGCACATGACAGAGGACTAGCTGGAGCCAGCCGCATCCTGAAAGCTGTCCTGGTCTGCTAAGTCTGCAAACTGAATTTATTTAGGGATGCCACTACAACTTGGGCTACTACGTGAAAGTTTTCCTGTGCTATAATATGTGCAGGCGATCCATTGGCTGCATGTTGTGGTCACCCCCCGTTTGGGGTCAGCCGCATTGCATGCCGCGATAGATACTTCTATGTTTCTGAAATTTTGGAGTGGGGGAGGAGGGGTGGGAGGTTTATTTGGGAGTTTTTGTTGCAATCAGTTTGGATTAGTAACATCTCAACTCATTTGTACACGGTCTTTGACAGGTCAATCACATCTACAGTCCACCTTTCCCTGTGGGACTCCTATGCCAGGTGGGTAACGTAATCAGGGGATGCCTGAGGGTCGGGAACTCTAAATCATCAGCTGGTATATTCGGGGTCTCCTTGACAAAATTAAGCGAGACACTGTGCTGTGTCAAGCAAAACGATACGGAGCAGACGTCCTGCTACTGCAAGAGACCCACTTATTGGGCACTAGGACACCATGCTTGGCACACTTCTGATTTGTACAGACATTTCATTCTGAGTTCACCAGGGGCTCCCGAGGTGTAGCGATTCTTGTTCATCGCAGCCTTTTTTTTGTACATAGTAAGTCTTGGTCGGACCCACAGGGGAGTTACGTTGTGGTATCTGGATCATTGTATGTGGAACCTCTTGTCCTTGGCAGCGTGTATGCTCCCCCCATTGGCAAGGAATCTGATAGAGAGACTGACAACACTAAGGACCGAGATGCCGTCGGGATTCACGGTGGTGGGAGGTGATTGGAATGATGTGCTGTGTCGGGCACGAGATAGATGGTGTAGCGAAGGGAGGCCACTGTTGACTCAGGAATCTAAATAGCTGTCCATGATTCAGGGCATGGGCTGGACAGACTCCTGGAGGGCTATGCACCCAACTGCACATGAAGACACATACTTTTACCAGTATACACAAGTCCTTTTTTCGCATTGACTACCTATTCATATCAGATGCTCATGCCCATAGATTAAGATCTGCTGAGATATTGCCACGAGGTCTATCGGATCACTCACCTGTGTCTATAAAGCTGACCTTGGGCCCGAGCCAATCTTCATTCCTCTAGTGGCTCTCCCCCTGGCTCCTCCAAGATGAGCAGTATCGGCTGCACATCCACACATCTATTACCCACTACCTGTCTATTAACCCCGGTACACTTCCATCACCTATGACACTCTGTAAGACTATGAAGCTTACCCCTAGAGGGATAGATATTGCCTTCTGCTCAGCGAGATGTAGACAATGTCGAGAGACATTAATTCAGGCCGAGGCCAAATTGATAGAATCAAACGAAACAGCTGGCGATCCGGGGGGAGCACTACGTGTAGTCAGCTGATCAGTGCACAACGTATGCTAGCGAGCTTCTGGACGAGGCACGGATGTACTGGCTTGCGATACGCAGCCGGATCTACCAGTGGGGCGATAAGTCGAGTGCCATGCTACATTAAAAACAAGGGGTAAAAGGATCAATAGGCGAAAAACTCTAATGTAATTTGTCCTTTCCCTCAAATAAACAAGAACAATGCAGAGGAAGCAGTCTAAACATATAACTGCATTTACAAGGCCAACATGTTTCAGCCGGTAGGGACAAGATCCCATGGCTTTCTTCAGGGCCAGAGTTCTAAGCATTAGCTACTGCATACATTAAGTGAACGTAACGACAATCTGTAAAGGATATACATAAATAGTCCAAAATCGTGTTCCTCTGTACCAAACGGTGTCTCTTACATCTGAATAGTACAGGGAGTGTACCTCACCTCTCCTGGAACCCAGCTCAGGAAAAAGGAGGCCCGCTCTGTCCGGCGTTGTCTCATTGCAGGACCCGAGCTTCGTGGGAGGCCTACCGGCTGAAACATGTTGGCCTTGTAAATGCAGTTATATGTTTAGACTGCTTCCTCTGCATTGTTCTTGTTTGTTTGAGGGAAAGGACAAATTACCTCAGAGTTTTTCGCCTATTGATCCTTTTACCCCTTGTTTTTAACTCACACATCTTTTGATTTTTGCACTGTACTCAATCCCATCTTTATCATTTGTTCATGGGTACCTTAGCGATTGATGGTGCGACCCAATTGAGTAAGGGCGATGGATGGGTCTCATTGATCAAGAGACATACCACCCCATTTTTGGATGACCAAATGAGAACACTTGATCTACATACCTATTTGATGGGAATCCAACACATCTCTGTACGGGTTTTACCAACAATCTCAGTAGGTCCTTCGACAGGTTTGTCCTGGCACACATTCTGATATAGAGACTTATATAGCTCTATTAGCGCCTAACTCACTTATGTAGGAGTTTTGCTGCAGCTCGGAGTACTTGCAGCTCCGTTATAGACCCCCGGTTCTTTTGTTGTTAGGATCGGAGAGACCCAGCATACGCAGTGGAGCATTAGCATATGGGGGCCACGTCGCTATACCAGATCTTATATTCCAGCACGCATCTTAATGTGTTGCAGCCGGCGACCAGGACAGTTTTTGCGATATGGAAACAAGCGCTACGTAAAATGGACTGGTGGGGTAAACTGATGAGGGAAACCCTTTATGGTATAATGGTCAGATATCCCAAGTGATGCAGCTACCCGGGTTTCGGGGTTTGGAAGCCATCTGCATTGATACGATAGGGCAAGTTATGAATGGAAGTAGCCGGAAGTCTTTTCAGGAACTACAGACAGAATTTAATATGCCTTACTTTTCCGCATATGTATTGGTAAAATTTCTCATGTCAGCTGTAAGCAGCTCCTTTATTTAGCACAGTTGTTGTTGTTTTTTTACTATTCTTGCTGGTAATTGAAGCCCTGAACTGGAAATGGAAAATACAAAACTACAAATAGCACAAATGAAATAAACAAAGGACTAAGCAGACTATAATGCCCAACACTGACCAACCGGAGATCTTTAAAATGAGGACCAAGGAAGGGTGAGGTTCATTTTGCTCACCAAAAGGTTTCTGACCTAGCCAAAGTGATTCCAGCTAGCACCCTTGAGCATTGTTTGCTAGACAGGTAGTGTCTGGGCGATGGTTATCTCTGACATCTGAGACTACTCATGCACTAAGGGGTCACTGTATATAATATGTGCCCTGATGGACTGTCATAACAGTAGGTTGAATAATACGATTTCTGTGAGATTACCATCCAGCAGCAATCACTCTGCGCTTATTTGTCATTTAGAACATCTTTGGGTTCTAGCACTTGAATGTGTTCCATCTCTTCTAGGAACCTTTGGAATGCCTCCTCCATTGTCAGCGCTAGGAATATTTTCATCAAGGTAGCATGATATGCACCTTTTCTTCGTTGCATTGGGCGATATGTTGTACAGCTATTCTTTGCTCTCTATATTATTAATTGTATATTCTCCTGTCTCCGTGGTCTTCACTTTTTTATCATTGTATTTTGATCATGTTTATAGTTTGAATTTTCCACAAGCAAGATGTCTTGAACCTGTCTGGGTAGTGTTGCCTACTTTGTTTTCTGTAGGTAGCAGATCCATAGCTTGCTTTGCCTTGCTGTAGGTAGCAGATGCGTAGCTTGCTTTGCCTTGCTGTAGGTAGCAGATGCGTAGCTTGCTTTGCCTTGCTGTAGGTAGCAGATGCGTAGCTTGCTTTGCCTCACTGTAGGTAGCAAATGTGTAGTGCTGTAGATAGGGGATGCGTAGCTGCTTTGCCTTGCTGTAGGTAGCAGATGCCACATAATTAAATCTTCCATTGTTGCATAGTGTCAGTGGCCCTGTGTGTTGGTTGTTCATATCGAATGTAACAATTATTCTCCAGGTTTTTCTTTACACATTAGACGGTGTAAATACAGAGGAATAAATGTTGAAAATGAAATTGTCTCCCTGGCTTTGCCCATCCTCTGTGTGTGTTGGGATCTCTGTGTGTGTGTGTGTGGGGATCTCTGTGTGTGTGTGAGAGGATCTGTGTGTGTGTGTGAGGATCTATGTGTGTGTGTGGGGATCTGTGTGTGTGGGGGGGGGATCTCTGTGTGTGTGGGGATCTATCTCTGTGTGTGTGTGTTGGGATCTATCTCTGTGTGTGGGGATCTATCTCTGTGTGTGGGGATCTATCTCTGTGTGTGTGAGGGGGGATCTCTGTGTGTGTGGGGGGGGATGTGTGTGTGTGGGGGGGATCTCTGTGTGTGTGTGTGTGGGGGGGATCCCTGTGTGTTGGGATATATGTGTGTGGGTGGCTCTGTCTCTGTGTGGGTGACTCTGTGTGTGGGTGGCTCTGTCTGTGTGTGGGTGGCTCTGTCTGTGTGTGGCTGTGTTGGTAGCTTTTTTTGTAGGTGGCTCTATGTGTGGGTGGCTCTGTCTGTGTGAGGGTGGCTCTGTGTGGGTGGCTCTGTGTGTATGAGGGTGGCTCTGTGTAGGTGGCTCTGTGTGGGTGGCTCTATGCGAATGACTGTGTGGGTGGCTCTGTGTGGGTGTGTGTGTGGCTCTGTGTGCGTGTAAATGCAATAAGTCATGCATATGCAAGCGATTAAGCTATTGGCATTGTAAATGACAATGCCATTTATTTAACGATTAAGCTATTGGCAATATAAATGGCAATGCTATTTATTTATGATTTTTAAAAAAATAATAAAAAAATGTCATGAGCAATGCCAATAGCTCTACCTTTATTAATGCTGAGAACATTGCATTGTAAATGCTTGTTTATTTTTTGCATGTGGTTGAGAAGATAGGCATTAAAACCACAGGCAAAGAAAACCTATACATTTCAGAAAACTAGATCCTATTCTGATTTTGGCAAAGGATTGTTTATTTTATCATTTGTTTGATGTCTTTCTATACTGCCTAGGCCACTAGGGAAGCTGAGCCGTTTACATATAAATGAAATATCATTCAAAGAAAGTACAGAGTTGGAAAGAGGAGAACGGGAGGCAATGAGGCAGGCAGATACAGTCGGCAGAAGTGCACTTTCAGATTTTTTTGTGATCATCAGGATCAAGTCTAAGAGCTAGGCATGAGAAGGCTTGTTTTAATGTTTTGGTTCTTGTCACTTTAGAAATTTCGAGAAGTAGACTGCTTGTCTTTCTTTATTTTTCCACTAAGCCAGCGCGGACTGCTTCATTTGTTATACAAGTATCTAGAATTAAATTGAGCTTCATTAGGGAAGCCGGGTTTCGTTTTGTGGTGGTATGTTTTTTTTGTATTCCTCTAACCAATTACCCAGCAGAATTCATGATAGATTTTAGAGGCGCAACAGTAGATTTGGGTCCTGGCAGCAATGTATTAACTCCATCAAAGTATGCGAGTAAAAGTACCTAATTTTCAAGGTGGGGTTCATCTAGAAGTTTAAAATACGTGGTGGTGGATTCTAATGAGGTTTTGGAGTTGAGAGGGGTTCCTTAGAAATCTAGCTCCTTCAGCACCGGCTGCACAAGGGGCAGTCATTAAGGCATTCAGGAGTGTTTGGAGGATCTAGTTGATTTGACTACTCCAGTCTTCAAGTTATTACAGAGTTTTTGATTAAGAAATGCTGTTAAGCCACCAACCTTCCCATCCTGGGATTTACCTACTGGGTTTAGTGAGCTACAGGGTGAATCATTAGAGTCTTAAAAAAGTGCACACATTGTTTAGTTAGCAGCGAAGACTCCCTTTTTGTTGGCAGTCGCATCTGCAAGAGGATTGGAGATTTGTGATCACTAATGGTTACAGATACCTATCTTCAAATTTTGCTAGACAGTGATCCTGAAACCCGATCCTAACTTCAATCTTAACGTTAAAACAAAATGTAATTATCAGTTATTGATGATACTTCCAGTTCTCCAAGTGAAGGAGCAGTAACAAGATCCTTCTTCCCTTGACGTTAGGGGTCTTCTACTATACTTACAATGTACCAAGGAATGTTTGTTTCTTTTGGAAAAGTAAACAAGGGAAATAAGGTATCATCATCCATTCTGAGCAGGTGGATCCATAAGGCAATTTTAAATTTTACAAGTCAGTAGGAGAGATCCCTCCATTTCAAATCCAAGGACAGTCTACAAGACCGGTTTCAGCTTCATGGGCAGAGGCTGGAGGAGTTTCCATACAGCAAATACATAGGGTGGGCATCTCACTATATATTTGTTTAACATTACAGGTTGGATGTGAATAATGAAACATCTGCTAATTTTGGTTTAAGTGTTGTAAAATCTGCAATGAACTAATTGTTGTTAATAAATCTGGATAGCATCAAACGTTGGTGCAGAATTTGTCTTATTTGGAGCTTGTGAAATCCTCATATTGTGAATGACCCAAATGAGGGATAATGAAAACATCACTTACGGTAAACTCCATTACCCTGAATCAGGTCCCCCTCATCATAATCAGAGTTTCTCCCTTCCTTCCTAGTGAGTATTTCTGTTCCTCCTTTTGGTCTTCTTGTTACTCACAGGACATGGGCAGGGGCTGTCTTATGTATATGGGACGCACAGAAAAAGAAGTAGGACTAGCGTGGTACAAACCTGTCAGAGGGAGGGGCCACCCCATACTGTAAAGGGCTGGGACAAGAAGGACCTGATACAGGGTAATGAAGTTTACCAGTATGTAATGGTTTTATTGCCTATGATGGAGCAAGGTTGCACACGTAAAGTGACTTGCTTGTATTCAACCCACTCGAAAATAATATTATTGTGCTAACTAACATGTTTTGTCATATTAATATTGCATTACACGACATGTTAGGCATCCAGGGGAAGCTTGACAATGTGCTTATACTAACTATAATCCGCTTGCATTAAAATGGCTGCTGTTACGCAGGATTTTCTACTGCGCATGCGTCTGTCACGCTCACGTGACATGCTTGGTAGGAAAGCTTTTGTTTCTGCAGACTAGAACTAAGATGGCTGTTCTGTGTCCTAACGTGCAAGAAGCTTGCATCACTGCTTTGCTAATAGCTAAAATAAGATATTGGGAACAGAGTAGAAAGAACTTGTATACAGTGCATTCATTTTATTCTGTGTCTCTAAAACTGTTTCTTTTCTATTCTTGCATGTATCGTATTTGGGACTAAATGTACTACTGAACTCCATTTTTGGAGAGACTGCGCCTGTGCGAAAGAAACCCCGAGCCACTGAAGCTGTGGCATTGAACCCATGCCAATCTGCCATGGATGGCAAGAACTAGGAGAAGAGTGAACTCCTCACCCTGCCAGAGGAAGCTGGATTGAATAAAATGTTAATTTGTCTTATTGTTACATTTCATTACCAGGCGAAATAAAAGCATATGGAAAGATAAAGTCATGGGAGGGTACATTTGAATACATGATTGACAAGTTACCTCATAATAATATGGTGTGATGACTACTCCTCGCCCTTTGTCCAATAAAATTGTGGGATTCACACATTTGCAACATTTGGGGTTGGGATGCTGACCTGAAAAATAGTATAACTAGGGTAGGCTTAGCTAGTTAGATTGTCCGACTTGTCTGACCTGTCACCGATCCAACGCACTCAATAGCTGATCAAGAGCAGAGTTGCTGGCAGAGCACTCTGTCAGAAGATTCAATAACCCAATCGGGGTTCTGGGAAGGAGTTCGATGACCCAATCGGGGTTCGACCGTTAGCTGCAGAGAGGGTTTACAACGCTGGTGTTTGAAATTTAGCTGTGGTGCTGGTCTTAGCCTGTGCTGGTCCTGTCTTGATCCAATTTTGTCCGAAACCTGTCCTGATTCTGATCTGCACCTGTTCTTTCTTGCTGGCACCTGCATTTTGGGATTATTTGACTCAGCCCGTGGCCAGGGTTGGTCATCACACCATTCTAGGTAACTATAAAGTGTGGGTTTGTCATTGTACTATTTTCCCTTTTCTCTTACCCACCCTTTGTCGAAATACTAATGATATTTCTCTCAAAATTATTGCACTTGTTGTTCTAATCTTCATTGTTCTAAATTGAATAAGAGATTATTGATTTCATGGTTTCAAACATTCAAAAGATTTTCTTAGATAAAGAATTTAAACATTTCCCAAGTTTGTGGTTATTTATAAAATGCTAAATGTAATTTTACTGCCTATTTTCTTGCTAACTTCCTTGATCCTTTAGAACTATAGGTATCAACGACTTGGATTGGTAAGACAAATGGTATAAATCCTGAATAGTAAAATCTAAATTGATTGAGTGTAGGATTACCGGTTATAATATATATAATCATTACTGCGTTTGTTCTCAACGGCATTTAAGCAAATACAACAAAATTACAAATGTATTTTATGTATATTTTACTGGCATTTTATCTGTATTTTACTAGTATACAACATTTGTTAATACATTTTAAATAACAGTTGAACAGATATAACAGGAAAAATTATAAGTATTTTTTCTATGTTTAATTATGCACAGTCACTTTGAATAGGGGTGTATCTCACGACATTGTTGTCATGTGATCAAGGCAGGGATCTGCCAAAACGCGTCGTGATGGCTGGTGGCAATTAAAATCAGCACAAAATTGGGTCTACCTCGTCTTACTTACAAGTCCGTGGTGAAGTTGTGGTGAAGGCGAGCTTTTGACGCATATCGGCGCTGGACAACTTTCCCCAGTGACGTAGACACCCTCACCGAAAAGCGGCTCTGTGGCAAGAAGGAAAGTTGCAAGTACCAGCCCTCCTGTGAAGCTTCACGGAGCAAGGTTCCACAGTGAAACGCTCCAGAGACGGAAACCCACAGAGCCCCCGGCCGCAGCAGAAGTATTGCCTCACTGGGAGAAAGAGGCGTTCGCTTTCCAGGCAGCTGAGCGAAGCTCGGAGGAGCAGGAGCGAGGCGGCGGGAGTGAACGGCAACGTCGACCAGGTACGAGACAAATCTGAGATAGTACGGCCGGTGGGGAGGTGTGTACCGAAGTAACCCCAAACAAGACTGTTCAGTTTTGGTTAAACGTGGTAAAAGCAGCGGGTGAAAGCGGCAGTTAGAGACAGTGTTAATAGCCACCATGTCAGCGGCAACTGTACGGAATCGTGAAAGTGCAGCCGAGGGTATGTTCTCGGATGAGGCAAGACAACCCAAAGCCAAAAAAACAGTTACCGGGGATAACAATGCTACCGGGGAGACAGAACTAAGGGACAAATATAAAGCGCTGGAGAAACTCATACGCAGAGAAACAGCTAAATGGTGGGAGGCAAAATTGCTTAGAAGTCAATCGAATACCTCGGGGTCTCAGAATAATGATCGCCCCAAGCTACAACACGCTGAATCCCACATTAATGGCAGAATGGGCGCAATGCAATTTAGACTCTTCCAGGAGACTGGTGGAGCTATTGGTAAAACATGCGGAGATTGATCGCAAAGATATTCTTCCCAAAATTGAAAGCCTGCGTAGTGAGATCCAAGCTCTTAATGACCCACAAACTTTGAAAGTAAAACTTGATGACAAAATAGAACAGAGATTACAGAAAGAGGAAGAAAAAATAAAAACACGTAAAACATACAAATTTAGAAGAGACAAAAAGGACTATGAAAATGGAAGCATATTTACGTTCTCCAGAAAGTTTGATACTATGAGAAAAAACGCTACCAAACCAAGTAGTCCGAATGCCAAAAGAACCCCTCAACCCACGGAGGAGCCTGAGCCTGAGCCGGACACATCATCCACATCAGGATCCAGTGTCTATACGGAAAGTGGGATAGAGCGAGGCGACGAAACAGCAAATACAATCAAACCAACCATGGGAGAAGAATTAGAATACATATGTTGCAGCAGGCGAGAAACTCTTCGCTCAGCCACAGTGGTGCAACCGGCAAAAAACGGCGCACAAGGAGCAGGCGGGAGAGGAGGGCCGTCCAGAAGCAACGCGACGAAACGAGGAGGATGGGGACGGGGACGAGGAGTATGGAAAAACAAACAAACCAAACAATACCCAGAAAGCCGAATGATCAACTAAACGCCAATACTATCATCAACTTGGCGCAAATAGACTCATCGGCAGCCGAGAGGCAACTGCTATCCCTGGGCCTCTCATATTGCCCCGAAACCAACTTCCAATACACAAGAACAAGGGCAGATGTCTTCCAATTCATCAGAAAGCTAAAATTGCAAAAATTCCACAAACTACAGTCAACTGGCAAAATAAAAACCAATGTGGGAAAAAAGCAATGTAAAGTCCAACTTAATGGCTGGGGACTTTGAATTATTGGCAGCAGCGCAAAGCCTAATCAACACCCCTGCCAACTCGCAAAGTGACATAGACTCACAACAAGGAGGAGGTTCTCCGCCAATATTTCCTATCCTAAACACTCAAGAGGTAAGGGGTATAGGAAATAAGAAACCGGAAACACCCTTCAAGAAAAAATCTATATTTGTACCGGTAATGATGAAGGATTCTATCGATGTATTCAATGATGTTGTGGTAACCCAAGTTAAGAGACTAAACACAAAAACTCAAATGACCAAGAGTAAGCGATCGAGTGAGGAAATAAAATATGGGCTACTAATGGACAAACTAAAAAAGGAAAACAAGGTGGTAATAAGAAATTCGGACAAGGGAGGGAACATCGTTCTGTGGCCTCTCCCACAATACCTAATAGAAGCCAACAGTCAGTTGAACGACACTCAATGTTACCACCATAGCTCTCCCATCAACTACAAACACATGCAGGATGACCTATGTAGTAAATTATTGGCATGGCAAAGCCTGGGGTTGTTAAACATGGAAGAATTCAGGTTTTTAAAAAAAGAACACCCTAGGACGCCAGTCATCTATTTTGTACCGAAGGTACATAAGGACAAGGATAAGCCCCCAGGCAGAACAATTATTGCAGCATGTGACGGCCCCCTGGAGAACTTGTCTAAATACATAGACTTCTTCCTGCAGGAACATGTGCGAGGACTAGAATCATACGTGAGAGACACGGGAGACTTTTTATTAAAAATTGGAAAAGTTGAGAGGCAAGAGGGTTACCACTTAATAACTCTCGACGTCTCATCACTATATACATGTATTAAGAATTCAGATGGGTTAAGGGCGGTAGAATACTTCCTCGCCAAGAGGCCCATCGAATACACTCAACACAACAAAATGCTTATGGACATGTTAATTTTTTGTTTAGAGCACAATTTCTTTCTTTTTAATAAACAAATGTTTTGTCAGGTACAGGGAGTAGCCATGGGGGCCAGCTTCTCCCCCAGTTATGCCTGTCTCTTTATGGGATGGTGGGAGGAGCTGGTCCTCAGAAGGCAATACCACAACACATGCAGGGACAAAATCGTATCCTGGCTAAGATACATTGATGACTTGATAATTGTTTGGAAAGGTACATTGGAAGAAGCGGAAGTTTTCATAAAATGCATCAATGAAAACAATGTAAACCTAAAATTCACGTCCCATATCTGTAGTCATCAAGTATCCTTCCTTGACGTACAAGTGAATATTGACAAAGCACGGATTAACACAACCTTATACAGAAAAGAAACTGCTGGCAATACGTTGCTACATGCAACAAGTGCTCACCCGATACACCTTATACACAGCATCCCCTATGGGGAGATGCTTAGGCTGCGCAGAATATGCAGTGATAAGGGGGAACTATACAAACACCAACAAGAAAGAAAGATCCGGTTCTTAGATCGTGGCTATAGTGCCAAAACCATTGACACAGCTATCAGAAAATCATGATTGCAGTCAAGGGCAGACCTACTTAAGGCTGTAGATACCACCCAAGACAATGAGAATGGAAACACAGAGACATCAGTTGATATTCACAGACTCATAATCACCTATAGTCGACAGCATAGGGAATTGCGTAAAATCATACAACGCAATTGGCACATAATACAAGATGACCCGGTGATAGGCACAAGTTTCCCTCAACATCCGGCAATAACATACAGGAAGGCCACATCCATGGCAGATATCCTGGTAAAGAGTAGCCCAGAATACAAAGACAATACAGGATGGTCATTGGCCCGAAAGGGATTTTATAAGTGTCCGAGTTGTAAAGCCTGCTCACATGGTGTCAATAAAACCACCTACATGACAGCATTTGCTTCAAAACCCCAAACAATCAGATATCATCTTACTTGCAGAAGTGAATATGTGGTTTACGTCCTATAGTGCAGTTGTAACCTACAGGTCATAGGAAGTACCAAATTACCAGGCCACAAAAGAATGCTACAACACATCAGGGCGATCAACAACAATGACCCAAGTTACCCAGTAGCACAACACTTTCACGAAACTCACGGGCGTAAACCAAAGGATCTGAGATACTCTCTCATAGATACTGTCCCAATACAGAGAAGAGGTGGGGACAGGGAGGCCTTACTAAGACAGTTAGAGACCCACTAGATATTAATATTAGACACCAAGCAACCGAATGGATTAAATATGAGTGAGGATCTATATACCTATTTGGATTAACTGTCCCAGACCAGGCCCAATAACTATGAAAACAAAGATATAGGGCACTGAGCCAGCGGTCAAACATGAGAGAATAACTACAATACGTCATCCTATAACCAACAATACCTGTTCCTAATATTTAGCTGCTATTTACATCAAGTATAATTATGAAATAGAAATTGTACATATAACAAGATGGTACTTTTATACATTGTAAAGTTTTATCTATAAATGTATAATTAAGTTTTTTTATAACAAACCTTTTTAAGATGGCATTTTTAAGATGGTTATTTATGAGGGTATTTATGATGATTTTAACATATTTATGAATGAATGAATTATTGCCATGTCAAGACTCGAAAATGGTGTAATTTATTGTGGGAATCATTCATGGTAAGAAAAGTCATAAAACCAACATCAAAGTAGCCCCCTAACAAACTGTCTCTTAAATAGATGTGTGGATATCAAATTTGGAGTTGTTGAATAGTTTGCAACAATTGATATAAATCAATGTAGAAAGAAATGGGGTCACACATGTGACACTTCACACTTCACTTATGCACTTTTTCAAAATATACACTATGGTATTTTAAATAAGGGGATTCTGGGGACACACATAGTAAATTAATATTTACACATATATAAGCATCCTGGAAAAGATTCTGTTCATAGGCACATGCAATTATGCCATATAACTATTCACTGTTTAAGAATACGTATGCTAGTTGTGTAGAAATACAATTTTCACAATTGAAAAGTATATTACAGATAATTGGATATAATGTCAAGTCAAGTCAAGTCAGAGAATTTATATAGCGCACTACATACCCAGAGGGTCCCAAGGCGCTTAGAGAGGGGAGGAAGATTACTTGTCAAATATCCACGTTTTAAGTTGCTTTCTGAATGCTAGGTGGTTCTGGGTAAGGCGAAGGTAAGCGGGGAGTGAGTTCCATGTTTTAGCAGCCAGGTATGAGAAGGATCTGCCGCCCATGGTGGTCTTGTTGATGCGAGGTACAGTGGCGAGGGCTTGGCTGGAAGAACGTAGTTGGCGGGAGGGGGTGTAGAAGGACAGTCGTGAGTTGAGGCATTCTGGTCCGATGTCGTAGAGTGATTTGTGTGCGTGGGTTAGCAGTCGGAAAGTGATCCTCTTATTGACGGGTAGCCAGTGGAGGTCTTTAAGGTGACCGGAGATGTGTTCGTTGCGTGGGATGTCTAATATGATCCTGGCTGAGGCGTTTTGGATTCGTTGGAGTTTCTTCTGGAGTTTAGCGGTAATGCCTGCGTAGAGGGTGTTTCCGTAGTCCAGTCGGCTCGTGACCAGAGCATGGGTGACTGTTTTCCTTGTTTCGGTGGGGATCCAGCGAAATGTTTTTCTGAGCATGCGAAGAATGTTGAAGCAGGAAGAGGATACGGCGCTGACTTGTCTATTCATTGAGAGTGAAGAGTCCAGTATGATGCCTAAGTTCCGTGCGTTGTCTGTCGGGATGGGTGCCTTTCCGAGGGCTTCCGGCCACCAGGAGTCGTCCCATGCAGAGGGGGATGTACCTAAGATGAGGACTTCTGTTTTGTCTGAGTTCAGTTTCAGACGGCTTTGTTTCATCCATTCGGCAACTTCTTTCATTCCTTCGTGTAGGTTAGTTTTGGCGGTGCTGGGGTCATTGGTGAGAGAAAGGATTAGTTGAGTGTCATCCGCGTAAGAGATGATGTTGAGGTTGTGTTGGCGGGCGATGGTCGCGAGGGGGCTCATGTATACGTTGAAGAGGGTGGGGCTGAGTGAGGATCCTTGTGGTACGCCACAGATGACTTCAGTGGCCTCGGACTTGAATGGTGGGAGGCGGACTTTCTGAGTTCTTCCGGTGATGAACGAGGTGATCCATTCAAGTGCTTTTCCTTGGATTCCGATGTTATTGAGGCGTTGTAAAAGGGTGCTGTGGCAGACTGTGTCAAATGCTGCAGAGAGGTCGAGGAGGATGAGGGCGACTGTGTCTCCATTGTCCAGTAGAGTTCGAATGTCGTCTGTTGCTGCGATGAGGGCGGTCTCAGTGCTGTGTTTTGCTCGGAAGCCAGATTGTGAGGAGTCGAGGGATTTGTTGGCTTCGAGGAAGGCGGCGAGTTGGTTGTTGACAGCTTTCTCGATGACTTTGGCCGGGAATGGAAGGAGCGAGATGGGGCGGTAATTTTTGAGTTCGGTGGGGTCCGCTGTGGGTTTCTTCAGAAGGGCGGTGAGTTCAGCGTGTTTCCAATCTTCCGGGAAGGTGGCGGAGTTGAGGGAGCTGTTGATGACGTCTCGGAGGTGCGGTGCTATGACGGAGTCTGCTTTGTTGAAGATGTGGTGAGGACATGGGTCTGTGGGGGATCCTGAGTGGATGGAATTCATCAGGCGGATTGTGTCCTCAGTGGAGATTGGGTTCCAGTCGTTAAGGGTGTTCACGGGGGGAGAATGTTCAGCAAAAGGTAGGGTGGGTTGGTTTCCAGGTTGGTTGTCGAAGCTGTTGTGGATGTCTGCAATCTTGTTGTGGAAGAATGAGGCTAGGGAGTCGCAGAGGGCTTGAGAGGGGGTGATGTCGTTGGAGTTGGCCGAGGGATTGGAAAATTCCTTGACGATGTTGAAAAGTTCCTTGCTGTTGTGGGCGTTGTTGTCAAGTCGATCCTTGAATGCTGTTTTCTTGGCTTTTCGGATTAGCTGGTGGTGAGTGCGGGTGGCGTTTTTGAAGGCGTCCTTGGTGCTAGTGGTTGGGTCTTTTTTCCAGGCCTTTTCGAGGGAGCGGCAGAGTTTCTTGGACTTCTTAAGATCATCGTTAAACCATGAGGCCTTTTTGCTGGCAGGTTTGTTTTGACGTTTCTTCAGTGGTGCTAAGGTGTCGGCGGTGTTGGATAACCATAGGGTGAGGTTGGCGGCGGCTTCGTTTGCGTTACAAGAGTGGGCTGGGGTGTTTAGAAGGAGCGATGCGGAGATCTGGTCCGTGGTGATTTTGTTCCAGTTTCTTTGCAGAGTTGGTTGGAGGTGGTTGGTGGGTTTTGGTTTGTTGTAGGTGAAGTGAACGCAGCTGTGGTCAGTCCAGAGGAGCTCCGTAGTGTGGCTGAAGGAGACATGATTGCTGGAGGTGAAGATGGGGTCGAGTGTGTGACCTGCGATGTGGGTGGGGGATGTGACCAGTTGTTTAAGTCCGAGGTTGGCGAGATTGTCCGAGAGGGTGGTGGTGTTGCGGTCGTTGATCTTTTCAGGGTGAAAATTGAGGTCTCCCAGAAGGATGTAGTCTTTGGAGGGGAGCGCGTGAGGAGTGATGAAGTCCGTGATGTCTTCACTGAATTTTGCGCGGGGTCCTGGTGGTCTGTAGAGGAGGGTGCCTCTGAGTGTGGTCTTGGGGTCGATGTGGATATGGAAGTGAAGGTGTTCAGAGTTGGTGAGATTGGCGTCAGAGCTGGTTGAGATGCGGATTGACTTCTTATGGACGATAGCGATTCCTCCTCCTGTGTGGCCGGTGCGGTCCTTACGAATGATCTTATAATCTTCAGGGATGGCAATGGTGATGTCTGGGGCGGAGGAAGCGTTCATCCAAGTTTCTGTAAGGAAGGCGACGTCCGGGGAGATGGTGTCTAGTAGATTCCATAGGTCAATGGCGTGTCTGTGGACTGATCGGGTGTTGAGAAGGATGCATTGTAGGTGGTTGGGGTCAGGGGTCTGTGTTGTGGTCGTAGCGGAGATGTTGTCGGTGCCGATGAATTTGCAGGAGTAGCAGGAGAAAGGTCCATGGGTGTGTCCAGGAGCGGCTTGGACGCAGTTGGGGGCGCGACCGGGGTTAAGGGCTAGGAGGGTGGCGGCATCGTAGGTAATGCGGGAGGGCTGGTCAGCGCGAGGGGCAGGGGGTCTGGCGCTGGGCGCGGTCCAGGCGCGGACGGGCGTAGACGGGCTTACCTTTGGCGCACCTTCGGCGTGGCCGTAGCGCGTAGACGCTGCGCGTTGGAGCATCAGGCATAAATGAAGTGTGGAGGGGGCGGAGCGTGGGAGGGTCAGCTGGGAGGCGGGGTCTGGGAGGAGACACGGGAGAAACCCCAAACAATTCGAAATGGCCGCCTAAATGAAATCAAAAGTGGGGCACAGCCGGAGCTTCAAACAGAGATTCTTCTGAGTAAGTTATTAAAGAGACGTTCCCCCGACAAGCACAATCGCCGTTTAATACAAATAGATACAATGTTGCACAATCGCCGCTTTGTACAATTAGATACAATGTAGCAGTGCGAGCCTAAACGCTAATAGGCGCTTTAACTTTATGAAATGAGGTCGGAAAAGCAATGCGGGCATAAACGATACCAGGCGCAGTAAGATGCTGCAAGCGCTGTAGCAGGAGGGCAGTCAGCAGGAATCCGGGCAGGCAAGGCAGGCAGCTAGCACAGGGCTTCAGAGAAGCGAGTGGAGAGCTGTGGGAGCGACCGTGATGGATGAAATAATGCATTATACAATCATTACTGCGTTTGTTCGCAACGGCATTTAAGCAAATACAACGAAATTACAAATGTATTTTACGTATATTTTACTGGCATTTTATCTGTATTTTACTAGTATACAACAATTGTTAATTAATTTTTAAATAACGGTTGAACAGAGATAACAGGAAAAATGATAAGTATTTTTCTATGTTTAATTATGCACAGTCACTTTAAATAGGGGTGTGTCTCACGACATTGTTGTCATGTGATCAAGGCAGGGATCGGCCGAAACGCGTTGTGATGACTGGGGGCACTCGTGAAAAAAATTAAAATCTGCACAAAATTGAGTCTACCTCGTCTTACTTACAAGTCCGTGGTGAAGTTGTGGTGGAGGCGAGCTTTTGAAGCATTTATTTTTGGAATGTGTTTTTCAATTAATTACTGTGAAAACTCTTGATTCTTTCTATTTTATGGCACTATGTCGTTATTCTTTGATTGCCATATTTATTGATGATTTGCAAGCCTACTTTGTAAATATTAGTCTGTCTGCGTTTTCTTGGACTTTCATATGAGTAGGTCTGTCCACCATTTCTATTATGAATGCAGAGAGGGCGTCAACACTTTTTTGTATTGTCCCACTTTAATTTTCACTATAAATGTTCCTAAGTTTCAGAGCGCGTTATGTGAACAAGCTCCCTAGTGGAGTGAAACGCGTCGTCTTTGTACTGAATAAATCGTCATCCTGCAACTCACTTGAGGGGTGATTCTTCTTTGTTCTATGTTCGCTACATTGAGAGAGACTTTTGGAGGTCCAGACCTGTTTGGTTCCGCCGACCATTGACGGAACAGGAGTGTTTTTTCATATATATATATATATATATATAGTTAGGATCGTTTTCCATAGGAAATCCGCAACATTCTATTGGGAATAACTTTGGCGCGGATTGAGGGATCTGCCTGTAATTTTCCTCAAATTTGCCTCGCTGCGCTCTGCTCCTTCCCTGAAAGTTTGGGGGGATTCGTCAAGCGGGGGCCGAGATAAAAGGGGGGTCCCAAAACGTGTTTTTCCCATGTTAATTTCCATAGGGCGGTTGGACTCACTTTTAGCCCGAACGGCTGAATGGATTTCCACCAAACTTTGCAAAATTGTAGGGACTGGGAGCCCGATGTGCCTTTGCTATGTCTCAAGATATGTGCTCCAGTGGATTTTGAGTAATTTAGGTTAAAAAAAATATGTATATCTATAAGCGCGCCCCGGTACGCGCACCGGGGCGCGCTCCAGCGCGCTACGCGAGTTCGCGAGCGGAAAGCTGATTGGCTCTCGGGTGTCTGTCAACATTCCAAACAGTCCGGAGCGGCCGCCATCTTGTGTCTCGGTAGGATCGAGACACAAGAGGTGGCAAAAACAAAGGGGGAAATGACAAAAAGGGGGCAGGGTAGACCCCCCTGACCCCCTAGGTTTGATGTGGGGGCCATAAAAGGGCCCCGCGGGGCAAAAAAAAAAAAAAAAATGTTTCATTTCCGCGGGGTGAGGGCCCGGTACGCGCACCGCGGAGCGTACCGGGGAGCGTACCATGGGGAAAAAAGAATGACCGAGTTTTAAAAAAATTTAGCATTTTTTTTATAAATTGGAGGTAGTTCTAAAAAGTACTTTTGTTTTATATTTTTTTATTGTTTTTTGGAACATTTTTTACTTTTTTTGGCTTTTATGAACAATTTTATATTTTTTTGTAATTTTTATGGGGACAAACAAAAAACAGGGAATTGTAAACGGCTCAACTGGAGCAAAAAAAATCAGGAAAAAATTAAGGTTTGTTTTTGCAGTTGTGGTTGTCTCCAGCCGTTTAATCAGTTTAATACTTTGCTCTCCATAGCAAATTGTAGTCCCGCAAAATTTACAAACAATTTTAAAATCTCCAAACTGGGGTTGGACATTTGGGACCATCTCCCTTGTCTCTGGACCTGATGGAGTGGGTTGTTTACTTTTGGAGGTGCTGGGAGAAGATTGGGTAGGGTTTCTTGATAGTTCTCTGACCTCTGCCGCAGCATAGTTGTTTGAGTGCCTGCGTTGCATATGGCGAATCATCGTATTGTTGCCAAATTAATACTTTTTGGCAGGGTTCCCCCTGGAAAGTACAGTGCCACAGATCAGACATGTAACTTTCGGAGCATTAACTTTCTTTAGGCCCCTTGGGATTTTAGAAAACTCTCACACAATGTGCTCCTTTGGTTTATAGGGGGTATTATGTTCAGGCAGGAACTGCCTCTCCTGCTCCTCCTCCTCCTCCTCCTCCTCCTCCTCCTCCTCCTCCTCCTCCTCCTCCTCCTCCTCCTCCTCCTCCTCCTCCTCCTCTTCCTCCTCTTCTCCACCACTGTGATGGTCCTTGTGGTGGTGGTGGTGGTGGTTGAGATACTCCTGCTGCTGCTGCTACTGTAGCCATTTCTCACAAACAGGTCTTCCTCAGTCAAAGTACAAAGTGAGAAAGAGGAAAAAAGGTGGGGGCTTTCATCATTTGGAAAAAACAAACTGTTCTGAACCAATGAAAAGTGTTATTTTCAGGTCACATGACCCTACGCGCTTACGCTACACGCCCCGGGGTGCGCCCGGGGGCGCTTACGTAGCACGATCGTATGCACTCGGGTGCTTCCGGGTGCGCTTACGCCGTGCGTATCACGCGGACGCGGCTACGCGATACGTCACGATGATGTTTTCGTTCGTTGCCTACTGGTGCGCTCACCGGTACGCGCACCGAGAGCGCTCTAGGGCACAAAAATTTAAAAAACATGAATATATATAAAAAAATAGTATTACATAAATATACAATATAGGATTCATTATAAAAAATATTATATTT
Source organism: Lissotriton vulgaris (assembly GCF_964263255.1). Taxonomy (NCBI): domain Eukaryota; kingdom Metazoa; phylum Chordata; class Amphibia; order Caudata; family Salamandridae; genus Lissotriton; species Lissotriton vulgaris. Next base: position 404,881,021 of record NC_141687.1, read on the forward strand.
CATAGCTATAGAAATTTGCTATTAAAAAACCTTTGAAATTCAATGAAAAAAAACATAGGTTTGAGGCCCTATATATAGTTAGGAATTAGCATTTACAAAACCTATGAAATTCACAGAAAAAAACATAGGTTTCACACCAGTTATAGTTAGGAATTAGCATTTAAAAAACCTATTAAAGTCACTGAAAAAACCATAGGTTTGACACCAGTTATAGTTAGCTGGAAATTTTACTGACATAAAACCATTGAAATTACCACGTTATAGTTAGCTGGACTCACTATAACTTGCGCGCCTGCAATGCACTGCTGATGAAGTCACATATTACATCACTCATGACATGGTCAGTGACATCACTCATGACATCACTGATGACACCATCTTTGTGACAGAGAGACAGACCTCCTTTCAGTGTAATGTAACCCTTGAAACACATATTCAAAAATAGAAACTAAAATTTTCAAAAAAAAGGAGATACCCATACCAGTTACAACAACCAATTCAGTAATTCTACCATCTATATACACATCCACTCATTCACCAACAGTTCTATATAGTCACTCACACATATTTATTTTTCAGAAAGACACACATTCACCTATGTTTTTTTCAGTGAATTTAATAGGTTTTTTAAATGCTAATTCCTAACTATAACTGGTGTGAAACCTATGGTTTTTTCTGTGGATGGATGGATAGATAGATAGATAGATAGATAGATAGATAGATAGATAGATAGATAGATAGATAGATAGATAGATGGATGGATAGACCCAGGTGAGTATGTTGAGCAGGTGAGCCCCCGCGCTCTATCACCTATCTTTTTCTATTACACTTAAATAGCCCCCTTGGGCATACTATCACTGATAAAGAGTATTTTGCTGGGAAGTACTCCCGCCCCCTTTGTCATTCTTCCTGTGCCTAGGGCCCAAGCTCTGGAGGTTGTTGTAGACTTCAGTAATAAATTGTAACCACTCGGACTCCGCGTTCACCAACTTCCGCCAGTGCCTCAACAACATCAGTGGCTGGATGTCTGAAAACCACCTTAGACTCAATGCAGACAAAACAGAGGTGCTGTTTTTTAACCAGAAAAATTCCATCCCTTCCTCCTGGTGGTGGCCCACGGCACTTGATCCCGCTCCCTCTCCCGTCCACTCTGCTCGTAACCTGGGTTTCCAGTTTGACGACTCCCTTTCATGCAAAACTCAGGTCAATAAAGTGACCTCTGCCTGCTTCCTGAAGTTGCGCATGATCAAAAAGATACTCCCCTATCTTCCTCTGGATTCCCGCCGTACAGTTACCCATGCCCTCATCACGTCCCACCTGGATTATGCTAATAGCCTTTATGCTGGTGCCCCCCAATATCTGATTGACCGGCTTCAGATTGTTCAGAATGCGGCGGCCAGATTGATTGGCAATATTCCCTACCGTCAATCAGTATCCGCATATCGTAGGGAACTTCACTGGCTACCTGTGGCCAGCCGTATCCAGTTCAAGATACTTACCCTGACCTACCGAGCCATCAACGACCTCGGACCCAACTACCTGAAAAAACGGGTCTCAATATCCCGTTCCATCAGATCTTTGAGATCCAATGACCTCCGCCTTCTGATCTCTCCCCGTTTCAGACTCTCCAGAATGGGTGGCAGAGGGTTCAGTGTTATTGCGGCAAAACTGTGGAACGCTCTGCCAGTCGATCTTAGATTCTGTCCCTCCGAATCCATCTTCCGGGCCAGACTCAAAACGTGGCTCTTCTCTGGACTCTGATCTACTCCGCTGTTTTCACTCCTTGCTCCTCTCCTCTTCTTGGAGGTTCAGGTTCTAGCGCCGGGACACCCCTTCGGGGGTAGCTGTGCGCTCTACAAACTACATAAAATAAATAAAAATAAAATATGCCCTTCAGTCTGCTTTTGAACACGGTTCCTGACTCTTCTGTGAATCAGCGGTCCCTTGTGACTTGCTCTCAAGTAAGTCCTTACATCCAGCCACATGCCCCTTCTTGGAGATACTCTTGTAACTGTTCTATCAAGAGTACCACACCTCCCATAACATTCTAGCTATACTGTCAAGGTAGACCTGATTTTACTGGGAAGCCCTGCACGTCTTATGATTGCTTGAGTTACATTGGAGTAGAACATCTAAAATATGTCTGAATTGGGTGATCTCTTTTGATGCCCAATCAAGGGAATCTTCTTCATGATTTGATCCGTGGGCAGAGGGAGCTATATTTTGGCATGGACAACATAATCCATTTTCTCCAGCCCATTTAGATGGATGCCCGCTGCCAAAGTCTATTGGATTTTCTCATGCACCATCATGTATCTAAACTTGATCCATCAATGAGCCTGCACCTTTGGTCTGCTCTGAATTTCCAGAAAAAAGATGGACTGGCCGGTAGTTAATTGCACATCTGGCCCAACCACCTCTTGACCCCCACACCTTGATATGTGGCTTCCCTTTATAACAGCCGTATTTGCATCAAAGCTTACTTTGAAACTATGTATAAGGGACTGGAGTTGAACAGCTTTTTTGTTACAATCGGTATCTTGATAAAAATATATTATTTGAAGATGAATCAACAGATTTGCAGAGGCTCTTGCATTTCACAGTGTTACATGCAATGTCTATATTGTTACCACTGTTCATAGACACAGAGGTGAGCTTTCCCTCTAGCATTATGTTCAACATAAAGTGCTATTGTCGTGAGGTTACACAGGCCCCGGGCACAAGCACCTCCATTTTATATGTTCACGTTTAAAGATGACATCTTTTTAAACAATGACTTTTAACACACATTTGCATTGGTGGCCATATGGGATAGTGTTTTCAGAAAATGTTTGCCTACATTTACATTATCAGGCCTTGGAACATTTTGTACAAAGACTATGCTCACGGCGTAAAATGTTGTCATCTGTTCGGCGACAGCCCTGGGTGGGTAGAATCAACGACAGCCCAACCAGAACGCCAGCATAGAGAGAATGGGTGAAGTTTATTATATAAACTGTACCAAGTTCTTATTTAGACAGAGGAGCATTTGGACTGTCACCCCATGCCAGAATTCTAGCCCAGCTGAATCCAGTTACCATCCTGAGAGAGACGGGGTATGTATTTTACTTAGGAATCCAATTGCTTCAATAAATGTTTGAAATGCCAATTCATATATTTCTTGTGTCTCTCTTCGTGCATGCCTGGGTTAACAACGAAAGGGTAGATCGGTTTCCATGATTTCCTTAGGTAATCAGGGTTGTCATGTTCTGAGGTTGCATATATCATCTGATACAGTGTAGGGTTTAGAGTTCCAGATAGCACACTGTGAGCTAGCTAGGAATTAGGTCAACATCTTCTGATGGTGTGCATGGACTCAGTTTCGCATAGTTTTGACGTTTATGTTGCCCAACTGTACAGTCTTACTGAAATAGTAGGAATTGTTTGACATTATCATGGAAATAATTCTCAAAATTCTGTACAGTGTTAACTTTGATGGTATGAGCATATTTCTTATGCTGTTTTCTCATGATTAATAATTCAACTAGTTAATGCATTCCCACTTTTCCTACAGCCTAGATTATGTACTTTGCTTGGAGCTCCACATTTCCTGTATCATGTCTTTATCATTTAATTTCAACTAAGCACAGGATCGCCCAGAAGGAAGTAGACACAAGCACATAACAAGCATTTGCAATGCAATAGGTCTCGCATTAGGAAAGTTTGAGCTATTGGTCTTGTAAATGACACATTTCTTACTTATGTGTTGGTTTTGAAAATAGTGAAATTAATATCTTTGTCATTTACAATGCCAATAGTTTTAAATTTCGCAAATGTGACACCTATAGCATTTGTAATGCAACATGTGTTGTATTTACGTGACTTAAATGTATTGATATTACAAATAATAATGCCTTTTTTTAAAATTATTAATACTTAAATAAAAGCTATTGTAATTTCTGATGGCAATAGCTTAAACATTTGTAAATAATTTTTGTGAAGATTATGTTCAGTGTATTTTATTGTGACGAAAATCCAAGAACAGAAGTGAAATATTAACATCTTTTTGTGACCTTTGTAATAAAGCTTGAAACATTGAGAGAACATATTTGAACCAGTTGTTGTTGAATGGCTGCACAAATTGATGCTGTGGTGATGCTGAGTGATGTTGTGGTGGCGCCGAGTGATGCTGTGCTGATGCGATAAGAGTGAGTGCGATAGATAGAGTGAGGGTGATAGATAGAGGGAGGGAGGTCGATAGAGGGAGGACAATAGATAGATAGAGTGAGGGTGATAGATAGAGTGAGGGCGACAGATCGATAGAGTGAGGGTGTTAAATAGATAGAGTAAGGTGGCTTTGTGGTGGACATGGTGGTGGACGTGGTGGATGTGGTGGTGGTGGATGTGGTGGTGGTGGGTGTGGTGGTGGTGGATGTGGGGGTGGTGGATGTGGTGGACTTGGTGGTGGTGGAGGTGGACGTGGTGGAGGTGGGTGTGGTGGTGGTGGACGTGGTGGCGGACATGGTGGTGGTGAGTGGTGGATGTGGTGGTGGTGGACGTGGTGGTGGTGGATGTGGTGGTGGTGGATGTGGTGGTGGTGTAGGTGGTGATTGTGGACTTGGTGGTGGTGGACGTGGTGGTGGTGGAGGTGGTGGTGGGTGTGGTGGTGGTGGATGTGGTGATGGTGGTGGGTGTGGTGGTGGTGAATGTGGGGGTGGTGGATATGGTGGACTTGGTGGTGGTGGAGGTGGACGTGGTGGAGGTGGGTGTGGTGGTGGTGGACGTGGTGGCAGACATGGTGTTGGTGGAGGTAGTGGTGGTGGACGTGGTGGTGATGGACGTGTTGGTGCATGTGGAGATGGTTGTGGTGTGGTGGTGGACATGGTGGTGGACGTGGTGGATGTGGTGGTGTTGGATGTGGTGGTGGGTGTGGTGGTGGTGAATGTGGGGGTGGTGGATGTGGTGGACTTGGTGGTGGTGGAGGTGGACGTGGTGGAGGTGGGTGTGGTGGTGGTGGACGTTGTGGCAGACATGGTGTTGGTGGACGTAGTGGTGGTGGACGTGGTGGTGATGGACGTGTTGGTGGATGTGGTGATGGTTGTGGTGTGGTGGTGGACATGGTGGTGGTGAGTGGTGGACGTGGTGGTGGTGGATGTGGGTGTGGTGGACGTGTTGGTGGTGGATGTGGTGGTGGAGGTGGTGTAGGTGGTGATTGTGGACTTGGTGGTGGTGGAGGTGGTGGTGGTGTGGTGCTGGATGTGTTGGTGTTGGACATGGTGGTGGTGGACGTGGTGGTGGTGGACGTGGTGGTGGTGGACGTGGTGGTAGTGGATGTAGTGGTAGTGGATGTGGTGGTGGTGGTGGACACGGTGGTGATGGCCATGGACATGGTGGTGGACTTTGTGGTGGTGGATGTGGTGGTGGTGTACGTAGTGGTGGTGTACGTAGTGGTGGTGTACGTAGTGGTGGTGGATGTAGTGGTGGCGGATGTAGTGGTGGCGGATGTAGTGGTGGCGGATGTAGTGGTGGTGGATGTAGTGGTGGTAGATGTGGTGGATGTGGTGGAGGTGGTGATTGTGGACGTGGTTGTGGTGGGACGTGGTGGTGGTGGTGGAGGTGGATGTGGTGGTGGACATGGTGGTGGTGGTGGACATGGTGGTCGCGCTGGTGGTGGATGCGGTGGTGGTGGATGTGGTGGTGCCTAACGTTCAGAGGGGACTGGCCCCTTCACGCAACAATAGTTGTGTTTACACAACAGAGCTGCCGGTTGCTCCGTCAGTTGTTGTCAAGAATTGTTTGAGTTTAGAAACCGGGTCTGCGGCACTTAAAACAAGGAAATAATTCTTCTGCAGTAGAAATGTACCTTTAGACATTTTTTCGATTTTTCATTTAGCACAACACCAGTTTTGGGAAGTCTGTAATCTTTATAAAGAGTTTTAGTAAGCTCAAGAAACATGGATATGTGCAAAGTTTTGCAATTTACTCCTCAGCTCAGTGTACCTCCTGGGTGTGAAAGAAGCTTACATTACAGCTGCTTGTCCTGAATGTGTTTTGTGTGCGCTGGTCAACGTTCTCTGCTTTTAGCATTGTTCCACTTGGTCTGTGTGTGTGAGGAGATGCAGCACTGCTACTGCTGATTGTAAAGGACTCCCTAAACGTGAGTGTATACACAGAAGGCTGTCAGTAAAAATATAAATTACAAAACTATTGTGTACAAACATATATTTAAACAAATAGAAGATTGTACTGCAATTAATAAACAAGTATTTTCCACACCAAGACAGACTTACCAGACTTGGAAACAGCGCTGTTCTTTCCGTTGACTGTGGACTACTCCTGCTCAACAATGTTCGCTCCAAATTCTGCCCTGCTCCACCTATGCCACGCAATGTTGGTGGTGGCCTAAGAACGTCGAGAAGCTCCCAGGCCTCTAGCCCCTGTGCTGCCCCTCACTCTTCGACCCTCGTCTACAGCAGCCCAGCTCCAGACGGAGGGGTTTCCTGCGGATAGGCAACGAAACTGAAACCGGGCTGTGGCCTGAACCCTAGCAGTCCATCACGAAAAGAGGTAGTTCAAGACCCATAGCTAAGGACAATTGCGCTTGGCTGCACAGAAGTAGGCAAGGACAAGTATCTTTAAGGCATACGTAGAACAAATTGTACTCATTTGCGGTTACGCCACCTGACCCAAATGCCAATGTGGTTAAACTCAGGACTATTCTAAAGCCCGTACACGCAGCAAACTTGGCCTGAAAAAGGGGGGGTAAGGGTAAAAGCTACAATGTGGGCAGACTAGAACTAATTCCACCAATCTCAATGAGGTAGCTGTTGTAAATAGCTTTTTGTGTTAGTCTGGTTTCGCTGTCTCTTTCTTAGAACTTTAAGTGTGTTCCTAATGTAATGATTCTGATTAAGAATACCTGGCTTGGTCAGTTGGTGCTTGGCCAGATGGTGTTGTGCTGTTTATCCTGTGCTGCGATTAAACTTGTTATTATCAAGCCTCAACCTGCTTCAAACCTCGTTTGTGATTTACCACAGTAGCCTCCTTCACAGTGTGTGTTATCTGCAACATTCGGCGGATTTAAAAAGTTTTTTCTTGTAATTTAAAGATATAAGCTCTACCTATTCTTGCTAGCCACTGAGAATCATATTTGACAACGATTGCTTTTGAAATAGCCATTTCTAGTTAAATAGATTATTCAGATATTTGGTTTTAGTTCAGACTGTCAATGAGGATCGTTTCTGCCACAACACGGACATTGGTTTTAGGATCCATAAAATCAGGGTGGTCACAGTCCGCCTCTGCGTGCCGCCATGCGATGCAATGAGGTGTCAGCGTTTTTACAAGGTTAACAGTGAATCCCAAAATATCTTACATTGCTGCATAAAGAATTTGCTGATGTGATCCTGTCTGCTCAGTACTCATGCAAAGGTTTACGTTTGCATCTGCTCTCGATTTACCCCATTTTACTTCAATTTTTAAAGACAGCGAGTATCTGTCCCTTAAATATGGAGGTCAGAGAGGGGCAATAGGTGCCCAGGTGTTAGCGGGCCACTGTAAAATGACACACTAATAAATGCCATGGGAACTAGGAACAACGTGTACGTTCATGGGTGAAATTGATCAACGGTGTGTAGAGGATGCGCGGGCCAACACATATCTCAGCAAGCACTCAGCGCTATGCATATTTAAAGACAGCTGTCTGGGAGAATATAAAGGGCTTTCTAACCCAAGCTCTTCCTAATAAACAAGACGAACAACAACCACAAATCCCAATACTGAGAACTGGATTGCTGATCCGTGTTGTAAAACCAAAAGTTAGTCACACCGTTCTTGCCCCTTTATTGACAAACTACCGAGATAAACATGGGCGAATTTTGCGAATCTGGCGTTCGCGAATTTTGCAAATTTGCGAACTCGCAATCCGCAAAATCCGCGAATTCTCGCGAATTTGCGGATTTTTTTTGTGTTCGCAAGGATTTCTGCCAGTTCGCAAGGATTTCTGCCAGTTCGCGAGGGTTTTTTACCAGTTCGCAATTGCGAACTTACATGTCGGCTCGCAACGGTCAAGATTATGTTGTTTCTACGTCTGGTTCATCATCACAGGTTCCCAGCACCCTCTGTTTCACCCCTGCCACCCTCTGGTACATCAATGCCACCCTCTGGTTCATCATCACTGTAGATTATGGGGGGGGAAAAGCAAGCACACCTGCCTGCTTCAACTGACATGAATTAATTTGGGGTTGATTTATTAATGTGTCACTGTTTTAAAATTCCAGTCTGGCACCTGCTTCCTTATCTGTAATTTGCTTTCTGTTGCAGTGCAATTTTTTTTTCCAGGACCTTCGTGGCCTACTTGTAGCTATTCTATGAGCGTGCTGTGAGGGTCAGAGCAGGGTCATACAATTGTTGCAACTAGCAACTGAACTCTGGAGGGGCCCTTGTCAGGAAGCACTACAGGGAATGGTTACTAATGATGAGTTTGAACTTTTGAACCTGCTGAATGCTTTCACTTTGCAAAACTCGTTTTTCTGCAGAACAGCATTACAGCAACTGTAATGCCCCAAACAAGCTTATATGAGAAAGTTGATTTCTAATCCAAAAGTTATCCAAAGAAAATCAAAAGGCCTCAAATCCAAAAAAGTGCAGGCAAATGTCAACCTGAGGAGTTATTCTGATAAAAATCATCATTTTCAGAAGGTCTATGCTGCTTGCTAGTAGATTTCTTGTGCAGAATTGCAATTTTTGTAATTTCGAGAGTGCGAGATTGTTGCTGCCCGCCGCACCTACATGTTCGCAATTGCGAACTTACACCGCACCCCACAAAATTGTATCACCAAGAAAAAAAAATCCGCTGCGTGCGGATTTTCGGTAAATTCGCGAGCGTTCGCGGATTGCGAATTTACCGAAAATCCGCAAGCGGAACGGATTTTCCGCCCATGTTAAGCCGAGTCAGAAAACATCTGGCCCACAACGTGTAGAAATTATTAATAAGACCGGGTGAATACTTTCCGTCTCCGGGGTCAGAGGGCGTGTGTTCATTCTCGTTTGCTGTTCCTACGCTGTTGCTTTGGATGAAAATGTGGCAAACGTGTGGTAATCCGATAAACACGCATTTAATTAGTTCTACGTCATTTACAGAAATATGGTTTTTGCCACAGCACTGAAATGTGGTAATACCGCATTATAGTATTAAATTACTGTTTTAATTCCCCCAGCAGTAGATAGGGGTAACTGTTCCGTGCATAAATACATTTAAAAACAAACATTGTAGACATAATTATCAAGGATTAATCACCATATACGAGTAGGAACATTTACAGACCCTCTCTCTGCTCTTAGTGCTACTGCTGTTGGGACTGTACAAAAATACTTTTTGAATTCACTCAGTGCAAGGGGATGGATGGCGGTTCTGACCTCCAAACCAAACCCTGTGTGTGACATGGTAAATATAGTTTGGCAAAAACAGACTACCCAAATCTGAATTTTACATAAACAAATCCCACTAAAATCCTGACGTGCAACCAAACCCTCAGCCAGAAACGGAACCAAAAATATGATTGGACTTAAATGCAAAATAAACAAGGATTGTAACCTGGCCTAGCAACCGGAAGTTTGGGAACGTGGAGCGGGACTTCCGCCTTCTGCGTGAAGCCTGCATCCACGGAGTGCCAGAGAGCAGCATTGGTGACGCGGGGCTCCCATGCCTGAGGGAGAGCCCTAAAAAACAAGTGTGGTAGGCATTGAGAAAGCCTAATTGGCAACTCATCAAAAGTTCCAAAAAGGGGCCCAGGAACACCGCTAGGGAGGCTTCCGAGGCCAGCATTCCACATTTTTAATATAATGATGGAAGCTGTGGACTGCCTGCCTAATCTTGAATTAAGATGCACAGTCCAGTCCGAGGGGCCAGTGTGCAGGTTCACAATTCTGCTCTGTGGTGGTCCTCCTGTGGTTGAAGACTCATCAGGTCTGCTGCTGGTTTTTGTTTTGGGGCGTGTGCAAGTCTTTCCGTCCTACAGACCTACTGCATCCTCTGGACCATAAACTGACCCTATCAAGGACAAGTGATCCCTTGCATATAATTCTATGGAAGCCCCAGAGGGAACGGAGTTTGAGTGAGGGTCTTGCCTCTTGTTCTTGAAAAGGGCACTTTTGTGACAACATATGCTCTGCAACCTACAACAGAGTTATCAGTTTCATCCCTGCATCTCACAATAGGCAGGGAGGGGGAATTACAATCAGGTCTTTGACTTCTTCTAAACATTCCTTCATGCTTGGTGAAATGTACGAACAACCCACATGATGTGTACTCAGGCTTACGTACCCAAGTGGGGGTATTCTTTTGCACTCCCCAGCACTGCTGCTGACCCCTTGCCCTTGTCCGAGAGAAAATCTGGCCTACTTTGATGCCCCCTGCTAGGTGGACAGAATGTTCACCACCAGCCCCATTCTATTGTGTCAGCAACCCTTTTTGAACTCCCAGACACAAAAACATAGGGACTTATTTACAAACACCTTGCGCCATTGGTGCATCACTTTTTGTCACAAAAAGTGACGCACCTGCAGCACAAGGAGCTTGTAAGTAAGTCCCATAGTGTGACAAAAAGGGACATAAGCAGAAACAAGACAAGTTGGACAAGCTTGCTTTAGTTGCCCAGTCAGCTGGAGACATTCCACAGATTCAACAAGCTCATTACACTAGGGACCCAGAGCAGCAGCTACCTCCACAGACATTACTTAAAAAAGACCACCACTGACACTCAAACAGCTTTGGATGGTTTGATTAGCAATGATTGCATTGATTTAGCACTGCTTCAGTGAAATATCCGCAGTGTGGTGGACATTCATTGAGGTAGAAGGCATGATCTCTGAATTAAAGGATGCTGTCAGAGAACCTAAGATAATCCCTAACCCACTGATGGGCTCATTTGATTACAGAGTCAACCATGCGTGGGACGGGCTCAGCTCCATATGGCGGCTCTCTCAGTGGAGCGGATCCTCACCCCGAAAAGTTCTAGACGAAGCAAGACGGCTTACCAATGTGCCTACGCTCTCTGACTGACCACAGGGATTTTTCAGATCTGTTTAGAGATGCACTGTGCTTCTTGGCTTCTGGGTGTGGTGGCCAGCGTCCTATCCATGGTGCTGGGCTGCAGACTTGTTCTGGACAAAGAAACGCGCCTTGCTGAGCTTGTTGGAGATCTTGAATTACATTGTTCATGAACCTGGGGCTGCACCTTCCAAGAGGTCTATGCAAGCAACAGAAGCTCCTGACATTGGGTATGTGGGCTCATGACATAGATTGTAGGAGGGTGATAGAAGCCAGGTTATTGTGCTAGAGGTTCTTCTGGCAAACATGAGAAAATCATGAGACGTTAAGTCATGCATTTGAATGTATCTCTTCTGATCTGACTCAGAGCGGTGCCTCATGGCTATATTGGGAGCTACTCCCTCTTTGTCTGGGGGTTTCTGGTGATGTTTTATACTGACTTTGGCCTCACAATGTCTACATGAAAGCATTGGGAAGGACGACTACAATGAACATGCAACATCACATATTGATTTCTTAAGCTTAAAAAGCCAATGAAATAATTTACAAAAATGAAAAGGATAATGTTTGAGTAAACGAATTGAATCATAAAATGTACTTGTATGTAAAGCAAAGGATGCTCATCCTATCAGATTTATTTGGGCATATGCACAAAAATAAAAGAAGTGGTGCAAACAGTTGAATACTAGCTGTCTACAAAGAACGGCAAAGATGCCTACGTTAGAATGTACTCTGCTTGGAGACGTATTGCAACTTGGCAGCTCAAAATGGGCGCTCAAAGTATTCATTGGCCAGACTGACTGCTCAAAAAGAACCTGTTCTAATGTTTGCAAGTGGTCTAGGTTCTGAAGATAGTGGTACTGTATGTAATGTTATGGGGTTTCTCAATAAACTTAGCTTGAAACGACACCCTACATGATTACTACGAGTACAGCGGGGGGAATGGGAGGAATTTGAATGCCCAGTTAACAACTTCTAGTATGTGACGTCAGTGAGCACTGAGTGATGTCCAGACTTTCTTCCTGTAGATGTCTTTGTCTTTAAAGCGGACTGTGTGCATCAGCGTTGCATTAAATTCTGCTCCATCTAAGAATCCATCAGGAGGAAACTGAAATCCTCTCCAGGCTTATATTCTGTTGGTGCTTTACCCCTAGATAAGAGAAAGAGAAAATAAAATGTTTTAGGTTTAAATCACTTTATTGATTTTCACAAAGAAAACCAAATACAAAATATATATTTGTAACATTGGGGTCGCTCCTTGCTAAAATAAAATCTGCAGTGCCTACCGTAATCCAAAACCCTCTGGTGCCAAAAGTGGAAAGACAGACACATTATTTCATAGTTTCTACTGTCCAGTACAAAAAACGAGGGCCAGACATAACAATGCCCTACTACATGGAAGTATGGTTGTCTTTAATTAGTTTAACTATATCTCACTGTTGCCATCACCCAACAATGTATAATCCCCAAACACTGCAATTTAGAAAATGTCGACATTGTGCTTTGAAATGTAAGATTTAATAAAATAGATTTTGCATAATTCATGTGAGATGAACTACTGACTGTGCGCAAAGAATGGCTAAACCAAACTGGCATATTGGTCCTCTCCCCCCGAATGAATTCAATCTATTATCCCAGGTCAGTAATGAAAGATTAGTAAAATTCTCTTGAAGGTGAAGAACAGTGCATATGATTGGCAAAAGCTTTCCTGCCATTACACTGGGAATCATTACACTGTAGGTACGTTTTGCTACTTTACATCTGCACTGTGTCACTGTGCAGATATTGTTTTTAAAATTTGAAATGTATGTGATGCAATGTATATGTATTTATGTAGCCTTATATGCATATAAAAAGGATATATATATATGCGGATATATATGTTAGACATTTGTTAAATAGTATACAGTTAAAAATGTAATTATTAGTTATTTTAATATTTTTTATATTCAGTTACATTAAAAAAAGCTTAGTTACATTAATAGCAATGAATGCAGCACGTAAATTACTTTTTATTATTTCTAAATATATAATTATGTTTTAAAATGTATGTTAAGCATTAACTCATTTATAATTAATTTTATAATTAAGGTTTTTGGGAGTGGGGAGTTATTTGGAAGACAAGAGGATTTTTAAGGTTCAGAGGAGGGTGGTGATTTAGAGGAGAGGAGAATTTAGGGTTCAGGAATGGGTAGTGACTATGGGGAAATGTTTTTTTTTATTTAAGGGATGGGTAGTGTTTTGTGTGGGACAAGTGGATTTGTAGGTTTCAGCGTTGGGTAGTGATTCCGGGGGTGGAAAGGGTTTTTTAGTCTTCTGTTGTGGATAGTGTTACAGGGTAAGAGTTTTGTACGGTTGAGGGATGGCTTGTGATTGGGGTATAAGGGTTTTTGGGATTCGGGGTAGGTAGTGATTCAAGATGTAAGTTTTGTTTTTTTGGGATTTGGGGAAGTTAGTGATTTGGGGGGTAAAGTGTTTTTCTAGGTTACATCGGATGGATAGAGTAGTAAAAAAAATAATCGTTTATAGGCTAATGTGCATTTCATTAATATTTGTATGTTACATATGTAGAATTTAAAATACAATACCTGCCCTATTGAGTTAAATGTAAATTAATTAACTATTTTATACGATAGACGTACTTATCTGTAATACATTTTAGCAGTACTTTTTAAATATTGTCAATCAAAATAATTCAAAGTATTCAATTTAAACATATTTAAACTGGAAGCATAATTGAAATTATTAAAGATGCAGTGTGTATGGGTGATACTTTTAAAAAGCACTGAGCTCCTTAAACAATGCGAAGTAAAGCCAGGACTTTTTATGTGATGAACCAACATGTAGAACCCTAGATTTGACTTGAAATGGCTGTTACTTCCACGTCCCTCTCGCTTATCTCCATTATGCAATGAGTCCCCTGTGCCTCATAGACACACCCACTACCAAAATAAAGAGGCACCGCCTCCTCCACAACACCTGTTCTTTTGTGTCTGTAGACATGGTGGGGTGAGTTTTGATGTTTTTTTATTAATTTAGCACAGTTACTTAAAACCATTGCTATGAAAGACAGCATTAGCACATTTATAAAAATCAGCGTTAACACATTTGACAAGTTAAAAAAAAACGGGGCTGAGAGGCGACTCTTGAGGTTTAGTGTCCATTATACTTATAGGAAAACAGTCTTATGGTTGCCAATGTGGACATTTTGCTACACTGGACCAAATTAAAAAGTGATTAAAACAAAAGGGAAGTAAACCACAGGGGAGAAGAAGTCTGTAATGAGTTTTTGAGGGGGAAGGGGTAGGAGAGCGAGGGCCGAAGGAGACAACAGAAGATTGTCCAAGAGTCTCACAAATTTTCCAGACCTTGGTAGCACTTGAATGTCAGTAGACGAAAAACAAAGGGCCGAAGCCTCCCAGCATGTCCTGATGCCCCATCTTAAATACAAGGGTTTTAAGAGGGACTTCCTTGGGGCAGCTAAGGCCAGGCAACAGCACAGGAGATGCAGCCATGATTCAGAGTGGTATTTGCACAGTCTGCAGGCCCCCCCCTCACTTGTTGGAGCCCATCTATTAAAAGCAGTCGAACGTAGGCCAAGAAGTCGCATGAACATTATATTCTTCCGAGCCGCTGCGTTTAAGTTTTCCTGGAAATAGGCTTGCGGTTTCCCAGGAAGATACGAAGAGTTCAAGGGGAGTAAGATGGTAGATGTTTTTACGGAATGCAGGTCCATACGATAAGAAATTAATTTGACCTGCCTGTTGATGGCATTTTTCCAGGCTGAGTATGGGATAGTGTCTGAGAAAAGAGATGCGTTGTCCATCTCTAGCACTCTTATGGCCTTTGCAATCTGAGTGTGCCAGGGGTTGCCAGGACTGGAAAAAATTTCTTTTAGCTGGGATTTTAGAGTATTGTCGTCAGCTTTTAGAGTCCTTATTAAATATTTCACGGTGTCGGCCTCTCAATAAATTGATTGTCTTTGTAGGCCCAGCTCCAAATGTAGTCTAGCCCGCTGAATGAAACTTGGAAGGTGGAAGATTTTTTGTAGGTAGAGATTTGGGCGAGATCAAGACTAGTAGAGCATGCGCCTGGAAAGGCCTGATGCCCGTAGGTTAAGGCAGGAAGGAGAGTGGCTTTGATCACCTTCAGGATGGCTTCTGCGGAGGGGCTGCTCAGGGACAGTTTCAACCGGGTCAGGGAGTATGTAATTGCTCCTGCTCTCTTTTGCAAGGCGGCTAGGTGAGCTGCAGGTCTAGACATCTCGGTGAACCAGACTCCCAGATAATTGTATTTTACGGTTGTGTTGATCCTGGCAGGCTCAATGTTCCACTTTAAGCTTCTCTTATTCTTACGTCTGCCAAATAACAGTACCTTAGTCTTTGCCTGATTAATTTTCAGAGCATTTGCGATGTCATATGTGTGAAGCGCACTTAAGGCTCGCTGGAGACCCGATTTTGCTTGGTCCATTATTACAATGTCATTCGCATATTGTAATATATGCAAAGACTTTTTGGCAGGGCCCAATTTTGGAGAGAAGATTGCTATTCTCTAGGAATGTTCCGAGATCGGCTGTATAAAGATTGAACAAGAGAGGGGCAAGAACGCAGCCTTGCTTTAGCCCATCTTCGATAGTAATTCTTGAAGAGAGTGTCTTTGGGCCGGTTTTAATTTACACCCATGTGTTTTTGTGCAGGGAGAGGAGTGCTCCTAGGAGGCTCTGCGGAATCCTCCACTTATTCAATTTCCTCCACAAGATATTCCGAGACACTTTGTCGAAAGCTGCGCTGTAGTCAATAAAGCAGCAGTAAAGTGGAAGATGTTTTTTTTTGGCTGCTTGTTGACTCAGGACGGCTAGAGTGGTGATGTTGTCTATTTTGGAGGCCGATGCTCGAAACCCAGTTTGGTAGTATGGTATTATGTTGTTGTCTGCAACCCATTTTTCAAGCACCCTAAGAAGACACAGGGCATATGCCTTTGCCTCAAGATCTAGTAGTGCTATAAGTCGGTAGTTAGCCGGAAGCGTGGGGTCTCCTTTCTTGAATATGGGGCAAAGAATCGACCCTAACCATGAGTCTGGTAGCTGGCATGTCATGAACACGTTGTTATATAGGGGAGTCAAGAGGACTGCCCACTCTTCCAGGGCACTTTTGAATACCCGTGCCGGGAAACCGTTCGGCACTGGAGCGCCGCCGTTTTTCATATTTCGCAGATACATGGAGACCTCGACTACTGTGGTCAGCTCGTGATTTTTTGTTTGGATGGAATTAACGCGATCTCGTAAATCAAGCACCACAGGTTCTGGGGTGTCATTGCGATATAGTTGGAACACATGCAGGGCCCAGTCTTCTTCACGGACAGCGTTTCCTCTCATCTTGTTCGTAGAGCGGAGTTTGTTCATGTAACTCCAAAACTGGGACTGGCTGTTGCCTTTGAGCAGGGCGAATATTTTTAACCACTCAGATTGTTCTTTTAGTCTCTTGCTCTCCCATAAAAATTTCTTGAAGGTCTTTCGCAGCGATGCCACATTATTGGCAGTATGTAGAGTTCCAATCAGTTTATGCCGGCGTACAGCCCTCCTGAGTGTCTTTCTTTGGGAGGCTAGTGCTGGGTCATAGGTTTGCTTCAGACGTGGCCCAGATGAGCTAAGCTTAACCACGCGGCCTGCCAGGAGATCCTGTAATTTAGCGATGGTGTTATCCCACAGGTGATGTAGCTCTGTGGGAGCCTCAAGTCTGAAGATGGGTATTACGTCCTTTAGCCAAATTCCCACCTTGACAGAACCTAATGAGTCCCATCTAATTCTTCTAGCCAAGGTGTGGAGTTCGGCCTGCAATGATTGCCCCACTTCTGTTATTTCAACCGCAACTGGCAATTGCATATGCATTGTTACTATTAGGGGGTTGTGGTCGCTCTCCAAGCGATCGTGAATTTCCATCCTGGCCAGATTATTGCCCAGAAGCGGTGATAGAAAAATGTAATCAATGGTTGAGATGTTTCTAAATGTTGGCAAGAAATGCACACCCGGGTGCTGTTCCAGTGTGATTTGCTGAGCTGAACAGAGGTTATAAGTTGCTAGAAAAGTGGGCATCGCTTCCTGCTCTTTGGTTTTCCTTGCTAAGGGGCCGTTAATTGCAAGGTCTTTGATGTTAAAGTCTCCTAGCAACAGTACTTCCGTAAATGCAAATTCCTGTAGAAGATCTTCCAGATGTTTTATCAGTAGCTTAGTTGCAGTTGATTTTTCTCTGTGTTGTGGTAGCAGTTAATTAGGAGGATTGAAAGGGCCCTACCTGATGATGAGGAGAGGCCGGTGATAAGAGCTGTCAGCCATGTTGTCAGGTTCCGAGAAATAGGTGTGACCGTTATCTTGCAGCTGTGCTTAATGAAAATAGACGGGCCCCAGAGGGTCTTCCATGGGAGTTAGCCTGAGCGGCTGATTAAAAAAGTTTGTAGTAGCCAAGCAGAGGCAATGGGGCTAGGGACCATGTCTCCTAACGACATATGATATCGCTTTTGTTCAGGAAATCCACAGCTGTTTTTGAGGCAAGAGTTGACTTTAGCCCGGCCACGTTCCAGGATGTGATAGTTAATTTAGAATTGAGCAGGCTGGCGCTCGTGTTAGGAGGGGCGCTGCTGGACAGAATTGGTGGGAGGGTCAAGGGCAGGATAACCATGGCAGAAGTAGTTTGCGTGAAAGAAAGGGCAGGTAAGTTTACAACTTATCAGACGTTGATTGTTGTGGCATGCAATGTTTAAGAGATTATCCACTTTCGACGCTGGGGTGAGTGTGGTGCACTCGCTCCTGTGTTGGTTTAGTTATTTATTTTTTCTCACATTGACGTGTCGGATTTTGCCTTTTCGTTGCGCAACAAGGGGGTGTTGGTTCCAGCTGCGCCTCTTTTTGTTGGGTGTATGTTCTGGCTCGGGCACGCAGTGCGGGGCTCTGGCGTTCGTGAAGATCCTGTTTCTGGCCGCGCTATGATGGCAGTCGTAGGGGCCGGCTTCTACATTCTCCTATGGCTGTCCTTTCAGGTAAGAGGGGGAGTGGGTCTGCTTGGGAGCAGTGGATCCTGGCTCCTCCCTCGTTCCATTTCTTGCCGGGTCGGAGGTCTGCGCTGCTTGCCTTCGGCTGGCTTGTGGGCATGTGCCAGTGCTAGAAAGGCGGTCTCCTTCTCAGCAGGGAGGTGTTACCAGTGTTTTGGAGCATTCTTTGGTTGCCTGCATGTTTTTGCCTTGACCAGAGGTAGCGGTGCCTTCCTCAGGGTAGGCATGGCCTGTGGTCTAGACTGATTCAGCCAGCAGGAGGTTTGCTGTGCCTTTCTCCAGCCGGGGTGTGTGTTTGCCTGTGTCCTGGGCGCACAGTGGGCAGTTGGGGGCTCTGCCGCAGCACATGCCTCGGCGGCTGCTTTGCGGACCCTACAGGCAGGATGCGTTTTCTCTTGCACTGAGTGTGCGCTTGTTGGTCTGCTGCAGATCTCTGTTCCTGCCAGGGCAGCTGCAGGGGTCGGCTGAGCAGTTTTGGCATCTCCTAGCCTGCTGGTTCCCTGTTGGAACTGGCGGGGTGCTGTCCCCTTTCTTTTTAGGTCACGCCTGAGCCAGCACATGCGCTGCTCTAGCGAGACTTTTAGTAAGTGGGCTTCAAAAAGCTGACCACAGCTTTTTTGTGTGGCCTAGAGCAAGCGGTTACGCGTACAGTTATGAGTACAGGCACCATCTGGCTTTCCCGTCTCGTCATGGCTCATTAAGTGCATTGCTCGCAGGCACCCTTACAGCCCACATCACTTTCACGGCCAATGCTTGTTTTTATTTCCTTTTAGCACGCCTCCTCGCTCGCACCTCTGCCCGTCATTGCTTCCGTCCTTCCGGCTCCTGTCACTCCATTTGAGCACACTAGCTTAGAGTAATGGGCATCCCCTTTAAGCAATGCTTGTTTTACCGGAGCACCGCGCTGTAACTTTTAAATAGGCTCCATACCCCCCTTCCTCCTCCCACTGCTCAGACGCCTGCAAGGCGGGCGCTGTCTTAATTAAAGAAATCTGGTCTCATATTTACATGCTTTAATAGCGGCCATGCGTCTCGTTTTGCGCAGCTCACCAAACTTGTTTATTTATTTACATCATGCTAAATAACGGAGGCCACGGGTCTCGTTGCACGCGACTCACCCAACACATTTTTTTAATTACATGCTAAATAATGGCAGCCACACGTCTCCTGCACGGCTCACCCAACTCGTTTTCAAAAATGTTTTTATTGATATGCTAAATAATGGCTGCACGTCTCATTGTGCGCAGCTCATCTAACTCATTTTAATTTTTTTTTATTTACATGCTAAATAATGGCAGCCGTGCATCTCGTTGTGCGCGGCTCACCCAACTCGTTTATTTTTATTTACATGCTAAATAATGGCAGCACGCATCTCATTGCACGCGACTCACCCAACTTGTAACAACTGCACTCTTCCTGGGGAAAAACAATTTGCCCCTCTCGGATCTGGTTGAAGTAGAATCCCCTGCAGACGATCTCTGGGTTACAAAAACTTTCCTTCACACTGTCTGTGTGGATACAACCCCAACCTATTGTTCAAATAACACCTGGGCGAAGAGGCCCCACCTTCCTTGATGTGCTGAAGTACCCGTGCCCATCTTGCGGCAGTCTCTCCAGCATGGCACACCAGCAGGTGACCAGTTCGCAAAAGGCCCTAATGCTGGAGCTCATGTCCATGCAGGAGGAGCCGGTCGAATGTTTCAGCATCATACTGGTGGACGAGTCTGAGCTCTATAACTGGGAGGTGGTGGTCTTCGGGACCCCCAATACTCTACGAGGGGGCTACTTCAAGGTAAACACCTCTCCCCTTGTGTGTCCCTACTGCGCTGTTGCACGCTCATGGCACTGGATAGCAGTCACAAACCTCGCCGTACATTGTTTATTTTGTAGGTTACCACTGGCGTAACTGGTGCTAAAATGGGGATTACAAACATGGGGATTACAAGTCCAAATCTTTACTTAAAGCACAGTAGTATGTGCCTTTAAAGATTGCCCTCACTGTCTCATTAATATTGGCGAATTCCACTGTTAAAAATGTAAAACACAGCTTCACTTATTTATTGCATAGAGAATTCTTATTGACCTAAATCCTTAGTACTAGGATTTGTTTACTTTTGTTGATGGTTTCATGTGTTATTAGTCTCTTGATAAAACTTTGCAATGTATCATTCTTTGACATCCTCGTAAAACACACTTTATGGTTGAGGTGATGTTTGCCAAATAACTTTCTGCTGCCCCAGTTAGATTACAAACATATCTGGAATCGTGCCTTTGGTTTAAAAAAAGACAATACACATTAACAAATGTTCACAAACAAACTTTGGATTTTCAACGCCATTCTTAAAACAGACAACATACTCTTGACTCTTTCTCCTTTCCTCACCTGTATTGTTCTCATCCACGTCCCCAGTTCCGCAGCTACATTTGGTAGGGTTTTGCTTACATCTGTCCGGCAGTGTGTACTATAATTTTATCGGATAGGTAGTTTGAGTTTCAATATATTTTCACATTTTGATTTGTCTCAAACTCCAGGACCATCATCACTGTCCCAAAAATAGTGGAAAGTATTTCTGAAACAAAATTACCTACTGGCGGTTGCCAGTAGGTAGTTATAGTTAGGACCTCTTACCCATAGGAAATCCGCAACATTCTATTTGGAATAACTTTGGCGCCGATTGACCTGAGGAGGGGGGCTATGCAGCCACCTTCCATAAAAAAAGATAAAAATCGGCGCGAAATGTTCCAAACTTTTAGCCAGCTCCGGTCCGCTCCTATCCTTAAAGTTTCACGATGATTCATCAAGCGGGGGCCGAGAAAAAAGGGGGGTCCTAAAACTTGTTTTCCCCATGCAATTTCCCATACGACTTTACCCGCAGCTACAGCCCGAACTGCTGAACGGAATTACACCAAATTTGGCAAAGAGGTAGTCCTTGGTTCAAACGGGCGCCTTTGGCTTATTTGGTGTAAATCCGTTCAGTAGTTCCTGAGAAAATGACAGTTAAAGTCATTTATATATCTATGGGCTTGGAGGATCCGCGTACCCTAAGCGCAGCTTGCACGCACCCTGCCGTGCACGAGCTGTATTTTAATTGGCTGTTAACACTTCAAATCAGGAAGTGTTGGCAGCCATCTTCTGTCTCGGTAGAACCGAGGCACAAGAAACCCAAAACAAACGCAGCAAAACTCGAAAAGGGGGCATGGTAGAATCACCCTGTCCCCCTAGGCCTGCTCAGGGAATCCCACAAGGACCCCCAGGGCCAAAAAAATGTGTATATTTTTTTTAAATCGTGGGATCCACGCATCCTAGTGATATATAAAAAAAAAAACACGGTCTCCTGCCGTAAATATTTTAATTGGCCCCGGGGAGGCCAAATCCCGGGGGCATTATTAAAAACAAAAGTGTGGGGGGTCCCAATCCCCCCCATACTGCCCCGGGGACCGCCACCCCCGGGCGTCTAAATTAATATATGCGGGGGGCTCAGGGGGGACCCTCGCAGCCCCGGGGACCACCACCCCCGGGGCTTTATCAAATGGGTGGGGGCTCTCAGGCCCTCCCAGCCCCGGGGACCGTCACCCCCCCCCCGGCTCTAATTTTATATATGCAGGGGCCTCCCCGCAGCCCGCCAACCCCCGGGGCTTCTAACAAATGGGTGTGGGGCTCTCAGGCTCCCCCACCCCCGGGGACCGCCACCCCCGGGGTTTAGTAAAATTGGGTGGGGGGCTCTCAGGCCCCCAAGCCCGGGGACCACCCCCCCTTCTTAAAAATGTGGGAGGGGGGCCGCGGGGACCCCCTGCTGGAGCCCTCGATGGCCCTGGGGACCGCCACCCCCAGGCCGGCACCTGCAGTGTCCCCGGATTTCCACATCCCCGGGACACTGCTGTTTGCAATGGCAGGGCGGGCGCCTCGCTGCTCCCACCCTGCCATTGCAAACTGCTTTGCTTCATTGAAGCGAGAGCAGGGAAACCTGCTCTCGCTTCAGTGAAGCAAAGCAGACTGCTTTTCCATATGGAAAAGTAATGCCGGCTCCCTCAGGAGGCGGGGAGCCGGCGGGACCGTGGTGGGGTTTGGGGACCCCCCACGCTCCCCAACGGTGAGGGCCAGCCCCGGGAGATGGGGTCCCCGGGGCTACCAGTGGCCCAGGAGGGGGGCCATGCGGCCCCCTCCCAATTATTATTTTTTTTTTAAAGGCCGGCCCGTGGGATGGGGTCCCCGGGCCTTGAAGTGGCCTGAGGAGGGGGGCTATGCAGCCACCTTCCATAAAAAAAATAAAAGTAATTGGCCATGCCCTGGGGGATGGGTTCCCCGGGGCCCAGAATTGACCACGGGAGAGAGGCCACGCAGCCCCCTTCACATAAAAAAATGAAAAAAATTATATCTGGGGGTCAGGCCCTGGGGGATGGTGTCCCCAGGGCCCAAAAAAAGGTTTTAAAAAAGGAGGGCATACTGCCCCCCATTTAAATTTGTTTTATTTTATTAAAAAGACTTGATCGTCCCTAGACCCCGCCCTCTCACAAACACACTCTGCAAACGCGCCCTGTGATGCATTTTAAATTGGGACATTAATTCCCCTGCAATACTGGGGGTCCCTGTGGACCACCTAGCCCACCAGGTACCTCCAGTAAGCGCCACAGGGCTGCGTTACAGAGAGGTGCTCCAAGCCACGCCCCTTTTTACACCTCTTTACAATGCAGCCTTGTGGCACTTACCGGAGGTACCTGGTGGGATAGTTAGACCTCAGGGATCCCCAGTATTGCAGGGGAAATAATTCCCCAATTTAAAACACGCCTGAGTTCACGTGTGCAAACACGCACTGTGGCCCAGTTTAAGTTGGGGAATTAATTCCTTGTCAATACTGAGGGTCCCTGGGGGCCAACTAGCCCACCAGGTACCTCTAGTAAGCGCCACGGAGCTGCGTTGCAGAGTGTTGTAAAAAGGGGCTTTGCCTCTGAACACCTCCCTGTAACGCAGCCCTCTGGCGCATACTAGAGGTACCTGGTGAGATGTCATCAGTGATGTCACTGACCATGTCATGAATGATGTAATATGTGACATCATCAGCAGTGGATTGCGGGCGCGCGAGTTATAGTTAGTGCAACTAACTATAACGGGGGAATTTCCATGGTTTTGTACAAGTGAAATGTCCAACTAACTATAACACCCTTAAAACCTATGTTTTTTTCAGTGAATTTCTAAGGTTTTTTTAAATGGTAATTCCTAACTATAACTTGTCTGAAACTTATGGCTTTTTCAGTGAATATTTTTCAAGCTTAAGTAATGTTCTCTAACCGAAAAATTATCCCAATAGCAACCATTCCTGCGGTGTGTAGCCCCTCATCCTGCAACTAAAGTTACTAGTATATGTTTTTTTCTTGCGGGGTGAATACTTCCTTAATATGCCTCAAAACAATGAAACTTGTAGAAAGAGTCAACATTGGGTACCAACTATTGCGATTCAAAGTGTCCTTAAACATGCTACAAAATACACATTAGAAAGTGTTTGTAGAGCTGGACAGCAGATCAGTCTCATGTTTTGTTCTGCTGGCTGGCAATGGCAATTTGTTAAATTTGACAGGTAAATTTTGCATTTTAGCGCTTCATATTGCATCACATAGGAAAGCAATTTGACCTCTTTTACTTAAGTAGCTCCAATCTAAGCGTTACATGTGAGCGCCGTGCCCTTGCAGGCCCCTGCTATCCAAACGACTGTCTTGCGCTGGCAATGTGGAAAGTTGCTTAGGGGAAATGAGGCTGGCAGAACCTGTTCCTCTTTTACTGCCAGCCTTGCTTCTTGTAAGCAAAGACTATAAGTGCAGGTTCTCAAAACACATAAATAAAAGGCATTGTCATATACAATGCCAATAGCTGAAACTCTTGTAAACACGAGACCTATTGCAAATGCTTGTTTCTATGGCCAGGGGTGCGGTCTTGTGTATCCTGTAGCCCACATCTGCTTCATTTTGCGGTGCGACAGGCTTCTCCCTGACTTTTTGCTGCTTTTCTTCTCCCGGCCGGAAATCTGCTGTGCATTTCTCTGGTGGGGTGTTGTTGCTAGCGTTCGGCTTCCCTCTCAGTGGTGTTCTGGGGGAGTGGGCAGGTGCTGGCCTGTTTGTTAAGTGCACCATGGTATGGTGCGTTTGTTTGGCTCCTGGCGGTGCGGTCGCGTCATGCAGTGATCTGGTTTTAATCCAGCTGGGGAGCGGATGTGCCTTCTCCGACCTGTGTGGACGTTCGGGCCTTGGACCTATAGGGTCAGCACTTTTTCCTTTGGTGCTTTTCTGTCTGTTCTGTACGGGCCCACTTGCGGCCCTCTGCTGTGGTTCCCTGCGTCTGGCTCCTGTCCCTTGATGGGGCTTGGCTGTCTGAGTCCTGCCTCTGCTG
The DNA here is from genome assembly GCF_964263255.1 of Lissotriton vulgaris. Classification (NCBI taxonomy): domain Eukaryota; kingdom Metazoa; phylum Chordata; class Amphibia; order Caudata; family Salamandridae; genus Lissotriton; species Lissotriton vulgaris. The sequence continues at coordinate 404,905,473 of NC_141687.1, forward strand.
CTTGTGTGGGCTAGCTCCTACGGTGGTTTGTCGGCATCTGGTCTGTTGCCTCTAGGGGTGGGTACCTGGGCCTTAGGCTGGTCCACCCTGACTCTCCTGCTCTTGTCTGTTCTCAGAGGCTACGCAGGGTCGGGCCTGGTTAGTTCCCTCAAGGTGGTCATGTCTTACCGTTTTTAGTGATGCTCTGTTCCATGTGCGGATTCGGCTATGCAGTGGTTCATGGGTTTTGGGGCATCCATAGCCTTTGGGCTGTCCCTCAGGTTGTCGATGCGCTTCGGAGTGGTGCTCTGGCTGCTGCTGTGACTGGTTAGGCACCTTGGTGCAGGTGCTGCTACCTTTTTGGCCCTTCTGTTTCGGGGGGACATGGTGGCTGAAACTATGGCAATACAACCCTGAAAGAACCTGATCTTGCTTGGCCTCTCGGCCTCTGTGGTGGGGGTCTGTTGGATGAGAATGCAGCGCTCCTTTCTGTTGCCCCTCAGTTCCTCTGGGTTGGACGTCCTTTTTTGTTTTATGTATAGCTGTGCTGTCTTTTGTTGTTGGGTTTGCTTCCTGACTGGTGGGCTGTCCTTTTCCCATTGCTTGTGGGTTTTCCTGTGTTCTGCCTGTGTCTGCGTTGCGGTGCTTGCAGGGCTGGTGCTGTTTTTTCTGGGGGCATCCCCTGGGCTGCTGGGAGTCATTGGTGAATGCCGGGTGGTGTCTCATGCCTACCCTTCTCCTGTGTTTCTGCGCTTTGGCTGTTCTCGGCTTCCTGTGGGCTGTGGTGGTCGGTGCCTTTGTGGGCAGATGCGCTCATGCTGGGGGCCCTTTTTGGTATGTCAGTGTCTGTTTGGCCTGTTGCACCTCACTCTGGGGGTTTCTCTGTTGTGCAATTTCTCCCCCTTTGATCTGGCAGTGGTTTCTGTCTTCTGCTTCCCCTGCATGCTGGTTGGTGGGGTGCTGTTGTTGCTTCTTCCTGCCTGGTTGTTCCATTGTGGTTCTGCCGGTGGGCTGCTTCTTGTTCTGTCTTGGAGCTCTTTTGCCTTCTGTTCCGGTGAGTGGTGGCCTGTCTGTCCTTTGTTGACCTCTAGTTTTCTTCCTGGACAGCCTTGCTACGCCAGTGGAGCATGAGTGCCAGTTTCCCTTGTTGCCTGGGGGTTGCATCTGTGTTTCTTGTTGAGGGTGTCTGTGACTTCCCCCTTGCCTGTCCTGGCGCTGCCGTGGTCTGTATTTATCTGAGGGGGGCTGCCTTGGTCCTGGGGGCTCTCTGCTTGTTTGGGTGCTCTCCCTCTCGCCCGGTCTGCTTCAGTGCCTGGTGGGCTGTGTTTTGTGGTTTTCTGTGGTTCTGTTTGGGCTTCGCCCTCTTGGGTTCCATGTAGGGATTGAGGTCTCCTACTTCTCCTGTTTCTGGGTGGTTGGGGCGGCACTATGGCCACGTTACTTCTGCTTGGTTCCTTCTTGGCTCCTCTTGTTGACAGTTTCTTTCTGTCCTTGGGGTTTAGAGGGGTGCCTGTGGTGACCTCCTCTGCTGTCCTGGCCTTCTGTTTATTTTGGTTGCTGGTAGGCAGTGGCGCCTGTCGGATGTTCCTTTCTTACTTCGTCCTTGAGGGTGCCTGGCTGTCCGGTGTCCAGTTGTTTGGTTGCCCGGGTTGGCTGGCTTGGTTGCCCACCAGGTCCTGTTGGTTTTCTCCTGGTGCCTTTTCTCACTGGCTGGCCAGCGAACCCTGTTTTTTTCCCCAGTGTGCAGTTCCCCGTTCCTCTCCTTCTGTAGGGCAGTTTCTGCCCGGCAAGGGCTGGCAGCTTTTTGTCTGCCTTGCTGCTGGTCAATTTACAAAAGACAATGGTCCCTATATGTGGACAGGATAGCAAAAAATAGTAATCATACACCTAATAAGTAGTATGGTTCTTTGTCCAGCCGGACAAGAATTTAATTTTAAATGATCAAGTTCATAGAGAGAGTTTTAAGACCAAGATAACAAGTGGGCACAGCCGTGACCCACAACATTTAAGACAAAACAACAAAGAAATGGCCAAAAAGGCAAAGCGAAAATCTGTCTGTATACTATTGTTCAGTGCTACAGACTCAATCTCTTAAACATAACCAGTCAAGTCAAACAGGTCTTTATTCGATTTACATCATAAAAGACAATATGCATAAAAATACAGTTCATTCAGATTAGTATATAAGATAATAAATACTTTACAGTTTAAAACCAGGTTAAAAAAGTATTAAATTTAAACAATGATGTAAGACCCATGATGACCTATAAGCAATACTAAATTGCAGCTAAAAACACATAAAAGCGAATAACATAAAAACGTCATTTTCCAAAATTGCGACTACGGAGTGACCAGGCCCAGCTCAGGAATTTTGCTACACCAATGACGATAAGGGGAGTAGTATCAGTTTTTAAGACCCTAATAGCTGCAATAGCAGATCTAGTACCCAGTGAGCGTCAAACCGGCGAAAGCCAAATTTTTCTGGGTACCAAATACATGGGGCAGCAGAAGAATATGTGTTCGATGTTCTCTACTGCTGCTACACAGAAAGGACATTTATCACTGCCCCCCGAGGACCAGGAGTGCATTAGCCCCCGCACAGGTAACGTAACGAGCCAACTCGTAATTGATGGTACAATTTATGATCTTTCGGCTTGGTTATTAAGTCCCAATAGGCCTCGTATCTGGGGGCATCCTTAATAACCAAAAATTCCAAAGACATGATAGGGCCAACAACCAAAGTGGATCTCCTCTCTCCGATCCAGTGCCAGTAGATATCTTTAAGACCCTTTTTTGATGGGAAGGTAGCACTAGCTGGATCAACCCATAGCCCCTCCAAGCTCAGGTTTTTCAGGAGCTCTCTAAGATGAAAGAACCAGGGTACCCTATGGGCCCCTTCAAGCCCCCTCACTTCAAGGATAGCCTCGGCAAACAGAGATAATTCGGGTGTAGTCCACAGACGACGCCAAAACGCCAATGGTCTATACCGTGCCACATCCTCAATGGGTTTAACACCTAAGTCGAGCTGTAGGCGTATGGAAGGTGTTGATTGTGGAAGCCCAGTTGTCATTCTGAGGAACCTATTCTGAGCCACCCTCAGAGTGGATAGATCACTATAACCCCACAGTTCTGCACCATAGATAATTGCAGGAATTATCTTGGAGCCATAAATTTTGACCAACGGGGCCAGAGGTTTAGTCAGAGATTTTGCATGCTCCTTCAATAAGGCTCCCCCCCAGTTGGACATGTTTCAGGGCCATAAGATCCAATTGGGGTTTCCAGCTCATATTCTCACTTAGTGTGACACCCAAATATGTAAACACCTCCGTTTGATCCAGAATAGCTCCACTCATAGACACCTTGGCCTTCACAGCCTTGGGGCCTCGCAGAACCATGAATTTGGTCTTGCTGACATTCTCCTCTAACTCATGCTCGCTGCAGAAACACTCAAAGCGGGCCAGCGCAGACTGTAGGCCCTGCCTCGTTTTAGAGATGATAAGAGTGTCGTCTGCGAATATGAGGAGGGGAATTTTCCTTCCAGCAAGGGAGGGGGCGTCAGTTGGAAAGTTGGAAAAGTACTTAGTCACCCCATTAATAAACAAAGAGAAGAGGGTGGGGGCCAACACACACCCTTGTCTAACCCCCTTGGCGATTTTAAAGCTATCAGTAGTCTCCCCGGGTGCCCCCCATCTTACTTTTGCATAAGTGTTTGAATGCAGATTGATGAGCAGGGCCACCTGCTCTTTGGGCATGCCCAGATCCGTCAAGACTTCCCAGAGCTTATTCCTAGGCACTAAGTCAAACGCGGACCTAAGGTCCACAAAAGCCGTAAATAGAAGGCCCCCCCCAGGTAGACCACCTTCCAATAAAGTAACATAAATCTAAATACTTGCTCCAGGGTCCCCATATGTGGCCGAAAACCTGCCTGGAGAGGACTTAAAACATCATAATCAGAGAGCCAGCTCTGGATCCTACCCAAAAGAAGGCGCGCCACAATCTTTTGTACAGCATCAATTAGGCTAATTGGTCGATAATTAGCCGTTACTGAGCGATCGCCCTTCTTATAAATTGGGAGGATCTCCGCCCCCAACCACGAGTCAGGGACTTTAGCACCCCTTGCCAATGCATTGGCTAATAGAACAACATAAGGGACCCATAGGTCCTGTTCCTGCTTAAACAGATCCGCTGGAATGCAGTCAGGGCCTGGTGCTTTACCTCCCGGGACAGCCCTTAACACCGCCCTCACTTTGGAAGCAGTAAAGACCAGGGCATCATCGAAAGTAATAGGCAGCAGAGTGGCGGAACTAGTGACATTCGCTTTAAATTAGTTTCCATAGTACTCAACCCACTCCCTTGGCTCAACACAGTTTGAGGGGACTGTATCCTGTGGGCGATTGCCCCATTTAAGCTGCCGCCAAAATGTGATCATGTTGTTACTCTGACAGGCCTCCAGCAATTCCCTCCAGCGAGCCTCATCCCAGTTCTTTTTGGCGATGGCCTGCGCATTTTTGTAGATAGCCCTACAGCTGCGGATTGAGCTCTGTACTCTCGTCTTTAAAGCTGCATGCAGCGCCTTTTGTGATTCCCTACATGTTCTGTCGAACCAGGTAAGGGGTTTCAACCTAGTTCTTCTGTGGCCAGTGCACTTAACAAATAGACTTTTGAGGTTTAAGAAAAGATCCTGGTGTACTGTGGTAATATTGTCCAGAAGGGCCGACTCTTGCCCAGATCCACTGATTTGAGTCATTGTGTCCCTAAGCAAGCTTCTAATCCTTGACATGGCGTCCTCATCTAGGGCTAGTTTAGGCCAACTAACCCTTCTTTCACTATTAGATAGAGAAACCTGGGGCAGGCAAACCTCTGCCACAGAGAGCTCAGCAAAGGTGCTTTCTTTAATCGATAGAACCAGGGGATTGTGGTCGCTCTCGGGTCTACTTACTACCACCACATCCAATAAAATGGGCCACATTTCCAGGTTCACCAGGATATAACCATACCATTGCGTCAAACAATATAGCATTCATCATATTGCATTTGGGGTTTTTTGTCGACGACGTTTCAATGCCTTTTTAAATTATGACATCATCATCAGGACAAGAATTATCAGCATTATTGTTTTGTTCAACAATTATTAACACAATGCCTATTATCGCATTAATGTCGGTTTACTTGCTGGTTGTCTCGTTCTGGGTTATTGAGGAGAAACCGTGGGGCTAATGGCATTCTTTCAAAACAATTCCGGGGCTTCCATCAAGGTTGTATGGAAACGCCAGGAGCGCGATGGCTCAATTTGTATTGGCAGGAGCACTGTGGCTAATACGGGAGTCCGATGGAAGTGAACTCGGGCTGTGCTCCTGGCTTGAGTTGTCCAATGGACGCCTGTCCTATGGCTAGTTGGCTGCAGTGGTTCCTCCTGCTGGGGGCTTGCCTTTCCCTTTCGTAGGTGTGCGTGTTCGTTCAGGGCTCCCAGCTCTTCCCCTCTCCTGTTTCGGGTTGCCTCTGTGCTTTTGTACCTCGGCCGGCCGCCCTGGTTCCACTGGGTTGGGAGGAAAGGTGTTTGCCATAGCCTCTGGGGTCTTCATGCCTGCCTCCTTTTTGGGTTGCGTTCCTGCGCATTTCTATTTGTCCACTTCTTCTGCGGTTTTTGGGGTTTACCATACTGTTGGGCCTTCCACGGTGACTTCCGTTTGGTCTGTCGGCTGTTCGCGGTGGTGGCCTGGGTGTGGGTTGACCTAGTGGCTGTTTTGGCTCCTCCTTTCCGCTGTTCCCACTGTTTGTTTGGGGATGTTGTTGGGGGATCTTGGTTTGGGGGTGGTTGCCCTGTGGTTTTTCTTAACCTGCAGGCCTCTTGGTGTCTTCCCTCCGTTGGCCTTGTTCCAGGGTTCTGGTTGTATGGGTTGGGCGTCCGGTTGTTTTGGTGCCTCCAGCTTGTCCTGTTACTTTGGTCCCTCTGTTGGTGTAGGGTCTGCTGTGGTCTCCAGTTCCGTTGGTGACTGTGACTCTGTGGTTTCGTTTTCTCTTGGCGCCCTCTCAGGCGTTTCCTAGGTTGGCTTCTTGCAGAGGGGACCAGGTGGCTGACTGTGCCTTGTTCTCTCGACTTCATTCGCCTCCTCTGTGCGTGCACCCTTTGGGGGTCTCCCTGGTCTTTTTGTGCACTGCATTGGCTGTTGGTTGGGGTTTGGTATGCTTGTGCGCGCTTAGTTCCCTTTCCATTTCTCTGCCTCTGGCCATCCAAAACACACAAGATGATGGACGGAATGTTGCACAATGGCAAAACATTCACCCCCAGTCACAGATCTGGGTTTAAACCATTGTTATTTTGCTCACCAAGCCACCCCAGTTCAGACATGGCCATATGCAAATCAGTCTTGATCCTGTGCCTCATGGGAACAATCCAGCCTGAACTGCCAAGCTATGTCTTTCCTGGACCGGAATCAAGCATCTTAGGACCGGTTTCTGGCTATCAGCCGTCTTCAGCCTGGATAGCTTGACTCCAGTGGCTTAGTGAGCAAGGGACCCACGTCTGGGCTGGTCTTTGGGGCTTTGCGGTCCCCTTGCTGAGGTCTGTGAGCCGGTCTGGTTCTGGTCTTCTGGTTCTTTTTGGGCCTTCACTCGGAGGATGTGTCCCTCTTGGAGCTTTCCCTCAGGTTTTGTGGTCTCTCCGGTGTTCCCAGCTCTTTCTTTCATTGTGGGGGTTGCACCTTTTGGCTCTACTGGTTGTCTTCCTTTTTTTTTCAGCTTGATGGTTCAGTCAGCTTGCAAGCTGCCGGGTCCTCGGCTTGTTATCTTGTGGGTCTTTTTCTTTCCCATGTTTGGGGCCGTGTTTGTCTCTGGGATTCGGTCTGTTGTGTTGGGCCTGGCCTGTCTTTCCTGTTTGCCCTTCATTTGATCTTCTGTTACTATGTTTTGGGTTGTTGATTGGACAATTGGCCTGGTTTTTCTTTGGCTCGGTTGTTTCATTGCGTAATGGAGATAAGCGAGAGGGACATGGAGGTAAAGTTTCTATCACTTACCAGTAATTACATTACTCCTGGTCCTACTCTTGCTTATCTCCATTACGACCCACCCTCCATTCCGGTGGCCCGGCCAACTGTGTATACGGTGGCTTGGTAAGTACAGGTGTTGTGGAGGGGGCGGTGCATTTTTATTTTGGTAGGGGGTGTGTCGATGAGGCACAGGGGCCTCATTGCGTAATGGAGATAAGCAAGAGTAGGACTAGGAGTAATGTGATTACCGTGACAGGCACAGTTCTATATGAAACCTACTAAACGTATAAATAAATTGGTAGGAAAAGACATTTCCAGCATCAGAGGTGTCCAATTGTAAGTGAACAATAAAACCTTAAATTATTTTAATACTCTGGGGCTTCACAATACATGAAGATAAAGTATTTTGTTATTGTTCCCTCAAGGCAGACTGATCAGTCTATGCTAGCATGTGATTCAAGATTGCATCCCTAGTTTCTCACTGATCTGGGCATGACACGCCCTAAGTCGAGGAGAAGTCACAGATACTGTGGGTGGAACCCAAGGCCTCCGCACTTAGAGCAGCTCCTTGGCCCGAGGACTTGTTTGCAAGCTTTTATTTAATACTAAAATCCAGAAAGTCTGAAGCAGTGGTAAATGTCCTTATGATGACTCGCATCGACTACTGCAATTTGGTCTGTCTAGGGCTAAGGCCATTATCAATGTGCATAAGCTGGAAACCTAGTGCGCCAACTAGCCTGCAAGGCAAGGATCTTGCATTGGCAGCTCGCCAAGTTAATGAACATGTATGGATAAGGCTCTGGTCATGAGCCACTAGATCTTTTATGTGGCCCGTTCTGTCTTCTTGTCTAATTGGATTTCTCAGTCTGTTCAAGCAAGGACTTTATATCTGAAAATCAACTTATTCTGAGGATCCCACGTTCAAGTGGGCTGTAGCTGAAGCTAGCTCCTCTAAAGTGTTGGAACCTGCAACTTTGGGATGCTCTTGGTTTGTCTCTTTAGCATCTGTCACACTTCTCCCAGTTCAAGTAGGTCTCAAACATTTCTTATTTTTTTAGGTTTCTAGAAATCTTAGTGGTCTTGGCACCAAGATGTCTTGAGCAATTGTACTCTCCGTAAATATATAAATATGCTTTCATGCTTACTGAAGAACCATTTCTATTCACACTCTGGGAGCAGCCTTAGATTCCCTTCACTAGAAGTCGATGATAAAAAAACAGACACATTTGTATAATCTGAAAAGTGGGGAACATGGATAGGTTAGTAATCCATCCAATCCCTAGCACTACAGTACGCACAGGCGCATGATGACTTCAAAAAATGTGTCAGATAAATAGAAAATGGCTCTAGTTACTCATCCTTGGAGCTTATAAGGTCTTTAAAATTCTCATCATAAACACGTCACATTAAAAAAAACAATAAATGCTATTTCCATCTGCCATAGAGCTCTCTTCTCCGCCAGCAGATATTGCATTAACCTGCTTCCAAATGTTAATATCACTCATTTAAAGGCTGAATTAGGAAGGTTTTACAGGTGCAGCGGCACCTGGCACTAGCGTCGGGGGTACCGTATTTAGAAATCACATGGGTTTAAAATGAACCTCCTGCAGAGATCCTTGTGTGTCCAGCACTGTTCAGCCAGGGATAAAAATGTCAAGATAACTCTGGTGATTAAAGTTCCTGCTGGAGAGAGATCTGTCATCTAGTTCCAGTTTCCACTCATGACAAGCATTAAAATTGCAATAGGTCTCGCCTTTCATTAAGTTAAAGCCAAAAGCGAGACCAATTGCATTTTCAATGCTTGTTCTATTCGTGTAACTCTCCCATGTCTTCTCCCCCTACAATCCTTGCCAAACATCCCTTCTACTAGCACCTGCGACTATCCTTAGTGAGGGCCGAGCAGCCTTAATCTGCTTTGTAAAGCCTCGTCCACCCGGTAGCACCCCTTGTCCTCCATCTGATCTACGGAGCCAGTTGTTTCTTTACATCAGAGCTCTTGCTTCCTCCTACTCCACTTCTTTTAGTTGTGCCCACCTTCATATCCCCTGCCCGTGTGACTGCGCTTTGGGATCAAATGGATTTCATCCTGGCCTTTCATGCACCTGTCTAATGTTCTTCCTATCGTGGCTGTGCTGGCAGCTTTTTGCATCCTCCTCCTTGCCCTGACTCCTTCAGATGACGTGGGTCTGTGCTGTGCATGCCCACCTCTTCCAAATTTGGCTGTATTGAATTTTGCCTTTATCACTGGGGCTCACAGCCGTGGGGTGTCAGCAGCAGCAGCAGGGTGTCAACAGCAGCAGGATGTCAGCAGCAGCAGCAGGGTGTCAGCAGTGGTGAGATCACATATACTTCGAGAGTGAGTAACAGCAGGTGCATGTGGCTTTTATTAAAGAGTGTTCCTCTCCTCCCTACATCTGTCCCCTCTGCTGGTACACGCGAGACCTAAAAAAGTAGTACAACAGGGTTAATCTGCCTACTGCAGAGAAAGTGAACCACTGATCTCACCGAACTGTATTTTATGTGGCTCGCTCAATAGGTTACTGCTTTTGTCACAGACATCCTTTAGTTACTTGCAGTTCATAAGTTACTACCCTAATATAGTGCAGTGAGCTATTAACTGTCAAAGAGCTGCATGCAAACTGCATGGTATACTTACAATGTTATGTTTTTTCCCAGCCTTTCATTATCTTCATGTTGCTAAAAAGGGTTAATTATTACTAAAGCCACTCAACTGTGGTGTGTTTTAAATCCTGAGTTTGTGATTCTCCAGACAATACACTCTTAACCGCTCCCGCGTTGCGCACATTTTTGCGCTGCGCAGGGGTTTTATTGAGTGGGCGGGATTATGATTGCCCCTGTCAGCACACGTCCACCGTGACGTTGGACGGGCGGGGGCCGTTCAAAGCACACAAGGGGTTAAAAGATACTGTCTACTAGTATCACCGACGTGACTCCTACACCTTGTAATCCTCATTGTCTTATGTAACATTTCCTATAGCCCGATTTACACATGTATGATTTATTGCCTCTGTATAATGTGTATGTGAGGTAAAGTGCTCCGATACCCTACACTGGCTTGGGAACCACTATAAAACAAATTAAATGCATGTGAAAGAGGGGCTATGGAGAGGTAAGGGACACTGTAGCAACGTGGTAGTGAGTAAGCATGGGCGAATTTTGCGAATCTGGCGTTTGCGAATTTTGCGAATTTGCGAACTCGCAATCCGCAAAATCCGCGAATTCTCGCGAATTTGCGGATTTTTTTTTGTGTTCCCAAGGGTTTCTGCCAGTTTGCGAGGATTTTGTACCAGTTCGCGATTGCGAACTTACTTGTCGGCACGCAACGGTCGAGACTATGTTGTTTCTACGTCTTGTTCATCATCACAGGTTCACAGCACCCTCTGTTTCAACACTGCCACCCTCTGTTTCACCCATGCCACCCTCTGGTACATCAATGCCACCCTCTGGTTCATCATCACTGTAGATTATGGGGGGAAAAAGCAAACACACCTGCCCTGCTTCAACTGACATGAATTAATTTGGGGTTGATTTATTAATGTGTCACTGTTTTAAAATTCCAGTCTGCACCTGCTTCCTTATCTGTAATTTGCTTTCTGTTGCAGTGCAATTTTTTTTTCCAGGACCTTTGTGGCCTACTTGTAGCTATTCTATGATCCGGCTGTGAGGGTCAGAGCAGGGTCATACAATTGTTGCAACTAGCAACTGAACTCTGGAGGGGCCCCAGTCAGGAAGCACTACAGGGAATGGTTACTAATGATGAATTTGAACTTTTGCACCTGCTGCTGAGTGCTTTCAGTTTAGCAAAACTCGTTTTTCTGCAGAACAGCAAATGTAATGCCAACAAACGTACTTGTGAAAGTTTATTTCTAATCCAAAAGTGATCCAAAGAAAGTCAAAAGGCCTCAAATCCCAAAAAAGGGCAGGCAAATGTCAACCTGAGGAGTTATTCTGATAAAAATCATCATTTTCAGAAGGTCTATGATGCTTGCTAGTGGATTTCTTGTGCAGAATTGCAAATTTTGTAATTTCGCGAGATTGTTGCTGCCCGCCGCACCTACATGTTCGCAATTGCAAACTTACACCGCACGCCGCAAAATTGTATCACAAAGAAAAAAAAATCCGCTGCGTGCGAATTTGCGGATTTTCGGTAAATTCGCGAGCGTTCACGGATTGCGAATTTACCGAAAATCCGCAAAATCCACGAGCGGAACGGATTTTCCGCCCATGCTTAGTAGTGAGGGAATTCATGAAGAAGGAGGTGTTTTTAGGAAGGGTTAGACACCAAGAAAGATTGTCGCACTGGCCGTCGCCAGCACTAAAGCCGGCTCTGCTCATTCACCATTTTCCCCCATAGACATGATTTTCCAAGGACTCTCCATCAAGTAAAACATGGCAGCTGTTCAAACTTCTACGTATAGAGATGGCTCAACACCTCCAAAATACAACAAAAAGACAAAGTGCCTTTTGCTGTACTTCCGAAAATTAATAAAAAAATGTGATACATCTGACTCAAGATATCTCATATTGCAACCTAGTTCCAGACGCCAGTTAGTACTTCCACAGAACCGTGCAGGAGCTGGTTGATGTCTGAGGAATACCGGAGGGTAGAGCCTGCCTCTTAGTTCTTTCGCTATTCATTATTATTTTTTTTACATGAAGTCACTGCGGTCACTACGAATACAGAAAAATCATAAATATGCAGTTGACATACATATATACAGAACTATCTCTGCTTTGGACAATATGGGGTGAATTAAAGTTTACATTGGCTGCCCAGAGTCCCTTTTACCATAAATTAAACCTTTAGGTTCATCCTTACTCTAGTCTCCTCAGCCAAATCCCTTGGTTTAATGCTAGAGACTCAGCTTGCCATACTATCCCGTATCTCCAAAAATTTATTGCCAGCTTCCAATTTCGGTCTTTCAGGAGCGTTAAGTTACACATACATATATGTGTATAGTATTTTTATACACAAACCTAGCCCAAAGGCAGTGGAGCGTTCTACATGGTCAAAGACAATGATAAAGTCAATGAGTAAGAGGAAATGGAGTTGGGTTAAGAAAAGGCGTATTTGAGCTTTGCTGCATGTTCTCTCTGTGATGGTGACTTTTTCCTGAACAGAGGAGGGTTAGTGTAAGGAAATGGATGTGTTAAGTGTCGCAGTAAAGTTTGAAAGAGCGTTATGAATCAAATAATAGCAAATTGTGCGTGCTTTCTTCACTCCTGCTTTCAGACAAGCCTTAGAACAAACTACCATTTTAAGGAAGTTGATTGATGATTTGGAGAAGCCAGTGTGTATGGCTGTCCATGCATTTATGTAAAAGAAACCATCTGACTATGTGAATCATTAACCACCTCACCACACTAAAGCTGCTGCACTTTAGGAAAGACTTAATGACTCCCCTCTTTAAAAAATACTACAGTGCATTAACCATCGTCACAATCTTTGTGTCTCTACAAGTCTGCACCTTTGTAGCCAATGAAATCCTCCGAGACCTACACTTTCCCTCCTTCTACAAGGCCCTGTAGATCCATTCACACAAAAATCTTCTGCATCCTGTTCTGCTGCTTCTATTTCCATTTCTTAGTCTTCGTGGACGCAGTATATATGTTGATCTATAGGCCAAGCCTATGCCTCGCACATACCCTGTTTCAATAAACCATTTATTTATCACATTACCTCATAAACAGACGTGCCCCAGTGGCTCCATGCAGCGTGGCTTTATCTCCTTCCACTAAAAGTAAGGATCCTTCACGCAGCCCCTAAACACAAAAACACATATGAAGCAATGTTGTATACATTGCACTCTACCCAAAGCACTCCAGCATGTGCTGAAGTAAAGTAGTTTACCCCAAGGGAAGAGAAGCCCATGAGATCTTTTGTGCTTTGTTCACCCTTGGAATACAAACCATCTGAACAAATTAAGCAGAAGAGCATAGGCACTGTGATCTTAAGGTGCCGCAAGCCTGTAAGGACTTTATTTGATAGTTAATTAAAACCATTCAAATAGTTTAAAACAGGCATTTTTCAATACCTGAGGTAATACTTAAATGTACCACATTTTACCATGATATATCAAAAATGTAGTGTAAATAAAAGTGGAATTAAAGGGTCTAATGCTTGTTTTACCGTTTAAAATAGACAATTCTATGTGACTGAAAATCACTGTAGTAACCTAATAAAAAGTGAAATAAAATGAATCAATTCTTAATCAGATATAGAGTACCAATGTTCTTGTATACGTGTTCCAGGCAGGTAACCACACCAATTCACCTCAAAGAAGATAGGTACACTGAGATCCAGAGATAAAATATATGGTGCATAAATACAGATTAATACTTATAGTAGACAAGTTATTTGATCGAGGGCTTTCTGTCGGTGAAATCTCATAGCTGCAGTATCCATAAACGTCAAAAAGTGAGCGATAGGTCTGCTGTCCTTGCCCTGGAAGTAGTGAATAATTGCCTCCTGGCATACCTGGATATTCAGATATCTAAACATGGGCTTTTGCCAGTAACGTCTTTCCCACTCAAACCTGGGACAGCCGCACAGTACATAGGGCAGATACATACGGCTGAGTTTCTTTTGGAAAAGAGCAGAAGAGACATGAGCCATCAACTCGCAGGTGCTTCCAACTTTGAGTAACTTCTCCTGCATCAAAAAGGCCCATCTGTAGTCATAAAAACCTTAGTTTGTAATTCAGTGGCAAGGGCAGTGATATAGAAGGTTGGGGTTTCAACTCGGTATAGGTTACAGATGCATATGGATTATGAGTTTTTGATTGGAGGGTCAGAAGGTCTTTATTTGCTGAGGCCTTTTCTACAGCCTTTCTAAAAGGATCTTAAAGGCCCCATACGATATATTTAGATCCAACAGATGGCTCAATTCGAGCTCTTCTGAAAATGTCAGCGCCACCACCCTCCAGGGAGATGCAGGTGGATTTAACAGACCTTTGCCCAGATGAAATTTAACATTCGCCTTTCAGCCTTCTTTAATCTAAACCAGAATTTCAATAAGCCAGCCTTCTGGGTCAATATTTGTTCTATAAGGGCAAATTCTAGTCTGATCTCGAGTTCTTGCCTAGAATTTGGGACCCTGAATATTTGGCGAAGGAGTCTAGTTTGATCTTTTTTAAGCAGTCCCCGAATTTTTCTGGGAATGCTTCAAGAGCATGGCTTAATGAAGGCAGAAAGAAAGTTGGCTTTAATAACATGCAATAAAGGCAAGAGGGAATGGCCTGTGAAGTTTGCCATTTAACAAAGTCCGGCTGCTATTCCGGAGGCCTGTTTTTGCAGGGCATCCATGTGAGTACCAGGTGTGCTCGAAGATTGAAATTCAATGGCAAGGTGTTTTTGAGTTAGTTGTGTTAATTATCTGATTTCCTAGAGTCCATGACGAATTATACTGCTTGGTATCCTTGTAAACATGACAATTTGTGTTTTTTTCCTGGAGTTATTTCTAGTTCGTTGCTCTTGCAGTAGGAGAACAAGTTGTTGAAAGAGGACTGGAACTCAGTTTCAGAAACGTTCAACAGTACTGTGTTATCTGTGCATTGCATCATATGTAGGGTTTGGCCGTTGTGCTTCGATGATCTAGATTTTGGATTTTTTATTTTTTAAAGCTGTTTCAAAGTTGCCGTTGAATACGATGATTACTTTGACGATGTACATTCTCTTTGACAAAGTGCCTTCATTGCGGAGTTTGAATTGAACTCAGTTATTTGAATATAAAGCGATGATGGGATTTAATGTTTTTGTGGGAATACCTTAGTTATTCAGCTTCAACCATAACCTGGCTCTAATAACCATGTCAAATGGTTTTTTGTAGTCAATAAAACATGCATGTATAGATTGTTCATTACTAATGGTTCTATGGACTAGGAAGGTGAGGGCCACAATGTTATCGACGGTTCAGACATTTTTCCAGAACCCTGTCTGGAACCAGGGAATTGTATTTGCCCTTGTAGCCCATTCCTGTAGTTCCTTCAAAATCAACGAGACAAAGAATTTATCATCCACGTCGACCAGGGCTATACGCCTGTAATTCTCTGGGTCACCCCATCTTCCATTTTGTGGATAGAATCTAAGTATGCCCCCAGCCAAGTTGGTGGTACCACACGAGTTAGTTGAACATTGTTAAAAACGCTGCTCATTGCATTGCTTCAGATATGTAGCTCAGATTTGAAAGATTGCAGTTGGCAGACCATTGGGCCCAGGGGCTTCATCGATTCCCCCTTTTGTAAAAATCTTCTCAATTGCTAAGGGCATGATCTTAGTAGAGCTGGAGGGAGGTGGAGCATTTGATATATGCCTCATTACCGGACGTTCTCCAAAAAGATCCGGAGTTGATTCTGGGATTGCTGCCTTGGTTTTATATAGACTAGCAACATTGTTCTCCCATGTGATGCTGCCCATTGATTTTGCCTCGGAGTATGGGACGAGCCGCACGCATTGATTATATCTTTGCGATTCCTGCACTTACATTTTGTATACTGGAAGTCATATTCACTAGCTCTGCACTCAGAATGCAATCTTGGGGTCTCCTGGGATGCTAGAGTGCAGTAAAGCCTCTTCTGCAGTCCTTTGTGTCAAGCATGTGTGTCCATAGGGTTGAATTCTGATGGAGTATATCGTGACCTTCATCCTTCTCCAGTCACTAAAACACATTTCAAGTCTGTTGGGGGGATTAGTCATTTGTTATAAACTTTACAAAATAAATCCGGGAATCAGTAGATAGTATTGCGTGGAACAAATAAAAGTAAAATATTGTACACCTCCCAATTATTAAGTTATACGGTAAGAAGGAGAAATAGTGCTGGCAAATAGTTTATCCAACTGCAGAAATGATTTTAGTTATTGTAACTTCTAACCGATGTCCCTATTTTTTTAAATCTTACACTCATTTTCCTGTAATGTTTTCTCCACCACCCAAGCCCAACGAAAAACCCCCTCCACTAAGAGAGATTTCTATGAGGGATGCAGGCGCTCACCAGGACAGGAGGTGTGTCGAGTTCCTCGTGATACTGAGTGATCCGCTGCTCTCGGGTTTCCTGTGGTAGAAGTGACAAAAGGATCATCAATGCAACAAATAAAGATTGATTCGGGAGGATGAGGAATTCAAGTGTATCATCATGGGAAAACAGGAGTGACCCAGAGAGCCGACTACGTCAAACTGAGGTGCAATGTGGGAGGATGTGGAAAGGGGGTATGCAAGATTGGTCCTTGTAGGAGGGGAAGGGGTAGGTCCAGGAGAGGACGAGGTGGGGAGTTAGAGTGATTGGATAGGCGGGTCATGAACTTTGTGCGGGAAGAGGTTGTTACAAAGGGTGCAGTAATGGCCATTGAGAGCTGTGGAAATAGCTCTAGGAACGATCTCCTTTTCTCGCTGCCTGTAATCAGCAGTAAACTCTAAAACACACCCAATGCTAGAGGAACAATATAAGAGCTGAGGCTGCATCAGTAGAATGTAGGGAACATTTATATTTATTGGGAACTCGTAGGCATGTAGCATCACAACTTGGTCAAGAAAGGCGCTATTGACCGTCAGGAGGGGTTTACTATAGAATAAAGCCTTCATTTTGTGGAATCAGTCATCCTTTCAAGAACCTCATATTTACTCCCAGGGGGCATGTTTTTTTACATCTGGAAGACTTAACATGGTTTACAATAGGTAAATGTGAGCAGAAGGCCGTACATGGATGTGTTGGAAGAGATGTTATAGACATACAGGATGGCACAGCATTCTGGACCTGCAAACAGTCTTTGCAAATGAATGCAAGAAAGGCAATGACCTATACATGAGATAGATGCAGAGAGCATAAAAGAAGATTTTGAGGAAAACTGAAGAACATATAATAGATACCGTTGGGTGGATCAATATCAAACAAAGGAAGAGTGATGAAGGCATGAATAGACAAAAGAGGGGGTGAGGATAAAGTGAGTGAAGAAAGGTGGCGAGGAGGGTATTAATAAGTCCATGAGTTAGAATAAAGTGCCATAGAGCGAAACCAGTAAGCTAAGAGCAGAAGGCCATAAGAGGGACCATGGCGGGAAAATATGTGTTGCTTGGAAGTTTAAAGACTGTAATACATCCTTACACCTGGTATGTAGATAACTTTGTTTATGTAAATAAATGGGCAGGTGTGTTATGTGCAGGTTAAGCAGCAACTATAAAATGTGCAATGTGCTTGAAGCTGGTAGGTTAGTAAAGGCTTATACTGGGTAAAGATAGGAGCTGCTGCTTGCCAGGAAGGTTTACTTTGAAATAAAGCTTAATTTCACTTGATTGAGAGCCTCATACTTACTCCCATGTGTTTGCTGTTCACGTCTGGGTCCAAGAAATGAGGGTTGATGTTGAACGGGACTAATTCCAGGGCACTTAACGAAGGTGGGTAGACAATTGGCATGTCGTTAGTTGTGTTAATACTGATAGTTGCCACGTTTGTGCCAGCACTCGACCCAATGTAAGGCGTGCCATCCTGAAGAAGGAAAAGCCTGGAAGTTATACGCTGTGGCGCCCTAGCTCCATAAGTGGCCACTCTCAAATATGCATTGTTATACATCAGTGCTTGATAGACATTAACTTAAGATCCAGTTCAGAGGATCCACTGGTTCAAAATGCATAATCCTTCAATTATCTTAAATATCGCCAATTCAAATGGAGGAACATGTTCTTGATAGCATACCTCTAAGACTCTCTTTCTTATCTCCGTGATCAGACCATTGTCATAGAGCGCTTTTAACAGACGGAAGGTATTGCCCCCACCTGCAGGGAACAGAAAGAAAGGAGAAGATAAAGAAAAAGAGATCAAATTCAGCCACTAGAATCACTTGAAAGAACACCCAAATCAAGCAAAATGCACCAAAGAGAAACACGGTTTGTACCTCTACTTTCAAGCACTCGGCCACAAGAAGGGTTATTTTAACTAGCAACAGTTATCTACATACCTATAGCTATATACGAATTTGGAATGGTAGTGTGCTAATGAGCACATACAGGGGTTTTATTAGGCAATTTACATTTTAATCTATGTATTTTGCAAACATTATGCCATGGTCTTGAGTCTAGCCGTGCCCCATCCTCTCCCCGTTTGTTGGGGGTCCTTACTGCCTTTGTCCCTGCAGATATATATATATATATATATATATATGCAGCTTCTTTCTGTCTCTCCTGAACGGCAATACAGAACAACGGACCACCACGCAGTATGGAGTCAGCAGGTAGGTTTATTATCACTCTTTCTCATTTCTCAGCGTGACGCGTTTCGGGTAACGAGTACCCTTGCTCACATCATAACACACTCACATCATAACACACTCACATCATAACACACACACATCATCACACACACATCATCACACACACACACACATCATCACACACACACACACATCATCACACACACACCATCACACACACACATCATCACACACACCATCACACACACACATCATCACACACACACACACATCATCACACACACACACACATCATCACACACACACACACACCATCACACACACACATCATCACACACACCATCACACACACACATCATCACACACACACACACACACACACACACACACACACACACACATCATCACACACACACACACACACACACACACACACACACACACACACACACACACACACACACACACACACACACACACACACACACACACATCCCCCCCCCACCCCCCCCCCTCCCCAGGCTGATAGCTGATGTCAGCTTCGAGGTTGTACTAGTCCTTCTGCTACTCTGGCATTTTCCCGGTAGGTAGCAAGCTTGGAGACTGAGTAGTTGGCAGCCACTACCCATCTGTGCCCCTTATCGCCTTTCTAGTAGCGGCATCCTGCAGGGAGGAGGAGATAGATTATGTTTATCAGACTTGGTTTTCAGTCGGCCCGAGTCCACCTGCCTGTGTGTGGGGCATTCTTTTCACCTGTATGCAGCATTACCTCCAGAGAGCTCTTTTGTGTGTAATACCTGTTGACTTGGAAAACTTAAAAATGGTGACTGGGCTTGTGACAGGGGTTGCAGCAGTTCCACTTAGTCTTCAGCTTGCAAGTTCTCGGTAGACGTGTCAGCCACTTTTCTCCAGGTCGTGTGCTTGATTCAAGGAGCACTTCTAGCACCCAGAAGGTATGCGTCTCCTGACTGCTTCATCCACCTGATTCTCCTTTTGTTCCTCCATTCTCCTCCGCACTTGGGCAGAATAGGTTGTAGATGCTGGTGTGTGATGGTGTAGGTTGTGGTCATCTTGATTTTGTAGTAACCAAGGCTTTCTCCCAGTGGTGTGATGTTCCCCTTGTGCAGGGTCTACCCTCGCTGGTCTGATGGGAAGAAAGGGGAGGGTGGTGCCAGAGACCTGTAGAGGCTGCTACTCGGGTCCGAGGCTGCTTGCCTGGGCTGATGTCCTGGATCAGTCACCTCACTGATTTTTCCTCTCCCATTGGCTCTTGCCCTGGTGGCATGCTGCACTGGGTGCCCCTGCACATCCACTGTGTTATTCTGTGGGAATGGAAGGCAAAGACTTGTTCCACCTCCTCCATTTTGTGGGCCTTGATGCCGCCGGCCTCTGTCCCAGTGAATTATCTGTGAACTAGGGTGCTGGTATGACTCAATTTAGTTGTAAATGCTTTTCTGTCTTATCTATGAACAATATGAGTGCACTACACCTTTTGCCAATGTTCGTAACTTGGGTTTACCTTTTTACCATAAGTTGGATTGTTTAACACAAATCTCTAAAGTTACATCCTCTTGTCGTTTCATTTGAAGCGTTTGAGAAAGACATAGCCATTTCTTCAGATGTACTCACAATTCACAGTCATCCATGCTATCGTGGGATCACATCTCGAATATTGCAGTGCGCTCTCTTTCTTCCTAGGTACCAACTTCCAAAGTTTCAGCTCATCGTAAACCTAACCACAAGGTTACACTTGGGTTTGCTCCAATGGGCACCTACCTCTCACCAGCTGAAGCAGCTTCTCTGGTTTCCCTTTGATAAGCATATCAAATTCAAGAGTTTGAGCATTTGCCATAATGATAATTATGAAACAGCTCTTAATTCACATGAAAACGAAACTCTCCTTAGCCTCATTCTCCAGCCCTATGCCCAACATCAACTGGCCTGTTAGCCCTTCCTACGCTTCGCACATGCAGAGCTGAAAGCAGCTCTTTTGCAGCAACCAGGGCCTTCTCTTCTCGTTTCTGCTCACTTTGGACCATATGTTTTCAAGAAGCATTTAAAAACATTTGAATGTTGATTCATGGAAAGGTCCCATCTTGCGCTGTACTGTTCTGTAGGTCCAGTGGCAGGATGCCCGTGAGGCTAACAGTGCACTTTACAAAGCATAAGGTAAATAATACAATACATATGTTGGGTTCCTTCCTCAAAGGGCTACGCTTCTGGTATTATCAAGCTCTTCTGGCGGCATATTTGGCACAGTCTCTTTCCACGGTCTTCCAGCATTACTCCTTTGTAGGAAAAACAATAAAGGTTCCTTTCATCTGCTCAGAGGAATCTTTTTCAATGAGACTGGACCCCATCAAGTTGGCAATCGTCAGTATGTCATTTGAGCGACAGCTGGTAAAAGATTCCTGGGGAGCGAGTTGTATGCACCGTTCATGGGGATCAATCATTCATTTCAGAAGCAGCAACAATGATCCTGCTCCTGGGCTCTAACAGTCGAGTCTTCCTTCCATTAGCCCTTATGGAGTCAGCAGCTCCTCTTACCTGCCTTGCAAGCATCGGGGTTGGGGTTGACAAACTACCAGTAGCTTCTAGCATTGGGCTCACCGGTACCTCGCTGTGCTCCTGCCATTATCTGGCATGGCCCAGGCTTGCTGGCTGATTGCAAATTGCTCTTTGCCCAGCCTTGCCCAGCCTTGCACAGCTTCTGCTCTGAAGCCTGAGTGCTTCAAAGAGTCAAGGAGGTCTATCTTCTCCAGTGGTGCTCTCCATCGGGTCTCCAGCGTTCTTCCCAATCTCAAGCTGCAGTCGCTGATCAGGAGGGTGGTGGTCTCTGGAGGGTTCGGGGCCTGGATGTGGCGCGGCTGGTGTCCTCATCAGCAAGTTCCAGGAGTGCACTCCTTTCTCTTTCTAGTCTCCACAGTCACAGGGGGTATCTGAATTGTGTTCAGACGTATACCCAATGCTCTTTAACACCGATTTGTATCCACCTCACCAAGGTCCTTGAATCTCATGAAGCTGGCTACCACACGTATGTGGAACACACTTAAGTCCACCTCATACTTGATGGGAAGTCCACCAACCAATCCAAGCTATCCCTCTGTTACTCTCGTGTTCATCTTTGGAACAAAAAAGCTGTCTGTGCCTCAATGGGGACAAAACCTAGATTCTTATAACATGTGCGAGAAATTGGGTTGGTGCTTGAGAGGGGCGATACCCTGCTCTAGCAACAGCCACAATCCTAGTTTGCATGAAACACAAAAAGTCACTAAATCAACCTGTGCTTTATCCTCTGGTAGTTTGACACAAATGGAGTGAAGCTTAACTTAGGCACAATGTGTAAAGTATTTATGCAGCACACAAAAAGTAATAAAGTGAAAACATAAGAAAAATCTCACACCAATTTAGACAAATAGAGTACATTTTAATATATTATTTGACACCAAAACCAAACAAAAATCCAATTAGTAGAACTGGAGATAAGCAATGAAAAGATTTAAGGTAAGCATAGCGCCTAAAAGCACAAAGCGCCACTGGTGGTTATCTGGTCATGCGAGACCGGGTGGCAATCACAAGTTCAGGCGGACCTTGATGGAGCATGGGCCAGATACAGGGACCAGGTTAGCCCGCTGAAAAAGTTACCTTCTAAAGTCCAGTGCAAAGAGTTCTATTTGCAGTGGAGCGGGCCCCTAGGAGCACAGAGACCATCACGTATGGTCTTCGCTGTAGTGCGAAAATCCTGTTGGGCATAGAGGACAGTCATTTCTTGATATTCGCACTGGCAGTCACTATGGGCTGTAGATGATGTAGCGCGAAGGGCAGATCTTGGGTTGCCGGATGTCACTGGAGGTCGCTGTAGCGCAGTCTCAGGTTCACCAGAGCTTGGCCTTGGTGGTTGGAGCAGGGGGGAAGATTGTGGCATGAACTATTTGTGGTCGCTGAGAGCCCAAAACTTCAGGATTTCTGCTTTTCTTTTAGGAGTAGCTCTACTGATGCCACACCAAGGGTTCAAAACCTCAGTGGCACCTCTTGGGGATCAAGACCTCACTCCAGCAGAAGCCAGCGGGGCTCAGGCAGGTCCAGTTGAAGCAGGTGAACTGTGTAGGTGCAGAGAGGACTCTGGAGCTTGCTATAACCCTGTAGCTCAGAAAAGGAGGTCAGTTGTCTGACCCTGGAGTCATTTCAACTTGAGATAAAGGATGCAGGTCCAGTATGCCCTCTCAAGAAGCAGGGCAGGCCTCAAGCTGCAGGGTCAGTGTGTGTATTTCTTCTGTAGTATCAACTGGTCCAGAAGTGCAATGAAGAGTGGGTCTGAGGGTCCTATTTGTACACCTGGTGCCCACTTTGAAGTGGGAGAAGCTTCTGGAGTTTTCCCTCTACAAAGGTATCCAGAACGTACTGCATCTCTACTCTGCTCTCAGTCTGTCTAGGGGATATTAGGCTGGTGTGACATCCTTTGTGTTTAAGCTGCGCCAGTGCCTATGAAATGCAAGTGTAGTAGGTGACAGCTTCATCCCCCCCATCCTGCCAACTCCTAATCCTGCTATTGTGCTACTTCTGGGATGAATACACATAGGCCAAATGCCAACTACACCTAGTTGTGTGACCAAGTACTAAATGACCAGGACAAGAAAATTACAACTTTCTAAAACTTTACCATTAAAGAGGCTATTAAATTACAATACCTTAAATACCAGACTTTTCTGCTGTGATTTCCTCACACGCGTAATTGATCCATCACGATCACCACTCGCAAAATACCCCTGGAAAGTCTGTTATCGACTTCCATAGTTACCCGTATCACGTGATCGGCAAGTTTCTCATTTAGAAACTCCCAAACCCCGCGACCCATCGGTAACCCTCGACGTAGCGGAGATCACCGTCACGCAGATCCACAGTAAGTTCTGTCTCTCCCCGTACCGTTCCCTTATGCCGCTCTCATTTTAATCTCTGTAAGAAGCAACGTTTACGTGATGTCCTACCACGTCAATGCGAGTCCGCATTTCCGTTTCCTATACCCTTCACCATTTAGGTTCTCTATTCCCGAGCACTTACTTTGCATAGATTAGACCCTTTACCACTTGTTTTTTTTGTGCAATAATTCACTTTTCAGCTATATTTAACTACTCTAGAAAGCCAGAATCCATATTATGCTATATTATTTAACATATGTGTTTTAGATGACGTATCTTTATTTGAATATGTGACTTGTGTTTACTGAAAGTGTATGTTAAGGTCCTGTATTAATTCATTTCACAGGCCCCTGACGAAGGGTCACTCATACCGACCCGAAATGCATTGGGCGGAAGAATAATTTCTAGATATGGATCTGCTAAAGAAATGATTAAATACCCTTATAATTGATAATAAGGAAAGAGAAAAGAAGTAAATAAAGACATTTGAAATGATCTAAATACTTGTTGACATTAATTCATTGGAAATGAAAAAATAAACGGAGGAGAAACTTTTTGTTTCAAGTTAAACTTCTGCGCACTTTTATGTGAAAGGCGACCTAAACCTTCACACAGTGTTTCCAATAACAATTGTCATTCATATCGAGAAGTTAAAAACTTACGACGCCTGTGCCACATAGATTATCAGATGGTGAGTGTTGGTTCTCAAGACTCTAAAAGCCTCCTGTGACTCCCTGAACCCCAAGTTCCTGCAAATTGGCAGCAGCCAGTGCCTCCTGAGTATGTCGTATTCTGGGCAGAAGAAAAAAACATGGAAAGGAGTCTCTTCTTGGCTATAACAGGCAGGGCAGCTAACTGGGGAGGCTTTTGACCAGTTCTTTGTGAATGCATGGACCGGCAAGCAGCCCAGTCTAAATTGAACATAAAGTTTCCTTGCAAAAAATGGTTGTACCTCATCACGGAAAAGCTCAAATAAATACTGCTCTTTAAACTGAAAGAAGTCGGAAGTTAAACGGCCCATGTTTGCACTCCCTCGTACTTCAGTCAGTCTCAGCTGCCTATACCTTTTGACCAATTCGAGCCGTGATATTGTGGGGGCCACCACCTCGGGTTTGGTACATAGGTTCGGACAGCCTAGTCTACAACACAGATCTTTTATATGTGTAAACCAGGGTAGCTTACCCACCCCTGGTAGCTCCATAATTGCTTTCAGTTCCAACTGGTAGGTTATTAATTCAGGAGTCGCCCATAGCCTTCGCCAGAAGCTCAGGGGTCGCAGTCCAAGCTCCTCCTCTATTGGTCTTAACCCTAAGTGTATGCGTAGAGGGATGAGGGGGGTGCTTTGAGGTAGGCCCAAAAGCTGCTTCAAAAACGTGTTCTCAGTTTTGGATATTCTATCAACAGAGAGATGGCCCCAAAGTTCTGCCCCGTCCAATACAGCACTCCTGATTTGGACTTTGTATATCTCAATCGTTGGGCCAGGTTGCCTAGACGTAGTATTTCTGTAAAGATTTGCCAGTCCCCCTGACAACTGCGCTAGCCTTAGGCCTGACTTTTCTTGCTGAGGGCCCCATGCAAAGGTTTCCGTTAACGTCACACCCAAGTAATCGTGGAATTAGGGCGAGATGTTTTACTAGGATTAAACACCATATACTTGGTTTTTAGTGTATTTTTGTCTAGTCCCCTTTGCTTACAGAATAGAGCGAAGCTGTCAAGCGTCCTTTTGATGACCATAGGTGATTTGGATAATAACAAGGTGTCGTTTGCAAACATCATTGCTGGCACCTTGCCATGGGTGCGCTTGGGGGCATCAGTGTAGTCTACCATATTCAGTTTGTCCTCTAGAGCATTAATAAAAAGACAAAACAGGGTGGGGCCAACACACACCCCTGCCTTACACCCCTGTTCACTGGGAAACGTGATGTCAGTTCCCCATGTTTCCCGAATCTCACCTGGGCAAAATTGCTCTAAGACCACCCACAATTTGTCACTTGGGACCAAATCAAAAGCGAACTTGAGGTCAACAAAGATCAAGTAGAGGCTCCCACCCTCTATCATCAACGTCTTCCAGGAAATTTATTGAAGCCTAAAGATTTGGTCAATGGTAGACATATTTTTACGGAAACCGGCCTGGTATGGGCTGAGGATCTCACGCTCATCCACCCAGGACTGAAGACGCTCCAAGACGATCCTAGCAAACAGTTTCAGTGTTATGTCAATCAAGATAATTGGCCTATAGTTAGTGGGCAGGAGGGGGGATCCCTTCTTATATACTGGAAAAATGTCTGCCCCTAACCAGGTATCCCGTATTTCCATGCCATTTAAAATGGCATTAAATATTACATATAAGTAAGGGCCCCATATATTAGGCTGATCCCGGAATAGATCCCGGGGGATTTTATCAAGTCCCGGGGCCTTTCCCCAGGGAAGTTTCTAAATTGCACTAAGCACTTCGGACAGGGTAAATTCACCATCATCTTCAGGGGAGTTCCCGCAATGACTTGCGAGGATTCCCCTGCAGGCTCTACAGTATCCTGGATGGAATACAACAATTGGAAATGCAGTTTCCAGGCGTCGGCTGCAATTTCGGCTCAATAGGTGAGCTCTCTAAGGTGCTACCTGTGCGAACCAAGGTCCGAAACCCCCTCATGTTGGTGAGGGCCTGCTTTATTGCACCCAATCTTTCGATCTCCCACTCCAATTTAGCTGACTTCAAGATGTCGCCGTAAAGGGTCCTCCTGGTTTTTTATCAAAGCTGTATCTTTCAATTTTATAGCACTTGGCAAGATTAATTAAACTAAGTGGTTTTGAGGGCCCTCTTGTCTTTAAAATGTGTCAGGGGATTAAAGATGTTAGTCAGACTGTTGGTCAAGTCTGTATGGATTGCCAATAGTTGAGTGATAGTGCCCTTGAAGTCGGGGGTCTGTGCGAACTTCTCCATTGCCAATAGAGGTGAGATTGTTAGGGAGTACAAGCCAGCCATCTTGTCTGATGACTGCTTCAGAGTTTCCCACCTAATTCGTCTCCTGCTGTTATGTAAAGTTAAGTTGGTACCGGTGAGGTTGTCAAAAGTTGGAGGGCTATAAGGTTCCGGGAGCTTGAGGGCAAGTACCAGAGCGTTGTGGTTGCTGTCGTGTCCAGGCCAAATGGCAAAGTCGACAACCCAATGCCATTTGCTAGTTTCTACCAAAATGTAGTCCAATAAAGATGTTTGCCCCGGTCTGTTGAAGGTGGATTTTCCGGGTTGGTCTGACTTGGTGCGACCATTGCATGCTCTCAAAGCATAGGTGAGTGTGACTGCGTTAATCTGTAAAACCAGGGGGGTCCAGGCTCTCACCGGAGAGATCAGCGGTTCAGAGATCAACCAAAGGGAATCCTCTGCAGTGAGCAAAGGATCGGTGGGGAGAGCTAGGGGTTCGAACTGAAAATTAAAATAACCACCTAACACCAGCCTGGTATTCGCGGGAACAAGCTCAAGGAATGTAGTGAGCATATCAATGGCCGGGGATTCTTGGGCAAAGGAGACTGGGCGAGAGTAAATATTAATAAATGCAATTTTGGTCCCAGCATTGAAAGTAAGGAGGGTACACAGGATATCATCCGATGAGGTGTTCAGCTGTTCAACGGTGCAGTGTAAATGTGTGGCTACCCATGTAGCTAACCTACCCGAAGCTCTACCTCTGCCCCCCTCCCCCCCCCACCCCCCCCCCCCATGGTTGCTGGCACATTAAAAGTAGCAAAACCCCTCATAACAGTGTCTTCTCTTGCCCAAGTCTCCTGGAACATGCATATATCGTGATTCTGGATAAACTGTAGCCAATCGGAGTTTTGAAATGTATTTTTGATACCAGCAGTGTTCCATGACAACACGCTCAATTGTAGACCCGGATTCGAGGTGGCATTACTTTCATTAATATCAGTGGGAGTTATAATTTGTGTAGTGTTTGACCCAGGCACAGGGTCGGGTCCTCTCATTTGCGCTGTTAATCGATCCCCCTCCTGCATTGCCGTTGTCAGTTCTGTAGTAAGGGAAGACTGGTAATTTAGTACCTTTAGGTTAACACCTGCCAAGCCTTGAGAAACCAAATGGGGTTTGTGAGGAGGTTCGCGAAAGGCGGCTGGGGTAACTCCAGTGGCATTAGGGGGGAGCAGCCCTGTACTTTTTAGTTAGGGTTCTCTGTTAGCCCCCCTAGTCGCTGGGTGGTAGAGAAATCTGGTGGGTTCAAAAGTCAATCTACCTCCTCAAGGGCCCCAAACCTGTTTGCTACTGGTACGTTAAACTGTGTTCAAAGTGGTTGGCCAAAGGTAACAGGGGTTTGAAGCCAGTGTGTTGGGGCTCTTGGAGAGGGGTCCATAGTGGTGGGTGGTTACAGGAGTAAAACTAGGCCAAAGTATGGAGTTGGGTCCCTGTGGGCGGTGCACGGGGACTGGGGATGTTATCGGCCAGGTTTTGAACTGACTGGGGTATACTAAACTTGACAACTATACAATCTCCATTACTTGTTTTAGGGTTCTTCCCGACCAATCCCACCCTCCACACCATTAGTATCTCACCGGCCCTTTCATAGGGAAATTGTTTATGCCTGGTGAGCCAAAAAAGGCACTCGTTTCACAGTTCCAGATGTGATTCTACCTGACCAGTTTTAGATTCAGGTACCCCAGTTAAAACATTAACATAGGGAAGTGAGGCTGGAGGTAGATCGATAACTGGAAGTGGAGAGTGGATTGGGCCTGCGTGCACGTGATCTTTTGGGGTGGGCTCTTCCCTGTCTATTGACTGGTCAGAATGGATGCTCGCTCTCTTCATACAGGATCCACTAGGGCTAAGAGCAGGCCTCCTACTTTGAGCCTTGTGTAAACCAGGTTCCTTGCCACTATCAAATTCCTCACCCATGGAGGACAATCAGGATTTCTGTACGGGGTTAAGGGTGGCTCTACCACTCCTCCCGATCTTACTGGTTCACCCTTACTGGGGCAGGTTTCTGCGCTAGATTTTTTGTTTGATCCTGCCCCATTACCAGGTTTTCGCTCGTAACTTTGGCAATGTGGTATTTGTTCTGCTTTTGCGAGTTGTCGGTTTTACTGGGGATGGATGTACGGGAGGTGACAGGATCAGGTGATGTCCGGGTGGGGATTTTGAGAGACTGTGAGTGGAGCCCAGGCTAGATTCTGCTAAGATAAGTGACCCTGTGGGTCGGGGAAAAAGTTCTGGGGTTAGAGATAGTCGCCTCTCTGTAAGCCCAATTTCTGTTGATACTACCCCAATTGCTCTCTGAAGCATCCTGTTGATTGAGATTTGGGGGAGTGGGGCCGGTAATAGCACAAAGTTTTTTTTTTATACACAACCACGCTTCCCCATTACCAAAGCCGACATAGACAGACACACGGGTCAACTAATCACCGAACGACTAAGTTTGGAGCTGATCGAAAGCCTAGCAAAACCTTGGCCTCAGAGGATAGAAGTGCAACGTAAATGTTGGAACAACAACAAGAGGGGCAAATTAACACGGTCCTCAAGGTACAAAATGCAAAAGGCAAAAACGGGGTCAGAACCCCATAGCTAAAATGCAACGTGGGGATAGGTTTAGCAGCAATAGGTCATAAAACCACAGTCCGCAAGGTGCTAGAAGCTGACGGTATCTAAACCCTATGATAAAAAGTGCAAGATGGAAATATGTATAGCAGCAAAAGGGCATGGAAAACGCAAACCATAAAGTGCAAGGTGCTAGATGTTAACAGAATCTGGCCTCTAAGGACAAAAGTACAACATGGGAATAAGTATAGCAGCATGGGGCATAAACAACACACCCCATAGAATGCAGGGCGCTAAATATGAAGAGGATCTGGCTCCTGAGGACAAAGGTGCGACAGGATAAAAAAATTTAGCAGCAAACGGACAAGTCAGCATGGTCCCTGGTGTGCAAGGCACAGAAGGCTATAAAAAACGGACCCGGGAGGACAAAATGTGACGTGCGTGGTTTTTAGTCAGCTATGGTAGACATGTAAGCAGATTACCATTTAAAAGGTACATTGGATATTAGCCCAGCATTAACTGTTAAACAGGTACAATAGGGTACAGTCATCCAAGAATGAATATATAGATTAAGTCCTATTGAGTGGACTGGGAAAAAAAGAAAAAAAACACGGTTCCAACCAACTACATGGGGGCACTGTTCACAGCAAACACAGGGGCTATTGTGGAGGATGGTTCACAGTACCTTTCTGCCGATTCTTGTAGGGCGCTGAGACCTAGGCCCTTGGAGTAAGGGAGTGGCCCTGCCCTGCCTCTTCCTGGCTATGACGGGCAAGCCCTTGGCCCGGGCGCAGCCCGCGCGCATCTCGAGCTGCGGTGAGTCCGCTGTGGAATTTAAGGTGGCCGCAAGTGCTGACGCTGGTGAAGAGGCACGAGGCACCCTGGGGCACTGAGCATACGCTTTTGACAGAAACACACTCCTTAGCACACGTATATCAGAATACAGTTATGTATAGGTGTTGCCACCCGTTTGACACAATCACAGTACGTGGTTCTTGCTCGAGCATACGCGCTGATTGTGAACGGGGGCACCGACGGACAAAACGATTCGGGCGAAAGCCAACCTAAACAAAGTGTGAATTGGAGTCCTTTGGACATGTTAAAGTGGACACTGTAACAGAAGACCCCCGTAGAACCCCTATGCGGGTTGGAATTATCACTGCATACTAATTAAAAGAGAACAGATCTGGAAATAGCCTTGAAAAAGTCGTTGGGTTGCACTCCCAGTCACGACGAAACACGTGTCGGCTGTGTGGAGAACTTCCAGCATTCAAGAATAAATATAATATCTGTATTACCAAGAACCACGTACTGTGATTGTGTCAAACGGGTGGCAACACCTATACATAACTGTATTCTGATATACGTGTGCTAAGGAGTGTGTTTCTGTCAGAAGCGTATGCTCATGTTTGGAAGGATTAAGTGGTTCCTTCTACCTTATAGCACCGTAGGAAATAACCTCTGCACCAAAATAAATTGTGAGACTGTCTAAGTGGCGCCGGATAGCCTATACCAAACCACTGTTTGTGCTACACCCTGGGGCACTGAGTCCTGGCCCCCTCTCGTACCGGTAAGGAAGCAACGGGCGTCCCGCGCTGCAGGAGCCCGCTCTGGAATTTAAGGTGGCGCCTCCTGGTGCAGGTGCAGACACTGGTGAAGAGGCGCAAGGCACTCTGGGGCACTGAGCCCTGGCCCCCTCTCATCCCGGTAAGGCTGCTGAAGTAATGGGCGTCAAGAAAGATTGAGGCCTGACGAAAGGTTTATTGAAATGGCAGTTTAAACAGTCGTGGCTAGCATCGAGAGGAGTGGGGGCTGGCACACATTCCAGAAAATGTACCTGCATCGACGTTCTCAGTCCTCCGCTCCGGAACTTTTCTCAGGAACTGGATGCAATGCGGGCACCATTCTTGGTGCTGCTCTCATGCTGTGAGACCAGCACCTTGACTGGAGGGAGCGGCCTCAATTGCTGTCACCCTTACTTGAGGGAGTGTCCTCAATCGCCTCTCCAGAGGACACTGGAGCCCTGCACTTACTCTAACACAGCTGGGTTAGAGGTTTCAAAGTGCGCATGTTTGGCTTGCCGTCGGAAGTCAGCCGGCCAAAGGAACATGCGCTATTGAAAAGTGCACAATCAGCCCATCCTCCTCCCTGCTGCTGTCATTTAACAGCTGCTTCGCCCCCTTCCTGATGCTCCGTTCAGGATGGGAGGAGAAAGAATAACATGGCAATGAATTACCATTTTACTTTTCATCTTTGGGGGTAGTTTAAGTAGGGCGGCGCTCCTTCGCTTCAACAGAGGAGCTGCCCCGGAGGTTATATGCACACTCAAGCTGCAATAGCAGGCTTGAGACAGTTTCTAAAGGGCTACTTGAGTGGGGCGCCAAGACAGTCCGCTCCCTTCAATCAGGGCGCTCCTCTTATGCTGGTGAGAGTAGGGCCCCGATTGGTAAAGGGAGTTTCTTGGTGGGCGGGTTGTAGCGCGACAAGTTTTGGAGCAGGAGATCATGTTGTCAGGTTCGTTTTTTTAAAAGATATACATATACATTTTAAGTCTATATTTACGCATGCGCACCGGTTTAATTTTTTGTTTTTATTTGAGCGACCGCCCGCCACCTTCCCATTGATACCAGCCACCACTGTTTACTAGGAACTTAAAAGTAAAATAAATGTGCCAATTGGGTGCAAAGCAAACACAAGGAGATGATGGACGGCGCGCTGAAACTTTTCAGACACTCACCCCCAGTCACAAATCTCTGAGTTGGATCCATCATCGTTCTTTAGCTCACTTCGCCACCCAGTTCAGACACAGCTATATGCATATCAGTCTTTACCCTGTACCTCATGGGAACAGCTGAGCTCGATCTGCCAAGCCATGTCTTCCCTGGACCGGAAACAAGTATCCTGGGACCGGTTTGGGCTAACAGCCCTCATCAGCCAGGCTACTTGAATCCAATGGCAAAGGGTGCAAGCCAATCTCACCATGTTTAAAGTAGCAAGCATAAGCACTTTCGCTCTGTTTAGCAGTCGTAAAGTACACAGAGTCATAAAAGCCAAGAAAAACGGAATCAGAAAACAGGAGGGTTAAGGGAACAGGTTTGGGGATGACCCTACAAGGAGGACAAGGTCCAACAACAGGGATGACCAAGCCTCACCACTTGCCTTTACACTGGCCGAGCCCTTTTCAGCAACCAGCATCCAGCATCCAAAGCTCATACAACTTGTAGTTCTGTTGGATGGAGATTGCTCCTTCCTACCCCAGATTAATGCTGCCTTACACCACCTTCACCAGCGAGTGGCTACCAATATAATCTTCCAGTTATTCCTATACCACTGTTATCTGCTCGCTGAGGCTTAGTTTGCTGGCTTGGGGTGTCAATCAGTTTCAATAAATAAAAATAATCTACGTGAATGCTTTTGTTATTAGTGGCCGTTTTCAGGGCTCGCCTCCTTTTTTCTGCCCATGTCCATCTGGCACTTCAAACATTTTCTTCCTATTGGGTTGATGGTGCAGGCTGGTAAGACTGTCCTCTGGCCAGTCGAGTAATTCTACAGTTGCCCTAGTATACTGTATTACTTGGGTTCTGTTCCTGGAGGGGATCCCAAGCTGGTCCACTTGAAGGTTTGACAGCACCAGCCTGTTGTGTGGGTAATCCACTAGTGGTGGTCTGTTGGTCAGCCACCTGGTCCTCTTCCCCTTCCTTTGTTAGGTGTTTCCAGCTTCAGGGGTTGGGGTGATGTGAAGGTTGGTGTCCTAAGTATGATATGATTCTGTCTTGTGTGTTTTTTCACTCTACAGTCACAGGATTTGCATGAAGGATGGGTTAATGTGTGTTCTTTCTGGTGTTCGCAGACTGACATGGGACTTTCCTTATCCGTAATGACTGGGGCGCGGACATAGAATTAATGTAATGTCACAATTACTTCTAATCCTGGTCTTTCACATCCGATGGCTTTATGCCCTCTTGCCTGGTCTGGCCTTCGGATCTGGCTTGCATATGTGATGTGGATGCTGGAAATGCCCATCACACCCTGACGTGGGGTGGGGGAGTTCACATTTGGAGTTTCCTGTCTCAGATTTGGATTCACCTTATGATTAATGACTGGGAGGAGAACAAGTGGGACTAGGAATATTGAAGATTACCAGCACATAAATGGGGCATTAGTGGCTCAGGGGTATAATCAGTCAAGTTTCCCACGTGCAGCGTAGCTCATCCATGGCATGGACACAATAGATGATGTGACCTGGAAGCAGGAAGTACTTTGAGACACGAAGAATTGCACCTAAATCCAGATATGCCATAACGGTAAGAAACGTGGGTGTTCCGGAACTCTGCGGAGTCGCCCCGGCTGATTGGCAATACTCCTGACATGATGCTAATTCCCACTTTCATGTGATTACTTAGGACCCGTTAAATAGTCTCACATTAATTTCGTGAGAATTATATCCGAGTAAATAAATTCGGGATCCTACCTTTAATGTATATTTTTCATTATTTCTTCAGTAAGAATTCCAGTTTGAATGCAATGTTCACGTCACGGTTTTTACCCTGTAGATGGCAGTGTTGCCTCATCTAATAAGCTATTTCTGGCTTTCCTTAGTAATGCAGCTATCCAACAACACCTATTGGCACCAATTGTTTTAAATATACAGAGATTGGAACTGGACCCTGTCCGGGTGAGTATTTTTCTTTCACCTCATTCTGTTGGTTGTTTAGTGTATCATTCCGCCTTCTTGGGAGTGTTTACATTGGAATGCACAAGAGATTATGTTATATCAGAAAAGCTCAGACAGTCATCCCACTGTTTGCTATAATCAATTCTTATTCTACATTCTTATTCTTTTATACAGAAAGCAATCAATGTTTACTACTTTTCTTTTAGCATTGGCAAGACCCGTAGGTCTGGCCTTAATCTGTGTTTAAGCCTGTGATAAAGCCAGATCAAGTCGCTTTAGTTTTCACCCTTTTTACGTATCTGTCTTTATATGTGTTGATGTATCCTCTTCTGCGTCCTCAAACTGAAACACTTACACTTCTCAGTTCCGTCCCGATTGTTTACCCAAGCTCATAACCAATTATACTTACGGTCACCTTCTCAAGCTTTCTCCCAATCTGTTGGTATTTAGGAATATTTGGACCAATATTTTTGTTGTCCATGGTTTTTAAACGATGGAAACACATCACCTTCAAATGATCCTTAAGCGTTTCAATGGGTTGAGTTGTCTTTCACTGTAATTCTACCGCACATTGAAGTGTTTGTTATGCCGTTAAAATTGTTTTACTTTAGCCCCAAACCGAGTGAAACATCTTCGACTGATTAACAGCTTTGTCACGGTCAGCTGACAAAGTCATGTTTAAAGGGGCATTATGTGCAGACAAGGAGGTTTGTCTGCGTTTATGCTTAGAATATCAGAAGTTGAAAAAAATGGGGCTTTTCATTAGACATTTTTGGAGATTCCTCATTTTCTGAAGATCACCAGATTGTATCCAGAAATCTTGCAATTGCCATACTATGCTGGTAGGAGGCATCGACTCCATCACTGTGTTGATAGATGCCCGGACATTATGTCACCACCCCAGCACGTTGATGTCAGTTTCCCATTATCCATAACCTTCGACGTGGATCCAGGACTGCGTTCAGTGGCGGCTCCTCTGCTACGGCGGAGGAGCGTCGCCTCCCTGACTACAAAAGGAAAAATAAAATGATAATAGTGTATCGTTTTTATCATTTTAGTTTTCCTATTGAAGTCCGTGGCTCTCGGGCAGGCCGGGGCTGGCCAGAGCAGGGGGATGTAGTAGCGCGCTCTAGTGTATGCACGTCACGTGGGCCACGTGACGTGCCGCGCCCGCGCAAGGCTACTCAGGCTGCGTAAGGGGTTTGGCGCGCATAACCGTTAATCGGCAGTTGAGGCGCGGCGCTCTTCAAGGGTAGACCTGTTTTAATAAAGAAGGTTAAACACTACCAGGTTGCAGCGTCATCATTGCTGGGGAATCGATAACATTACAATGGCGACGAGGGCGGGATTCTCTATCCCTACCCCGCAGTGAACCAAGACGACAACCAAGCAAGCACCCTGAAGAGCGCGGCAGGGCCGAACAACCCTAAGCCCCCCCAGAGGTCGGAACAGCGGAAAGTCGAGGAAGGCACGCAGAGCAGTGAGCCAACGAGGTAGCGTCCATTGATCAAGGAACGAGCTGGATACCTTGATAAAGAGCGAGGGGGCTGACACAGGTGGTCCCCAGAACCACGCATACAAAGCAGAACGAGATAGTGCGCCAGGAAGCCCAAGAGCCAAATGAGCCACCAGCCCACGATCAAGAGCGAAAGAATGAGCGTTCAAACAGGATATGCGACAGCGCCAGTGCAATTCCTGCCCAGGCCGGGAGAGCCGTTGATGAAGTGGGAGGATTGGAGAGAGTACATTGACAACTTCATTGGCGTGCTAGAGGACGAGAGCGAAGAGACATTCAAACCATCGAGGAAAAAACGCATCCTGCTGTTGAACCTAGGCCCGGAAGGGTTGAGCGTGTATAAAAGCCTGGTGCCGAAGCAAAGGAACAACACGGACGATGATGTGTACGCTCACGCAGTCGAGGACCTGAACGAACACTTTAGACCAGCAGTGTGTTGGTCCGTGTACAGGTTCAATTTTCAACAAAGAAAGCAGCGCCCAGGAGAGACGGTAGAGGAGTACGTGGCAGTGCTAAAACGGCTGGCGGCCACGTGCAAGTACGACAACTGGGAGGAGGAGTTCATAAAGGACCAAGTGGTAATGCACACCACGTGCACCTCCGTGCAAGATAAGTTGTGGGCCAGCGGAGAAACCACCCTGAAGGATGTGATGGTCATCGTCAAAAGGGCAGAGCTAGCGAGGAGGTGTGCGGATGCAACAAAGAAAGAGACGGCGTCCAGCGCCATGGTGAACAAAGTAGATGAGGACGAGCCCCGTAAGGACCACTCGACGAAAAAGACAACTGAAAAGAGTGGCGCCAAGTGGAGCAGTAATGGCGGACCTCCAGGAAGGCACGCGGGAACCAACCGGAAGCCATGCTACAGGTGCGGAAACTGGACGCACGAGGCTCATGATAAAAAATGTCCGGCGTTTCGTGCCAAATGCATGTACTGTGGAATAATCGGACACTTCGCGAAGGTGTGCAGAAAGAAGGCCTCCAAGAGCACGGTGAGATTCATCAGCCAGGACAGCGACACACAGGAAGAGACACCGGAGGAGGTGGTAGCCACGGTGCTGGGCATATACGACCAGGTACTGGGAGCGGACGGACAAGTCATGAATGTGGATGGGAAAAGGTCTATGAAGCCGGTGTGGGAAATGACCATAGGAGGAATCATGATCAGCGTAATAGCTGACACCGGTTCACCGTATACCATCGTCCAGAGGGCCGTGTGGGAGGAGAAGTTCGCACCACGACTAGGCCCGGAACTGGAGAGGTTAGACATCCTCCCAGTCACGTACAACGGGGACCGCATACCAATGGCAGGATTCCGACCACTGAAGTTTGAGTTCCGGGGCCGATCGGCCTGCTGCAAGCTCTACGTATCAGAAAAGGGACCCTCCGTGCTGGGGTGGCTGGACCAGGGTGACCTGGGCATCAAGTTGGATCCTGGGGGTATGGAGCAGTTCTTACTAACTGAACACGAATCGTGGCCTGACCAAGACAGATGGAGGAAGACATTCCCCACGGTATTTGGAGGATCGGTGGGGAAACTAGAGAAATTTGCACATAGGATCATCCTGAAGGACAAGACAGTACCCGTGGCTCACCGGGCCAGGAACATTCCCATCGCAGTGCGAGAGGCGGTGCAAGAGGAGCTCCAAGAGCTGGAGAAGAAAGGGATCATTCAGCCCATCACATGTGCGGAATGGCTGTCGCCACTGGTGGTGGTTAAGAAGCCCAACGGGAAGGTCCGGTTGTGCGTGGACCTCAGGGAGCTTAACAAGAACATTGTAGTAGAAAGATTTCTCCTGCCAAGAATAGAGGAGATGCTGGCCAGCACCCGGGGCATCAAATGGTACTCCACCATCGATCTGACTTCCGCCTACCACCAAATTGCCCTGCATCCGGAGAGCCGCCACCTAACATCGTTTATCACCCCGTTTGGGTGTTACCAGTTTCTCCGCATGCCATTTGGGCTGGCTTCTGCAGCGGCAGTCTTCCAAAAATTGATGCACCAGCTCTTCCAAAATAGCACGGGCGTCCAGTACTTTCAGGACGACATGCTGATAATGGGCCGAGACAAGCTGGACCATGACGCAAAACTGGGGAAGGTGCTACGGATATTGGAAGGGAAAGGTCCCACTGCAGAATGGTCAAAGTGCTGCATTGGAATGTCGTCAGTAACATATCTAGGACATGAAATAGGCGTGGAGGGAGTGACCCCCAAGGCTGAAAATGTCAAGGCGATCCGTGAGGCACCCCCTCCAATCAGCAAAGACGAAGTAAAATCATTTCTCGGCATGGCCGAGTACTATGGAAAATTTGTGCAACATTTCGCCTCCAGGACCCACCATATGAGGCAACGTACGAAGGAAAACACCGAGTTTCGATGGTCAGGAGAGGCACAGAGTGAGTTCGATGATGTCAAGGAAGCGATCACGGAAGCCATTCCCCTTCAGGGGTATGACCCCCAAGGCAGAACGGTCTTGACCACGGATGCCAGCGACAAAGGTCTGGGAGCAGTCCTGATGCAGGACAGAGGGCAAGGACAGATGGAGACAATAAGTTTTGCCTCGCGCACGCTGTCAGACACTGAGAAAAGGTACAGTGTAATTGAGAAGGAGATGCTGGCAGTGGTGTGGGCCACCG
This sequence comes from Lissotriton vulgaris, assembly GCF_964263255.1. Classification (NCBI taxonomy): domain Eukaryota; kingdom Metazoa; phylum Chordata; class Amphibia; order Caudata; family Salamandridae; genus Lissotriton; species Lissotriton vulgaris. The sequence continues at coordinate 404,942,932 of NC_141687.1, forward strand.
CGAGGTTCAGACAATTTCTGTGGGGCACACGGTTCCTATTGAGAACGGAGCACAAACCTCTGCTAAAAGTGCTGACGTCAATTGGGCACGCCGAAGCCACACCAAGAATATCAAAAATGTCGTTGAAACTACTAGAGTTCCGGTATGACGTGGAGCATGTACCAGGGAACAGGAATCGTGTGGCAGATTACCTAAGCAGAGCTGCCGCAATGGAATCCAGCGGCGGGAACATGGCAGGTACAGAGGAATGGGTGGCACTCACAGAGGACCAGGAGGCCTCCATCAGTCTCACAGAATGGGAACAGGCATACGATGAGGATGCAGTGTTAAAGGAGGTGAAGAAGTTCGTGACGCAAGGGTGGCCTGAAAAGAGAGCACTTGGAGGGGAACTCAGACCCTACTATGAAGTCAGAGAAGAACTATCGATAGGTGACAAGGGAGTGTTTGTACACAGAGGCTAGAAAGTAATACCACCCGCTAACCTCATCAACCGGCTATTAGACACACTCCATGAGGGACACCTCGGGATCTGCAAATTGAGGCCGAGAGCCAGGCAAGACTACTGGTGGCCTGGAATGGACTTGAAGGCAGAAAGTCATGTCAGGAACTGCACCAGGTGTCAAGGAGCGGATAAGACCCTCAAACTCCTCCGACCTGAGCTGGGCAAGTTTGATCTACCAAGGAACCCTTGGGAAGAACTGAGTGTAGACATCCTGGGCCCTATTCTGGACATGCAAGGAGTGCAATAATACGTGTGTGTCATGGTGGACAGGTATTCAAAATGGCCGGAGATAATGATAGGAGAGACCATGGACACAGATGCAATTATCAAGTTCCTGGCAGACACGTTCGTGAGGGAAGGCATCCCCAAGACTGTGCTTAGCGACAATGGGCCCCAGTTTAAATCAGAGAAGTGGAACAGATTCATGAAAAGAAATGGCATAGGAGCCAAGCACACAGCCATATATCACCCAGCCGGAAACGGCTTAGTGGAACGGTTCAACAGGGTGGTAATGGGGTCAATCCAAGCTGCCATAGCTGATGACAAGGACTGGGAAGCAGAAATTTGGCATATGACCTGGGCCTACAGGATAACGCCTACCAGCACAGGATACAGCCCGTTCCAAATACTCCGAGGAAGAGAACCTTTCACACAGGACAACCGAGTGTGGAAGGAGAAAACAGTCACCAGTGAATGGTCGCCCGCTGTAGTGCGAGCCAACCTCGAGAAAGCCCAAGCAACCTACACCAAACACTATGATCGCAGACGGAATATACGGGACACTGGACTAGAGGAAGGAGAGTGGGTGCGAGTGAGGTTGGCCAATACCCAGAGGAAAGGAGAGAGCAAATACAGCAAGCCCATGGAGGTGAAGGAAGTACGGGGCAGGGCGGCCCTACTGAGTGATGGTAACGTTTGGTCGCAAGACCGCATGGCAAGGTGCAACAAAATCCTGAACTGGAATCAGAGGACCACGGACTTGGATGAGGAAGAAACGGAGTTGGGGAAGCAGGAGGCTCCGGAGGGAGCGCTCAAGGAGAATGGAGAAGATGCACAAGAACTAGAGACAAGGGAACACGAGCAGGAGTGGATGGCCCAAGGATGTCGGAGAGAAGGAGAAGAAGACGCGGCCGCGCAGGAGTCAGAACGAAGCAATGAATGTGAGAACCTCAACACCCCGGTAAGACTGACCCGCAGTGTCAGGGTGGTGGTTAAACCAGCAAAAATTTAGAGACTATGAACTGAACTGTGGACAGTGAGAAACTGTCTCCATGTTGGGAAAAAAAGGGAGATATGTAGTAGCGCGCTCTAGTGTATGCACGTCACGTGGGCCACGTGACGTGCCGCGCCCGCGCAAGGCTACGCAAGCTGCGTAAGGGGTTTGGCGCGCATAACCGTTAATCGGCAGTTGAGGCGCGGCGCTCTTCAAGGGTAGACCTGTTTTAATAAAGAAGGTTAAACACTACCAGGTTGCAGCGTCATCATTGCTGGGGAATCGATAACATTACAGGGGAGGAGTGGTTTGTACTCCCTAAGTGCTCAGGACTGCTTGGCTGGCGCACTTTGCCTCTTTCCCACCAGGCTACATTGCACTGCCTGGTGAGGAACGTGCCCAGCCTCCCAGTCTCCGTCTAAATGTCGAACCACGGTGCTCAGACCAATCACAATGCTGCATTGCAGCGTTGATGGGCTCAGGGGAGCCAGGGAGCCCAGGTGCTTCCTGCAGCCGGCTGGGACGGCAGGAAGAAGGAAAAGGACGAGGGCGGAGAAGAGGCAGTGGCCGGCCGTTAAAGGTACTTTTTAGGTCTCGGCCTGCCAATGCGCTTGCGCATTGCTGGCGAGACATATAGAGGGCCACCAGCAAATCCTACCAAGAGGGTTTTGGAGTGCGGATTACGCCCAGTGCATGTGAGGCATTCAAGAGCGAAGCTTCGCCAGCGCTCGCTCTGCCTCACTTCCTGCTCACCCTCTTACTTTCGTTATCGCTCACACCCAATATGCTCGTTCCCTCCAAGACTTCGAAGGAACGCCGCTCCCCTGCTCCCCCTTCCCCCATCACGCATCACTTCCTGCTCCCTCTCTTACTTTCGTTATTGCTCACACCCCATATGCTCGTTCCCTCCCACCCTCTGACTTCAAAGGAACGCCGCTCCCCTACACCCCCGCCCCCGCCACGCAATGCCGAGATGCTCGCGCTTCTCTCATACTTCTTGTTTCATTTCTCTCTTGCCACACAAACCACCCACCTCTCTCGCTTTGCACTTTCTATTCCGGCCTTCCTTTTCGCAGTCGTTTCTTCATCTAATTCAATTTGCTTCTTTTTCCGATCACCTATCTCTCTCTCTCTTTCTTTCTCTCTCATGCACACTATCTGTCCTACCTCCCCTAGCTCGTTCCTTGTTAACACTCTGTTTCCACCTGCTTGCCTCTCTTCTTCCTCGTTCACCTCTTTCTCGCTTTCTCCTCGCCCTTCTCTCACGCTCCCTGTCTGTTCTCTTCTCACTCCACACTTCTTTCTCTCTCGCATAGCTGCTCCCCTGTCGCTCTCTGTCCCCCTCTTTCGGGTCTCTTAGTTTCAGCCCCTCACTCAGTCTTTCTCCCCTCACGCTCCTGTTTACCCCTCATACACCATCATGTCCCTACACCTTCTACCTCCTTCCTTGTCCCGACCACCTCTCACTCGAAAGACCTTTAGGGAAGTGCATTCGATTGAGAAGCCCTATCGCCCCCCCCCCCCACCCTACCTCCCCACCACCCGGTTCTCGCTTGGTCTCAATCTGCAGCCTAGGGAGTGCGAGGAGGCCAGGCAGTCTCTAAGAGCGGGACTCTCTGCTAGTCTCTTTAACCCCTGACTAGCGGGACACTTTCTCCCCAGCACCTCTCACATCTGAACATGTCCTTGCCTAGAAGGCAGGCGCTGGCGCCAGAAACAGTATCACTCAAAACACAATTAAAGGTGTTTCTTATTATCAGAATATTTAGATATTGGCGTGTTTTTGAATGAACTTCTGCTCTTCCAACTTGCTGGCGTCTGTTCCTTTCTTACAGTCTCTTTCGCTGGTTATCTATCTATCTCTCCATCTATCTATCTCTCTATCTATCTGCCTGGTTGTCTAACATACACTACTCCCCCAGTCTCTGTCTTTCCTCTGCCACACACCTAAATATCTGTATTTCTTCGCTGTCTCTCTCACTCCACTATCCATTTGTATCTCTCGGTTTGTCTCAACCCTCTCCATAAACACGCCAGTCCCAGCCCCCAATCCCTGTCTCCGCGTTCTCTCTCCTCTCAAGAAAATCTCTTTCTCTTTCCATAGTTTACCTTTCCCTCTCCATTTCTGACCCATCACCTCTCGGACCAGTGTCTCTATATCTGCCTCCCCCACACACATCTCACTCTTTTCTGTCCACCCTCTTCTCTCCCACTCCTCAATGTCCTTCTCTCGAACTCCATCTATCGGACTATCTTTCAATTCCTGCCTCACTTCCACCATCTTCACTGACTCCCTGTTTCGACTCTGAACGCGCTGTCTCTCCCCCTCGTTCTCTGTCTCTCCCCACACGCCTCCCACTCCTGCCGTTCTGTTTCTCATCCGACTCTTCTCTCTTTCTCTATTCTCCTCACTCTGTCTTCCGAGCTCTCTCTCACCTTCTTCTCCTGTTGTCATCTCTCTCCTGCTCTCTTGCGCTCTCTCTCGCTCTCTCTCTCTCCAGCTCCCTCTCTTCGGTCTTCATGTGATTTTTTATCTCATTTTCTATCGCTCTATCTCTATATATTTATATCTCTCCATCTCTGTTGCTTTCTCTTCCAGTCTCTCATGCTCACTTTCTTCCTATAGCGCTCTCTCAGTGTAGTCTCAGCACTTCTTGTCTTGGTGGGGCATTCATACCATGAACGCATCTGGCTGAGAGACAGCCGGTGCTCGCCTAGAAGGATCCAGTCAGGCACGAGCGCCCACTGCCCTGGAGCTGAAATCAACTTAGTCTGCCTTGTGGACTCTCACAACCCGGTGACTCGGAAGCAAGAAGCGGCGGCGTTCACTTTCACCTCCTGACTGTGCCTCATTAAACTGACCCATCATTTGGTTGGGCGCGGGGAGGGCACCTTCGTCGTTTCCAGAGTTTTATCTTGTTTTTTAGGGGACTTGTTTGCATGTTTTGACGTGGCACTGAGTGGGAAACAAATAGTTTCTCTTTTATTGCAGAAGCAACCTTTCAAATACGTGTTCCTGCTATCCATGTGAGTTGGAAATTACGTAAAACATGCTATTTCTGTGAGAAGGGCAGTGGTTAGGCTTGGACTCCAAATTTCTTCTCCACGGTTTCTTACAACATTTAACAGTAGCACTCGACCGCCCTCACTCTACCACCCTCACTCTACCCCTCTACCGCCCTCACTCTACCCCTCTACCGCCCTCAATCTACAGCCCTCACTCTACCGCCCTCACTCTACCACTCTACCGCCCTCACTCTACCGCCTTCACTCTACTGCACTCACTCTACCGCTCTCACTCTACCGCCCTCAATCTACCACTCTACTGCTCTACCGCCCTCACTCTACCGCCCTGACTCTACCGCCCTCACTCTACCGCCCTCAATCTACCACTCTACTGCTCTATCGCCCTCACTCTACCGCCCTCACTCTACTGCCCTCACTCTACCGCCCTCACTCTACCGCCCTCACTCTACTGCCCTCACTCTACCGCCCTCACTCTACCGCCCTCACTCTACTACTCTACCGCCCTCACTCTACTACTCTACCGCCCTCACTCTACCACTTTACCTCACTCTACCACCCTCACTCGACCACTCTACTGCCCTCACTCACTCTATCTATCGCCCTCCCTCACTCTATCACCCTCCCTCACTCACTATCGCCCTCCCTCTATCTATCACCCGCCCTCCCTCTATCTATCTACCGCCCTCCCTCTATCTATCTATTGCACTCACTCTATCGCATCACCACAGCATCACTCAGCACCACCACAGCATCACTCAGGGGCACAACATCACTATGCGCTACCACAACATCACTGAACCCCACAGCATCACTTGTCGCCACCACAACATCACTCAGCGCCACCACAGCATCAATCTGTGTAACCATTCAACAACAACTGGTTCAAATATGTTCTCTCAATGTTTCAAGCTTTATTACAAATTTCACAAAAAGATGTTAATATTTCACTTCTGTTCTTAGATTTTTGTCACAATAAAATACACTGAACATAATCTTCACAAAAACGTTATTTACAAAAGTTTAAGCTATTGCCATTAATAAATTACAAAAACTTTTATTTAAGTATTAATTATTAAAAAAAATTAAAAGCCATTGTTATTTGTAATATCAATACATCTAAGTCACGTAAATACAACACATATTGCATTACAAATGTTATCGGTGTCACATTTGCGAAAGTTAAAACTATTGAAATTGTAAGTGACAAAGCTATTAATTTAGCTATTTTCAAAACCAACACAAATTTACAGTACTAGGTAAACGTCACCTCCTAAGAAATCCCGCTTAAAGCCCTACCACTGCTGTCATGGGCAGATGCCCATTTCAGAACCCCAAAGAACTGCTTGTGCTCGGGGCCAAAGCACAACTACAAGTCGTGTAAACAGTGAGGTTACAGGCACCCAAACGCCATCAATGAGCGTGAGGCAAAGTTGTTTATCATGTGTTTGTTTGATGAGAGAAACATATGCTTCAGATCCAGGTCGAAGTTGTGTTCGTTGACTCTTCCAAGACCTCTTACTATAAGAAAAAGAAGCATAAAAAGAGATGCAGGTAGAACAACTGCACATCTGGATGCATTTCTCAAACCAATTGTAGGTCTTCTTGACGCTCTCTGCCATCAGCAGTCGTCCCATGAGCTTGATTTTGTGGACATCAGTCTGGCCAAAGAACCGGCCCTGTCCCTGGCTCCGACACCAGGACCCTCCCAGCACATCCAGACTTCCTTGCCTTCAGGCAGGCATTGATGGAACTCTTCCATAGCACACTGGTTCCCAAAAGTGCACCTGTGGGCCCCAAGGGTCCTCTGACTGGAACTGGCACACCACCGATATTTTGTTCCCAGATGCCAGTTCAGATAGACGCCCATGGCAGATTACAGCCCCAGAACCATGCAGGAACCACACTAGCACCCATGGCTCAACCAGTAGCCCCTCCACTGATACTGAAAGAGGCGCCTGTACCACCTCCTGGATCTTTTGCTCAGACTAAGGCCATCCAGAAGATTTCTGGATACAATACGGTAATATTCAGTAGATGAGTAATCTAAACATCAAGCACAAATGCTAGTAGAGATGGCCAGACCGCTTAATCCAGAGAGGGCTACTGGCAGAGGCGACAACATCGTTGAGATGGATCACAACCACATTCAGATGCCCCAGATAATTCGACACGACGTTGATGATAGCAGTGAGGCAGCTAATGTGATCCCTACTGCAGAGAATGACCCAGCAAAATACTTGGCACCTTAAAATGCCAGTGACCTTGACATCTCTCTGGAGGTGGAGATGGAATGCCCCCTGGGACGCCCTTCTGAGGTTGTGGGTACTTCAACTGCAGTTATCAGGAATGCTGCAAATGTAAACAGATAATCCCTTCCAGTGGTGGAAGCCAAGTCAGACCTCTTTACTAAGAGACTCCCACAATTTATTTATTCATTTATGTGTTCTATATAGCGCAAACTTGACCTGTTAGGGTACCGGAGCGATTAACAGGAGAGTAAAGCTATATACTGACAGGCTTAGAATCAACCAGCAACAGATCGAGTAGTAGGGAGGCGGGGGCCAGATACATAAGGGAAAGAAGAGCACGGATTTACAGTTTACATAACCAATTACTCAAGACGAAATAACACATTTATAGATTACGTTTACATTTATTCAAGACAGGCCTCAAGTTTCTGATGGGGTGACTAGGTAGTCCAAGGGGAGGCAATGGAAGGCCAAAGATCAGGGCTATAATGGTGGTTGAGACAAAATTTAAACAAGAAATGTACCCATAAGGAATGTTTTGGCATCTTTTTTAAAGCGAGTCAGTCTGGGGATTCTTCTAGGACACAGACTCAAAGTGCAGCATGACTTCAGGCAAACATGTTCTGTCACTAGGTTTGATTTCTGTTGAAACAGCCTTTGCATCATCATAGCCGTTGCTCTCCTTTAACAAGTCAATTTTGGAACCAATCAAGGCGGCATGGGATAAGCTCACTGCGACACCACCAGTGACCAGGCTAATTCCTCGGTGCTATAGGTAGGCACCACGAGGCCTGTAGTACATATCAACTCATCCCTCACAAGAGAGTCTTGTGGCACAGTCTCCTTCATCTTAAAATCTAAATTGAGGCATTTCCCCAACCGACCACTGACTTAGAACCAAACATGTTGGAAACAATGGAGGAAAACGTTTTCTCTGCAGAGTTGCTGGTGCTGTAAACTCCCCCTCTCACTAGCCAGATACACCCGTATGCTGTGGGAGATCGTGCATATGGTGGTGCTGATCCTGGACCACTTGAAGAATCACTTTCTGGAGGTGGTAATGGATGGGTAAGATGATGACAAGAAGATCCTCAGAGCAGGTCTGGATACTATGGGTTTGGTGGCTAAAGCCCTGGAGTCTTCTGTGGCATTGAGGCATGCCTGGCTCTTTTGAGTGGGCTTTTTGAGGAATGTCCAAGCAAGCTTGATGGTTATGTCCTTCGATGGGTTGAATCATTTCAGCATCAAGGCTGATTCAGCCCTCAAAGGATTTAGGGGCTTATTTACAAGCCCCTTGCGCCACTTTTGCCTCACTTATCCCATGTTAAAAGTGACGCAAAATTGGCGCAAGGGGCTTGTAAATCTCTCCCTTAATGCGGGACAAGCCACACATTCTTTATGTTTGGCTTCTACAGAACAAGACTTTCACAGACAAGCTCGCTAGTTTTGTGATTATTCCAAAGGGCTAGCATTTCGCCAACACCAACCCTCACAATTCATCCCGCAGAGAAGAAATTTCTCCAGCAGTACAGAGACCATTGTGAGTTCCAGGCCAGCAGCCCTCCTCATACCATTCTCCTACCCGGCACCATCCAGTAAGACGCTATAGTTTTCCTTTAAGCAAACATGTACGACCAGTCAGTGGAAAGCTGTTGCTTCACCTACTGCCCTGAAAAGCTATTATGGCGGACTAGTGGGTCATACACATTATAAAAACAAGCTGTACCCTTCGTTTCCAACAGAAAATCACTATTCCCTCGGTTTCTTCACTCCAATCAGAAGATAACATTAGCATCTTGCAGAAGGTTGAAGCACTCCTACGCAAAAGGGCCAAGGAGCTGTTCCAGAGATATTACTCCTGCTACTTCCTTGTTACAAAAGGATTGGCAATCTGAATCCGAGACTGAACCTCCGGGTCTTGAATTCCTTTCTTCACGAGCAAAATTTCAAGATTTTGCCTCTTGCTCAGGTGCTTATATGGCTGTATGTACTTGGAAGATTAGATGATGTACCTTGACTTGCAGGATGCATATTTACAACTACCGGTCCTGCAGTCACCAATCTGCAGACCTATCTTTTGGATTAACATTGGCACTTAGGATCTGCGCCAGGTTGATGGCAGTGGTTGCATCACATCTACACCAGTCAGGATCTTGGCTTTCCCATGCCTAGACAATTGACTGCTCAAGGCAGGCTCACCACAAGTGGTGTCCACCCACCTAACCTACACAGCATTCCTGCTGTTCAACTTGGGTTTTTTCAGCAATATTCCCCTGTCGCACCAGAAACCCTCCCTACGTCTGCTGTTAATAGTGGCAGTACTGGACTTTACACATCTCAGAGACTTCCTTTCTCCTCAGTGGATCTGAGAGATTTGGCATTTGATTCCAATGTTTTGGGATGGAGCTCAAGTTCCAGTCCTGAAAGTTTGCTGGCTGCGGAGTCTGCTGGCTCCCTTCATTTTGTCGGTCACTCACACATGCTGACAAAAGGGGATCTCCAGTGGTGCATCTGTCTGCAGTGGTTGCAGCATGGGGGTGATCTAACGGGCCATCAACAGGATCCATACTAACACCACTACGCATCTCCAGTAGTGACTGAGGTGAGGAATTCATTTTTCCCCTTCTCAGCAGCAGCCAGAGCAGTAATGGAGGCCCCGCTTTAGGGTGGAGTGCACATCTGGAGACACTAGAGATCAGAGGCTTCTCTGGGCAAGTCATTCTGGTTACCCCCGCTTGGCCAAGGAGGGTGAGATGCACAGGCCTGCCGTGTTTACATGGCCTATCTGGGACTCTGGCACTGACAAATGGGCTGGGTTGAAAGGGTCAATGTGTGGAGTGCATTTTGTGATACCTTGGCCCATGATGAGACTAAAAACTGGCTTTGTCCAGCCGGCCCATCTGGCAGTGCCAAAGTGCCTGACAGTTAGCCAAACAGTGACCTCTTGTTCATAGCTGATCTTTTGTCACAATCGGATGAGCAGGTTTCACATTACAATCTCCCGATCCTTCATGCATGGAGATTGAGGGGAGGCAGCGGAGTTCTTTTAATCTTCCGCCAGATGTGATTGATGTAATTCCTTCAGCACAAAGTTGGTTTACGCCCAATGGTGGAAACAGTTTGCTTCCTGGTATGTAAATGAGAATATTGACCCCCCACAAGGCACAGCTTTCTGCAGTGTTGCATGTTGTTCTTTCATTGGCCCAGCATGGTTGTGTAGTGGACACAGTAAAGGACAATGCTACAGCCCTGTCAGTGTTTATCTGTTTGGCAGATCAACCTTCTTTTTTGAAGGCCTCAATAGTTGAGATGTTTTTGATGACGCTGTGGCACATTTCCTCCATCACCTTTCTTTGCACCACGAAAGGAACTTAATTTGATTAACGTTTTTAATGGGGATCTGTGCGATCCTACGCCTAGCTGGCAGTCGCAATGTTTTACATGAAAGACAGATCAGTGATCTGTTACTTGCAAGCGTTATGGTTCAAACTGTCCCTCATTTGCTTCTACCCAAACTTATTTTAAGAACTACATCTTCTTCTTGCCAAAGGTGTGTTCCATATGGGGCAGTGAATTACGCTTTTCAAGTTTTTCCTCCTACCCATCACACCAAAGAGGAGAATAGGCTATGCAAGCAGGACCCTTATAGGGTGCTTAGCTATTACATTAACAAATCCTAGGGATTTAGATCTAATGACCAATTTATTTGTCTGAGATCTGGACAACAAAAAGGGCAAAGAAGTCCAGAAGAGGACTCTGTCCCAGTGGATTGTGGTTTGTATCAAAATCTTTTGTGCCCTTGCCAAAAAGGAACTACCCGAAGGAATCCAAGCTTATGCTACCTGTGAGGAAAATGTGGTTTATTATATGTTGTGGTTGTGCGACCTTAACATGTAATGAACTCACAAACCCATCTTGGATCCAGTCTTTGGATCAGCCTCTCTTTGCCAAGTCTAGGGAACAGCAGGGCAGTCCCTCTTTGGTCCTCTCTCCAGTAAAAAAAAATTCTGAGGTCTGGGTGTCACGGGTGCCACTTTTATGCTCACAACATGCCCTCGAGGGAGCGGTTACTACTAGCCAATGGGCTACCAGGTTCTCTCCCGCCTGATGAAGAGTTCCTGTAAGGTGTGGCAACTAGCTATCCCAGGGAATGTATTCTTCCCACTTCCAAGACAGTAGTACCCTTCTCTCAAGTATGTGGAGCTTAGTGTATGAGTACCTGAGCGCTAAAGGTTTACAAGAAAACTGGTTTGGTAACCGTTTCCCCCTATCGGTCTCGGACGCCAACCTGTCCACCAGAAAAAAGAGCAGCCCTTCTCATGTGTGTCCACCATTTGCCCTTCAAAGGCGGCTTCCTCTTTAAAGCTCACCTTTTGGGCTTACATCTTGTGTGGCTTCCAGCCAGGGAGAGTAAACACCTCTTCCAATGACAGGCCTCTATTGTACCCTTTCCTGGGAGTCGTTCACACCTCTCCCCAGGATGGCAGAAGGCTGTCCTGAGGCGAGCATCTGAAAATGGGCACTAGAAAACTGGGCAAACAAATTGACAACTTTCTAAAGTTTCCCTTTACTCAAAAGTCATATTAAATTCGACTTGGGCATCAAGTTGGGTTTAATGTAATGATTATTTTGATACCTTGAAGTATCAAATTTAGTAGGCCCATTCAAAGGATAGTACAGTTGAGTTGTCATTGTGTAACTGTGTACTTTCCAATGGGGCTATTAGCCTTTTCAAGGGAAAAACAACAATTTGGGGATTACACTATTAGGGCATATAAAAGCATATTGTACTCTTTAATATACAGCACCCTGCCACAGGGCTAACAGGCCTAACCCAGGGCTGACGAATATTAAAAAGGAGGTCTGGACTTTTGTCATTAGTTTAAATGGTAAAGTCGAGTTAGCAGTTTTAACTGCTCTACCAATCTACACTTGCAGGCTGGGAAACATGTATTAATGTGTCATGCTCATGACGGTACAATAAGTGCTGCAGTCCATAAGGGACAGTTCAACTTACAGGCACTGGGTGCCCCTGGTACTATTTATCAGGGGTTTATAAATAGGCAAACTTATGCCAATTGGGTATAAGTGAATTAAGCATACACTTTTGAGGGTCAGAGCACTGGCACGGAAATCTGGTTAGCAGGCTTCAGTGCACCTTTACAGTAAAATAAACAGCAGCATAAGTCCAAATCGTAGGGGTGATTATGCAAAAAGAGACATTTCCTTACACTACCAGAGCAAAGGAATCTTGCTAGTGGAGTGCCCTTAGGGGATATATGCTGACATGGCATTCACTTCACCAGTTCCCACTTCTCACATTCACCAAGCATTACTGCAGAGAAAGGCTGTTCATTCTGCTCATTACATACTCCAGGACTTTCTGGTATCACCATTCCAATAGACCCAGTACCCGGGAGGGTGCATTTCTGTGGTATCTATTAAAATGTGTGAAATCTGCAGGTAGAAATTGTAGGAAGGTACATCCTGACTATGGTTGCCCCCAACTTTTTGCCCTGTGTTTTAGCTGGTTTTGGACATAGTCGACCTGGGACCCTGCCAATCAGGACCCCAGGCCTACTGCTCTCTCTTTAAAATGGATTCCATGTACCCTAGGTACATTTCCAATTGGTACTGGGCCACCTTATCAGACCCCGTAACGCAGGGCATAGGTGTACCCAGGGCCGCCAGGGGCTGCAGCATGTATTATGCCACCCCTGGCTGGCCTCCTAAATTTGACACAACTGGCTGCATGACAGCTGGGGCGAAGTCGTGTAATCACCCTTTGCTTTAGGTATAGTAGTTCTATATCTAACCATACAATGGACACCCGTGTTCCTATCAGTCACTCCTATGGCAGGCCTTAACAATCCTGAAGGCAGAGTGCGTGGGCTCGTGTGAGCTAGGTTCAGGCCCGAGCCGAGCCCGGTTGCAGCTTGCGGAATCAAGACCCAATGGCTGTTCCATGATAACGCGTACCATATCGGTAACTTCGGTGTCGCGTTATCAAGGCATGTCGAGTAAGGTGTCATACGAATCGGGGTGCTGCCCTCTCACCAATTCTGGCGATGAGGTTAGCATTCCACCCTTCTAGAGGGACACGACATGCACGTAACCGTGAACCCCGGTTAAAGTTAACTGAAGCCTCAGCTCCACAAAATGGATGCTGCCACCACAGACACGAGTCTGACCTCCTGCTGCTGGGAGTCCTTCCAGCGAGGAGCGCTTGGACAAAGGGTTTCCCGTCGAGGGCGGTGTTCGCACCGTCCCAGACAGGGTTTGTGTATTCTGGGTAGGTAGGGCTTTTGCGTGAAGGTGACTGCGGAGTGGCACCCCGGTGCTCACTACGCATCTGCCGGTTAGAACCAGTTCCAGGGGCGACAGCCCTGGCCTGGGGAAAGTCCGGCAGGGGAGAGGGGTGTAACTGCCCCCTTCCTGGTCCCACCCTTAGGGCAGGACCTAGTCATGTACCCACCCCTTTCTTTAGAATAAAGACCGGAGCGGGGACCCTTCCAAATTAGATCATCTTTGATTCAAGAACTACTTTCTACGAAAGGACATTCAAGACTCTTCTCAAGATTTCTCCCTTGTGACTAAGGAGTAGTCACCCTGCATCAGCGGGCACCAACTAAGAACTCTGCGGTTTGCTGTAAGTCCTTCCTCAAGGAATCCGACGGCCCAGCTCGACGAGAACCGGCTTCCCTGGCACCTCTGACCTCTACCCACATCATCAGCTCAGCTGTGATCCGTGGGTGCGACGAGACCTCGAGGGACCGGCCATCATCAGAACCTGCACGCTCTTAAAACCAGCACGACCATCGAGGTAACTCTCTGGTGAGTGCTCTGGGGTCCGAGAAGCCCCGACCCTGAGCCGCTCCAGCACCGAAGTGCAGTCTCCCAGCATCTCCACGATCTGCGTGGGGCCCTTCTGCTCGCTGCTCAGCACGTTGTCTGGTCACTAGCCGCTGGCTTGTGTCCTTCTGTGACGACATCCGAGAATCAGTACTGCTGGTCTGGTTGCTCCAGACTGGCCCTTGCTTCCATCTTTGCGAGAAGCACCCCGGACCCTCCTGGTCCACTCAAGACGCCCTCTTAGGCCCACCACGTGGCCCTGAGAACTGCCAAGGCTTGTTGCCCCATCCTGGGCCCAGCGACGCCGACAGCATCATCCTTCGTGGGACAGCTTGCACCTCCGCCGTGGTCGCCGATAACGCCTCCTGGTCCAGGAGACTGCAGAGCCTAGCGTCGCCCACTCACCTGGTCGAGGTGACGGCCAACCGGTGCCTTCCTGGTACCCTCTGACTACTGGCTAGTAGTACGAACTTGGTCCCCTCTGCTTTCAGGTTTCTTCAATCTCCGATCCAGGCTTGGATCTCTACGAACTATTCAGCACTGGTCGCCGGCCAGCAACTCCTTTTCTTCCGGCTCCTGGCTCGTCAGCGAAGACCCCGACGCCTGTAAGACTTGTGCAGCCGCAGCCCTCGTGGCTAGGTAACTCGGCATTTCGGTGCCTGCATAGCCTCCTTACTCTAGGGTCCCGAGTCCCTCGCTTCCGACTTGCCTTATCGGGTCCGCCCGAGACCTTAATCTTTCCGTGTCCTCGGACACTTGTTCATAATTGTGCACTTGAAGTATTTGCTAAAGAGATTTGGTTTGTGCTTAGTACCCTGTCCTCATAAAGAGTACAGGGCTGTTGTGATTCTTAATAAATATACTGTTTATTTTCATAACACTTGTGTGGTGTCCTTTCACTGGGTGTTCAAGGGGTACATGTGTGGTAAACAGCTGGCTTAACACGCCCTCTCGAGTCTTTAGCCTTAGACTGCTCGTATCCACGCTACTAGGATAGCTGGTCTATAGGTTGACTTACAACCAAACACCATAAGGGTCGTTGGAACGATACATAGCGGTCGCTAGAATAGCGAACGTTGCATATCGGGCCAACTTCTCACATTGGTGAGCAGCGGTTGGGATTTGAGCTTGCTGTTGTTTTACCACACGTATCCTAAGAATATCTTGTTGAAAGATCGCACAAAGTACTGTTAGTACATATAACTAAAAGCTTAGAATACTCTGAGTTCTACTGAACCAGCTGTTGTAGCTCCTCAAGGCTTAGCACACCTTGGCTACAACTCTTAGCAAGGGTACAGTAGGTAAACACGTAGTGTAGGTAGGTGCATCACTTACACCACACTAGAACCAGTATGTCGGACAAAGGAGGAAACTCTGGGTCTCCCCTTGTGTCAGTTGACCCTCCACAGGTCATCCCTTCAGGATATACTGTGCTGAGCTTCAAGGAGTTAAGACGACTGTGTCACTCCAGGAAGATTCAGCAGGGGTCTAACCCCACAACGTCCTTTCTGATTGGTCTCTTGGAGACTTATGATGCCAGGAGAGCTGAGAAACTTCGCAGCTCTTCTAATCCAGAAGGAGACATGCCTCCCCTCGAGGGAACCCGAGACGATCCTGACCTCATTCACCTCGCAACTGAGAACGAGGATGTGGAGGAGGATGAGGATGAGGATCTCTCTGGGGATGAGGCAGATAAGGGACAGGTAGAAGTCGTCAGACTAAGCAGGTCCAACTTAAGCAAACATGATAGCGGTACTGGGGGACCCCTGGGGCCACTATCAGGTCAGCTTAACATTGGGAATGGACGAGCCCGATCTCTGTCAAGAGACTCTGGCGGATCCCTTCGAACCAATGGCTCTCACAACTCTTCTCAGAGAGGGATGACGTCCCCTCAGAGGAGAGTGTACGAAGCTAAGGAAAGGGCAGCTAATCTGAGGATCGAAAGGGAAGAACTTGCCCTGGCCAAAGAAAGGCTTGCCTTTGCTAGAGAGCAACAGTTAAGTGGGGTAGTCCCCACTGGTGGCAGCAATGTACCTAGTAATAGGGAAAAGAGTTTCGATACGAAACACCTTGGTAAGATAGTGCCCCCCTTTAAACAAGGGGACGACATCCACAAATGGATTACTGCTTTGGAGGGGGCCTGCACTGTGCAGGGTGTTCCCCAGAGTCAGTGGGCAGCTATCTTGTGGCTCTCCTTTGAAGGAAAAGGAAGAGACAAGCTCCTCACCACAAGGGTGGAGGATGCTAACAATTACCAAATCTTGAAAAATACACTCGTTGAAGGGTTCGGCCTAACCACTGAGCAGTACAGGGTGCTGTTCAGGGATACCCAGAAAACGCAGTCTCAAGATTGGTCTGATTTTGTCGATTGTGCCACTAAGGCTTTTGAAGGCTGGCTACTGGGTAGTAAGGTTACTGATTCTAAAGGATTGTATAATCTAATTATAAGGGAGCAAATCTTAAATAATTGTCAGAACCAGTTATTACACCAGCACCTGGTAGACTCTGATCTGACCTCTCCACAGGAATTGGGTAAGAGGGCAGACAAATGGGTCAGAACCAGGGTTAGGCCTAAAAACCAGGGTGGTGACCAGAAAAAGGAATCGACCAAGCCTCAAGAGAAGGGTGGGGATAAATCCACAGAGAAGACTTCCCAAGGGCCCCAAAACTCCAACAAGGGTGGTGGGTCCCAGAACACTCCTTCAGAACAGAAGAAACCTTATTGCCATACCTGTAAGCAGGTGGGCCATTACAAAAGTGATGCCAAGTGCCCTAAAAATAGCAATAAGGAAAACATACCCCCAAGTAACACTCCCAGACCTCCTGTTACCACTAGTGGTAATCCCCCAGGTGGTGGGAGTGCCCCCAAGAATGTGGTGGGCATTACTTTGGGCAATCAGGAGGACTATGGCTTAGCCAGGTTCCCTGACCACACTCTTGTCTGTGAGACTGGCATGGGGTTTGCCAACTTCACTACTGGACCCCACATTTTGGGAAAGTATAGACAAGAAGTTTTAGTGAATGGTCAGAAAGTTGAGGCATTCAGAGACACAGGGGCCAGCCTCACCATGGTGAGTGACCATCTGGTCCCCTCTGCTCAACTGACCCCTGGTTTTACTTATCAGGTGACAGACATTCATGGAGTGAAGAGAAGGCATCCCATGGCAGTAGTCAAGCTCAGCTGGGGTAATGTCACAGGGCCCATGAGAGTGGCAGTGACAGATAACCTACCCGTAGATTGCTTACTTGGGAATGACCTGGAACTCTCAGCATGGGCTGAGGTGGAGCAAGAAACTCATTCCAGATTGATAGGCCTATCCAGACAGGTTAATGGGGCAGTAATAGCTACAGCCCCAGTCCAAGCACCATTCCTCCCTGAAAAGGTTGGACGGGCAGTGGTAGCCACTGCCCAGGCTCAGACAGACTTTCCAGGACAGGATAGGAGGGCTGTGACAGTCACAGCCCAAACACAGACTGAGTGCCCTCCTGAAAAGGTTGGCAAGGTTGAAATGGTCTCAGCCTCTACTCAAACAGATAGTGAGGTTGTGAAGCCTGAAACAATGGATCACTCCACTCAAACCGAGAGCATTGAGGAGGAAGAAGAGTCTTCCCCCTCCCAGACACTAGGTGAGAGCCAGCCTCCTCAGGGAACTGACTCTACCCCTGTTGAAGGAACTGCCCCAGAGGTAGTCAGGCCTAGCCTGGCAGAGCCCCTGATGGCAGTGGACCCTTCCCAGGTGGGACCCAGTCTGGAGCAGGTAACCTGCACCTCTCTACCCTGCCTCAGTCAGCCCAGGGCTGAAGAGATCAGGGAGGCCAGTGGTGGACCCAAAAGGGCCCCCTGTCCAAAAGAACCCCTTAATCAGCAGATTAGGATCACTGAAGCTGGTAAACCTAGCCAAGTGAAAATAGAACAGACTCCTGAGGGATCCCCCTTAAAAGTAGTTAGGGAACTCCCACAGCTGGACACTGTTGGGCACAGCCAAACATGGGGCCTAAAAACCCCAGACCTGACCTGTCCCTCCAGTAAGCCAAACAGAGGGACCCAGCCTCCAGCTTTAGGTAGCCAGAGACTGACCCTGAGAGCTCAGTGCATCTCAGCTAAAGAAAGAAAGGCGCACATGATGAATGGTGATTGGAGGAAGTTGAGCCCAAAGGTAGAGGAGCCTCACTTCAGTACTCCATCCCAGCATCAGCCTTCTTCTTTCCCAAGACACACCAGAGACAGAGATTCCCTATGGTGGAGACCCTCAGATACCCTTAGGGTGAGGGGTTGCCTAGTGGACCATGACACAGGGGGAAACCAAGCCAGAGCTGGTCCTTCCTTATATGGCCACTTAGGTAATAGAGGCTTACCTGGACAAGGATAGCCTTATCTCCTTTCGTTTGGGGGGGGGGTTGTGTAGGAAGGTACATCCTGACTATGGTTGCCCCCAACTTTTTGCCCTGTGTTTTAGCTGGTTTTGGACATAGTCGACCTGGGACCCTGCCAATCAGGACCCCAGGCCTACTGCTCTCTCTTTAAAATGGATTCCATGTACCCTAGGTACATTTCCAATTGGTACTGGGCCACCTTATCAGACCCCGTAACGCAGGGCATAGGTGTACCCAGGGCCGCCAGGGGCTGCAGCATGTATTATGCCACCCCTGGCTGGCCTCCTAAATTTGACACAACTGGCTGCATGACAGCTGGGGCAAAGTCGTGTAATCACCCTTTGCTTTAGGTATAGTAGTTCTATATCTAACCATACAATGGACACCCGAGTTCCTATCAGTCACTCCTATGGCAGGCCTTAACAATCCTGAAGGCAGAGTGCGTGGGCTCGTGTGAGCTAGGTTCAGGCCCGAGCCGAGCCCGGTTGCAGCTTGCGGAATCAAGACCCAATGGCTGTTCCATGATAACGCGTACCATATCGGTAACTTCGGTGTCGCGTTATCAAGGCATGTCGAGTAAGGTGTCATACGAATCGGGGTGCTGCCCTCTCACCAATTCTGGCGATGAGGTTAGCATTCCACCCTTCTAGAGGGACACGACATGCACGTAACCGTGAACCCCGGTTAAAGTTAACTGAAGCCTCAGCTCCACAAAATGGATGCTGCCACCACAGACACGAGTCTGACCTCCTGCTGCTGGGAGTCCTTCCAGCGAGGAGCGCTTGGACAAAGGGTTTCCCGTCGAGGGCGGTGTTCGCACCGTCCCAGACAGGGTTTGTGTATTCTGGGTAGGTAGGGCTTTTGCGTGAATGTGACTGCGGAGTGGCACCCCGGTGCTCACTACGCATCTGCCGGTTAGAACCAGTTCCAGGGGCGACAGCCCTGGCCTTGGGAAAGTCCGGCAGGGGAGAGGGGTGTAACTGCCCCCTTCCTGGTCCCACCCTTAGGGCAGGACCTAGTCATGTACCCACCCCTTTCTTTAGAATAAAGACCGGAGCGGGGACCCTTCCAAATTAGATCATCTTTGATTCAAGAACTACTTTCTACGAAAGGACATTCAAGACTCTTCTCAAGATTTCTCCCTTGTGACTAAGGAGTAGTCACCCTGCATCAGCGGGCACCAACTAAGAACTCTGCGGTTTGCTGTAAGTCCTTCCTCAAGGAATCCGACGGCCCAGCTCGACGAGAACCGGCTTCCCTGGCACCTCTGACCTCTACCCACATCATCAGCTCAGCTGTGATCCGTGGGTGCGACGAGACCTCGAGGGACCGGCCATCATCAGAACCTGCACGCTCTTAAAACCAGCACGACCATCGAGGTAACTCTCTGGTGAGTGCTCTGGGGTCCGAGAAGCCCCGACCCTGAGCCGCTCCAGCACCGAAGTGCAGTCTCCCAGCATCTCCACGATCTGCGTGGGGCCCTTCTGCTCGCTGCTCAGCACGTTGTCTGGTCACTAGCCGCTGGCTTGTGTCCTTCTGTGACGACATCCGAGAATCAGTACTGCTGGTCTGGTTGCTCCAGACTGGCCCTTGCTTCCATCTTTGCGAGAAGCACCCCGGACCCTCCTGGTCCACTCAAGACGCCCTCTTAGGCCCACCACGTGGCCCTGAGAACTGCCAAGGCTTGTTGCCCCATCCTGGGCCCAGTGACGCCGACAGCATCATCCTTCGTGGGACAGCTCGCACCTCCGCCGTGGTCGCCGATAACGCCTCCTGGTCCAGGAGACTGCAGAGCCTAGCGTCGCCCACTCACCTGGTCGAGGTGACGGCCAACCGGTGCCTTCCTGGTACCCTCTGACTACTGGCTAGTAGTACGAACTTGGTCCCCTCTGCTTTCAGGTTTCTTCAATCTCCGATCCAGGCTTGGATCTCTACGAACTATTCAGCACTGGTCGCCGGCCAGCAACTCCTTTTCTTCCGGCTCCTGGCTCGTCAGCGAAGACCCCGACGCCTGTAAGACTTGTGCAGCCGCAGCCCTCGTGGCTAGGTAACTCGGCATTTCGGTGCCTGCATAGCCTCCTTACTCTAGGGTCCCGAGTCCCTCGCTTCCGACTTGCCTTATCGGGTCCGCCCGAGACCTTAATCTTTCCGTGTCCTCGGACACTTGTTCATAATTGTGCACTTGAAGTATTTGCTACAGAGATTTGGTTTGTGCTTAGTACCCTGTCCTCATAAAGAGTACAGGGCTGTTGTGATTCTTAATAAATATACTGTTTATTTTCATAACACTTGTGTGGTGTCCTTTCACTGGGTGTTCAAGGGGTACATGTGTGGTAAACAGCTGGCTTAACACGCCCTCTCGAGTCTTTAGCCTTAGACTGCTCGTATCCACGCTACTAGGATAGCTGGTCTATAGGTTGACTTACAACCAAACACCATAAGGGTCGTTGGAACGATACATAGCGGTCGCTAGAATAGCGAACGTTGCATATCGGGCCAACTTCTCACAGAAATATCCATCAGATAAAAGTTATTAACATTTGGTAATAATCTTTCTGGTGGATACTCGGTCTACCTGAAGATTCCTCACCAATCCTGCCCACCTATCGGAGGAATAGTCATAGTAATCTTAATAATAACGTTCCAAGTTAGAATTGTAGAACTGCATGTTCACTGTTGAAGGAAGCGGACTGTCTCTGCCTCTAAGAGCTCGAAAAAACAGGACCTACATCAGGGTGCCACTTTCTGGCTCCAGTGACATTGTGTTCGGGCAGTAACCAATGCCAAGACAGAACAGACGCTACCTACTGAGGCAGTACAGCTATTTCAAGATTTCAGATCCAGCCTGGGGATATTGAAAAAGTGAGGAATCTGCAGGTAGATAGAGTATCCACCAGAAGGATTATTTCTGAGGGCAACAATTGTTTCATGTAGGGCAATATTGTTTTAGAGTCCCAGTGGGGGCTCAGGAGGCACGGCAGTGCCAAAGGTAATTCTCAAAGCTGCACCGCAAGAGCGCGTTCAGCTGCAATGTCGGGGACAGTTCTTAAAGGTCATAAGGAAGGGGTGAGACGCACCCCACACCCCCAGCGGATTGCGCACAGTGGTTTTAGCTGCATTGGCAGCCAAGAGGCCAGTGGTAGGCACCAGTTACGCCCTGACATTTTGGACAGAGGGCATTTGAGCCCCAGAGGAAGATCAGTCTGCCTGGGGTCAGTTTGGGTACCTGTGTGTACTGGGAGGGCGCAAGTCCCTAAAGGAAGGCATAATGAAGTCATGCCAAACGCGGTGTATGCACCTGGGGAGTGTTACTGCGGTGCATTTCAGTAATGTGAGGTTTGGGCATAATGCGTTTTATGCCCAATGTTATTGCCTAATGTAGTGATGCCTAATGCAAATGCCATGGTATGATGTTTTTGGCCCAAAGTCATGCAGACATAATGTGTTTATGTTGCAGGTGCGAATTCTAAGTACAGTATTGTACCAGTAGTTACTGGTTGTGTTATTTTTGCTACTTGTGCTTTGTGATTGATGGTTTTGACAGTGTCCCGAGTGGCCCTGTCACGTATGGAATCCCCTATAAATTATGACCTGGGTGCCAGTTGGCACAGTGTATATATGCGACTATGATTCTAATGTGTTTTGGATAATACAAAGGCTAAATTATATATAACCTTATGTAGACCTTCTGTTGTGGTGTGCCTAGAGTTGCTTCTGTGTGTGTGTGTGTGTGTGTGTGTGTGTGTGTGTGTTGCGCTAACGCTTTACACATTGCCTCTGGGATAAGCCTGACTGCTCGTGCCAAGCTACCAAGGGGGTGAGCAGTGTGTAACTCAGAGTGTAACTCCCTTGCCCTGACTAGAGTGGTGGTTTCTGCCTGGCTTAGGCAACCAGAAATTCCATTTCTGGAGTTGGCCTAATGGCTAGGGCGGTTGAACTCGAATCTGGGGAACTGGGTTAGAGTCTCTACAATGACGCTGAACATCCTGTGATTCTGGGCTAATCACTTAATCTCCCCATGCCTAATAAAAATGAAAGTGACCTCATGTATAGCAACTGGTGCTATGTATAGTGCTCTGATACACAATTCGGGTCAAGCTTGTGCTATATAAAACTCTGTAAAAAAATAAAATGTTTTCTTCTATGGTTGCGGCTTGATTATCAGGTAAAGTCCCTCAAGAAGGAGCTTCCGGGATTTCGTATGGTATGTAAATGCCCATGGGTAATGTTTCTTTTCTTTGCAATTTGCGGCCAGATCAGTTTTATTTGCACTTGCATTGGCATTGTTTTTGAATGATAGAAAACGCGCCCATAGCTCCATAAAACTGGCAATAAAAATTGATAATGGGAACATTTATGTCACCACTTGAAGATATACATTTTGGGCTGTCAGGAGTATTCCCAGAAATTCATAACATCTTACCACAAAATGACACAATTAAAGTTAATAATTCCCTATAACTTGAGCGGACACAATGAAAGCAAATCATGTACTGCAGGAAATTCCAACAAAAAAACATCTACTCAAAGACTTATTGGTTAAAAATGAAATGTACCAACAAATATTGCTTCAGACTTTCTCACTGCTTCTACCGGATTTGAGGATTCATGAATACTGTCCATTCCATAACCTTAAAAATACAAAATGGAAAATTAATCAATTGTTGCATATTGTAGGAGGAATGATATGGTGTGAGGAGAAAAGAATATAGGACAGATCCACATCTTTGCAGTGTAACAGAAAACAACAAGATAATAGAAAGTTTATAAATAATAATGTGGTAACATACATTGTAGGTCAGTATTTTACATTTAAAAGAATGTAACTATGTTAAATACAAAAGAATTAACCAACATCATGGGATTGCGCAAAACTAACTGCTGATTAAATTAGCTCACAGTGCATGCGACACTGAGGTATTAACTGTGAAAGCCGTTTGCAAATAACATAAATTACTGCTTAAACTGAAGCCAACTAGACAACTCTGATAGTGTAAACACAACTTTTAAAATGCCTCTTCATATGAATGCTAACACATTAATAACGTTTGCTTGAAGAATGACCGTTTAAAAAGTTAAAGACAGATAGCCCTATTCCAGAAATAAGTATGGACCGAGATTTACAACGCCTAAGAATAATTCCAGAGTATTTTCTATTCACAAATATTCCCAGAAGTACGCCTGGAAAACTGCACTAGGTATAGTTTCTGGGCAGAGCTCTGGGAATGTAAAAGGATATTCCATCAAGTGTCTTAACCCCCCCCCCCCCCCCCCCCCCCCCCGTTTGGAATTCTGCACAGTTTAGTACTCTGCAGCAGGAAAATGGAGCTCTTCGTGCAAGTTCTCACATTTTTTCTTTAGTCAACATGGAAGACAAGTTTCGCTATTGCAAAAGTCCTTCATGCACACCCTACTAAATCTGGGCGTGATTTGTTCCTACGCTAAACCAACTTGGGAAAGGGTCAGATCAGAGTTTGCGATAAGGACATTCCATCAAGTGTCCTTTTTGCCATAAACGTATACTTGCACCTGAAAATACCTTTGTAATTAGTGCCCAATATTGGTGACAGAGCGGTTAGCATTGAATTTTAAAGATACAAAATAAATGTAAACAGTTTAAATAAAGATGTTCAACAAAAATAAGCGGCTGATCAGAACAGGAGAAAGTGGTCCCGATTTTCGTCATAGTAAATGGGAGACCACCCAAACCCCCAATCCCCTGGATAGACCGTCTTCCACACATCCTGCTCTCTACCAAACTTCCTTAACTTAATTTCAATATGTCTTGACAGAAGCAAGTATTATTAAAACCTTCTTTTAAAACTCATCACCCACATATTAGTTCCATCACCATGAGGGATAAATAAGAACTTAAAGGCACTGGGTAATGTAAACTGTTTAATTAAAATGTATGCTATGGCAGTGGCGGCTCTTCCGCTTAGTCGGAGGAGCTTCACCCCATTGCTTTTTAGCAATGGAAAAATAAAACGATAACACAATGTTCTTATTTTATTTTCCCCTCCTGAGGCAGTTTTGAGGGGTGGGGCTGGGCTGCTCACAGAGCAGGGGGCACTCGGTAAGTGCGCATGACGGTTTGGGCGGCCGTCTTGGGCTGGCCAAACCGTCATGTGCACTTAGCATGTTCCCCACCTTGGCTGTCTTATGGCATAGGTGGAGAACATGCACAGGCTCATTGTCCTCACTAGAGCGCTGAACCACGGCGCTCAGATCAATCACGACACTGCTGACAGCAGCGTCATGATTGGCTTAGGGGGGGCCTGTGTACTTCCTGCTTTCATTGTGGCCGGACGTGGAGTGATGACGGAGGAGCAACACGGCGATGAGGTAAGCTCATTTTAATTTTTCTACACCCCATTCCCCGCCACCCTTATCTGTGCCAGCTGTCACTGGAAGTGGAGCCTACAAATAAGAAACCTGGCCGAAGTTCATTAAGGATCCCTACCTATCAACTCTGCTTCTCAGTCAGTGTGGCTTACAGACACTCCAGAAACGCCAGTAAACAAGAACTGCCAGCCTGGATATCATGGGAACTGTCCTGCCGGGTAGGGATCTGCGTGCACATTGAAACCGTCTTTTGAAAGCATGCTTGTTGGGCTTTCCACTCTCGACAGGGCAGGAACAAAATAAAGAGATGCTGTGGCATCTCGTGGATATTGGTGCACCAGGGTAATGGCTGAGTCATCCATTATGGCGAGTTTGAGCAGTCATATCATTTGAGATGTCATTAGTGATGTCATAGAACATGTAATAAACGATGTCATGTAAGGTCATATGCAGTGCATGGCGGGCATGGAAGAAAGTTATAGATAGTGCTGCTAACTAGAATTGGTGAATTTCAGTATTTTTTTTGTTCAAAACGTTAATGTTGGCAATGTCCACCAATTCACCTAACTATGACGTTACTTTAACCTTTGGATTTTCCAGTGGTGTTCTGTATGTACATAGGGGTAGGTAGAAGTAAAGGGTGGTAAAAGGGAATTTACGTGTGGGTAAAAAAATAAAGAAAAAAATGTACAAATAGCTATAGTAATTGTAAATTTTTTTCTTTCTTTTTTAACCCATACTTAAAACCCCCTTACCACCCTATACCTCTACCCACCCCTAAAGTCTAAAAATGCCCTTACCCACTCTACACCCTGAAAACGCCCTTACCAACCAATAACCTACCCACCCCTAAAGTCTAAAAACACCCATACCACACAATTCCTCTACCCACCCCTAAACCCCAAAAAATACACTTACCACCCTATACCCTTACACACCCTAAAATCTTAAAAATGCCCTTACTACCTTATACCCCCTACCCACCCCTTAATCCTAAAAATGTCCTTACCACCCTATACCCTTACCAGTATAAACACTCTTACCACCCTATACTCCTTCCCACCCCTAAAGCCAAAATATACACTTAGCACACTATCGGTGACATACATCAACAAAACGTTTTGCGATTCCTTATTAGCGATTTTTAAGGAATCGCAAATAAGGAATCGCAAAACGGGATGTATGATTGAAAGTGCATAAAATTTGCGATTGGGTAAAAATCGCAATTTTTACCGAATCGCAAATATTATGCGAATTCCAATTTGCGATTTCGCAATTCCCATTGATTCCCATGGGCCAAAAGGCCCATAGGAATCAATGGGAATTGCAAATTCGCAAATTAGAATTCGCAAAATGTTGATGCATTCCATGGGTGCAGGGGGGGTCCAAAGGACCCCCTCCTGCACCCCTGAAATGTATTTTAAAGTGCATGTTTCACACACACATGTCCTAAGGACATGTGTGTCTGTAACATGACATTGTTTAAAATGCTAATTTGAGCATTTTAATAATTTTTCGCAAATTACCACGAGGTTCACCCTTGTGGTAATTTGCAACCCCTAATTGCGAATTCGCAATTTTAAAAGGTTTCTTGCATTGCATTTAAGGAATCGCAAAATGCGATTCCTTAAATGCAATCGCAATTTGAGAATTCGCAAATATTTGCGAATTCTTAAATTGCGAGGGCCTTGAACCTTCATGCATTCCAAAAGAGGATTTTGGGATCGCAAACGGCCGATTTTTGCGATTCGCACCGTTTGCGATCGCAAAATCCTTTGATGCATGTACCTGTATATCTCTACCCACCCCTAAACCCTAAAAACACCCTTATCACCCTATACCCTTCCCCAATCTTAAACCCTACAGATACCCTTACCTCTTATAACTCAACCTACCCCAAACCCTTAAAACACTATAATATTTATATATATATATATATATATATACATACATACATACATATACATACACACAAATCAAATTTTTCCAGCAGTTCCGCAGTACCGCGAAGGGTACCTGCTTTGCGCCAGCTATGCTGGTCTGCATATGGGCTGGTGGAAGGAGCAGGTGCTCATCAACGACCACGGTGCTGCATGGGGTGAGCACCTCATCTAGCGGTTGCCCTTAATAGATATTTCAGCGGGTAAGCGTGCCTACAAGGAATTATTTGCTATAGACAGATTTCTATCGTAAGCTCTTAACAGTATCTTGCATCTAGTTATTTAAGAAGCAGAATATACTTGTTTCAAAATGAACAAATCTAACAGAAAGTATTCCAAAACGGGTGTATGCTTTTTGAAACACAAATTTATGTTGAAAACATTTTGGAGGGTACACAAATTGTTACATATATGAACATACATCAACACATAGTGACTGAGATTCAAAAAATCTTTGTTATAATGTGTTTCTCATGATCACTAATGGGGCCCCCTATTCCAAACTATATATACAAAAGGAAATTGTGACTGATTGTACTGAGAACAAATCCTTTAGTGAAAACAATTCACAAAGAAAATCGGTGTAAAATGTCAATGTTTCGGTGTAGGTAGTGAAGTCATCTGTTAGACCATCTTCAGAACGGTAAATTCATATGTTGATTGACCCTACGAGGTGATTCTCTAATTGTAGATGTAGTCTAATTCGTTAAAATTGAAGCCAAAACTATACGAACACAGGCCGCATTAGTGCAACCCAAATTGAGTTTCTTGATTTACATTTTGTCTTTGACATAACAGGTAAGAAACCAGGTTTCCACCCACGTCAATTGAAATCCAGCATACTCCATGGATAGATGCTGAGATTAAGGAGTAATTGCAGTTGTACTGAGGATTGGAACATTGGCCGGGATGCAATGATGGGCAAATTTGTGCAGCGAGGCTACACAAGAGAATCTCTTGCAATAACTGCAGCAAAAGTTGGGCTAAGGAGTAGGGAATCTCTGCTCTTTCCCAGCAGGCAACCGAAAAAGATAAATCTATCATTAGATTGACAACGACATACAGCAAACAAGAGTACCAACTAAAGAGCATCTTGGGGAAGTAGTGGCATCTAGTTAGAGGGGGATACTACTCTATATGGCCGGGATGCCCGCCACCCCCTCCCAACACCAATTCCCAATGGGAGTAGACAGACACAGGTTTGAGCTTTTGGAAGGCAGGGGGGGGAGTTACCCCCCGGCCGTATTTATTAAAATATGAAACAAAATTTAAAATATTAAATAAAAGTTTCATGAATTATGTACAATTTTACATTCATTACATTTCGATGAAGACATGTTCTTTGGCTAACCTTAACAGATCTCTAATACAAAGGTTTCCTAGCCGAGTCTAGCATCCTGTAAATGCATACATTCTAAATTAGAATTGAACATCCTAGCATTAAGGGCCAACGGCAAGGTCTTAACCGGTGTCAGATCCCTACTACCAAAATCCCGCCCTCACGGTGTGAGTGGCGCATGCGCAGAGAACTTTACCCTCATTGCCAACTGTAACTTCCCTTGTCGTGGGGGCCCCCTTTTCACTCTACGCCATTTTTAAAGGTCGTCCGAGTTCCCGTGTGAGGTATCTGTAGGAAGGACAGCGTGGACTCGCCCCCCCATCCCCACACTCTCTGTCCGCCGTCGCGGATATCCTGCCCCCGGGAAATTCGCAGGAGGGGCATCTAGCCGCCTCCCCCTAGGCGACCCATCCTTAGTGGGTGCCGCCTCCCCGTGGAAGGGGCCAATGGCCGCCTCCCCCCGGGCGCTCCCACCATTCTGGGTGGCGCCCCCCTCTAGGGACCTTGAAATTACTGCTCACCGATCATGACCTTACCGCCCGACCAAAAAATAAATACGACAGTTGTTTTACCTACTAATGGAAAAAAAATCCTGACATAGCCTTGATGAGTCATCAACTTTATTTTCCTACAAAGGGAAACATTATCCTAAAACAGAAGCCACATCATTATGTGAAACATTCCCTCACTTCTCTACAAAGGAAAAAAGGCCTATACATTTCTATCTAATCGAGCTTTATTACAACAAACATTGCCATAAGGGGCTGGTGGGTGGGTCAAAATTGCCGCTTGTTCCGTCGAGGGCTCACGAGCAACGAGTTGGTGCAGCCTTCAGAGCACAGGAACAAGAGGACGCTTCTTCGGATTCCCGCTCTATTTATCCATCTGTGGGAGGGCGGGGACCCTCCTCCGGGACGCCTACTGGGGCGTGGTCTTCCGTGCGGGTGTCTAGGACAACCCCTCCAGGGCGGGAAAGGGCGCGCCCCGGCTACGCCACTTCGGGCATACCAGCCGAGCCACGCCTCCCGCCCAAAATGGTTTCCCGGGGGGATCGGGGCACCCAGCCATACGTTCGGGGGACCGAGTGGTCGCCCCTTTCCATATGGCCGGGATGCCCGCCACCCCCTCCCAACACCAATTCCCAATGGGAGTAGACAGACACAGGTTTGAACTTTTGGAAGGTGAGGGGGAGTTACCCCCCCCCCGGCCGTATTTATTAAAATATAAAACAAAATTTAAAACATTAAATAAAAGTTTCATGAATTATGTACAATTTTACATTTATTACATTTCGATGAAGACATGTCCTTTGGCTAACCTTAACAGATCTCTAATACAAAGGTTTCCTAGCCGAGTCTAGCATCCTGTAAATGCATACATTCTAAATTAAAATTGAACATCCTAGCATTAAGGGCCAACGGCAAGGTCTTAACCTGTGTCAGATCCCCACTTCCAAAATCCCGCCCTCACGGTGTGAGTGGCGCATGCGCAGAGGACCTTACCCTCATTGCCAACTGTAACTTCCCTTGTCGTGGGGGCCCCCTTTTCACTCTACGCCATTTTTAAAGGTCGTCCGAGTTGCCGTGTGAGGTATCTGTAGGAAGGACAGCGTGGACTCCCCCCCCATCCCCACACTCTCTATCCGCCGTCGCGGATATCTGGCCCCCGGGAAATTCGTAGGAGGGGCATCTAGCCGCCTCCCCCCTGGGAGGGGCCTTCGGCCGTCTCCCCCTAGGCGACCCATCCTTAGTGGGTGCCGCCTCCCCGTGGAAGGGGCCAATGGCCGCCTCCCCCCGGGCGCTCCCACCATTCTGGGTGGCGCCCCCCTCTAGGGGCCTTGAAATCACTGCTCACCGATCATGACCTTACCGCCACAGGCCGAATAGTTGACCGACTATCCGGCCCCCCCACTCCTCCTAAAGGTCATGCTTCCTCAAACCCCTTAACCATGCTATGAAGTCTCCAATGAGTAAATCATTTCCCTCCCTGGACAGGTGAACCCCATCATTCAGATACATGTGGTCTCCCCGAATACACCCGTGAGGAATGCTATGAAACTGCGCGGAGCAAAACAATTTCCCAACTTTATTGTTAACCCTTTTCACAGAGTGGTTCAATGCTGACACTGAAATGCCCCCCCGCCAACTCTTCCTGGGGATCATGTGGGACCAGGCAATCGTGCACCCCGGGACTTTTTTTAGCCAACCAGCTAACTGCCGACAGGATGTGTTCTAAAAACACTCGTCTTCCCAGTGTCACCAAGTCATTGCCCCCCAGGTGTACTAGGACTACAAATGGCGGTGACCTTTGCCGCCCTAAAAGACCCTCAAAAAACGACTGAAATTGGTCAGAACAGAGCCCGCCCTTCCCATGGAAGGTCACTCTGTACCCGTATTCCCCAGATGCATGAGTCGCGTCACCTGCCTTGAATACATCCCCGGCGCGCCTCACATATGAGTGGCCCACGACCCATACCACTCTCTCTCCAGTCGGTGATCCTCGACCGCTGGTCTCCCGGTCCTGGGTCGACTTCCAATTCCGCCCCGCGTGACAGGCTCGCAAAACTGCAATGTAAACAAAAGACAAGAAGCGTGAGTGCATGTCAATTGATCTTTACAACATGTGCAATCGCACATACCTCTTGAAGCAATTTGAGGACCAACGGCCTAACTGCTTTACTTCCTCTGCACTTCCTGTAGCCTCAGTAGCAGCCCCTATCCTAAATGAGTGGGTCCCAAAATCGCACGGGTCCATGCCCGCGGCCGCGATTGACAGTGCCAGCACCCTCTGAAACTGAAATCTCGTCAGTGGGGTGCCATCCTTGTGCCTAAGCAAACTCCCCCCCCCATGCAACCGTCCTTAGTGCCAAGTATTCCTCTACACACTTTATCGGACACGTGGGGGACCCTCCTGCGCGCTGCACAATAACACTATCCCCCATAGCTCCCTGGTCGGTCTTGGACCTGGCTATAGAGATTACCATTGAATCACCCCATATTTGGACGTGATCCCTGCCCAGGCCTCCCTCTACATCCTTCTTGTTCCTTGCGACGAGTTCACTCACCCGCATAGCCCCATGGAATGCCAAGGCGAAAGCTGCCCGGAACAGAACTGCTTCAAAAAGGGAGGAGCACGTCTCATCTAGCTTCGCTAAAAGTAGAGACAATCTGTCTAAACCAATCGGGCGCCTTGTATCCTGCTTGCGACCTTAGAGGCGCTGCCAGCCACGGAGTGCCTTCCTGACCAAAAAGGAATCCGTCGGATCTCTTATGCCATGCACCTGTGCCATGAATGAAATGGCCGCCCTATGCCTACTGGCCGTTGCCGCTGATCGGCCTTCTCTGTGCAGCGCAACCAGGAACCCCAGGAAGGATTCCTCCTGACCCCAGCTCTGTCTCCCTGATGGACCCAAAAATGTTCAATAGGAACGAAACGCTCCTTCGTATGCCTTCCTTGTCCTGGGAGCTAAGCTGGCTGCCACGAGGTCTTGTAATCCGGGGCACCGATTAGCCATAGTACTTCGGGGAACGGTGCCGCCACTAGGTCCGCTGTGGGTAGATAGCCCCTGAAAGCCTGCATGTGTGAACGAGAGAGTGCATCAGCTGCATAATTTAGTACGCCTGGCACATGGGTTGCCCTGAACTGTACATTCAATCTCATGCAACGTAATACAATTTCTTTCAATAACCTCAAGATCCACTTGCAGCGGGCTGCCTGCTGGTTAATGCACTCAACCACAGTCATATTATCAGACCAAAACACCACCGAGCGGTCCCTGAAGTCGTCTGGCCATGCCATCAGCGCAACCCAAATGGGGAATAGCTCCAAGAACCCAATGTTACCTGTCAGACCGCTGGAGTGCCACCACGTCGGCCATACTTGCGCCGACCATCGGTTACCAAAGATGGCGCCGAATCCCACGTTCCCAGCTGAGTCAGTCCACAAACCTAGTTCATCCGAAGATGCTGGCGGCGTGTTCCACACAACTCGACCGTTGAAGTCAGCCAGAAATGCCAACCAAATGCGCATATCCTGGCGAACCTCTGCCGACAGTCTCGTACGGTGGTGTCCCTCCTTGAGGCCAACCATAGCTTGTGCAATAGAGCGTGAGAAGGGGCGGGCAATTGGAATCACCCGTAGGGCAAAGTTAAGCTGACCTACTGTTTGTTGTAACTGGTGCAGGGTCACTTTCTCCTTACCCAGGCATTGTGTCAAGGAAGCCCTAAACTTGGCCACCTTTTCCATCGGTAAACGGAAACATCCCTCCACAGAATCGAGCTCAATTCCCAGAAACTCCAGTGAAGTAGATGGTCCAACCGTCTTACCTGGTGCCAATGGGACTCCGAACTCCCGCATGAGAATGCAGAAGTCCCGCAGCGCCTGCGCACATGTCGTATCGCCGACCGCCCCCAGAAACAAGAAGTCATCCAGATAGTGCATAACATGCCTATGCCCTGTGGCCTCGGTGAATGCCCACTCTAAAAAACAGCTGAACATTTCAAAATAGGCACAAGAAATGGAACAACCCATAGGCATGCATTTATCCATGTAATAACTCCCCTGAAATGCAAAACCTAGCAAGCGCTGATCTCGCGGGTGTACCGGGAGCAACCGGAATGCCGATTCGATGTCTGATTTCGCCATCAGCGCTCCAGGGCCCAGGTGATTTAACATGGCCACGGCATCATCGAACGATGCGTACCGCACCGAACAAATATCTGGGTCAATGGCTTCGTTCACCGAAGAACCCCTTGGGGCAGACAAGTTGTGAATGAGTCTAAACTCCCTTGGGTCTTTCTTCTGGACCACCCCTAGCGGGGAACACACGAAATCCGCCACTGGCGGGCGGTGGAAAGGCCTCGCCACCCACCCCAGGCTGACTTCTTTGGAAATTTTTCTCGCAGCTACGCCTGGGTTATGTTGTACAGATAACTGATTTTTACAAAAGGAGTCCCCCCAAAAATCCCCCGCCGTGATGTTGAAGCCATATAGGAATCCATTCCTCAACACCCCGGCGGATACATGATCAGGGTATTTGTACAACCAAGGAGTCAGAGCCATGATATCGACAGGTGAAGACAATCCGTTACGAAACATCACCTCACTCTTGCTTAGACCCCCCTTTTCCTCCCGTTCCGCTGTTTTTAGATCTACAGCTACTCTCCGGGTGCGAGGAGTTCCCACAGCCCGCACACGCATGCCTGAACCTACATGTTCCCTGGGGCCTGCTGCATGTGCCTCTATCGAAGCCCCAACAAACCCCCCGCTTGCCGCCATTCCTGCCGGTCTTGGGCTGATATTCCCCACCGGCGCCCGCTCGAAAGGGCACCGCGGGCTTTTGGCGAGCTGGCCCCGACCCGCTCCCGCCCAGCGAGGACATACCTGCCGCTTAGGCAAGAGCTGCTTGTGCCATGACACCGAGTTGAGGCAATCCCAGGTCAAAGTCGCATCAAACTCTTTCGCTTTTCGGAATTTAATATCGTAACCTTTCCACTCGTCCCCCTCATACATGGTATAAAAATCCATAATCCTATTCTGATAACAGGTCAACTCAGTCATGACTTCAGGTTTTCGTTCCCCCATGACTGCCGTAAATATCGAAAAGGCCTTTACCCAATTCGCTACCGTCTCATCGACCCTAAATTCCGCCATCTTGGTCCGCCATACACTGGGGTGCCATAAATCCTTCTGGGATTTCGCATATTCCATCCCACGATGGTCAGTCAACAATGAAAACATATTCACATATTTCTCCCCCCATATCAGTTCCTTTGTGGTCGCAGGGATGTGCTGGGCCACCCTTTCGCGCCTTGAAGGTAACGAACCCTCCCCTGCCATTGGCAATGCGTGCTTACCAGGTTCGACCGTCGTGTCTGCCGACTTTTCCCGGCTAACCGCAGGTCCTCCCGGCGCCACCTGTGGGGGAACAAGAGGAACATTCGCCGTTGCGGCCTCTCTCGACTGCCGTAACTGCTCGATTATTAGTCTAGCCTCCTCGGCCGGGTCCCCCGCGGCCACTGCCCCCCCCCCGCTTTCTTCTTGAGCCATGGCAACACTGCCGCTAACTGGATGGCCAGTTCCGGGGGCATCTCCTCATCATTAACAGGAGTAATTACAACGGGGATTGGTAAACCTATATCCGCGTTTGGTACCGGGCTGTCCGCCGGTGTGATGGGGGCAATTGGGGGTACCTCAGGAACCGGATCTTCCCCAGAAACCGCCCTCCTCTTAACACGCTTTCCCCTACCCTCAGAGACGACTCCAGGCAAGGCCGGGCCGATTACCTTCTTAGGACGGCCTGAGCTGTTCAGGGCCGCCAACTGTTTTTTAACATCGGCCAAACCTCGGCCGATCGATTCAACTTTACCGAATCTTCGGTCCATATTCGCCATTCGGTTTGACAAGGTGCGCAGTACCTTCTCCAACTCGGAGCTCTTCCCTGCTTTCTTGCCGGCCATAGCTTTGTGTATTCTGCGTTAGTTGATAAACGAGGTCCTGGATCTTTCGTACGCCAAATAACTGAAAGAAAAACAACAAGATTACAAGTTCTCAAAATTGCCGCTTGTTCCGTCGAGGGCTCACGAGCAACGAGTTGGTGCAGCCTTCAGAGCACAGGAACAAGAGGACGCTTCTTCGGATTCCCGCTCTATTTATCCATCTGCGGGAGGGCGGGGACCCTCATCCGGGACGCCTACTGGGGCGTGGTCTTCCGTGCGGGTGTCTAGGACAACCCCTCCTGGGCGGGAAAGGGCGCGCCCCGGCTACGCCACTTCGGGCATACCAGCCGAGCCACGCCTCCCACCCAAAATGGTTTCCCGGGGGATCGGGGCACCCAGCCATACGTTCGGGAGGACCGAGTGGTCGCCCCTTTCCAGGACCGACTATTCCCAAATCCCCCCCTTATTACATTTTGCAGTGTTATCTGTGAGGGCCGCCCTGGTAAAAAGTAGTTCAGATGTCATTAGGCAAGAAATTAGCTTCAGCAGACCTATGGGTTCCACAAATGCAAGGCATGTGTCCATTCGGGTCAACCTGGTCAAATACAGCACACCCATCACCAACAAACCATCAAAGATCAGGGGCTCATTAAATTGTAGTTCAGAATTCGCAGTATATGTACTGTCATGTGAATGTGGGCAGCAGTACAAGGGCAGCGCAATTCTGTAGATACACAAGCTAATCCTCTAGCACCTGAGGGCAGTGAAGAATAAAGAGTTGTCATACCCAGTGGCCCGGCGGATCACTGACAGAATATCGACCTCTAAAATATCGACCCACAGGAATATCGAGTCAAAAATATTGAGGGCAAGAATATCGACATCCTATCTACAACATGGTAAGTACAAAAAAAATCGAAAAAATAATATAGATTTAAAAAATATCGATGTTAAAAATATCGTTTTTTTTTTCTTTTAAAATATAAATGTAAAATAAAGTATATAACACTAATAAATAAAATCTACATAGTTAAAAGTATCTAATGTTTCAAATTAATAAATAATACATATAATAATAAAACATGAATTAAATATATACAGTAAATATATAATATATATGTACTGAACAATAAGTTGTAATAATTATTTTACTAATTTACAAATTAATAAAGTATATTCTAAATTACAAAGACATTTACAAACATAAAACAATAACATAAATAAAATGCAAAAAATATAAAAAATTAAATATACTTTTAATATTTTTACAATTAATTATATAAAACGTTGGATAGCGTAAGGGTAAAAATTACTATTCCCACCCCAGAGAGTGCAACAGTAGGGAAAGTTTTAGATAGCGTAGGAGTATAAATTACTATTCCCACTCCAGACAGTGCAACAGTAGGGAAAGCGTTGGATAGCGTAGGAGTATAAATTACTATTCCCACTCCAGAGAGTGCAACAGTAGGGAAAGCGTTGGATAGCGTAGGAGTAAAAATTACTATTCCCACTCCAGAGAGTGCAACAGTAGGGAAAGCGTTGGATAGCATAGGAGTAAAAATTACTATTCCCACTCCAGAGAGTGCAACAGTAGGGAAAGCGTTGGATAGAGTAGGGGTAAAAATTACTATTCCCACTCTAGAGATTGCAACAGTAGGGAAAGTGTTGGATAGCGTAGGAGTAAAAATTACTATTCCCACTCCAGAGAGTGCAACAGTAGAGAAAGCTTTGGATAGCGTAGGGGTAAAAATTACTATTCCCACTCCTGAGAGTGCAACAGTAGGGAAAGTGTTAGATAGCGTAGGGGTAACAATTACTATTCCCACTCCTGAGAGTGCAACAGTAGGGAAAGCGTTGGATAGCGTAGGGGTAAAAATTACTATTCCCACTCCTGAGAGTGCAACAGTAGGGAAAGTGTTGGATAGCGTATGGGTAACAATTACTATTCCTACTCCTGAGAGTGCAACAGTAGGGAAAATGTTGGATAGCGTAGGGGTAACAATTACTATTCCAACTCCAGAGAGTGCAACAGTAGGGAAAGTGTTGGATAGTGTAGGGGTTAAAATAACATACTTATAAATAAAAGCTTTTTTTAATTATAATAATATAAACTATTAAATAAATATAAATCATATACAATACCTATACATAATTAAAAAAAACATGATTAGCTAAATATATTTAACCAAAAATAAATATAAAAAATACCATTTTATAATATTTAATTACCAATTAATAATTTATTAACAATTATATTATAAACAAAAAAATTAATTTCAAAACATTATTACTTAATTAAATTAAAATTACTTCCCACCCTATTCCCCTATAAACCCACTACCCACAATAGAATACATTTATCTATTTATGAATTAATTAAAATTATTTACCAATCAATTAAAATTCATTACCAATTAATTAAAATTAATTACCAATTAATTAAAATTAATTTATAATTCCTACTAATTAATAATTAAACATAATTAAGTAACTTCCCACCCTATTCCCCTATAAAGCCACAACCCGCTACAGAACATATATATCAATTAATCAATTTAGTAAAATGAAATACCAATTAAATTTATTTACCAATTATTTAAAATTATTTAATAATAACTACTAATTAATTCTTCATTTAACATAATTAAATTACTTTCCACTCTATTCCCCTATAAACCCACAACCCGCTACAGAACATATTTATCAATTAATCAATTAATTTAAATGATTTACCAATTAAATGTAATTACCAATTATTTAAAATTAATATTAACTACTAATTATTAATTAATTTAACCTAATTATATTACTTCCCACCCTATTTCCCTATAAACCCATAACCTGCTACAGAACATATTTATCAATTAATTAATTAAAATAAATTTCCAAATAATTAAAAATAATTACCAATAAATTACAATTTATTAATAAATCCTACTAATTAATAATCAATTTAACTTAATTAAATTACTTCCCACCCTATTCCCCTATAAACCCACAACCCGCTCCGGTAGTAAAACATATAATTTGCATATAAATACATTTATTAATATATATAATTAATACACATATAATATTATTTATTTTAAATACTTAAGTAAAACATATAACACAGACATATTAAAAAACAAAAAAATAATACAAATATCGATATTAGTGTCATCAAAATTAGTAACATCGATATATATGCTATCGATATTACTAACTTCGATATTACTTACATCGATATAAAGAATTTCGATATTATTTGCCTTAGGGTCGATATTCTGTCCAACGATATTCTTGACATCGATATTCTGCACCTTCGAAATTTCTAACACAATATTTTGGTAGGTCGATATTTAATACTCAATATGTTGCCTGTGTACCGGCCCGGCATGCGAGTGATCTTCACATGAGTGATACTAGGTACCTAGCATAGTATGTGATCAAAGACGTCCTGAGGCATCCCAGGGGTGGTAACTGGGAACAAAAGTTAAGAGTATTGGAGAGTAGGTACTTTGTTAATTTAGAAACAAAGTCTCCAAACGATTTAAATACTGAAGAGGAGCTATATTCTTGTTTAGAGAGGTTACATGTGCTGCTAAATACCCGAGTTAGTATCAATAGTGCTCATGTTAAAGTTCAATACCACTGGGGAAAGTGTGATCCACCGCAGCCACAGTTTTATATCTGAGAAATCTTTACATTTCTCACTAACTACTGCATCTAAAAATTTTGATTAAGATTTAAAAACTTATTGAGTCCGGGGTAATTCACTTAAAGTATAGAAAAGTTAGTTTATGTTTTAGTTATAAAATTCTGTTATTTGCTAATGTTCTTGATCTTCTCTCTTTCCGGTATCAATTATTGCTCGAGTCAGATATAAATGCAATGTGTTTATTAATTGAATTTTCCCTCCTATGAATATAGGTGACTGCACTGTATTGAGATTGTTCACATGCATCTAGTTTATGTAAATTATCGCCATCAACTAGATTCAACTAATGGTCCATCGACCAGAGGAAAGAACTTGTTTGTCTGTTAACACCTTGGCTGCTAGGTATTTTCCCCTCCTGTGCTGCAGGCACCTCTTTCCCATTGTTCATGACGAGCTCAGCTCGTCATCAGCACAGCTCAACCGTGCATCATGACGAGCTGAGCTTGTCATCAGCATCGAAAGGGTTAAAGGTTAGTTGAAAATTTAACAGAGGTATTTAATAAACTAATCCTAAACAGTTTGTGAAATTTTATAATACTTGACCAATCAGCTGTTTAACCACTATGAGTTTATGGGCCCAGGTGAGTATATGGTAGTGGAGTATCTGTTGTTGCTAAACAGATGGATCAGCTATGTTATTTGTAATTCCCAAAAATCCTTCTGAAAAGTCAATAGGCTATAGAGCTAAATTACACAAACTCGAAGATAAACAAAGTTTCCGTATTATTGGTTGAAAACATGTGGTACACACCCAAAGCACTATGTAAATGTAAATGTAAATGTAAATGTATAGGCATTTATATAGCGCACTACTTACCCGTAGGGTCCCAAGGCGCTTCGACCGCTGCGAAACCCTTCCTGGCTTCCCTGAGAGATGGTCCCTTAATGGGTATCTCCAGGGTGAGACTAGGCATCCCCGGCGGTCTGGTGGGGCCGTTAGTGAAGATGAGGCAAGCTAATGCCCAGAGTTGCCGAGTGTGATCGCTGATCAGAGTGGGCACCGAGGCGAGAGAATTATCGAGTCCGCTGACCCTGGTCCAGAAACCTGCCGCGCCGGGAATCGAACCCTGGTCCCGGGCCGTCCTCTGCTCTCGGGTCTGCCGCCTCTAACCAGTGAGCCACACTACTTCACTAACTTAAAACTAGATTGTGTTAAAAAGGGTTCAAATGTAATGATGATATGTGTTGGTGGTGTTACTCTAAATGTCCAGTTACTGATTTACGTTTTCGAGTCTTGATATTAGGTGTGATTAAGATATTTATGACAATGAAGATGGAGTTGGGCCTGCAATAGATATCAGGAGCCGTTCATAAATCAGGTAAGTGGCCATTCTATGACTTCCATGGATTCTGCTCTTGCAGTCCAACTATCAGACACTTTCATTGGGAGATATTACTAAAGGCATAGCCCTCTTCCAGTGCATACTGTTGAACACTTTTAATTTAGTGCTTCAAAGCGTTTTTTAGATGGCGGGCAATTAGCATCCTTTAATAAAAAACAGCTATGGCTGTTGGATATGCTTACAATCATATCTGGAGCTCACATTAAAACAATCCCGGATGTACTTAAATAAAAAACTCTTTCAAATTGTCACGGAGGCAGAAATTTACTACCACTTTGCGCCAGGTTTGCCTCACAAAAGTGACACAAACCCAGTGTAGAGTGTTGTGTTGGCATATGTGTTATAAACGTGCCTAAAGTAACACTATGTAGTGCTACTTTGCACTCAAGGAGATGTACCGGGCATGGTATATGGGCGTTCCCATGCTACCACCCATGGCTTTTGAAGCAAATCCTTCTCTACTAACATTTGAAGACAGGGATTTGCGTGAAAAAGTTATGTCTCCCCGAGGAAGGCATAATAGTGGATCATGTTTTTAAAGCCTCCACACTCTACCAGCTGTGTATGTGTGCTGAACTGTATAGCACACATAGAAGTGGGGAAAATAATAAACCCTTCCAATACAAAACCTATGCTTGACAGAATGCACACACCCTTGCATTAGGGCACTATTTTTTTTTCTCTCTCCGACACAAGGCAGCACAGCAGCCAGGGTCAGAATGCGACAGAAATTAGGCCCAAATACCAAAATAAAAGTGACCCCCATTATCATAGGCATTGGAAGTAGGAGTGCGGGGTCCTACAGCACTCCCAAAATAACCAATCTGGGATTCAGAATGTGAATGAGCAATAAAGATCCTATAAATTTTGTTTTCATCTTGTTACATCTGCTGTGTATTCAAAGACAAAGGTCAAATATCTGGTTATGTCTTCTGTTGAATTCCTGCTTAATCTTTTAAAATGAAGTTTGGTGTTTTCTTTCTAAGACTCCAAAATGTGAGCATTTTGTACAGTGGAATATGCAGGAGTAAGGAGAGAGTAAAACGAAAGGCTGTAGATTGTCATTTTTTTTAACATAGAACAATATGTAAATACCTTCTATGTTAAAAGAAAATGACAATCTACTGCCTTTCGTTTTACTCTTCCCTTACTCCTGCATATTCTTAACATAGAACAATATGTAAATACCCTGGTGTTGCAGGAGACCCATTTAACTAATTCACAACTGATTGCACTTACCAAGAAGAATAGATGGATTGATTTTGCGGTCTCTACCACTCAAATTTCCCATACTAGGGGGGGTTGCGATTATTTTTAAAAAAGGAGCTAAAGCTAAGTTGATTTCACAGGCTGTAGATTCTTCTGGTAGATGGGCCATAGCCTCAGTCTTTATGGCTGGGTTTTCAGTTACAATCGTCGGCTATTATGGTCCGAACCAGGATGACCCTTCTTGTCTGGAAACTGTTTTCTTGCAGTTACTTTCCGTTTCAGGACCTATAATTCTAGCCGGCGATTTTAACATCGTGTTGGACCCCGTCTTGGACAAGTCTCCTAATAATCGATCTTTGGTTTTGTCTAAGACTAGATCCTTCCTATTAGACGCTATGAGGCAGTATGGGTTTGTGGATGTCTGGCGACAAAGGTCAGGAAAACAACAAGGGGTTTCTTTTCAGAATCTTAAATACCATCACAAGTCAAGGATCGACTTTATTTTAATAACTCAAAGACTGGTTGATTCCGTTAAAACAATAGATTATTTTCCCTCGCATCTTTCAGACCATTCCGCGGTTAAATTGGTGTTAGGGCTCCGTAGTAAAAAAACCCCGACTATGTGGTCCTTTGATCGCTCTTTCCTTACTAATGATGAGGATATCTTATATCTTAAGTCGGAGACTCTGAACTTATTTTTATTAAACAATGGTTCTGCCTCAAATAGAATTATTTGGGACTCGTTTAAAGCCACTTTGAGAGGGCTGATTGTTGCTAAAGTTGCCTTTCGGAGGAAGCATTATAACGAAAAGATTTCTTCCATTGAAACAGAAATGGCTCGTGTTCAACTTGAGATAGACCTTAATAGCACAGCTTCATGGTCTATTTTAGATCCTCTTCACAATCAATTGCTGATTCTGAAAGGAAGCCTGGCTTCGATTTTAAATCTGAGGGTTCAACAGAGATGGGAAGCCAGTAAGTTGGCGCACTTCGAATATAGTGAAGGCGCTGGTAAACTACTGGCTTGGAAGACCAAAGTAGATCAGGTCCGGAACAACATCGCATCTATAAAAGTAGGAAACAACAACTTTTCTTCAGATGATGAAATTAGGAGGGCATTTAGGGAATTTTTCCAAGAAATATATCAAGAAGATAAGGTAATCACGGCTGAGTCTATTAAGAGCTGGTTGAACAATATCACTTTACCCTCTTTCTCTTTTGAACAATCTCAACATTTGGATAATCCCATCACAGAGGATGAGGTGAGATCTGCCATTAGGAAGGAAAGAAGGGGAAGGCGTCCGGACCTGATGGGCTGCCAGCTGAGTTATAGAAAATCCTGGACTCCGAGATCGCTCCCTTCCTCACCAATTTGTTTAATCAAATACTTTTAGAAGGAATGCCCCCTCCGACATCTTGGGATAATGGCTCTATCACCCTTACCTTAAAACCGGGTAAACCTAAGGAGGCCTGTGGGTCGTATAGGCCAATTTCCATTCTGAACGTGGATTATAAAATCTTTACCACAGTTTTATCCTCTAGATCAGCCGCTATCGCACTTTCTGTCCTTCATTCTGATCAAAAGGGGTTCCTGAAGGGCAGACAACTTTATGAATTAACCTATGATTTAATTGGTGCCATAGATATCGCAACAACTAACAATCTCCCATTGGCCGCCCTTACGCTGGACGCAACCAAGGCTTTCAACAGGGTTAACTGGGTGTACCTGTCAGAAGCCTTGGCCAAATTTGGTGTCGGGGAAAGGTTCCGTAGGGTGATAGGTCTGTTGTACAGCAATCCCTCTGCATGCCTTCTTGTCAATGGTGACCTCTCGAGCCCTTTTTCTATCACTAGGGGAACCTGACAGGGATGCCCGCTCTCTCCCTTGCTTTTTGATTTTTATATTGAGCCTTTTGCGCAATATCTAAGGGAGGAGGTCACCATCAAACCCTTTCATTATCAAGGTTGGATGAGGAAGGTAGCATTATCTGCCAACGATGTGCTTATCTTAACATCAGAAGTCACTACTGCTCTTCCGGCTATCTTGAAAATGGCCGACGCTTTTGGACAAGTGTCGGGATATGAAATTAATGCAGCCAAGACTGAAATGCTTGTTTGGAATGATGAGAACTCTGTAACAGAACTCCAAGCAGGCAGTTAAATGCGATACCTAGGCTTAACAATAGTGAAGGACATTAATAAACTTGTCCAAGTTAATTTATCTACAGTTCTTAAAGATTGCCGTAAGCTTCTCCAATCATGGTCGCATTTGCCTCTTTCATTACTAGGTAGAGCCAACCTTATCAAAATGTCTATCCTTCCTAAAATTTCCTTTTGATTTAACACCATTCCTTTATACTTTGATCAAACTACTTTAGCCAAGTTCCAATCGAATATCTCATCCTTTATCTGGAATAATCATCTTCCACGGATCGCTTGGAAAAAACTTAAGACGGCGACGTGATAAGGGGGGCTTGGCGGCTCCAGACCTAAAAATCTATGCTTGGGCCTTTCAATTATCCCACTCACGAATGTTGTTGAAGGGTCCCGTAGTCTCGGGGGTGGGGCCCATGTATGAGCTATGTTGGATGGGGAAAGAATTAATCATTCTGGTTTTCTTTTTAAGTTTGGTAATCCTAAGTTTTAAAAAAAAATTAAACTGAAGACCCTACAAGGTCTTGCCAGAACCTGGGCTGAAGTCATGAAATCCATAAAATTAAATTACTTATGTGAAAAACTCCGCTGTGGGGGTTGCCTGAAAATCCTGCCTGGCTTGATGACACTCTAGCAATCCCTTTGAGAGAGGCAGGCCTGGAAGTGTGGGGTGACATCTTTTATGAGGGGGATTTACTCTTGTGGGAACATCTGCAAGGCAAGGTTGGCCCCAATCTTTTACGATTCAAATACATACAGATCCATAGCTGGACTGTCGCCCATAAAAAATCTCCCGCCAACAGGAATAAATTTAAATTCGGAGGGCATAGCCCATTCATCTCTGATCTACTAAGTTGTGGTCCAGCTAAAAAAGAAATATCTAAATGGTATAATTTCATTCTGGAGGAGTCGGATGGGGACTTTGTTCTGCCGGAGTCATTATGGGGCTCGGTTTTGACAGACCAGAATTTACAAAATCTTTGGATGACTTCTTTTGAACTTCTGTGGAACATTGTTAAGCCGTCCTGGCATCGCAGAAATCATATCTTTACCCTGCATAGGGCATACTATTCCCCTCTTAGACTATCTAAATTTGCAGGAGGACAGTCAGTGTTTTGTGCTAAATGTGGTTTGATTGCTGCATCAGATACACACATGTTTTTTGAATGCCCACTATTAACAACATTTTGGGAGGATGTTAGTAACTCCCTCACAGAATCATTGGGA
Source organism: Lissotriton vulgaris (assembly GCF_964263255.1). Lineage (NCBI taxonomy): Eukaryota > Metazoa > Chordata > Amphibia > Caudata > Salamandridae > Lissotriton > Lissotriton vulgaris. The sequence continues at coordinate 404,986,843 of NC_141687.1, forward strand.
AGACTTGTCACCATAGATTTGCCTCTAATAGTATTTGGTGTCCTAGAAGGCGTACAAAATCCAGCCAGATGTCTAGTCTTTTATGCTATTCTGCTAGCAAGAAGAGAAATCTGCAGGAAATGGAAAGACTCTTCACCTCCTACTTTTAGAGATTGGCAAAACTCAGTCTTGCAGACCTCATGCACAGATCTTGCCAGATCTGGTAATCACAGTAAAAGGGCCTTCTGGTATCTACTTTATTGGCTTCATTGACTCATCCGGGTTTTTTTTTTCCCGGGTCCAATGATTGATCTCCTATGGTGCCTTGATATTTTGTACCTATGGAACAGCCGTTATCCGGTTCATGCCCTGCCCCACTTGGCTACTAAAACTACCCCAAGGTTTGCCGCAGATTGGTAAATCATGGACTCTGTGCCTTCCTGGAATACAGTCGACAGCTGAGGGATAGTTTGCCCCCACAAGACTCGTGTCCCTTCCAGTTTTTCAGATAAACTGAGACAGCTATTCTCTGTTAATTCCTTTTGGTACTTTGTCTATATGGTGGTTATGAGGACAAAAAAAAATGTCAATACCTATAAATGAACTGTACAAAATTTTCTAAGTATATCAGCAATTAGAAAAGAACAAATTGAGCACTTTTTTGTAATTCTGAATGTTGATGGAAACAGATTTTCCACAAAGCTTATTCAGTAAAGTAACATTGGTGACAGAGACCCACACCGTAACAATAGTTCCAGCACCACTGCCCATTGGTGAGACATCTAAAAAAAAATGGCCTCTGTTGGGGGCAATTGTGAACTTGTATAGACACACCGTATAAATGCTTTGCAAGGTACGGGAAGCTCCATGAATTTGAGTTTGCTGCAGGCAATGTTTGTTTTAATATCAGAGAAATGAACAGTAAAACCCGACCCAGCAGGCCCACAAACAGCCAAAACACAGGCCCACACATGACCTTTCAGACCACAGCAATCGAGTGCTGCTCGATTTCCCAATAGGACAGTCCGACCCTGGCTGCAGATATGGTTACTGCACTGTGCTGCGCCAAAAGTTAGTCAATGTGGTCCTAAGTGCACTTGCTTGTCCATAAGTTATGGATTGATGCTCGAAGGGCGGCTGTGGTTGGCCAACCATGGGCATATCCCGATTTCATGACCTTTGAGCCTTGATCACTGGCCTTTGCTTTTGGGTTCCTTCAGGTTATTGAATCTACTTCTGTAGCTCTGCTGCGAAAGGTGCGCCTTCTATAGTGTGTTTTTTATTGTTGATGCAATTTAACTATTTATGATCACGTGTGAGCAGGGAGTGTATTAGAAGGCACATTACTATGATAGTATTTGTAGCAAAGGTGTGTTGCTTCGTAATCAATAGCCGAGACCGCAGCAGAAGATTTCAGCGTTCAGTTAGTACTGCAGCCTCGCTAGCAGTTGCCCTGATGTGTTCAGTAAGCAGCCAGTGTTGTGTTTCTATGGTAAGTTGTGATCACAGCGGCCGGTGCACTTTTATTATCAATTTCCCGCCGTCATTTTTTGATTGCATGCAGGGCTCTCCCCGCGAATGAGGAAGACACTGGACACAGTGAGCGAGAGGTGGACACTAGAGGGGCTGCTACTGACTGAGACAGAACACCACACACAAAGCGCGTGTGTTGTGTGAGAAGAACACAACACACGAAGCACCTTCTGCGGCCACAGCTATGGAGGGGAAGAGCAAGGGACCATTCTGGACATTGGGTCGGCTTTTACTTGAGATGATAACACGGGGCAGGGAGGGGGAAAGGGCTCTGAAGTTAAACGGAGGATCTCTCTGGGAACTGTACGGGTGGGGGGGGGGGGGGGGGGGAGTAATGGATAAAACATTTTTTACTGTAATAATTTTAACTAATCGAACAGGTAATACAATTAAATGCATTTTTCCTGGATCGAAATCACAGCGCAAGGGGCTATCAGACACCTTTTATGAAGTGTCACAGAGCTTCATATGGCTATATGCGCTATGTATACATTAGTATAATGCTTCATATCTGCACTGGCTGTAATTGCAGTAACAGCATCTTTAGTACATAAAAGCCTTGTTTTTAGACCGTCAGTCAGTCTGGAGCACGGTTCCTGGTGTGAGGAGCAGGTCTTCTTCTAAGAGTTCTCAGTTAGCGGTATGTAGTATACACACCTGCTCCGCGGTAGGGCCAACACAAAACAGGCCAACGGGACAGAAATCTTTGTTTATCCTGCTCTGCGTGGGATAGGGGTATCTGTAAGCTCAGTGTGGTGGGAACAAGTAACCAGTTAATGATTAATGCCATTAGACTGAATTCACAGACCAGTCTACTTGTAGATGGACTCATCATGGTCCTTTCTTCTTGTACTTCTGAGCTGACCAGGTGCAGGCTGGTTGCATGGGAGGGTACAAGGCAAAATGGAGACATATTAAACACCTACCCGCATGGCACTGCCCCGTACAGTTCTGCTCATGCAGCACACGAGTGTAGGTATATAGGTTTACCATGCACTTCCTTTTTAGAAGTGGTTAAGGAGATGAATTGTACAGGACTGGTAGTTTACGTCCTCTGCCTCGGGCTCCCATCACTCAGCAGGGGGACGACAGACTACCCTGCTGACGTCAGTGTGACTCTGCTCCTCGTTCCAGATGAGGATGGGGTGAATGCCTTGTGCCTAATGCACACCCCCAAGATAAACATTTGAGAGGGATAAACATTTGACGTTCACAAATGTCTCCTTAGTGAACAGAGGGCGTGTGTGTTGTGAGGTCCCTGTGGCAAGGCTTATACATAGGTATAGAACTTTTAAACAATTTTTGAAACAGCACAGAGAAAGATAGTATCTTGTTCCTGCTCTTGTATCTCTGAGATCTAATCCTGACTTAGGATCTTGACCGAAAGTTGCAAGATTCTTGGCAAATACTTTATGGCTTGATTCACAATGTTTTTGGGCTTGAATGTGGAACACGTGCACCTGCACATAGAAATTTCCATATCTTAAATCACTGTCCTATTTGAAGGGAAAGATGTGGGAAACTGGGTGAAGCAAACAGCCTTTTGGGTCTTCTTCACAAAGGGGAAGGAAAGAATGTTGGACTTTATTTTTCATAGGAAACCTCCCATATTTGGGGTAACTGTCTGACTTTTTTAAAATTCTCAACGAATCCTAAAAATATTCTTCAATTACTTCAACAGCTGATTTTTTGCAGCATTATTTATACGCATCACCCCTCTTAACTTTATTTTTGTTTCTCCACAGGAACAATAGTTTTTCCCATGGCAAAACCCCTTTGCCAGCACCCTCATTCAGTATGTGGCTTTTCCTTCACCATTCACATTCCAGAAAGGCACTCAAAGCTTCATTTGAGCTGGTGGTTGCAGGTGGGGTCCACCATCACTCACGTTTGGGTACCGGCACATACTTTTTCCTCAACATATTTTGAGCTGGAGCAAGAGAGAGAAATGCAAAAGTAGGTGGAGGAGAATGATGGCAAAATAGTGACAACGCAAAGATGAAAAAGAACCTAAAAGAGGGAGACAAAAGAGACAGAGGTGGAATCAAGACTACACAAACTTGGCATTCAGCAATCGCGCCATTTGTCCGTGCGTCCACAGGTTTCTAAGAAAGTTTTGGGCACGGACTCTTATTATTTAACAAATTACGGACTAAAGGCACTTGCAACCGCTCTGTATTTTTCGGCACACAATAAGAGGTTATTGTCAATGATCCAGATCTGCTTGGAACATAATTTTTTCTGTTCAATAATCAGATATATCAGCACGTCAGGGGGGTTGCTATGGGGGCCTGCTTTTCTCCTAGTCTGGCATGTTTGCACTTTGAACTATGGGAGGAGCAGGTCCTCGGCGGGCCCTTGCGTACAATCATGCAGGAACATGTACTCATCTATTTAAGATATATAGATGACTTATTTATGGTGTGGCGAGGTTCTCTAACAGAGGCACAAGAACTTGTGGAAGAACTGAACAGAAATAGCCTCAACCTTAAATTCACGTCCAATATAGATGCAAGAGCCGTGGTATTTCTAGACACTGAGGTTTATGTAACGGACCTAGGTCTGGCAACTAGGATGCATAGAAAACCAACTGCTGGAAATACAGTATTACACGTGTCCAGCCAGTACCCCCATCACATGATAAGTAGCATATCTTTCAGGGAGATGCTAAGGATCAGGCGAATAAGTAGCACAGACCTAGAGTGTCAGAAGGCCCAGGAGGAGAGTAAGGAGTGATTTTTGTCCTGAGGCTACTCAGCCAAAGTCATTCAAAGGGCAATGAATCGCTCAATGTCTATAACTAGAGAAGAGGCAGTAACCGTTAAGGAAAAAACCAGCAGACTGCCGGCTGACAGTTTGAAAATTGTCCCTAGAGTGATTACCACTTATAGTAGGCAACACAGGGAAATACGGCGGGTCTTTTATAAGAATTGGAACTTGGTAACAGGGGACCCTGTTATATTATGTTATGTTATGTTATTTGTTGTGAGCACAGCTACTCCAGCTAAGGAGCGTCCTGGCGCATTGACAAGGAGGAACACAAAAGAACCTAAAAGAGGGAGACAAAAGAGACAGAGGTGGAATCAAGACTACACAAACTTGGCATTCAGCAATCGGTATTTCATCAGCATTTTATCGGTAATTACATCACCAAAAAGCCAGAGATTACGTTCCGAAAATCCATCTCTATGGCTGACAGACTAGTGAGTAACATACTTGAGAAACAGATGTCAGATACCTGGAAGGCTCTAAGTGCTGGGTTTAAAAAGTGCACGGTTTGCAAAGCTTGCAAACATGGATGCAATAAAACCCAATACACGGTACCATTCAAAGAAAACCCTGTACAGATCAAAAAGCGCTTGACCTGCAAAACTGATTTTGCGGTCTATGTTTTGCAATGCCCTTGTGAACTTAGGTATGTGGGCAGTACTCGTCTACCGGTACACAAGCGGGTATTGCAACACTTAAGGGCCATTACGGGTAAGGACCAAACCTACACGGTGGCCCGACATTTTGAGAAAGTTCATGGAAGTGATCCATCACATTTACAGTATTTTGCCATTGATTGCATTATGCCACTGAAGAGAGGGGGCAATAGAGATGCATTGCTTCGTCTATTGGAAACTAGATATATAAAATAGAACTAGATAGTAAGACCCCAGGTGGTCTTAATGCGAGTGAGGATCTTCACACTTGTCTGTAGTTCTTTACATGAGACAGAAAAATTCTTTGTCTGAGTTTTCCATTACGTTACACTTTTAGACATCAATGCATTGAGTTTTAGATCACTTCAACATAGATCCTTCAGTGAGGCTTTTTTAGAACAACGGTGGTGTGAGAGGCAACAGAAATAACACCAACCTCCTCCCATATTCCCCAATATTTTATATAACTTACTTTATGCTTTAGTAACATAAAATTTGCACTAATTGAGCACTTAATGGTAGGAGTCAAAAATTGGGAACGTTTTCAATACTAGAGCTTGTACTATGCAGATCAAAAGATATGAGTTTCATACCCTTTTCATGTGATCTTTGTTTTAACTGTGCTGTATGGATTAAGGATTTTCTATTTTGATTGTAGATTTAAAGGAAAATTATTAAACACTGTGTCTTTTATTGTAAATAATTAAGTTTTTAACTGTAATGCTTGGATGAAGGGATATTTTACCTCAAAATAATGAGGTTTTAAATGAACTTTATCTATATTGCTTAGTTTGCACAAATATTTGCTGCTAGGCCTTGTAGCCAGTTGGAGGTTTTTCACTTCATACTAATTAAGACACTGTGTCTTTTATTATACATAACAATTTTTTACAAAATATTTCCTCTAGTGTATGATATTGTGTTATAATGCATGTTGTATATTTAATTCAATTTACATATTGCACAATTTGCACAGTTTTGCTCTGGTGATTGTTAACACTATTATAATGTTACTGAATTATGACACTAGGTCATTATTTATGTATAACAGATGAACTAGCCACCACAGGTCACATGTAAACAAAGGGTTAAAGGGGTAGGCAGAACGCATTGGAAATGCCACCCTCTGTTTTCAGCTCTATAAGTACCCTCGTCACTTGCAGCAGCATATCATGTGATCAAGCCTCTGGCAATAGGCGAAACGGGTCATGCGGACTTGCTGGGTGTTATTCTTCTTTATGGAATAAAGCACTGAGCAGTGTTTTATTCGATTTTTTAATTAAAATCATAAAAGCATAAAATCACATTTTTACACAATTCTTTTTTTTAAATACAGAAATTACAGTCTATACTATACAAAATACAAAATAGACTTGATTGATATCTAAAAAGAAACCATCTTCGGTCCTCTAAAAAGTGTTAAAAAAAAACAGTACAATTTCATTAATAGTGTTATATCAAACTGAGCCAGTTATAGGGAACTTCTAACTTTAATAACAGCTTTTAAAAAACACGAGACAGCATAATTAACATGTTCATCTCCTAATTTTAGAAGTTTCACGAATGCTGATCTGCATGTACAAATCCCCCAGGATTTAAGGATTGGTAGCAAAAACTTCTTTCTGGGATTCATGTAAAATCTACAAAATAACGCGAAGTGAATGTTCGATTGGGATGAACTCTTGTCACAAGGGCAAATTAACTTGGCAGCAGACTGTTATGTTGGAATCTTACCTGTTCATAAGATTCTCTGCTCGCTCTGCTCTTTCCCTGTGTTCCGTGTGGAACATCTGGTACACGACACTCGAGAGTTGACAGTTGTCCTGCGCTTTCGAGGTGGTCGGATGCCAGGTTGCTTTCTTCCAATAAACTTACCTGAACAAGGCCTTCGTCTCCTGACTTGTGCTTTCCTCGACGTAAGAAGCATCACAACATTTTTGGCGACGCTTTCCTGATGCTTGGATCTATTTGACTCGGCTTCTTCGTCTGAAAAGCAACCTGGTAATTCCGCGACATCTTCTCCAGCGCTGAGTTTGTCTTCGGCTGCCTTCGCCTGCTCTGCTGATTGGTTTTCTTCGATTTCTATTGATTTGGCCACGTTCAAGGTACTGTTTTTAAAGTTTTATCTTTCGCGCTTGCCGAACATCCAACGTTCCAAGCTCTTCAGTTTTCCCCATAAAGGATTTATTGCATGACATGTTGTCTACCAAAGTGATTGAACCTGTTGAAGCTTTGCCCTGGATTTCTCCCGTCGTAATCACGTTGAAATCCGATGGGCGGTTGAGATTTTGCATTGACCTCAGGTCCCTCAACCAAGAGATTATAACTGACACTTTTCCCTTTCCCAATATCAATGAGTTGTTACAATCTGTGGGGGGGGGGGGCTAGATTCTTCTCAAAGATCGATTTGAGGAGTGCGTACCACCAAATCAGATTACACCCTGACTCCAAACCACTGACTGCCTTCATTACCACCGAGGGTACCTTCCAGTTCACTCGCATGCCGTTTGGCCTCGCCTCGGCTGCTAGTGTTTTTCAACGGATGATGTCTAACATGCTTAAGGGTCTGTCTGGGGTTGTCTACTTTCAAGACGACATTCTTGTGTCTGGGAAAAGTGTGAATGATCACAATTTAGCTTTGCGTCAAGTCCTTTTCAAATTAGAAGACACCGGTTTAACTGTAAATAAGGATAAGTGTGTTTTCTTAACTGAAAAGATTGAGTACTTAGGTTATACTATCTCCGCTGATGGAATTGCTCCAAAAAAGAATCTTCTACTTGCCATCAGCCAAGCCCCAGCACCTAGGGACAGAGACCAGCTTCGCTCTTTCTTGGGCTTAGTCGAATATTATTCGAAATTTGTGAAAGGCTTTGCATGTTTGTCTGAACCCTTGAGATTGTTATTGAGAAAGGGCATCAAGTTTATTTGGGACAAAGCCCAAGAGGACTCCTTTCAACAGATCAAGGAGAATATCTGCAATGCTGGTATTCTAGCCCCCTTTGATCCTGGGTGCAAATCCTTCCTGACTGTAGATGCCAGTCTTACTGGAATCGGAGTAGTGTTTTCACAACTTCAGCGTGGTCTTGAAAGAACCATCGCTTTTGCTTCTAGAACCCTGACCCAAGCTGAGAGGAATTACTCGGTCATTGAACGAGAAGCTTTAGCTGCTGCATGGAGTGTTGAGTATTTTCGGGTATATTTGTGGGGTGTGAGGTTTGTGTTGCGAACCGACCACAAGCCATTGTTGAAAATTTTATCGGGTGGTGGTGCTGGCAAAGGTTCTGCTCGTCTTGCAAGGTGTGCTGCAAGATTACAGGAATACTCTTACGAAATTGTTTTTATTCAAGGTTGGAAAAACGTCCAAGCAGATTGTCTATCTCGTTTGTCTGTTGACTGGAAGTTGGTTGATCAGGATCTTGAAAAGTGTAGTGTGGATGAGGCTGTTGCTGTTGTTGGGGATGTGTGTGAATCTCCGGTGGTGCCTTTTCTCAAGACCAGTGGTTGTCTGAGATGAAGAAGGACTCTGTCCTCCAAGAAGTTATTCTACTTATTAGGAGAGGTGCTCCCAGGGAAAGTATGGTTCCTGTGGCTGTCGGGCCCTTTTGGAAACTCTTAGATGAGTTGTCTCTTTCAGGTTCTGAGATCATAATGAGGGGCGACTGTTTTGTGCCACCTGTTGGCCTGAGATCTCATATTTTCAAGCTAGCCCACTTGGGACATCTGGGCCAGGGTATGACCATCAGGAGGATAAAGCAAGAGTTTTGGTGGCCAGGCATGGATGATGCGATTCGTGTTTGGGTGGAGAATTGCTCCTATTGCAAGGAGAGCGAAAAGAGGTTGAAAGTTGGTCTTCAAGCCAATCAAGGGCACATTTCGGATCCTGGTAAACCCTGGTATAATCTGTGTTTGGATTTCATTGGCCCTCTTTCCGGTCTTCCTCTTGACATGCGTTTTGCTGCTGTGGTAGTTGATGTCCACTCCAAGTGGCTTTGTGTGGAGTTCCTTAGAGATATCACCACTAAGTCCACCATTGAAGTGTTTGAGAACCTGTTTTCCTCAGAGGGTTTCCCCAACATGGTTTTGACTGACAACGGCACCCAGTTAACCTCCAATGAGATGAGGTGTTTCTTTGAGAAATGTGGTGTCAAACATTCTTGCACCTCTTTATACAACCCCATGGGCAACGGTATGGTTGAGAGGTCCAACTGTCTCGTTAAAGGTACCATTCAACTTGCTTTGGCCAACAACTTAGACCCCAGACGGTTGGTTCAAGACATGGTTTGGTCATACCGGACCACCCTTCACAGTATCACTCATGTGTCTCCTTTCCAAGTCATGCGTGGGCGATCTCCAGGTTCTAGAAAAGTCCCTGCTTGGTTAAAGGATTGGGTACTGTCTGATGGCGAGAGTTCTCCTGTTGTTGTATCTGGGAAGATTGCTGTTGGCGATTGGGTCAAAGTTAAGTCTGGCAGAACGAATGCTGGTCTGCATAAGTTTAAGGGCCCTTTTCGTGTTGTTTCCCTCAACAAGTTTTCCCTTGTTCTGGAAGGTGGTGACAGGTGGAACCTCAGGAATGTCGCGCTTTATCAGAAGGGTGGTTCGTTTCATATCCCTGCTTCAAGGGGTGAGGGTTGCTCTGGTGCTATGTTCATGCCTGATTCTGATTTCAGAGACTCTGGGACTCATGACTCGGTTTGTGATTATGGTTCCTGTGTTTCTGGTGCCCGTGAGTCTTCGTGTGATCCTCTTGCTCTTCCTTCTCCAAGTGTGAGCTTGCCTCTTGGGCGCAGAGTGCATAAGCCTCCTGCTTATCTCAATGATTATGTCTTTTCGTAACGTTTTTTTTTTTGTTTTTTTTTTTCTCCAGCGAAGTGGGATGGATTCTGTATGGTTTTCATGTTAGGTTTTCATGTTAGGTTTTCATGTTAACTTTTATTTTTGATATTTCGTTTGCATTTGTTTTTCCTTTTTGTTTCATTCTTTTCTAGGGAAGAGGATGTGTTATGTGGAACATCTGGTACACGACACTCGAGAGTTGACAGTTGTCCTGCGCTTTCGAGGTGGTCGGATGCCAGGTTGCTTTCTTCCAATAAACTTACCTGAACAAGGCCTTCGTCTCCTGACTTGTGCTTTCCTCGACGTAAGAAGCACAACACAGACCAATCATTACTAGTTGGTAGAGTGACCATACGAAAAAAGATGCCCAATCTGAAGCGTGTCAACAACATGCGGGAGTAAGGGCTCTGGACCAGGACAAGGTACGATTGCAATCCCTCGCAAGGTGTAATTTCCTGAAATCTGAGCACAGTATTTTTAGATTTTTCATGATTCCATCTGATGGTATCAAAGTGAGTGGCCACCATCTTTTTCAGTGAGGATCTAGTAACCCCTTCTAAGGTGGTAGGCTTGTCAAAGAACTCTGGATGGCCTATTTCAATGAACAAGTTTCTCACATAAGATAACCAGTTGATGTTAGCTACCCCATCCAGTGTCAGGCAGTCGCTGATTAGGTCTCTGTTCAGCTTGGTTTCTTCCGTAACCCAAACCTTATGCCATAACAGGATAGGGGACATCCTAATGATATCGCTAATATAGGTGGCCCCCGCTTCAATATGTGTCATGTAAGTTGATGTAGATTTTGGTACACCCAGTAGGTAACGGATAAACAGGTTTTCACAACATTGTACAGTCTGGGGGCTCTCGATTCCCCATAACCCTGCAGCATACGCGGCTGTAGATACACACTTTGCCATATATATGTATTAATTCTTTGACGGGTTTACCGCCAATTTTTACAGAAAAATTTCTTAGGGCACCTATGGTCCGGCTAAAAGCCAACTTCCTGGCTGCTATTGCAGCCTGCCAGCCACCCCGCCTATCGAACATTACTCCCAAATAACAAAACCTGTCAGCTGTTTCGATTCTTTGGTCTTCTAAGAATATGGGGCAGGGGACCCTCCTTAATTTTGCTGCACCGGGCATGGTGTAAGTTTTAGAAATATTCACCGTTAAGCCTCTGTCCCTCATGAAGCCCGTACATTTTTTCACTGCCCTCTGTAATCCGAGCCTTGTTCGTGACATTAGTGCCGCATCGTCGGTGTATAATAGGATGTTAGATGTTGCCCGATGGAATTAATATAAAAGGTAAATAACAGCGGTGCTAATATGCAAACTTGTCTAACTCCTCTCAGTATGGGGAATTTATCTGAACATTCACCTTGTTGACCGAACCTCACTCTGGCACCTGCGCCCTTATATAGTTCTTTTATAAAGGTGATGATTTGATCATCAATGCCAATATCACGAAGTGTTAGCCAGAGGACCTCATGGTCAACACAGTCAAATGCGGAGCTAAGATCGATAAAGGTGATATAAAGTTTTCCGCATTTGGCCTGAGTATATTTGGAGATGAGTAGAGAGAGGTTTAAACATTGTTTAATCGTCCCTTTCCCTGTTCTAAACCCGTATTGCAACTTAGAGATGACATGGTGTTCCTCCTCCCAGGATTGAATTCTGTTCAAGATTATTCTGCCGGCAACTTTCATAAAGGCATCCAAAAGAGAGATTGGCCTATAACAGGTGGGGTCATTTCTATTACCTTTCTTGAAGATTGGGACCACGATGGCATTGGGCCAAGTAGAAATGAACCCACACTGGTTGGCCTTATTTAGAACGTTCGTGAGCAAAGGGGCCCACAAATCTAACTCAGCCTTATAAACATCAATTGGGATGCAGTCAGGACCTGGTGCCTTGCCTGATGCGCTTTCTTTAATGGCCACAAGTACTTCTTGGCAACTGAACGTTATATCCATGGGGAATGGGTTGCGATAGCTAGGATTACTTGAGGTGCCAGTGGGTGTGCTTAATGTAGATAAGTTCGATTTGTTATACAGTTGTTTAAAATGATTGACCCATGTATCACAAGTTATCGCAACATCTATTGTATTTTCACCCAGGTTTTGCAGGGATGAGGAATTGACCGCTTTCCAAAAAGCGGTGTTGTCTCTTCGGCCGGAAGCCTCAATCAAGGATGCCCAAGCCTCTTTTTTCAGAACAGATTTTCTCTTCTTGATAGACAGTTTATATGACCTTCTAGCTTGGCGGATTATGTCTGGATTTTTGGTATACCCTGCAGGGCCTTTTTTAAGTTTTGTAAGGCTTTCGTGCAGTTGCTATCGAACCATCCATTCGATTTGTTATTGCCGTGTTTTGGTGTTCTAAACAGAAGGTTCTTATTGCTGTTTGGATTTTTGAAAATGCGGTCAGCACGACATCAGGGGCCTCGTTATCTCCCAGGCACTGCAAAAAAGTCGCCAAGATAAAATGATAATACATTTTTCAAAAACCCGGCGGGTTCGACCCTTTCCCATTTGATGACATAACCATTTCTTGCCGTCAAATTAATCTTTGGTTTGTAGGAGCAAGTGCCTGCTTCTCTGCTTGGTGCACCCCTGAGTTTTACAGTCAGTATTATAGGATAGTGGTCGCTAAGTAAAAAAAAATTTGCAGGCGTGGGGGTCATCAGAATATAATCTATGATAGAGTTACTACCTCGACCGTTAAAGGTTGGTTGGAAAGGGACAGGCGGTGAGCATAACTCGTTTGCAAAAGACAAATTGAAGTGAAAGGTGATATTATTAAGGAGGTTACCTGTCTTTGTGTGGGTAAAATGTGTGGGACAGTCTTCCCCGTATTCTGCCAGGCCGCACAAACCTGTAGCATGGTGGGGACAGATGGTACAGTTAAAGTCACCAACCCAAATTATCGCCTTTTCGCTTGGTATGTTTTCTACAAGTGAGTTTAGGGTAGTCGTAAGAGTACAGAGAGTGGGCTCTATCATGTTGCTGGGCACGTTGTTGTAAAAGTTAACTAAAATAATATTGTGCGCAAAGCCCCATCTAAACGCCAAGATTTGGTAATACAGAGTAGATAGAAACTTTCGAACTTTAACGTCCCCTGTTGTTGCTACAAGCACAGATTTTTTGCACCATACCTGGGTTTGGCTTGTTCGTCCTTGTGAAAGTCCGGAGATTGGGGCTGAGACGCGTTGGCGTCGGACGAAGTGAGTTGGATATATATATATATATATATATATATATATATCTCCAACCAAACCTTTCTCTGCGCCAGAAAAAGACATTGATGCAATGATTCATGGTAATCTAAAGCGCTTTATTTGCACAATATTCAAACTGCCTGCAGTTATTGTCTGTCCCAACACGTTTCAGCTCCAGTATCAAGCCTTGCTCACGGGAAATAAACGTTGCTTTTCAGAAATGACAGTGTTTTATAAACAGTTCCTTAATGGCTTGATTCCCAATGCCTGTGTGTCATTTCATTTGCGCCTGCGCAGTGAATTAAAATCGGCACTTAACTTTTTCTGCAGCTTGTTGCTTTCAGATAATTCATTACATGCCCCTTCAGTGCGCAAAAAATAAAAGTCATATTCACCAGATTGCAGGCAGTCTTTTTATCAATTTTAAACTCAGCGTCTTGAGCCAACACGAACACAAGACGCCGAGTTTAAAATTGATAAAACACGGTCATTTCTGAAAAGCAACGTTTATTTCCAGTGAGCAAGGCTTGATACTGGAGCTGAAACGCGTTGGGACAGACAATAACTGCAGGCAGTTTGAATATTGTGTAAATAAAGCGCTTTGGATTACCACGAATCATGGCATCAATGTCTTTTTCTCGCGCAGAGAAAGGTTTGGTTGGATTGAAGGCAGGAGTTCCGTGCCTGCCACATTGAAGCCGCCCTGATAGAGTAAGAGGCCTCTTTCACGGAGCAATTTTACGATGGTGTATATATATATATATATATATATATATATATATATATATATATATATATATATATATATATATATATATATATATATATATATATATTCCAAACACGAGTTGCCCACAACTCGGGCAACTCGTGTTTGGAATATATTATATATATATATATTCTAATTCCTGCTCACAACTTTAGGTGACCCCACTGCTTGGGAATCACTCAAATATAAATATTTTACACAATATGAAAATGGAGCGCTAACAATCATAATATGTATGGACGAAGTGTTGGATTAATCTGGCCCTCTAACCAAGATCCTGGAAATGGCAGATCAGGCTAGACACAGATTCTCCTGTGGATCCAGAAGTCCTTATAGGCTGGGCCCAATGGGCAATATGCTTGTTGGTCAAAGGCAATTGAGCAATATCATTGGAGCGCCATCACTCTATTCTTATGCGCATTGACCCTACATTGGCAGAATTAGCTCCTTTGGAGGCGGGCCTCTTGCTAAATAGACAACTGTTGGGAGATCACTTTTTGAAAGATTTGGGCAAACCTGGGGTCACTTTCTTGACTTTGGACAAAGTCTTTCACAACATCTTTTTACTAGAGCCAGACACTATAGAGGCTGAGCGTTGGGCCGTGTATTTGGCAGGGCCTCCTACAGAGGCTTCCAACGCACAGGCAGAGGGGGTTGGAAAAATACCTCAAATCAAGAAAACGTTTATCCTGCCAGACACCACCAGCGTCACAGGCATTTGAACAAGCAAATGATCAAGGTGAAACAGCTGGAAATGCAGATTCCTCATACTCAGGTACCTATTACTCCTCCCTCAAAAGTCATACTGGGGTGCAAAGAGTGTAATTTCTTACCAAACTGGTGCCAGATTACAAACGACCCATGGGTGCTAGAGACTAAGCAGGGATTCAAACTGGACTTCTAGGGGGCGCCAAGGCAGCCAGAGAGGCCTCCTCCCCTATCTATTTCCCAACAAGAGAGAAGTTTTGTTGACGCAGAGATCTTAGAACTTTTGCGTGAAGAGGCAATGGTGTTCACTCACCTGCATCTCAAGGGTTTTGTGGGCACAATCTTTCAGGCAGTTTCTTCAGTTCTGCTGGGATCGGCAATGGTATGACTTTACCACCCTGACCTGGCTTTCTTCAGCCCATTAATGCTTCATCAAATTAATGAGAGCGGGGGTGTTCCCTCTCAGATTTAGAGGGGTACGTTTAATCATTTACCTAGATGATTTGATTATAATGGCCCAAGATCGGGAAGAGGTCCTACTCCATTTAAAATAGGTGATTCAGTTGCTAAAGTATTTGGGTTTCATAAGCAATGTTCTGAAATCATGTCTGATCATTTCCCAGTCTATGGAATTTCTGGGATTCCAGATCTACTCTGTCTGGGGCCATCTAGGACTTTTCTGTCAAAACGTTTTGTCGATCCAGAAGGAGCTGTGGCGGTTCTGTCCTCTTTAATGGTCTCTTTCAAAACCCTACCCAGGATTGTGGGCTTTAAGTGTCATCTATTCAGGTGATCTTTCCTGGTCCTCTTAACTACCGGACTCTTCAATGCCTAAATGACCTCAGTCTGCAGAACGGTTTGTCGTATTCGAAACTGATCTCCCATCTGGAGGAAACAAAAGTAGAGAGGACTTGGTGGCTGTACCATAAGGAGGCTTGGAATGGCAGGGCTATATTCGGCAGCATTCCAGATGTTGTTATGGAATCGAATGCCCAGCAGATGGGGTTGGGGAGCGAGATGTGGCCCAGTTGCCATGGGAGGCCTTTGGTCCCCGTCAGAACTGCAGCTACATATCAAATGTCTAGAACTGTTGGTGGGATCGTTGGCTAGTAAAGACATAGTCCCCTCACAAGTCTCTATGTTGTATTCTCCAGCAAGTGGACAATGTCTTCGTGGTGAGATACATCAACAGGCCTCGAAAAATCATAAAAATTTCACTAGACCTGACTTGAATAACCTTGACCTAACTGTAATGTACCTGACCCTTAAACTTGGCTCAAAGTGTGTGACCCTTGGCAAATATTTTATTTTACAGAGCTGCCTTTTCTTCATAATCACATAAAAGAGCACCTTCAAATATTGAGTACAGCATTTCTGCGGTACAAAAAACTCTTGTTTTATTTAATAGACTAAACGTTTGCTCCCTTTATAATAAGAATTTAGCTCCCATATAGGGTACACATGATCCCTGCCTCGTCTTTTAGTTGGCTAACAGCATTGCAATCAGGGCAGGGGCAGGAAGATTTCTCAGTGTTCTTGTTGAAAAACTCACTTTTAATAAATATATTACTAAAGCATGATGTTGTGGTGCACTGTCATTTACAGACAGCATATCACTAACGAAATGACCAAAAACGTTCCCCCGAATAAAATGCAGTTTTACTGTAGAACTATATAGCATATAAACAATAATGTGAGAAAACTGGGTTTGAGCAAAAATGCACATCACCAAGTAAAGTGTTCTGTTTGGTTTTCATCCTATTTAAATGTTTTTCATCACACAGAATTATTAAACATGTGCTTTCATAACTAATTTAACATCCTTTGAAATGTTTGTACAGTTCACTTACTATTTACATGTTGTGTCTTAGAAAAATAAATCCGACATCCTACAGCCTTTCATTTCACACTCTTCGTACAGCACCAGTGTCAGACAGTTCACTTTACAAAATCCACTGACTTTACTTTAATTTCTCGAACTGCAATTATAAGAAGACATAAATTGACTTTTGACCTCAGTCTCTGAATGCAGAGCAAATATGATAAGATAAAAACAAGATTTAAGTGCAACTTTATTGCTCATTCACTTTGAGTGAACAGAATACTTGCTCTTTGTCTGCTCGCCAGAGTGGGCCAGTAGGCCATAAAAATAGCTTGCCCTGATCAAATCTGACTCTTCATAGCGAGTGGGCAAATACATTCGAGGCCTGAGCAATAGAAGCCTTCTAGGTTGGTGAAGTTGGCCACTCTGGCCAAATGGGTTAAGTGGTTGTTGTCAGAATCTTGCATAGAACACTTAGGTTTTTGGTGCCCATTTGATGAGAAGTGACATGGCCTCCAAATCTTTCTTTTTGGGAATCCGTTTGGAAGACTTTATGGCAACTGCTGATTGGTCTTCGGACTCTACGTTTAATTTTTTTTTATCATAAACGGATTGTTGATGTTGCCTCTGTTGTTGTGGGTCCTCTTTGAACCAGCATAATCTGAAGCCTCCGGTTCTGACATACAATGAACAATCTTATAGCTATTGCGTCAAAGAGTTCTTAGTTCTATCAAAAACACGAAGGTTGAGATTTATGCCACATGCATGCATCTTATTGGATATTCTTGTATTTCTTAATGTTCAATGAGATTGATACGTTTAAAAGCACTGTTATTCGTAGGATAATACCCACCCTTATTTTTATTTATATGGTAAAGTACGGGTGTTATTACGTACTATCCTGTTTTTGCAGGCTCGGATACCAAGCAGGGTTGTATGCTGAGGATCTGGACGCAGTTTTGGTTGACGTTTGAGTCCATCAGAGAGTTGGTTCTCATCACAGGAGAAGATAGGACGGCACCCTTCAAGGAGCAGAGTGATCCTCCAATGATAGACATTGAAGGGGTTTTTCTGGATAGTTGTTGTTGAAAATGTTCTGGGTCTGTTCTGGTTGGACTTTCGCAAAGAAAGAGGTAGCACAATAGGGACAGCAGATCTTATAGGCCATCCCAGGCCTTGATTGGTAGATGGTGTGGTGATGTCATGGGGCTGTGCATGGGAAATTAAGTTTTTGTGGTTTACTGAAATGTTTGTGATTTCATTGGCTGCTGTGTTTTGCAGTGAAGTGCGAGGCGCATCATCCTTGTCCTTAATAGAATTGAAAATTCTTTGATGCAACAGCTATAAAAAATAATTCCTAGCCCTTATAACCTTCATTATCTTATGTTACATTTGTGGTACATTGATTTACACACTTTTATGATTTAAAGCGCTCTGATACCCCACACCGGAATGAGTAGCACTGTAAAATAATTGAATTAAACAAGATTGTAGAGGCGAGATAAATCATTATTTGTGTAATTGCTCATACACACAGATAAATCTTGTATTCTTACAGTGCATCTCTTACAAAGGGGGTTTAACAAAGTCGAAAACCTGCCTCCAAGCCATAGGGCCACATGTACGATGGAAACATTTTGCGAGTTCCTAATTGTGACTTTTTGCGACTCGCACTAAGGAACTAGCAAAATGAGATCACCTGACTCCTCAATATTCATAAAGGCAGGTCCAAAATTTCGATCTATTGGGAATGGCCTGTAATCACGGGAATGGTGACCTGCTGGGGTCAGCAGACCACCATGTCTGATTGCTTTTTAAATAAAGCAATTTATTTTATTGAAATGCAGCCAGTTTTCCTTAAAAGGAAAACTGGATGCATTTCAAAAATAAAAATGAAAAGCTACCTTTTCATTTTTTAAGCATAGCTGGCTGCTCTTAAAAAATGTTGGTGCCCATATTTGCAAAGGGGAAGGGGTCCCTTGGGGACCCTTTCCAATTTGTAAATGGGTTACCACCTCCTTCATGGAGTCGGTAAAATATTAATGTTTTGCAAATGGTTTCCGATCGCAAAGCATTCAATAAATGACCCTGCAACTCGCTATTAGGAAGGAATGCCCTTAAAAATGCCCCTCCCTAATATCAACTTGCAAACCCTATTTTGAGAGTCGGTAATAGGTTACCGACTTGCAAAATAGGGTTAAAACATACCAAACAACTCTTTAGTAGTCGCAAATGGCCCGCTTCTCCATTGGCGACTGCTAAAACGTGCTGTACATGTGACCCATAGGTTCTACTCTAAACTACTTGTTATGTGATAAGCTATGTACCTCAGTTTCCTTTCATTGCATTGGCATCTTGGTAATAGGCTCCAGATAGTTCCCAGCCGGGGTGATACTTTAACAAAAGAAGGGCTGATGGGGCATTGCAGTTGCTATCTACCACACATATAAGAAATGCCTGGTCTGTTGTTTTCAGAATGTATGTGGGTATTCACACAGCTATACTTTGTTTCCACGACTGAATTGTGCTTGGAATATTGGGGACTATGGTGCCCTACTATGTGATATAATGCGGTGTGTTCTAATTGAGATTAAATGTCAATAAAGAACAAATAAAAAAATTAAAAAGAAGGGTTGACGGCCCTTTAAATCAGGCCTTTGTTTTGGGCCCTGCTGCAAGTGAAAATAAAAAATCAATCTTGCTACCTGCAGGTTGCTGCTCTGGCCAGAATGCAAACCATGTACGAGCACTGCTGAATTCTTTCCCGGTATCGAAAAATGACACCAGGACAAATTCAGCATGTTTCTCTGGGTCTTAGCTGCCAGGTCCGGGATCTGGTAGGATGCCTTACTTTTCAGCACTGGATTCTAGACAGATCAGTTAATCTCCCTTTGCCTAAAAAAAATATGAATTTATGTAATGTAAACTGGTGCTCATGTAAAACGCTTCAATGCCTTCGGGCCAAGATCGCGCTTTTTAAACTGCTACAAACAAATTGCATATTTGTATCCTCTGTGCTGCAGTATACGGAGCATGCAATTTCAAGAGATTTCACATAATAACAATTGCTTAATGTGTATAAAATGTTACCTAAGCTTTCAAACTTCTGCCTCGCAGTCTTGGCGTAGTGGTCTCGGTCATGAAGAGCATAAGGAATGAATAACACTCTCTTCACCTGACTGGAAGGTAAAAGGGATTGGGCGAGGGAAAAAAAAAACAAAGCACACCATTCAGAACGTTGGTGAACAATGCAAATATTCCTCAACTATGCATGTTGCTTTTTACAGACAAACAAAGGTAAAATTAAAATGACAGATTAATAAATAGCAAGGCATATGACTGGTAACAGCCGACAAAGCTTACACTTCTATCTCTGAAGATAAAAATTGAAATGTTTAACCCTAAATGTGTGAGGGGTGAACAGCCCTATCTATGATCAGTGTGACCACAGTGGTACCAAGCAGCTTCATTCGACTCATGCAGTTAACGCCAGATCAGGAGCAAATAGTCGTTGTGGATAACACGACCTTCAGGGGCAGTTTTACTAAGTTTTCACGCAATGCAGTGCAGTGCAGCAGAAAAGGTTACGAAGGTGGAACCAAGCAGAACAGCACCACAAGTACTGTGGTGATGTTTCTCTCTCTCCCCATGTTGCACCATGGTGTAACTGTGCATGAGTGATGTCAAGCTAAGGTTTTGTACTGGCAGGGTACTCTTTCAGTACAAAATGCTATGCTTACACAAAGTGTGACATTTTCCCACTTTACATGTGGGCTGAACAGTGCAGCACAGATGCAAAGTTGGGAACATTTCAAGAAAACGAAACTTTTCTTAAACATTATGCCAGCCTTGAGGAGGCATTAATTTATGAAGCAAAGTTCTCTCTTTTTATATATATATATATATACATATATATACATACACAGCTTTGTGTTAAAATCCATTGGTGGTTGCATGAGAAGCCAATGTAGCCCCTTGGAACCACTCCTTGATGTAAAGTAGCATAAGTGTTACTTTGTGTTCATTTAGGGATCATCTCCAGTAATAATCGCGCTGAGAAGTACATCCCAAAAGAATACTTTGTGTCACGTGGGCGCAAAAAAGTGAAGCAAACCAGCATAAAGTGTTAGTAATCAGCCCTCAGAGTCAGGTGCACATTGTGCTTCTAGCCACAGTTCCTCCCCATATCAGACCTCAGAGTTGGGTGCACATTGTGCTTAGACTAGAGCCACAGTTCTTCCCCCATATCAGCCCTCAGAGTCAGGTGCACATTGTGCTTAGAGCCACAGTTCTTCCCCCATATCAGCCCTTAGAGTCAGGTGCACATTGTGCTTAGACTAGAGCCACAGTTCTTCCCCCATGCTCTGGTTGTTCCTGGAGCATTTAGCCCGGAATGCAGGACAGAAAGAGGGAAAACGGGGTTTTACCACATTGGAAACCGAAGCCACTGGTTATCTCCCATTCTGACATTTTGAACTCAGCTTCACACACCCAATAAAACTGACCTCCCTTCAGCAGGCCCTCCAGCTCCCTGAAATCACTAACTGCCTTGTGATTTGCACCACTCTTGTAATTTCCGCATAAATCTTCATGACAAACAAAAATGTGTCCATCAGTTGCAGTTAAGGCTATTAGATGCCTCCATATCATCAGGGGCACTATTTCCCAGGTCTGGCCTGGTTACCGGTGTGCTGGATTTATTAAGCAGAGTCCGACACAGTCCCCCTATCCAGGCAGACAAACTGCATAACTGGGCTTGGTAGAAGAGGCGAGTATGACGGGTGTACCACGACAACTTAAAAGAATGGTTCTAATCAGAATGTACCAAAAAAAGTCCATAAGTGCTCAGACGTTAGACAATGGGCAGAACCTAAACAGAATAGCGCCTCAGAACAGATGGGATAAAATACTGAAGGCACTGGAGAGGCAATGGAGAGTAAAATGGATCCTGCAGTGGTGGAAAGGGGGCTTCCCAATAGATGAATGAAAAATGGTGGACAGGATGAAGAAGATTGAGGAAGTTATATAATGACTATGGCCTGAAACTGAGAACTTGCAGCAACACGGTAAGGAGCACAAAGAAAGGGTGCCGTTCCTAGTGTATATAGTGGAGGATTCGGAGGCTATTACAGCCACAACAACATATGTGTTATTGATTTACCTGAAAGGATTGAAGGCGCAGAGATGGTCGCATATGTGGAAGGGCAAGATCCTTCCAGATTACACAACGGCAGTACAGCAACCTTTAGACTCATTTCTGGTGGTGAAGTGTAGATTAAGGGAGGCAGAGTTGAAATACATGCTACTGTTTGCTTTGCTTCCTAAGCTGATCTTAGAAGACAAGGCACTTTTTTCACTGAACCCCTAAACCCTCGGACTAGGCTGAAGAGAAGGTTATAAAACAAAATGTGTGGCCTGGTCCCGAAAGGTCACCAGGACTCTAACGCGCACTACTATAAATTCCAATTCTCCAATTTTACGTTCAAATACAATTTTATCATAAGTTCAAAGAATAGAACATCAAAGTTTCACATTACTGACATGTACACTGAAAATTATTCACAAAGTAAACTGTTGTATTTCCATCATATCAATACATATTCAAATCATGATTCAAGTCAATGTGTTAAAAAACCCAATGCATTTCGGGGCGGAGGCCCCTTCGTCGGGGGTCTGTTTAAAAGAAAAAAGAAGAAGAAGGAAACTCAGTTACTAGTGGTGCCTTTGAGGCTTATAAACTTTTATAGTTTGTGATCTTAACGATTCTTACCGCGAGTATAGGGTAACTCGACAAATCCTATGTTAAATGGTTTATTCCGTGGTAACGGTAAATCTAAAAGGAAAGGATTGTTTAGGTATCTTATTTTTGTGGCGCTATGTATAGAAGGTTCTTAATGTTAATTTAGTTTTATAAGATGGCTTACCTGAGCCTTGCTTGCATATTATATATCTGCAAAAGAAATATTGTATTTATAGTCACTTGCAGGGAGTGTCAGAACTCATTTCATCAACAACGCAAAGCGTTGTTTTAAAATAACATATTTATTTGCTAACCTGTGAGTCTTTTTTGGACCGTAAATAAAATGTCCTACGGAAATCAAAAAAATATATTCCAATGAACATCGTTACGTTTATTAGGAAGTCTGCATTTCGGAGTCTATTGAGTTGAAAGTAAGATTTTTACCTGCGAGCCTCCAAGGTAGTTTTAACGGTCTTGCTGGCTCGTTATAGCAGTTTGGCTGTGAATGAAAAAGTAAACGCATTCAGTAGCCTGCTCGTAGTTTTAAATCGGTGAAACGCACGTTAGTGCTTGTTTAAAGTCTTTTAAGCTTACCGATAGCGCAAACCATCTCGCTCAGTACGGCGTTTCCAGTCGGGTATGTCGATCGGAACTAGTCCTATATGCTATTAGTCCTTTTTTCTGTTTACCCACTGCTGCGATAGACAAAGGACTTATTCCTTAATGTTATATGGCTGTCATTAGTAAGTGGTAGGGGTTAGATATTGAATGCTAGTTTGAATTTTTGGTAATACTTCCTGATTTAGACTTATTACAGTAAATATAATATTTGGCACTATGATGTCGCTCAAGGAATATCTAAATAATTGTTAACCCTTGCATATAGGGAACGTAACAGTGACAACAGAATCGAAAACAATAAGAAGAATGGTTGATAAGACTCAGACAATCAAGTTGAAACAAGAGGAAATCTTACTTTACATATACAAATTCCTACCTATTTACAAACTCTAGTAAACCATATGTCGCTGATGCGCTTACGTGTGTTAAAGAAGTCTATCATCGTGTCGTGTATATATACATATCACTGTGGATTAGAGGCCCTTGAGGGTCTAATTATGCTAAGAGTTTTTGTTTTTTGAAATTTTTAAGGAAGGTTTAGAGCTTTAGAAAAAGCAAATCATTTCCATTTTGTCATTTAACCCATATGGGGTCAATGTCTGTAGCTTGCGTATCCAGAAGGCTTCTCTCTGGAGCAGGATTTTAGCATTATCCAGTCCTAGTCGTTGTGGAACAAGTTCAATGATTTGAAATCTCAATTGGGCTATCGTGTGGCCCGTTTCCATCCAATGTTTAGCTAGTGGTGAAGTGTGATTCTTATTACGGATCCGAGTTTTATGTTCCGAAAGCCGCAGCTTCAGTTTTCTGTCAGTCTTCCAAACATACAATAGTCCACAGGGACATTTAATGGAGTAAACTACATGCTCTGAATTACAGTTGGTGGTGTGTCTAAGTTGGATTTTTCTCCTGTGCGAGGATGTAGTAAAGTGTTGCCTGGTATAACATTATTGCAATTCTTGCAATTGTAGCATCGTGTTGTACCTTTGTAGATTTCTTACTGTTGAGTGATCCCCACGTGCCTTACTGGTTTATTGAGTAGTTCCTTAAGATTCTGAGCTCTTTTGTAGGCGAATAAAGGTTTGTCAAAAAACAATGACCCAAAATCTTTCTCGACTTGCAAGATCTCCCATCTTCTCTGTATTATTCTTTTTATGCCCCTCGATGCTGTCGAGTATTTTGAAACGAAAACCATCCTTTTAATAACAGTTTGATTTTTTCTGCAATAGTTCTGTTCTTGGTATTGTCTTAATTCTTTCTATTTGCGCTTCTAGCAGTTTTTTGGGGTACCCCCTATCTAGATATCTTTGTTTCTGCTCTTCTAGACTCATCTCGCATCTTTCACTGTCAGATGATATCCTCTTTATCCTCATGAATTGTGATATGGGGAGATTATTGATTAGGTTGGCCGGATGGAAACTTCCATATAACAACGCTGTATTTTTATCAGTTGTCTTTTTGTATAGTCTTGTTTGAATTGTATTCTCCACTATTTCTACCATGACATCCAAAAATGGTATAGATGTTGTGCTAGTATTGCATGTGAACTGGATTCTTGGGTTTGCTAAATTCAAACTTTTGATATTTTGCATAAGTTCTGAGGCAGGCCGTTTCCAAATTAATAAGATGTCATCCATGTATCGTTTATAGTACACAATGCCTTCTTGCCAAGTGCAATCCTCTAAGATGTAGTCCAATTCAAACTTTGCCATGAAAATATTGGCATATATGCATGCTCCAGGAAAACCCATAGCTGTTCCACTGACTTGGGTGTAGTATTCATCTAGCCACAAAAAATAGCTATTTTCCAAGCAGAATTCCAAAAGCTGCATAATTAGATATTTGAGTTCTTCTGGTTTGTCGGTTCTCAATAAAGCCCATTACATGGCTTCCAGTCCTTGTTTGTGGGGGATCGACGTGTAGAAAGATGTCACGTCTATAGTACATAGCGTCCAATCCATGCACCCTTCGGTTTTGATAGTTGAAAGGCTTCTTAGGAAATCCGATGTGTCTTCCAAATATGTTGGCCACTCATGGATGAATGATTGCATGTGAGCATCAATGTAGATTCCTAGGTTTTCGAAGATTGATGAGCATCCAGACACTATAGGTCTGATTGGAGGATTCTGTAGATTTTTATGTATTTTTGGTAAAAAATATATCCTCGGTCGTCTGAAGAGAAGGTTATGGCACAGAATAGAGTGCCTAAACTGAGATCACAGAGCTTCTAAAGACAGGAAAAAAAACGTATAATCTATAATCTTTGAAAAAAACAGTGTCTGGAGCAATCTCTGAAAGAACAAATGTCAGTGGTGGCGGCACAGTTACACCCCAAGTTTTGGTTAAAAAAGCCATGTGCAGGCAGGTGCTACAGCGTACTCGTGAACATGAATGCTTTCATGATGAGAAAACAACTCACCTTGCTCCAATGCAGATTTTTTGTACTAAACAACATCTGAACCTACAGGCTACATCAAGGTTACACTTTTAATAGATCACTCCACAACAAAGGGAATCATCTTCAAGGACAGAGGGGTTTTAGGCTTGCTTTGGCCATGATTAGAGGCAGCCACAAAAGAGTTGCAAATTAAGACACTTTGCTCCTCCTTTGGCTGGGATGGAAACACCTATCTGGGCTGTAAGGGAGTGGTAAGTAAGGAGGATGAGTATTGGCATTTCTCTGCAAAAAAACAGACACACACTCCACCAACTCAGATTTTGTGCAGTATTCCTCGCCTTGCTAAGAACAGCAGCATAGAAGTGCTACTTACACTGCTTTAAGATTTTTAGTCCTATTAGAGGCTGGGTGGTTTCTTGCACAGTAAGCAAGTGGATTTAGAAATTGTGGACAGAAACGCCTGAGGTGGAGGAAAGAAACAGACAATGAATGCAATGACTATTTATATGAAAAGGAGAACACACAAACTGAAAAGCAGGATGACTCAGTCAGCTAAATGTTGACAGCTGCAAGAAGCGAGAGAAGGAAGTCACGAGGTCTGGCACTGATAACTGAGGTTGTAAATGGAATACTGTGGATTGTATTTGTACTATCATATATTGTCATCAGTTTGGTCAAAGGTTGAGCAGAAAAACACCCAATCTTTCTGATAAGCTTGGAATTCAAAAACAACTGAATAGTGGATCTGAATCGGTTGCTCGTGAATACTGATAAAACGAATAGCAGCATGGACCAGCGGACCCTCAAAGACAAAAAGAAAACACTAACTGATAAAACGAATAGCAGCATGGACCAGCGGACCCTCAAAAGAAAAAAAGAAAACACTAACAAAGTAAAAAAAGAACGGAACACAAATATTGTCCCATCAGCCATACCGCTGAAGTGTCCTTCAGGCAGATGTGCACAATCAAAAGCCATCCTTCACAGGAAAGGGAGCCAATGTTTGAAAAGGAATGACCCATTTCCACCTGATGTCCTGGGTGGCAGCAAAATGTCAATCGCAATTCAACTGACCAGTTGATAAGGAGGACTGACTCAAAGCCCCTGAATATATATTCTTTGGTTTCAAATTTCCGGCAAGGCCACCGCTCTCACGTGGTGGGTGCCGTGACTAACAAGGACGGTCTCATTTGAAACTTAAGATTCACAGAATTGCCGCACACTCAAAAGCTACATAATAATCAATTTATTAGAGCTTGCAAACACAAAAGAACCGACATATATTCCTTCTCCTGCGATCTTGGTGGTCGCTAACGCACTCCTGAATGAAGGGCGCGTCGCCTTATCAAACTCTAGGAAGTCCGCACACATATCCAAGCTATCCTTTACCAACAAAGGAGGCCTATGCTCTGTGTGGGTTTTGCAAAATATTTCATGTCAGGCCACCATCATTGGTGACCTGACATTAAATAATTTGTTGGTAAAGGATAGTTAGGACCACGTTTCCACAGGAAATTGATTCTTTTTTTTATCATCATCATCATAAGTTTATTCACCTATTACATGAAAGCCACTCTGCTTTCCCAAGCAGAAAAAAACAGACAGAAAAGCAACACTGTTCAATTGACATCGCTGGCAGACAAAGGCCCAGCAAAAGGTACACTATGTCCTCATGTCCATGGCAGAGGCGTAATGTAGGCCCCTGTGGCGGAGGGAGGAGGAACCCTTCAGGTGGGACCCCATTAAGCCCATGACTAATGAATATCTGTGCAATCTCGGAGACGCCTGGGCCCCTCATGACATTTTGCAGGGGAGAGGGCATCATTTTGCGTTATGGCACTGTTGAAATGCATATGAATCATTCCTCCATCCCATCCCTTTGGGATTGCAGGTGCAGTCAGCAATGTTGGGCTCACATCAGACTGCTGTCCAGAAGCAGCTCCTTCTGGGACAGTACTTGGCTCCACTTCCCTCCTTGTGGTTCTTAATGCAATGCACATGCTATTTGTGGCGAATTTCTAGGTGCAAAGTATGACATAATTAGCACCTACCTGCAGGCAAAGTTGACAAAGTGTAAGCTGTCAAAAGTGCATGTGCTGTCAGGAGACTTTGTGAGTTGATGGCAGACAGTGGTCCCACAGACCCACTGCATGCCGTCTCCGAGGTCACAGTCACAGTAAGCCACAGCCTTGCAAGGTGACCCCTGTTTCCTCCGGGGTTCGAGGTTACCATTCAGACGATCTGATTCCTGCCTCATTAACAGTGAATTGGGAGACATGCTTTTTTTGTGAAAAATGCATTATGTGGTGCAAGGGGAAGTTTGTCACTGTAAATGTGCTGCAAGAAGCCAGTTTTGTGCTTCAGGACCTACGACTGCTCTAAATTACCTCTCTGGTGCACCATACGATGAAGCAGCATTGCATGGAAGTTTTAAGATGTATTCCTGTAACTTTCTTTTCAATTATTTCAAATTTTTGAAACATGAAATGTATAAATTGCTTGTAACTGTTTCAGCTAGAGGTTGTCACGATTGTTGTGTTGGAAACTGTGGCCAATGTGCTGTGCTTTTTGAAGGCCCTATTTAGCAGCATGTTCCTTTGACATCTTTCAAGAACATTTTGTAGCAATGCCCAATTACTATGAGCCACTAAATTCTATTTTGTGTGCAATCATGTTGGTGCATAAAACAAGATTACTGTCTATCCTCAGTTTGTGGGAGTTTGAACCCACAATTTGTGACAGGAAAAAAAAAATTGTAAATAGCAGGAGCAAATTGTGCGTGTGCTGCCTGAATGTGCAGGAATGAGGAATAACAATTTGTGCTATTCTCTAGTCCTGTGTAATTGGGCAGAGTTTGCACACCTACTAACTAGTAAACGTTATGCTATTGCTTGTCCGTGATCGCACAATTTGCAGTTGCAAAAGTGTTTCCTGCACGAAAAGGGGCTAAGGGGCAGATTTATAATTTTTAATCACAATGCTGCATTGCTAGGTTGTGTTGCGCATGAAAAGGAAAGGAGCACAGAGCTAAAATTTAATAAAAAATGACTCACTGCTGCTCTCTACATACACAATTACATGGAAAGGCTGGAGTACAGCTGTGATATTTAAGACAATTCTGGTAAGATGAGGTTCTTGAGAGAGCAGTTTTAACTGCTGCAAACAGAGTGATTGAGTGATTGAGCAAGTTTCGACTAGAAGAGAGTTCCTGTTTACTGGCCCTACTGAAAGGAACAGGACCCAGATGCTTCACTACCAGGTTTGGTCGTAGCTTGGAGGAATCTGTTTGAGTGTTGGTTGCAAGTAAGCATCTACCGCCTCAGGATTACAGACAGGTAGTTTGGGAGGAGTCATGTATGGATGTGAATACTATGATGAGAGCCTATTTGTAGGTGAAAACCAGCCGGTAGAGGTACTGTGAGCTAGGTGGGGGCCTGGGGAGACTCAAAAGTGATCTTGTTATCTAATGAGGGAGGACTTATTGGGCAAGATCCACTGCAGTACTCACTGGTGAGTTTTCAAGTAGGGAATTTTACTTAAGTTTACTTAGGAGGGAGCAAGCTGAATGTCTTGGCTTTTGGATGAAATGTATGTTAGAGCACGTTTTCTTCATATTCAATGTTAGAAATGTATGGTTTGTGAAGGCACCCATGTTAAACCCCGCAGCCATGTGGGGTGGGGTTGTGCCGAGCTCCCGGGTGCCCCTTCCAGCACTGTGCATGGATGACAGTCCCCTGCCTGAGAGCTCCTGACTGAATCAGGAGCGTGGGGGCCCCCTCCTTGCACTTTGCAAGGGGGCCCCCTCAAGTTTTGTTACGCCACTGATGGATGCTAGAACACAGACAGGGGTACTTACACCGACATGGGGGGTTTGACACGGGGGGGCAGTAAAACTGGAACACGGACAGGAGTTACAAATATTAATGCTAGGATGCCGACACCGGGGCGCCGACACTGGACCACGGACATAAGGGCACCAGCAATGGCACAGAAACACTGTTACAAAGACACAGCCACCGGGACACCAACATGCGAGCACCAACGCTTACATGGGAATATTAGAAACAGGAATATTGGAACGCGGATGTGGACCACAAACATTGATGTTAGGACAATGGCAAGTACCAGTGACACGGAGATTGGAAAGGGACCCTGATACTCACATTAATGAACAACACTTAGACATAGCACCAGGACAGTGTTGTGGCATATTGACACCAACATAAGGGCACTGACTGGAGGGACACAACATTGGGGTACTGACCTGTGGATCCTGACATAGGTCACTAACACTGGGATACTGACATAAGGACACTACTGGCATGGATCACTGACACAGGGACCCAGGCAGTGATATTTATACTGTGAGACTATCGCGAACATTGGGCTCTGCAACACAGCAAGGGTTAGTGCCACAGTGACACTGGCTGGAAACACAGGCACTAGAAGAAGAGGACTCTGGCACATGGATAGTGACATACAAGAGATGACATGGAGGGATGGACGCTGGTACACAAAATTGGGGCACTGACACTGGATTTAGAGAAATAGGGGCACTGCCCTTGATACTGGAACACTGGCAGGAGGAAAAACAGAGGGTCAGTGACACACATGCACTAACACGGACTAGGGGACACTGACAAGCTCACAAATTGTACTGCAGAAGAATCGACATAAGGGCATCAGTAATAGGACACGGATGCCGGATGATATAACATATGGATACTAACACTAGCAAGGGACACCAACTTTCGAGCACTTCTTCTTTGCACGTTCCCCTTGCAGCAACCTCTTCAAACCTCTTCAAACGTTTGTGAAAAAGCTCTATCAATTGAAATACATTTATTTTGTTTCATACAAAGTTCAGTTGCTGCACATCCACTTTTTTCATTGTATAGAATTATGTTGAAGTATTATTTTTCTCCAGGAGCGTGAATTCAATGTATCTCAAAACTAATAAATTGTAATTGATTTTACGTTTAAGATTGATTGGTTTGAGGGCCATTGTTTTTATACATAACAGTACATCAGCATACATTATTCGGAGCCCGGGTCACATACTCCTAACCCCATACTCTGCCCATTCTTCAGGGTCGACGGGTCAATAACAGAAAGGTTCAAGACTGAAGATAGGCTTAACAAAAACACCTCAATGCTTAAACCAATCCTCCCACATTTCCAAATGTTCCTGAGGACAACCTCAAGCCTGATAAATCAGGTGATATTTCATCATTAACATTCCCAACCTTAATGAATCCATTTTGTTTTTGCTGGCGGCTAGCAAAACATTTATGCATAGCGATGTAAGTTTAAAGTCTTCATGCAAAGTGAACTCTAGCACCCAGCTCAAAGTGCAAAGGGCTCCTTTCCCGAAAGGTCCAAGTTATTGTAATGCCATATAGGGTGGATATGATCTTCTGTCTGTCTTACTAGAAGCAAGTTGTGGAGACCCAATGTTCACAACTTGCTTCTAGTAAGGTAAGTATGGTGAAGCTACTATAGCTGAAACTTCTGTATTGCAAGGCAATGGCAATCTTGTGGAGAACAATCTCGTTTTTTGCCATTCTTCGTCTCACAAATTACCCACGTCCTTTCCCCAGGCTTGCTACAATTGGTCAATGGTGCCTGAGGTGTTAGTAAATAGTGAATACATTTGGGATGTTTTATGCCCTTTTAGTTCCCTCATCAATAACTTTGCTTCGAGTGCGTATGGCGTTCTATTCAATCTCAGTACAAATTAGGCTATAAAAAAGGTATTATGTTCCCATTTCACTAGACTGAAAATGGAGCAGTCTGTTCCCTTTTTTTAATTGCACTGTGCCAATCACACTGTGTATTTACACACCACCACAGTCAGATTTCCGCGACAGTTCTAACTGCCCTTTATTTTGCACCTTAATACGCTAGTTTTAAAAATCCAACAGCCATCATTGATATTAACAGAGTTTAAGGAGCACTTTGCTAGCCTGGCATATAAACCATCCTCTGCTACTACAATAGTGCGGCGTGGTATGAGATTGTTCTCTTAAAAAGAAAATCTGGCTCACGTTGAAGAACCGAGACAATCCTGAATATATGGTTTTTATACATAAAGATTAACATTAAAAAATAATAATTAAAGAGATCATCCTTGGACCACAGGAAAGAACTGTATTGGATGACACCCGGATTTAGACCAGCATGCAGCTTTAGATGCTGAATCTGGTCACTGGGAGATCAGCTCTTTTGTATCTATGGCAGGATTTCTTTGGAGACTTAAGCCACTTTAGGTTGTAAATGTGCGATTAGGAAAAGGAAGGAGTGCCTGCAGCCCACTCTTTAATTGTATCACTTTTATCAAGAGGTGTGTCAGGAAAGCTTTTGCTCACACATTGCCTCCAAGCTCAGCAGGCCTTGTGACCCTGCCCACACATTAATAAGGGCCTGAATAAGAGTTTTCTGGAGACGGAATTCCGTTGCAAAGTGACGTAGTACCATCTGCGCCAAACTGTAGTTCCGCCCACCACACTTAGAGTTGGGCGGAAAGTAAGTAGGTCAGCGATGGAGACTACTATGTCTCCTCCACTGACATACTGGAGTGGTGTGGCTCACTGGTTAGAGGTGGCGGACCCGGAAGCAGAGGAAGGCCTGGGACCAGGGTTCAATTCCCGACGCGGCAGGGTCGTGGACCAGGGTCAGCAGGCTCGATAATTCTCGCCTCAGTGCCTACTCTAACCAGGGATCGCACTCGGCAACTCTGGGCATTAGCTTGCCTTATCTCCACAACAGCCCCCCACATACGCAGGGGATGCCTGGTTTCACCTTGGAGATACCCAGCAGGGACCATCTCACAGGGAAAGCCAGGACAGGTTCCCCAGCGGTCTACAGCGCTGAGATACCCCATGGCGGGGTGATACATGCGCTTTACAAGACACCATTCCATTACATTACTTTACATACTCTTCTGACTGCCCGATGGAGTAAGAACCACTGGAGGTTTGTACATTTGTCTTCCCGGTCGATTGCAACACATTTTACCGACCTCGATAGATGGAATCCTACCTTGGCCTTGCCAGGAATCAAATTTGCGACCTGCAAACCATTGAATGTTGAACTTATTGGAGGTATCCTGCTGGCTTTACTGGGTTCTCTGTAAATGGTCATTATTAGTATAATTATGCACAAACACCAGTACACAGATGCCATATGACAATAACTGAATGTGCTCAATAAGAAACCTTGATAATGCTGTGGAGCAGACTGTTTGTCATTCATTGCCCCCTTTGTCAAGCGAATGGCCCAGCTGAACCTCCTTCTCAGATCATTACGGAGGAGATACCACCACACCCTTGGCACATGGCAAAGTGCAGACTTTGGAAGTCTCCCGGACGGGAGGCACATGTTGGTTGTCATTGAGGACTTCTCAAAATACTCTGAAGTTGAGATCATGGAATCGACCACAGAGAACACCTCCATACCGTGTCTGGAAAAGAGAATGAGCACTCGGACTTCTAAAGGAGTTGCGCACTGACAATGGTCCTCCCTTCTCCAGCCACAAATTTGCAGAATATTTGCAGAATATTTGCAGCCTCGGGTGTTAGCATCGCAAAATCACCCTGCACTGGCCCCAAGCCAAAGACGAGGCGAAGCGCTTCATGCACACATTAAACAACGTTCTTCGGTTGCATTGGCTCATGGTCAGAACATGGAATGTGCCCTATACGTCTCACACCCCATTCAACGCCCCAGTAAGCCTGGGATCCATCTGCATTAACAGAGCGGTGGGTGAGATCATTCCTCAAGTGGACCAACAGTCGAGTCTACAAGAACTTGTTATGGGGTAATTGAGACAACATCAGGCCAAGAACAATCGCATGTCCAGAATCCGTGGAGCAAGAATAAGATCCTTTGTGGTTGGTGATGTGGTTATGGTGAAAAATTGGAATCCACAGGGAAACTTCACGCTCCCATTAGAAATAGATCCATGGATAATCCATGTTGTGAAAGTAACTATGGTCACGGCCCGAAGGCAGGAGAGACTATCACAAGGAATGTAGTTGGTTCAAGGAGTACCGGAGTCCTGTGAAGCCAGGTGCTGAGACCTCCTCTGGAATGGTGGACCAGGGAGCAGGAGCTGAGAGCGTATACAGGTCTCCAGAATACAGTGAGGAGGAGGTTTCCTCACCTGCTGTCCGAGAAAGGGGCCCTGCCGGAAGCCCAGAGACTGTTTGCCCGGCAACGGAACCAGTTTGTCAGGAGGTCCCTGACGGTCGTCAGCACCAGCCAGTAACTGGAGGAGGTGATGGTCGTCGCGGGAGGTACCACCTCAGACCAAGTCCTGCAGTATCTTCTCGCCTAAAGGACTTCGTGTTAACCTAATATACAGAATGAGTTTTTGGTATATCTTTCATATCACTCTCTCTCTCTCTCTCTCTCTCGTTCTCTCTCTCTTTTTTACATTTTCTCTCTCTCTCTATCATTCTTTTGTGCTGGTAGCTGTGTTGACAATGTCCATTTTTGTTCAAAATAAAGGAGGAATGTTATGTTTGGTGGGCTGCCCCACTGTCGCTGAATTGTCAGTCCCACCCTAAGTGATGATGTGGTAGAAGCCAGAAGCGGGAGGGACCGGGTAACGGAATCTAATAAAGGGGACAATAGCCCGGACCTCGTGGTTTCAGATCCTGTACCACTACTCCCCGTGTGTGACTCGCATTTACTCTTTTTCCCTCCTCAACTACATTAGGCCTTCCACCAAGTTCCCTATTCGTATTCAGCAGCAGTTCATGTTAGTTAACGGAACAAGTGTCGTGTTGCATCGGACAGCTGGAGAAAAACAGATCGGCTGTGCCCTTAATCCTGGTGACAAGACCACACATTAATGTGTCTGTGTTATTCATCAAGGCAGCGACGCATGTGGCACACAGGACATATCACACCACGTATCTACATACTGCTAGCATTGGGACTGGTCTATAGACTAAGGTTGTACAATAAAGCTTTTGCTCTAAAAAAAAAAAATACGGGCAAGACGGATTTTTTTGCAGTTTTCTTCCCGAAGGTATTGGCGAGTTTTACATTACAGAAAATCAAATTCATTTTTGATAGGCACGGAGAGATTAATTAAGTGGTGTGGCCAGAATCGCAAGCGGTTGAGCCAAGGTCGAGAATCGAACCTTGGTTCCGCGTTGCAAAGTCGGCAGCTCTGGCTCTTACGCCACATCCTCTCACAACTTCTAACCGAAAACAGCTGATAAGGATACGCCTGCACATATTTTAGACACACTTTGGCGCTAGTTAAAATAGTCTTTGTGGTATAAAAAGAGAGCCGACTCTGCCATAAAAAACACACCGGGTAATACATTTGGTTAAAACGTAAACAGCTGCACGGAAACAATATTTGCTCTACTTACTCGCCTAAAAATGCCCGGATTTGGCCTTCACAGTGCGCCAGGTAGGTGCCTCCGTGCAGAGTGGAGTTAGAGACGAGCAGCAAGCGTCTCCTCGACCCCATTGTCTTCGCGCCGACCGACCCTGCAGGAGAGAAAGAGGGAATCTGTCACACCTGCCTTTGGGGGAAGCGAGTAAATGCCCGCCTTTGCCCCTGACACCTTGTATTGTATCGTTACATTTCTGTGATGAAAGCACTACGCTGCACTTTCCACCGCCTGGAAGTGCTGAGCTTTGCAGATCACACGGGCAGTGCGTAAGCTGGAAGGCAAAGTTCCTCTTACCAGAGTCAGACGAGGAGCCGTCACGTGCACTTTTATTTGGCGTAAGGATCTCCTGCATCCAATTTCGTGTCTGAGAGCGTCAACAGTTTTTTACAACATAGAATTGCATCATGGGACGTGCAGTTTTACTTTTAACACTGTAAATATGAGCTAAAAAAACAACTGAAGCATGCAAATTGTTGGCTACAAGTTAAGGGGCTGGCTAAAGGAGTCAGAAATTACATGCAACTCTCAGTGTCTAATAATCGTGCATTTGTTGTTATTTACTTCAATTACATCAGTATTGCCTCAGAAATTAATAGATTTGACATTTATATAATGCCAGTACTCCGATCCACTTGATTGCATGCAGTGTTTTTGGAGGTGGAGCCGTTCACCAGCGGCTGTGGGAGCAGGGTTAAGGGCACAGATAGAGAATAAGGGTCGTGCTAGGCCATTGTTAAAGGGTAGGGCTAGTTTTACAGAGGCAATGCGGCATCACTAACATTTTATTATGTTGTAAATGAATTTACGTAGCACTTCCTACTGGTGATGGTATTCTGAAGCGTTTGTGGTGAGTCGCACGCCACTCCAAAAGCCCAAGGTTAGGGGTTAATCTATTGCTTACTGACTATTATCAGTTTTAGTAATTTAAAATATTGTTAAAGCAATCTAACAAACACAATTCTAGGACCTTACAATGAATGAAATGAGGACCTGGGATCAATTGGTTGTACTGTGTATTTTATCCGAATTAAAGTCATTCAAATGGATTTTTCATACATTGCGTACATAGACTGTCAAGGTGAATTTAAGGTGCAAATGCGTGACATTGGTGAATAGTGATCAATTGGTGAAGAAGTTTATACACTGGAAGAGAAATTCGATACAATCAATATATACATATGTATTTATTTATTTCAAAGGTTTTATATAGCGCTACTTGACCCAAGAGTATCAGAGCGCTTTACAAGGATGGTGAACATAATGAGATAAAATTAACAATTAAGCGAATAAGGGTTACAGTATGATAATGCTTTCAACAGGGCTAAGGGAGCAAAGAAACAGAGAGATAAACATTAAGTGGAAAGTGAATATTAAAAGTTAGGATAGAGAGGGGGGTGAAGAGAGGGGGAGTGAGAAAAATGAATGGATTGAGAGGGGGTGGGAAGAGGAGCGGACAAGGGAAGAGAGAGGAGTGGACATGTTCAGAGTCGGTAACATTAGATACCCCAGTATTTGTTGAGAAGGAGTACTTTGAGTTCCTTTTTGAAGAGAGGGTAAGAGGGGTTGCAGCGAAGATCCTTAGGGAGAGAGTTCCAAATTGTAGGAGCGTTACCAGAGAACGCACAGGATTGGGTCTTTTGACATTTGAGTCTGGGTGGGATATACAAGTGTTGTTCTCTGGTGGCCAGACAATCATTTATATCTAGAGATTCTTGTTATTTCTTTAGTTATTCAGAATCCTAGAAGTGCTGGGCCTTTGAAGAGTGTCGACGTTTCGACCCTTATGCGCCTGTGTCTGTGGTCGCAGCGGGTCTTTTTCAAGACGGAGGTGTAGAGTGGACTGAACGACAGTCTGTAAGTGAAGTGAGAGGGTGTGTGTCAGAGGGGCTGGTGAGGTCAAATTAATTGCCTACCACAGCGGGCAATGGGTGTACTCACCCTGTAGTCCAGGTCGGGGTGACTCGCCTGGATTGGTCGGGCGCAATGGCCTGAAGTCTGTGGAAGAAACAGATGAAATCAGTCCCTTTCCGAGGTACTGGAGAGAGCAAGCACAGTGTGAAGTTATATCTATGTGTGCGGCTTCCAAGAGCGCCCTGCGTGATCATGTCTCGCTAATGCTCGGAGGTTCCCTATTTAAAGAGTGTATGAAAGTCGTGGTGCGCTTGGGTTAATTACCGGGCGGTGTGCAATCAAACCCCCGCTGCAAGTGGTACGAGAAGATCAAGCACGTTTGGTAGTTAAAACCAAATCTAAGAGACTAGATGGCCTCCCATGACTAGAGGTTGGGGTGCCTCTGAAGCCGTGGTCAAACAGGGGGAGTGATGTTAAGCAACGTTTGTGGAGGGTATTAGGTAGGGCGACTCTTGATACATATAGTGGAAACCCAAACTGAGAGACTATACCCCTCCCGTTACTTGTGGTTAGAGCGCCTGTGAGATCCTAAACAAACAGGTTTGAAATACCCTGTTTGTGGCCGAGCGCCTCCACTCCACTATTTGACTATCCTCTCGATGCAATTCCACTCGATGCAATTCCACTGTATGCAATTCCACTCTATGTCATTCCACTATATGCTACTCCACTCTACGACTCTCCACTCTATGACATTCTATTTCACTCTTTACCTCTCCACTCAACAACATTCTACTCCACTCTACGCCACTTTACTCTACATCACTGCACCTCACTTTACTCCACTCTGCTCTATGACACTCTACTCTGCACCATTTCACTCTACTCTATTTCACTCTATTCTGACACTCCACTCTACAGCACTCCACTCTACTCCATTCTATGCCACCCCACCCTATGCCACTTGACTCTGACACTCTACACTCTGTGCCACCTGACTCCATTCTACAACACGCCACTCAACTCCACGACACTCCACTGTACAGCACTCCTCAACACTTTATGCTTTTTCACGCTACTCCACTCTACATTACTACACTCTACACAACTCCACTCTAGGCTTCTCTACTCAACTATACACCACTCTACTCCACTATATACCAGTCTACTCCACTATATACCACTCTTCTCCACTGTATGCCACTCCAATCTACACCACTCCAT
The DNA here is from genome assembly GCF_964263255.1 of Lissotriton vulgaris. Classification (NCBI taxonomy): domain Eukaryota; kingdom Metazoa; phylum Chordata; class Amphibia; order Caudata; family Salamandridae; genus Lissotriton; species Lissotriton vulgaris. The sequence goes on from NC_141687.1 coordinate 405,024,382, forward strand.
TCAATGGCACTCCACTTTATGCCACTCCTCTCTATGACACTACAGGCCACTCAACACTACTCTACTCTGACACTCTTCTGCACTCTACGCGACTCCAGTCTACAACATACCACTCTACGCCATGACAGTCTACACCACTATACACCACTCTGCACCAATTTCCTCCTCTCCATGCCACTCCACTCCACTCGACACCAGGCAACTCTACGACACTCAACTCTACAACGCTCAGCTCCACTCTACGCCACTCCACATCACTTTACTCCACTCTACGACCCTCTGGTCTACGACACTCTACTCTATGCCTTTTCACTCTACTTTACTCTACTCTGACACTCTACTCCATTCTACGCCACTCTGTTCCACTCTATGGCACTCTACACGCCACTCTACAACACTCTAGGACACTCCACAGCACTCCATGCCACTTTATGCCATTCCCTTCCATGCCACTCCACTCTATTCTAAAACTCCCCCTTACATCACTACACTCTACAACACTCCACTCTGCAACACTCCATTCTAAAACACACTACTCCACTCTACTTCACTTTATTCCTTGACACTCTACTTCAATCTACGCCACTTCACTCAACACCACTTTATGGGACTGCATTGTACCCACCCCATAATTTTTTATTCCTCTCTACTTCACTCAATTCTGGGCCACTCCACTCAATGCCAAACCATTCATCAACACTCCACTCTACTCCACTTCATGGCACTTTAGTCCACTTAACTCCACTTTCTCTACTCTATACCACTCCATGTCACTCCACTTTACAACACTCTGCGCCACTCCACTCTACATCCCTCCATACTACAACACTCTACTCCACTCTACTCCCTTCCACGTCAAGCCACTCAACTCTAATTCATGATATTTCACTCTACTCCCCTCAATGCCACTCCACTCTGCGACACTGCACTCTATGACACCCTACTCCATTCTACGGCCCTCCATTCTACAACACTCCACTCACACATCCAACAGTTCAAAATTCACCAGTTCACATTTGTTAATAAAGTGCCCAGTTAGTTAAAACCATAGCACCTTCCAACAATAAGACAATATTATCATTTTTTTTAAATAAAAAGGATACAGGAGAACTATAATCATATACATAGTAATTTCTTATTATTTTAAGTAGAAGAATCATTTAATACAGTTTAAAATGCAACATATTTTCAATAAATAATAATTGTGTTTTAAAGTGTCAATGCTCGGTTGTAAGAATAGAGATAGAAAAGCGCACTCATGTAGGGTTTTTTTGGGGTGATAAAAAGTGAACTGTTGGGTGGTGCACTCGGGTTGATCCTCCTGAGTATGAGGAAATGTATAGGCAATTCAAAAAGCACTCTCCTTGGAACAAGGGGAGTGTCTCCCTTATGCACTCAAAACGATATTCAATACTTTGTTCCACAAGTAAAAAACTTTTTCACTTGTAGCTTTACTGATGGTCCATACTTTTATTCATCATTTTCAAATAACTCTTGAAACTCTCATCAATTCCACAGTTATAATTCCATTATTATTACGTCATTATAACAGTGATCATGAACCAAACAATTTTTGTTATGCCCAATGTATTTTGGGCACAGATGCCCTTCTTCAGGGGCTGTGCACTGAAAAAATGAGGCGGAAACAAGATATCAGCACAGTATGCTAATTAGCTGTTTACTTATAATAAGGTGACCTTTTTGAGTATGTGTACATGCTTATGTGGTGTCTATGAATGACCTGTTGGTGCGGTTTGATGTCCAAGAAAGTGACACGAGAGAATGAACCAATTGAAATGAAACTTCATTTGTAAAACACGGCAGTGATTATGTGAAAGCTAAAAACATGAAAGAGTCTGAACGTAACATATCCAAGATAAAACTTGTGATGCTGCTTCACAACCTAATTTCTAAGATAGATCGAGAAATCTTCGTAAGGAAAAGGAGTGGAACCCAAGACCAAAGGTGCACAAAAACGGTCTATGCAAAGTGCAGAGGCATGGTTAAGACGTAACTCACATAACTCTCGTGGTCCACTGTACTATCGGTACAGAACTGTAAATGCAAAACGTGGGAGATATTAAGTACGGTTCACGTATTACTGAAACAAACAGTCCAAAATAGGACGAACCATAGTACACTTACTTAATGAAGAATCGGGAAAAGCTTCATACACATCTAGTAATTTTCCGGCTCTCTTACCCCAGAAATATATACAGATCCTGTGGTTAACTCTAGCGTGTCACCCGGAAGTAAAGAGTGTCAATAAACTGATAAAAAAATGATTATTGTAGTTAACAATATCCCCACACAAATATGTAAAGGTGAACAAAGTTTTCTGGGTGTGTGATACAATACACCGGGTTTGATTTCGCGAATATATGTAGGCGCGATGTTAAGAACAACGAACTACTTCGGTAAACAAAATAAAAAGGAGGCTCGTAGTTTCAATCCGAGCGTTGTGTGTGATGTGGAAGTCAAGTCAACGAACCACGTCGATATGTGGAATGGGAAAAAAGACTCATCATTAGACTGCAGGATGAGTAACAGCCCAGATAAATCGAAGATGTATGTGCAGTGTTTAAGATCGACAAATGTCTCAATGTGCACAATGAGATAAAAGATCATAGTTTAACTGCAAGATAGTTGACTGTAAACCAGATGGGAAAAGGATGGTTCCAATGATGGCAATGAAGTGAAATGATGTTAGAGTGTTGATGGGTGTGTATGAACATATAACCTAGACACAAATCTAAATTATCCAAACCATATGGTCAAAACCATACCATGATTCCTGTGCCAACCTGTATCAAAAAATAATAAAATATTTTTTTAAAGCAAATTACAGGACACAACATTAAGTAATACATACTAATTACAGTAAGTCAAAAACAGCAGCTTCAATAGAGATGATTGAAGATAGAACAAAGAAAGCAACTAAAGTCACAACGTTCATTGAGCCCCTTGGGGCTGATAGTGTCCATACGGTTGATCCAATAGATCTCCTTCTGCAACATGAATTTTGTGTTGTTACGACCTTTTAGGTTTAAAGTATTTTATTAAGGCACAAAAACACGGGGAGGGGAGCAGGAGGTCAAGCATACATACAACACAAGAAGCGGAACGTTGCAGCGAGTCAGAAGAAAAGCATGGAGGCAGGAAGCCCCAGAGGGTAACTAAGCAAATACAGAAGGCAATAAGGCATTGTGAACGACCCCCCTGTTGACCCCCACTCCCTAAGCAAGGTCAAACCCGAATAGCACCCCGCAACATAGTAAAGGAGAAGCATACCGTACCACCAACCCCCCAACCCCAGAAAGAAAGAAGAAAGGAGAGCAAAGGAGGAAAAGAAAGAAAACAATACCCCAACATCCCCGTCCGAAAGGCAGCAATAGAAGCATATAACCCCTCTTCCCGCCCCCAACCCCCGGCCCCCAGTCCGCACACTCACTCCGCCGCAGCTGCCGGCGGCGTCAGCCTAAGGAGGCGCAAATACCGTGGACACGTGAGCTCGTGGAATTCCGTGGACAGCAATGCCAAAAAGGGGTGCCAGAGCTCCTCGAACTGGTCGACATTCCCAGCCATCGTTAGCGACATCTTCTCCATGCCCAGTACCTGCCAGAGCCTATGCAGCCAACCAGTGATAGAGGGGGCATTAGGGGTGCGCCAGAGTATCAGTATGTTCTGAACGGCTGAACCTAGCGCAATCGCAATCTGCCTGCCCCTGCGGGATTTTAGCGGGTACATCAAATCATTGGGGAGGCCTAGCAAGACATACGCGGGGAAGCGCGGAAGCTCGATCTCAAAATGTCTATCCACCTCATCTAAGACTTCCTTCCAGTAGGCCGACAGCACCGGGCACTCCCAGAGAACGTGCGTGAGGGTGCCCACCTGTCCGCAGCCGCGCCAGCAACCTTTATCGCCTATTTTGCGCATCTCATAGAGCCGCTCCGAGGTGTAGTACCAATAGGTGGACACTTTAGTGAAGGTTTCCGTCAGCCCAGTATGGTACGCAGAGTGCCTCGCCCGATACGCAATCTTGTCCCACTCCTTGTGACTCAGGGTCCTGCCCAGTTCCCTGTGCCAGCGCTCCCTCCCTGGGTTATGGTAATGAAACGGCGGGGGCTGGAGAAATTTATACAAATCAGTGATGAGCTTGGCGTCCGAGGTCCGGATCACCAACCATCGCTCGTAGGGCGTAATTGAACGGGCAGCGACGTCACGCACTGGGGGTTGAAGAGCCCAGTGGCGGACCTGCATGTAACGCAGCCTGTCCCCCTCCGTCAGGCCAAACTCCTGTCGGAGCTGCTGGAAGGGGAGCACGCCCTCCGGCCCGTAGATCTGGAAAAGCGCCCTGCAGCCCGCGCTCACCCAGTGGGAAAAAGCTCCCGGCTCCAAACCCGGGGTAAAGTCCGGATTGCCAGCGATGGGAGTGAACGGCGATGGAAAGGTCGTGAGCTCACGCAGCTCACACACCGCGTCCCACACTCTCAGCGGGACCCGGGTGATAAAAGAGGCGTAGAGATTAGGCGGGCGGTGAGCGCGCCGCAGGAACGGGACCTCCTGGAGGGTACGGCCTGCGACTGCCTGGTCCTGAAAAAGCCAGTGTTTATCCGATTCCCACCGGCTCCACTCCACCAGATACCGAAGCTGCGCCGCCTGAAAGTATCTCCGGAGGTCCGGGACTCCGAGACCCCCCGCCTCCGGGGCTAGCATGGAGAGGACCCGCTTCATCCGAGGCTTGCGGCCCTGCCACACAAAGCGGGATATGTCCGCCTGCGCCTGCCGTATCCAGCCCACGGGGGGCTGGAGGGGCAGAGCGCGGAAGAGATATAGGATCTGAGGCAGTATCGTCATCTTCACCGCCGCGATACGGCCCAACCACGAGAGGAGGCCCTTGTTCCATCGGCCGAGTTCCTCTTTGATCTTTTTGCCCAGAGAGGAGTAGTTAGCTGCAACCATGGCAGGCAGGGAGGGGGCAAGCAAAATGCCTAGGTAAGGCACCGTGGAGGAGGACCACTGCAGAGGAAAGAGACTTTGAAGGTCCTGCCTGGTGGCAGCAGAGAGCGACACATCCAGTGCAGCCGACTTAGTCATGTTAATTTTAAAACCCGCCACACGGGCAAAAGCGTCTAGTTCTCGGATGCAGGCAGGGAGCGACCGCTTGGGGTCGTCCAGGGTCAGCAAGACATCGTCCGCGTATAAGCTGACAGTGTGCGTGTATTGTCCCATCTTCACCCCAACAGCGTCCGGATTATCACGAATCCTCTGTGCAAACGGCTCCATATAGAGGGCAAAGAGGAGCGGCGAGAGGGGGCAACCCTGTCTCGTGCCGCGCTCAATGGCAAAGCAATTGGAGCTGTGTCCATTGACACGCACTGACGCTGATGGTCTCCTGTAGCAGTTAAAGACCATAGTGCGGAACTTCTCGCCGATCCCCAGTTTCCCAAGGACCAGCTCGAGATATGGCCAATGAACCCTATCAAAGGCCTTCTCCGCGTCGATTGATAGCAGCATCCGCTCCCCCGGAATGCGTGAGGCCTTTTCCAGCACGTGCGTCACTCTCTTTGTGTTGTCGACCGTCTGCCTGCCGGGTACAAAACCGGCCTGGTCTGCCTCCACCAGACCTGGTAAGTGTAAACCCAATCTGGCCGCCAAGATTCCGGTGTAAAGCTTGAGGTCCACATTTAGGAGCGAGATGGGCCGGTACGAGCCGCACAGTGTCCGGTCCTTCCCCGGCTTGGGGATAACCGACACCGTCGCTGAGAGAAGGTCCGGCGGGATAGCTCCCGGCTCGGAGAAGGAGTTGAACAAGCGAGCCAGTAGAGGCGCGACAGTGGGACAGAAGGTCTTGAAAAACAAGGCCGTATAACCATCCGGGCCCGGGGCCTTGCCGTGCTTTAGCCGTGCAATCGCGGAGATGACCTCCTCCACGTGAATGTCCCTCTCCAGGTGGTCCGCCTGGGAGGGGTCCAGGGCCGGAAGGGTCACGGACTCCAAATAGGCCTCAGCCTCTCCCGGCGGGGAAGGCTCCGCCGCGTACAGTGTCTCATAAAAGGAACGAAAGGTATCTGCCACCTCCGCGTCACCGGAAACCGGGATCCCGTCCACTCCCACCAGCTCCTTCACCACATTGCGCTGCTGCGCAACCCTGAGCCTATGGGCCAGGAGTTTACCGCACCTGTCTCCGCCGGTGTAAAAGGCATGCTTCAGGCGCAGCGCAGCATACTCCGCCCGATCTAGATCCAACGCAGAGAGGAGTTTCCGAGCCGCCTTCAGCTGCTTCCAGACACGAGGAGCCCCCGTCCGGCGGTGAACCTGCTCGAGTTCCCGAACCTGCGCTGTCAGTTCCTCCCTCTTGAGTTGGCGTTCCCTGTTTTCCGCCGAGGAAATGGAGATAAACTCCCCTCTGACGTCCGCTTTCAAAGCCGCCCACTGCGTCGCCAGGGACGTGGCAGAGTTGTTATTGTGGGTCAGGTAGTCCTGGATGACCTCCTCCACTCGCTTTACGACCGATTTCTTATGGAGAAGCGTGTCCCGGAGCCGCCACATCCCCCTAGAGGGGGGGGCCGCCGGCCAAGCAAAGATTCCGGAAACCGGTGCGTGGTCGGACAGGGACAAAACCCCGATGTCTGCTGCCGTGGCGGCCGAGCGAAGCGGTCCACTCACCAAGAGGTAGTCCAACCGTGAATACGTGCGGTGCGCGTGGGAGAAATAGGAATAGTCCCTATCGGTGGGGTGCAGGACGCGCCAGAGGTCATGCAGATCCATTTCCGCAAGCTGGTCCTGCACCGCCCCAGAAAGCTCCCCTGTCTGCGGAAAGCGTTGGGCAGACCTATCCAGGGTGGAGTCGAAGACCGTATTCAGGTCCCCCCCCAAGATGATATGGCGATCGGGCGAGGCAGTAACGTCCACCAACACTGATTCCAGGAAGCGATCCTGGTGGTCATTCGGGCTGTACGCCGAACCAACCGTAAAGGTAACACCTCCCAAACGCATGCGATACACCAGAAGCCTCCCTTTCTGCTCAGCATGTTTATGCAACACCTCCCCCCTGAAGGAGCTGGCTAAAAGAATGGCCACCCCAGCAGTCTTAGTCGCAGCAGAGGAAAAGAGTTGCGTGGGGAACTTGGCAGAGCGCAACCTATGGCAGTCTTTGGAAAGCAAATGGGTCTCCTGCAGGAGGCAAATATCCGCCTGCGACCCTTCCAACAGGGAAAGGATCGCCCTACGCTTTACGGGGTTATTCAGACCCTTAACATTAAGGGTCACTACCTTCAGGGGCGGCATCGCCTCCAGGGAAACAACGCGCTATGCAGTGGGCAAGGGAGCAGCGGAGGGGGCGCGCGGGGCAGGGGCGCAGGGAAGGCCAGAGGCAACATCGCACATGTTCGGACCACTTCGGACGGGACCCCCCCCACACCAAACCAACAGTGAAACCCCCCCAGAACTAACCCATGGCAACCAACCAAAGTAAGAAAAGACAGAAAACAACACCCCATAGTCTCAGTCTAGCCCAAATGGGCGAGTCTGTAGAAAAAAGTCAAGTGGACGTCCAGCCACACACCCCCCTCCCCGCCCCCCCAGCCCCAGCTCAGCACCGTTAAAGCTAAGAATCTCTCCCCCCGGAGAAAAGTTAGGCCGTTAGGGCCACACCAGTAGCTTCAGGCAAGTTCCTGGCCGCATTCCTCAGGGCCTCCGCCATTTCTGCCCTGATGGTGGGCGAGTCCGGACGACTCGCCGGCGCTGACGATGGGCGCCTCCTCGACCTCCGTCGGCCCCGCCGCTCGGGGCGCCGCCATGCAGGTGTAGCCCCTTCCTCCTCTGTAGCAGTAAGGCCCAATACTCCACAGACATCTTGCAAAGAGCGCAGCTGATGCAGCACCCCATTCCATCGAAAGATAAGACGGAAGGGGTGGCCCCAGGAATAGGGTGTCTCATGCTCTCGCAGAAAGTCCGTCGCGATGCGGAAAGACCTGCGCTTCTGCAGTGTGATGGCGGACAGGTCCTGATAGAGCGCCACAGGTCTTTCACGAAAGGTCAGCGGCTGCTTCCTGCGGGCCTCCGCCATGATGCGCTCTTTCAGGGGGAAATCCGGCAGGAAAGCTAGGATATCAGGCGGGGGAGCCGATGACTGGCGCTGGCGGCCCACTCTATGCGCTCTGTCAATGCGGATCGGGAAGTCCGCTCCCTCCTCCAAGATGTCGCGGAACAAGTCCTGCAGATAGGCCACCAGGTCCCCACCCTCATCCGCGGACGGAACACCTCGCACCCGAATGTTATTCCGCCTGGACCTGTTCTCGAGGTCTTCCGAATGGGCCTGGAGCTCAACACATTGCTCCCGGAGGCGGAGGACGTCCTGCTGGAGATGAGTTATCTCTTCATCGCGACGCTGGGCCGTCGTCTCCACAGCATCGACCCGCTCGCCCAGGCCCTCGACCTCCCTGCGCACCTCCCGGACCTCTCCAGCCACCTCGGTCTTAAGAGTTTGAAATTCCTCCTTGAGGGAGCTGAACAAGTCCTCCATGAAGGACCTCGTGACTGGTGGCTCGCCCACGGCTGCGTCCGTCGATGTCCGGGAGGCCCCCGGGGACGGCTGTGTCCTGTCGCGTAGTTGTTGGGACCTGCCGAGCATTTCCGGCAAAGTGCGATCTCCTCGTGCCGCGCCACGTCTCCCAGCCATCCTGGCCCCTGGTGAAGCCTAGGGCCAGTCGCTGTAGGCGAGCGCCACCGCTCGCGGGCACCAAGTGTGAGGCCCTCGGTGGGGACAAGGGTACAAGGGTAGTGCGTCACAGGCGACAAAATGGCGGCCCGGTCCTGGGCGAGACGACCCCCGGGCCAGCAGGGCAGTCAGCAATGTCCAAAGTGGAGGCCTCCAGCCTCGTATTCCCAGAGAGGGCAGTAGATGAGTCGGTGCCAGGACAAATCGAGGCTCTCGTAGAAGAAGGGTGCGGCGAGGGCCACCGGGCACAGCTACACAAAGACAAGATGGCGGGAGGGTGGGACCCAAGGAGGCAGCCCGGGCCAGCAAGTCTATGGGCGACCCTCAAACAGCAACGGGTCCGAAAGGGGCGAAACCGGCGGCTCCCCTCGCCACTAGTTAATTCGCCCGGCACGGGCACAGCTCGAACTCCGCCATCCAGCGTCTCCGGGCGCGGAGTTCGCAAGGCGTCACCCCTCGAAGTCCAAGGCAGGGGGAGGGTCGCCGGCGCAGGGGTGAGGTCCGTCGCCCATCAATGGTGTTCGCCACCAGGGCACCGGTCAGGAAGCTCCGGCACTCCGCGAAGTCCGTCTATTTCGCTCCCTCGGGAACTCCGGATTTCAGCTGTTCAGCACTCGGCCTAGCCGAGGCGAGCGGACAGCGCCGCCGTATGCCCCGCCTCCAGGCTCTTCTCCTCGGGACGACCCAGGCTCCGCTCCTCGGAGCGGTCTTCGGATAAACTTTTCGGGGACTTCCCCCGGGGCCACGAAAGTCAAAGTGGCATCAAAGCGTGCCCCAGGAATTCCGGCACAGTTCTCTCGCCCGCAGTGCAGCCGCGGGGGTAGAGAAGCGCGGCGATCAGGGCTCGGGCTGAGCCGGGCCGGAGGAGCTACGGAGGAAGCGTCCGCTCACCCCGCCATCTTGGCCACGCCCCCGTTACGACCTTTTAGAAGAGGGATCTGTTCGAGTACCAAAAACCTGAGTTGACTAATGTTGTGATTCGAGGTATTGAAGTGCACTGCCACTGTAGATTTGATGTTACGATTACAGATATTGCTTTTGTGTTCATTTAGTCTTATGCGGATTTTCAGTCATGACTGTAAAATCTTATTGCAGTGACTTAGTTCAGCCACTGCAGCCTGTGCAAAACACGGCACAGCTGTTGGCCTCCATTGTCAATGGGAGGACGGAAACCTGACCTTAAAGTGTCAGTACTTGGCTTTAAGTTTGGTACCACAGGGTCTCTGTTAGCTGCCTGGCAACAATTAATCAGAAAGGCAGGTGCAACGTGACATCATTAGATTTTATTTCTTGGTTCTGTCAAATGTAATAAGGTGACCATTCCCAACTATAAACCACACTTTTTCCTTTCAATTATTCTCTAGACTTAAACCAGTAACTCAAACCAGTTATAGGCTCTTTAAATCTGCCCAGGCCGATTGCCTTAACAGATAGTCAGTTTCACACCAGGAACTGCTGCTCCTTCTGGCAGACGATGATACAGACAACGGTGGTCATCAGGATTGATCTTCAAGAGATATCCTTTCAAGTTTTCGCTCAACTCTCATGAGATTTTTTACCAGCCTGCAGTTCAGCTGTATGTCTGTTGATCTAAAGAAGGTCATAATGGCTTGTCTGCAGTTACGTAGTTACCATTTTTTCAACATTGCTCTTAATATGGACTAACGATCATCCAATGTGGCTTTGCGTAAACACATTACGTGCATTATTGTTTCGGATCCATGACCACATAATTGGCATAGCTCCCTTAACTCTACTTGTTGCCATGGTGGCAGATGTAAGAGGGAGGAAAGACATCCCAAACAGCATTTTAAAAACCTCCCTTTGATGTGGTAGATGTTAAACCTGCAGTTGAGATACAGTTGGCATTTTACATTGCTCTACTCTACTCCACTCACTCTAATAAACAATATTTGGCTCTAATCTGCTCTAAGACACTTCACTCTTGCCACTATTTTCTACATAACTCCACTGGATCACTGAAATAATATCGAGGGACAGAATATCGACTTGCAAAAATATCGTGGACAAAATATCGACAGACAGAATATCGAGTTTGTATCTACAAACAGGTAAGTACAAAAATATTGAGTACAAAATATCGTTTACAAAAATGTAGTTTTAAAAAATATCGACTTTATTAAAAACAGTGTTAAATTAAATTAATATTAAAATTTAATTACTAAAATATACTTAAAAATACTTAACTTAACTTAGAATAATTAAATAATAAATAAAATTAATAAAAATAAATGTTTACAATCATATTTGTTAAAAAATATATATATAGTAACATAATATAATTAAATAATATACTATAATATTACCGTACGATAGCAGAAGTGTAAAAAATACTATTCCCACTCCAAAGAGTGCAAGCGTAGGGAAAGCATTGGATAGCGTAGGGGTTAAAATTACTATTCCCACTCCAGTGGGTGCAACAGTAGGTAAAGCATTGGATAGCGTTGGGGTTAAAATTACTATTCCCACTCCAGTGAGTGCAACAGTAGGGAAAGGGTTGGATAGCGTAGTGGTTTAAATTACTATTCCCAGTCCAGTGGGTGCAACAGTAGGGAAAGCGTTGGATAGCGTAGGGGTTAAAATTACTATTCCCACTCCAAAGAGTGCCACAGTAGGGAAAGCGTTGGATAGCGTAGGGGTAAAAATTACTATTCCCACTCCAGTAGGGAAAGCGTTGGATAGCGTAGGGGTTAAAATTACTATTCCCACTCCAAAGAGTGCAACAGTAGGGAAAGCGTTGGATAGCGTAGGGGTTAAAATTACTATTCCCACTCCAGTGAGTGCAACAGTAGGGAAAGGGTTGGATAGCGTAGGGGTAAAAATTACTATTCCCACTCCAGTGGGTGCAACAGTAGGGAAAGCGTTGGATAGCGTAGGGGTTAAAATTACTTTTCCCACTCCAAAGAGTGCCACAGTAGGGATAGCGTTGGATAGTGTAGGGGTAAAAATTACTATTCCCACTCCAGTGGGTGCAACAGTAGGGAAAGCGTTGGATAGCGTAGGGGTTAAAATTACTATTCCCACTCCAGTGAGTGCAACAGTAGGGAAAGGGTTGGATAGCGTAGGGGTAAAAATTACTATTCCCACTCCAGTGGGTGCAACAGTAGGGAAAGCGTTGGATAGGGTAGGGGTTAAAATTACTTTTCCCACTCCAAAGAGTGCAACAGTAGGGAAAGCGTTGGATAGCGTAGGGGTAAAAATTACTATTCCCACTCCAGTGGGTGCAACAGTAGGGAAAGCGTTGGATAGCGTAGGGGTTAAAATTACTATTCCCACTCCAAAGAGTGCAACAGTAGGGAAAGCGTTGGATAGTGTAGGGGTAAAAATGACTATTCCCTCTCCAGTGGTTGCAACAGTAGGGAAAGCGTTGGATAGCGTAGGAGTAAAAATTACTATTCCCACTCCAGTGGGTGCAACAGTAGGGAAAGCGTTGGATAGCGTAGGGGTTAAAATTACTATTCCCACTCCAAAGAGTGCAACAGGAGGGAAAGCGTTGGATAGCGTAGGGGTTAAAATTACTATTCCCACTCCAGTGGGTGCAACAGTAGGGAAAGCGTTGGATAGCGTAGGGGTTAAAATTACTATTCCCACTCCAAAGAGTGCAACAGTAGGGAAAGCGTTGGATAGCGTAGGGGTTAAAATTACTATTCCCACTCCAGTGAGTGCAACAGTAGGGAAAGGGTTGGATAGCGTAGGGGTAAAAATTACTATTCCCACTCCAGTGGGTGCAACAGTAGGGAAAGCGTTGGATAGCGTAGGGGTTAAAATTACTTTTCCCACTCCAAAGAGTGCCACAGTAGGGAAAGCGTTGGATAGTGTAGGGGTAAAAATTACTATTCCCACTCCAGTGGGTGCAACAGTAGGGAAAGCGTTGGATAGCGTAGGGGTTAAAATTACTATTCCCACTCCAGTGAGTGCAACAGTAGGGAAAGGGTTGGATAGCGTAGGGGTAAAAATTACTATTCCCACTCCAGTGGGTGCAACAGTAGGGAAAGCGTTGGATAGCGTAGGGGTTAAAATTACTTTTCCCACTCCATAGAGTGCAACAGTAGGGAAAGCGTTGGATAGCGTAGGGGTAAAAATTACTATTCCCACTCCAGTGGGTGCAACAGTAGGGAAAGCGTTGGATAGCGTAGGGGTTAAAATTACTATTCCCACTCCAAAGAGTGCAACAGTAGGGAAAGCGTTGGATAGTGTAGGGGTAAAAATGACTATTCCCACTCCAGTGGTTGCAACAGTAGGGAAAGCGTTGGATAGCGTAGGAGTAAAAATTACTATTCCCACTCCAGTGGGTGCAACAGTAGGGAAAGCGTTGGATAGCGTAGGGGTTAAAATTACTATTCCTACTCCAAAGAGTGCAACAGGAGGGAAAGCGTTGGATAGCGTAGGGGTTAAAATTACTATTCCCACTCCAGTGGGTGCAACAGTAGGGAAAGTGTTGGATAGCGTAGGTGTTACAATTACTATTCCCACTCCAGAGAATACAACATTAGGGAAAGTAAATACTTCATAAATAATTAAAAAATGTATAAATGAATATCTATTAATAATTAATTAAAAATAAATACAATTTGTATACAATATAATAATTAATATATTAAAATTACTAATTAACAATAATTATTTCAATTGATCACCTATTAATACTAATTAATAAAAATATTTACAATTAATTATTTAATAATTAAAAGGTATTTAACAATTATTTGAAATTAAATAAATATAAATAAATGTAATTAATTAATTATAATTTTATTACTTCCCACCCAATTCCCCTATAAACTCACAACCCGCTACAAAAATAAATTAGTAAAATTTACATAATTACCAATTAATCAATTAATTAAAATTAATTACCAATTAAAATTGAATTAATTAACTATTATAAATTAATTAACAATTTAAATTTACTATCAATAAATAAATTTAAATATTTAATTAATTATAATTAAAATACTTCCCACCCTATTCCCCTATAAACCCACAACCCGCTACAGAATTATATTACGCAATAATTATAAAAACAAAAATCATTAATAATTATTAATTATAACATAAATACACACTTTTCACACATAATATACCATAAAAATACACTATAAAAAATTAGATATTATTAAAAAATCGATATTTTTTACTATCTATATTATATACTTCGATATTTTAACTTTCTATATTTTTAACAGTCGATATTATATCACTTACCTTAAAAACGATATTTTGGTCATCTATATTCTGTCCTGTCGATATTTTGTCCAGTCTATATTTAAAACTCGATATTATGTCCAGTCGATATTTTGGAGTCGATATTATGTCTGTGCACCAACTCCACTCTATGCAATTCCAGTCTTTGCCACAACACTCTATACTCCACTCTATGCCACTCCATTCTACGACATTCCACTCTACGACTCTCCACTCTATGCTACTCTACGCTGCTCTACTCTATTAGACTGTACTGCACGGTACGCCACTCTACTCTACAACATGCCACCCTATGCCTTACCAGTCTACACCATGCCACTCCACTCTAAGCCACTGTATCCTTCTCCAATATATGACACTCTAAGCCACTCCATGCTACAAAACTCCACCGTACAATCATCAACACCACTCTACTTCACTCCATGCCACTTTACACCACTCCACTCTACATCACGCCACTCCACGCTATACCACTTTACTCCAGTCTTTGCCAATCCACTGTACTCCGTTCCATTCCACTTCACTTCACTTCATTCTACTCTATACCACTTTCCACTCTACAACACTCTACTCCCCTCTATGCCATTCCACTGTATGCCACACTATGCTACTACACTCTACGGCAGTCTATGTCACCCTACTTCACTCTGCAACACTCCACTCCACACCCATTTATTCAACCCTACTCCACTCTACTCTACTGTCTCCATTCTTCGCTAGTCCACTCTGACACTCCACTCTGCAACACTCTACTCTGCGCTACTCCACTCTACAACACTCAACTCAACTGCTCTCTACCCTACTCCACTTTGCACCCCTCCACCCCACGCCACTCTATGCTTCACTACTCTACCCCACTCCTCTCCACTCGGCAACACTCAATTCAAGTCTTCACTACGGCATTCCACTCTAAGACACTCCATTCTACAACAATCCACTGCACTGTATGCCACTCCACAACACTGTCTGCCTCTCTATTCGGGGGTACTACACTCTGTGCCACTCCACTGTAACACTCTCCTTGACTCTACTCTATGCAGCTCCACCTTGACACTCTACGCCCTCTATGCTACTGCACTCTATGACACTCTACTCCACTTTTTGGCACTCCAGTCTACGACCTTTGTAAGGAAATGCCTCTTTTTGCATGATCACCCCCAAGGTTTTGGACTGATACTGCTGGTTTTTCGACTCTGAAAGTGCACTGAGGCCTGCTAACCAGACCTTAATGTTAGTGTTCTAACACCTTAAAAAATGTATATTGAATTTGCTGATGCCAATTGCCATAAGTTGACTTACTTATAAGTCCCTAGTACATAGTACCAAGGGTACCCAGGGCATATAAGGCACAATGTCCTCCTAGGGCTGTAGTACTGTGTTGTAAGCAGAGGTTGTTGCATCCTCTCCATAGTTCCCAGTCCCCTACTGCTCAGCTATTGTGAGTGTGTTGTAATGGAATATTGATGAGTGCCTGGTTTGTATGAATGTCCGTTGAAGAGAGTGTGCTGAGCAGCGAGGATGCTGCTCCTGGTGGGGCTATATATACTGAACTTGTACCTTAAGTGATTATTCTACAATACATCTACATCTTATTATGTACATGACTGTCTACCTGACTGTCTGCATCTCCAAAAGTTATTATTTTAATTTTTATAAATCGTTTTTAATGATGACTGCTTTAACACTTGCTTTAACACTTGACAAACAATGGAGATAGGTATTTATGGAGTACTTCGACAACGGACCATACTTTGACGAAACTGTTCTTACATGTGTATTTTGATGACACTTTCCCCAACCCTTATTATTCATTATGCAACCACTGCAAGGCTCCTCTGCTTGCGGGGGCTCGTACACATTCCCTCTGTATTCATTCCCCTTTCCACATATTTGTGACCACTTTTTGGGACAAGCCCTTGATTCGGATACTGTTCTTTCCATTAGACTGCACCAGTCCATATCCCTCTTCCGTGCCGCAAGTGTTGGTATTTCCTGAGAGCCCCATAGTCTAGCTATATTGCCTTGGGCCACTATCGCTCCCAGTGTCAACCAGGTACTTTCTTTGCTGTTAAGGTCAGTGGGTCAGCAATAACAAGAGAGAGAGTAAGGGATTCCTTGTACCCTCCCACTGCCATCTTTTATCGACGATGCTTTATTGACAATACATTTAACAATGCATGCTATTGAAACGTTTGCACCACTGTATGTGAGTGTTGATAGCCACTTTTCTAATTAATGTAAAAGTGACATAAATATAATTCATACTCACCGTCGCACGAATATTGATCAGCGTGAAAATGTGAGTGTTAGAACTAAATCACAAGCTAATGAGCCTTTCTCCAGAATCAACCTTTTGCAGTCCCTGCATACTTGGGTCACAATTCTAGCTCGCACCAGCATTTTATGCCACCATATAGTATGCACTCCCTGGGTTTGATTTCTTCAGCATGAAGGGGAGAGCATGGAGCATGTTGAATACCGAGAAAATACACTACGTTACAGGCACGTAATTTGTTTGTGATTGTTCACTTTTTTCCACAGGGTTCTCAGTTTTTCCTCGCCTATTTAGGCTGTGAGGACACCAACTGCAAGTATACAGTTTGGTTTAGGGACCGAGGGTTGGATACACCTTAGCGAGTGTATACCGCCCAGGTTCCGCACACTTGGTCCTAACGAAAACCTGGTAGATTCCATCACAGGTTGAAACATGTAGACCTTTATTTTACATCCACATAGATACTGTTGGTCAATTTATCCAACGGAAGAATCCCACAACTGATTTTAACATTGTCCAGTAGCTTTAGAATAAATAATTTTTGTCAAGAAGTTATACTCGGCCAATTTTTAACCTCACTTTTTTTGCACCACATTCACAAAAAACAACCCGCTCCATTGTAGTCAGGTGTCGCAGCACACCCGGATGGCACTCGGCTGTCCGGGTGGGACCCCGAT
Source organism: Lissotriton vulgaris (assembly GCF_964263255.1). Lineage (NCBI taxonomy): Eukaryota > Metazoa > Chordata > Amphibia > Caudata > Salamandridae > Lissotriton > Lissotriton vulgaris. The sequence continues at coordinate 405,041,282 of NC_141687.1, forward strand.
GATGAAGCATGATGTCACCAACCAGGTTGGTGAGTGAGGGGTCTTCGAACAAAAGAATATTTTTCTGTTGTTACTTCTCCATCTCCCTACATCCCATTTAGGCCCATTGACTTGGTCCAATGGTGATACTCCTTCATTTGTATATATAGATTAAGGTCAGTGGGTCCCCAAATATCCAAGCGGAACAGTCCTATCTTGGGTTCTGTTTTAATATTCAGTACTTCTTCCATTTACTGTATCAGTGCTGACCAGTATCTCCTAATGTATGTACACCCCAAACAATATGGATGAATGTGCCTCCTTGACCACGTTGTCTCCAACACCCAGCTTCTGCTCTATAGCCCATTTTACGCGAGCACTGAACCAGATAGATAAGTTCTGTGTAATATTTTTAACTGCATCTGTCTTAATCTGGAAGAAATTATGGTGTCTCTGGGGGAAACCAAGGCCTCCAGCCATTCCTCATCCTACATCTCCACGACATTGTGCTCCCAGTGGGCACGGACCTGGAGGAGGGGATCAGGTATGCTACTGATTAGCTTCTTATGTGTTAGTGAAATTGACTTATTTGGCATATATTCATCGAATGTATGACGTAACTATGCATACATTTACAATGCATGCCTTTACAATGCAGTTTTTACATCACAACATCCTTTACAACGCATTCCTTTACATATCATGCCGTTACATCGCATTTTCAGAAACTACCTTAACAATGCATTCCATTACATCACATTATACCTTTACAACGCATACCATTACAATTCATACCATTACATTGCATTTAAGATAAGTGTTGGATAGTATAGGGGTTATAATTACTATTCTAACTCCAGTGAGTGCAACAGTAGGGTAAGTGTTAGATAGTGTACGGGTAAAAAGTACTATTCTAACACCAGTGAGTGCAACAGTAGAGTAAGTGTTGGATAGTGTAGGGGTAAAAATTACTATTCTATCTCCAGTTAGTGCAACAGTAGGGTGAGTGTCATATAGTGTAAGGGTACTATGCGTTGTAATGATATGCGTTGTAATGACTTGCGATGTAATTCCTGCGTTGTAGTGACATGTATTGTAATGACATGCATTGTAGTGACATGCAGTGTAATGGCTGAGTTGTAATGACATGCGCTGTAAAGAATGTTGCGATGTAATGACTGTTATGTAAAGGTAGTGCGATGTAATGACCTAATTGTAAAGGTTGTTTCCCATATTCATCGAGGATTCTGTCTTCGAGTGGGTTGAATTCTGGAAGCAACCCCCCCTTGGGATGACAGCCTGCAGTGCGTGTCTTACTTGCAAGTATCTAAAATGCTCTGTGTGTGCCAATTCATATTCTGTTTGCAGATGTGCAAAGGGAATCATGTCTCCCTTTTCCCACAAATCTCCCACCCTGAAAATCCCTATCATATCCCATTAGTCAAAGCCCTTGGTGTTTTTTAAGTTTCCAAACCTGTCTGTGACCCAGAGAGGGGTAGCCTGTGTGATCCTCACTGCCCACCCCATGCTCTTGTTGAATGTGTGCCATGTTTGGACCGCGTGTAACGTAGGACCTGTCAAGTGTAATTTAATGGGCTTGGAGTAGAGTGCTCTAGCAAAATTTCCCCCTGGGAGAAGCCACCTGTCCATGTGATATACAGAGTCATCCTGGGGTCTGTATATACCTTGGTTTATGGCAGCCAGCTGTGCCGCCCAATAATATGTTTTGACGTCAGGGAGTCCGATTCCTCCATCATACCACCCTCTTATTCATTTTTGGGCCGATATATGGGGTGGTTTTCCTTACCTCAGGAGCTCTCTCTGTTCACTTTCAAAAGCTTTAAGGTAATCTGATCATACGTGGCGCAGTGAGTTTTGTAGGTTTTATAGAAAGCATGGTAAGGACATAATTTTAAATAATGCGTCAGCGGGAGCGACCTCCAGTGTCTGACATCGCTTCTAAGTCTCTGCAATGGGGGCAAGAGGTTCAGCTCATAATGCAAAACCGGGTCTTTGGTGACACATATACCCAGGCATTTGAATCGCTCTTGTGCCTCTACTATAGTGTACCCTTTGGGTAGAGAGAGGGACTTACCCCTTAGCACCTAAATAACTGATTTTTTCCAGTTTATACTGTCGCCTGAATATTTCACTAAGTTGTTGAATATATGTAACGTTCTATTCAGAGAGGCACCCAGTGCTGCCAGGTATAAAAAGATGACGTCGGTATATAGGGTTATACGGTCTTCCCAACCCTCTGACCACCTGAGTCCCCTCAGAATTCGGCCTCTACATATCCACATCGCCAACGGTTCCAACATCAGGGCAAAGGGCAGCGGGGACAAAGGGCAGCCCTGCCTGGGTCATCTCTTGATGGTAAACCCTGTCGATCTCCTATTGTTGACCACCACTTGGGCAAGCGGGTCCCTGTACAGGAGCTGATTCCAACTCAGACCACAAAAGTTATTTGTATTACAACACTGGCGACGACTTGGAATCTAACCTAGGTGTAAAAGGGTATTAATGAAGAAGATAAAGTCTATAAGAAACAAAGGAGAAAGAAATTTAAGTTTTAAGAAGGAAAGTGTAAAGCCCTGGAAGCCCTGCCATTTTCTTTTCAACCAGACAATCTGCAGTCCAGTCAAGTTTGAAGGGTGTTTTGGACCTGCTTAACTTTAAAAAATATACTGCCTCTGTATCGTTACTCCTGTGCCAACAAGCATTATACAGCTTTGAGGGAAGCAACTGCCAATGAGTGTGGCAGAGTAACAGAGTAGGGCAGCGCGTAACTCGTGCATAGCGCCATCATAAGTGCTAAGACTGCATTTAGATTTTGATTCATTTAGAGCCCCAAGTGCAAGAGACCTTATGTACTGTCATTTAGATAGGTAGGCTAATAATGTCCCAGTGACAGGCAAATTTTACAATTGATTAAAGGGCATATGCAGGTAAAATACTTTTTGCAATTCGTAAAATGCGATTTTAGGTAAGAAATTGCAAAAAAATTGCGATTACCTATAATTCGCAATTTTAAATAGTGATTGCTCAAATAGCGATTCCTTAATAGCGAAATCGCTAATGAGGAATCGCAAAAACAGAAAATACCAATTCAGGTGCAGAATGATGACATCACAACCAGGAAGTGTGACTGCCCATGCTGCACCTAATTGCCAGCACCTGTGTCTGAGTCAGTTGCTGCCTGAGAGACTGTGAGGAGGGAGTGTGCTTTTTACTCTGCATTTGCAAGAAGGTGAAATGGAGTCTCAAGGGGGTGAGAAGCAGCCAGAAGAACACACCACTGCCACTGATGGAGGCAGAGACCACAGATGCAGATGAGGAGTCACAGACAGGTCCAAGCCAAGTACCAAGGCAGAACACACCACAGTCCAGTATACAAACACCACATGGCAGTGGTGCAAGACGCAGGGCATGGGCCACCACCAACAATGCCTCATCCGAAACAGACACAGTGTTTGGAGGCCTGGAGAGCAGCATGTTACGAGCACAGCGCCTGCAAGGTAAAGGCATCCGATCAATACAGCGCCAACTTGCCACACACAACCATCATATGTCTGAGTTGCGGCTCAGTGCATTGGAAGCACTTTGTAGGAAGATCAGGGGAGACGGGCTGGCCAGGCGCAGGGCAAAACACCGCCTACACACCCGGATGTACCTCTACACTAAGGCTGTGAACCGCCAGTCCATCGCCATATCCCTGCTAGCTAGGAGATGTGTAAGCACGCAACACGAAATGGCACACTGCTGCCAGGATGTGTGTAGGGGCCTGATGCAGGTCACACATGCGGTTGGCCAAATGCGCGCTGTAGCCACTGGTGGCATAGGGACCCTGGGCAGCTTGGACACTGATGAACACTCAAGCAGGAGCAGCATAACTCCTTCACTTCCTGCAGAAAGACGCCAGAGTGGCCGACAGGGTAGATCAGGATCAGGGGAAGACATCAATGAGGCCAGTGTACAGCCCAAACAAGGGGCAACAGGGCGTGCACGCAGGAGATGAAGGGGCAGCATGCACTCATGGCAATGTGTGAGGCAACACATGCCATATGGACTCTTAACTATGATACCACTGTGACCTCAACATGTGCAAACAACATTTCTGTCACGCTATGTGACATAATAAATCCTGCTGTAAGGGAGTAAACATTTTTTTGAGCATCATCATTTGGCATTGTGTCCTCATTTCTCACCTAGAAGTAGTTCTGTGTGATGTCATCACGTCTCAGGTGCCCGGCTGCTGCCCGGGCTCCACCTGCACGTCTGCGTTGGGAAGCTGGATCTTCCTCATCTGGTGTCTGCATCTGTCAGATCCACAGGGGTGCCCTTCTTGGTAGCGATGTTGTGTAGCATTGCGCAGGCCACCACGATTTTGCAACACGTCTCAGGGATGTTCTATAGTGCACCTCCACTCTTACGGAGGCACCGGAAACGGCTTTTAAGGATTCCAAAGGTCCTCTCAATGGTGCATCTCCTAGCTCTGTGGGCACTGTTGTACCTCCGCTCTGCTGCTGTGGCTGGATTGAGGTAGGCTGTGAGGATGTAGTCACGCACAGCATATGCACTGTCACCTGCAGGGCAAAAGTAGTTTGATGTTAAGTATACTGTCCTGCCAGTTCATACCTTTCCTACTTGTGTGTGTTTGTGCCATGTAATTACCTAGCAGGTATCCCTCTCCAAACTCGCCATTTATGAGTCTGCGATGTAAACCACAGTGTCGGAAAATGAAGGAATCGTGTGTGCTTCCTGGGAATTTTGCTACAATATCTGTGATGACATGTTGGGTCAGGGGGTACCCCAGGGATCAATACTCAGCCCTACGCTTTTTAATCTGTACATTGCCCCTCTGTCTAACATCATTGATAAATACGGCATTAGTATCGTGTCATACGCGGATGACACACAGCTTGTCGTATCCTTGACTCAACCCTGGAAAGAAGCTGCTACTAACTTCTCGGCTTACCTTCAAGAGCTCTCAGTCTGGATGGCCAACAATTGTTTAAAGTTAAATGGCGGCAAGACTGAGGTCCTCATTGTGGGAAACACCCCCGCAATATGGTCACGGAGCTGGTGGCCGCAAACTCTGGGTACCACCCCTGTCCCCAAGGAGGAGGTCAAACACTTGGGGATATGGCTAGACCCCACTCTCTCCTATGATCACCACACTTGTGGGACACCCCCGCGCCGCACGGCCACCAGCTGCTGCGTGTGCCCCTGCCTGCCCTCTGCCTCGCTGCTGCCTCGTTTGCCGGCTGCCGCCGCTGCGAGTGTTTTTCCCGTGTTTTGACTGTTTTTTGTGCTTGTTTTTTTTTAAACTGTGTGTAACTCTCTTTTTCCCCGCTTTTGGCGTTATTTTGTGCCTGTTTTGCATTTCTTTCCGTGTTTGCTCTCCTTCCTTGTTGTCCGCCTACCGCGCCGCCCCCCGCCCTCCCTTCCCGCCACCGCCGCTTGTCCCCGCCCCTTTTGTCTTCTGTAACCCTCCCCGCTCCCGCCTCCCAGCTGCCCCGCCCACCCGCGCACTTCGCCTTAAATGGCGACCGTGCGAACGCGCAGCGGGCGCGCCGATTGTGCGCCGAAGGCGCGCCAAAGGTAAGCCCGTCTGCGCCCGTCCGCGACCGGATCGCGACCAGCGCCAGGACCCCTGGCCCACGAAGACCCCGACCCACCCGCCTGACGTACTCCGCCGCCACCCTCACCGCACTCAACACCGGCCGACTCCCAGAATGCCACCAAGCCACTCCAAGACGCACCCACGGCCCGTTCAGCTGCCACGCCTGCAAGTTCTCCTGCATCCGGACCAGCCCCGCACCAGCACCCGCCAAGGCGAACTCCAGCAGCACCCACCTCAAGTGCATCCTGCTCAACACCCGCTCCGTCCACAGACACGCCATCGAACTCTGGAACCTTCTAGACGCCACAGCCCCTGACGTTGCCTTCCTCACGGAGACCTGGATGAATGCCTCTTCAGCTCCCGACATCGCCATCGCCATCCCAGAGGGCTACAAGATCGTCCGGAGGGACCGAAACGCCAACCAGATGGGAGGAGGCATCGCCATCATCCACAGGAACACCATCCGTCTCACGACCAGCACCGACAACACCCTGACCAGCGCCGAACACCTGCATTTCCAGATCCACACCAACCCGAACACCACCCTCAGAGGCACCCTGATCTACCGACCCCCTGGACCACGCACGCAATTCAGCGAGGACATCGCCGACTTCGTCAGCCCGCATGCCCTCCCCTCCGCTGACTACATCCTCCTGGGAGACCTCAACTTCCATCTGGAGAACAACAACGACCGCAACACCAGCACCCTGCTCGACAACCTCGCCAACCTGGGACTCAAGCAACTGGTGTCCACCCCCACCCACCTCGCCGGACACACACTCGACGCCGTCTTCTCATCCAGCACAGACATCGACTTCAGCCACGCCACAGAGCTTCAATGGACGGACCACAGCTGCGTCCACTTCACCTTCAAGAGAACGACGACCCACCAACACCAGCAACACACCGCCCGCAGAAGCTGGAACAAGATCACTGCAGACCAGCTCGCCACCTCCCTGAGCCAACACCCTCCTGCCAGCTCAGCGAACCCCAGCCAGGCCGCCGATAACATCACGAAGTGGATCAGCAACTGCGCGGACGAACTCGCCCCGCTGAGGACCCCGCCTAGCAGACCCGGCAGCAAGAAGGCCCCATGGTTCACCGACGAACTCAAGAGCTCCAAGAAGAACTGCCGAGCCCTCGAGAAAGTCTGGAAAAGGGAACCGACACCGGACAACAGGACCTCCTACAAACTTGCCACCCGGAAACACCACCAGCTGATCCGCGCCGCCAAGAGAACAGCATTCAAGGACCGGTTGGACAACAACGCACACAACAGCAAGGAACTCTTCAACATCGTGAAAGAGCTTTCCAACCCCAGCGCAGGAAACAACGACATCACCCCATCGCAAGACCTATGCAACTCCCTCGCCTCATACTTCCACAACAAGATCACGGACATACACAGCAGTTTCAACAACCAACCAACGCACACCACGACCGACCAGCCACCCCCCCCCACCACCACCCTCCACGCCTGGACCCCGATCAGCACCGAAGACACCATCCGCACGATGAACTCCATCCACTCCGGATCACCAACCGACCCCTGCCCTCACCACGTCTTCAACAAGGCCGACTCTGTCATCGCACCCCACCTGCGAGACATCATCAACACATCCTTCGACACCGCCATCTTCCCCGATAGCTGGAAACACGCCGAACTCAGCGCTCTTCTCAAGAAACCAACAGCGGACCCCACCGACCTCAAGAATTACCGCCCCATCTCGCTTCTCCCGTTTCCAGCCAAAGTCATCGAGAAGACCGTCAACAAGCAGATGGCCGCCTTCCTCGAGACGAACGGATCCCTCGACCCCTCACAGTCCGGCTTCCGAGCCAAACACAGCACCGAGACCGCCCTCATCGCCGCCACCGATGACATCCGAGCCCTGATGGACAATGGAGAAACAGCGGCCCTCATCCTCCTAGACCTCTCCGCGGCATTCGACACGGTCTGCCACCGCACCCTAATACAGCGCCTCAGCAACATCGGAATCCAGGACAAGGCGCTGGAATGGATCATCTCCTTCCTCGACGGAAGAACACAGCGAGTCCGCCTACCACCGTACAAGTCAGAGGCCTCCGAAGTCATCTGCGGCGTCCCCCAAGGATCATCCCTGAGCCCCACCCTCTTCAACGTCTACATGAGCCCCCTCGCGGCCATCGTACGCAAACACCACCTCAGCATCATCTCCTACGCCGACGACACCCAGCTGATCCTCTCCCTGACCAACGACCCCGCCACCGCCAGAGCCAACCTGCACGAAGGGATGAAAGAGGTAGCCGAGTGGATGACGACCAGCCGCCTGAAACTGAACTCGGACAAGACGGAGGTCCTCATCCTGGGCTCCTCACCCTCCGCCTGGGACGACTCCTGGTGGCCTCCCGCCCTGGGCACCGCACCCAAACCGACAGACCATGCACGAAACCTGGGCTTCATCCTGGACTCCTCCCTCTCCATGACCAGGCAAGTCAACAGCGTCTCCTCGGCGTGCTTCAACATCCTACGCATGCTACGGAAGATCTTCTGGTGGATCCCCACAGAGACCAGGAAGACCGTCACCCAGGCCCTCGTCACCAGCCGACTGGACTACGGCAACGCCCTCTACGCCGGGACCACCGCCAAGCTCCAGAAGAGACTCCAGCGGATCCAAAACGCCTCAGCCAGACTCATCCTCGACATCCCACGATCCAGCCACATCTCCGGACATCTGAGAGACCTTCACTGGCTCCCCATCAACAAGAGAATCACCTTCCGCCTCCTCACCCACGCACACAAAGCCCTACACGACCAAGGCCCGAGCTACCTCAACAGCCGAGTCAACTTCTACGCTCCCAAACGCCACCTCCGATCAGCCATCCACGCCCTCGCCGCCGTCCCCCGCATCCGAAGAGCGACTATAGGAGGAAGGTCCTTCTCCTACCTGGCCGCCAAGACCTGGAACTCCCTCCCGTCCGACCTGCGCCTGACCCAAGACCACCTCTCCTTCAGGAAGAAGCTGAAGACCTGGCTGTTCAAGCAGTAGCGGCACCCCCCCCCCCCCCCCCCCCCCAAGCGCCTTGAGACCCTACGGGTATGTAGCGCGCTTTACAAGTGTCACTGATTGATTGATTGATTGATTGACCAGGACAGTGTCAGGAAAGTTCTTTGGCATAATGAAGGCCCTTTGGAAAATCTTTGATGTGCTCCCAGTAGCTGCCAGGAAAACCCTGGTCCACGCATTTGTCACCTCTCGCTTGGACTATGGGAATGCACTCTACATAGGGGACAATAAAAAGAGTGTGCTAAGATTACAATACATCCAAAATGCGGCTGCCCGCCTGGTCCTGATGCTTCCCAGGAGAGCCTCATCCAAAAAAGCCCAAACTACCCTCCAAGGGAAAGAATTATATTTAAAACTATGTGTATTAGCCAACATATTCTGTTGAGGAAAGGCCCAGGGTACTTGCACAACCTACTGGTCCCCTACACGCCTACTAGAGCCCTGCGCTCCCAGGGCGCTGGACTGGTGAAAGTTCCAGTGATTAAAATAACGAGAATGGGTGGCCATTCTTTTCGCTACTTGGCCGCCAAGACATGGAATGCTCTCCCCCTTGACCTCCGTATGGAACAGTCAGAGAACATCTTCAGAAAAAAGCTGAAAACCTGGCTTTTTCAGGAGTAAAACACTTTATCCCGTTGGCTTCACTGGACCATTCTTCGTATCCTCTCTGTACCTTTCTTTCTGACCGCAGCGCGAGGACACACTAGTGTAACCAGGCGCTTTATAAACTCTCTGTGATTGATTGATTGATGTTTAGCATTGCAGACTACCAGGATGTTTAAGAAATGATAGGATGTTCTGTTTCTAAACACATACTCATTGTGTGATGGGGTGACAGTGCGACATGGGTTCCGTCTACGCAGCCAATCACGTGGGGGAATTGTGCTATTTGGTAAAAATCGTGTTTGGTCTGGTCAAGTGAACAGACTAGTTAGGTAAGAGGGAAATAGGGCGCACAGCTAAGAGTATGGCTATAAAGTAGAATTCTAGTGTATCTAAATATATTGCTACTAGGCTGGAAAGGGAGGTTACCTGGCCCCCTTGAATATCCTGAACTGATTCAAGATTAAACTAATAAAATATTCCTGCCGAGCAATCAAACTTATTGACGATATTTATAAACAACAAATATAATGTTTTTCAAAATTCATAAAGCAAGTGTGAAAGCAAGAGTTTAAAGTTTCATCCAATAAGTTTCCAGACTCCCGGGTCTTGTAATGCGCTGATCCGTATTTTAATTTCAAATCTCAAAGTTCAATCCAAGTTCAAATTCATAGATCCAAAGTCAAAATTCAATCCAAAGTTCTAGATACAATGTTCAAATCAAATTCAAACTTCCAAGGAAAAACAATCACTGCAGCCAACACGTGTTTCGTTGGGCATTAATCTCATGCCACATAACTTCATCAGGGCTAATTCACAATAAGGTTTTCATCAATTTCAAACTCCTCCCAGGTTTGAAATTGATGAAAACCTTATTGTGAATTAGCCCTGATGAAGTTATGTGGCATGAGATTAATGCCCAACGAAACACGTGTTGGCTGCAGTGATTGTTTTTCCTTGGAAGTTTGAATTTGATTTGAACATGGTCTGGTCAAGTGCCTGCTGTGTTTTTGGGAATTGGATGTGGCGATGCATCCTCTGAATCATAGCATCAAGGAATGAGTGGAAAAAAACACGAAAGTGCACTCTGTGAGACCCCTCCTGCTGTGGGTATTACCCCCCTGAAAACTCCCTGATGCTAGGAGGTGCAGTGAGCACAAAACATATATGTGGGTGGGAATGATGTGTGCCCTGTATGTGGGTGCTCAAGTATGGGTGTCAGCTCCTCTATCAACTCCAGGATACTGTCTTAGTGCAGCCTGTAATGCACATGGATGTCCTCCGCGGTCCGCTGGAAAAGGGTGACTGGTGCTCTGTAGATCCTCTCCTGGCATCTCCTCCTCTGTTCAGCCTCTCGGATACGCAGCCTCCTGGCTATCACATACAGGCCAGCCATTGTGAGAAGCCCCAGTGGCATTGTGGGCTTGCTTAAATAGGTTGCACCTGGTTGCCACCTGTTCAGAGTTGGTGGTATTTGAGAAGTGCAAAATAGCGAATTTCGTAAAATCGCTAATTGCGAATTTTTGCTACATCCCAAATTGCGAATTCGCATTTTGCATGAACATTTGTGAATTTCACAAATACTGAAACGCACCTTGCGAATTCGCAATTTTATTTGCAGATTCCTTGCCACGCAAAATTGCTAATCGCTGTTTGCGATTCGCATGTTTACAAATCGCAATACTTACCTACATCGGAACACTCACTTTTGCGATCGCATATACCCTGGATTCTGTGAATCGCAGTGTTTGCGATTGCAAAACACCTACCTACATATGGCCCTAAGTGGCCCTAGTGCACGAGACTGTAGACCGTCATCAGGAGAACTGTGCCAAGCGTCTTACCTCAGATTGTCATGCCGTTGGTGTGCAAGAATGTAAGCGGCATAAAAAAAGTCCTGAGAGGCAATTGAAGGGCCAGAAAGACTGCCATGAGCTGTTTCCATGGATTCCAGGCGAGGCTGCACCTGCGACGTGAACTTTTTCAAGTATTCCTGGCATATCGGAGGTACACTCGTGTGGCGGAATCAGTGAAGCAATTCAGGTGCGTGTGAAGTAAAAATGTAAATCCGTATTTGTAGAGCGCAAACTACTCACCCTTACGGGTCTCAAGGCGCTGGGGGCCGTCATGGAAATTAAGTGAGCTATTGCCCAGAGTCACATGGTGCTGAGCTGCGCTGCAATCAGAGCCGGGATTGAACCGCAAACCCTGTTCTCCAAAGTCAGCTGCCCTGGCCCCTGCACCACACCTCTCCACAGGTGCGGCGCTGGAGAGACACGCAAGGCTACTGTGCACTCCTTCCTTGGGGCCTCATTTATGAAAAGTGACGCATCGCTGCGTGAAAACAGCGATGCGTCACTTTTCACTGCGCACTCCTTGCGACACCAATGATGCGTCATATTTAATGTATGACGCATCATGTCGCAAGGACTTACAGATACGTCAGTATTTCTAACGCATCTGTAAGCGCAAAAGTGACGCATTGCTGGAGTGTGTCACAAAAGTGACGCATCTCCAGCAATGCGTCCTTTCACATGGGGAAAGCCCCATGTGAAAGGGCTTGCGTCAGTCTTACGCCTGCTGTGAGGCAGGCGCAAGATTTTGACGCAACAGCATCCTAAAAGTGACGCAGTGAAATCTCATAGATTTCACTGCGTCACTTCTACGAGGCTTACTTGCGTCAGAACGCCCCCTCTGCATACATTATACCTGACGCAGGTATAATGTGGCGCAGGGGTTTAAAAAGTGACGCATCTACCTAGATGCGTCACTTTTTAAATATGGCGCAACAAGGCACATGTTTTACGCCGCAGATGCGTCACAAAAAGTGACGCATCCGCAGCGCAAAACTGACGCAAGGCCTCATAAATGAGGCCCTTGGATTCCAGGCATGGGGGAAGTACATGCCTGAGGCTGACTTTTGGCATCACAGCGGTGACTGGAATGCGTATGAATGAATGAATTAATTTTATTGCATACGTTATTTAAACCATTGCATAACAATAAACCATAAATTTGCCTTAGCGAAACTCTTCATGTAAATGAACAGATCTTCAATTGCCTTCATGTCCAAGGAAAAAGATTTTACATAAAGTATTGTGGCCGGCCCTTGCGTCAAAGTACGAGACAGGCAAGGTGACTTCATGTTATATGCAAGAATGTGCGCACTACTCGTTGGACAGAGGCATGAAGAGTATCCCCAGTTTTCTATCCCATTAGCTCTCTGACTCTGTGGCCCTCACCGTTTAGCAGACCGTGTTTTGCTCATGATCTCGATTCTCTAGTAATGTGCATGTGCTCTGTGCGGTTAATTGGCCTAAAAACGTAGAATTTATGTTAGCAGCATCCCCTTACTCGATGGATTGGCCCCCCGAAACAGTCAGTTTTCCGGTTCTTCCTCCATTTAACTTTGGCAGTTGCTAGTCCAAGTTCTTTGATAAAAGTGCATGTGCCGTTTACCGTCACGGAGTCTAAAGCAAACTTTTAATTAGTGAGATAGTCCGTAATCCCTAATCACTGATGCTCCTAATCTGAAGGTAAGTAGATCCTGTCAAAATGCTATAGGCTCCATCCACTGCATGTCTTTGCTGATATAGAGATGTATTCTTGTGATTTCATTTTGGTTAGGCGAAATAACCAGCTCCTGGTTTTAGTTCATAGTAATCTAGTGTCAATTTTTGCTCTTTGTGTGGGCGTTGAAGGGTGCCAGGACGGGGCTAAGGAGCGTCCCTGAGAGTCTGTGCGAATCTCCCACAGCGAGCCAAGGTGGAGAGGTCCTTTTTTGTGAAACATATCGCTGAGGCCTCTAAGCAAGTGCTTGCTCCTTCCCTCAGATATAGTTCTCCAAGTGCGATTCTCCTTTCGTGAGCTAAGGCGGGACAGCAACACAAGAGATGTAGCCATTATTTGTGTTTATAGTTACAAAACCTGCAGGCTCCTCCGGATTTTTGGTTAGCCCAAGCCCGGTTGAAATCCACAATTGGTATGGCCAACAATCTCATGTACATGATCTTCCTTCTGGTTTCAGAATTGAGAGAAGCTGAGATATAAGGCTGAGGTTTGGTTACCAGATATGAGGCATTTAACGGGGCCAGGAAGAGAGAATATTTTAATGAAGCCTGGTCTTGCTGAAAAGGGGCTAATTGTACTTGTCTGTTGCTGGTCTTTTTCCAGGTTGCATAGTGGATACTAGTCAGGACAAGTACAGATTGATTTATCTCCGCGTTGACAAGTGCTCTCTTAAGCTGGGTGTTCCACCGGGAGTCTATTTTTTGAAATATGACTAATGAGGCGGCTCTTTAGAGATTTTTCAGGTGATTTCAAAATATGAATGTAGTATTTAGGGAAGTCAGAATTCAACGGTTAAAGCTTGTTTGACCAGTTCAAGTTCCAGCCTAAGTCTTGCCCTAAGCAGAAGTTTTGGTAGTCAGAAGATCTTTTTGTAGCCAACACACTGAGCCTGCTTCAGAATTTCAGAGCAGGCTCCCGGGAACGCTTGACGTCCATAGGAAAGTGCTGGAAGAAGGGATGCTTGAATGACTTTCCTTATTCCATCTGCTGACAGACTTTTTAAGTTATTGTTGAGATTGATTAAACCATAAGTAATGGCTAACTGGAATGAGTACTGTTGATTCGTTACAGCGGGAGGCGGCAACTTTGGGAAGCGAGGCAGCATGGTGATCAGGAAGTACACGGTACTGTAATGTGCTTTGCAGGCAGACATTTGGGAATTTAAAAAAAAGCTACGGCCATCTAAATTGGATACAAAGATGAGGTCTTCTTGCTCCCATGATTTATGGTGGGGGCACATTTGCAGTGACAGTCTATCTTGAGGTAGTCTGGTGCGCTGCTTACCTGAGCAAAAGACTTTGTATGTGCAAGATGTTCGGGTGAAAAGTCGCTCACTGGGGTAAAGGACGACTTACCTGCCAGAGAGTGAATTTTTAATTCTGATTCATTTTGATATGCTGTCAGGTTTAATGTTATACTGAATGTTACCTGCTTAAAAATAATGTTATTTTAATGTTGATTTCTTTAGGTATGCTTACAAGTTTTATGTTGCATTGAATGTTTTAGTGTCATGTCATGCTGTTCAAATTTTGCAAAATACTATGCTATGGTCTGTTAGTATAATTTTGAGAGGTAGTATTTTTTTATTTGTGCTATGTAATGAGTTTTTATTTTGCGTTTTACTTCTGTAGGAGGGTGCAGGAGTGTTGGTAAATAGTGGCTATGATTGAGTCCGAGTTTTTAGTACATACTCCTGGTCCTGTTGTATGCAGAAGGGTGTGGAATGGCAATGTACCCCTGGTCCTGTTGTGGTCAGCAGAAGGGGGAATGAAGTGGTGATGCGTTTTTATTTTTCTATTTTTTTATACTGAGTTTTATTAACTGTAGTTATCAAGCATGATACAGCGCCACATTATGCAATACCTTTCACAATATTTGCAGTGACATCACAGATATATTCCGTGTATTATAGCAGATAAGCTACAACAAAACAGCAAACATAAAAATAAAATGAAAAGATATGGTATATGTGCTAATCAGTATCATGTATTCGCTTTCAAGTCCAATGCCTTCAGTCAACATGTATAATATAATAGTTGAACATTATATTCAATTCTGTGCTGCCCAATCAACGGCTATGAGCTGATGTTGCATCCGGGTGTTCTAACAGATAACGCGTAAGAGGTGCCCAGAAGTTTTTAGGACGAGAGGCCTCTGGCAATTCCTCTGCGTAAGTGTCCAACTGTTATTTACAATAAACAAGTTCCTTCAGACATTGCCCCACCTTGGGTGCTGTTCTACCACCTTAGTGCCCTGCAACCATTCGCTTCGCCAATAAGGTAGTCACAGCTACAATACACCTGTTGCATGGCTTAAACTTTTTTACAAGGCCTAAGAAGCATATTTTGGGTGAGCATTCTACAGTTTCTATTATTATCAACATGAGTGTCCGTGTAATGTTTATTCAGAAGACATAAATGCAGCTACGTGACCAGGACGGATGTATGACGTTACAACGCATACTTTTACCACGCATACCTTTACAACGCGGTATTTACAACGAATACCGTTACAACGCATAGCGCTTAGAGGTGCTGAATAGTGGTAAGTATAATTTTCTATTCCAACTCCAGTCCCCGTGGACACTAGGGAAGGTGTTGGATAGAAAATTAAACTTATTCCCTATCCTAGAGCGCCCCCCAGCGCAATGCGTTGTAATGGTATGCGTGGTAATGCCTGTGTTGTAATGGTAGTGCGTTGTAAAAACTTTGTTGTAAACGTTGCATACCGACCAGGACATATGTGCAAAATCTGCCCCATCCTCCCCGCATCTCACGCATCTAGCATCCTCACACAGCCCATATATTTTCAGCCTCTTCGGTGTATTATACATTTGATGCAAGAATTTAAAATGAATGATTCTGAGATTACAGTTGGCCATGAGGCGGCCTATCAGCGCACAGCACACCACCCAATCCTCCCAGACCAGCGGCACATCAGCCTGTCTATTCCAATTATCAAAGGAAGTGGAATGTTTCACATCTATTACTCTCAGGGAGGCGTTATACAGCCGGGTGATAAGCCCAGTAGATTCCCCCACTGATAAAGCAATTAGCTATGCTTTCAGTATTTTCGGCTGCTCCGGGAATCCTGAGTCCAGAGCTCTAACAGCCAAGCGCAGCCTGGTGTATCAAACCCCCGCATCGCGTTATATTGTAAACCCTGCTGTGAAGTCATTTAGGAATAAAAAATTCCCATTTAGATACGTATCCCCCAGTTCAGTAATGCCCGCGCCGGACAATATAGTCAATGCCCCCGTCTCACACGTTACCCAAATATCCGGGTGTGCTACAATCGGCATAGCCCATGCTATAGATATTCATGTCCTGCACGAGCACCCAGAGCACGCAATTGTATCTATCTCTTTCTAGTTCCCCTGTGTTTTATGTTGCAATATCATAGCAGTCAGTGGAAACGATGTGCATTATCCGCCTCCACCACCAGGTTTGGCAGGTAACCCTGGGGGAAGTACCAATAATTCACAAATTGGGTTTGCACACAGATATTATATAGTCGCAAATCTGGGGCTTCAAAACCTCCCTTTTCAAATAGTAACACCAGTGTTTCCCAGCTGCATCTCAGTTTTTTGCCCGCCCAACCCAGTCTCAACAAGCATGACTGCATAGCTTGAATGATAGCTCTATTAAGTGGTAAGGGGATACTTACAAATATATGTAATCATTTGGGGAGAATTGTCATTTTGTTAACAGCTATCCGGTCAACAAGAGGCAGAGGGAGGCAGGTCCATCGGGCAACCTGACCACCCAGTTCTGCGATCACTCGCCTATAGTTCATGCTAATCACAGTTTCAGGGTCTCTGTGCAACCAAACTCCCAAATATTGCACAGGTTCACTCGACCAAACCAGTAAAAACTCCAAATCAGCTCCTTCTATGACCACTTTGAATAAAGTTCATACGTCTCTGGACTCACGCATTGGGACTCTTTCAGTGGAACTTTCCTTAATCCGGGCTGACTTTAACAAAATGTCTGCCAGAGTATCAGAGGTGGAAGTTACCGCGACAACATTAACAAACGACATGGCCACACTTAAGAAACAAGTGCATCAACTCACTGCGGATAATAAGGTATTAGCTGCTAAACTGGAGGACCAGGAAGGGCGGTTGAGAAGAAATAACACCCGCCTTATAGGTGTGCCGGAACGGACAGGTGACCCAGCACTTGACCTGTATGTTGAAGAACTTATTACAAATCATTTCCAACGACGGGGCCTCTCCAACTACTTCTCCTTTGAAAGGGCGTATCGATTCCCAGGAGGCAGACCAAAACCGGGGGCCACTTTGCGCCCTATTCTGGCTCGTATTTTTAATTACCGGGATAGAGACGTGATACTGCAAGCCGCGCGTGCGGCACATCTTTTGAAACTCAACAAAGAGACCATTACCATCTTCCCGGATTATACTGCAGCAGTCACGAAGCAGTGTTGTGGCTTCCTTGAAATCAAAAAGACGCTCCGCGATTATGAGATCAAGTACTCAATGCTGTTCCCTGGGAAATTAAGGGTGGAAGCCGAAGGTAAAGCATAGTTCTTTCTGTCTCCGAAAGACGCACAGGAGTGGTTGGAGGGTTGGCGCACAGTCTTGTGATCGAAGCGCAGGGGAGGAGGAAACGGTCAACGCAGTGAGAATGAAGTGAGTAGATGACTGTAATGGGGAATAGCTTCTATCTCTAAAGAAAAGGAGGCGGAATCGACATTGAGACGACAACGTACTAGTCCTGGTGCTCTGCAGGAGCCTAGGGTCCTTTTGGTTGGACTGTCTGCAACTAGAACATTACGGCCAAACCAAAACCGCAACGAGTTCATGGAAGTGTCTAACGAGGCACAAACAGTCCGCCGAGGGGAGTCCATACCCTCTAAACATTTAACTTGCGCAAACTATCAGAGAGGGAGAAGATATAGAAACTACTGAAGATGAAAGGGGGGTTTCCAAGCACAGCATGCGATCGCGCTCACCCCCAAGTTATGGTAGCGGGGAAGGGAACAAAGCACTCTGCACTATTGGGGTGGCGGGTAGTTAGAAGTCCGCCGAGCAGGGTGGAGGGAGGGGGGATGGGATTGGTATTACAGTATTGCGTTTTATTGGTTATCACTTTTCTATGGGCACTGGCTAAGGACTGGTTTGTGTGTATTGGTCACCAGAAATACTCACGATATGAATCCATGTTTGCACACATTTACTATGACATAACTGATCGTTACGGATCAACAAAAGTCTGAGTCATTAACGTCCCCCATGTCCCCAGTTGCTCCTCTGTCGCCGGTTACATGGAATGTCTGTGGGCTAAGGGATAAGATTAAGAGAGGTCTAGTTCTACAATATCTGAAACGCTGTGCACCAACGGTGGCCCTCCTACAAGAAACACACTTGACGGGGTCGACCTGTAGAGCGTTGATTATATGCACAAAAAGGTGGGGGTTTAAAATGATTGTACACTCCGAGTTTTCCTCTGGATCACGAGGAGAGGGTATTTTAATAAGAAAGCAATTTCCATTGATAATTAACCAAACATGGACAGATGACCAGGGACACTTCGAGGCTTTGGCATGTCAGTGGGAGGGGAGGCCGTTTAATGTGGTGTCGGTGTATATCCCTCCAGCACTCCATGCAGTGGTCCTCACAGCGCTAAGTAAATTTCTGCTCACCCTTCCAGAGGGAGAAATGATCATTGGGGGAGACTTTAATGCCACGATTAACGGGACATTGGATCGACATCCCCCTAAACCTCAGAATACGGGAATATCCCGCATAGAGAGCTTCCTAGAAGCACTTGGTCTCACAAGACACTTGGAGATGCCGCCACCCCACGACACAAAAGTTCACTCGGGAGTGCATAATAGCCTCTCAAGGATAGGTTATTTTTTAACGTCAGCAGACACTTTAAAGAATATAGGGGACATTGGGATCTGGCCCAGGGGGAATTCGGATCACTCCCTGGTGGTACTGACATACACAAACCACCACAGGGTTAGGCGAAGCATTTACCCCATATACCCTGCCTATTTACATAATCCCAAAATCCTCGACGACATCAACACACAACAAAACACTATTTCAAAGAAAATATGACATCGGTCCTGTCTCCAATCACCCTCTGGGAGCCATATAAAACTGTTATCCGAGGCCAGGCCTTTGCTTCCATAGCATTGCCATTGAATCTGAACTACATACTGCTGAAGACAGCCATACACAAAACCCAATCCTCCCAATTCCTGCGTATTAGGCAACAGGAATACAGAGAATATTTGAAAGAGACGACTAAGTGCAGGTTGCAGGGTACACAACATAAATATATGAAATTGTGGATAAGGCACGTAAACTTCTGGCCTGGCTCAACAAAAAAGAGCGGACAAAGATGGATAGCGCAGATAAAAACACGAGATGGTGTACTAGTGTCTGACCCAAAGGAAATAGTAAACAATCAAGCCGAGTATTTCACCCAGGTTTATGCGTTATCATCAACCACAAAGGTTGAGGAGGCACAGGATTTCATTAAAGATATCAGAATGTCCAAGCTAACACCAGAGGCAACCCTCATGCTCGAAGCTGACCTCACGACGGAAAAATTGCAAGCAGCAATCAGGTCTCTACAACCAGGGAAAGTGGTGGGGCCAAACGGCATACCCATCAAGCTCTATAAAAAGATGGAGGGCATAATTTCCCCTCACCTATTAAATATGTATCTCGAAAGTCTGCAAATGGGAGTATTCCCACGAGACCAAAGAACAGCCACCATAGTAGCGATTCCCAAACTGGGAAAACCTCCTGAGGAATGCACCTCATATCGCCCAATATCATTACTTAACGCTGAAGCTAACATTTTCGCTAAACTTCTGGTGACAAGATTAACCCCACACCTAACGGCCCTAATACACCCAGATCCATTGAGATTTATGCCTGGTAGAAACACGGCTCTCACCCAGAGGCGCCTACATGGGGTGATGGCCCGACTACCGTATATCCATGATCTAGCTGTCATTCTCTCGTTAGACGCCCGCATGGCATTTGATATGGTTGAGTGGCCCTTCCTCTTTGCGGTCCTTAAACATTTAGGCTTTGGCCCAAAATTTGGCGCATGGGTACACCTGTTGTACTCGAAAACTTTGGCGCATGTCACAGCAAATGAGCACATGTCGGAGGACTTCCCGCTGGGACGCGGGCCTTGCCAGGGATGTCCCCTATGCACCTAATTGTTCGCTCTTGTGTTGGAGCCACTGGCGGCGTGGATTAGATGGGAACCGACCATCCGGGGACTCAAGTGGGCGGCGGACTGGGAGGACCGTATCTCCTTATATGCAGACGATGTATTGCTATACATGACCTCACCCAGGCGTTCCATTATAGTGCTCCTACATATCTGTGAACTTTAAGGGCGAGTATCTGGCTGCACTATTAATTGGTCTTAATCGGTCCTATTTATACTTTATGGCCCGCCACCGCAACTCCCTAAAGATTGCGATCTCCTAATCACAGTGGAAAGCTTTAGGTATTTGGGTATCCATGAGATACCTATGCCTGAGGAATTCATTAAAAAAAATCCTATACCCCCTCTGGAATGACTAAAACGGGATATAACACATTGGCACATCTTACCCTTGACAATGCTTGGAAAAGCAGCACTTTTTAAAATGATGGCACTCCCACGATTTTTGTATGCCTTAGAAAACACTCAGTTTCCGGTGCCACTGAGCTAATTTAAAGCAATTACGGCAGAGGTCTCAAGTCTACTAAGGGGTAACAAACCGGCGCGTATTGCAATGGTAAAATTGGTTAGAGGATGGTATGATGGAGGCATAGCTATCCCAAACATACAATTGTAGTACTGGGCAGCACAGTTAAAAATAATCAATCAATGGATACACACCCCACAAACAGTCCCTACGTTTCAGGTGGACAGATATGGGTTGGGAGACGGAGGCGTTATGGCGGCACTATATACCAAGAAACGGTCTACCCCACTAATTGGACCAACAGCACATACAGTTAACATATGGTACTCGGCGCATAAAAAACTGGGATGGCATGGGGTTATTACACAACTCACTCCACTCTGGGACACGCAGTGGCTGGGACGACTTAGAAACTGTAAGGGATTCCATCAATGGGACAGAATAGGCATCTCCGCGGTGGGCGATTTATGGATTAAGGGCGAGATGATCACGTTTGAACGCCTACAGGAACAATAAGAACTGGCACCCTCTGAAATATTCAGATACATGCAGATCAGGCATGCACTCCAGGCAGTTATAACACCAGACACCACATTGCTGGAGGCCTCTTCCCTGGAGGATAGGCTACTGACTGATTATATGCACAAAAAGGCCACTTCTTTTTCTAACCATAAACTAGTTAATAACTTATCTGACCCAACACAAGTACTGAGGGAAAAATGGTCCTCGGCCCTGGGGGACCTCGACGAGACAGATTGGCACATGGCACTTTCATCCCCTCGCGAAATAGCAATAGCCTCCAGACTAAGATTAGTACAACTCAACAAAATAGGGAATGCTTTGCACCCGTTCTGCCTGTGGGAGTGTCGGGAGGAGGGTACATTTTACCACACTATATGGCAATGTCCAAAGTTCCTACCATACTGGGTAGCAGTGATAAGTACTATATTGCAAGCAGAGGATGTATCGGTGGTACCGGAACCTAAAAGGTGTTTGTTAAACATATGGGAACCCAATGCTTTAAACCATTTGGCATAGGACTGAGCAACTTTGGGGATGATGTTCGCCAAGCATAATATAGCTAGATTGTGGGGCTCCAGACACTCACCAACGCTCAATGAATGGTGCAAAGACATGGATGGAGCCATGATAGCAGAAAAAGCAACATATGTCAACCGAGGCTGTCCCCAGAAATGGGGGAAAATAAGGGGAGTATGGAACAAATACAGGGGCTATATCTGTGATCCTCCTGAGCTGCCGAATGAGAGATTATGGATTGAGGGGAGGGAGGGGGGGGCTAAATAGAACGTGTGAGTTCTTAGATGAGATCCTTCATGTATTATGTGTAATGATGCAGAGCCGGCCCTAGGCATGTGCAAAGTGTGCACCTGCACAGGGCCGCCAAACCCCAGGGGCCGCCACGACGAGGATCGTTCCAGGGCCGTCAATCTTGTTGCGCGCCAAAGCGCTACTAATGACGCGCTGAAATGTAGCACTGCAGCAATGATGAGTCATCACGCCTCTCCTCTCATGAGCGCGGCTGCGCAGCCCTCAACACGACTATCACTGGAGGCGAGTGGTAAACAGAAACTTGCACCCTTGCAGCCTGGGGGTTAAATGTTATGAGGCGGCCGGCAATCCCGAATTGTCAGAGCGCGCAGTAGCTGCCCAATTGAGCCTGCAGCCACTGCCTTGAGAGACGGTGTGTAAAGCAGTGCTTGGAGTGTCTGGTTGCACGCGGACACGTGCTCCGGATTAATGTTATGTCTGACCCAGTGCCAGTGCCGAGAAATGATTTGTGCCCTGAGGAATGACGTTAGCTTCACGACAATGAGGTATGGTGTGTCAAATTATTTCAATGTGAAAACAAAAACATGGAATGTCAGTTTACGCTCCTGCTCACCTGAAAAGTGCTAGCATCGCAAACAAGAGCAGCTGCAATGTCCTTGCTGAGCTGCATCCATTGAAAGTTATTAGTACAGAAACACAAAATCATGATCAGCAGTCCAGTGCAGGCCCCAGGTTTGTTCTCCAAACTGCTGAATGTATTATCTTAAGATTTGTGCTTCTCTGAATGAAATGTGATCCGTGGTCTGAGGAAATATAAATTTTATGGTCAAGAAATGTTCCCTAACGTGTACCCCACCGTCTCCATGTACGAGCTTAAAGTGCATGTAACTTCCCTCCTGTGCCAGCTATGAAGACGCAAATACATTTGCGTCCAACGTTAACATGTCCTCTTTCAGATCCACCATGAACGGGTTGAATATTCCGTTCCTAAGTATGCCATGCCAACGTCTTTTTGTGGTGTACTTTACACGTTTTTCAGCTCTGGCGAAGTAGGCCTCTGAATTTTGCCATCGAGCCTTTTCCTGCCTTCTGACTCTGAACGCCTCAGCCTGGGCTGCCTCTGTACCCGTGACCTCTGCCTTACTCCCTACGCGGCTAACGGCGCTTAGCTCAGCCTGCTGCCTGCCAAGACTGTATTCAACCTTCGAATTATCTGCTCCGCTCCTCAAACATACATTCCTGCCTACTAGTCCAAGTAAACATCCTTCCAGCTGCAGAGCAAAGGGCCCGGCCTCACTGTCTCCGTGCAAATAATTCATAGCTTCTGTTACCATGGTAGGCCCATGCCCCCTCGCATCTCATGTAGACACGTAGACGCTTATACACGCACTCACAGTCAGTATAGAATAGCCTCTGCCCAAGAGACCTTTCCTTCTAGATAATATGGTTCCTAAACATCAGATATCAGATATGATAGAGGTACGAGTTGATCTGACATGCCAGACTTCTGTCTCTTTCCGCTAGTGTAAATGTCAAGTCCCCTGCACCCTCCAGCTCCAGGTCAATCCCACGTCATGCAGCTGCGTGCGCATCCAGGCCTCAGATTTCTGCTGACATTGCAAGATTCTGCTTTGTACCCACCTACTTGTGACACTTACATGTGACGTTTCTAGCACACACCTCTATGTTCACGCCTAGTTCACGCCTTTTGATTACGTATTGCTAACACGTGTGTGTTTTTATCTTGTTTCTCTCAGCTGTTACGCCTACTGTATTGGTATTCATTATATGGTTTAAGTATAAAAGTTATGTCTTGTCAATAAAGTATGCTCTATCCCTTCCTGCACCCCAGTGGTGTCAGGAACCCGATATCCGGTACCAGAACCATTCCTTTTTAAGGAATAAAACCCCTAAGAACTCTAACACCACGGACTCTGCGTCTTTCTTTCCGATTGAGTTATTTTTGTTTAAGTACTTACCTGCATAGAAATTAGGACGGTAAATCAAATATTTACCACATTATTTTGGTGCCCGAACAGGGACCCCTCCCCGACCTTACGCGCCGGTTGGTGCGTTGCAACCTTTGCCCCCTGCCATAAGTCAAGACGGACAATTACGCGTACCCGCAGGATTTCCTGTATCTCCCTCTGGCCCACGGAGGTGACGGAGACTGCGATCAGCACCCAGACGAGGCGGTGAGGAGTGCGGAGGATCCCGACCAGAGCCTAGCCGAAAGAAGCAAGGTCCGAGGTGTCAAGAGGCCCACCAGTTTCCGAAGTATCAACGTGTCGAGTCGAGTCCAGTCCGGTCCAGTCCAGTCGAGTTTTCCGAGGCCTTCCGTTCCGTGCTTCCCGGTGAGTACCATTGCTGGGACGTATCTAGACGGGTGCATTATTATGTATCCGGTAAAGACGGGTTTGGGTACACAAACGCGGTCTGCACTGTTTTAGACAGTGTATCTGTACTGTTTAGCAGTATATCAGTTATTCAAGTTCTTGCACTGTTCTCGACAGTGTATCTGTGCTGTTTAGCAGTACATCTAGTATCAAGGGTAGTGATATATGTTCAAAATGTTTTCATGTGATTAATGTCGTGGTATGAGTGACTGTTTGATGTACATTAATGTATTTCTGTGTAACTAGCTCTGTTCAGAGTAAGAAACAAGTATTGAGTATCCAGTACTAAGTAACAAGATGCCGTTTTTCAATAAACTAAGACAGATAGGAACTAGGAAAGGGATGCTAGAGGAAGAAATTCCTATCCCCCCTAGGGACACTCCTGGAAATTTTATGTACCATAAGCATGGCTTGGATGCCATACTGTATCTAGATTTATGGGCCGATTATACTAAGCACCTAGACGAGAGACACAGATGGCCCGTTACAGGAACATGGGATGCCGAGTGCATCATGAAGGTAGAAGAAGCGCTATGGAAAAAGAAAGCCAGACAATCTCAGAAAGACGCCATAGAATTTTGGCGTAAAGAATCACATAAACGTGCCGAAAAGGCCCTCCGTAGAGAAGACAGACATAGAGAAGAGTCAGATAGAGTCCGAGAAAACGAATTAGTTACTGAAGGGATCCGAGTAAAATCAGAACAAGTAGACCGCGCGCGAAACAATCTTGTAAATGGCATGTACCTAGTGGCCGAGGGTTCGCCTGAAGCCACTTCAGAAATACCGAAAAATCTGCCGCCACCATTGGTTCCGACTAAAGTAAATCACAGGACCACCAAAGACATATTCCTTGCTTCCTATCTAGACGATGTAGCACCCGCTTACACCAATCCACGTGCTCGCGTCCCGCCTACTGACGGTGACGGAGGTGGCATTCCGCCTCAAGACAATATCCCGCCATTACCGCAACAAGGTTCACCCGTTCGACAACCTGCTCCACTTGTTCCTCCTCCTCCACCACTTCCCCCACCTAAGATTAACATACCGAATCCGACTGCGCCTGATCCCAGTAAGAGACAAGTTCAGGTACACATACAGACTCCACAGAGAAATAATGCTCAAGCCTCTGCCTCAGGAACTACGACAGGAGGTCTCCAGACCCCGCCAGCAACACACAGATTCAACCTTAGGGACCTGCTGAAGCAACATACACCCCAATCACCCCGTCTCGACATACTCAAAGAACCCCTTCCAATTTGCAGATACGATCCAGTACCCGGTAAAGACGATAGGATGTTGATAGCATCACTACGCTTGCGACAAGCTACAGATTACCTAGTGTTATTCCCAGGGATGGCTGATCACCTAGATAGAATATATCATTTTGTCCAGACTGGGGAAAATCCCGAAAGTATTAAGGAGGCCCTGGCACACCAGAAAGTTGACACTCAAGCATATGTATTACGTTTTTTCATAAATTGCTTAATAAGAGACCGAGATAGGCCTGGGGTAGACCAGGAAGAGATGGAAGCACTAAACAAGTGGGGTCAAAATATAGCCGACGGAAAGCACGATAGACAGAATTGCATAGCAAGTAAGTACAAGAAAATCAGAAAAGCGGTAATAGAAATACACGAAAAAGAAAAAGAAAATGACAACTCCGAGGAGGAGGACGAACCTGAAGAACCAGAAACGACTAAAGAAATGATAGCGTATGTAGGTAAGGGAAATTACCTTAGGAAAGGCATTCGTCCGGAAAGCAAGAGAGTTTTTCTCTCTGGCATATCAAAGCCAAGTTCCCCTGAACATCTGTTTCAAGTTACCGATAAAATGCTTCAAGAACATATGGGGCACCATATACTCAATTCTATGGATGAACAAGAACTAGCCCGGTCAGCAGTACTATGGGCTGACAATACTAACACGTACAATGATGACACAGTAGCACAGACATTTCTGAACCTTTCCCCAGACGAGCAGAAATTAGCTGGTATATACATGATTCAGC
Organism: Lissotriton vulgaris; assembly: GCF_964263255.1. Lineage (NCBI taxonomy): Eukaryota > Metazoa > Chordata > Amphibia > Caudata > Salamandridae > Lissotriton > Lissotriton vulgaris. The sequence goes on from NC_141687.1 coordinate 405,067,487, forward strand.
ATCTCATCACGTTATACAGGCAACAACATTCTGATCCAGGTCCCTTATCGGATACATTAGGAGCACTACTTATGAATAGATGGAGAGGCCTAAGTACCAGATTAATTCAAATAATTCTAGAACAACGACGTAAATATAACGCCTTCTTAGGCCCACAATATGTTTCAGCTCAGCCACCAGAAAGAAAAATGTGCCATTTTGAGCATTTTGACAGACAGAATCCCTTACGAGAAGTACACCCAGTTATGGGTACTAATAACACCTTGGAACGTGTGTTTGTGTACACACCTTTAACAAAGTTAGAATTGTTAGAAATGAAGAAACTAGTACCCTGTCATGATAAAGACCCTGCAGGTTTTCACCGAGAACTTAAAGACATGTTACTCATGGGAGATTACACATATACTGACATTATGAAATTGTTAAAGGTACTGCTGCCCACCGGCATCTACGAGAAACTCAAGGAAAAAGAATGGGAGGTGGGAGATAAAAAGATTATATGGACTGAAATAGAAGACGAGGAAAAAGGTTGTACCCCAGGGGTAGGCCTTGGGGACAAAGCAAAAGCATTACCAGGTTTAATAGTACAGGTCTTGCCAAGACTATTGACAACTAAAAAGGAAGACTGGGACGCAATCTCAGCCTGTAAACAGAAACACGATGAAGATACCAGTGACTTCTATTCAAGATTCGAGAAATGTTTCATTATTAATAGTGGCCTGAAACCAGGTAGCGAGTCATACCCACATCTTTTTGTAACTAAATTGGTCGAGAACTCCCTGACATCAGTTAAGAACCGTGTATATAAAGTTGAAAGTACATGGCAAGCAAATACGCCATCCCAGATGTTACAAATGTTACAATACCACCAGAATAGAATTAGAGAAGAACAGGAATACGAACAGAGACGTATGAAAGACACGAAAATGAAAATGTTAGTGGCCCAGTCGGTTCCAGCTGACGGCCAGAGAAAGGGTACGACCCAGACAGGTAATGCAGCCGCTCCCGTTAAAGGGACATGCAACTATTGCAAACAGCCAGGTCACTACGTACATGAATGTCCAGTCTTAAAACACAATATATCGACAGGTAAAACTAAAGAAAGACCGCGTCAGCCTAGACAAGACCAGGTTCAGCCACAGACTTCACAGAATCCACAGCCTATGCATGCTCCACCACATACAGCACAGACCGCAGCCGTATCACAGCCACAGCCACAGCCCATTGCCGCGACGCAGCAAGTTTCACGACAGATGAACCAGTGTGCCCAACCTGATTATCCCGATTATCAGCGATACACATGAAACAGCCTAGAGAGGGAGGTTGGCTTGCCTCTTATTGAGATTCCTGTAGATCAAGAGGGTCCTTATGTACACAGTCAAGTTTTGGGAAAAGACAGAAAGTTTTTAATTGACACAGGGGCAAGCCGCACAACAATCAGCCATAATGAAGTCCCAGGGGCACCCCTCTCAGGCTCACAAAATGTTTCCCTTGGTTTTTCAGGACAGCCTATTGTAAATGAAGTATCGAAGCCAGTCCCCCTAGCTGTAGGTCCATTATCACGTGTTACAGACTTGTTACTCACGAAATCATGTCCAGAAAACTTGTTAGGTATCAAAACATTGAAGGCTCTAGGAGCTGTGATATGTTGTTCTCCGGAAGGAGTTAGACTTTTCCTGCGTGACTTTAAGGGTCACTATGTATTACGAGAGTTTGATGTCAGATTGAAAAATGTACCGAAACACCTGTGGGCACAAGGCCCAACCGATGTAGGTTGCATGCACATTACACCATACCGTGTTACACTCAAACCAGGAGTTGTTTTGCCGCGAATCAGACAATACAAGTTACCACCCGATGCTGTAGTGGCTTTACTGGAAATCATTGAAGAGCTCATTGCCCAAGGAGTGGTCGTAGAAACCGACTCCAATATCTGTAATTCCCCTATCATTCCGATTCTTAAACGTACTGATCCCAATGCACCGCCAGTATATCGGCTGGTGATTGATTTACGAGAACTGAATAAATGCATCGTTCCACAGTACCCTGTGGTTCCCGACATCTCATCCCTATTGACTGCTATTGATTCAGAAGCGACGTTCTTTACTGTAATTGACCTCAAGAACGCCTTCTTCAGTGTGCCCATTGATCCAGAGAGCCAATACCTCTTCGGATTCAGTTTAAATGGACGAAGTTTCAAATTTTCACGCGCACCTCAAGGATTCACAGAAAGCCCCAGCATCTATAGTCAAGCCCTGAAAACACAACTTGATTGTATCCAAATGCCAGTTAACACCGCCTTACTGCAATACGTCGATGATCTGCTGATCACCGCACGAAGTGAACCCGAATGTGAACAAGCATCACTGACAGTCTTACATTTTCTGGCCGACAAGGGACACAAGGTGTCTCCTTCGAAGCTACAATTCTGTGTTCAGCAAGTTGTGTACTTGGGTCACTTGCTGTCCAAAGTGGGGAGACAGCTCACTCCTGACCGCATCCAGCTAATCGTAAATATGCCACAACCCCAGACACAAAAGGAAGTGCGGGCCTTTATAGGCCTCACCTCGTACTGCAGACAATGGATTCCTCAGTATGCATTTCTAGCTAAACCACTCATTCAGTTGACAACACAGGAGGCAGCGACTTCGACTGCCCTTCCTTGGACTCAGGAACATACACAGGCCTTTGAGGAATTAAAGAAAGCTTTATGTCAAGCACCAGTTTTAGCGACACCATGTTACAGCAAACCTTTTACAATTTTTGTTACGGAACGTGATGGTACAGCGTTGTCTGTCCTCACTCAAGATCAAGCAGGTTCACATAAGCCTTGTGCTTATTTTTCAAGTACATTGGATTCAGTAGCCCAGGCACTCCCTGCGTGCTTAAAGTCAGTTGCAGCGACAGCCCTAGCAATCAGACAGAGCGACTCAATTGTCTTAGGACATCCATTAACAGTACAAGTTCCACATTCTGTAGAGGTTCTTCTAAACCGAACCCAGACTCAACACTTGACTATAGCACGACTGACAGGTTATGAATTGACGCTATTCCAGCCACACATAGAAATCAGACGCTGCAGCATTCTAAATCCTGCAACATTGTTACCTTCGAGTATGACAAATTCAGCCCCGCATGATTGTATAGAGATCATTAATGCAGTAACAAAGCCCCGACGAGACTTAACAGATGTTCCACTGACAAATCCAGACCTGACACTTTACGTGGATGGTTCATGTATGAGAACAAACACAGGAGAATTAGTGGCCGCGTATGCAGTGACCACTGAAACTGAAGTTAAAGAAACACATCGTATAGACACACTGTCCGCTCAAGCAGCAGAGCTTATTGCTCTGACCCGAGCCTGTATACTAGCAAAGAACAGAAATGTTAACATATACACTGATTCACGTTATGCTTTCGGAGTCGTACACGACTTCGGAGTGTTATGGCAAGAACGAGATTTCTTGACCTCTCACGGTGCCAAGATCCAACACGGTCCCCTCATTCAAGCACTATTAGAAGCAATACATCTGCCTTCAGGCATATCCATCATGAAATGTAAAGCACATACTAAAGTTACAGATTCCATTTCCCAGGGTAACGACCTGGCAGACCAAACAGCAAAACATACAGCATTGACTCACACCCAGACAACTGATGTAACAGAGATCATAGTGCCGACACATTGTATGACAGTTAGGGATCCCACACTAGATGTAATCGATATTCAGACACATGCTACTCCAGATGAAATCAAGAAATGGACTGAACTAGGAGGGATCCAGACAGATCAGGGATGGATGACGAAGGGAAAATCTACATGGTTTCTCCCCGACTCTATGGTTCAAGTCATAATAAATACAGCACATAGTCCAGCACACCTAGGAGAAAAAGCTATGTTAGACAGTTTACAGAATCTCTGGTACAACAAACATTTACGAGCAGCAGCAAAACAGAAAGTGCGTACCTGCATGATCTGTTGTCAGTTCAATCCAGGTAAAAGCGTCCCTGTAGAGCAAGGTGGATTTCATCCTCCCGATCACCCTTTTGAAGTCCTCCAGATGGATTATATCCAGATGGACCGTTGTCGAGGATTCAAGTATGTCCTCGTAGTTGTTTGTGCACTTTCCCGTTGGACCGAAGCATATCCAGTCCCAGATTACACTGCCCCGACCACTGCCAGGCAGCTGGTTCGTGAATTCTTCCCACGGTACGGCTTGCCTCGTATCGTGTACTCAGATAACGGACAGCCATTCTCATCCGAGCTCATGAAGCAGGTTTCACTCCTGCTAGGATATCAGTGGAAATTCCATTGCGTCCGACATCCCGAAGCAGCTGGCCTTGTAGAAAGACACAACCAGACACTGAAAACACGTCTCGCCAAAATATGTAAAGAGAAAGGGGTCGACTGGATAGTCGCCCTGCCAGTTGCACTGTTCTATATGAGAATGGTCCCCCATTCGAGATCAGGACTATCCCCGTATGAGGTGGTCTTTGGCCGACCACCAAATATGTGGGGGACGCCCATGCCTAAGAAAATAACCGATGTTGATTGTAATATGCTGACAGATTACCTTGCCTCCTTGATGTCTGCACTCCAATCATGTCGTTCACAGGTTGCCGCAGCCTTTCCTGACAACACTGATGTAAAGCCACACGATGTCCGTCCAGGAGACACTGTGTTGATTCGCAACTTCGATAGGAAAAGCCCGCTGGAGCCCCGCTGGAAGGAGCCGAAGATTGTCCTTCTGACCACGAGGACCGCAATTAAAGTGGAAGGCCGAAAAGGATGGATCCATACAAGTCACATTAAGAAGTTTAATGAACTGTTGCCAAAGACTGACTCTTCCACCCCCTCAAAGGACTGCCCCGATTCTAGAGACTTTAAAATTCCCATGAGAGAGAAAACTCCGCAAGAGGAGTATAAACTGAAGCTACGGTCTAGCAAGTCAGACAGTTTAATTGTTTAAGTCCTCCCCTAGGTGAATCGGTTAAATAGTTTCTGACATGTATCCCCTAGACCGAGATAGAGAGAGAGAGAGACAACTCAAGAAACGTGCATATTGTAAATCACTCCGTAGTCACTGTATAGTGACATTATTGGTTATGTTTTTCCTAAGTCTTTTGATTATTGTTACCAGTATATTGCTGCCTATATATTACCCTATCTTCAAGCGTGAACAATCTGCTTATAATGTTACTACCGAACATTCTTTTAGCGAATTACCCCCTCATGAATTATCTTACAGACTTGCGCTGCGCAACAACACATTCATTAGTATGTTACATCACTCCCATCAGACTAATAATGCTACAAACTGTTGGATATGTGGCCGACTCCCTCCCTATCAGAAATACAAGGGAGTTCTGCCCCTTTTTCCATACCCGTTCACTCACAATGGCTCATGTGGAGCATGGTTTAGAATAATTAATTCCTTAGATCCTGATATTGCTGTTTTCGAAGGAAATTGGGTTTGGGGAAACCTGAACTTAGTTCTGCTTAACGCCTGTTATCCCGACAAAAAGGGACTTCCCACTAGAATAGGAACTGATCTAGAAAATGAAGTATATGGATTAGGTAATTATACCATTACCCTCATGATTCTTACTGTTGAATCCGAAGCTGCACCAGTTCTCCCTGCTATGTCAGTATTACCAGTCACAGGTGACTTATGTGTCAGAAAGAAGGGTTCAGTACACTTAGGTCATAGTAAATGTACTACTGTGGTCGAATTCAGTGACCAAGGCAAGTCTTCCTTTAGAGCAACTCATCATTCCTACTTTGTTTGTGGCCATACCGCATACATTCGTTTACCTCCAGATTGGGATGGTACTTGTTACATTGCATTCCTTCTGCCACCTGTTTTTCTAGCCCCTCCTGATTATCATAGAAATACAAATCTAGTAAAGAATAGACTCCGAAGAGATCTCCCGATTGTCGACTATACTGAAACGGCATGGGAGCAATACACAGACTTCAATAAAGGTTTCTTCCCCTACTTAGGTACCGTTTTTAATAGTAAACTGATACGAAGATTAACTAGAACCCTCGAAGCAGTAGTGAATGAAACTACCTCCGCTCTAGGCAACTTAACAGAGGAGCAATCTGCCATGCGGGTTGTTGTTCTCCAAAATCGTCTTGTTATTGACGTCATCCTAGCAGATAGGGGCGGAGCTTGTAAGGTCATCGGGTCAAGTTGCTGTGTTTTCATTCCAGAAAACGCGCCAACGGTATATAAAGCTATTACACGTCTTCATAAAATTGCAAGTTTGATACATCAGAATCCAGGCACCTGGACTTGGTCCGGTTGGTTCTGGACAACGTTGACCGCTTGGGGATGGAAGATCCTATCCTTCCTAGGCATCGCCCTTGTTATAGTATTCAGTTGCTGCCTGTGCCTACAGTGTGGGCCAGCGATTTGTGGTCTGTGCGCCACATCTTGTATTCCACATTCCAGTTTTCACTCAAAACGCGAAAAGAAGAAAGAAGAGCAAATGATGTTACAAGAACAGACTGATCGGTTCATGAGGATCGATATATCATGAAGGGTCCGTAGGGAACAAGGAGGGAATGAGGAAATATAAATTTTATGGTCAAGAAATGTTCCCTAACGTGTACCCCACCTTCTCCATGTACGAGCTTAAAGTGCATGTAACTTCCCTCCTGTGCCAGCTATGAAGACGCAAATACATTTGCGTCCAACGTTAACATGTCCTCTTTCAGATCCGCCATGAACGGGTTGAATATTCCGTTCCTAAGTATGCCATGCCAATGTCTTTTTGTGGTGTACTTTACACGTTTTTCAGCTCTGGTGAAGTAGGCCTCTGAATTTTGCCATCGAGCCTTTTCCTGCCTTCTGACTCTGAACGCCTCAGCCTGGGCTGCCTCTGTACCCGTGACCTCTGCCTTACTCCCTACGCGGCTAACGGCGCTTAGCTCAGCCTGCTGCCTGCCAAGACTGTATTCAACCTTCGAATTATCTGCTCCGCTCCTCAAACATACATTCCTGCCTACTAGTCCAAGTAAACATCCTTCCAGCTGCAGAGCAAAGGGCCCGGCCTCACTGTCTCCGTGCAAGTAATTCATAGCTTCTGTTACCATGGTAGGCCCATGCCCCCTCGCATCTCATGTAGACACGTAGACGCTTATACACGCACTCACAGTCAGTATAGAATAGCCTCTGCCCAAGAGACCTTTCCTTCTAGATAATATGGTTCCTAAACATCAGATATCAGATATGATAGAGGTACGAGTTGATCTGACATGCCAGACTTCTGTCTCTTTCCGCTAGTGTAAATGTCAAGTCCCCTGCACCCTCCAGCTCCAGGTCAATCCCACGTCATGCAGCTGCGTGCGCATCCAGGCCTCAGATTTCTGCTGACATTGCAAGATTCTGCTTTGTACCCACCTACTTGTGACACTTACATGTGACGTTTCTAGCACACACCTCTATGTTCACGCCTAGTTCACGCCTTTTGATTACGTATTGCTAACACGTGTGTGTTTTTATCTTGTTTCTCTCAGCTGTTACGCCTACTGTATTGGTATTCATTATATGGTTTAAGTATAAAAGTTATGTCTTGTCAATAAAGTATGCTCTATCCCTTCCTGCACCCCAGTGGTGTCAGGAACCCGATATCCGGTACCAGAACCATTCCTTTTTAAGGAATAAAAAGCCTAAGAACTCTAACACCACGGACTCTGCGTCTTTCTTTCCGATTGAGTTATTTTTGTTTAAGTACTTATCTGCATAGAAATTAGGACGGTAAATCAAATATTTACCACAGGTCATGTAAAGACATTTTAATTCAGGAAATACTGAATAGCCAGACCGAATATACATGTATTTATTGTCAGCGAGCTGGTCTTTGCACAATTTAAAAAGTATTGAGGCTGCCGGCGTCGCGTGTATGGAATACAGCTGCATATTCATTTGAAGTGAGTGCCTCTAGAGTTATATAAAGCGCTTTGATACCCATATGGTCTTGTGACTGTGTGCACTATAGAAAACGGCAAAGATAAATTAACGTGTAACTTGGAGAAAAACTCAGAATGCTAAACTTTAAACACTGTGAGGCCTGCAGCAGTAGGAGGCCTGCTGAGCAATAAAATCATAAAACTGGGGCTAACAGAAAAGGTGGTTAATACCCAAATTATGAAGCACGTAGAAGAAAGGGGACTGCTCCATGCGACGCAGTTTGGCTTTAGGCCACGACATTCAACTGAGTCCGCCCTTCTCATGGCTACGGAACATCTGAGAGAGGGCGTGGATGCAGGCCAAACTATGGCTTTGATCCTGTTGGACCTCAGCGCGGCGTTCGACACTGTAGCACATAACATCCTGCTACAGTGTCTGAACAGAGGTGGCATCTCTGGCACCGCGCTGAGATGGATCCAAGACTTTCTCAATGGGAGAAATTTCCGAGTCAGGCAGGGAGACTGCTATTCGAAGGGGGTGCCTTTGGGCCAAGGCGTGCCGCAGGGCTCGTCATTGAGCCCAACCCTCTTTAATATGTATGTCGCGCCTGTTGCCTCGATTGTGGAGAGCCATGGCCTCCAACTGGTCTCGTATGCCGACGACACGCAGCTGGTGATCTCCCTATCGCATGCGCCCTGTCTTGCTGCCGATGGCTTCCGTTCGTGCATGAAAGATCTAGCCGAATGGATGGCCAACAATTGTTTGAAGTTGAACGGCAGCAAGACAGAGGTGCTGGTGGTGGGGAGGGCCCAGTCTGCTTGGTCGCCGGCGTGGTGGCCTTCCTGCCTTGGACCTACCCCAACCCCCTGCCAAGAGGCACGCAACCTGGGGGTGTGGTTTGACGCGGGTCTTACATTCGGCCCCCAGATTAATCGGGTGGTAGGAGTCTGCTTCGGGATTCTGAAGAAGTTGAGGAAAGTCCTGGACTTACTCCCGATTGAAGCCCGTCAAACCCTGGTCCATGCCCTGGTGACAGCTAGGTCGGATTATGGGAACCTGCTGTACCTGGGGGCTCCAGAAAAAAGTATGGCGCGCCTGCAAGTGCTGCAGAATGCGGCAGCGCGTCTGATTCTCAGACTGCCTAAAAGGGCGCCTTCTAAGGCGGCCCTCCAGCAGCTACACTGGCTCCCTGTGAGGAGAAGAGTGGAGTATAAAGCCCTCTGCACCTGTCATCGCATCTTGAATGGCAGGGCACCCGACCCTCTGACCAAACTGATCGAAGTGTACAAACCTACACGTGCGCTGAGATCCACGGGGGGCGGCCTACTGAAGATTCCTAGAATTAAGAAGGCCCGCATGGGAGGCAGGTCCTTCAGATGCCTAGCGGCTGCTAACTGGAATAAACTGCCTGCGGACTTGCGCCTGGATCCAGAGGAGGCTAGCTTCCGAGCGAAACTAAAAACATTTCTTTATACTAAATAACGGCCCGCGCAGTTTTTTGTGTCCCCTGTTTTTCTGCCTCTCCCACTTTCAGCGCGTGGACACGCCGGTGTGCGTAATCGCAGCGCTCTACAAATGTCCCAATAATAATAATAATAATAATAATAACAGTCAGACAGGAGTCTGTGCATGCAGAGTCTGAGCCATAGGCTTTGATGCCAAATCTGAGGCGTGCTGCACACAGACAGTTTGAGGCCGGGGTGCACTGCATGTAGGCTGCAGACATCCAGCTGCATATAGGCCGAGTCTGACAGATAAGGCCAGAGGCATGCTATCTACTAAGGCCTGCTGCACACAGCTATACAATGCAAGTCTCCTGCATACATACAGCGTCACCCAGTTACACACAGAACTAACCTACACAGACAGTAAAGGCCTGCAGGCAAAAGGCAGCGCACTAACTGCTGGACAATTTGAGGCCTTCTGCACACGGGCCGAGATCTGATGCGTGCAGTGCTCCGATTCAGGCAGAGATCGAGGGCACACTAAACTCAGCAGTCACTAGTCCGTCTGCAAAGTTGTGTCACTCATTTAATTTACTTTTAGAGGGCTCATGAGTGTAATTTCTGATATATGGTTTCCTTGCCTCCGTTGCTTGATTTTGCCTGCCAAAAAAAGTGTCACCCATAGCTGAATGTCACTCCTAATTACACTGAAATTATGAAAACGTCACTCATAGCAATCTGAACCCTTGGCAGCTATAGTGCCACCGCCACAATCCTCCAGACTCTGCCCAAGTAAGTGCCACCAGCCTATTGATAGTGGGGTAAAAAATCTGGACTAGTGCTCTGGGAAGGTGGAGGAAAAGTACCCTGCCTCCTCAAGAGCGAAACTTGCTCAGAGGGCGGCAGGGGTGTGTGAAGGGAGCTGGGAAGGTTCGGTCCTGGGTGCGGGCAGACGCCTACAGGAGGGGCAGTCAACGAGGCAGACACCTCGGGATACCTGCAAAAGCAGTGCTTTAAATGAGCAGGTACTGAGTGCCCTCTGCAAGTGAGAGTACCTGCAATTCTCGGCAGAGGTGCAGTAGTAATTAGAGTACCGACACTTCTCTGTAGTCAGTACCATGCAGCTACTGTGAGTCCTCGAGGGCCTATTCTTCTGTATTCTAGTTTCAAGCATTAAGCCCAAGTGCTGCCAAAGGGTTTTTATTTTAGTATACTCAATCGCGTATAATGTGCACAGTTGGCTACAGTGCCAATTTTGTAATTTACCACCAGCATATTGATTAAGGGTACGCTGGGGGGGATCTCACAATTCTACCCGAGGCAGAACTTGAGTCAATATTTCATAGCTGCAAGATCGGACTGGCCTATAGGCAGGGCCACTTAAATTGTGTGGGTGGCAGGAGAGGGCCAAATTATGCGGCAAGGTTGAGTAAATTCTGCGGCATGGCAAATTATAAAGCTTTATGCGGCACATTTTGTAATAGTATTACTTCATTACTTCTTTAGTTTTTAAAATTGGCAACACTGTCTAGGCATTGGTTGCACCTCATTAGTACCAGTTTAGTACCCAAATATAGCAATTCACAAGAGCAAGGTGGCCAGTCCTGCTTTGTAAAGGGCCTTTCACTACGCTGCAACATTTTAGTAGCTTTTGAATCATTTAAGCAAGAATTTTTTTTTGTTAAAATCTGCAGATTATGCGGAAGATGATGGACTGTGTGGCAAACATGGCAAACCTAAAATTATGGAAAAGTTGCTGCGGCCGCACAATAGCACAATTTCAGTGGCCCTGCACATAGGGCAATCTGGCAGTGCCCAATGGTCTGGTATGATTGGTCCGTGTGTGGGCTGTCTTTTTATGTTTGTGTCCTGTTTTATTGTCTTGTGGGCCAGTTTTTACTGTTGATTTCCCTGATAAACATGGTCTTCAGAAAGCACAAATAGTTGGAGTCCTCCATATCTTGCAGAACACACAGCGTGTATTACCAACTTTAAAAGTGTCCCAATTTGCATAACTTTTGAGAATTTTTTAGCTTTCTGATTTACTATAGGGGCAACTTTTTATTTTCAGGCCTGGGTCTATTTTTCTTCCAGTGCAACACTGCAGAGCTGCCTTGATAAACCGTGTTAGAGAAAAATACATTTGAGGCGAATTTAAACCTGCACCTTGGTTTAAAAGAGGACTCCCGAGGGGCAGGCTTGCTGTACTTTCGGGCTGTGAATGTTAAATTAGCATTGTCGATTACATTGAACAATATTAGCGCCTGGCGCCCCAAGAGCACTATGAGAAATAACGACTGGTGGAGAGATCTGGGAAGGCAAGCTGAGGGGACGGTGGTAGGTGGTGGGGGTGCAGAACGCGCCTGTGAGTGGATGTAGCACTGAGAATGGCATAGCAATAAAGCAGTCATGGCTTTGGCAGCAGGGAGGTATCTGGGCAAGTACACATTTGCAAGATTAAACGTTTTCCGGGACAGAAACATGTACAAAGGGGAAAAATTACAAATTTTTGACGTAACAAACGCTGAATCAAAGGGAGAGAGGAACATAGGGGCATATTTACAAGCCCTTATGGCCCCAGGAATGTCACTTTTTCCAACATTCCTGTGACGATAAACCCTTAGTTGAGGTGGCATTAAACCACTGAACTTGGCTTAAAGCCATCTAGTAAATTAGACCCCATTTCACACTGCATTGTGCAACACATATAGAAACAGCAAAACACCATGAATCATTTAAAGAAAATGACAATTTGCAACTTCTATGTATGCTGCATAATGAAGTTACAAATCACGATTTGTTTATGTGTAGGAAGGGACACATTCCTGCACATAAACAGACATTGAATCCCACCAATGTAGACACCCTTGCACAATGGCTCAAGTTTGCCTGTGTTGGCGCTAGGTAGCTAGATTTAGCACCAGCGCCTGGGGAAACACAGGGGTGCACCGCATTCTTGTGAATACGGTGCATCCCTACATTTTCAGAATGGCGGAGCGAGGCATTAGCAATGTTTGTTTAATGCTACATTTCGGCATGTGAATTTGCCCCTTAGTACCATGTTCATAAGATATGGCGCTGCTTCTCTCCACCGCTGCTGGCACATCTAAGTTCCCTTCCTTTCTGGTGTTTTGCAGCTGTCAGAGTTTCTCTTTGCTCAAATGGGAGTAATTTCTGATATTTATATGTTTCCCTCGCCTTCATTGCTTGATTTTGCTTGGGGGGAACTGTCATTCATAGTCATTGAAATGTTACTCATAATTACACTAAAATTATGAAAATGTCACACATACCAATCTGAAATCTTGGCAGTTATGAGTCGAGTCTGGGGCAGTGGCAGTGCTGGGCGATTTGCTGCAGGCTGCAGCAGAACCAACCCCTTCGGTAGAGTCCTTGCCACCACTGTGGCATACTGGAGCCTGAGGAAGGTAAGAGCTAAACAGTTGTCACAAGGGGAGGTAAGGATCTTTGGTGAGTGGCAGGGCAGTGGGCACAAGTCCTATTAAAAAGAAGTGGGGGGGACTAACCAAGTTAGGCAGTCAGCAAATGACATGATGACATGTGCCATCCATAGCTGCCAAGGTTTCAGATTGCTATGTTTGACATGTTCATAATTTCAGTGTCGTTATGAGTAACATTTGACACTTTCTTGCGAGCAAAAATCAAGCAATGAAGATGAGGAAACATAAATATAAGAAATTAGACCAATTTGAGCAAAGAAAAACTCTTAGAAGATCTAAAACTGCTGCAAACGCCTGCTGCAGCTGCCTATAATTAAAAGGACAGCTATGGACCTCTAGAAATCAGGTTACATGGCTCCGCTAAGAATTAACACCAAGAAGAGCAAGGACCTGCGGTTAGGCTGTAGAACCGCTGGAGAGAAGCTGTGCAATAAGAGCCACTGACAATACAAGACAACAGTTTAGTAGAGAATACAGATCTTTACTGGATCCCACAAATGTAGAAGGGGTATTGCTGGGTGCACATCAGGCATTCAGAGTTATAGTGGCATGAGCATCACCAGAGCCTGCCTTGATGTCCTGGCATAAATATTTCTAGTGTTTCACAGCGAGTGACAAGTTACACACCAACTGTAAATACACCAGACACCACTTCAAGCAAGGATTGACATTTTTATTTCTGCCCATGGCACATAAGCAGCTTGGTCTTCGTTCTTGGATCTGACTATGTTGGCAGCACACAAACTTCATATCTACAGATGTTGGATTTGTCTTTGTGGATCCTGGCTTGTTTGGCAGGTAGGAGCAGCCGCAGGTACTGGTCAATCATCTAACGACTTTTCTGGACGTATTATTAAAATACCTTCCTGAGCTCCGCCCCGTCCGGACCCCCTCTTCCGGGGCCCCCACCTACGCTCCCTGCACAGGGCCACCATGAGCCTAGAGCCGGCCCTGTCGCGGTGCACACATCGAACGTGTCCTGTCTTTTCTTTTGCGGCCTTGCTCACAACCGCGCACCCCGCCCACTCATTAATAATCACGGTCAGAGCGCCAGTTGCCACGCGCTCCGACACAACAGGCAAGAGCGGCTCACAGCAAAGTGGTTTTCCCGGCGTCGTGGACTGTGGCACGGGCTCTGCAGCATAGCTGCCAAGGTTTCAGTTTGCTTAAGTGTGACACTTCGATATTTTCAGTGTCGTTATGCGTGACATTAATACCATATGTGTGACACTTTGACTGGCACAATTATTGTGAATATAAGAAAGCAAGTAAGTCCTTGAAGTAAGATAAACTTCAGAAAATACTCACTTTGTGCAACATAATGCCTTAGGAGGGGCCAAAAACAGCCCAGAATGCTAAGTGACCTTGTCTAAAAGAAAGTACAGACCAAATGTGCCAGTCACGCAACATTCCAGACCTCTTCCCAACTATAGCATGAATTTGTAATTTCCCCTTCACTACCTTCTATGTGTGCAACCACAAATAAAAAAAAATGTAAACATGCATACACGAACATGCAAGGAAAGAATTTCGAATTTTGCAGATTTTTTTAGTTTATTTTAGCATAATATCAATAAATATCAATTTATTATAAGTGAATCTACTTCAATCTGGAAGTGCGCCATTGAAGAGAACGAAAAACACAATTCATAGAATCCATTATGTGGTTAAATGATCGCTGTTGATTGGGACGCGCATTTTATTTACAACAACACCTCATGGGAAATTCATTATCAACAGCATTCATCTGTCCTCTCAGAGGGTTTAAAGGCGGAGCAGGCCCTGCCAGAATTTTAACATGCAACCAGATTTTTGTCAGCTCTTAGAAGCTACTGAGCTATATTACCATACATTTCAGAATGAAGACTCCAAGGTGTTTTTTCTGCGCCAGGTTCTTCCTATGCCACAGAGCAGCTCTACTCACTGTGTGTGAGCTAAGGCACAGCCGAATTTGGAACTACAGATCCAAGTTTGAGTCCTGATGTTGGCTCAACATCTTGTGATTTTAGGCAAATCACTTAATATCCCTGTTCCTAATAAACAAATGTGACTTTGTGAAATGAATAGTCCTTCCAAAAATATTCTTTGTGTCGAGTTTGCGTAATACAAAACAGCACAAAATATATCAAAACTAGCATTTGCGAGAGTTTAAGGTATTAGCATTGTAAGTGACAATGCATTTTATTTATGTGTTTGTTTTTACAATGCCAATAGGTTAGCTCTCACAACTGCGAGACCTCTTGCATTGCTTCCTATTGCAGAAGGAGTGAACGGGCAGAAGGAGCAGTCAGATGCTGTGAGCCGCACTGATAAAAAGAAAGGCGCAGCTCGCGGCAGTCTATTTTTT
This sequence comes from Lissotriton vulgaris, assembly GCF_964263255.1. Classification (NCBI taxonomy): domain Eukaryota; kingdom Metazoa; phylum Chordata; class Amphibia; order Caudata; family Salamandridae; genus Lissotriton; species Lissotriton vulgaris. The sequence continues at coordinate 405,082,662 of NC_141687.1, forward strand.
CAACATTGTAAGGTTTTGGTAAGCAGGACAACACGTCATATGTGGTATGCTGCTTACTAAAGCTAACAGTTTTGAAAAAATAAACGTGCGCGAGCTGCAACTTTTTTTTCTTCTGTTGCAGTTCGCCGAAGTCTCTTTCTTCAATATTGTAAAATTCTGGTAACTAGCGCAGCACGCCACCTGTGTTGTGCGATAGGGGAAAATCATTAAAGAAAATTGTGTTGACACACTGTAAAGAAAACATATGTGAAACTACAGAAATGAAAGGGTTAGTTCTCATGGGAGGTTATAAATGTACACAAGGCGGTACTAAGGAGGGACTAGAAACCCTATTAACAAATCAGAAGCGAACATTTACAAAGGACAATGACACAAGCCAATGAAAAATATGTGCGGAGAGTGGGTGGAGCTTCAAGGCCATACCTGAATGCACCATGCTTTGCACAGCCAGCAGCGCATGCGCTGACCAGGCTTGACCTAAAACAATGCCCACTGGCAGTATGTGCTATGGCTAGTTAGAAAATCAGAGGCATCCAGTCTTTACACAAAGGCATATAAAAAGACATGTTGGCAGTATGTGCTATGGTTATTACAAAGTCAGAGCCATTTAATCTTTACACAAACAGGTTTTTTAAATAGTTGGCAGTATGTGCTATGGTTGGTCAGAAAGTCTGAGGAATGCAGTCTTTACACAAATAAATATATATATATATATATATTTTTTTAAGTGAGCTTGCTCAACTTTCTGTTCTCTTTCCCATTCATCCTGCTTTTTTTTACTGTAAAACAAGGAAAGAAAATGCCTTCCCAGAAGACGTTAATGACTTGTGGTAGCATATTTAATGGCACAGCTGCTGCTGCCATCTACAGAATGGAACAACATTCATCAAAATACATTGACTCTTTGAAATGGATACGCTGGCTAAGTAATGCAACCCAGACTGTAAACAATGCACTATTTGTGTCACATGATTATGGCTGTAGGTCACAGACTGTAAACATTGCACTGTTCGAATCATGTGTTTAGGATTGTTCATACACCCGGACTGTAAACATTGCACTATTTGTATCACTTGATTATGACTGTCGATCATAGACTGTAAACATTGCACTGTTCGTATCACATGCGTATGGCTGTTAGTCACAGACTGTAAAGAGTGTACTGTTCGTACCATGTGCTTAGGAGAATCAGACACCCAGACCGTAAACACTGCACTATTTGTACCATGTGCTTGGGATTGGGATTGCAGCCTGTAAAGATTGCGCTATTTGTATCACTTGATTATGACTGTCGCTCATAGACTGTAAACAGTGAACTGTTCGTATCACATGTGTACGGCTGCCAGTCACAGACTGTAAACAGTGTACTGTTCGTACCATGTGCTTAGGTCTGCTCAGACACCCAGACTGTAAACATTGCACGATTTGTATCTCGTGCTTAGGGTTATCAGATGGAATAAATACTGCACTCTTGTTTCGTGGTTAACCCCTTCCATGCGCATGACGGAACAGTTCCGTCATGAGCATCGGTTGAGCTGTGCTCATGACGGAACCGTTCCGTCATGACCACACCCATTTCCATTAGGGGTCAGCACCGGGCGGTAAATCGTACCGCTGTCATTGTTGCATTGTTTCTATCATATGTTTAGTTAGGGCCATCAAAGACTGTAAACATTGCATATTCTAATCATGTGCTTAAGGTGGGGAGACAGACTAAACATTGCACCACTTGTATGTTGTGCTGAGGGTTGTCTGAGACTGTGAACGTTGAATATTCTAAACGTGCTTAAGGTGGGGAGACAGACTAAACATTGCACCACTTGTATATTGTGCTGAGGGTTGTCTGAGACTGTGGACATGGCGTATTCTAAACATGTGCTTAAGGTGGGGAGACAGACTAAATATTGCACCACTTCCAGACAGCCATGCAGTGGCCACCCTCAACACCAGTAAAGCCAGGCAGATCTGCTTGTGCCCCCCCCCCCCCAAAAGGAGAAGTGGCTGGTTCTGTTCCACCCAAATTACCCCATCGGGAAGTGCAGGTAGGCATCATTCAATCAGGGGGTTTAAAGCGCACTACTCAGCTGTAAGGGTCTCAAGGCACTTGGGGTAGTGGGGGCGCAGCTCCGGGTCAGCTGTAAAGACAGGTCCTGAGGCTCTTCCTGAAGGTGTGCAGAGTAGGGGAGCGTCTGATGTTGACCGGGAGCTCGTTCCAGGCCTTAGCCGGGATGTAGGAGAAGGCTCTTTCACCCGCTCTGGGTCTGTGGATGCACAGGGTTTCTGCTAGGGCGAGGTCAGCGGAGCAAAGGTTTCTCTTGGGTACGTGGAAGGACACTCTTTCGTTGACGTATTTGTGTCCGGTGTTGCTGAGTGATTTTTAGGCATGGTTGAGTAGCTTGAAGGTTAATCTCGTCACGAAGGGGAGCCAGTGGAGGTCTTGCAGGTGTTGGGTGATGTGCTCATGTCGTGCGATGCCGAGGACGAGTCTGGCCGCTGTGTTGTGGAAGGTCTATAGTTTGCATAGCAGGGATTTGTTGATTACGGCATAGAGGGTGTTTCCATAGTCCATTCTGCTAGTTATGAGTGCGTGGGTGCATGAGTTCAGGCATGTTCATCGCAGCTGCAGTACACAAGCAGCTGGCAAGATTAGTACAGAGGACTGATCGCCAGCCATAATTCCAACACTTCTGAACCTTCGTGACCCCAAAGGAGGCCTGGGAACAACTAGGATCCAGTGCAGCACCCAGACCTCTGGCACAACACACACTGACCATGGGGAAAAATATGAAACTCCATCAGTTATCATTTGAAACTAAAAGTGCAACCTCTCTAACTGTTCTTGAGGATGCAGCCACTGAGAAACAAGGCCCAGCCACTGACAAACACTCATCCCTCAGACACTTACTGTTCAACATGAGACAAAGCTTTGAGAAGATAGATTAGCCTTATAGATTGATTAGACCAAATGAAAGAGAGAGTAGAAATACACAATGATTGTATAGAACAGCTTAAGCATCTAACGTCTGATACCAAAGGAACAACAAAAGGGCACAATGGAAAACTACTGCAGATGGAAAGAGTGCTGGAAATGATCAAAGCAAAAACTAAAGAGCTTAAAGCTAGATTGTGACATAACAATTTTCTGATTTTGGGTGCAGCAGATATATCCAAAACTGGCCCTTGACAAAATACTGACATATCTCTTAGGAGATAACTCATTTACTCCACCCAGGACTCCAGTCCCCCCAAGCATAACATGTCTGTTCAGTTTTAAAATACCAAGATGCAGTGCTCAAGTTGGCTAGAGAGCACAGGGGCATGGAATTTGGTGACAATAACATACCCATATATCCAGAATGTACAATTGCTGTACAGAGATGGCAGAAAGAGAATTCCACCAATAAAGTGGACTTTGTAGAAAGAAGGGATACAATACAGCCTACTAAACCTCACCATATTACAGCTCCTAAAAAATTAAAAAACACATTTTGTTTTCAAGCTCTCTCTGGTGGACGCTTTCTGTCACCTAGAGCAAAACCTCTTGCATAACAACATGGACACACTATATGATAATGACGGCACAATGCTCACTGTGACTCGCCACTTGGGCTATAGTTGACACCTATGACAACCATGATCCTAGAAGCAGATCTACAGAGGTACAAATGCAGTAGATACAAATTGAGTGGTCTACATTCAACTTCACATTGCGACGAACTATACATTGGACAGAAGTACAATGATGCGGACTGCATGCAATAGTTCACGCCTGCCACCAGTCCCACATGACTACTAGGATATAACCTGAATCCCGGCACCCACTCAAGTAAAACAGGGAATTTTTGTTCAGTTGAAGATGGTTGTCCCATGTTCAGGATGTGTATGGAAAAATGCATGCATAAGGTGCACTATTTGGAGGCTGTTTAGCCTCCGCTACTCATTGTTTAACGTAAATGTAAATTGAAGTTGGTGGGGTTGGGGAAGGTGTATGCAAGGTTATCTGGCAAGTTGAGGTGGCAAAGGAGAAGTGCAAGTCAGGAAAACAAAAGGCACATTCTAGGGCTATGCGAGGTTGTTATTGGCAACTATGGCCTGGTGCGTTGGACGCATGCATGCAACACCCAAGGAATATATGCTACGACAAAGCAATGAGAGTCATTAAACTAATGACGTGGAATGTTAGAGGTCTCCATCATTTCCTTAAACCGAGATCTATACTAGCATATCTACAGCGACAAGACATAGATATAAGCCTTTTGCAAACTGACGCTAAATAGATCATGCACAAATATAAGGCCATATACTCATCATACATCTGAGGAGTAGCCATCCTCGTGAGGCAGAATGCCCCAGTTCATCGACTCCATGTGGTAGCAGATCTGGAAGGACCATATATAATATTGCATGCACTTATACACATACAGCCCACTATAAGTGTTTGTATTTACGTTCTTGCATCAACAACCCTTCCTTTTTAGGTCTCGCCTATGCAGCGCACATGTGCATAGAAGGATCTTTAGCCATCGCTCTGCTCTTTTTGGAAGTACACACTCGTGCTTGTGGCAGCATCCACCTTGCGGGGGCGAGCAGGGGCGCATCACAAGCACGAGTGCAGTGCTTGAAAATTAGCAGACTGCGCACGCACCCAAGCACCACTCTCGGGCTCACCTCCTGCACCCCCGCTCTCTCACACGTATTCATTGTTTTTTTTTTTATTTCAGCGCGTTTTCATTGCCCGGCAACACGCTTTTTGTTTTTACTTTCAGCGCGTTTTCATTGTCCGACAACAACACGCTTTTAAAAAAAAACTTTCAGCACCTTTTCATTGCTCGACAACAACACGCTTATTTTCTTTAACTTTCAGCGCGTTTTCATTGCCGACAACAACGCGCTTTGCGCATATCTTGTGGCATGAGTACTGCATTTCCCATGGATCCTGGCTGCAAAATACTAATAATGATGTTTAATACCCATCGTGTTAGCATCATTGACTGTTTTCTTGCCCTGTAATCACCATTTGTGTAAACACCACAGAAGCTTGCTTTGACTGTGATTTCAGACATTCCTTGCATAACTGTGGTGCGTCCTATACTCCTGCCACATTGCCCATGATTCAATGCTGGAACATGACATGCTCCGCATTTGCGTCGCAATCCCGGTATGTAGCACAACCCTCATGGACTGGATAGGATGCATAATTGGCACTCGTGATTTCCTTTATTAGCAGGGATCATTGCCATGGTTAGTGTTCTTTGACCTGGTGATTGAAGCAGTACATTTTGCGCTCACTCCGCTCCTGACTTGCACGTAGAACCTGTTTGAGAGTGAATCTAACCAGGGTCTGGTGTGTGCTTACCCATGTTATGTTCTGTATGTCGTTGTTACCAGTGTGGTGCTTTGTGCACTGGCTTTGTGGTGGCAATCTAAGTTCGCCCAAAATACACTCCCATCTTAATTATGAAAGACTTTGAACAGTTTCTGCTACACAGTTCAAGTTAACTCGCGGACAAGTAATTTTATAATCAGCTACAAACAACAAATTGCATTTTAGAATCGCCACCAAATGTAATTACTTTTCGTTATAGGGATAATGCACCATGAGCCTAGAATGGGTGGGAGGGGTGCCTGTATAAGCAATTACTCCTGGGACACTGTCCCGCCTTGTGCGGCCTCCCCGCAGCTACGGAACTATCCCTATAACTGTCAAGTTAACGACTACAATGACCTAGTGAGGCTTTATGACTTAGTGCAGTAAATGAACTTGCACCACATTTTTTACACTTGACACATACCACCATTAGGATTAGGATTAATAGATCGTACACCACGATAACAAGTGAGTGTAGGAATGGATCCTTATGTTCCTGAAGAATCTAAGGGGGGGGGGGCTTCGAAACATGTCGGCAGACATAGGAGGCACAGCTCATTTGGCAAATATACCTCCTTCCCCACTTTTTAATAATACCAGCTCTAAGGTATATTAAAGTTTTTTGACCTAAGAGCCAGGTATTTTTAATTAACTTTCCCATTCACTCCTGACCCTTCCACTCACACTCCTACACGACACATAGCTGTCGCACAACAACAGTGCGCCCACGTAGGCGTAGGTAGTAGCACGCCCCGTCCCGTAGAGGGGCGGGAAGACCCCTATGATGAAGCATGACACTAAGGGCCCTTTTGGTGTGTGAGGGGTATTTAAACAACTTATGTGCACTTTCCACCACTGTAGGAAGGCATACTTAGTCTGGGAAGATTTGGCGTACATATATATCTGAAGGTGGATCCCTATGTTTGTTAACTTGACTTTGGGAGGGTGTATTCCCCTCCACTGCTCGTGCTGAGCAGTACCTATCCACTCCCCATGTGTTTCTTTTGATATCAAGGAGAGTCTTCCGTAGTCTCCAGGGTTGAGCCTGGGTTTCATCCCTCGGGAGAGGCAGCTCCATACAAACCGCGGAGTGGTCCGATAGGGCTTGAGGCTCAATCTCTATCGACTCCAGAGCTTCTTGTACTTCAGGAGACTCTAGTGGATTTTTGAGGTAAATAAAACGTAATTCAGCCTGTCACAACTCCTGCAAACAAACCAGGTACACCCCTTGCAGTAGCAACAAAACGTACATTTTGGTACTGTCTATTTATAACAATGCAGTCCCTGCAAGGAACTTCAGTACATTCTGTCTTTGAGATATAGACCAGCTGAGGGGAGATGGTACTGTACAGTACAAAGCACTGCAGTCCTACAGAGAAAGATTAGTACTACTTTGGTCATTGAAATATTGTTAGAAAAGATGGCACAGTACTGTCTTATTTATTGAACTATAGTTCCAAAGAATATAATTGATACGGTTTATGACAAACCACTACAGACCTGAATAGAGGTCCTTTTGCTGTGTGTTGATAAAAAAAACTGAGTTTTTGCTTAAATGGTTGCTCATCTGCATTGACCCAGCAGACTGTTTATCAGATTTTACATTTTCACTTTTCTTCAACTTCTTTTGGTCAACATTTTTTGTTTTGTTTGGGGGATGGAGAGGTGTGCTTGTTACATTTCTCTGCAAAATCTTTTTTTTACTGGGCATTTTCCAGTATTTTCCTTAGGCTCAATGTATTTGTAAAGTTCACAGGTGCCTGCAGCCACCAGATGGCGGTGTAGTATACTCTTTATTAGAAATTACGTCTACTGAAAGAGCAGTGACCTAGAACGACTGATTTTGTGTAGCTTCGTACAGAGAGCAATGTGAGCTGGTAAATACCGGGACAGTTCCAGGGGCGAAACACAGGCCCTCGCAGCTCCCCCGCGTTGCTCTCCAGGGGGCCCCGGGCCAGCCCCCTCACTTGACTTACACACTGTTCGATTATGATTTTTAACGGTTGGTGGCGCGCTGCGCACTACACGCCCGGCCTCTGAATTTAATACATTAAATGGTGAGGCTCGTCTTCAGAAATTGTGCGCGGGGCCCCGGCTGGGGCCCCTGAGGCTCTTATAAATGGGGTGGGGTCTTATAAATGCAGCACGGGCCCCCGCTGGGGTCCATGAGGCTCTTATAAATGCCGCTCGGGGCCCCTGAGGCTCTTGTAAATGGTGTGCGGGCCCCGGCTGAGGCTCTTAAATGCTGCGCGGGCCCCCCTGAGGCACTCTTTATATTAAATCAAATGACGGGACAGCCTGGTACGCGCAGGCGTGGCGCCGCGCGTACTTGTTTACTTGCCGCCGCCTTGAAGGAGGTGTTGCGTATGCGCATTGTACAGGGTGGGGCATTGAGCGCACACGTAATTAAAAATGCGCCTACGCCGTGGCTGTGGCATCCAAGAAGTGAAGACCAGCCACGCTCCTACGCAGCAGATCAGAACTGTCCGAGAAAGTCCGTCTCCGGCCGGCCACCGGGCATTGTTTCATCCCTATTTAATAATAATTTAAATTGCCCCCTGCACCTACCTGGCTAGCCTTACGCTGCACTAGCTCAGCCCCTTCCTTCTGCCTGTCCCGCGGTGCTGGCGCCGGCCTAACTCTGAGCTCAGCTGCAGGCCAGGCCCAGCCCTCAGCCAGGTCAGGTGAGTGAGTCTGCAACTCTGCATCCGACGGTCCGAGCCAAGTAGGCAGGAGGAATAGTTCGTGGGTGGGGGCGAGGACCGTCAGAGTATGCGTGGCGGTGGTGGGTTGGTAATTAGTTTGGACTGGTGGTATCAGGGAGGGAGGGCATCATGGTGGGGCCCGACCGGACCGGCAATAAACCTTAAGTAAACATAGTGTGTCTCATCTCCCTGCCTGCTCCTTGGCAGTCTTAGCCCCCCCCCCTCCTGCTCGATCACCTTATCATGATTGGATTGATTGCTAGTGCTACCAGAAGGTTCCGCCGGTACGATGAAAGAGAACATCCATAATCGGGCCTTCTTGAACCGAGGCTTGATGAATTGCTGTCATATTCAGAAAACCTTATGCGTATTTATCGGCTATTTTCTGGAATAGTGTGATGACATTTCTGAATATGATTGGCTCTCTCGCCAAAAAATTCACCCTGTCAATGACTTTGACACACTCACTTTCACACAAACATATGCTCGCATATACACGCACTCGCAAACACAAACTCTCTCTCACACAAACACAATCTCATCCACAATCAAGTACACAACATACATTTACAAATATTGTTTTTACTTATTTTAGCTGCCAGTGAGGGTCTTGTCCTAAAGTTACTTTTAAAATTAGGGTCAGGTCAGCTGTTTTTTTTTCAGTATAGAAACTTCCGTTGCTTCCTTCCGAGATGCAGGAATAGTAGCTGGCGCTAAAAGAGTGATTACAAAGCGCTGAAACGATATGAAGCAAGTTATGAAGGATGTGCGCAATGGTGGGACATTCACAGAGCCCGATTTGATGCTTTTGGCCAGATCAGAAACGGCTACAACAGAGTACAGAGATAGATAGAAATCTTGCTGAAAAATTACACCCTCAACAGCTGGTCAGCATGCTGAGGCGGGTAAACTGCTTTGACATCAACAGTAAAATAAATCTGAAAAAATAAAGGCTACGGCATCATTAATACTCAAAGAGGGGACAACCAGGCAGGGGGTAGATTTGAGGGCAGACGATTTTTAACAATATCAAAAACATCTGGATTAGAATGTTTTGCTTCCACAATTTTCGAAGCATAGAAGAATGTCCGAATGATTCTTTACCAGTTTTTTTATGATCATTTAACAACTTCCTAGACAGGTATTTAGCTGAATTGCAATAATTTTATTATTATTATTATTTTATTTAGCGATTTCTAAAGCGCCTGGTGACCCAAGGGCATCCCCGCGCTATGTGACTTGAAATCCTGTTGAGGGGAAGAACGGGAGGGGAGAGCAACAGAAGGGTATTATTTAGGGAACAGGTGAGTCTTTAGTCTTTTGCGGAAAATCAGGTAGTTGGGTTCTAGTCTGAGGGAGCGAGGGAGTGCGTTCCAGCCCTTAGCCGCTTGAACGGAGAATTGTCGACCTCCTGTACGGGTTCTTTTGAATCTGGGGGTGCAGACAAGGTTCTCATTCTGAGATCGTAGGGATCTGGTTGCTGTGTATGGAGTGATCATATTACTAAGAATCGCTGGACCAGATCCGTTGTAAAGCTTGTGTGTTGTACACATTGCTTTGAATTGCACCCTTTGGTGCACTGGGAGCCAGTGCAGGGCTTTGAGGGCTGGCTTGGCGGACGTTCTGGAAGGGGTGTTGGTAAGCATACGTGCCGCCGCGTTCTGTGTCCGCTGGAGTTTCGTGATGGTGGACTCAGGGGCTCCTAGATAGACCAGGTTGCTGTAGTCCAGGCGGGATAGCACCAGTCCCTGGATGAGAAGCTTCCTGTATTTTTTGCCACACCTTACGTTCCAATGTCCTACAGTGACACCCGGTAACTGGAAGCTCCTCACTAAACTTAAAGAAAGAGGAGTGGGCATCTAGAGAGTTCACCATCACGCCATGGGTACCCTCAAATGACCAGAATGACCTCCACGATTAAACATACATAGGAATTATGCCAGGGGTCGCCACCATTTAACTATGCGTGCTATGCTGGTATGGGCTTTTCATTTCATGGATGCTCACAATTAGCCAAGATTCTAGGGATATAGCCACAGTAGCCACTCAGAAGGATAAGGCCAGACTGAGGTACACATACACAATCACATGTTCTTCCTTACGCTCACACGTAGAAAACATTACAAAAGCGCACTCGCGCAAAGACTCACAAATGTACAAACTCACACCGCAGCCAGTGCCCTCTTTCCTTTCACCCTTCTCTTCATCCAGTCAATACACGCATGCCTTTACCTACCTATCACTTCTGATTGCTCATGGTAGCACATCTGGCACGTCTTGCAGCCCACTGACTCCCCTCCATCCTCCGAGCAGCATGGCATGCCCTGCACAATGTCACACACTCACTGTGGTTGGCAGTGCCAGCTCAACAGCAAGGCCAGCTACAGTGTGACTTGTGTTGCAAGCCCAGATGCAGTGAAACTGTTGGGACTTATAATAAAACGTCTGCCAAGACAAACCTTTGGCACATCCATTCAAAAACCTAGCCAAATCCCACACTCTATGGTCACCGCTAACAACTAGGCCCCGCCCACTCCTAATAATAGCAATCATATCCATGATCTAGTTTCCGCGCTCACTTGTCTATTCCCTCTGTGGGACCAATCTCTATACTTTAGAGGGTACCAGAGACAAGCCTTACGCAGCAAGTTACCGTGTTTTCAGGTGCCCATTCATCCTGTGTGTTTACTTAATCTCCATTACTGTGCTGCGTTCTGTGTGGATTTATATGCCAAGTAGGCTGTTTCTGCTGGGCTTGGTTGCCAGTAAAACGGGGTGTGTTTAGGGGAGTTTGTGTCAAAATATGGTTGTTTCATGAACGTGACATTTTATTTGTGTTAACAAACCAAATATGCACAATCACACACAGCATAGCCCTTTTCAAACGCACCCGGGGAGAAAGACGCGCAGTCCCAAGCAGAAAAATGTATGGAAAAAGTCTGGTGGGCAAGTGGACTAACATTAACATATCTTGACAATATAGAGGCATTTCATTTAAATGTTGGAGGTTTCAAATCAAAGTATGCTAGATTTCTGGGTGGTAGGGTAAAGTGGTACATGGTGGGCCCCTGGGTGGGCCGCGCCATGTGCTTTGCAGGGGGGGGGGGCCCATGTGCTTTGCACGGGGCCCCCTCAAGTTTTGTTACGCCACTGGAGAGTTCTGGAGTCTCAGCCGGTGAGATGCCTAGTGCTTGTTCAAAGTTGCATTCCCAATATTTCTAACATGCTGTGTGCCAGCGCTGCGCACGGCTGCAGAAGTGCTGGTTCACTTCAGCTGATCTATTTTAAATCACGCAGCGATAAGTGTAATAAAAGGCAGACAAGCGGGGAAAGCGGAGCACGATAGAGGTCAGGGGTGGGGGGAGGGTGGGTAGATAAGAAAGAGTGGTGGGCAGCGGGTTGAAAGGGCAAAGCAGCAACACGGATAGGAGACAAGACATGACTCCTGCAAACCATGACGAATGGCAACAAAGCAAACAAGAGTGACGCTGAAGCTTACCAATGGTAGGCTATGGCCAGGCAGTAAGCCTACTGATTGAAAACAAACACCCAGATTCATGAAGAACACATTTTGCGATTCCTTAATGGCGAAATTTACCGATTCGCTATTAAGGAATAGCAAAATGCTATTCATCAAGAAATCACTCAAGAAATAGCGATTTCTAATTATTCCTTAATTGCGACTCGCAAATAGCGAGTTGCAATTAAGGAATATCACCCCATTCATTCCTATGGGCCTAGAGGCCCATAGGATCGAATGGGAAGACACTCGCAATTTGCTAATCGCAAATAGCGATTCGCAAAATGAAATTGCGATTTCAAGGGTGCAGGGGTGTCCAAAGGACACCCTGTAGCACCCCTGAAATAACACCCTGTAGCACCCCTGAAATGTGAATTTACACTGATGTTGTGCACACACATGTCCAAAGGACATGTGTGTGTGTGAAACATGCAACTTAGAAAAATGCATTTAAATGCATTTTTCTAAGTTTTCGCTATTTACCACGAGGTTTGACTTCGTGGTAAATAGCGGGTAATGTTTCATGAATAGCATTTAAGGAATCTTTAATAGAGATTCCTTCAATGCTAATCCTTGCAAATTTGCGAATTCTTTATTAGCGATTTTTGCATTTGGGATGATGAATCCCAAATGCAAAAATTGCACTCGCAAAGGGCCAGATTCTCAGAATCTGACCTTTTTGCGAGCGCATTTCGCTTGATGAATCTAGCTGTATATGTCTTGAAGAGACAGAACATGTGCTGTCTAGCTGAGACCTAAAAATGGCAGGACATTTGCTTTGTGTGCCTATAACATGTGTTGCAATGAGCAATGCCCCAACTGATGACTGAATTTTGACAAGCCCGTCATGATAGTTTCCGTTGTGTTATGAAGGGTCTCTAGGACACCTTTTTATTTATAATGAGACCCAGTTAGTTATACACATCAAATTTATTTGGCTGGAAGTACTAGTTCTGTTGCATTTACCAAACTGTATAATATTTTTTTAAAAAAAAGATTTGGTCAGAGACTACTGCTATTATAACACAATTCTAGACCAGTCAGTATGAGCTGAAGTCTCATTATGGTGTGGCTGAGAACAAACTCATCACATATTCATTATCTGGGTATTTTAGAGTCTTTCTTTTATGTCTGATTCTCGGGATATAAAGTTGCAGATGCTCTAGCACCCTATCACTTGTTGTCCAAACCCTCCACAGCCACTTTCCGCTTAGTCTATTTATTAGTTCCATACTGCCTTCTGTGAGACAGGACCACAAGCAACCCCAAACATGTTTCATCCTATGCAGACCCTGTCAGAAAACTGCCCCCCATCACTTTTTATTATTCTCAGTGCAATGTTGTAAGTGTGATACATATCCTCAGTCATGATTCATGTGATCACTGTGAGATTGGACTATGTGTACCCTACTTATGAGGCCCAACTGGCATGGGGTTGATTCAATCAATCGAGGAGTTTTTAAAGCAGGCTACTCAGTCGAAGAGCCAGGTCTTGAGGGTCTTCTTGATGATGTACAGGGTTTGGGCTTGTCTGATGTTGATCAGCAGTTGGTTCCAGGTCTCGGCAGCGATGTAGGAGAAAGTTCTTCCACCCGTTCTTGCTCTGCTGATGTACGCGGGTTCGGCGAGGTCGGCGGATCGGAGGTTCCTCTTGGCTACGTGGAAGGAGATTCTGTCATTGAGGTATTGGGGTCAGGTATTGTGGGGGCATTTGAGGCGTGGGTATCTTGACAGTTACTCTCTTCTCAACGGGGAGCCAGTGGAGGTCTTGCAAGTGCTGGGTGAAGTGTTTGTGTTGAGGGATGCCGAGGACGGGTCTGGCTGCGGTGTTCTGTATGGTCTGGAGTTTGTAGAGCAGTGCCTTGTTGATCCCGGTGTAGAGGACGTTTCCGTAGTCCAATCTGCTGGTTATGAGTGCTTTGGTGACGGTCTTTCTTGATTCTGGAGATATCCATTTGAAGGTATTTCGGAGGATGGGGAGGTTGTTGAAGCAGGTGGAGGCGACGGCGTTGACCTGTCGGTCATGGAGAAGGAGGAGTCGAGTATGATGCTGAGGTTTCGGGCGTGGTCATGGGGGCGGATGGGCTGCCGAGGGTGGTGGACCACCAGGAGTTGTCCCATGCACAGGGGGAGGGTCCGAGGACAAGAACCTCTGTCTTCTCTGAGATGAGCTCCGGGCAGCTGCTGCTCATCCAGGATGCAATGTCTTTCATTCCTTCCTGGAAGCTGAGTGTGGTGGTGATGGGGTCCTAGGTGAGGGACATGATGAGCTGGGTGTTGTTGGCGTAGGATACTAAGCTGATGCCGTGCTGTCTGGCGATTGAGGCGAGGAGGGCCATGTAGATGTTGAAGAGTGTGGGGCTGAGCGTCGATCTTTGGGGTACTTCACAGTTGATTTCCCTGGGTTCGGAGAGGAAGGGTGGAAGTCTGATTTTGTGTGTTCTACCAGCGAGGAAGGCGCAGAGCCAGTCGAGGGTGGTTCCCTGTATGCCTGATTCATTGAGTCTGGTGGTGCGTGTGCAGTGGGAGACAGTGACGAAGGCTGCAGAGAGGTCAAGAGGGATCAGGGCTGCGGTGTGTCCCTGGTCGAGGAGGGTGCATATGTCGTCTGTAGCGGCAAGTAGAATGGTCTCAGTGCTGTGGTAGCTGCGGAATCCGGATTGGGAGGGGTCGAGGATGGAGTTCTCTTCGATGAATTCCGTTAGTTGAATGTGTCGGTAGTTTTTTAGGTCCGTGGGATCTGCTGAGTGCTTCTTGAGTAGGGGGTCTGACTTCTGCGCGTTTCCAGTCATCAGGAAAGATGCCGGGTTCGAAGGTGGTGTTGATGGTGCGTCGTAGTTTGGGAGCGATGTTCTGTGGAAGATGTTCAGGAGGCAGATGTCCAATGGGGCTCCTGAGTGGATGCCTTTCATGGTCGATGTAGTGTCTTCGTTGGTTACTGGGGTCCGTGAGGAGAAGGTGGACTGGCTGGCGTTCCCAGAGGATGGGGTGGTTTCGGAGTCAGGTGTCTGGTCGTTGAAATTGTCGTAGGGGCCCTTGATCTTCAGATGGAAGTAGTATCCGAGCTTGTTGGAGAATTCCTGTGAGGGGGGATGTCTGTGGTTTCGCTGGGGGTTTTGATGAATTCCTGGATGATGCTGAAGTGTTCCTTGGAGTTGCTGGTATTGGCGAGGATCTTGTTCTGGATGAAGGTCCTTTTGGTGGATTTGATGCGTTGGTGGTAGTCTGTCATTGCGCTTTTGTAGGAGGTGCCGTCTTCCGAGGATTTGCTGTTTCTCCATTTCTTCTCGAGACGTCTGCAGGTGCGTTTGGATTGTTGGAGGTCGGCGGTGAACCATGTGTTCTTCCTGGGGCATTGTCTGTCGGGGTTGCAGAGGGGTGCGAGTTCGTGCGCGCAGTTGGAGATCCATCTGTGGAGTTATTTGGCTGCAAGGTTGGCGTCGGTCGGGCCGGCGGGGGCATCACGATTGAGGGTGGAGTTTAGCTGCTCCTCAGTGATTTGCTACAGTTTCTTGGGTTTGTAGACGTGGAAGTGTACGCAGTGGTGGTCTGTCCATGGGGGTTGCGTGGTGTGGCTAAAGCGGATGTTGTAACCTCCTGTGAAGATGGGGTCGAGGGTGTGTCCTGCGGTGATGAAAGTGGTGAACGTAGTTGGTCTGTAGGCGAGGGTGCTTCTTAGGGTCGTTCTGGGGCTGGTCTGGATCTGGAAATGGAGGTGTTCCGTGGTGGGTGGGCTGTGGCTCAAGCTGGAGGTTGTGAGTCGGAGGGGGCTCTTGTATGCGATGGCAAGTCCTCTTCCTGGGCGGTTGGGATGGCCCTTCCTCTGGATCTTGTGTCCATCCAGGATGGCAGTGACGATGTCGGGGAGGAGGTGGAGTTGGTCCAAGTTTCTGTGAAGAAGGCGACGTCTGGCGAGATGGTGTCGAGGAGGACCCAGATCTCCACGGCGTGTCTGTGTAGGGAGTGCACGTTGAGGAGGATGCACCTCCGGGCTTCGGAGGTGTTGGCATTCAGCGTATGGGCGGTGGCCGTGTGGGTGCGTACAGTGGTGAAGGACTGGTGGCAGAGACGCCAGGAGTACTGGCAGTGGGTGGTGCTCGGTGTGGATAGCTTGCATTTGTTGTTCCTTTCATGGTTGAGTGCGAGTAGGGCAGCTGAGTCGCACTGAAGGGTGGTCAGAGAACCAGGGTCCCTGGCGCTGGTCGCGGTCAGCAGGGGAAAGGGGCCGTGGGAGGAGCAGCGACTGGAGAGGGCGATGAAAAAGGGCAACGGAGGACACAACAAGGGCACAGAAGAGACATGCTTTGACAAAAAAATAACACAATAGGCAGAAAACCTATACAGGCACAGTTATTATTGAAAACGCTCACCAGCCAAAAAACGAGTGGAACAGGTCTCGAACCCTTACTCACTGTAAAGGTGAGAGTGCAGCGGCACAACAGCGGAGCAGCTGGGGCAGAGGGCAGAGTCCCTCACCCGGAAGTCAGAGGTCTTGATCACACGCCTGAGCAGCGGCCGCCATTAAATGGGTAAGGGGGGCGAGAAGCGCAGCTGTGAGGGGGGAGGCGGCAGGGGCAGCAGCAACTGGAGAGGGTGACAAAAACAGGCAACGGAGGACACAACAAGGGCATAGAGGAAAACTTTGACAAAACAAATATTGATTGTTTTCCCAATAATGGGAGACCTGACTCAGCAGGTTATGCTGAAATGTTTCTAATGGAGCAGGACCAAGGCGGATTTCTCTATGGCTGGGTCCTGCCTAAGGTGGAATGCGGGCACAAAAATGATGGACTGGAATGCTAGTAATTATTGTATGAGATTAATTAAAACATTCCACCTATAACGTTTTTGTGCTCTGAAAAGTAGTAGCTCTCAGAAATTACGGCTGCTTTTACAAGACCTGGAACCAACAAATGTGAACTTATGCATCAGTCCAGAGGCCCGTCTAAATAGTTGACACCCAATATTGCAGCCATCGGGCCTGAAAGAAGTGACTACACCCACATTAGAAGCGATAAAATAAACTTTTAAATAAATGCTGCAATTCTCCAACTGCCTAATACGTTAGTGATTATAACTGCCTTATGTTGCTGTCTAGAAACTTTCTTTTACATGTTCATGGTAAATGATTTCTTTTCTACTCTATAAGTTCACAATTATATGTTCAACACTGTGTATCTGTGGCCATGCCTTTGTAGATTGTTAGGCTAAAGCAAATGCCACAGCTAACAGTAAATATGTTTTTGTTCTATTTTTCAGAACGACTGAGCTAGCTGATCAAGCACTTGAGAAGAAAAAGGTAACTAGAGATGGCAAATAGCAATGCCGCTCATGAACATGAGGCTTTTGACATAATTTCTGGAGAGGAACTTGAAAGGTTCCAGAATGCCATAGAGGAAGGTGACCTTCCTGAAGCAGCTGCACATTTCATGAATTCCTTGGATTCAATAGACAATTCAGAGCTTGACATCGCCATCACTGGAGAGTCCGGTTCTGGGAAGTCAACTTTTGTCAATGCTATAAGGGGCCTAGGGGATGAGGAAGAATTTTCAGCTGTGACTGGTGTAGTAGAGACAACAATGGAACCAACTCCCTTTCGGCATCCTTTGTACCCAAATGTGAATGTTGCCAGGAATTGGAACTGAAACCTTCCGATCATCTGAGTATCTGAAGCAAGTTTGTTTTGAGCGCTACGATTTCTTCATAATCATTGCCACAGAGCGTTTTAAATCTAACCATGCTAACCTTGCCCGTGAAATCCATAACATGGGGAAAAAGTTCTACTTTGTGCGATCAAAGGTTGATCAGGATTTGGAGTCATCTAAGACACGTCGAAAGTCTACTTATGATGAGGAGAAGATCATGAAGGAGATCAGGAACAACTGCACTGAATGCCTGAAGAAAGCTGGCGTGGAGAACCCATGTGTCAAGCTTTAAGCTTGATCAATTTGACTTTCATCTCTTAGAGGAAACCTTGGAGAAGGAGCTCCCAACCCACAAACGACATGCCTTGCTCCTCTCCCTACCAACCATCTCCATAAAGATATTGGAGAAGAAAAAAGAAATGATGAAGAAAGAGCTATGGAGGGTAGCTAGTGTGTCTTGTGCTGTGGCTGCTGTTCCCCTCCCAGGTCTATCCCTTGCATGTGACCTTTTAATATTGAAGAACTGCCTTTTAAAATATTGCAAGAGCTTTGGTCTGGATGATGAGTCCCTAGAGAAACTTGCCAGGAAGGTAAACATTCCTGTGGCTGATCTGAAATCTGTCATCAAGTCACAACTTGGTAAAGAAATTACAAATGATTTGCTGATCAAATTGCTTGCTGGCTACACAGTGTTTGCTGTTGCCACAGCAGCCGAAGAAGTGATGAGGTTTATACCTTTACTTGGTTCATTGGCAGCAGGAGGTATTTCCTTTGGAACTACGTACTACATGTTAAATACATTTTTGAATGATCTCGCTGAAGATGCTCAGAGAGTACTGAAAAGGTCAATGTTTGGATCAGAGGTTTAAGGAAGCAACAAGTGGCAGGAAATCTGGGCACAAATTCATTGTAATCTGTAGTAATGTTATTAGGAACTGCTTTAATGTACAGCCATAAGTGTCTTATTGCTTATTTTGCCAACCTTTGAGGGAATAATAACTGCTATTCTGTATTATCGTAATACCTGGAGAGAAGATGCATTACAACAAATGGACAGTTATTCACTTATGGATTAGATGTTCTATGTTTCAACTAAGTACCAATTTAGAATAGCTGTGAGAAATTTCAAGTGTTTCGAACTAGAGAACTACTGGCCTGTTTATATGTTAACTTTGTATACCTGATTTAAGGCACTCATATATGCAAACTGCACTTCCTGCAACAAACATTTTAATTGTGCTTCTTAGTTGTTATTCACTCAGCACACATTATATATCAAATCAAATCAAATCATGGGATATTTATTGAGTGCACATATCACCCGAATGTCTCATGGCGCTTAACAGACAGCTCTGACATGAAGAGTACCCGTTTAGTTTTCAAACTGGGATAAAGTAGCCCCTTACATATATTATAATTACATTAAAAATCATTGAGGACCTATGTGGCCATTTAGAGGAACAAGGTCCATTGGCCATGTTCCTTTTAAAGATCATGGAACTTTGAGATGACTTGCAATATCCTGTCAATGTATTGCAGATGGTATTTTATTTCTTACATGGTCATATCATCATATTAAATCAGATTAATTAAGGGCTGTATCTCAGAATGCGTAGCAAAATGGGGGGAAGGGGGTGAGAGGTCTTTCCTTGTAATGAACTATATGCAAAAATTAAACATGTTGCTTAAAATCTTTAATATCAGCAGATCACTGGTTGTTGTAGAAAACCAATAGTAAGAACATTAAGCTAGATTTTGTTTTCGTTCTTTGAACTGCTCTGTGACCTGGCTTTTACTTGACTGCTGACTATGGCAGCAAGCATTATGATCTTATAACTCAACTGTAGTTGGTTACTAGAAATGACCTGTCACTTAATTTTTGTTAATAGAGGTGTCTAGAGACATCACAACTCTGCTGTAATAAGGACATTTAATACAGGTGTATCTAATTAAATGAACACTGATTTTCTTTCAAGGTCCAGATTACATCTGATATACTAGGTGACCTCCAAGAGAGCAGACTCTGTGCTTCAACCCGAATTGATTGAGGTGAGTGAAGAATGTTATCCCTTTCAATGTACCTGGTGATCTGGGCCTTTACCAAAGTTGCCAGCATTTTTCACAGTGCAGGGTAGGCCTATAGTTGCTCAGGATTAAAGGGTCAGCATTGTTTTTTCTCTCCAAAAGTGGCACCACCAACACCTTTTTCCAGGCTGCTGGCATAGTACCCAGTTTCAGAGATACATTGAGTAAAACGTTAATCTGCGGATTAATGGAGACAGCTGCCCAAGTTAAAGAATGGGATGGGCATACATCAAGGTGGGGCAGAGGGTAGATGTGACTTTTTGGATGATTAGTTAAGACTCCAGAAGGGCGATCCGCTCAAAGGATGATTGAAGGGAACCTTCCTTCTCGAGCCTGACGTCATCGCTCGATTTAAAGGGGGATCAACCTGAGCATTTGGAAACTTGGAGTACATTTTTTCCACTTTGTCATGAAAAAACATAGATCGTCGAGAGAGTCTTTGAGGAGAGGCAGGAATTATCTGTTTATCAGCCTCAGGATTTAGAAATGCTTTAACAATTAATAAAAAAAATATTTGCGCATTCTCAGAGGCAACTATTTGTCAAGCTAATATATCTGGTTTAGCTTTTTTAATATTTTTACAGAACTGCTTAAGAGCAGCTTTATAGGTCAGCTTATTCTCTGTATTAATTCAGCCGCCATTTTCTTTCAAGCTGTTTACATCTTTGGTTTTCCTCCTTAAAACTGGGAGAGAACCATGCCGCAAAGTGCACAATTTTCTTCTTTATACCTTTTAAGGGGAGCCAGATTATCGAGACCTGGCAACAAGGTTGAATTGAAGGAGTGTACTCACTGGTTAGAGGCGGCAGACCCGAGAGCAGAGGACGGCCCGGGACCAGGGTTCTATTCCCGGCGCGGCAGGTTTCTGGACCAGGGTCAGCGGACTCGATAATTCTCTTGCCTCGGTGCCCACTCTGATCAGAGATCACACTCGGCAACTCTGGGCATTAGCTTGCCTCATCTTCACTAACGGCCCCACCAGACCGCCGGGGATGCCTGGTCTCACCCTGGAGATACCCATTAAGGGACCATCTCTCAGGGAAGCCAGGAAGGGTTTCGCAGCGGTCGAAGCGCCTTGGGACCCTCCGGGTAAGTAGTGCGCTATATAAATGCCTATACATTTACACATTTACATTACTGCATCATCTATTCCCTCAGACAAGTTTACCGCAATTTGCAAACACAAGTTGATGAGGCTTGAGTCGGGAATAGTATGCCATGACCTGGAAACTCCCAATTGCCTTGCTGTACCGGTCTGCGATACAGTACAAGACAAATGAACAGGTACTAAAAAATGACCAGTCCAAACTAACTGAAAGGGTTGTCCCGTAACAAGAGAACAATGGTTAGAAAAGATCAGCTTGAGAGTATGCCCACCTGGATGAGTAGGGCCTTTGACAGTTTTTTCTAAATTTCGGTCTGACATGGCTTCCATTAACTGCTCAGCCAATCTATATGTAGGGTCCTCCATGTGTATATTAAAGTGCCCTAGTACTGTAAAATTGGAATATTGTAAAAAAGAGCAATTACATTTGTTTTTTTCTTTAACTCTTTTTATTGAAAGACATAAGCTCCATATAGCGTATATTAGAGAGTGAGTCGACATTTGTTACACTTCTATAGATCTTTGATTTCGTACATGTCAGGATAGTCGTCTCCATTAATGCAAAAATGGCGCTCTTGCAGCCCAGTATCATTTGGATTCCACACATTTATTTACCTGATCGCCCTCCCTCCTCTCTCCAGGAGGTTGTCCCCCAACCCCTCTTTCACCGGTATCTCGTGTACTCTCACCAAACCCCCCACACCTTCTCCCCCTTTTTGGGACAACCTCTAGCTTTGTAGATCACTTGTTATGCCATCGGGCACCAGTTGAGCAATTACATTTGCATATACTTTATTAGACTTTGAAGACAATTTAGGGGGGATGTAAATTAAAGCACCCATAAAGGATAAGTTGTCTTGATATTTTAAGGGAAAAGGCAAATCCCTTGGCTAATTCCAAGTCCTCTAATTTTGTGGTGAACCACATACATTTTGACCAATAAATTAGGCAATCCCACCACCAGGCCCTCACACCCTATCCAAATAGGATATAGAGTAGCCCTCGGCTATTGCCAGAGCAA
Organism: Lissotriton vulgaris; assembly: GCF_964263255.1. Taxonomy (NCBI): domain Eukaryota; kingdom Metazoa; phylum Chordata; class Amphibia; order Caudata; family Salamandridae; genus Lissotriton; species Lissotriton vulgaris. The sequence continues at coordinate 405,104,111 of NC_141687.1, forward strand.
TATTGGGCCAGGAGTTGGCCTTTAGGCAAGTTTTTATTAAAAATGCAACATCCCAAACATCATTTTACATATCTCAAATCTTTATTTAATGTTTGGGTCGGGATCTGGTGTTTATTAGACGTACTCTTACCTCAGATCTAACCTTGTTAGGCTCCCTGTAAAATGACTTGGGGTACATCATGTTAGGTTCCCTAAGATCTAGCTGAAGAGAGAATGGCATATTTTGAAATGCAAAGTTGCAATTAGTGCAGTGCTGAAACAACCCAACCCCGCTGGTATTTAACAATAATATGACCACAGCAGGGCAGGCGAGGGCATCAAAGTCTCCTTACCGTAAGTTAACCTCAGTGGTTTGTCTGATAAATAAGATTGTTTTCCTTTCCACAAAGGGTCATGTTTTGGAGCATCAATAGAGAGTATAAACACTGCCTCTCTCCTGTGCATCCCGCCAACGAATGACGGACAAATGAATAATAGACACAGGACATTGATTTGCCCATGTAAACTGGAAGCGGTATCCTTTACCAAAAAGAAAAGTTGGCCAAATACATAGTGACTTTTCTTTTTGTCCTCATATCACCAGTGTTGCAAAGCTGTGCCAATAAATACTACCTGTACCGTCCTCAGGCCACTTGCTATTTAACAGCCCTGTCTTACCAGTCCTACCAGTTCCCTGGCTTCTGAATTCATGCAGGGATAATCATTGGACATCAGCTTAAGCCCTTGTTATTTCTTGCAAGTTCAGAAAATCTTCCCAAATGGGACCACAAGAGCCCCCTCAAGTCCTGTGACCACTCTACATATAGTGCCAAGTACCTGGAGCCAATTACATCCCTGGGGTGGAAGGGGATCTAACCATCTCTTACAGATCTCACTTCTAGCTAAAAGAATCATATAAAAAAGGAGATCTCTGCTATTTGCCGAGAGAAGCTGACTGGAATCTTCATCCAATCCCATCAGTACCAATGTTGGGTTCATTGTTATATTTGTCTGAAACATATCATTGATAACATTCTCAACAGGATTCCAGTAGACCTGTAATTTATGGCACTCATAAACCATATGGATGTCACCAGCACTTAACAAACCACATCTGCGGGATCTTGTGGTAGGTGCTGTTACAAACTTGGCGAGTTTCTTTGGGGTCCAATACAGCCTATTTATTGTATAGAAATGGTGTATTTTCAAATGTGCAGGTTTAGGTTTAAAGCATTTTATTGCAAGTTATTGAAACAATACAAAAACATAAAACACTGCTGCAAAAAACAGGTGCTACAGCCCAGCAATTGAAAGCGTGCTGGAAGTGCGAGTCTCTCCCAATGAAAGGCCCATAGGGGCTAGCCTGTCTAGATGCTGAGAAAAGACAGCAGTGCAGGAAAAGAACAACCCCCCCTCCCACATCCCCCCCCCACGCTCCCCCCTTCAACTTCCCCAAAGCCCCATCCCCCCCTGGTCCCACTCCCCAGTCCAGTGCTCCGATCCGCCCCTTCATTCCCTCCCCCCTCCCCCCTGCAGGCAAATTCCGTCCAAATTGCCTTCAGGAAGCTGATTCAGCAGGTGCTGTCAATCTCAAGAGGCGAAGATACCTCGGACAAGTAAGCTCCCTAAATTCGGTGACCAACAAAGAATGAAACGGTTGCCAGAGGTCATTAAACTGCTCCACATCCCCAGCTACTGTGAGCGACAACTTCTCCATTCCCAACACATGCCACAATCTATGCAACCAACCGGTGATGGAGGGGAGTGTGGTGGTGCGCCAGTGTATGAGGATGTTCTGGACCGCTGAGCCCAGTGCTATAGCAATTAGTCGGCCTCTACGGGATTTCAGGGGATACATCAGCCGATTAGGGAGGCCCAGCAATACATACGCGGGGAAGCGCGGCAGCTCAATGTCAAAGTGTGTATCAATCTCATCTAACACCTCCTTCCTGTAGGCCTGCAGCAGCGGGCAATCCCACAGGACATGCATAAGTGCGCCCACCCGCCCACATGCCCTCCAGCAGTTTCCGTCAATATTACTGTCCATCTCGTGTAGTCTTTCGGGAGTATAATACCAGTAGGTGGTCACTTTAATAATTGTTTTGGTGAGTCCCGTGTGGTATGCAGAGTGTTGTGCCCGGTATGAGATCTGGTCCCACTCTTTGTGGCTCAACGTCCTCCCCAGCTCCCGCTCCCACCTCTCCCTGCCCGGGTTATAGAAGTGAGAGGAAGGGGGTTGCAGAAACCTATAGAGGTCGGAGATCAGTTTCGCGTCGGAGGTATGAGACAAAAGCCAACTCTCATAAGGAAGAAAACTCCTGTCCGCCATCTCCCGCACTCGCGGGTGCAACGCCCAGTGGCGTACCTGTAGGTATCTCAGTCTCTCCGTCTCAGGCAACTTGTATTCTTGTCTGAAACTCGGAAAGGGAATAACGCTTCCGAGTCATAACTTGTGAAACAGGGTCCTGCACCCCGCGGCCCTCCAGTGCGTGAAAGCCCCCGGTTCCATTCCCGGGGTGAAGTCCGGGTTCTCAACCAAAGGTGTAAGCGGCGAGGGGAACGTGGTGAGTCCGTGGGCGACACCCGTGGCGTCCCACACCTTCAACGGGACCCGCGTAACGAAGGACGCGTACAAATTGGGGGGGGGGCGGTGGTCCTTGCGTAAGAAGGGCACCTCCTGCAGCGGCCGACCCGCCACTGCCTGGTCCTGGAAAAGCCAGTGCTTATCTGACTCCCATCTGCTCCACTCCACGAGGTATCGCAATTGTGCCGCCTGGTAATATTTGCGCAGGTCTGGTATCCCCAGTCCCCCCGCTTCAGGGGCCAATGTGGAAAGCGCCCTCCTCAGTCTAGGTTTGCGGCCCTGCCAGATGAAACGCTCCAGATCCGCCTGTGTTTGCTGAAGCCACCCCGAGGGGGGCTGGAGCGGTAGAGCCCGGAACAAATAAAGGATTTGTGGCAGGACCGTCATCTTAACCGCGGCTATCCTGCCGAGCCAGGACAGCGTGCCCCTATTCCAACGTCCAAGTTCCTCTCTGATTTTCTTGCCCAAAGAAGTGTAGTTGGCAGTCACCATAGCGGGCAGGGTGGGTGCCAGCAAAATGCCTAAATAAGGCACAAGCTCCGACGACCACTGCATGGGGAAAGGCTCTGCAGCTCGGTTCTTGTGGCCGCAGTCAATGACACATCCAAGGCCACCGATTTCCCCAAGTTCATTTTGAATCCTGCGACCGCCGCAAAGGCATCCAGTTCCGCCATGCACGCCGGGATTGCCCTTCTCGGGTTGTCTAGGGTCAGAATAACGTCCGCATATAGACTGACAGTGTGGGTGTACCCCCCATCTTCAGCCCTGTCGCACACGTGTTCTGGCGTATCCTCTGGGCAAATGGCTCCATATATAGAGCGAAAAGCAGTGGGGACAGCGGACACCCCTGCCTGGTGCCCCTCTCTATCGCAAAACTCTGCGAACTGCAGCCATTCACCCACACCGTCGCAGAAGGAAACTTTTAGCAGTTAAATACCAGGGAGCGGAACTTCTCCCTAATTCCCACCTTCGCCAGGACCCGTTCTAGGTAAGGCCAGTGTACCCGGTCAAACGCCTTCTCCGCGTCCACCGCCAGCATCATTCTCTCCCCGGGAGTCCGAGAGGCCTTCTCTAAGAGGTGTATCACCCTTTTGGTATTGTCCACCGTCTGCCTCCCGGGAACGAATCCTGCCTGGTCAGAGTCCACCAAACCCGGCAAATGGAGTGCCAACCGGGCCGCGAGGATCCAAGTGTACAGTTTGAGATCAACATTTAGGAGGGAGATCGGTCTGTATGAGCCGAATTGGGTCCGGTCTTTCCCCAGCTTGGGGATGACTGTCACGGTGGCCCACAAGAGGTCAGGTGGGATGGCGCCCGGTTCAGAGAACGAGTTGAAGAGGCGGGTGAGGATAGGCGCTAGCGCCGTACAGAACGTCTTATAAAAAAGCGACGTAGAGCTATCTGGTCCCGGGGCCTTGCCGTGCTTCAGTTTAGAGATAGCGGTGATCACTTCCTCAATGCGGATGTCCCTTTCCAGGAACTCCGCCTTAGACGGATCCAGGGAGGGGAGGGTGACCCAGTCCAGGTACTCCTCTGCCGCGTGCTCCGATGGGGGGTTGCCCGCATACAAAACCGCAAAAAACTGACGGAAGGCCTCAGCAATCTGGGCATCCTCCGTGACCGCAGCACCGTCGGAGATCAAGATCTCCTTCACCTGGTGTTGTTGGTGCGCCACTATGAGCTTGTTCGCCAGAAGCCGACCACATCTGTCCCCCCCTGTATAATATGCGTGTCGTAGACGCAACGCCGCATACTCCGCCCGTCCATGTCCAGGGCCGACAGGAGTTTCCGCGCTGCCTTGAGTTGTCGCCAGACTCTGGGAGCTCCCGTACGGTGATGTAGAAGCTCGAGTTCGCGGACCCGTTGTGTGAGTTTGTCCCGTTTGTGCTGCCGTTCCCTGTTCTCTGCCGACGAAATGGCTATAAATTCCCCCCTGAGGACCGCCTTCAAGGCTGCCCACTGTGTCGCTAAAGAGGTGTCGGTGTTATCGTTGTGAACCAAATAGTCACGGATGGGATCTGTAATACGCTTCACCACCGTTTGTTTGTGTAGCAAGGTGTCCCTGAGGCACCAGACCCCGCGCGCTGAAGGCATTGGCGGCAAGCTAAAAGTGCCTGCGACCGGAGCATGATCCGACAGGGAGAGGACCCCCATCTCGGAAGCCGTGGCCAGCGCGCAGACCGGTCCAGTAACCAGGAGGTGGTCCAGTCTCGCATATGTTTTATGTGCGTTTGAATAAAAGGAGTAATCCCTATCGGTGAGATGGAGACGGCGCCAAAGATCGTGGAGACCCAGGTCTGCCAATTGGGACCTGCACGCGGCTGAGATTTCCCCAGTCTGCGGGAACCGCTGCGCGGATCTATCCAGAGACGAGTCGAAGACCATATTAAGGTCCCCTCCTATGATGATATGTCTGTCTGGAGTGGCAGTGATGTCCACCAAGGCCATGCTGAGGAACCGCTCCTGGTGCTCATTGGGGCTGTACACAGACCCTATGGTAAACACGATGCCCCCATCTTAACCCCTTCCGTGCGGCCGCGATTTTTCCCGTGTGCGGTCGCCGGCAGAACACGGGCGGGCCATGACGAACCCCAGCCGTCATCAGCACACGAGCACCGTAGTGCATGACGGCTGGGGTTCGTCACCAGCATGGAAGGGGTTAAAGCAGCCTCCCTTTCTGTTCCGCAAGTTTGTGCAAGACCCCTCCTTTGAATCGCCTCGCTACCAGTATTGCCACCCCCGCTGTCTTGGTAGTGTGAGAAGAAAAAAATTGTGTCAGGAATTTGTGGGAGCGCAGTCTATGGCAGTCGCGGGCCAGCAAATGGGTCTCCTGTAATAGACAGATATCCACCTGTGTGCTTTCTAGTAGGGACAGGGTCGCTCTCCTCTTAACTGGATTGTTCAACCCCTTAACATTGAGGGTCACAACCTTAAAGGTTGTTAAAGGCATCGGAACAAGTGGGGGCACAAGCAATGGACCTCCGTCCACTTGGGGTGGAGCAGTGACAAACTGCACATGTGAGCTCAAGGACATAGGAACAGGCGTGTGTACAGGCAATAGGCTCCCGCTCAAACGGGGCGGAACAGAAGCACCTAGTGCGCGTGAGCCCAGCTAGGACGGTGAGACTTGGAAAGAGCACTGGACAATCCCCCCCTCCCCCCTACTCCCCCAGCCAACCCCCTTCTCCCACCCCCAACCCCCCTGTGCCCCCCCCACCCCCTCCCTTCCCTGGATCCCACCCAACCAGCCCCCTACATCTAAAACAACGAACCCATCCTTGTTCAACCCCTCCACCACACCCATCCCCCCAAGCAGAAAGTGAAAAAACAACTATCGCAATGCTGCAGCAGTTCCCCCGCCACCCCCCACCCCCTGCAACAACCCCTCAAACCTCATAGTCCCAGTCCGGTTCCGAGTGGAACAAGGCTGTGGTGAGTCACTGAAGTGGACGTCCAGCCACCACGTCCTCCCCGCCACCCCCCCTCCCCCAGGCCCCGGTACAGCAATATCAACAATGCAAGAAAGGTGATCTCCCCCCGGAATCAACTTAGGCCACAAATCAGGCTGAGAGGGCCACTGCCTGTACAGCCTCATCCATTCCTGCTCTCACTGTAGGCGAGTCCGGTCTGGAGCCCAGCCCTGAGCTCCGTCGCCGCGAAGCCAGCTGCCAACCATCCCTGGTCATTCTCCTCCTTCGAGGCGACTGTGCCCTCTCCTCCGCTACATCAGTGCCCAGAACAGCACACGTATCTCGGAGAGAGCGAAGCTGATGCAACGTCCCGTTCCAACGAAAAATGAGGCGGAATGGGTGTCCCCATGAGTACGGTGTTCCTTTTCCCGTACGAAATCCGTGGCCACCTTGAACGCCCGTCGTTTCCTGAGCATAATCGCCGAGAAGTCCTGGAATAAGGCCACTGGATAATCCCGCAGCTGCAAGGGTTCGAGTCTCCTCGCTTCCCGGAGGATACGTTCCTTAAGCGCGTAGTCAGGTAAGTAGGCAAGAATGTCCGGTGGCAGGGCCGGGGGACCCGGGTCTGGCCCACTCTGTGGGCCCTGTCGATCCGAATCGGGAAATCCACTTGTTCCTCCAGAATCTCCCTGAACAACACCTGGAGAAAGCCCGCCACATCCGCGCCCTCTTCCTTGGATGGCACTCCCCGAACCCGTATGTTGTTCCGCCGAGATCTGTTCTCAAGGTCTTCATTATGTGCCTGAAGGTCTAGTTGTTGGTCCTGCAGCCATAGGACCTCCTGCTGCAGGTGTGCGATTTCTTCATCCCTAGAGAGTCCGGCAGTCTCCATGGTAGCCACCCGTTCACCAAGACTGTCCACTTCTCGTCTCACCTCGCGGACCTCCCCCGCCACCTCCTGTTTCAACGTGTGGAAGTCCTCACGCAGGGAGTTGAAGAGGGTCTCTAAGAAAGACCTGGTGATGGGGACATCTCCTTCCCCAGCTCACTGCGTGGCTCTAGATGTACCCGGGGATGTGGACCCCTTCTCTCCTTTCTGTTGTCCTCCGCCCAGTATCTCCGGCAAGGTCCGGTCCCCTTTCTTTCCACGTTGCCCAGCCATATCGCTGCGCCTCACCACCGCAGCACCGCACCCTGCCGCACTGCGGAGGCCACTCTCCTGCACAACCGCTGGCACCCAATCGCCGGCCCTCCGATGTCCGCGACTGCGGATCTGCCATGGGGCGTCACTCCCCGCCTCCGGACGGTGGCGGCACAGACCACCAGGCTCTTGATGCCCCTAACCCCTCAGCCGGGGGGTCCTCCGTCGGTCCGCTGAGTCTCTCACCACCCCTCAGGCCGGCCTCCTCACTGAGGGCCTATTCAAAAGAGGGGAAGTCGAAAGTGTCTCTGCATCCCCCTGCGCCGAACCCCGATGCGCTCTTGTGTTGGGCCCCGGTGCACGTCCAGCGCCACCCACAGGCCCCCGACAACACCTCCTGACCTGCAGGGGCCCAGTCACGGGGCACGTCGATTCCACCAACGCCTCAGATCTGCTGCAGTACCCCACCGTGGGAAAGGCCTCAGAAATATCACCAGTGCAGGTGGGGGGGGGGGGGCAGGGGGCAAGCCCGATGGCCTCCCGGTCCTTAGCGGCCACACCTCACCCCCTCCAAGATGCTGTCCCACAGCAGGGCCCCTCGAACGTCGATGCCCTGAACCTGGCCAGGAGTCCGGTCTGCCTCGTGGACCTGGGCGTCGCTCCCAGTGCGCTCCGGCCCCCCGGTGCTCTCAAGTCCTGGGGGGGGGGGGGTCTCTGTCGCCGCCGAGGCTCACCCCCGCTCGATCCGGGTCCGCCGCGGGACCTGCCTGGTGCGGAGCGCCGACCTCTGTCCCACCGCAATTACAGGCCGCAGCACCGGCCTAGATTAGGCACCCCGCCGGGCTGGCCACAGCTCCACTCCAGGCCTCCAGGGAGCAGGCCGCACCACTTCAGTCGTGTCCGGGTCGCGCCCAATGTCCGCCAAGCGGGGACCGATGCTCTGCCCCCGGTCCTCCGACGCCCACAGAGCCGTCCAAAAGCACTGCCCGGCCCCAAGTCCGCACACAAGTCTGGTGCAGCTACGGGCTGCGGCTCAGCCAAGAGTGGCGCCCAAGCCGGACCGGCCACCACCGCACCTCCACCAGCCGCGCCGGTCGCGGCTCCCTCACAGTCGGCTCCGATTGAGGGTCCAAGCAGCCTCCTCGTGGTCCAGGTGGGGGAAGGCCGCAGTACCCATCCTCAGTTCCTCTCCTGCACCGCCGGGACTCCGCTTCGCTCCGGACAGCACCAGGCCCTCTCATGCCTCCAGGGCAACCAGCAACCGTCCGGGCCCCTCTGGCGGGCGATTCAGCCGCTCTTCGTATCGCAGATTACACTGGGCACTCCAGCGTCTCCAGCCCCCACTAGTCAAGTCAAGTTAAAATTTGTATAGCGCACTACTCACCCAGAGGGTCTCAAGGCGCTTGAGGGAGGGGGGGAGCTTTACTTATCAAATATCCAAGTTTTTAGTTGTTTTCTGAAGGAGAGGTGGTTCTGTGTGAGGCGGAGGTGGGTGGGGAGGGAATTCCAGGTCTTGGCCGCTAATTAGGAGAAGGATCTTCCTCCCATGGTGGATCTTTGGATGCGTGGAATTGCGGCGAGGGCTTGATTGGACGATCGAAGTTGGCGGGTGGGGGTGTAGAAGGATAGGTGCGAGTTGAGGAATTCGGGTCCTAGGTCGTAGAGGGCTTTGTGTGCGTGGTTGAGGAGGCGGAATGTTATTCTCTTGTTGAGGGGGAGCCAGTGGAGGTCTTTCAGGTGACGGGAAATGTGAGCTTGACGGGGATGTCTAGGATGAGTCTGGCTGAGGCGTTTTGGATGCGTTGGAGTTTTTTCTGTAGTTTGGCTGTGGTGCCGGCATAAAGGGTGTTTCCGTAGTCCAGTCGGCTTGTGACCAGTGCATGGGTGACCGTCTTTCTTGTTTCGGTGGGGATCCAGCGGAAGATTTTTTTGAGCATAGGTACGATGTTGAAGCATGAAGATGAGACGGTGTTAACTTGTCTGGTCATTGATAGGGAGGAGTCCAGGATGAAGCCCAGGTTACGTGCGTGGTTCGTTGGTATGGGTGCGGTTCCCATGGCCGGTGGCCACCATGAGTCGTCCCAGGCGGAGGGGGATGATCCTAAGATGAGGACTTCCGTTTTGTCTGAGTTTAGTTTTAAACGGCTTTTCTTCATCCATTCGGCTACTTCTTTCATTCCTTTGTGTAGGTTGGTTTTGGCGGTGTTTGGGTCTTTGGTGAGGGATAGGATCAGCTGAGTGTCGTCTGCGTAGGAGATAATGTTGAGGTTGTGTTGGCGTGCAATGGATGCGAGGGGACTCATGTATACGTTGAATAGGGTGGGACTGAGTGAAAATCCCTGGGGCACGCCGCAGATGACCTCGGTGGCTTCTGATCTGAAAGGGGGGAGGCGGACTCTCTGGGTTCTTCCGGCGAGGAACAAAATTATCCAGTCCAAGGCTTTTACTTGTATTCCGATGTTGCTGAGGCGTTGTATGAGGGTGTTATGACAGACTGTGTCGAAGGCAGCGGAGAGGTCAAGTAGGATGAGGGCAGCAATTTCTCCGTTGTCTAGTAGAGTTCGAATGTCGTCTGTTGCTGCCATGAGGGCGGTCTCGGTGCTGTGTTTGGCTCGGAAGCCGGACTGTGAAGGGTCGAGGGATTTGTTGGATTCGAGGAAGGCGGCGAGTTGACTCTTGACGGCTTTCTCAATGACTTTGGCAGGGAATGGGAGGAGCGAGATGGGGCGGTAGTTCTTGAGTTCAGTAGGATCTGCTGTAGGTTTCTTCAGGAGGGCGCTGAGTTTGGCGTGTTTCCAGCTTTCCGGGAAGGTGGCGGAGTTGAGGGAGCAGTTGATGACGTCTCGGAGATGGGGTGCGATAATGGAGTCTGCTTTGTTGAAAATGTGGTGGGGACAAGCGTCGGTTGGTGATCCTGAGTGGATGGTGTTCATTAGGCGGATGGTGTCTTCAGTGGTGATTGGGTTCCAGGCGCAAAGGTTGTTGGAGGGAGGTTTTAGTTCGGAGGTAGATGGGGTGGGCTGGTCTCCAAAGCTGTTATGAATGTCAGCGATTTTGTTAAGGAAGAACGAGACTAGAGAGTCGCAGAGTCCTTGGGAGGGAGTGATGTCGTTGGTGCCGGCGGTGGGGTTGGTAAACTCTTTGACTATGTTGAATAGTACTTTGCTGTTGTGGGTGTTGTTGGTGAGTCGTTCCTTGAATGCTGATTTCTTGGTGGATCGGATCAGTTGGTGGTGTTTGCGGGTGGCGTTCTTGAAGGTTGCCAGGTTGTCGGTGGTTGGTTCTTTTCGCCAGGCTTTCTCAAGGCTGCGACAGATCTTCTTGGATTTCTTAAGGCCATCATCGAACCAGGGTACTTTTTTGCTGCCTTGCTTGATTAGATGTTTTTTTCAGGGGTGCTAATTCGTCAGCGCTGTGGGTGATCCATTGTATGAGGTTGGTGGCTGCTTGGTTTGGGTCCGATGATTTTGCGGTAGGGTTTTGGTGAAGCGATGTGATGAGCTGGTCGGTGGTAATTTTATTCCAGTTTCTTCAGGGAATTGGTTGTGGGTGGTTGTGGGTCGTGGTCTTTTTGTAGTTGAAGTGTACACAGCTGTGGTCTGTCCAATGGAGAGCTGTGGTGTGATTAAAGGAGATGTGCTTGCTGGAGGTGAAGATTGGGTCGAGTGTGTGTCCGGCACAGTGGGTGGGGGTATCAACAAGTTGTTTGAGCCCGAGATTGGCGAGGTTGTCCAAAAGGGTGGTGGTGTTGTTGTCGTTGTTCTTTTCCAGGTGGAATTGAGGTCTCCCATTAGAATGTAGTTCTCGGAGGGGAGGGCGTTTGGGCTGATGAAGTCTGTGATGTCTTTGCTGAATTGTGTGCGGGGTCCGGGTGGTCTATAGATGAGGGTGCCCCTGAGTGTGGTCTTAGGGTCGGTGTGAATTTGGAAGTGGAGGTGTTCTGCGGTTGTGAGGTTGTCATCGGAGCTGGTCGTGATGCGGATGGTGTTCTTATGAACGATGGCGATTCCTCCTCCTGTTTGTTTGATGCGGTCCTTTCGTATGATTTGGTAGCCGTCCGGGATGGCTATGGCGATGTCGGGCGCTGACGAGGCGTTCATCCAGGTTTCTGTTAGAAAGGCGACGTCCGGCGATGTGGTGTCGAGTAGGTTCCAAAGTTCAATGGCGTGTCTGTGGACCGAGCGGGTGTTAAGCAGGATGCACTTTAGGTGGTTAGAGTCGGAGCTCTGTTTGGAGTTTGTGGATTTGGTGTGGACCCTGATGCAGTCGAATTTGCAGGAGTGGCAGGTGAAGGGTCCATGGGTGTGGCCCGGGGCAGTTTGGTGACAGTTTGGTAGTGGGCCGGGGTTAAGGGGTGAGAGGGTTGTGGCATCATACGTTATGCGGGTGGAGTGGATTTTGCAGGGGCCAGGGGGTCTGGCGCTGGGCGCGGTCCTGGCGCGGACGGGCATAGACGGGCTTACCTTTGGCGCACCTTCGGCGCGCATGGGGCGCGTTCGCTGCGCGTGAACGCTGCGAGAGAAAGCATCTGTCATATGTGAATAGTGGAGGGGGCCGGGGCGAGGGAGGAGCAGCAGCTGGGAGGCGGGAGCGGGGTAGAGAGCTGGGCTGGGAGGCACAATAACAAACAACAAAATGTCAGCGAGCCAAAAGCCTAACACAACGAGATTGGGGCACAACCTGAATAATGGCTAGGAAATGGGCAATGGCACCGGCACAATCGGGCACAAATCGATTAAGCAGGCAAAGGCAGCAAAGCGCAATTGATTATTAATTAATGCGCACTTTGGCAGTATAGCGCTACGATAAATTTAATCAGCAATATAGCGCTATGATAAATGTAATCAGCAATCAGGCACAAGTAAAAGCAGTAGCACTGCGAGCTATGCGCTGTTGATTTCACAAGCAAAGAGCAATCTGGCAGTAGCGCTACGATACCAGATTCCAGGTCAGAGCAGGGAGCAGCGTGAGGAGCGACCGCTTCTGAGGAGCTCAGGACGAGGGGGGGCGTAGGGGGGGAATGGAAACACGCCAAATGTAAGCACCGGGCCGGCCGGGGTCAGAGGAGCTCTCAGGGAACACGTCCTCTCACTCCGCCATCTTGGCCACGCCCCCCCAAATGTGCAGGTTTAACCACCTTACAAACAGTCTTTAAGGATCGTTGCCAGACTGATTGAGGCTCCATCATCTGAATATCTTCTGTCTAGATCTCGTGCAGCGCTTTTAATTTCTTACCCTAGTGACTTGATGTGAGTACCAATAACCTTAACAATCACCTAAACCACCCCACCTCATGTCATAGCACTATGAGACCATGGCTGTTTGAATTTGTTTTTTAATTTTAACTTTTTCACTAGGGATTGTGACACCCCACTTTTGTAAGTAAGATATTTTGACAATGAAAATGGCATGTGTAAATATAAAAACGACATATTGTAAATAATAAACATATAAACATAGAGGATTAATTTCGTTTAATCTCTCTATTTGTCAATATGTAAAACTTCGTCATCTTGTACAATCCTGAAGAGGCCGGAAGTAACCGGGCCAAAACGCAGTAGCAGCTGCTATCGGCTCCGGTGGGGGCGGGGGCAGGGGCAGGGGCAGGGGGTTGGTGAGGGCAAAACATTTTTTTTTTAAATTACACTTAAGTGGGACAGCGAGCCGCTGCCTCTCCTTCGTCTTCTTGTTCCTGCTCTAGTCCTGCAGCAGGATACAGGAAGCAGCAGAAAGCACCTGACTCCCAGGGTCCTGATAGCCAATCACAACGCTGCAATGCAGCATTGTGATTGAGCTGAGCACCGTGGATCGGCGCTCAGCCAGGGAATGGGGGCCTGGGAATGTTCTCCACGCAGGTTGTAATGTAGCCTGCATGGAGAATATGGAAGTACGAATGACTGTTTTGGGCGGCCTGAGACTGCTGACCAGTCATGTGCACTTAGGGGTGAGCAAACCCCTCATTACCATCTCCTCTTCCCTCGGAGCAGCTTTGACCCGCCCAGAAAGCTGCTGCAGCAGAAGGAAACATAAAATTATAATAACGTGAGTTATTATCATTTTATGTTTCCTGCTGCGGAGCAGTGGGGCAGCGCTCCTCCGCTTTAAAGAGGAGGAGCCACCACTGCTGAAACGCGTCTACTACTTTACAACAGGAGTTCACAATATTGATTAAGACATATTTGGATAAGAACCAATATTTGAAGCACACTACACACATATAAATCTAGGGAAATGCAAGTAGTGTGTTGTTTGTATACTGTGGTGGATTACCTGAAAAGCAGACCTAGGATATAAGTACAAAGTGGGCTGCCATATTTTGAGAAATTAGTACACAAGGATTTGAGTGTGAATCTTTTTTAATATAATTTATCTGCATTGTAGCAAAGGAGTGTCCTCCACATTTTACTTTTCTGACCCTAGCGACTATGGCTAGGGGCCATGGAGGAGTGTAAGGTTCTCCCGGGGAGGTATGGGGTTATCAAAGTGCAGGAGATCAGAGGCCCTTTGTCAAGGAGTGCCCTATGGGTGATACATAGTGATTTAAACGTAATCCTCTCAGCTACTGGAAGCCAATGCAGGGAAGCAAGAGTTAGGCAGGCAGACTGATGTCTAGGTATTTCCCACAAGGTCCGACCGGCAGAGTTCTGTATCACCTGCTGTTTTCTCTTTGGGGCTCCCAAGTAAAGGGAATTGCCATAATCCAGATGGGAAAGAATAGCAAGGACCTTCAGCCTCTTTGAAGTGGGAGTAAGGAGGGGGAGAATTTTTCAGGACATTCTCAGTAGACCAAAAGAACAATGCAGAGAGCTTTACTTCTTGGGTGTTGAAGTTAAGGTATTTGTCCAGCCACATTCCTAGGCTCTTTGTCAGTTTTTGGGTTGGGAGGGGGACCTAGAGTATTGGCCAGCTCAGATTACACGAGGAGGTCAATTTATTGCCCATCATCATGAGCTCAGTTTTTCCTCTGTTAATTCTAAGGCAGAAGCTGTTCATCCAGCCTGCCAACTTCTCTAGGCAGGGTCCTACTGCGGAGACAGGGGAATTCTGACTTTCAGTAAGAGAAAAGACCAATTGAGTATCGTCCACGTAAGATACTATCGATATCCCAAAGGGATGGATGATATTGGCAAGTGACCTCATATAAACATTAATTAGAACATGAGAATGTTGGAAGCTCCATTGAAAACAATGGAGTGCTCCAGGCTTATAATGGCTGGTATAAGCCCGGAGCTCCAACATTCCAATGTTTGTTTGTTCACAGCTCACAGCTCGGGCCTTTAACACTGCAGCGGGCCTTTGCCCGCTACAGCGGGCTATAAGGCTATAATAGAGTTGGGCTAAAAGACTAACCCGGAGGTACTCTGCATTCCACCTTGCAAGATACAAATAAAAAGTAAAAAAATGATATATAGCTAACAGGGAGTTTTGAGTAATTCTTTTTACAAATTAGTAGAAGTACTTATATATTTTGCAATATTAATCAATTAATAGGCTGTTGTTTGTTAAGAAATAAGTGATAATCCAATTCTCAACCGTCAACTGTATTTTGCGTATGATAAAAAAGAAGTCACATTACGGTTGCTGAAGAGCGCGAAGTGCTTGCCTTTGGTGTACCTTTGCGTGCCTGCTGGGCGTCCGCACTGATCCAGGCATTAAATTGGGAACGGATTTCTATGAAGCCTGCCCAGGCTCAAACCACTAGAGCATGAAGCACCCAAAATGAACCCTTTGTGTAGCGCTAATGAAAAACACTGGAAAAAACCTCCAATATCAAATTACCCTCCTCAATCCCTCTGACCCTGTACCCACAGATTCCAAATTTAAAAACCGACCTGGTTAAAAAAGATATTAAGGACAACTAGGTGAAAAGTATTTTAGCTGCCTACTTTCTTGCCACAGCACGTCCGTGCTGATCCAAGTATTAAATGGCTCCAACCACTGGTGTGTGCAACACCCAAATGGCGTTGCGGTATGGAGCTCAAATGAAAACACTTTGAAATGAATCCCAATATAAAAATGCCTGCTTTATTGCGCTCTGCCCTCCTGTCATAGGGGACAGCCATCAGGAACCATCAATGTTTGACTGAATTTTGCCAAAATAGATTTTGTATCGGGAATTGCCTCTCATGCCTCACGGTGACAGTTACTTATATGCCAGTATCCACTATCTGTGATGTATCCCCCATCCTCTTTCTAGAAAGGGACCTGATGTTTACGCCTAATGGGATGTACCTGAAACTAGTTTCATCAGTCTCCAGATATTTCATTGTGCATGATTTGTAGATGATGACCTATCTTCAACACAAGGGAGCCCCGAATTGGCACATGCTGCCATTTTAGTCATGTTCCATGCCATGTTGTCTCTCATGCCACCAAAGAGTTTGCTGTTGCCGCTACCTGTCCACTATTGAGAGATTTCATATCGCAATGTATGCATCTGGGATATCTAGCACACAGTTAAGTAAACGTTATGTTAGCTCTACGTATGCCATTTGCTGCATGTGTGCACCTTCCTGCAGAGCATATTCTTGGGTGCTTTGATGCCAGGTAGGGCTTACTTCACAGTATGTAATATCATAGATAAAAGTTTTCAAAAGGTTCCTGGGAGTTAGCCCTATATATTTCTTTTTTGATTTACTAGATAACAATGTTGAAAAAGCCAAGTAAACAATACGACAGAAAGTATGTTTCTTTTGTGCAAACAAGAGGACCACCAGCTCCCAGGTCTATTGGAGCTTGTCGACCAGAATCGATTGTGTGACATTCTTAAGTTCTATTTGTAACATTTTGGAGCACGTTTATTATGTTTTAGTGCAACCCAGTGTAGCAACCACAGTTGCCGTGCTGCATTAATTTTCACAAGGGAGAAAGCACCTCCCTGGCACTGGGGCATTAACAAGGTGCTGCCTAGAACCATGCACACCCTTTGTACCCTGGTGAAGATGCAGTCTAGCATAGGACCTGTACTGGAAGCATACCATTCCACAACTCAATTCCATGCCTAGATAAAATCTTACATTTTGTAGGCACTCTGGGGCAGATTTACTACTTCTGGCGCATCTCTGTTAATCAGCAGGGTTGCGCCAGAAGAGTTGTGATGCATCTGCCCACCCGTGCGCCACCACTAATGCGACGAATTTACAATGCGTCGCACAGTGGTGCAGGGATGGGCAGATGCGTGTCACATCCCCCATCGGAAAGGCGGCGCATTGCTGGAGTTGCGTCGCAACGGCGACACAGCTCCAGCAAGGCTCGGGGGTGCCCTATCCCTTACATGCTGCGTCAATCCTTACGCCTGCTTCAAGCAGGCGCAGAGTTTTGACGCAGCATGGCCATAAAAGTGACTGAGTGAAATATTGTAGATTTCACTCAGCCACTTTTAGGAGGCGCTCCTGTGCCGGAAAGCCCCCCTGCGCAGGAACGCCTACATGTGGCACAGGGCTTTACAACGTGACGCATCTCCCAGATGCGTCACGTTGTTAATACCCCTCAGCATGGCGCTGGGTTTGTGCCACCGCTGCGTCACAAAAGTGACGCAACGGCGGCGTAAAAGAGGCGCAAGGGGCTTGTAAATCTGCCCCTGTATATGTGCTGTCCAGTGCACCACACATGCAATATGTAAAATGTTTGGAGAAATTAAAACATTGCTCCTTGCTAGCACATGCTTTAGGAGGCATTATTTTTTTGACACATAACCTGGTCTTGCTATACTAGAAGATGGGACTTCAAAAGAAAAACTACAGATGTTTCTTCTGATCTCTCCAAGTGACACCCAAGTAACAGTCCCTTGCTTCAAAGTGGCGCAAAACAATACAAAGTACTATTTGTGCTGAGTGAACTACACCTTTCCAGTGCAAAATACATTTTGCACTGTGTAGGAAGGGGGAGGCTCTAGTTGGCGCAGTGCAACACTAGCGACAAGCAGGGACTCTCTCTTCCTCGTCAGGGCTGAGGGTTACCTTCCAGACAACCTCTGCTTACCCTCTAGGTAGTGTGGCTTAAGCAGTCGTAGGCTAATCTTTGGGGCACATAGGGTTAAACACTTGCAATAGTACACCTTTACAACCAACCCACCACACAACGAGACCAGACTGTATTCTGTAAAAATATATATCTTTATATAGATTTTAAGCAGGCTTGTGAATACAGTCAACGTACTTTATGATAACGGTTGCAAGTTTACTCAGTTCAGGTTACCACAGTTCTTATAGCAGTTCTCTCAGGGCCCGTAGGCCGGTGTTAACCAAAGTTCTTGTGGAGCCGGCGGCTTCCAGGGGATCTGTCCCACGTCGCGTTGCCTTCCCGGGGTCGCTGATCGTTGCGGCTCTTCAGCCGAGCAGGTCACTGGTCATCCGGGGCAGCGGTGTTCTGTGGCGGCAGGGTCCTCTCCTTGTCGTCCGCTCCGACCCTGGAGGCGGCGGCTGTGCGGCGGTGGCAAGTGGCAGTACGGTCCCCAAGTGCAGGACGTACCCAGCCAAGTGCCGGTGCAGCTGTGGGCTCACAGCTGGGCTGTCGGGCAGGCTACCGACCTGGCGGATTCTCACAGGGCAACTGTCCGTCTTTGCAGGTGAGTGGCTGCTCGTTGTGCAGTCACCTCGAGAGCTCGGACCGGACGGGTCCTCCTTCGCTTTGCTCTCGGGCTCCCGGTGCAGTTGCGGTCACGTTGTTCGGGCCAGCGGCGGCTGGTCCTTACTTTGCTCTCGCTGTTGCTTTGGGCCCCGGTCACGGTGGTCAGGTGGATGTCGTTGCCTTGGAGGAGATTCCTCCGTCGGTGCTGCGGCGATGGTCAGCACCCTCAGTCGCTTTCTTCCAAGGGGGTAGCGTCCACTGGTCCTGGGACGCTGGTCAGGGGGCAAGTTCAGTTGCAAGCCCTTGGAGATCTCTTTAGCAGAGTTTGGCACAAAGTAAAGCAAAAGTCTTTTCGTAGTCTTTTCTTCTTCCTCTCCTTCAGCAGCAAGGCACCAGACACAGGCAAGAGTCAGCACCCTTCCTTGTCTCTCACGGTCCTTCTCGTAGGGCAGAGTCCTTCTGTGGCCCAAACAGGATCTAATTTTCAAGGAGCAGGGCTCCTTCTTTTATAGGCCAATTCTTTTGTTCTCGCAGGCCAGGGGGGCCTTTGCATAGCCACTATCAGCCTTTGAGTACCCCGGTGGGTGTACTCCGGCTTCTGCTTTCAGTGTGAGGGGCAGGCGCATCAGACGCCCCACGGGAGGTGGAGCCAGCATTGTCCGGACAGGGGTGGCCAGAGTACCTTGTTGATGGGGGCTGCGCCCTTCCTGGGCCAGGCGTCGGCAGAGTCATCCGCCGCTCCCCAGGAGGGTGGAGCCAGCATTGTGGTGGTCGAGCACAGCTACAGTTCGAGTCAAGAGGCACTCCTACCTCCCACTAAGGTGTAATCTGCGCATTCACCACCTGTCATCCCTCCAGCCCTGTCACTCACACATCCCAGACAGTCAGATACACATACCAGCAGAGGCGGGCTGAAATGGTTAAGCAAGCAAATGCTAACTTTCTAAAAGTAGCATTTGCAAACCCAAGATCCTAAAATAAACTTGACTACAAGAAATATTTTATCATCCTGAGTTCAGGCATACTAAACATGACCCGCTACCATGCTCCTTGAGCCTGCGGGGATTATAGGGTGTAATAATTCCAACAGCTCAGTCTGGCCTAATGGAGCAGGTAGCCTTCAATAGTGAAATATGGTCTTGGTTGTAAGTCACTACTAGGACATGCCACGCACATCAGGGCTTGTCCTACCTTACACCTACAACGCACCCTGCCCGCAGGCCTACCATAAGGGTGACTAATATGTAGTCAAGGGAAGGGTCGGTGCTGGCAAGTGGGGACACTTGCCGGGCTAGCGTGACAGTACGAGACCGCACGCGGGTTCTGCGGTCGCAGTTCCCAGACACATCTTTCCGGCTGCTTCGGTGGGTGGCGCAACCAGCGCTGCAGGCCCACCAGCAGTATTGGCATCTACAAGCCCCGGCACTCTCTAGTGCACTTTACTAGGGACTAACAGTAAATCCAAAGAGCCAATCATGGATACCAATCGCATGTACAATTTACAGTAGGGAGCACTTGCACTGCGGCACGGGTCAGCCGTGGCGCAGTGCCCTGAGTATCGGAAAACCAGCAAAACATCGGAGGCACATCAGCAAAAAGTGGAAGGGAGACTCACGCCAAGGTGCCAGGTCTAACATGTGTCCCCTCCAGCTGAAATGTGGGGGGAACTACCCTTCCCCAGGGAGTTCCACATCACTAAGGCGGAAAAATCTGGACAGACCGTCAGCGTTGGCGTGATCGGTGCCAGGGCGGTGTTCCACCGTAAAGTCCATACTCTGTAGAGAAATGGACCACCTCAACAGTTTCGGGTTCTCACCCCTCATCTGCATCAACCATCTGAGGGGCCTGTGGTCCGTCTGAACTCGGAAGTGAGACCCAAACAAGTAGGGTCTTAGCTTCTTCAGCGCCCAGACCACAGCAAATGCTTCACGCTCTATTGCACTCCACCTACTTTCCCGTGGAAGTAACCTCCTACTTATGAAGGCTACGGGTTGGTCAAAGCCCTCCTCAGTCATCTGTGAAAGAACAGCCCCTACACCATGCTCTGAAGCGTCTGTTTGCACTATGAATTCCTTGGAGAAATCAGGAGCCAGGAGCACGGGCGCCGTGCACATGGCAGTCTTCAGGGTGTCAAAAGCCTTCTGACAGGTGTCAGTCCAAATCACATTCCTGGGCTGCTTCTTCGAAGTCAGCTCTGTCAAGGGGGTCACGATCGTGCCATAGCCCTTGACAAACCTCCTGTAATACCCAGTGAGCCCCAGGAAGGCTCTCACTGCAGTCTGGGTCTTGGGGGGTTCCCAAGCCAGGATGGTCTCGATCTTGGGCTGCAAGGGTGCTACCTTGCCACTCCCAACTTGGTGTCCCAAGTACACCACTGAACCCTGCCCAATCTGGCACTTGCTTGCCTTGATTGTGAGGCCTGCTCTGCGCAGGGCCATCAACACTTCCCAGAGGTGTCGCAGGTGTTCGGGCCAGGTGCCGCTGAACACCGCGATGTCATCCAGGTAGGCGGCACTGAACTCGTCCAGTCCAGCCAACACTTGGTTGACCAATCTCTGAAAGGTGGCAGGGGCATTCTTCATTCCAAATGGCATAACCCGGAACTGGAAATGCCCATCTGGTGTAGAGAATGCCGACCTCTCCTTTGCCCCATCGGTCAAGGCGATCTGCCAGTACCCAGACGTTAAATCAAACGTGCTGAGGAACCGGGCAGCCCCTAGCCCGTCAATGAGCTCGTCAGCTCTGGGGATGGGGTGCGCGTCAGTCTTCGTGACTGAATTGAGTCCTCTGTAGTCCACACAGAACCGGAGTTCGGGTGTGGCTCCCGGCGCAGCAGCCTTCGGAACCAAGACCACGGGGCTGGACCAAGGACTGCTGGAAGACTCAACCACCCCGAGGGCAAGCATCTTGGAGACCTCCTCCTTGATGCAGGCCCGGACCCTGTCAGTCACCCTGTAAGCCTTGTGCTTCACAGGTAAGCTGTCTCCAGTGTCCACATCATGGACGCACCAATCTGTGACACTCGGAACCAGGGAAAACAGGTCTGGAAACTGCCCCAGCAACTGGCGGCAGTCCTCCTGTTGTTCGGCGGTTAGGGTGGGTGAGAGGTTAACTCCATCCACTGACCCATCCTTCTCACAGGCCACCAAGAGGTCAGGAAGAGGCTCTGACTCCTCCTCCATTCCGTCATCGGTTGCCAACAACATGCCCACTTCGGACCTTCGCAAGTGGGGCTTGAGGCGGTTGACATGTAGGACCCGCAAAGGGTTCCTGGGCGTCTTCATGTCCACCAAGTATGTCACGGGGCTCTTGCGCTCCACAACCTCAAATGGGCCTGTCCACTTATCTTGAAGGGCACAGGGCTCCACTGGGGCCAGGACATACACCTCTTGTCCAGGCTGAAGCTCGACCAGAGTGGCATTCTGATCGTACCACCGCTTCATTTCCTCCTGGCTCGCTTCCAGATTTGCCTCGGCAAGTTGTCTGAAGCGTCTGGTCTGGTTTCTGAAGGCCAGCATGTAGCTATATACATTCTGGGGAGGTTTCCTGGGAGATTGCTCCCAGCCTTCCTTTACCAAACTCAGTGGTCCTCTCACGGGGTGACCGTACAGCAGTTCAAAGGGGCTGAACCCTAGGGACTTCTGTGGCACCTCGCGATATGCAAAGAGCAGGCATGGTAAGAGGACGTCCCACTTACGCCTCATCGGACCTTCCAGGCCCATGATCATGCCTTTTAGGGTTCGGTTGAATCTTTCAACCAACCCGTTACCTTGGGGATGGTAGGGCGTGGTGAACTTATACGTTACGCCACCCTCCTGCCAAAGGGACTTCATATACTTCGATATGAAATTGGTCCCCCTGTCGCTCACCACCTCTAGAGGGAATCCTACTCGAGAGAAAATTCCCATTAGTGCACGCCCCACCACGGGAGCCGTCACTGTCCTCAGAGGGATGGCTTCAGGGTACCGGGTGGCATGGTCCACCAAGACCAGGATGAACCTGTTGCCCATGGCTGTCTTGGGGTCCAGAGGCCCAACGATGTCAATACCCACTCGCTGGAATGGCGTACCGACCACAGGGAAGGGTTGGAGGGGAGCCTTGTTCTTCCCTCCCGTCTTCCCACTTGCCTGGCAAGTCGGGCAGGTTCTGCAATACGCATCTGAACTCTTATGCATTTGGGGCCAGTAAAAGTGGGTGACAAGCCTGTCATAGGTCTTGTCCATCCCCAAATGTCCTGCTAAAGGCACATCATGAGCCAGACCCAGTAGGAAGGCTCTGAACTTCTGGGGTACCACCAGCACACGGGCTGACCCAGGTTCAGCAGCCTTAGGCTCCTAATACAGGAGGTCGTTCTCCCAGTACACGTAATGTGTTTTGGCCTGAACACCATTGGCCTGGTCTGCAGCCTGCTGCCGCATCCCCACGAGAGAAGGGCATTCTTTCTGCTCCTTGCAGAATTCCTCCCTGGAGGGTCCTCCTTCTTGCTGCCAATGGGTCAGCTCAGGCAGGTCCCCCAGTTCGGCGATCTGTTCCCCTGTAGGCTCCAGGGCATCCCCCTCAAGGTCTGCTTCCTCCTGGACTGTGGGAACTTCAGGAGCCGGTTTCCCGCGCCCCCTGCGCCGTCTCCCTAAGGCCGGTTCCTGGGCCTCTCCCTCGGGCCCCAGGACCTCTCCATCACCCCTACTGGCTGCCATTGACCGGGTGGTCACGCACGCCCAGTCAGGCAGACCCACCATCCGCAGGTGAGTCGTCTTCTCCACCTTTTCCCAAGGGGAGTGCTCCAAGTCATTCCCTAGCAAACAGTCAACAGGCATGGTTTTTCTTACACAGACCTGCAGAGTACCAGAGACCCCCCCCCCACTCGAAGGGAACTTGAGCCATCGGACACTGACTCTCTGAATTATCAGCGTTGATAACCCTACAGTAGGCATGGGGTACAACCTGCTCTTGAGACACCAGGTGCTGCCTCACTGCAGTCACACTGGCTCCTGTGTCTCTAAGAGCCTCAGCTTCCTTACCATTGATGATCACCACCTGCCCATATTTCTTAGTGTTAGAGGGCAGGTAGTTCGTAGGGATCATCTCACTGTCTCCTAGCGAGACTAGGGTCATGTGAACGGGATCTCCACCCCCCGGGACCATCACTTCTTCTCCCAGGTGAACGCTAGTCACTTGTCGGGGCGGAGCACCAGTGGGTGCGGGTTTTCCAAACAGGCGACACTTGGGGTCACTGGATATGTGCCCAGGCTCGCCACATTTGAAACAATTGAAGGGCCCCTTTGGAACAGGTTTACCTGTCGGGGCCCCATTCTGCTTCGGAGGTGGGGGAGGCTGAGAACCCTGCTGCGGGCTCCCCTGGGAACTACTTTGGGGGCTTTTTTGGAACCCTTTCTGTTTTCCCCCTTTGTCCCCCCCACTCTTCTGCTGGGGACCCTGCCCACTCTTGGCGGAGTCTCCCACGGGACCCTTGTGGACCCTGGTGCTGAGCCAGCGGTCCGCCTCCTCAGCAAGCTTCCTCGGGTTGGACAGCTTGCTATCGATCAGGTGTTGGCGTAACTCAGGAAAACAGTGATCAGACAAGTGCTCCCATGCAATTAAATCAAAGAGACCTTGAAAATCATTAACTTTGTTACCTTTCACCCAACCATCCAGTGCTCTGCAAAAGTAAGTCACATACTCCACATACGTATTCCCAGGCCGCTTAGTACATCCCCTAAACTTCTGTCTATACATTTCAGGGGTAAGCCCGTACCTGTTCAGTAAAGCTTCTTTCATGTGGGCATAGGATCTCTGATTTTCTACGGGCAAATCTAGCAAGGTATCTCTCCCTTCGCTAAGGAACCTTCCCCACAACCCCGCTCCCCAATCCTTGTCAGGGACCCGGTGGGAGGACATGGCTACCTCATATGCCCTAAACCACTGTCCTATGTCATCCCCCTTAAAGAACTCCTTGACTACGTCCTTCGGGATGTGCACTCTTGACTCTACCTGCACTGGCGATGCGCTGCCACCAGAGGGAGGACGATCCAAGTCTCTCTCCTTGAGACTGATCTCCCTCATTTTTACTTCATAATCCATCTGGTGCTTTCGCTCTTCCAGCGCCATTCTTTTCATTTCAAGCTCCAGCTGGATTTTCAATTCTGCCAGCTTTCTTTCGTGATTCCTCGTTTCCTTCCTGTCCGCCAGCTCCTCTGGCGACAGGCCTTTACCAAAGCTGTGCACGCTGTCTTGCCTCTCGAGGTCGATCAGATCCCCAAGTGCATTCTGCTCCTCCGTCGCATTCTGCTCGGCGAGGGCGTCTTGATCCTCCGGGGTCTTTCTGGACTCTACCCAGGCTTTCAGGGCCTTGTAGAATTCTGGCTTATTCTTGCAACCAGCGTGCGGAACCTTGAGTTTCTTACAAAAAAACTTCAGCTCGTTCTTTGAGTATTTATCCAGCTTCGCGGCGTCCCATTCGATCTCAAACACTTCCGAGGTCGTGGACCCCGCTCCATCCAGGCTCTTTGTGCCCGGCATGGCTTCTGCACTCGGAATCTTCTTTCGGCAAAATTCAAAAAGCAAAGTCTGTGGCTAAGTAACTGGACCGTAATCCTTGTGTAGTGGTCAGAAGCTCAGGTATAGATATCGCAAGTGTAAATTCGAAATCCTCACCGCTGCGTCCAATGTAGGAAGGGGGAGGCTCTAGTTGGCGCAGTGCAACACTAGCGACAAGCAGGGACTCTCTCTTCCTCGTCAGGGCTGAGGGTTACCTTCCAGACAACCTCTGCTTACCCTCTAGGTAGTGTGGCTTAAGCAGTCGTAGGCTAATCTTTGGGGCACATAGGGTTAAACACTTGCAATAGTACACCTTTACAACCAACCCACCACACAACGAGACCAGACTGTATTCTGTAAAAATATATATCTTTATATAGATTTTAAGCAGGCTTGTGAATACAGTCAACGTACTTTATGATAACGGTTGCAAGTTTACTCAGTTCAGGTTACCACAGTTCTTATAGCAGTTCTCTCAGGGCCCGTAGGCCGGTGTTAACCAAAGTTCTTGTGGAGCCGGCGGCTTCCAGGGGATCTGTCCCACGTCCCGTTGCCTTCCCGGGGTCGCTGATCGTTGCGGCTCTTCAGCCGAGCAGGTCACTGGTCATCCGGGGCAGCGGTGTTCTGTGGCGGCAGGGTCCTCTCCTTGTCGTCCGCTCCGACCCTGGAGGCGGCGGCTGTGCGGCGGTGGCAAGTGGCAGTACGGTCCCCAAGTGCAGGACGTACCCAGCCAAGTGCCGGTGCAGCTGTGGGCTCACAGCTGGGCTGTCGGGCAGGCTACCGACCTGGCGGATTCTCACAGGGCAACTGTCCGTCTTTGCAGGTGAGTGGCTGCTCGTTGTGCAGTCACCTCGAGAGCTCGGACCGGACGGGTCCTCCTTCGCTTTGCTCTCGGGCTCCCGGTGCAGTTGCGGTCACGTTGTTCGGGCCAGCGGCGGCTGGTCCTTACTTTGCTCTCGCTGTTGCTTTGGGCCCCGGTCACGGTGGTCAGGTGGATGTCGTTGCCTTGGAGGAGATTCCTCCGTCGGTGCTGCGGCGATGGTCAGCACCCTCAGTCGCTTTCTTCCAAGGGGGTAGCGTCCACTGGTCCTGGGACGCTGGTCAGGGGGCAAGTTCAGTTGCAAGCCCTTGGAGATCTCTTTAGCAGAGTTTGGCACAAAGTAAAGCAAAAGTCTTTTCGTAGTCTTTTCTTCTTCCTCTCCTTCAGCAGCAAGGCACCAGACACAGGCAAGAGTCAGCACCCTTCCTTGTCTCTCACGGTCCTTCTCGTAGGGCAGAGTCCTTCTGTGGCCCAAACAGGATCTAATTTTCAAGGAGCAGGGCTCCTTCTTTTATAGGCCAATTCTTTTGTTCTCGCAGGCCAGGGGGGCCTTTGCATAGCCACTATCAGCCTTTGAGTACCCCGGTGGGTGTACTCCGGCTTCTGCTTTCAGTGTGAGGGGCAGGCGCATCAGACGCCCCACAGGAGGTGGAGCCAGCATTGTCCGGACAGGGGTGGCCAGAGTACCTTGTTGATGGGGGCTGCGCCCTTCCTGGGCCAGGCGTCGGCAGAGTCATCCGCCGCTCCCCAGGAGGGTGGAGCCAGCATTGTGGTGGTCGAGCACAGCTACAGTTCGAGTCAAGAGGCACTCCTACCTCCCACTAAGGTGTAATCTGCGCATTCACCACCTGTCATCCCTCCAGCCCTGTCACTCACACATCCCAGACAGTCAGATACACATACCAGCAGAGGCGGGCTGAAATGGTTAAGCAAGCAAATGCTAACTTTCTAAAAGTAGCATTTGCAAACCCAAGATCCTAAAATAAACTTGACTACAAGAAATATTTTATCATCCTGAGTTCAGGCATACTAAACATGACCCGCTACCATGCTCCTTGAGCCTGCGGGGATTATAGGGTGTAATAATTCCAACAGCTCAGTCTGGCCTAATGGAGCAGGTAGCCTTCAATAGTGAAATATGGTCTTGGTTGTAAGTCACTACTAGGACATGCCACGCACATCAGGGCTTGTCCTACCTTACACCTACAATGCACCCTGCCCGCAGGCCTACCATAGGGGTGACTAATATGTAGTCAAGGGAAGGGTCGGTGCTGGCAAGTGGGGACACTTGCCGGGCTAGCGTGACAGTACGAGACCGCACGCGGGTTCTGCGGTCGCAGTTCCCAGACACATCTTTCCGGCTGCTTCGGTGGGTGGCGCAACCAGCGCTGCAGGCCCACCAGCAGTATTGGCATCTACAAGCCCCGGCACTCTCTAGTGCACTTTACTAGGGACTAACAGTAAATCCAAAGAGCCAATCATGGATACCAATCGCATGTACAATTTACAGTAGGGAGCACTTGCACTGCGGCACGGGTCAGCCGTGGCGCAGTGCCCTGAGTATCGGAAAACCAGCAAAACATCGGAGGCACATCAGCAAAAAGTGGAAGGGAGACTCACGCCAAGGTGCCAGGTCTAACATGTGTCCCCTCCAGCTGAAATGTGGGGGGAACTACCCTTCCCCAGGGAGTTCCACATCACTAAGGCGGAAAAATCTGGACAGACCGTCAGCGTTGGCGTGATCGGTGCCAGGGCGGTGTTCCACCGTAAAGTCCATACTCTGTAGAGAAATGGACCACCTCAACAGTTTCGGGTTCTCACCCCTCATCTGCATCAACCATCTGAGGGGCCTGTGGTCCGTCTGAACTCGGAAGTGAGACCCAAACAAGTAGGGTCTTAGCTTCTTCAGCGCCCAGACCACAGCAAATGCTTCACGCTCTATTGCACTCCACCTACTTTCCCGTGGAAGTAACCTCCTACTTATGAAGGCTACGGGTTGGTCAAAGCCCTCCTCAGTCATCTGTGAAAGAACAGCCCCTACACCATGCTCTGAAGCGTCTGTTTGCACTATGAATTCCTTGGAGAAATCAGGAGCCAGGAGCACGGGCGCCGTGCACATGGCAGTCTTCAGGGTGTCAAAAGCCTTCTGACAGGTGTCAGTCCAAATCACATTCCTGGGCTGCTTCTTCGAAGTCAGCTCTGTCAAGGGGGTCACGATCGTGCCATAGCCTTTGACAAACCTCCTGTAATACCCAGTGAGCCCCAGGAAGGCTCTCACTGCAGTCTGGGTCTTGGGGGGTTCCCAAGCCAGGATGGTCTCGATCTTGGGCTGCAAGGGTGCTACCTTGCCACTCCCAACTTGGTGTCCCAAGTACACCACTGAACCCTGCCCAATCTGGCACTTGCTTGCCTTGATTGTGAGGCCTGCTCTGCGCAGGGCCATCAACACTTCCCAGAGGTGTCGCAGGTGTTCGGGCCAGGTGCCGCTGAACACCGCGATGTCATCCAGGTAGGCGGCACTGAACTCGTCCAGTCCAGCCAACACTTGGTTGACCAATCTCTGAAAGGTGGCAGGGGCATTCTTCATTCCAAATGGCATAACCCGGAACTGGAAATGCCCATCTGGTGTAGAGAATGCCGACCTCTCCTTTGCCCCATCGGTCAAGGCGATCTGCCAGTACCCAGACGTTAAATCAAACGTGCTGAGGAACCGGGCAGCCCCTAGCCGATCAATGAGCTCGTCAGCTCTGGGGATGGGGTGCGCGTCAGTCTTCGTGACTGAATTGAGTCCTCTGTAGTCCACACAGAACCGGAGTTCGGGTGTGGCTCCCGGCGCAGCAGCCTTCGGAACCAAGACCACGGGGCTGGACCAAGGACTGCTGGAAGACTCAACCACCCCGAGGGCAAGCATCTTGGAGACCTCCTCCTTGATGCAGGCCCGGACCCTGTCAGTCACCCTGTAAGCCTTGTGCTTCACAGGTAAGCTGTCTCCAGTGTCCACATCATGGACGCACCAATCTGTGACACTCGGAACCAGGGAAAACAGGTCTGGAAACTGCCCCAGCAACTGGCGGCAGTCCTCCTGTTGTTCGGCGGTTAGGGTGGGTGAGAGGTTAACTCCATCCACTGACCCATCCTTCTCACAGGCCACCAAGAGGTCAGGAAGAGGCTCTGACTCCTCCTCCATTCCGTCATCGGTTGCCAACAACATGCCCACTTCGGACCTTCGCAAGTGGGGCTTGAGGCGGTTGACATGTAGGACCCGCAAAGGGTTCCTGGGCGTCTTCATGTCCACCAAGTATGTCACGGGGCTCTTGCGCTCCACAACCTCAAATGGGCCTGTCCACTTATCTTGAAGGGCACAGGGCTCCACTGGGGCCAGGACATACACCTCTTGTCCAGGCTGAAGCTCGACCAGAGTGGCATTCTGATCGTACCACCGCTTCATTTCCTCCTGGCTCGCTTCCAGATTTGCCTCGGCAAGTTGTCTGAAGCGTCTGGTCTGGTTTCTGAAGGCCAGCATGTAGCTATATACATTCTGGGGAGGTTTCCTGGGAGATTGCTCCCAGCCTTCCTTTACCAAACTCAGTGGTCCTCTCACGGGGTGACCGTACAGCAGTTCAAAGGGGCTGAACCCTAGGGACTTCTGTGGCACCTCGCGATATGCAAAGAGCAGGCATGGTAAGAGGACGTCCCACTTACGCCTCATCGGACCTTCCAGGCCCATGATCATGCCTTTTAGGGTTCGGTTGAATCTTTCAACCAACCCGTTACCTTGGGGATGGTAGGGCGTGGTGAACTTATACGTTACGCCACCCTCCTGCCAAAGGGACTTCATATACTTCGATATGAAATTGGTCCCCCTGTCGCTCACCACCTCTAGAGGGAATCCTACTCGAGAGAAAATTCCCATTAGTGCACGCCCCACCACGGGAGCCGTCACTGTCCTCAGAGGGATGGCTTCAGGGTACCGGGTGGCATGGTCCACCAAGACCAGGATGAACCTGTTGCCCATGGCTGTCTTGGGGTCCAGAGGCCCAACGATGTCAATACCCACTCGCTGGAATGGCGTACCGACCACAGGGAAGGGTTGGAGGGGAGCCTTGTTCTTCCCTCCCGTCTTCCCACTTGCCTGGCAAGTCGGGCAGGTTCTGCAATACGCATCTGAACTCTTATGCATTTGGGGCCAGTAAAAGTGGGTGACAAGCCTGTCATAGGTCTTGTCCATCCCCAAATGTCCTGCTAAAGGCACATCATGAGCCAGACCCAGTAGGAAGGCTCTGAACTTCTGGGGTACCACCAGCACACGGGCTGACCCAGGTTCAGCAGCCTTAGGCTCCTAATACAGGAGGTCGTTCTCCCAGTACACGTAATGTGTTTTGGCCTGAACACCATTGGCCTGGTCTGCAGCCTGCTGCCGCATCCCCACGAGAGAAGGGCATTCTTTCTGCTCCTTGCAGAATTCCTCCCTGGAGGGTCCTCCTTCTTGCTGCCAATGGGTCAGCTCAGGCAGGTCCCCCAGTTCGGCGATCTGTTCCCCTGTAGGCTCCAGGGCATCCCCCTCAAGGTCTGCTTCCTCCTGGACTGTGGGAACTTCAGGAGCCGGTTTCCCGCGCCCCCTGCGCCTTCTCCCTAAGGCCGGTTCCTGGGCCTCTCCCTCAGGCCCCAGGACCTCTCCATCACCCCTACTGGCTGCCATTGACCGGGTGGTCACGCACGCCCAGTCAGGCAGACCCACCATCCGCAGGTGAGTCGTCTTCTCCACCTTTTCCCAAGGGGAGTGCTCCAAGTCATTCCCTAGCAAACAGTCAACAGGCATGGTTTTTCTTACACAGACCTGCAGAGTACCAGAGACCCCCCCCCACTCGAAGGGAACTTGAGCCATCGGACACTGACTCTCTGAATTATCAGCGTTGATAACCCTACAGTAGGCATGGGGTACAACCTGCTCTTGAGACACCAGGTGCTGCCTCACTGCAGTCACACTGGCTCCTGTGTCTCTAAGAGCCTCAGCTTCCTTACCATTGATGATCACCACCTGCCCATATTTCTTAGTGTTAGAGGGCAGGTAGTTCGTAGGGATCATCTCACTGTCTCCTAGCGAGACTAGGGTCATGTGAACGGGATCTCCACCCCCCGGGACCATCACTTCTTCTCCCAGGTGAACGCTAGTCACTTGTCGGGGCGGAGCACCAGTGGGTGCGGGTTTTCCAAACAGGCGACACTTGGGGTCACTGGATATGTGCCCAGGCTCGCCACATTTGAAACAATTGAAGGGCCCCTTTGGAACAGGTTTACCTGTCGGGGCCCCATTCTGCTTCGGAGGTGGGGGAGGCTGAGAACCCTGCTGCGGGCTCCCCTGGGAACTACTTTGGGGGCTTTTTTGGAACCCTTTCTGTTTTCCCCCTTTGTCCCCCCCACTCTTCTGCTGGGGACCCTGCCCACTCTTGGCGGAGTCTCCCACGGGACCCTTGTGGACCCTGGTGCTGAGCCAGCGGTCCGCCTCCTCAGCAAGCTTCCTCGGGTTGGACAGCTTGCTATCGATCAGGTGTTGGCGTAACTCAGGAAAACAGTGATCAGACAAGTGCTCCCATGCAATTAAATCAAAGAGACCTTGAAAATCATTAACTTTGTTACCTTTCACCCAACCATCCAGTGCTCTGCAAAAGTAAGTCACATACTCCACATACGTATTCCCAGGCCGCTTAGTACATCCCCTAAACTTCTGTCTATACATTTCAGGGGTAAGCCCGTACCTGTTCAGTAAAGCTTCTTTCATGTGGGCATAGGATCTCTGATTTTCTACGGGCAAATCTAGCAAGGTATCTCTCCCTTCGCTAAGGAACCTTCCCCACAACCCCGCTCCCCAATCCTTGTCAGGGACCCGGTGGGAGGACATGGCTACCTCATATGCCCTAAACCACTGTCCTATGTCATCCCCCTTAAAGAACTCCTTGACTACGTCCTTCGGGATGTGCACTCTTGACTCTACCTGCACTGGCGATGCGCTGCCACCAGAGGGAGGACGATCCAAGTCTCTCTCCTTGAGACTGATCTCCCTCATTTTTACTTCATAATCCATCTGGTGCTTTCGCTCTTCCAGCGCCATTCTTTTCATTTCAAGCTCCAGCTGGATTTTCAATTCTGCCAGCTTTCTTTCGTGATTCCTCGTTTCCTTCCTGTCCGCCAGCTCCTCTGGCGACAGGCCTTTACCAAAGCTGTGCACGCTGTCTTGCCTCTCGAGGTCGATCAGATCCCCAAGTGCATTCTGCTCCTCCGTCGCATTCTGCTCGGCGAGGGCGTCTTGATCCTCCGGGGTCTTTCTGGACTCTACCCAGGCTTTCAGGGCCTTGTAGAATTCTGGCTTATTCTTGCAACCAGCGTGCGGAACCTTGAGTTTCTTACAAAAAAACTTCAGCTCGTTCTTTGAGTATTTATCCAGCTTCGCGGCGTCCCATTCGATCTCAAACACTTCCGAGGTCGTGGACCCCGCTCCATCCAGGCTCTTTGTGCCCGGCATGGCTTCTGCACTCGGAATCTTCTTTCGGCAAAATTCAAAAAGCAAAGTCTGTGGCTAAGTAACTGGACCGTAATCCTTGTGTAGTGGTCAGAAGCTCAGGTATAGATATCGCAAGTGTAAATTCGAAATCCTCACCGCTGCGTCCAATGTAGGAAGGGGGAGGCTCTAGTTGGCGCAGTGCAACACTAGCGACAAGCAGGGACTCTCTCTTCCTCGTCAGGGCTGAGGGTTACCTTCCAGACAACCTCTGCTTACCCTCTAGGTAGTGTGGCTTAAGCAGTCGTAGGCTAATCTTTGGGGCACATAGGGTTAAACACTTGCAATAGTACACCTTTACAACCAACCCACCACACAACGAGACCAGACTGTATTCTGTAAAAATATATATCTTTATATAGATTTTAAGCAGGCTTGTGAATACAGTCAACGTACTTTATGATAACGGTTGCAAGTTTACTCAGTTCAGGTTACCACAGTTCTTATAGCAGTTCTCTCAGGGCCCGTAGGCCGGTGTTAACCAAAGTTCTTGTGGAGCCGGCGGCTTCCAGGGGATCTGTCCCACGTCCCGTTGCCTTCCCGGGGTCGCTGATCGTTGCGGCTCTTCAGCCGAGCAGGTCACTGGTCATCCGGGGCAGCGGTGTTCTGTGGCGGCAGGGTCCTCTCCTTGTCGTCCGCTCCGACCCTGGAGGCGGCGGCTGTGCGGCGGTGGCAAGTGGCAGTACGGTCCCCAAGTGCAGGACGTACCCAGCCAAGTGCCGGTGCAGCTGTGGGCTCACAGCTGGGCTGTCGGGCAGGCTACCGACCTGGCGGATTCTCACAGGGCAACTGTCCGTCTTTGCAGGTGAGTGGCTGCTCGTTGTGCAGTCACCTCGAGAGCTCGGACCGGACGGGTCCTCCTTCGCTTTGCTCTCGGGCTCCCGGTGCAGTTGCGGTCACGGTGTTCGGGCCAGCGGCAGCTGGTCCTTACTTTGCTCTCGCTGTTGCTTTGGGCCCCGGTCACGGTGGTCAGGTGGATGTCGTTGCCTTGGAGGAGATTCCTCCGTCGGTGCTGCGGCGATGGTCAGCACCCGCAGTCGCTTTCTTCCAAGGGGGTAGCGTCCACTGGTCCTGGGACGCTGGTCAGGGGGCAAGTTCAGTTGCAAGCCCTTGGAGATCTCTTTAGCAGAGTTTGGCACAAAGTAAAGCAAAAGTCTTTTCGTAGTCTTTTCTTCTTCCTCTCCTTCAGCAGCAAGGCACCAGACACAGGCAAGAGTCAGCACCCTTCCTTGTCTCTCACGGTCCTTCTCGTAGGGCAGAGTCCTTCTGTGGCCCAAACAGGATCTAATTTTCAAGGAGCAGGGCTCCTTCTTTTATAGGCCAATTCTTTTGTTCTCGCAGGCCAGGGGGGCCTTTGCATAGCCACTATCAGTCTTTGAGTACCCCGGTGGGTGTACTCCGGCTTCTGCTTTCAGTGTGAGGGGCAGGCGCATCAGACGCCCCACAGGAGGTGGAGCCAGCATTGTCCGGACAGGGGTGGCCAGAGTACCTTGTTGATGGGGGCTGCGCCCTTCCTGGGCCAGGCGTCGGCAGAGTCATCCGCCGCTCCCCAGGAGGGTGGAGCCAGCATTGTGGTGGTCGAGCACAGCTACAGTTCGAGTCAAGAGGCACTCCTACCTCCCACTAAGGTGTAATCTGCGCATTCACCACCTGTCATCCCTCCAGCCCTGTCACTCACACATCCCAGACAGTCAGATACACATACCAGCAGAGGCGGGCTGAAATGGTTAAGAAAGCAAATGCTAACTTTCTAAAAGTAGCATTTGCAAACCCAAG
The DNA here is from genome assembly GCF_964263255.1 of Lissotriton vulgaris. NCBI lineage: Eukaryota > Metazoa > Chordata > Amphibia > Caudata > Salamandridae > Lissotriton > Lissotriton vulgaris. The sequence goes on from NC_141687.1 coordinate 405,137,480, forward strand.
ATCCTAAAATAAACTTGACTACAAGAAATATTTTATCATCCTGAGTTCAGGCATACTAAACATGACCCGCTACCATGCTCCTTGAGCCTGCGGGGATTATAGGGTGTAATAATTCCAACAGCTCAGTCTGGCCTAATGGAGCAGGTAGCCTTCAATAGTGAAATATGGTCTTGGTTGTAAGTCACTACTAGGACATGCCACGCACATCAGGGCTTGTCCTACCTTACACCTACAACGCACCCTGCCCGCAGGCCTACCATAGGGGTGACTAATATGTAGTCAAGGGAAGGGTCGGTGCTGGCAAGTGGGGACACTTGCCCAGCTAGCGTGACAGTACGAGACCGCACGCGGGTTCTGCGGTCGCAGTTCCCAGACACATCTTTCCGGCTGCTTCGGTGGGTGGCGCAACCAGCGCTGCAGGCCCACCAGCAGTATTGGCATCTACAAGCCCCGGCACTCTCTAGTGCACTTTACTAGGGACTAACAGTAAATCCAAAGAGCCAATCATGGATACCAATTGCATGTACAATTTACAGTAGGGAGCACTTGCACTGCGGCACGGGTCAGCCGTGGCGCAGTGCCCTGAGTATCGGAAAACCAGCAAAACATCGGAGGCACATCAGCAAAAAGTGGAAGGGAGACTCACGCCAAGGTGCCAGGTCTAACACACTGGAAAGCTAATACCCTTACAAGAGGTTACCCGGCACAAACCTTAATACATCTGGCCCTTTGAGCGACGCCTTGTTACAAGATACTAGAATCTAGAACGAGCCTTATTCCTAGTCGTGGTCTTCTGTTACCATCCTTAAATTGTGAATTTTGACTATCTACAAGACCGACTTTACCCATTCTAACCGTAAACTAAAATTTCAAGTCTAACATTTATATTTGGTCCCTAATTTAGGCTTTGTCCCCTCCCCCAGTTGCAGCCATAAACAGGGAGCACCCCTTCAATTCCTTCTGAAGTGACAGACTTCCAGATGGCCCTGAGGTCAGTCTGGTAGGATAGGTTAAGATTACAAAGCCAGAGATTCTGATCTGGCTATGTTTACATTCTCAAACCAGACCCCAAATAGTGCCCCAATAATGAGTCAACAATACAGAGACCTCCAGAGAGACTAGAGTCAAAGTGCCGAGCCGCAATACCTCATAACTTACAACACAACACAGGAGTGGGAGGAATTGTTTGCTTCATATACTCCTGATTTATCCTGGGAGAAAAGCAACAAGATCCCTGAAACTAAGTCCACCCAGGAGCAACTAAACTGGACGGATAACATATGGACATCACTTATGAATAGTATGCAACTGTCCGTCAATGTGATGCAATATCAATCCAATAAAATGGATATTCAACTATCTCTCCTTAATTCACTGGCCACTAATATCTCAAAACATTGACGCCAAATTGGCGGACCTGAGCTTTTTTGATAAGGCAGGCGCAAGCGGACACACAGATAACACAATCATACTGCACTTGTGTTGCAATTGTAGATAAACTGGCAACTCTACCATCTGCGACTGGGAATCTTCTGTCAGGCATAAAGGAAGCGACCAGACCGTCAATAGGAGGCTCTGTGTTAATCCTTCCCACAACGGATGATCCATTAATTAATCAACCAACCACAACGAATCAGGGGAGGTGCACCAATATGGAAAGCAATCAAGACCGAAACGAAAATTTACAAATGAAAGCAGGTACAAAAGATAGAGAGCTCAATGGTCACTAAATCGCATCTTTGGAGGAGCGCGCTTCGTTGCAAGGGTCCACTCAGATTATGAACAACGAGGCCTGGTCAACTGCCCCACTTGATTCAAAATAACACCAAAAACAGAGCAGAAAAATGAAAAAAGACATAATGACTCTTTTTCAAACGGGCTCGACAATTCAAATTGCAAGCACACAAATGTCTAGGGCAAACCGAGACACACTAGCAAACAGGCAAATAGCCTTAACCAGCAGCTTGTCGCGAATAGTGAACCCAAGGAAGAGAGTTCAAAGAGCAGGGGAGGAGAAGTCTCACAGGAACCCACCATTTTGGACGCAAGAGAGGGGAAAGGACCCCAGGAGAGAACACAGAGCAACAACTAGAGCCAGTTCTAATTATGGAAAGCAGATCAATATCAGCACAGCCAGCTACAATGAACCTCCAGGAACCTGGGGGTCTTGCACAACAAGCTAAATTATCTAGAGGGATGCAGGCCCAATTTGATACTTGCATAACTCTGTTCTTTCCAGCATATGAGTCCAAAGGTCATATGGATCTCTAAGATGTGGGAAAACTCTGCCTGTGCTTACTTAAATCAGCAGACTGAAGGACCTGAGATATGGCAATCTGAAATCTATTGAGTTTGTGGCGTATAAGAACCAATTTGGGAACGAGGCAACAAAACTCACTTGTGTATCTGCTGGACGAGCAGGACCCCCTAGGCACCTGGGTAATCAAACTAACACCTTTCCAAGAAATCGAATATCCGGAACCCCTACTAGCTAGCTGCAACAAACAGCCAGAACCCCGGCACAAGCACACCTCGGCACAGTAGTACTCAATGCCCCTCTTAATATGGAGTACATCTACCACTAACAAAGAGAAAATACCTCGCTGGGGGGCTAGCCTGGCAGGGAACGGAACCATAGGTCAGTAAGATTTGTCCAGAGTCAGAACTTTTGACTTAGCAGAAAGTCCTTGAAAACAGTTAAAACTAACACACGTTTATGCTGCTGGAACGTAAATGGTCTGGGAAATACACTTTTGAACCCCAAGCTGCTGGTATACTTGCAATCCTTCAATATTATTTTATTACAAGTGACTTGGTTAGATTAGCAACTGCCTATACAAGGCTTTAAAACATATCATCTTTCAGCCATAAAAAGTGCCAAATTTGGACATTTAGAAGGAGGACTCGTAATATACATATCAATAATGTACATCAGCATGGTCAAGGAGCTGGAGGCTACATTTACACTATCAAACGCAATGCAAGCTCTAAGGGTGGATATTAAAAATGGCAACAAGGATCAGCAGCTGCTGCTTATAAATTTATATCTGCACCCTCGTGATAAGGCCACGGGTGCGAAACAGCTAGGTGGGGAACGAACTAGACTGCTAGACTTTAATATGCATCTGCTGGGATAATTCCAACTACAAATGGGCTGAACCAGGGCTGTGTACTAGCCCCAACCTTGTTCAATCTTTTTATGTCCCATCTACCAGCTAAACTGGACAAATGCAATTCACTTGCCCCAAAGATGGGCAACCTATAGTTCTTTTGAATCCGCTTTTCGCTGACTACCTACCGCTCATCTGCGAACTCCGGTAGGTCTACATCTCCTGGGTTCAACAAATGATGATAGCTCCATGGAAGACCTTTAATTTTCATGGAACATCCTGGCTCAGGAAATAAATAAGTGAGGAAAGCAAACAAATCTAGTAAAGAATCGACTGAGGGAGGTCGAACATCTTACCTTTTGTGCATTAAATGGCTGTTTTTTGGGGGGATCGCCCCCCTACAGCAACTTTTCACCCCGCTGCATCCAGTACTACAATAGACTACACTTTTGTAACACTTCCTCTGCTTTGCAAAATAGCCGCTTTTCAATTGGGGGCAAATAAAAACAGCGGTCATCTTCCTCAGGAAATTAGAATGTCCTTGCAGGCCCGAACAGTGATATGGCCAGTATAGGAACAGAGCACCACATACATTTAACAACAAAAGGATCAAATGCAAAACTTGTCTTCCACGAGGGTCATGGCCTCGGCAAAGATTCTCTGGGAAGAAAATCAAATGTTGGGACAGAATGCATTAGCTGGCTTCGAAAGATAAGTTCACACAAACAATAGGTCGCCTTCAGCTAATGAAGGGTAATGGCCAAGAACAAGAAACAAACCCAATCAAGGGAGAAACTCCACTTTACAAAATACGCAGATTAAGCACCTTAAGAAGGCAATAAACAGGATACTACTACAAAGCCTCTGTTTATTCCCCTGGGATAGCAATGCCTTAATAGAACTGAGGAAATTAAAAGCAACTCAGAAAAAAGATAGGGGCATATCAGCAACGCTTTGCAATAACTATCGCAAAGCGTGCTTAGCACTCCTTTCCCTAACACCCGTTATCGTAGGTTTTTATCGCGGAGATATCAAGTTTTTAGGAACGTGTATCTCCAAGGCGATAAAAATTCCTGCGATACCAGGGAAATCGCCGTTTTGCAGGGAACATCGCTGGTTTTCCAGCGATGTTCCCTGCAAAACGGCAATAACCTTGCTGATACGACCCTGTGGTCCAATCAGCAGAATCCACCCCCTATGTTAGGGGTGGCTAAGTCAAGAATTTAGTAGACGTTCGTTTTTGGAGAAAACAGCAGTTTTCTCCAAAATCTAACGTCTGCTAAAATGCTAGGGCATCCTTGCTGATATGCCCCATAGTTTGGCAACTGAAAAGAGAATCAGAAGAGTTATTATGGGCCAAATTACTTTATAAACACAAGAAGATGACGGACAGAGCGCTGAAACTTTTCAGACACTCACCCCCAGTCACAGATCTGGGTTGAATCCATCATCATTCTTTAGCTCACTTCGCTACCTCAGTTCAGACCCAGCAATATGCAATTCAGTCTTGACCCTGTGCCTCATGGGAATAGTCCAGCTCGAACTGCCAAGCCAGGTCTTCCCTGAACCGGAAACAAGCATCCTGGGACCGGTTTCTGGGTAACACCCTTCATCAGCCAGGATAGCTTGGATCCAGTGGCAAAGTGAACAAGGGACCCACGTCTGGGCATACCCTGCCAACTTAGGACGAACAAAGCAAACACAAGGAGATGATGGACGAGATGATAGAAGGAGCACTTGCCCCCAGTCACAGATCTGTGTTGAATCCATCATCATTCTTTAGCTCACTTCACCACCTCAGTTGAGACCCAGCTATATGCAAATCAGTCTTGACCCTGTGCCTCATGGGAACAGTCCAGCCTGAACTGCCAAGCCAGGTCTTCCTTGAACCGGAAACAAGCATCCTGGGACCGGTTTCTGGGTAACACCCTTCATCAGCCAGGATGGCTTGAATCCAGCGGCAAAGTGAACAAGGGACCCACGTCTGGGCATATCCTTCCAACTTAGGGTGAACAAAGCAAACACAAGAAGATGATGGACGGAGCGCGGAGACTTTTCAGACTCTCACCCTCAGTCACAGATCTGGGTTGAATCCATCATCATTCTTTAGCTCACTTCGCCACCTCAGTCCAGGCTAGCGGTGTGCGGTCCATTGCGATTGTTTCTACAAATTGGCTCCCTTGAGCTGACGAGCTCCTGGACGACGCACCTGCGTGCCGGTTCGGGCATCGAGGCCTTTGACGGTTGCTTGGCGGCCTTCTCTTCTACCCCAAACTATTTTCTCTACTGATGAGGGAAGTTATCCCGAAACCCGAGCCATGTCTCGGGCGATATCCAAAAACCCGGGACATGTATCGGGTGTAGAGATCATCAGTTCAACAAATACCTACTTGCACCCACTGGGGTGAACCACTCAAGAACTCCATGTACCAGAGTCCCTAGGGGCGATCCGGAGGAGGGGCTAGCGGTGTGCGGTCCATTGCGATTGTTTCTACACTTGCAATATCATTTGACTGGTGTAGTGCCCCAGTCAAACACCCCACCTGCCACTGTCCCCAGAGCAGGTTGCCCCCTGCAGGAACAAGGTACTTGGAGCCAGTAGCGTTAACCCCCTGCTTCACTGGGTAAGTGAAAAAACAATATTTGTTCATCCATTTGTGTGTGTCACTAATTAGATGACAAGTAATTCTTGAACCCCTGCATGGTGGCTCATTCTGTGTTATTAGTGCCCATCAGAGTAAAATCAGTCCTGCTTCCAATAATGCAAAGATTGATCCAGAGTGCAACTACACTTCAAGTTGCCATCACGGAAACATGAATCACATATCACTCTCAAGTACCTGTCTAGCAATTTAATGTTTTCTATTTCTTACTGCACTTCTGGGTCTTCCGATTACAAATGTCCCGTTGCATAGCAGAGCTTGATTAGCAATGATTAGTATACGGTAATATGAGCTGTACTGATTATAGGTATCTAGATTATGAATCATTTTAACAAATATTTTTCATACAGTGAGGCTTAGGTTGTAAGTTTTGATAATGTTATCAATGTTACTGTTTATAATATATCCAGTGTACATAGAAGAGTGAGCAATGTACAAGTCTCTCTAAGACACAATAGATTACTCACTTTGTTCATTTCCATAGTTAAACACATCTTGGTTTACCTAAGCCATTAATTGATCTTTTTGAGTGCAACAGACCATCACATGTGAAAGCAGGCAGGTGGAGATAGTCATTAACATATTTCTTCATTGTCTTGTCTAGTTCATTAACTTTTTCCTTCTGTTCCTACACATTCCAGTTTGAATGGCTTGTTGGGAACAGGTATTGACATAGTTTGGGCTTGAGTGGTAGATTGGCAAGTTGTGGAGCCCATTCTGTTAGTACCTAATTTATTTTTCTATGTTTATATGACCTGTGTGAGAATTAATGTTCGATCTGAGGTAACACTCACTGTCACCAGAGTGTATGAAATCTAAGTCTGGTTAGGTCGAGCAGACAGAGTCTGCGCAAAGACCTATTGTTGGCCGTATTTGGGAATGTGGACACGAGAGGGGCACGAGCGCAGATTTCACCTCATGCACGTGCACGGCGCCGTGCCCCTCTCGTGCCTCATATTCCCATGCGCAAACACACTCACACAGCCATACTCACGCATGCGTACATACACAGCCACATGCATACACTGGCACACACACACTGCATACACACACGCACCCTCCCCTAAACAGACACACGCGCACACCGATAGACGCACGCACAGACACACTCGAACAGACACACGCGAACACACACAGACACACGCGCGTACACCCCGCGTACACCCCCACCCTCACTCTCACCCCCACTCCCACTCCCACTCACCGGGCTCGTCTCCCCTTAGGCATGGGAGCCCCTGTCCGATGTTCTTCACGACGGGACTTCAGCTGCCGGACCTGGTAAGGCGGGGGCTGCCCGCGCATGCGCAGCATTTCTAACCGGGGCTCTTCAGAATGAAAGTGAGAAATGCCGCGCATGCGCGGGCAGCCCCCGCCCTACCAGGTCTCGTTTGCTATCTGTCAGCCAGCCATGAACCACATTCCTTCCGACTGATGTCTTTTGCTACACAATGCTCGTTTTATGACTGTTGTAATGCTTTATTACCCCCGACTAAATTAGCATGCATTGCTAAATTGCATACAACGTCCCCACTATGTTTTAAAAGTGGGTAGGATAAAGTCTTCCGTGTATATCCCGATATCTTTAGTTATATAGTGCATACATTTCTCATAGCGTTGGAACATTTGAAATAGACAAACAGCACTAAAGTATACATTACTGCAATGTACTGAACAGTCAATCGCTCGCACCAAGATGGCCGCTCAAGAATAGTTCTGTTTCAACAGAGACGTGAAACCCTCCTTTTAAAGATGGCCGCCACGTTCGCTCAGAGCTGGTTCTGGGCACCCTGGCGTATCCGTCCTCGATGTCTATGCTGCTAGACGCGTCGCTGCTCTCCGTACTAACACCGGCGGCCCGGTGCATGGCCACGGATTTACTGCGCTGTTCTGACAGCAGCCCTGCCCCCGCCGTGACCATGCCCTGCCAGAACCAGCAGCCAGCCGCGGGGCCCGCGGAACCCGCTGCCCACAAGCAGCTGCGGTTTGCGGAGTCTGTAGAGAACAACATCCGGGATGCAGGCGGCAGCACCTGGTCGTCCCCCGCCAGCAGCGACGGGAGCGAGGACAATGGGAGCAACGCCGCCCAGCAGGAGCAGGAGGAGCAGCGCCTGGGACAGCAGATCGGGCCCCAGCTCAAGGTGCTGCACATCAACGACCAGATCCGGGAGCTGCAGACCATCATTTGGGACAAGTGAGCGCAGGAGGGGGCTTGTCATACTGGAAGAGCGAGAAATGCTGTTATGGGGTTTGGAGATGCTGGGAATTTTTATTTTAAAAGTTTATATAGCTTTAGCTTGACCCGTGGGTATGAGAGCGCTTTAAATATACACAAGAGATAAAGGGTGCATTACATAGCATGATCTCAGGAAGCAAAAAAGATATGTAACCAATAGAGTACCTTCCCCACTTAGTCAAAGAGGTGGCTACTATTTTTTTTGAACCCCGATAGTATACTTATTTAATGAAGCCCCCTTGTTTCTTTTAGGAAATCTCTTGATTGTAGCTCATTAGGTAAAAACTGTAGGCGATGGGATGAGCATGACCAGCAACCAACTGAAGACTGTCCAGTGTTCTGAAACTGCTTGTCACAATGCAATAAATGACACTGGGTTAAGTGAGGTTAAGGCTGGCCACAATGATGCCATCACAATTATATCCTATGATGTCATCTGTTTCAGAAGCCACAAATCTGAAGGGGTATCGGATGGGTCCGCCCGTTACAGGTTCTCAGGGCAAAGTTCACTATAAATTACAATAACTTTCATTTAAGTATTAATTATTGAAAAAAAATTAAAAGGCATTGTTATTTGCAATATCAATACGTGTAAGTCACGTAAATACAACACATATTGCATTACAAATGCTATAGGTGTCACATTTGCGAAAGTTATAACTATTGGCAAAGATATTAATTTCGCTATTTTCAAAAACAAAACATAAATAAAAAGTGTGTCATTTCCAATACCAATAGCTCAAACTTTCCTAATGCGAGACCTATTGCATTGCAAATGCTTGTTCAAATTGCCATGGTTTGCAATTATTCACCAGAATGTTGTCTTTGTGATGACTTATGAAAATCCCACATGTCTTTTTGACATTTAGGCCGGGCCATATTTATGACCCCAGTTGCGTCGCACTTGCACCACGCAATGTTGTACATAAGTGACCCAACTGAAAATTAGATTTATGAAGCTTTGCAAGGCCACTTTGCATGGCCCTGAGTGGCTTCATAAATCTCAAATAAAGCAACGCAGCACAAATCTCTGCATTGCCTTACTCTGCCCTAGGGAGGCATTCCATGGGTGTTCACACGCAATGCCCATGGTTTTTGACATATTCCCAGTTTTACCAGAACTAGTAAACCTGGGAATGGGCCAAAAAGATATGCCTTCCCAGGAGAGGCGTAATGAGGAGAAATACTTTGATTTCTCCTCGTTACTTTCGCATTCTCTGTGTGCTGCATTATATAGCAGACATAGATAGAAGAATATGCTTCTCAGGATTTGTTTGTGCAGGACTGTTTTTGTGCAGGAAGGGGCAGCATCCTGCACAAAATAATTCTGCATACAACATTAGCATCCTTGCACCCTGGTGCAAGGGTGCCTGCGTTGGCGTTAAGAAAACCAAACTGCGCCAGTGCAGGGGAAAAGACATGAATGTGCTGTACTCTTTTAAATATGGCGCATTCCTGCCCTTTCCGTCACACAGTGCAGCGCAGCAAGATGACTTCTGACCTGCTCTGCGTGATTTAGCCATAATTATGGCCCCTTAGTTTTAGGCCTGTTGTTTTGCTGAATTTTTCAATGATGTTCAAGTTAATATTCAAGCCATCCCATGTGTTACTTATTACGGCTACATCATCTGCAACGGCTAAAGCAGTGATTTGTTGAATAAGTCCATCTGCGTCAAATGTAAAGCCCTTGCAGTTGCATAATAGAGGGTCCATGGCAATATTATGCAACAGTGTGGATAGTGAGCAGCCTTACACCCCCTATATGAGAATCCCTGCCAATGTCCTACTCCAAGTCCAAACAACCAAGAATGCCGGTGCCACACTCATCCTGAAAATCCCACGAAATAACCACATCTCTACACACCTCAACAACATCCACTGGCTCCCAGTCCAGGAAAGATACAAGTTCAAGCTACTCACCCTCATCTACAAAACTCTCCACAACACCGACCAGCTTACTTCAACCATCGCCTCAACTTCTACCAACCCAACAGACACCTTCAATCAGTTTCTCAGGCAAGAGCACACCTCCCTAGCATCAAGAAGACCAGAAACGGAGTATGCTCTTTCTCATACCTTGCAGCCGAGACCTAGAACAACCTCCCGCAATAACTCAGAACCTCCCTCTCCCTCATGGACTTCTGAAGGCACCTCAAGACATGGCTCTACCAGACGAAACAGGCATGATCTCTTCCTCCGCATCAAGCCTGACAGGTCACGCTCAAATTCTAACATAAGACCAGATCCACAACTTTTCCAAAGCTTGGGACTCACTCAGCGCGTACCCATTCCTGGGCACCCTGCTTTTCACAAAGGCAGATGAGCCCTCATAGTGACTAACATGGCTACCTAGCTGTTCGGGTGTGCCATGAAGGCCTACGGTGGGACCAGATGGCTGGGCTTGGAATGACCTGATGGCTGGGCTTGAATGTCAGCCATCTGGTTACACGTGTATTGTGACACAATTCAATTCAATAAGCTTTATTTGGTTGAAACAACCAACCATAAAAGCACAATATATAATCATATTACATAAAAGAACAATTAAAAAAGGTTGACATCCATAATGAATATAACATTCAAATACTGATTCCATTAAAACATCATAGACTGTGTCAGTTCTCCTAATGTAAACAATAAACTCGTAGCAGCATTACATGTTTTTTGTAACAGAGATCCAGGGCACGTGACTTCAGAAAGTACAAAGTATAAAGTGCAAGGTGCTTAATTAGTGGGACCATCCCCGGCCATAGGGGAGATGGTTAGTTACATTAGAACAACATACTCTTCTTGGCATTAATTGAATTTAAAATAAATGTTGCAGTATAAAAACAGATCTTAGGTTCTGCAAAAAGTAGGGTCGACATCCACAATGAAAATAACATTCAAATACTGATTCCATTAAAACATCAAAGACTGTGTCAGTTCTCCTAATGTAAACAATAAACTCATAGCAACATTACATGTTTTTTTGTTACAGAGATCCAGACTTTATGACACAGACTCCACCTGCCCTTGTAGTCACTCTGTAGGATGGGTTCTTAGAACCTTAGTTGGGCCTCAGGTACGAGGCTGTAGGGGCGGCCTCATGGAACTCTAACCCAAGGCCTGGCCACAACTTCTGAGCCTAGCAGGGGAGACCTCGTCCTGGGTGTTTTGAGACTCAGTGGTTCAGAGAACAGAACCATAGCCGAGGGCCTCTATCCAAGACCAGTCGGAGTTCTGACTCAGACCCAGTTAAATGTTTTTATCGAGGCCAAGCAGGGGAGACCTCCCAGGGCCTACAGGACTCCCATCCCGTGCAGTTTGAGATACGCAGGCGGGAGAACTGAGCCCAGGCTGGTGGCTTCCCTTCCATGGCCATCTGGACTCTGACCTGTTTCCCAGTCAGAGCTTCTTATCCAGGCCAAGCAGGAGAGATCTCCGTGGCACTTTGATTGGGGTGGGCCTGAGACGGGGGCTTCCATCACAGGGCCAGCCGAAGTTCTGACCCAGGGCCTGATAAGGGCTACTTAACTCAGCCAAGCAAGAGAGATCTCCTCAGGACTGATAGACCCCGTCTCGGGTACTTTGAGACATGAAGGGCCAAAGAACATAGCCCAGGGTCTGGAGCTTACACCACGTAGTCAGCCGGAGCTCTGACCAAGGTCCCGGTCTGAGCTTTTTTACCCAGCCAAGCAGGGGAGACCTCCCCAGGCGTGCGGGCCCTGTCCAGGGTGCTTTATTACATGGACAACCGCCTCTAAATCAAATTTCGCACAGCCCTACTAATTTCCTTCTCCTATCACTCCAATGGGGAGGTACCCCACATGCCACACTGCAGGAGCTGTGTTGCATTTGAGTATTTTTCCAAAATATCTAGGCTGACATTTTAGATGCTTTCTCCATTTGTGTAACTTCTATACACTAAATAGATGGTCTCAAAATATACCTTTGCCCAATTCTGAAGCTGTTACTGAGCCATCATGTGCTGGAACAGAATTAACATCTGAGGCTGCATTATACAAAGTGCCAGCGGTGCAATGGGCATGTGCGCTGATTTTTGCTCACCTAGGGCACTATGTATTACTGAATGAGTCACAGGTGCTTCCACGGCCTCTTCTGTGAAATGGCTCTCCATGTGTGTTTTATAGATGTGGGCACAGAGTCTTTAAGGAGGAGCACTGACTGCACAGTACAACAAGCATTTACAATGCAATGGTTTTGCCTTTGTTAAAGTTAGAGCTATTGGCATTGCTCTTGACATTATTTTTATTTATGTGTTTTTTTTAAAACATAAATAAATGGCATTGTCATTTACAATGCCAATAGCTTAATCGCTCGCAAATGCATGACCTCTTGCATTTTACACCCACACAGAGCCACACACGCAAAGCCACACACACGCAAAGCCGCACTCTGCACTCTGCACTGGCAACAGAGGGTTGGCATGAGAGGGTAGGGAGAGCACATGGACAACGGAGGGTGGGCAGGAGAGGGTAAAGAAAGCACACGGGCAACAGAGGGTTGGCATGAGAGGGCGGGGAGAGCACACGGAAAATGGAGGGTGGGCAGGAGAGGGTAGGGAGAGCACAGGTCAACAGAGGGTGGGCAGGAGAGGGTATGGAGAGCACATGGACAATGGAGGGTGGGCAGGAGAGGGTAAAGAAAGCACACGGGCAATAGAGGGTGGCCAGGAGAGAGTGGGGAGAGCACACGGACATCGGAGGGTGGGCAGGAGAGGGTAAAAAAAGCACACGTCAACAGAGGGTGGGCAGGAGAGGGTGGGGAGAGCACACGGACATCGGAGGGTGGGCAGGAGAGGGTAAAGAAAGCACACGGGCAATAGAGGGTGTAGGCTGAGAAGGGGTTTTAGGAGATTCGGAACACGAGGGCGCACTGCCTCAGTTGCAACGTTACAGTGTGTGAAGATCCAATAAAAGTTGTAGTGTAGTGCGTGTAGAGCAGACGGCAAACACCCTTAACCGTCCAATCAGTCAAAAGACAAACAATAGTACAAAGCTATGCTCTCGCAACTACATATATAGTAACAAAACAGGGTACAATGACCAATTAGAAATAGAAGCACAGAAGCAGATTCTTTGGTGTGTATTTCTTCGTCACAGCAAGACGTAGGTTTTATTTTCTCCAGACTTGAGAATGTTACATTCGCCGACACGTGTTTCGTCGTGTACGGTTGAGTCAACACGACTCGTCAGGGCTTAGTCTTCAATACCAAATGTATGGTTTGAAGTGAGTCTGGACCTTGTCGTTTTTATTCGCTAAAAAATTGGTCAGAGACGGATTTAACAAAACTCTGGAAGCGTTTCAACAGTGAGGTCATACGTGTAGTAAAGAAGTTCAGACTGGTTGTGATCCCACCTCACTGTTCGGAGATGACTCTCGATTGTAGACGCTCTGAGTACGTCTGCGTCTCAGGCGGAAGCCGGGAGGGGATTCTTCGGTTGTGCTCCAGAAGGGAAACGGGTGCGTCTCCTCTTTGGCGATGTACCGTAGTAGGTAATCCCTCCTCTTGAGTTTCCCGGCGGTCGTCTCTCGTGTACGAACAATAGAGGGTGGGCAGGAGAGGGTGGGGAGAGCACACGGACATCGGAGGGTGGGCAGGAGAGGGTAAAGAAAGCACACGGGCAATAGAGGGTGGGCAGGAGAGGGTGGGGAGAGCACACGTCAACAAAGGGTAGGCAGGAGAGGGTATGGAGAGCACATGGACAATGGAGGGTGGGCAGGAGAGGGTAGGGAGAGCACACTGACAACGAAGGATGGGTAGGAGATGCTGGGTCAAGCAAAATGACAAAGGATGAAAGGCAGGAACAGAATGAGTGAGAAACACAGAGGGGGAGAAGTACACAAGGGAGCCAGCTGGAGGAAACACACACTCTCATAAAGTGGTGCTTAAATAAAAAGAAAAAAGTACCACCTGAAATAGTGAGCCGTGGATGGACAGCAGTGCGTCCATAACGCTAAAGAAGAAAAAAAAAAAAGAAATAAAGTAGAGGGAGGAAAACCTACCGAAGCTAAGAATTCCAAGCAAGCAAAGGAGAGTGACAATGAACCGAAGTAGAAATGGGCGGGCGCTAAGTCCACTGTAAAGTACCAAAACGTCTGGCAACAGACAGAGGTGAGACATAATAAAAATAAAATGATGTACACAGTGGGCTTTGGATCCAGTCAGAGGAGTATTGGTCACTCACCTCCTGGTACAGGACAGCGAGGGGGGGGGGGCGGGAACGGGGCACAGGACAGCGAGGGGGGAGGGCGGGAACGGGGCACAGGACAGCGAGGGGGGGAGGGCGGGGCACGGGACAGCGAGGGGGGGGGGCGGGAACAGCACACGGTGTTCAATTATTCTCCTGGCGATGTGATTACTGCCAAAAGAGTCCACTTCAACATAAGAAATTCAAGGCATAGTGCATGTAATCAAAAGTTTGCTAATCCTCTTAATAGCACCATGCCCTGCTCCCAATTAGATAAAAGCCATACAGTAAGCCTAAACTTGCTCTAAATAGTATGGCAACCACGTGCTTGGGCGATACAAGTCTGAATGCAACCCCCTGGGCACCAAAAACAAACAAGCAACGGAGAGTGAAAGGGGAGGGGGGGTGCGGAACGGACAGCGGGAGGGGGCGGGAACGGGGCACAGGACAGCGAGGGGGGGGAGGGCAGGAACGGGGCACAGGATAGCGAGGGGGGGGGAGGGCGGGAACGGGGCACAGGACAGCGAGTGGGGGAGGGCGGGAACGGGGCACAGGACAGCGAGGGGGGGGAGGGCGGGAACGGGGCACAGGACAGCGAGGGGGGAGGGCGGGAACAGCACACGGTCAGCGGGAGGGGGGGCGGGAAGGCAATCATAGATATAATTAAATTATGTTCGACACCTGCTGGCTCATAGAAAGAAAAAAAACATGTTCGACAACAGCTGGCTCAATCTCGAGCCCCCAAGGGGCTGCAGGCAGCTATTGGTACCATTACCCAACTGAACTACATTAATGTAATGGTCTTGGGGGTCGAAGGGCGACTGCCCGCCAGGCTGACTGGCAGGGATTACACTGGCAGATGTGTGAACTCGCCAACCTCGGAGGCGGACGGCAGCCCTGCTGTTTGGGAACAAGGCACGGGCTGGGAGGCGGGAGGAGAGAGGTCGGAAATGGAGGAGGTTAGGGCGGGGGCGTCTGGAGCCTGGAGGGTGCAGGTAGAGGGTACCAACGCCGCCCTCAGCAGCCAAGGCAGTGATAACATGAGAGCTTAACTGCTCTCCGAAGGTAAGTAACAGGCAGAGCTCATGCGGGTGACCGGCAAACCTCGTCCCAGACGCGGGATGGAGGCGAGTTACTCGTCAGCAGTTTGGACGGGCGGGGCCGGCGGATTGCTGCGGTTTAGCACAAGTGATTTCAAAAGGATAAGTGAGAGGCCGCCTGCCAGGCAGGGTTGATACGGGTTTCTCTTTCATAACAAGGTTAGCGCACCCTTTCACTGCGTTTGCTTCAGCTCTTCTGTCGCTGGTAATGTCGCAAAAACAGGCGATACCGCTACCGCAATGGCCCCGCCATAACCTAACTTGCCCTAAACTACCCTTGCCAGCAGACCAGTAACCTTTGGAAAGTGCTTTCTCGCCTGGGGGCCGTTCCTGTGGGATGAAGCTAAATGAATTTCCTTTCACTGAAGCCACGCGCAAACATCGACACTAACAAGGCCTTTCTCTTCTGACAGGACTTTGAAATCCTGCAAGTTAAACCCGATTCAACACTTTTAACCAGCCGATTGTTCACCATGAAGAGAGCAGGCCGGGATAAGAAAGGCGAAAATATGCACTTGCACATTTTTACGTTTTATTTAACTCTTTTCTCCAGATGAGAAAATCATGCAGGTGAGCACGCATGGCAGGAAAAGTCACTTAAAATGTTTGGGAAAGCTAACATGTTACAACCTTGATGTTTTTATCAGCACTTACAAAAAACACTTTTTTGGGGAAAAGTACATTTTTTTGCTCGCCTGCTCTAGATTTACTATTGCGTAAAATACCAGCGACTTGTGAAGTTTTTCAAAGGGGTAAACACAATGGTCAGTAAATTTATGACTGGAAGTCTCATTTTAAAGTTACACATGCAGCAGAGAAAGGTTTATGAATTAGGCCCAGTCATCACTGTGAGCCCCCGTGCTGCCCTTCCTTGGTGAAAGCCTCACACCGGTCACGTTACCTGGTTCTGACTTGCATGGCCCTTACTGTATTATGCTGGCCAGCATACTGGTCAACTAACCCACATTTGGCGTTTGTCACACGCTTTATCGAGTTAATTCCCATTGATGGGATCACAGTCCAAAAGCCAGACTAACCCCACATTTTTAGGTCGAGTATCCCACTAGAGTGCATGTTTAAGCCGCCTAAGTCATGTAGGTCTCTCACCCTGCACTCCATGTTTCTCTCCGTTTCCCGACTGCTTCTCCCCACATCCTGCTGTTGTGCTCGGCGGTCTTCTCTCCTTTGGTTTCATCACACTCGCTCGCTGTGTTGCATTCCCTTCAGCTCCTTTTCAGTTGCTTTTGCGCCCCTTCCCACGTGCCCTCCAACTTGTTGCTTCATTGTTTGCCCCCAACCTCCATGTGTTGCTGCGCTGTGCCCCAAGCCACATGTTTCAGCCGGCATAAAAAAATAGCAGGTTTTCTAACTCCGCATCCAAAGTAACCCGAGCACAGACAAGGAAGGCGGGCATCAGGAAACAAGCGGGAGAGGGCGGGAAAGGGGGAGGAGAGACGCAGCGCCATTGTGAGGCCAGCATCAGGAACCCGAGCTCAGACAAGGAAGGCGGGCATCAGGAAACAAGCGGGAGGGGGCGGGAAAGGGGGAGGAGAGACGCAGCGCCATTGCGAGGCCAGCATCAGGAACCCGAGCACAGACAAGGAAGGCGGGCATCAGGAAACAAGCGGGAGGGGGCGGGAAAGGGGGAGGAGAGACGCAGCGCCATTGTGAGGCCAGCATCAGGAACCCGAGCTCAGACAAGGAAGGCGGGCATCAGGAAACAAGCGGGAGGGGGCGGGAAAGGGGGAGGAGAGACGCAGCGCCATTGCGAGGCCAGCATCAGGAACCCGAGCACAGACAAGGAAGGCGGGCATCAGGAAACAAGCGGGAGGGGGCGGGAAAGGGGGAGGAGAGACGCAGCGCCATTGCGAGGCCAGCATCAGGAAACAAGCGGGAGGAGGCGGGAAAGGGGGAGGAGAGACGCAGAAGTGCCGGCAATGCCGGACCAGATTCGGGGGCGTTCCCGGCTTTTTGGTAACGTCGGCAAAAGCCAAAGAATCTCGGGAACGCCCCCGAATCTGGTCCGGCATTGACGGACAGGCCCATCGTCCAATGGCTATGCTCCATTTATGGAGCTAGCCAATAAATGACGAGGGCCGACCCAAACCCACACTACAGTTCTCATTAGGTTTTCGCCTGCGTGAAAAAGCTGCGCAGAGCGCAGCTTTCGCCAGGCAAAACCTAAAAAGGTGGCACACTCTCAGGAATCCCAAGGACCTCCCTGAACGTCCCTGAGGTGGGATCAGCCTGCTGTGAAATATAGCCTGCGGCTTCAAATAACCAATCTGCCTTTCACTAATGTGCTGTTCAAAGTGCGGGTGGAAGTCTGTGACTGCACTCTGCAAGGAGCATTAATTGCAATAAGGCACACAGGAGCAGCTCCTCCGTTATAGTGAAGGAGCATCGCCCCACTGCTGGAGCCAGCAGATGAAAACATGTATGGCGTTTACCATAAAAAAATAGCCTCTATCAATAAATTTTTATAATCCTGAGGAGCCCATCCCTCGGGGCTCAAAGATAACGTTGGGGATCATGGGAGGAGCCCCAAGGCCCCCACGGTTCCAGCCGGCTCCCCACTTCCTTCGAGAGCCGGCATTGCTTTTCGTCACAGAGAGCAGCTTACATGCTTACATTTTTCTTTCAAAGATGATTTCAAGAGTTATACATTTTATAAAATAATATAGTACTGCACGCTAAAGGAGAACAGTCAGCACAATTATGATAGAATAGAAAATAGAAATTATAATAAAGCAATTAATAAATCTGCTTTATTATCATTTTACTTTACATGACCGAGCCAGAGCTGAGTCTTCAGGGTGGGCCCTTCCTCTGACAGCAGCATGAGCAGTGATGCGTATGTCGGTTTGGCTGGCTGTCTTAGGACGACCAAACCAACATGCGCACTTAGATATCTCCAGGCTTTTGCATGGAGACCAGTCCCTGTTGGAGAGTAAAAGCAGCCTGCTCCCAATCCCGGTGCATCTCTCATGCTGGGCAATACCAGCATGACAGCAGTGTCGAGATTGGCCCTGAGGAGTCTTGGAGCCTGTGCATCAGGAGCTGAAGAGCAGTGAGGTGGCTGGCGGCAGGTACGTTTTCTCTAATTTTTGTTGATTATTATTCCCAGCCCTGCCTCACCACTTTCCCTGCTAGCAGCCCCCACTGAAGGTACACTGTTCCAGTCTGCACACAGCACACCCAGTTAAAACCGCACCTTATTGTAGACATCACTTGTAATACAACCCCTGGTGCACTTTCAGAATAGGAAGAAAGTTAGGGCCCTATTTGTGGCCAGGTCATGCAGTGCTGCCCAGAAAGTCACTGTGCTGCTCTGCACTGCGTTACAGGGAAAAGACAGTAAAGCGCCATATTTGAGTCAATACAGCACATTCCTGCCTTGTCTCCTGCCCTGGTGCAATTTTGTCTGCCTTCTACCAGAGCAGGCACCCAGGCACCATGATGCATCCGTGCCTCCGTTGAAAGGAGGATTGTTTTTGTGCAGGAAGAAGCACCTTCTTGCACAAAAACAACCCTCTTAAACTTTTTCCTCATTTCATGTGTGATGCAGAATGCAGCACACATAGAAAGAACAACAACACGAGGAGAAATAATGTTATTTCGCTTCGTTACACCTCACCTGGGGGGCATTAGCGTTTGACGCATTCCCAGGTATGTCACTTCTGTAAAATCTGGGACTGCATCAAAATCTATGGATGTTCCGTGGGAACACCCATGCAACGCCCATGGAAACGTCTCCCTTTGCGCTGCTCTGCATTACTCGATTTATGAAGTCACTCAGGGCCACGCATGGTGGCATCGTGTGGCTACATAAATCTCATTTTGAAGTTGCATCGCTCTTGCTTGGTGCAAGAGCGACACAGGTTTGTAAATATGTCCTTATGTTTCTTGTTGGTCTATCAATACCTGAACTTCCCGGGGCACCTCCTGATGATTTAAAGAAAACTTGAAAATGGGGGAGATTTTTCCTGAGGATTTGAAGCATAAACAAGATGAAATGGTTTCTGGTGAGCTAAGGATGATTTGCAGATTACTTCAAGAGCAGGTTCACCATTTTGGTTTATTCACGTTAGAAAACTTGAGCCTGTTGGAGGACTTCAGAATTATTTGCAAGTTAAGATGTGTGAGGTGAATGGAGCACATCTCATTGAGACAATTGCACAACCCCTCTCTGCCTCAGAGCAGGCCCAAAGCAGTGATCAGGTGTTCATGCATATAAACTTTCTTTTCTTTATTCCCTTAGTTCAGGGTGAAGTGAGAATTACATAAACATACCGTTTGGAAATGTGGTGTGTCTGATCCCCAGGGAAGCACTCTGCAAAGCACATGCAAAGGTGCGTTGTTATTTTCTGCATTTTATGAGTGCTGCACGCCAGTAACACTACTCTGATATGGTATGCTATATGATATGATATGATATGATATGATATGATATGATATGATATGATATGATATGATATGATGAAAGCACTACGCTGCACTTTCCCCCACCTGGAAGTGCTGGGCTTTGCAAATCACGTGAGCGCACAATAGGCTGGAAGGCAAAGTTCCTCCTACTAGAGTCAGATGGTGAGCGTCACCTGCAGACTATATGTTTCCTTTTATGTTGGCACGTAGCCCCTGCCCCCTAATCACTTGTGACCGCACCGCAGCTTTGTCCCAAGCAACACTTGAACGATGGAATGAACCCACAGACCTGCCTGCCACGTGTCCGCATTACGTGTTTTGACAGCTTCAGCTGTTTTGGCAACTTCGTATTGCATTCTGGGGCGTGGAGTTTAACTTTTAACATTGTTAAGAATAAACTGAAAAAACTATCGTCTCTGTGTCTAATAATCATGCACTTGCATCAGCTTCAATTAATTCAGTATTGTCGCAGAAAAGCAGGTATTGACAAAACCAATAGGTTTCACTTTTTTATAATGCCAGTACTCCGACACATACATCAACGTCAGTGCATGCAGTGTTTTTGGAGGTGGAGCCGTTCACCAGCGGTTGTGGGGGCAGGGCAAAGGGCACAGATAGAGAATAAGGGTAGTGGCTAGGCCATTGTTAAAAGGTAGGGCTAGTTTTAGAGGGACCACTAACATTTTATTCTGTTGTAAATGCATTTATGTAGCACTTACTACCTGTGATGGTATTCTGAAGCGTTTGTGGTGAGTTGTACACTACAAAAGCTCAAGGTTAGGGGTTAATCCATTGGTTATTGCCTATTGTTGGTTTAAGTATTGTGCTCTCAAAGAAATCATATTTTTTAAAACAACTTTGTTGGCGTTTTTAATTCATATAAGCAAAATACAGCATCAGGATTAATATTGCGTTGACCTCTGTTTCCCAACCCTCCCATTGTCTACCGCATCTATATAATCCATGTGCATCCATGTCCACTCTTGGTGGGATCACCTTGTCAGGTTCCATGCCGTGATTTCAATGCCAACGAAACAATGATAACGCCCCTCTCTTCCCGTGCCGTGTTTTCCATTTGTCAGTGTCCGTGTCTTAAGAGGTTTTAATTATCTTAGAGATTTGTTATCTAGCTCCCCTCCTATTCGCTTTCCCCCATCAGTGGTTTCAGAGACCAGCCATGTTCCCTGCCGCTGCATCAACCCTACTCTGTATCCAAGGTTGGCGGCCCTCTCAAGTCCGCTATCATGGCTGCCCATGCTTGGGTATCGCCTTCAAGCTTTTCATCCCTTCGGTCCTGCTTCATACGAATCAGTTCCGCAGTCACTCATTCACACATGTCCTGCAACCACACATCCGTTCTCGGCGGGGTGGGGGTTTTGTGGGAACTGACTCAACCATGCGATTGCAACACGCCTCTCTGCTAGTACTAACCCCAGAATGACAAACCGTCTACTTAGTTTCCTAGTCTTGGGAGTGGGTAGCAGTCCGAACAGCACTGACCGTATTTCCCTGGGGATTACCCATCCTGATGCCATATGTAGTTGCCCCAGTGTACTCTCCAAATATTGTGTTGGTGCCAGGCATGTCGAAAGGCACATGTGTAAGAAATGTGCCTTTGTCTCCCCTCATCGGGGGCATGTGCTTGAGCGGTCCGGGTACATTTTACTTAGTCTGCGGGCTTAGATATGCATGATGTACCCCACTTCATTGTATAGGTTAAATTTCGCATTACACCTCACCTCCCGGGCGCCTTCATGAATGTTCGACCGCTCTCGCTGTAAAATGAGTTCCTCCACCTTGTCTGCACCGGGAGGGTCCCCCAAGAGAGATCGGCGCGGAGTGCTCTGTAGATGTGGGAAATTAGACGTCATCCCTGCACCCAGGGCCCGAGTTGGGGAACCACGCGGGTGGACGGCGTCACCCCCACTTATTTTACCAGGGGGGGTGCCGTTCCCCCATGCCAAACAGCTGGACTTCACTCTTTGGCCTCTCTGGGACGAGGAGCTCGGCACCTTTTGTGATGTCACTTCCTGTTGTGACGTCACTTCCGGTGACAGCGTCCCCCCACTTCTTTTTTTACAACTTGTGCCCTGCCTGCACTGTGTATAATAACACTGTTAACACCGAGGTACTAGGGGGCCCTTCAGGGAAGGAGTGCCATAGTTCTTGGGCAACCGCTGAAATCTTTCCATATTGCAGGAACAGCCATGTTCCCAGGCCAAATGCGGCTTCCGCTGCCTCCCGCGGTACAAACTGTCTGTTGCCATAAAGGTCTCCCATCATGAGTATGGCCAGGGACTGCCAGAGAACCCCCCGCCCCTTTACGTTAACAAACATTATTAACCAGGACATGAGAGGATTTCTTTGGAGGCGGGGGGTCTTACCACCCCCGGCCATATTTATTAAAACATGCAAATAAATCAAAAATTGAAATAAACAATATTTACACAATTACGCAGAAAACGTTCCATGACATTCAATTACAATTGATATATACAGATATCAGATGGCTAACCTTAACATACTTCTAGTACAAGGTATTTCCTATCCAACTCTAACATATCAATCACATTATACAATATTTCTTTTCGGCGTATCATATTTGGGCCTACGGCAAGGTCACTAACTGGTGCCAGATCCTTATCACTAAAACCACGCCCTCCTGTCGGAGTGCGCATGCGCAGAGGGCCCGTTTACCGTGAGGGTACTTCTCCCACCGGTTACCCCCATACGCCCTATTAACCATGCCCTTCCGTCGAAATACGCATGCACAGAGGGCCCGCTTACCGTGAGGGTACTTCCGCCCCCCGGTTACCCCCGTACACCCTATTAACTTCATTAAAGGGGGCCCTTGCATCTCTGCGCCGTTTACTGGCGTCATTGTGCACGTGCGGGGTGGCCAACCAGCCTAGAGAAAGCATGACTCTCCCCTCCCCTGCACCCATGTAGCCAACAGGCTGTAACTGCCCCTGGAGTTCTAGGAGATACCACTTGTCCCACCCTTTGGGCGACCCCATTCAAGAATGGCGCCGCCCTCTAAGGACCTTGAATTAACTGCTCACCAATCATGAACTTACCGCCTGACCAAGGAATAGCAATAAATACGATGATTGATGACCTGTAAACAGGATAAAGTTCTAAGGAACAAAAACGTATTAGTCAGACACTCTTGTCATCTCTAAACATCTGTAACAAAACTGTGAAAACCTTCATAACACCCAATAACAATCATCTGCTTCAGGGGATGGTGGGTGGGGAAAAATAATTACAGCCTCCTAGAGGCTGGAGGTGCAGGCCGTGGCGCGCGGAGTCAGAGATGCAGACTCCCGCGCTCCACTGCCTTTTAACCCCTCCTCGGCCAGGCCGGATCTAACCGGCCTGGCCTTTGTTCCATAGTGACCCGGAAGTTAATCCATCACTTCCGGGTCACTCCGGGACCCGGGGTCCAATCTACGTTGAGGTACGCCCGCCGCGACATGTTGACGCGATGGGGGCGCGCCCAACAGCTAGAGAGGTTAGCGGGTGGGGGACGGTGCGCCCCACCATACCTGCGGCAGGGCCGATGTCTGCCCGCCTTTCCCTGACCCTCCGTCCTTCCACTTCCTAATTGACATATAGTCCGCTATACATTTGAAGGGTTTCACCACCCATAGCAGCATGTCAGGGGCACAGGGCACATGCCTATCACCCTCCTGACTGCGGCCTCCCACACCTTAGCCACATGCTGTATGATGTATGATTAAGTCTTGGGAATTCCAGCACCAAGCATTAGAAGTTCCGGCAGGGAATGATCACCATACGTGCCAGCCAAGAGTTGCTTCTCCCAATTATCATTTGCATCCAACCAGTGGACTGCATGTGGCTATTTAATGCACCCCTAATGGAGGTACCTCTAAACCTTCATCTTCCCATTTTCGTTGAAGTCTTATCAACCGTATTCGTTTACGCTTGTTCCCCATCGGAGTTCCACCAGCAGGCTATCCAGTGTTGAAAAATACTGTCTGGGGATCGCGTACAGGGAGTGCTGAATGGCGTAGAGGCATCGGGATAAAATAATAATTTTTATGATTGCTACTCGCCCCATTAGGGACAGAGGTAGGTCCTTACAAAGTCTTATGGAGCCACTTGTATCCTCCACTACTTTCCCTATTTCATTCTTCTAGTAGGAAGGGGCAGTGTGAATCAGGTGAATTCCTAAGTATTTCGTTCCGTCACTCACCCACGGGAGGCCCACCTCTGGTGGTTTGTCTTTTGACCTTCTTGCTAGTCTCCCAACAGGAATCAGACTGGATTTTTCCTGTTTTATACGGAGTCCGTATACTGCCCCAAATTTCTCCAACTATGTGAGAAGCACCGATACCTCCCTGGCTGGTTACCGTATGTGTACCAATGTATTATCAGCATATAAAGAGACTATGTGAGTGGTGTTGCCCAAAGAAAATGCCCCATCTTCTCACTCAGAGCTGCCGCCAGGGGATCCATTGGCGCCATGAAGAGGAGCAGCGACAAGGGGCAACCCCGTTGGGTACCTTGTGCCAGTGCAAACAGCCCCAACACCATTCCTCAAAGCCGAATGCGGGCTACTGGGTTGTTATACAGCAGTTGGACCCCTTTGAAGAACCCCCGCCCCACTACCAGTCTTTGAAGAACCGACCAGACATATTCCCACTCCACCGAGTCGAATGCTTGCTCGATATCGACCATCAGAAAGTATATACAGCAGTACGCGCGGACCGCTATGTACCATACTGCTTTTATGGGGGTTATCACTACTGCGCCTCCTGCCATCGGGGTTGAGGGAGCTCGAAGCACAGTTGGTGTCCTGTATGGGGAGCTGTAGTTTTGACATGAATGGCTTTCCAATCTTTTAAAATATGTGCATGTATGACAGTAGTTGCTACAATCATCACTTTCAATGCGGTGGCAAGCAAATGTTATATGAGAAAGTATTTTGGTGTGTGCTCATTTCCCTTTATGTCCAGCCTGTAGAAATCCTGGGGATGTAATGCAGCACCCTCCTCATTTGTACAAAAGTAAGGCCCCTGCGATAGATAACTTTACCACACAGATATATCAGCCGTCCAGCCTTGAGTTCTGTGGGCAAACTAGGAGGATTAGAGGGAATCAGTGCTCAATTTGTAAAAAAGAATATAAGAGCAGATGCCCAAAATGTTTCTTAGGAGGCTGCTGCCCCCGTCCATCCCTAGCACCACCCAGTCTGCATTGAGGACATCAAAGCTAGATTGTCTCCACCCCAACTACTTCTCCTAATCACCTGTGCTGGGGCTTTGGGACTTTCATTGCCAGGTGCATTCAGTCTCGCAGTACATACTGGCATGCGCTTGTGAAAGGCATTGTTTGCTATAAAGGGCTTGGAACCCGCACTTTGCTTCCCATTTATAGGCTCCAGTGTCCCTCTTCATTGCTTCCTCCTGATTGCCCAGCTCATGCCATACACCACTTCCTGTTTCGACTAAGCGCATGGACGAAGGACAATTGATTAATGTATGTTCACTGCTCGCGCTGCCATTGAGATACCATTGCATTTCTGTAGTAATCTAACATCTGTTTTCTATGTCTACAATGATGTATTACTTCATTATGTCATGACATTACTATGGTTACAGAATCTTCATGTGAAGACCTGCTCTGTATTCTAATGTTTGACAGTTTCCTGGGAGCTGTTGTGACTGATGGTTAATAAATCACATCTGTCTCTACATTTGTGGTTGTGTGGGTTCACTTCAAATTGGCGACGAGGATGAACCATTGGTCACTTAGCCCACGTGTGTGTTCATTCAACTGGACTGTCATTAGACTGGATTTGGAAGGGAAATATTTTAAAATTTGAATATTTCAACTTTAACGCTGATGGGATCAAGGATCTCAGCGTAAACCAGGAACACGGTACAAGAGGATTGAAACAAGCTTCAGTAGCAGTGAAAGGCTGGAAACCTGTGGTTTAAAAGCAGCATTGCTGACATGGTAAACATTTAAATTACGCTGCGCATGTAAACTAAAGGACAAGCAGAAAGCAGGGAAAAGAACTATGAGTAAACCTGTTTTTGATGTTTATATAAAGGAAGGTTTGAGGAAAAAACAACTCTTTTTGTGCCTCTAATAAGTTTAAAACAGTACAACTTAAGAGATCAGCACGAAGAATAACCATCGTTTATGTTAAGGAATTCAACTTTGAATATTTTGTGCCTTTCCAACTGATAACACTTGGAAAATGTGTAATATTAAAAGTTTACATGCTTAGCGCGTAATTTAAGGAAGCCTGTTGCTGAGAAAAATGTTAAAAGCTGGTGGACAGGCCTGTTAGCAGTAACGGTTTTTCCACGAGTTGGAGCTCTGCTCGGTCCGGTGGTAATGAGGCATCTGATGACGTCTTGGAATGTTCTTGCAGTATTGGTGAAGAACACTGCGTCACTCTGAGGCGATCTGAGGCCACGAAGGAAGACTGAAGGGAAGGGGGCGTTCCAAATACGTCACTCGACTTCCTTGTTTGTGTTGCCTAGCAACTGGAGACAGACGATCCAGTTCTCACGGAGGAATATTGGCATCTTTCTGTGAAAGACAACACGCATTTAATGTGCTAAGAAATCGTCATGGGAGTGTCAGTTTGAGGTAAACTTTAAACCTCTGTGGTTTTTGGACGTAGGGAAGAGCAAAGTAACAAGTTTTGAAGGTTGGCAGAAAACGCTGTATTTTCACATTTAACAGCAATGTGACATTAAAGGCAAGCTTTTCATGGACTAGGGCGCCTTCTACTGGATTCGGAGGGGGCATTCTACTTAAAAGTTCTTTTCTTAACATTTTAAAAGGCTATTTTGCTAACCTGGAATAGAACAGTCGAGGAAACAACTGGTGGGGAAAAGTATTGACAATATTAACCTGTCGTTTCAAGTAGCATTTTTTACTGCAATTTAAAGCGTGTGTTTATCTTCTCAGCTTATAATTTTCATTCTGAATAGCGAGCGTTGATCTGATTTCTTTTAAAAAAAAATCAAAGAATCCAGTTAGTTGCAGTATAGTTTAACAACTAATAGCACAGTCAGGGAAAATATAATTTAGAATTTTAGTCAGTGTGGAAAGTAACTTCTGTTTGAATTTATCTTTTTAATCTATTTCTGCTTCTAGTTTTTGTTCTGCTTCATTTTAAAACGTTATTAGCAAAATGCAGAATGTACAAGCACCACCCCCATTCTTACAGCTCCCAGGTGACCCGCCTGTAAAATGGAAGGTATGGTTTAGGGCATTTGAAAAGTATCTTGGGGTTATTGGTGGAAGCAGATTTAGTGCGCAAAGGAAATGTTTCATTTTGGAGCATAATTTAGGTTTTGAAGGGCAGGCTGTTCTTGAACATTTACCTGTAATACAATTAGGAGAGGCAGGAGAGGAATTAGATGAATTTCAAAAAGTAGTAAGAAGTTTACAGAAGCAGTTTGATGTAGAAAGTAGTTTGGTAGTAGCAAGGCATACGTTTTTCACTAGGAAACAAGAAGAAAATGAAAGCATTATTGCTTATGTAGCGGCTTTAAGAATTCTAGCGTCTGAATGTGTGTTTGAACAATTCACGGAACAGTTAATAAGGGATCAAATTGTGGTTCATACTAATTGTGGGAAAGTTCAAGAAAAACTGTTAACACTTAAGAATCCGTCGTTAGATGAGACTATTTCAATTGTAAAAAGTATTGAGCTCTCACAAAAAGAGCGTAAAGAGTTGAGACCTGAGAGAGAATCTGTTAGTGTTGTAAAGGAGTCCAGTGGTGTGAAAAACATAAAAAGCCAGGCAAAAGTGGCTTTTAAGGTGGACAATAAGGTTAGTAGTGACTCAAAAGGAACACAATCTTTTCAGGGTAAAAACAGACAACGGAA
The DNA here is from genome assembly GCF_964263255.1 of Lissotriton vulgaris. NCBI lineage: Eukaryota > Metazoa > Chordata > Amphibia > Caudata > Salamandridae > Lissotriton > Lissotriton vulgaris. The sequence goes on from NC_141687.1 coordinate 405,165,086, forward strand.
TGTGTGCTCAAAGTGTGGGTTTGCGGAACACTTTCCTAATGCGAAAATGTGTCCGGCTAGGTATGCGAATTGCCATAAATGTGGTAAGCAAGGACATTTTGCGAAAGTTTGCATTTCAAAGAATAGTGTAAATTCTGTTTATAGAGAGAGTTCTAAAGAAGAGGAAGGTGATGCAGAGGTTGTGAGCTCTTTATCTGATCTAGTGGTGGTGGTGAAGGATGAAAGTGAAGATTGTGAGGACCCTATTGTGGAGGTGTTGGTGGATGGAAAACCATTAGATCTGTTGGTTGATTCAGGAGCGCGCATCACGATGATAACTGATGAGTTATTTGAGAGGACATGGAAAGGGAGGTCACTCAATCTACCAGACAGAAGACCGGTGTCATACAAGGGTAGGCGTATTGAGCTTTCAGGTTTCTTTGAAGCTATCTTAATGTTCAAAGGAAGAACAATAGAGGGTAAAGTTTATGTGGCAAAAAAAGGACTTAATATCCTTGGTTGGTATCACCAAGGTTTATTTAAGATGGAGCTTAGACCTGGTACGAAAGAACAGGTGTCAGTTGTAGAAGATTTGGAACTAGAGGACTTGTCTACTTCATGGTTTGATAAGTTTCCAAAAGTTTTTGGTGACTATTTAGGTTGCATTACAGGTTTCAAACATTTGATAAGGTTGAAAGATGATGCAATTCCTGTCAAACATAAATTACGTACAGTACCTCACAGTGTTAGGGATGATTTGGCTAATGAGCTGAGGAAGATGTGTGATTCAGGAGCTATTGAGGCAATAGAGTCGTCTCTTTGGTTGTCTCCCTTGGTCGTCAGACGCAAACCTAATGGTAGTTTGAGAGTCTGCATCGATCTTCGCAGCGTTAATAGTGAAATTTGGATTGACTCTCATCCTTTGCCACGCATTGATGACATTCTGGCTAAGTTTGCAGGGGCTAGATACTTTACAAAAATTGACCTAGCTTCGGCGTATCACCAGGTGCAGTTAGATCCTTCTTGCAAACACATCACTGCGTTTGTGTCTCCTATAGGCACATTTCAATTTAGGAGGATGCCCTTTGGGTTAGCCAGTGCGGCTTCAGTCTTTCAACGTGTTATGGAGAAGGTGTTACAAGGTCTAGGTGAGACGGTTGTTTATCAAGACGACATTTTCGTTGCTGGCAAGTCTAAAATTCAACATGATCGCAATGTGTTTAAAGTTTTGGAAAGGCTGGGTGAAAATGGCATTGTGGCAAATAAATTGAAATGCATTTTTGGTGTGCAGTCTATTGAGTATTTGGGACATCAGATTTCAGGAGAAGGTATTGTACCTAGAGAAGGGTTGATAAAAGCAATAGTAGACGCTCCTAGTCCAACGACAAAAGATATGGTTTCCTCATTTTTAGGAATGTCTGAGTTTTATTCAAAGTTTATTCCCAATTTTTCAATGAAGACAGTACACATGAGAGATCTTCTCAAGAAAAGGGTTATCTTCAAATGGGATGAAACTTGTGAACAAGAATTTATAAATCTGAAGAAAGAGCTTGGATCATGTGAGATTTTGACACCATTTGACCCTAATACTAAGTGTACTGTGTCAGTGGATGCAAGTTTGTATGGGTTAGGTGGGATGATTTCACAGGAAAAGGAAGGGAAGGAATTTACGGTTGGGTTTGCGTCACGAGCTTTAAGACCTAGTGAGAAGAATTACTCAGTGATTGAGAGAGAACTGTTAGCATGTTGTTGGGCAATAGAAAGGTTTAAATGTTTTCTGTGGGGCAGGAACTTTAATCTTCTCACAGATCATAAGCCATTGATTCCAATTCTGCAAGGGAAGGTGGTGAAAGATCATACACCACGGATAGCTAGACTTAGTAGCAAACTGTTACAATACAGTTTTCAAGTTGCACATATCCCAGGTGGGAAGAATACCCGCGCAGATTTCTTGTCAAGATTTCCTTTAGCTATGTCTAAGAATGATTTCAGGGAAAACATTGAGGAGGATTGTTTGATTGCTGCTGTGGATGCATGTTTGGTTGGGTGTTTTTCGGAGAATGAATGGTTTGCAGCCATGGAGAAAGATAATGTCTTGAGGAGGCTTAAGCACTACATTGTTACAGGTTGGCCAAAAGAGAAACTGTTGGAAAAGGAATTTCAACCTTTTGCGAAAATTGGGGATGAGTTAACCATTGAAGGTGGGAGTATGATCATGAGGGGCGAGAAATTTGTACCACCACAGAAATTAAGGTCGTCAATAATTAACTTTGGACATGATGGACACATGGGGCAGACCAATACAAAAAAAAAAAATAAGACATTTTTATTGGTGGCCCTCCATGGATCAACAGATCACTTCTGTGGTGGAGTATTGTGTGATCTGTAATTCAAGTGACAAGGTTGTCAAGATTAAGACTCCTCCAATTCAACAGGTTGTTTTGCCGGATGGTCCATGGTTGAAATTGGCTGTGGATTTTGTTGGTCCATTCAACATTTTGCCCAACAAGTGTAAGTTTGCTTTGGTTGTCGCAGATTACTATAGCAAATGGTGGGAGGTTCATTTCATGACAGATCCTAATTCAAGTGAAGTTATTAAATTCTTTCAGAGCTTATTTGCCAGGGAGGGTTTCCCGAAAGAGATTATTTCGGATAATGGAGTACAGTTTACTTCAAAGGAAATGACTGATTTCTTATCTCAATCGGGGATTGTTCAAAAGAGGGTGGCTCTTTATCATCCTCAGGCAAATGGTTTCATTGAGAGGAATAACCGTATTTTGGTTGAGTGCATCCAATGGGCTGTGTCTTCTAATTTGAATATCAAGGAGGCTGTCCAAAGTATGTTATGGGCACACAGAACAACTCCCAATACGGTTACTGGTTCAAGTCCGTTTAGACTATTAAGAGGAAGGGAGGCTTCTTTCCAATTATGTCCTGCTTGGATGAGAAGATGGGGTTCACATGTGCAGAACAAAATGATGCATGACTGTGATTTGAGAAGAAGTCAATCTCAATCTGTTGAAAATGTGGAAAAGTTGGCTGGAGGGCAGGATATTAAAGATGGTGAGAGGGGCTTTGTGTCTAAAATAAGGGTAGGTGATTGGATAAAAATCAAGTCACCACACAATGTTCCTAAAGGGTTATCAAAATTTGGCTCTCTTGTTCAAGTGGATGCAGTTACAAAATTTGCTGTTAGGATTAATGGCAAAAACTGGTGGAATCTGGCTCGTGTATATAAACTTCCACAGAAGGTTGTATATCAGATGGGTTGTGGAAGAAACGAGGAAAAAACAGAGGTTGGTAATGCGGGAGGAAATGACTCAAAATTGCTTTATGTTCCTCCAAGGAGGGGTAGTAGGATTAGGGTTCCTACAAAACGTATGGATTTATAAATGAATATAGTTAAGGACAGTAGTACAACGTGATGAAAGGTCAAGGTTGGAAATGTAATGCTTTAACTTAGGAAATGAAATGATTTTCAATTTAATTCTTTATCTTGAAATGTAATTTTGCATTGAGTCTTCTTAAGAGGTGAAGCTATTTCTTTTTCATGTTTATGTTTTACAAATTAGTTATTTCTTCCTTTCTGTTTTGGCTATTTTTCATATTTCTTTATATCTTTTCTTGCATTTTTCCCTTATTGTTGCAATGGTGCTATATAATACTTTGTGTTATTTTATTCTGTTAAGGAAGGGAGATATTGTAGTAATCTAACATCTGTTTTCTATGTCTACAATGATGTATTACTTCATTATGTCATGACATTACTATGGTTACAGAATCTTCATGTGAAGACCTGCTCTGTATTCTAATGTTTGACAGTTTCCTGGGAGCTGTTGTGACTGATGGTTAATAAATCACATCTGTCTCTACATTTGTGGTTGTGTGGGTTCACTTCAATTTCCTCCCATGCTTCTCCTTTATCGTCTCCGTGTTGCTTTCCCCTCTCCACCCCACGCCCCTAGGGGTCACTGAAATATCATACATAATCACAATAAAAACTCTGAAATGTCACACATATGTACAATGAACCCTTGGCAGCTATGTTCCTCTGATTAGGTCCCAGAAGAGTGACCAAAAACGAATGTACACACTTTCGCTAGTTTATGGCGGTCAGAATTACAGAGCACGCAGCAGTTCAGAAATCCGCACCGTCTTCTTTCCAGAGAAGCACTTGGCAAGGAAGCAATATGTGGAAAGTGGGATCTGGTTATGACGTTGTGTGCAGTGGCAGCTCCTCCGCTATGGCACAGGAGCATCGCGCCTCCTGCCAGCGGCCAAAAAAATGAAAAAGAAAACAATAATAAACCCTTATTTATTTTCATTTTCTTTTTGCTCTCAGAGCCGAGGCTTGTGGGGCGGGGCCCGTGGGAATGGCAGGCTGGCGGAGGAGTGGTTGCACTGCTATTCAGTGCGCATGAAGGTTTGTCCGGCTGTCTCAGGATTGCTAAACAGTCATTGACACTAAAGCTCTCTCCAACCCGAGCTGCGTTGCCAGGTTGGAGAGAGCAGGCACAGGCTCCCATGCTGACTGGGAGTGCAAATCATTGGTGCTCAGGCCAATCCTGATGCTGTTTTCAGTAGCATGAAAGCGGCATCATGATTGGCCGCAGTGGACTCTGGTAGCCTGTGCCTGGGAGCACAATGCGGCAGGTAAGTGTTTTTAAGAAAAGTTATTTGTCTCGTCCGTCCATTCTCCACCCACCACTCTGTCCACACAATGTGCGCTACTGGTTGTCATGTGCATCTTAGGGCTCAGGCATGCCACTGTCAACATCTAAGCAGTTTTCCTGTTGGTGGACACAGACAAAAGAAGAGACCACAGCAGAAACAAGCATTAGCAAAGTTAATAGGTCTCGCATATGCAAGAGCTATCGGCTTTGCCAATATGCTTTAGCCATGTTGTACACCAGTGTGGCTGCTGTTCAGCATGGCAAAATGTTAGTAGGGTAAAGGAGAGTGGTGTGGAGTGTTGTAAAGTGGAGTATCATGGACTGGCATATAGTGCAGGAGAGTTCAGTGACGTGGAGTGAAGTTGAATGGAGCGAAAGAGCGTAGAGAGGTATAGAGTAGAGTGGAGTGTGAGAGTGGCATAGAGTGTTGTGGAGTGATTAGAGTAGAGCGGCGTGTCGTAGGGTGCTGCATAGAGTGGAGTAGAGTGTTGTAGAGTAGAGTAGCGTAGAACGGAATAGATTGTCGTTGAATGGAATGTCATAGAGTGGGGTAGTGTAGGAGAGTGGAATGGTATACAGTGGAGCAGAGAGTTGTGGAGTTGAATGGCGTAGAGTAGATTGGAGTGGCATAGAAGGGAGTGGAGTGGATTAGAGTGGAGTAGTGTGTCATAGAATAGAGTGCAGTAAAGTGGCATAGAACGAGTTGCACATAGTGTCATCGAGAGGAGTAGTGTTGTAGAGTGGAATTGAGTGTTGTACAGTAGAGTAGAGGGTTGTGGAGTGGCATAGAGTGAAGCAGGGTGTTATAGACTGGAGTAGAGTTTAATGGAGTAGAGCATGTTGGAGTGAAGTATCGTAGAGTGTAGTGCTGTAGAGTGGAGTAGCGTAGCCTAGAGTGAGGTGACGTCAAGTACAGTGGTGCAAAGTAGATTGGCGTAGAGTGCAGTTGCATAGAGTGCATTAGTTTTGAGTAAAGTGGTTTAGAGTGCATTAGCGCAGGGTGCAATGACGTAGAGGAGAGTGGGGCACGGTAGATTGTAGTGGCGTAGATTGTAGTGGTTCTGGGTAGAGTGGAATGGTGCATGGTACAGTGCAGAACTGCAGAGTAGAGTGGCGTAGAGTAGAGAGGTCTAGAGTGCAGTGGTGCTGAATACATTTGAGTGGCATAGAGTGATACAGTGTGTAGTGGCAAAGAGATCATTGGTATTGAGTTCAGAGGTGCAGAGTAGAGTCCAATGGTGTAGAATGCAATGGCATAAAGTAGCATGGTGCAGAGTAGAATGGTGCAGTGGCGTAGAGTACAGTGGTGTAGAGTAGAATAGAGTGGCATAGAGTGCAGTAATATAGAGCGCCGTGGTGTAGAGTGATGTAGAGTGCAGTGGTGCATATTAGAGTGGTGCAGAGTACAGTGGTGGAGAATAGTGACATATGGGATAGTGGTGCTAAGTAGATTAGAATGGCACAGCGTGCAGTGGCGTAGAGTATTGCAGAGTAGTATATAGTGAGTAGAGTGGTGCAGCGTGGAGTGCAGTGGCATAGAGTAGAGTGGCATAGAGTGGAGTGGCACAGAGTGTTGTACAGTGTAGTTTCAGAATAGGGTGATGTGGCGTGGAATGTTGCAGGGTAGAGTGCAGTAGCATAGACTAGTGGTGTAGAGTGCATTGCCATAGAGTGCAGTGTCTCAGAGTAGAGTGGTATAGAGTGGAGGGGTCATAGAGTAAAGTGGAATGGCATACACAGAAGTGGTATACAGTGCAGCGGTGAAGGATGCAGTGGTGCATAGTAGAGTGGGATAAAGTGAAATGCATAGAGTTGAGTGGTGCATAGTAGGGTAGAGAGGCGTAGTGACATGGCATAGATAGTGTGTTATCGTAGAGTGCATAGAGTAGGGTGTTGCAGAGTAGATTATAGTTGTCTATGGTGCAGTGGTGCAGTCTAGATTGGTGAAGAGTGCAGTGGGGTAGTGTTTTGGTTTGGAGTATAGTGGTGTAGGCTGCATTGGCGTAGAGTGCAGCAGAGTAGAATAGAGTGACATAGAGTGGAATGGCACAGAATAGATTTCAATGGTGTAGAGTGGAATGGAACAGCGTGCTGTAGAGCAGATTGTTCCTGAGTGGAGTGCACTGACATAGAGTGAAGTGTAGAAGAGAGCAGTGTCGTAGAGTGCAGTGGTACAAAGTAGATTAGTGTGGATTGGCTTAGAGTGCAGTGGCGAGTGTGAAGCGATGCAGAGTAGAGCAGCGTTCAGTGCATTGGCATAGAGTGGCGTAGAGTAGAGTGGTGCAGAGTAGAGTACAGTGGTGCAGAACAGTGTGAAGTAGAGTTCAGTGACAGAGAGTGCAGTGTTGTAGAGTAGAGAGTTGTGGAGTGAAATTGTGTGAAGTGGTGCAGAGAGAAGTGGTGCATGGTAGAGTAGAGCGGTGTAGAGTGAAGTGATGCAGAGTGTAGTGCATTGGCGCAGAATGGCGCAGAGTGTAGTGACGTAGAGTGCAGTGGTGTGTAGTAGAGTGGCATTGAGTGCTCTGGCATGGAGTGCAGTGGCATAGAGTGGTGCATAGTGGTGTAGAGAGTAGTGGCATAGAGTACAGTGGTGCCGAGTGGAATAGAGTAAACTACAATGGCGTAGAGTGCATTGGTGTAAAGTGTTGCATAGTATAGTAGAATAGAGTGTAGTGATGCAGAGTAGATTGGCATAGAGTGAAAGGCGTAGAGTGCATTCGTTTTGAGTAAAGTGCAGTGATGTAGAGTAGAGTTGAGAGGTGCAGAATACAGTGGAGTGCAGTGGCACTGAATGCGGTGGTGCTGAGTGCAGTGCATAGAGCAGATGGTTTCATTGTAGAGTGGACTGGTTCCTGGTAGAGTAGAGTGGCATATAGTAGAGTAGCATACAGTGCAGAGTACATTAGAGTGGCATAGAGTGGATTGGCACGGAGTGCACCGGTGTAGAGTGGAGTAGTAAAGAGTAAAGTGCATTGACATAAAGTGCAGTGGCATAGAGTGCAGTTTTTCAGAGTAAGGTGGCATAGATTGGAGTGGCACAGAGCGGAGTGGTGTAGAGTGCACTGGCAAAGAGTGCAGTGGTGCATAGTATAGTAGTGTAGGGTAGAGTTCCTTGGCATAGAGTAGAGAAGTGTAGAGTAGAGAGGCATAGAGTGAAGTGGCATACAATGAAGTGGCGTAGAGCGCAGTTGTGCAGAGTAGAGTGCAGTGATGCAGTGTGGTGCAGAGTAGAATAGACTGGCATAGAGTGCAGTGATGTAAAGCACGATGGTGTAAACTTAGAGTAGAGTGCAGTGATGTAGAGTGGCTGAGAGTGTAGTCTTGCAGAGTAGAGTGGCATAGAGTGCAGTGGCACAGAGTAGAGTAGTGCAGAGTAGAGTGATACAGAGTACAATGGTGGAAAGTTAGTGACGTAGAGTATAGTGGTGAAAAGTAGAACAGAGTGGCATAGCGTGCAGTGGCGTAGAGTTTTGCAGAGTAGAATATAGTGGCGCAGAGTGCAGTGATTAAGAGTAGTTGGCATAGAGTGCATAGGCTTAGAGTGCAGTGGTTTAAAGTATAATGGCATAGAGGGCGCTGACAGAGTAGAGTGGTGCAGCGTGGAGTGCAGAGGCATAAAGAGTAGTAACATAGAGTAGAGTGGCATAGACTGCAGTGGCACAGAGTGGCATAGAATGCAATGGCATATAGTGCAATGGAGTGGAGTAGATTGTTTAAGAGTAGAGTGAGTGATATGGTGTGGAGTGATGCATGGTAGAGTATAGTTGCATAGTGTAGTAGAGTAGAGTGTATTGGCATAGAGTGCAGTGTTTCATACTAGAGTGGCATAGAGTGGGGGGGTCATAGAGTGGAGTGGAATGGCCTACACAGGAGAGGTATAGAGTTCAATGGCAAAGAATGCATAGTAGAGTGGGATAGAGTGAAATGGTATAGAGCAGAATGGTGCACAGTAGAGTAGAGAGGCGTAGTGGCGTGGCATAGAGTGTATTACCATAGAGTGCAGTGCTACACAGTAGATTAGAGTGGCATAGAGTGCATTGGTGTAGAGTACAGTAAAGTGGCGGAAAGTAGAGCAATGCAGAGTAGAGTACAGTGGTGCAGAGTAGAGTGCTGAAGAGTTCAGTGTTGGAGAGTGCAGTGTTTCAAAGTAGAGTGCTATAGAGTGCAGTGGTGTAGAGTAGAGTCGCATAGAGGGCATTGTGTAGAGTAGGGTGGTGTAGAGTGCAGGGGCATAGAGTAGAGTGTTGCAGAGTAGAGTACAGTGGTGTATAGCGCAGTGGTGCAGACTAGATTGGTGAAGAATGCAGTTGCGTAGTGTATTTGGCGCAGAGTGCAGTGGCGTAGAGTGCAGTGGTGTATAGTAAAGTAGCCTAGAGTGGATTGGCGTGGAGTGCAGTGGCATAGAGTCTTGCAGAGTGGTGTAGAGAGCAGTAGCGTAGACAACAGTGGTGCAGAGTAGAATAGAGTGATGTAGAGTACAATGGCATAGAGTGCAGTGGTGTAAAGTGTTGCATAGTAGAGTATAGTGATGTAGAGTCCAGTGGCGCAGAGTAGATTGGCATAGAGTGCAGTGGCATAGAGTGCATTAGTTTGGAGTAAAGTGTTATAAAGTGCAGTGATGTAGAGTTGAGTGGTGCAGAGTAGAGTTGAATGGCGCAGAGTAGAGTGGAATGCAGTGGCCAATGCTTAGGGTCAAGGCTGATTTGCATATGGCCATGTCTGAACTGGGGTGGTGTGGAGTGCAAAAAAACGATGGATTTAGGCCCAGATCTCTGTACTGGGGTGAATGTATGACATTGTTCTGCATTCTGTCCATCAATTGTTGTATTTGAATTTGCAACCCCGAGTGGGATGGGTATGCTCAGACGTGAGTCCCATGCACTCCACACCACTAGAGTCAAGCTATCCTGGCTGAAGACGGCTGATAGCCAGAAACCGGTCCTAGGATGCTTGATTCCGGTCCAGGAAAGACATGGCTTAGCAGTTCGGGCTGGACTGTTCCCATGAGGCACAGGGAAGGATGATTTGCATATGGCCATGTCTGAACTGGGGTGGTGTGGAGTGCAAAAAAACGATGGATTTATGCCCAGATCTCTGTACTGGGGTGAATGTATGACATTGTTCTGCATTCTGTCCATCAATTGTTGTTTTAGCATTTGTCACCCGAGTGGGATGGGTATGCTCAGACGTGAGTCCCATGGTCTCCACACCACTGGAGTCAAGCTATCCTGGTTGAAGACGGCTGATAGCCAGAAACCGGTCCTAGGATGCTTGACTCCGGTCCAGGAAAGACATGGCTTGGCAGTTCGGGTTGGACTGTTCGCATGAGGCACAGGGTCAAGGCTGATTTGCATATGGCCATGTCTGAACTAGGGTGGTGTGGAGTGCAAAAAAAACGATGGATTTAGGCCCAGATCTCTGTACTGGAGTGAATGTATGACATTGTTCTGCATTCTGTCCATCAATTGTTGTTTTTGCATTTGTCACTGTTGGACTTGGCCCTTATGGCAGGTTCACCTCTAATCTTTTTGCTTTTAATCTGTGATCTGTGTTAGTGATATTTTGGTCTCTGCGCACTTTTTCCCTGTGTCCCAGATAAAGTGCGTGCATGTAGTTAGGCAGGCCTGCCCTCCCATAGGAATGCATGGGGAATGCCTGTGTCCCTGGTAGTTCCTGATACGTGGGGAGCGCAGACTCGAATTTGGTATGTGCGAACTCGTGAGAATGAGTGCTTCGCAATGATGTATGTGGCATGAGTGTGTCTTGTGCAGAAGTGCCACTTCTAGGAGTTGGCATATTAGTGTAAAATATGCCTGGCGTGTGATTGGCTGGAGCTGGCTGGTGAGCCTGGCTCCAGGAAGACTGGATGGGTCTGCCCGGTGGTGAGTGTGATATTAGCATGTTGATGGCTGGGGAGGAGTGCACCTGTGTCCTGAATGAGGCTGGGTTTTCCCCACACAATGCTGGCTCCGCCCCCTGTGGTGCGACTGATGACTCTAGCCCTGCTAGTGAATGAAAGGGGTGGTTGAACTATCAAGGGTGCTCCAAAACCAACTGCGACTGGTTTCCCCCCACCCTGCACCTACACACAAAGGATTTTACTGTATAAGAAGGGGCTGTGTCCCCATACAAATGGTTGTTCTGCTTTTGGATCCTAGCTGAGGGGGCTGCTGCTGTTGCTGTGGCCAGGAGGACCGCCACTTGGACTGTCTCCCTGCCTGGAGACCCAGTGAGCTGGCTCTAGGTCCAGCCTTGCCCCCTGCCTGCCTCTAGACCCTGCTGGAGCTTGCCTTTTTGCTTGGAGTGCCTGGAAGCGCTTTATTTGTCTTTAGCACTTGAGAGCGCTTTATTTTAGGTCCTAGCCCTGGGGAGCGCTCTCCCTTGTCCCCAGCGCTGGGAGCGCTTTATTTGTGCCTTTTAGCGCTGTGAGCGCTTTTCCCTGCCTGACTAGCGCTGAGAGCGATTTTCTTTACCTATAGCGCTTGGGAGCACTTTGCCTGCCCTAGCGAGTGCCCACCTTGCTTATTTGTAATTAATTTGCCCCCTGGCAGGTGCCCACCCTACCAGGGACCTTGCCGCTAATTTTGCGCTTTTACGCGAGGGAGCCACCCCTCGGTAAATTCATCCCCCGCCTGCCTGCCTGAGATGGGCCGCCGCGTTGCCCGCGACGACCCAGAAGTGGTTGGGTGGCCAGCCAATCCCTGTGCGGCCCGACGGAAGTCCCGCCTTTGAAACCGGGGCACGAGGAGCAGGGCTGCGGGGCTTGTGGGGCTTCCGTGAGGAAGGGAGAGCCCCGCTGCAAAGAGGACCGCCGGGAGACCCAGCGAAAAGCAGTGCCAAGGACAGCGGGTTAGTGCACAGTGGGGCCCGGTGGTCGAATCGGGGAGGAGGGCGTCGGGGCACATTGCCGGTGCCCGCCTCTCCCCTCCAGTGTATAGAGCCGATTGAGGCTCTTGGGGCATTTGCAGTTTAGAGCCCAGAGGCTCCGTGGCATTGTCTGAGCCCCGAGGCTCTTGCGGGCATTTATGCATTTAGAGTTCCCGAGAGGGACTCCAATGACACCCGCAGTTGTGTGCAGAGCCCCGAGGCTCCCGTCCTAATTGATTTACGAGCCTGAGAGGCTCTAGGGGCATTTCATTGTTTTAGAGCGCTGAAGCTCTATAGTGCCAGCATATTTGTTTAAGAGGCTCTTAAGTGCCTATTTGCTTTGCGAGCCCAGAGAGGCTCTTAGGGGCAGTAGTTGGTTAGAGCCCCGAGGCTCCCACGCTGTGTTGCCCTCACCATTGTGTTCTTGAGCCCACGAGGCTCCAACGTTGGCATCATCTGTATTTACAACTGTCCAGCACTTAGTGGACAGTTGCTACGTTTAGGCTTGTGTTCCTGGCTGCCTGCGCCGCCACCCTGACATTTGGACTCAGGGCATTCCAGGCCTTAGGAGGCCAGTTGGCCTGGGGGACAGTTCTAGTGTTGTGCTACGTGCACCCTGCACATTTAAGGTTTACTTGCTTATATGATTTCTGCGCAAATGTTCTACCTGGACCTCTGAATGTGTTTTAATGCCTCATGTGCAATGTGTTTTATGTTTTATCCCCTTTGCTAAAAGTGACCTGCTCCCAGGTCTAACAGTCACCCCGAGTGGGATGGGTATGCTCAGACGTGAGTCCCATTCTCTCCACACCACTGGAGTCAAGCTATCCTGGCTGAAGATGGCTGATAGCCAGAAACCAGTCCTTGGATGCTTGATTCCGGTCCAGGAAAGACATGGCTTGGCAGTTCGGGCTGGACTGTTCCCATGAGGCACAGGGTCAAGGCTGATTTGCATATGGCCATGTCTGAACTGAGGTGGTGTGGAGTGCAAAAAAACAATGGATTTAAGCCCAGATCTCTGTACTGGGGTGAATGTATGACATTGTTCTGCATTCTGTCCATCAATTGTTGTTTTTGCAATGCTTAATTTGTGCCTGTGGTTTCCAGTGCTCAGCACTGGCACTTATTTCACAGGGCAGAGTCTATAAGAATGTTCTCCCCTGGGCGGCAGGCCTAGTAACTCTTAACAATAAATGTACCTGTCCTCCGTGGTGTTTGCCTAATATGTCTTCGCATGCTGGCCCACCCTGGTCCAGGCATGCTGAATTTGCATCATCATCACGTTTGTGGGGTCAGCAGTGCGCGCCTGCCCTTTACGTGTCATTTCCATTGGATAATCGTGGCTGAGGGCGGGCTCATGACTGAGCTGGGTTGAGGCAGGCTGGGAATGCCCAGACCAAACGTTCCGCAACGTCGTACAGCAGATTTAAATTGCATTACATGCTTTCTTTAATGAGCTCGCACCGAACTGAAATTTAGCATTTGACGTCCTTGTGGTCAGGGCCCACTACCAACGGCAGTCATTATCGGATGTGCACGTGTTGTTCTGCACACTATAAAAAACTGCCAGCGCTATAATTGCTGTGCTGCATGAGCATGGCAGTATTACTGGGAACTGCTGGGCAGCAGGCACTGCAGAGAATTCTGAACTGTAGACACCTGCCTGGCCTGCACAAGTTAATAGGGAGAAAAGTTGCAGTCATGACACAGACCACTTAAATAACCTGGCAACTGCCTTACAAAACGAAAGCCTCGCTATACATCTGTCATACTATTACCTGACCGGACCCCCACCTCACCCCTATGATACCCCCAACCTGCCCCACCCTGCAATTAACACATTACAAACATTACAATGTATTGCATTTAAAATTACCAAATTCTATTAACCCTAATACCTATGCCTGCATGTTTGAAACTGTGAATAACCAAACGTCCTAAACTGAACCTTGAATTACTTGCCTACCCTTTCGCTGCACATGGTTCACTAACTTTCAACACCAACCAAACGTCTGCCAACCCCGGCAAACTTTGCATGCTCCCACCAACCAGAAAAAAGGGTGTGGCACACAATGTTTTTCTGCCCCCCAACTGATGCTAGAATTCACATATTCTAGGTTCTAGCTAACACCTCTCTGATTTCCAACAGGAAAGGTCCATACCCAATCTGGATAGTTGAACTCCGACAACCCGAAAAAACGCCACCTTGTCAAACTGAATGTCAGAATGACAGATCCTGCCAAACCCAATCCCCCTACAAAAACGAGCCATTACGCTATTAACCTTTATATGTGCTCTATCTACCGCTCTCTGCTTTACTGCACCTCTCCAAGCCCTCCTGGGCACAAATTCAACTGACCACTTTTCTGTAATGAGGGCTAAATTTTTCTTCATGCTACGCATCAGCACAACCCTTTTCTCCTTTTAAAGAACATACTCCTCCAAATGCTGAACAATATATCCGGGCACCGTCCATCCACTAGCATACTGATTAGCTCTGTCAAGCACATGCCTCCTTTCCCTTTCCATGTGATCTTAAACAAACGCTTGTTGAAACTTAAATTCTGACCAAAGTAACTCTGCCGAGCTTGCCCTTAGGTCCATTTAACAAATGAGTGTCCAATCACCTAAATGGTCATCTCTGGGCCGGACACAGAACCTGCAAAACACAATAGGCACCCACCCCTCCCCGGGTCAGCGTTACAGCCAGTGCCGCTCTGTGACCGTCCTTCCTAACCTGCGCGGCCCCATACATGCGTGTACCGCGGCCTGGGGGCGTGGTCACCGCTCTCCCGGCTGCATGGCCAGACGCTGCCTCTTCTGCTGATGGCAATGACCCGACCATGCCCCCGCCTCCAGACTCAAGGCTGGAGCCACAGGACACGTCCCAACTCCTGCCCACCTCATGCCCCAAGGCGCTCTGTTCCCATACGAGCAGCCCCTCTCACGTACCCCAGCATCATGAGTCCTATTCGCTGCTTGAACTTTCTGCTCCTCGCAGCAGCCACTACCGCAGCGGCCACCCCGCCGAAACCATTCGTGCTGGGCATGCTGGCCTGCAGCTTCCGCAACGACCAGGTCTATACAGCCCGCTTCTCGCAGGAGACGCATCGCCTCACGAACCCTCTTGTCTTTTATCCTCAGGTAAGCACAGATATAACCTTGTTAACTATACACACTACACTGCTCTCGAAAGCTACTCTCAAATACCTGCTGCACAAATCAACCACAAAATATTTTGCTACTACTACTCCCTGCCACCAGCCACCAGGTCACTAGAACCTAACATAATGGCAGGGAACCCAACACCCATTCCCTATATAGCCTTTGGGCTATTTCTGGCTACACCTATGTAGCCCAACCTAATCTCAAAATGGCAGTCCCCTGGACTGCAGCACCCTACCAATCTGCCAGAGGGGCAGACCTCCTTCCTGTCGGCTGCCCCTCAACCCCCTATTGGAGCACCCATACGATGAGCATAACTGGGACCCACTGTGACCAGCACTCACCCCTCATGGATCAGGTAAGTAGAGCAAATCATTGTTGGGGTTGGATGAGGAGGGGTGGGGCGTATGTGTGTGTCGTGTATGCATGCGTCTTTTCCTTGAAAAAGCGAACTGTGTGCATTTCTATAGTGTTTTCTTTTCTTTGCTACTAATTCACACTGTCTGCTGACTTCAGGTGGGGTAAACAGGATTGAAATGGCACAAGGCCACATTTATTAGAAAAAATAGCCAAAGGCAATAGCAGATAATAGCAGATATCTATATGAAAAGGCCGTTTCTAATGTTCCAGTTGCTTTCAATTTTATTGAAGTGAGAAGATGGGCTTCAAAAATGGGGTGATGAGAACTAAAAGAAAAGAAAAGCTTATAAAAATGTCACCCTCTATCCAGAATGAAATGGATGTGCTTTTTGATTTAAATGGGCTCAAGGAGGTTAGCTAATGGCAGGAAAGTATTTCTACATATGAATTCCACCTAGTTGCTGAATTGTCTCTGCAGATTCAGTTTTAGTTTAAAATATAAAAATCTATGTGACCCAGGACAGGTGAATTTCCAAATAAATTTAACTTTCACTACATTTTTGTTATGGCAAAGGGTTGTGAGTATTTTTTTTGCATAAATTGTGCATTGGTGATTTTTTTCTTTATTCAAAGCTCACACAAAACAAGGCAAGCTTCCACGAGAGGGGATCATGTGGCCTAGCGATTGCAGCTACCCACCATAAAACACAGGGAATCAGGATTGAATCCCTGGGCTCAACACATTGTGATCCGACAAAGCTCCCTTTGCATGAAAACAAGTATAATGTAGTCTCAAGTGTTGAGAAGTGCTTGTCTGCTCTCGTTCCAGGATTGCACCATGTAAAACTGCCAGAAATAAAATGCGGATTCTGCTTATCCGCTTCTATGTGTCAGATGGCCGTCTGTCGTCACGGTGGGCATGTGCGGAGGACAGCCGGGGCGGTCCGAACCGCGCACGCGTGGAATTCTTCCTCACCACCAGGGAATTCCAGCCGCTGCGAAGCGGTGAAGACCTTTGCTCTAGTCTCATCCGATATGAAATAAGGAAAAAATATGAAACTTGAGAACCCGATGTATATGTATGTAGGGGGTGCCCGAAAAAATGGATAAGACTCTGGAGGGATGGAACACATATAGAGGAGGACTGTGTACCTTACCAACAATACTCCAAGATTCAGAAGAACTGTAAAGAGATTGTTAGTTATGCTGTATTGTGATAAGCCCACATGGAAGTATTGCTTGGGCATTAATGTAATGTTATGAACGAAATCCTAAACTATCGATCGTACAAACCAACTGCATGTAAAGAAGTCAAACTATGCTATTCTATTAAGGTGCCTTTTGTATATGATAAAATAAAAATAATTAAAAAAAAAAAAAACTTGAGAACCTGAGGTCAAATACAGCTATCCGGCTTACACAAATCGTGATCATATATAAGTGCTTTATTTCACCAAACCACCTTTTTGCCAAAATAATGCTATAATGCACTTTTTGCTTTAATTTTTTCCCAAAATGTAATCTGTGTGATAATCTCCTTTACTTTAAGAAGACTCTATCACAGAAATTCAGATCAGGTATTACACCTAGTGTTCAGCCATGTCAGTGGTGGAAGAAAATTTGTGAGCACTTGCACTTTAAAAATTAAGCACTGGCAGTGGCCCCGAGGGTAGTGGTGCTGAGTGCAGTGCCATAGAGTAGATTGTTTCAGTGTAGAGTTGAGTAGTGGATGGTAGAGCAAAGTGGCGACAGTAGAGTAGTGTAGAGAGAAGAGTAAATTAGAATGGAGTTGAGTTGATTGGCACAGAGTGGCCTTGCTTAGAGTGGAGTGGTACAGAGTAAAGTGCATTGGCATAAAGTGCATTTGCGTGTTAAAGAGTAGGGTTGCATAGAGTGGGGCGGCGCAGAGCGGAGTGGTTTGGAGCGTACTTGCAAAGAGTGCAGTGGTGCATAGTAGAGTAGTGTGGGGTAGAGTTCCTTGGCATACAGTAGAGAGGTGTACAGTAGAGAGACATAGAGTGAAGTGGAATACAATGTAGTGGAGTAGAGTGCAGTGATGCAGAGAAGAGTGCATTGACGCAGTGTGGAACGGAGTGGAGTGGCATAGTGTTGAGTGGTGCAAAGTAGAGTGTAGTGAGGAAAGGTGGAGTATGCATGGTGTGGTAGCTCACTGCCATGGCAGACAACATTACGTTTTCACTGACATACATGTGGAAATATCATCACCTAGTCTATTGATTTGTTTTGATCGCATTAAAATATTTGTTTCTACCACACCTTAGAATTACCAAAAAATGTGCTTCATTTTTCTTTTATAATTCTGATATGTTCTGAAATAGCTGCACAGTTCATTTACATACATGTACATTTTGTTGTATGCTGGAAAACACAAAAACGAACATCGTACAATCTTTCTCAAGTACACCCGCAATAGCCAGAATGATTGTGACATAAATCGTCTCACTGGAAGACAGAGCCTGACATTTGAGCTCTGTCTTTGAATGCACAGCAAATATGACAAGATAAGAACAAGGTTTAAAAGCATATTTACAGAAATCCAGTACTAGTGGAGGAATACAGTAAATAGGATTGGGCAAACAAATGGGGCGAACTCAAGCTGGACGGCCTAACAAAAAATAGAGCCAGGAAATAGAAAGCAAGAAAATGTGAGTTACAAACCATAAAGCCAATGGTAAGCAATATGCAGAATGCATTCACAGGGAAGCTTTCCGAAGGTCCCCAAGATGTCGTTAGCAAACCAGATAGCTGCGCTGTTAATACCTAAACGGAATGAAAAGCCCAAAAGGAAAAGCAGCCCACAGCAAATGACACCTCTAGAAGTGAGCTATGAGGCCTCCTTGGCATGAAACATTTCTCTTCTTGCAAAGGCTGACACCTGGAGCACTCAAACTAACAGCAGTATCGCCTTCTTAGCAACAGAGATGGACTTTGGAATTACCTGCCTAAAGATTTTAAATCACATGGTTTCAGCGAAATGATACTCCACCCAGGTTTACAGCAGGGCGTCTATTTGAGGTGGGCCAGGTGAGGAGATTAATGCTCTGGTATACCAGACTAGTACCGCACTCTGCTGAGTCCGCGTAGAGGAGAACAGGTACCGGTCGAACCAACAGCTACTTTCACTTCTAGGATTTCACGCTGCAAAGCAAGGGTAGGTCATGTAAGAGAATAATTATCTTATTGTTAATAATATAGCTACATTTTTATATCTAGACATCCGCTCCTCCAAAATCCTCTTTTCGATATTTGCTTTAAAGTTTGCATTATATACCATATATACTCTCTCACACTGCTTTTGTCATGAGGCTACTGCTTCATTTAAGTGCAGCCTAAAGCTCTTGGTGTTTCCCTTCCTAGGCATCCTGCCTTTACTTTATTCTTCTAAACTCTGAGATAATCACTGTCCTTGCTTACGCAGTGGTCTAGCAGCAGGCAGACCGTTCACCTGATTCTAGGGCCTATCAAAAGTACCTAATATAGTACAATCTCAAATGGAACTATAGAGGGCATAGCTCCAGGGGGGTGTTTGGGGTGTGTGTCCCTTCCCTCCCAAAAAAAAACGCTTGGCTCGAGAGTTCTGTCTGGGGGCGTTGATTTGGGTCTGCTATGGTTCAGTTGGTTGTTCTCATGGCCTTTCTAGGAGGTTTTAACATATACATACATAAACACACAGACAAATGTCTACCCACTGGCAATCTCTTGGGGTATCATTCCAACACATTGTTGTACGCCAAGCATGCCACTCTAGGCAGAGGCACACCTAATGCAAAATCCATATGTACCTTGTTCCTCATGGGAACAGTTCATACCAAACCACGGTCATATTACACCTCCTCTCTGCAGTGTACTGTTTTTTTAGTTGGTAAATTTGCTATTCACACTCCCGAATCTCACTAACTAAGCTATGCCCTAGGCAAATACATATGCTTCTTTCTTGAGTTTTGCATCCTCAGTGCATACTATCTCAAAAGCATCCAATAGTCACCTCTTCTTTTTTCTTTGAATGTCCTTCTCCTACTAATTTAATCCATAGTAAAGGCATTGGAGTAAAATCAGGGCATAGTTTTCTTGCAAGGCAAGACTAATCCGAATAACCACTGGATAAACCACTACCCTTGCTTTCCAAAGCAGCATGCTGCCTGGCATGAAACACTTAAATGCCTCATCAGGAGTAGTTAAAGTAACCGCCAGAGCTTAATTTGAGCCGGTGGGCACCATTGTCACCTATTGTCCGGAGCCATCACTGAGGTATTTAACCAGCACAAGGTAGGAAAAAAACCACACAGATCGGAAAGACAGAGGAAGAGAAAGATGGCTAAATCCTCTCAAAGAGATAAAGCAGGAACCTGCAAGAGTACGGTAAAGAAGCAGGAAGTGTCTGGCATTGGATTAAAGAGGCATGAGGTGGATTGAAGACAGCCAACATTGGTATTCAACATGCTGACGTTTAATTGCACAGGCCGCGAGCTTCTGAGAAGACGTTCGAGCACCAGCACTTTCTTTTACAAATCAAGTGCTGGTGAGCACTATGGGGCACATGCATCATTGTAGGATTTTGCATTTCCTAAATAGCGAAAATTAAGGAATCGCTATTTAGGAATTGCAAAATCCTATGCATCAAGAAATCCTAATTTTTTTTAGGATTTCTTAAATTTCGGAATTTGCGATTCCTTAATTGCGAATCGCAATTAAGGAATGGCATTACATTGATTCCTATGGGCGTATAGGCCCATAGGAATCAATGCCGTTTTGCATTTCTTTTTTTAGGAAATCGCAATTTGTTGATGCATTGCAAGGGTGCAGAAGGGGGTCCAAAGGACCCCCCCCCTGCACCCCTGAAATGTATTTTAAAGTGCATGTTTCACACACACATGTCCTAAGGACATGTGTGTCTGTAACATGACACTTTTCAAAATGCATTTTTGTGCTTTTTGAAACAATTTCGCAAATTAACACGAGGGTCAACCTCGTGGTAATTTGCACTTCCTATTTCAAAATTCACATTTTTTAAAAAAATGATGCATTGCATTTAAGGAATCGCACAAATGCGATTCCTTAAATGCATTCGCATTTTTAGGAAATGCAAAAAAAACGAATTTTGATTTTTTTTTTCATGCATCCCAAAAACGTATTTAGGAAGCGCAAACGGCCGAATTTACCGATTCGCACCGTTTGCACTTCCTAAATAGGTTGATGCATGTGCCCCTATATGAATGCAATTACAATACAGACCAATATAGGATTATGCAACATACTATAGAAGAAGAAATACTAATACTTCCTAATAATAATTGGAAGTGTTACATAATAAATACTAATTGGAGTACTGTGATCAGTGGTCCTTCACTGCAATCTCTGCTAGTGTGACATACTTCATCATTTTCTAGCTTTGGTGAACAAGAATTTTAAGTTCTATTGAGTGCACGGATGCAAGGATTATGCATTCTCATTCTCGCTTTTATTTAACAGCAGTCAACATGTGTGACAATGAAACATGAAAAACAGAAAAAAAGAACTACAATGCCCATAGTTTGTAGTAAATAAAACTAGAACTCCCTTGTGAGGATAGCATGAACCAATAGCCATCCAGTACAGCACATAAACATTGATGAACCCTGTAGAACTACCTCTTCTTGCTATGAGGCCAATTAGGGGTCTATTACGAGTCTTGCGGTCCACACTCTAATAGAATGGGAAACCAGGGATGTGTCCTCTAAAAATTGGGCAATCAGAATGACCTATGCTACTGGTCTCCTCATCGGACAGGTTACTCAGGGAAATTTTTCAAAGGGGGGAAAGTATAGTTTTTCCTCAACCACTCTTGTAGAAAGGCTGGTCTGCATGGCCCAAATCATACATACATTTCTGAATACCACCCTTAGAGCCTCACACCGTACCTCCCTTTTTAATACAAAAATTCGGTTGCAATGCTTCCACCTGTAGATGAAGAGTAGGGTTAAAAGCTTGATAGTTACCACACCTGCATGTCACAAATTGACCAGTGAATGTGAAAGTGTTCAACAACAATATTTTCTTTCAGACATGCTATACAAACTTTGTAACCAAAAAAGTAGTAATTTATTCTTGAATCTAAATCAGATGGGGCAGAGTGAAAAGAGAATACCCTCTTTGGTTGGATGCCCCACTCCTCCTTGTAAATTGAAAATGTCAACTGCAATTTTGTTTATGCGTGCTCCTGCCAAGGGACTTTGTGCCGCCCCTTGAGAGAACCAGTAGCACAATGGTCATCACTGGAAAGGAGAGAATTTCTCCTTTCCATGTCCTTCTACCATGGAATTGTTTTTGGGAATGGGTGTTCCCAAGCAGAAATCCTACTAGGTCACTAGGGAAATGTTTTGCCAGAGAGGTTGCCCACTCCCACCCCTCAAGGGTGAATACATTTATAGACAGCCTCCTTCCCAGGGAATGGAAAGTGTCAGCAGCCATTTTTAAAGTCTGGCATTAGCCAAAAACTTTTGATTTTACCAAACCTTTATGTATAATATACTTAGAAGGGCTCTCAGCCGGCCTTCTTCATCTATTGGGCTGTTGCTGTGTGATTAGCATTTTCTCCCACTACAGCATACACCATGGGGCAATGTTTCAGCCTACTTTAACCATTAGCTAACTTTGTTATGAGTCAGGAGCATTGTTCTCTTTCACACGAACCACATCCATACATAAAGTAGCTTCCAAGACCTTTTTTATGCTCTATAATTTTATGTATATATATATTACCTAATAGAGGTCACCACTATGTAGTTGTAGTTAGATCAACAGTTCTATAAGAAAAGCATTTTTTGGCAACATTTAACGAATCCCCACAACATTTTCCAAAAAGATGCCACTGTTTGATTAGGTCGTGCACAGAAAGTTTCAGTGTGATCTGTCAAGCAGGGGTTGAGAAAAACAGGGGGGATCCCAAAACACAAAATCCCCATGCATTTTCCATAGGCATCTATAAGATGGGCTGTGTAGAGATGACTAAGGTGGAATGTTAATGGTTGCCTAGCAGCTTAGAATGTTATCTTTTGAGAGATGAAACTGAGCTGTGAAGCAGGCTGTGGATGAGCTGGAGGTTCCTGTACCTACTCTTCAATAAAGACTACAATTATAATATTTTCTTGGACTCATCTTTACATTGGCGACGAGGGAAACCTTTCTGCGCAAGGGGCAGATGCTGGGTACCTCCACCCTTGGATTTTGGAACAATTTAAATACATCATCCACCGATTTGTGAGTAATTGATTAAATTCTGCACTCAACTGATTGAATTCTGAACTCAACTTCGAACTAATTTGCATTCAGATTGACTATTTTAATTTTATTAGAGATTTTAAAAATAATATCTGGAAGTTCGTGTGAATTGCTGCCGATATTTACAACCCTTCTGACATGAAAATGTTTAATAGCGCTTGTGAAATGCTAGCTGATGGAAGTAGACAGCGCTGATGCACATCTCTAATGGTTTATACCTTCGTGTACCATAATCTCCGTTCTCTGATGTAAATGTTTAATTGGCACTTCTGAAGGATTGATACGATATCACACAAAGCGCGACGTCAACTTCTCTGTGTTTGCAAGCTTATTTTCTGAATTCTGACCTGAGGGAGCTGCCTGATAGCATCGTCGTGTTAAATGAAAACACCGATATCTTACAGTTCATTTTCAACTGCTCCTGGGATGCATCTTTGTTTCTTCATGCAGTGCCGCCTTGCGCGCACTCTCGATCTTCTTCTTTGAACGTCGCATCCATTACGTCACCTCATCAATCAGCGTAATCGACGTTTGGCGGCCATCTTAGTAGCTTGGGATAAGTTTCCTTCACTTCTGTGTTTCACCCGCTGTATCTTATCCGATTTCGAATCGGACCCTGCATAAAAGGAAAACTTTCACTTACTGCTTTAAAGGAGGAAATCTGCAGTTCAAACCTCGTATCTTGGAGTCATCATTTTTAAAGAAAACAAAGAAAACGAAGATTTCGATCGACTCTGGACTTAACTTTGTCAAGAATTGAAGGTTTTTATTTTAATTTGTTATGTTAGTTTCTTTATTTTAAACTAACTTTTCCTACTTTTACAGGTGCAATTTGTTTAAAATGTCTGATCAAGCTTTGTCCACTCCACCTGCCTTTTTGCCAACTCCTGGAGAACCAATAAATCCTTGGAAAGAATGGAAAAAGTTGTTTTTTACCTACATTCTTGCCACTGGTGGTGATAAATATGGTCCAGTGCGTAGGCAAGCTATTTTACTACACAATTTGGGGGTGGAAGGTCGTAGATTATATGAAAATCTTCCAGAAGTTTCCCTTGGTAGTGGAGATGGACAAGCTGCAAATGTTTATGAAATGAGTTTACAAATGCTTGAAATAAGGTTTACCACAAAAGCAAATTTAGTTATTGAAAGATACAAGTTTTTCTGTAGGGTACAAAAAGTTGACGAAGATATAGCGTCATATGTTGGTGATTTGAGAGGGTTGTCACTGACTTGTCAATTTGGCACTTTAACAGACTCACTTATTCGTGATCAGATAGTTAGATGTACTAATAATAAGAGAGTACGTGAAAAGTTATTGATTAAAGATTCTGGACTAGAAGAAGCTATTCAAATAGCAAAGGGCTTGGAGCATAGTGACATTTGGATCAAAGAAATGGATAAATGTACAAATTCTATTGTAAATAAGGAGGGTGCATTGAAAGTTTCTAGTTCTAAAGATTCAGAAATTCATGCTAATATTGATGAAACCAAAATAACTAAACCTTTGGCTAAAATTCATGAAAAACCCAGTACTAAAGTTTTTGATAAGAATAAGGAATTTCGCCAAAACAGTGGCTCTATTAATGTGCGACCTATCAAATGTTACCGTTGTGGTGCACCCGGTCATATTGCTTCCAGTGTGAAGTGTATGGCCAGGAACGCAATATGTAGGATATGTGGTATGAGAGGCCATCTTGCTAAGGTTTGTAGAACTAAAATTCCTTCTGTTCATCAAATTGATGATTCTTGTGAAGACGTTTGTGAATTTATCCCCTCTATTGATAATGTCAAGGGTTTTCAACTTAATATTGGTGCTGAGGTTGAAATTAACAATATTGATTTGTCAGGTATTTCTAGGGAGAGCACTGACAAGCTGGATAAGCCTCATTATGTTATCAAGTTTGATACTGTGGGGGTAAACATGTTAATTGACTCTGGAAGTTTATATACCTTGATGTCAAAGGAAATGTACATTAAGTCATGGGGAGTATCTGCTAATATAAATAACTGGGATCCCTCAGATATCAGAGCTGTAGGCTATGGGGGAAAGAACATTGACATTTTGGGTTTAAAATGGATGGTAATTGAATTTGATAACAAGAAACTCTATGGTAGAGTGTACCTAACCGAACAAGGTTCAAATTTATTGGGATGGCGTCACCAGAGAGACTTAGGTATAGTTTTAAATCCTAATGCCACTGTTCCAGTTCAGTCTATATGCTTAGTAAATAGTGAGAGTTATGATTCCTTAATTATGAGAAAGTACTCTGATGTCTTTTGTGATGAATTGGGAAAGTTGAGAAATTTTTCTCATAAAATTATTCTCAAAAGTAATGCTACTCACGTAGTTCACAAAGTTAGATCTGTTCCCCATCTCATGAAAGGTCCCTTACAAGTTGAACTTGATAGGTTACTGAAATTGGGGATAATTGAGCCTATTGAGGCTTCTGAGTGGCTTGCGCCCATTGTCGTCGCGCCCAAGGATGGGGGAAAGAAGATTTGTTTATGTATTGATCTTCGCGATCTAAACAAGAACATTTTGGTTGATCGCCAACCTCTACCAAACATTTCAGAGATGTTGACGGCAATGGGCGGGGGGTATATTTTTAGCGTCATTGATATGTCGTCAGCATATCACCAGATTGATCTCGATGAAGAATCTAGACATTTGACATCATTTGTAACACCGCTGGGTGCTTTTCGTTACCGTAGGATGCCATTTGGATTAGCTTCGGCCTCAGGGGTGTTCCAAAGGGTCATGGGAAAGGTTCTTCATGGTGTCAATGATGTACTTTGCTTCCAAGATGATGTGTTAATTGTCGGCAAAGATTTTGATCATCATGATCAAGTGATGGAAAGTGTCTAGTGTAGAATGAGAGAACATGGGTTGACTATTCAGAAGGAGAAATGTCAGTTAAGGAAGGATGTAGTTAATTACCTTGGTCACGATATTTCCAAGGAAGGAATCAGACCAAAGAAAAGTATTGTCTCTGCCATTAGAGATGCTCCTGTTCCTTCTACTAAAGATCAATTGAGGAGTTTTCTCGGTTTAGCGGAGTATTGCTCCAAGTTTGTGAGAAATTTTACTAATATTGTGGAACCATTGCGAATATTAATGAAAAGTGGTGTTGAGTTTGTATGGAGTGATGCTTGTGGAAAAGCATTCCAGGATGTTAAAGATGGAATATTGTCTGCACCCAGCCTTGGACACTTTGATGTTAGAGCAAACACTTTTATCACCACTGATGCGAGCGCTATAGGTATTGGTGCAGTTTTAACGCAGGTATGTAATGGAGAAGAAAGAATTATTGGGTTTGCATTTAGAAGGCTACAGGGTGCTGAGAGGTCACATTCAGTGATAGAAAAAGAGGCCTTGGGGTGTTGTTGGGGCATTAAACATTTCAAATACTTTGTATGGGGTTTACCATTTAGACTTCGTACTGATCACAAACCTTTAGTTCATTTGTTTAAGGGGGCCAAGGTTTGGAAGGGAGTGTTACTCCGAGGATATCAAGGTGGATTTTATCAGTTTTAGAGTACAATTTTGAAGAGGAATATATGAAGGGATTGAAGAATATAGTAGCGGATTGTTTGTCGAGAATACCTGTTGTTGTGAGTGATATTGAGTCTGAAGTTGATGTTGAGGAAGTGAGATATACTGAAGAACAAGCTTTTGGGTTGGAGCAATGGGATGCTGCAATGTTGGAAGATGAAGTATTGGAAAGAGTTATGTTTTCTATTTCTAATGGATGGGATGCGCAATTGTGCAATGATTTACGGTTTAAAGGTTTCATTAATGTTGCTGAAGAGTTAAGTGTAAGAGAAGGGAAACTGTGGAGGAGAGACAAATTAGTACCACCGAAGAATCTTAGATCTAAAATTCTCATCATGGCACACGAAGGTCATTTGGGGAGAAATATGACTAAGCGACGTGTACGTCAGTCATTCTGGTGGCCTAGTTTAGATAATGAGGTTGAAGCAGTTGTCAAAGATTGTTATGCTTGTGCTGCTAGTGACAAGACCAAAGTTTTACGTCAACCTCCTATTTCTTCTGTGAAGTTTCCTGAGCGTCCTTGGGAAAGGTTGGCTTTAGATTTCGTTGGTCCTATTTCCAAGTTGGGAACAAATTGCAAATTCTTAATGGTTTTGGTGGATTATCACTCCAAGTGGTTTGTGGTTGAAACATCTGAAAGTATTACAACTGAAAAAGTAATTAAGTTTCTTGAGAAGGTTTTCCTGAATGAGGGAATTCCAAAGGTCTTGGTGTCAGACAATGGTCCGCAATTAATTTCTAGGAAAATGGTGGAGTTCCTGTGTGGGAAAGGGATTAAACATGAGAAAGTTGCTTTATTTAGGCCACAAGCCAATGGCTTAGTTGAGAGGATTAATCGCCTGATCTTGGACAATATACAACTTTCTTTGTGCAATGGTTTGTCCTGGTCTGAAGAATTGAAGAAGCTGATGTGGTCTTATAGGGTAGCACCACATTCCATGACTGGAGTATCACCGTTCATTTCTCTTAAAGGAAGGGAACCAGGTTTGAAAGAATTACCAGGGTGGTTGAAAGACAGGGAATGTGTATGGGTGAATCGTGATGAGGTTGGAGATCAAGTGCTTAACAAACAAATTATTGCTGCCAAACATTATGATCACTTAAAAGGTGTCAAATTTCCTAACATAAAATCTGGTGATTGGGTTGTAGTGAGACGTGGAGGTTTTATTGTCAAGGGTGATAGCAAGTTCTCTAAACCTGTCCAAGTGAAGGAAGTGAAGAAGAATGTCGTGATTCTGCGTGATGGGACTACTTGGAGTTTGGGAAATGTATCTAAGTGTTTTTCTCCTTGTAGTTAAATTGATTTTCACTCATCTTTCTGTTCTGTATAATAGTTTCCTTCAATGTTTTTGTTGCGGGATATATAAGGGGGAAGGTGTGTAGAGATGACTAATGTGGAATGTTAATGGTTGCCTAGCAGCTTAGAATGTTATCTTTTGAGAGATGAAACTGAGCTGTGAAGCAGGCTGTGGATGAGCTGGAGGTTCCTGTACCTACTCTTCAATAAAGACTACAATTATAATATTTTCTTGGACTCATCTTTACATGCTGCAGCAAAAAGAGCTGAAAGGAATTGCACCAAATTGGGTAGGAAGCTAGATCTTGGTCCGCAGATTCTGATTTTTGTGATTTGGTATAAATTAATTCAGTAGCTTTTGAGAAATTAAGGTAAAAAAATAATTGTATATCTGGACGGTGGGGTCTGCGAGAGTCAATTTAAAAATAGAGCATTTTATTGGCCCAGGGAGCATTATTTCCTTTGGGCCATCATGCTCACCTGGGGGTCAGACTCCCAGGGGAGCGAGTGCTCTGATTGGCTACCAGGTACAGTAGAAAAATGTTGCTGGCAGCAATTACAGGACTCGGGGATTTAGTCTCCTGTCCTGAATATGTTTAAAATCAAAAATATAAGGGGGCATGGCAGGGATACTCTGCCCTTCCATAGGCCACAAGGGGAGGGGGACCTAGAGGAACAACCCCTGAGCCAAAAACAAAAAAAAAGAATCAGCAACAATTCTTGTGATCCAGCGGAACTACTGCATGATCGTAAACAAAAAAAAAATTGGCAGCCGGGCTGCTTTGTTTTAATAATGGGAGGGGTGTGTGGCCCCCTTCCGAAGCCTTTATAAGCCCCGGGTCGAAATTAATATATATGGACAGGGGGGACATGGCACCCCCTCTGTGAGCCATCAGAGAACTCAGGGAGCCCACCCCTGGGGTCAAAATCATTGAATAAGTAAGGGGGTCAAGGCGGCTCCCCTCCGTGAGCCAAGACAGACTAAATTATTGTAACTGGGCAGAATGCTGCATGGCCCCCTCCCTGAGCTATTAATGGCCCGGTGATCCCATGTGGAGAAGTGTGGCTCAATGATTAGAGTGGCAGACCCTGATGCAGAGGTCTGGTCCAGGACCAGGGTTCAATTCCCCGCCTCAGCGGGTATTGGGCTCACAAATTCCACGGACCTGATAATTCTCGCCTCGGTGCCTATTCCAATCATGGAGTCCCACTCTGCAACTCTGGGCAATAGCTTGCTTAATCTCCACAACGGCCCCCACAACGCTAAGGATGCCTGGCCTCCACCTTGGGGGTGCCCAGGAGTGGACGCCTCACAGGGAAAGCCAGGATAGGTTCCACAGAGGTATTCGTACAGGCGCCTTGAGACCCTTGCGGGTGAGTAGTGCGCTATACAAGTATCAATTTACATTTACATTCCCCGGGTCTGGCTCACATGCTATGTCCCGGGTAGCCCACTCCCGGGACATATTGGTTTGACTGCCTGCACAGACAGGGAAGCCGGTGTTTGTTCCCGCTTGGCGGGAGAATGTTTTTTATATACTGGTAAGCAGGAGCAAACACAAAGACTGTTCCCAGGTCAGCAGAAGCTTTAAAAATGCTCCCGCCGGCTGGGAGCTGACTTTTGATCTGTTTTCCTGCCTGCACTGATGCGGACAGGTAAACAGATCAAAATATTGCTCATTCCCAGAGGGAGCAGTGCTGGCTCCTGCTGCATGCGGACAGCTGGCTGGGTGCACGGGGCCTTGGGTCTCCTCCCACAGCCCCCAACTAACATGTAGTGATAGCCCCTCGGTGAGCATCAACATTTTACAGTGCGGGCCCCGGGGGATGTGCCACACCCTCCCCTTTCTTTTTAGTAGTGGCCCTGGGGTATTGGGTTCCCAGGACCTAACAAGGCTTTAGTGGGTACCTGTTGTATCTTGAGTCTTCCTGCTGCTCAGCTAGAATGCATGTGATGTAGAATGTTGGATGAATGTAATGTTAGTGGTTTGTGAATGTCAGTTGGGTGAGGGCTGAGCAGCAGGACAGCATCTCCTGATGGGGTTTTATCTTTATATCTTAACAACTTATCTTAATAAAGTAACATGAATAATCTACCTTGAAGTATCCATCATCTTTCCAATTAAATCAGTACCCCTCCCTTTTATTTTAAAAAAGGGCCCTGAGGGAAGGAGTTCCCCGTGGCCTAACAAGGCTCCGAGATGGGGCCCGCTCCACCCCCACCCCTTTCAATAAACAAATCGCCCTGGCATGGGGTCCCTAGAGCCTAATAAGGCTTGGGGAAAGGGGGGTTGCACACCAGCCTCTTAAAGTAAAATAAGGGCCCAGGGGGATAACATTATAGTTAGGTGAATATGTCAGTGACAACATTACCATTGTTAACTTAATAAAACACAGAAATTCACCAGTTATACTTAGCACAGTTTACAATAACTTGCACCCCCACCATGCACCGCTTATGAACCCAGATATTACATCCCTCATGATATGTTCTATGAGAATCAACTATGTCATTTGAGATGTCATCAGTGATGTCATAAATAATATCAGTAAATAGGTAATATAGGTCATACACGTAGCCTCATTACTACCTTTATGCGCCCTGTAAACGTAGCAAAGGTTCCATCTGCCACGTTACAACTGTGTTACAGTAAATGTACTGCACATAACAAGTAAGTATCATGTCTGCCAAACCATAAGGTCCTTAATCTTTCATAGAATGCAATTTGGGGAACTTGGGAGAGTCTGCCCTAGGAATTGTACCCCTGTTTTCAAATTTAAATATGCTCATATTTGCCAATGAATATGTCCACAAGGTATCCTCGGACACCCTCTAACTTACTACCACATAGTGGAATGAGTTGGAATTAGCATAGTCAGTTCCCTAAAGGCACATAAAAGACAAGACTTCCAGAACCTCAGCCGGCTGTCATGGGGAGGTGTTAGTAAAAGTTCACCTGGTACCCACACATTAGTAAAGAATTGGGTCATGAGGAATGTGTAATAGTGGTGTACTAGAAGTAAACGAAATAGGAGTAGGGTTGGAGTTACATTTTTGTAAAAAGGTTTGGAGAACAGAGACAATTTGTTATATTGCTGAAGGTAAGAGTCAGGACGGCTACATTTTTTTTGTAGTTGGAGGAAGGGCAAGATTGAATTGCTGAGTGTCAACTGATGTACATAGAAAATGCCCTCTTCCTTCCAGTGCTTGTATTAAAAGGATTTGTGACAGAATTTAATGAGCTTTTTAAACCAATTGAAGAGGGTAGAAAGTATTGATAAAGGTTATAAACTTTGAAAAACAGTGTGTGTATTAAATGGTAAGAATATTTTAAGATAGAGTATTTGGAAATGAAAGTGCAGTTGGTCATGAACATAAAATCCTGAAAAAAAAGTAATGTAACAATGATCGTTCAACAACAACTCATGTTGGCATAAGTAGATCTTGATAATCTTTAGACATGGCATAAAATTGACGAATCAAAAAAGCATTGAGGTATAGTTTAAAATCGGGAAATCGAACACCTCCCTATGATTTCGGATGAGTTAATTTAGATAGGGCAATACGAGCACGTTTATTGTTCCTTAAAAATTTGGTACAAATAGAATTAATCTGGGAAAAATAATAATTAGGAATTTTAAAAGATAACATTGGGAGCATGAAAAGCACCTGGGGAACAATCATCATTTTAATCATATCTAGTCTGCCCCACCAAGATAAAAATAATGGGGACCAGGAAGACAGCAAATTAGTAAGTAAAAGTTTTAATGCAGAAAAAATATTGACTAAAGTATCAGAAATATTTGAGGAACACCATGTTCCTAAGTATTTAATCTTTTGGGGGCACCAAGTGAAATTGGTTGTATCAAACATGTATCGATAACATGATGAATTTAAAGGTAAAATCTCAGTTTTAGACAAATTAAGTTTATAACCAGAGACAGTGGAATATAAAGCAATCTCATGTAAAAAAGGGGGGAAAGATGCTTAAGGATTGGACATGTAAATAAGGATATCATCTGCATAAGCAAAGAGTTTAATTTGATGGGAATTAAGATTAAAGACAGTAATATTAAGATTATGTCTAATACGTTTAAGAAAGGGTTCTAGACAGAGTAGAAAAAGCAATGGAGAGAGAGGGCAACCTTGACGGGCACCTTGTTGCAGATGGAAGTATGAGGAAAAAAGACCATTGACAAATACACAAGCACAAGGGGCAGTATATAGTAGTTTGATATAAGAAATAAACTTTTGTCCAAAGCCAAACCATTGAAGAGTATAGAGCATAAATTGCCAATTTATTCGGTCAAAAGCTTTTTCAGCATCAAGTGATAGGGCAGCCAAATGAGAAGAGTACTTTTTCCAAATGCAAGAATATTTGAGAACATTCTAAGATTGTCAGAGACAAGTCGCCCCTTAACAAAGCCAGACTGATCAGGTTTGAGAAGGAGCAGAATAAACGTGAAGCTAAAATATTTTACAATCATAATTAATTAGGGAGATGGGTCGAAAACTTTTACAAAAAGGAAGAGTCCTTGTCTGGTTTGGGGATAACAATAATAAGGGCTTCTAAAAAGAACCACATGCTTCAGAATTTGAGAGGAATTAATTAAAAAGGTCTAATAATATTGATGCAAAAATTGAGGAAAAACCTAAGAATAGTTCAACTGAAAAACCATCTGGTCCCGATGCTTCGGCCTCTTTTAAAGATTTAGGAGCATTGGTGATTTCTTGAAGGGAGAGATAATTCTGAAGAGGTAAAAACGTATCTGGAAGAGAATATGGTTTGGGGATACCTTGGAAAAACGTTTCAAGATATTTTTCAGAAGGAGTTGTGTCCTCTGTTAAAAGTACATAATAGGATTGGAATGTATTGACAATGTCTGAATCGAAGGAAAGACGTTTATTCGTTGTTTCTGAATGGATAGGTCCAATATTTTTACGCTCTGATTTGATTTTTAAATAGTTTGCTAACATTTTCCCTGCCTTAATTTGGTCACCATGAAATTAAGTTTTAATCTTAAGAAAGATATTAAAAGATTTAAGAGTTGCAATTTTATTCAATGTAGATTTGGCTGTAATCAATTATTGCAAAGTGGAGGAGGATTTAAAGTAAAACTAATTGTGTTCCAGGGTTTTAATTTTTAGAAGAGCTTCCTGATATTTAGCATTAAGTAATTTCTTTTTCTTTTCAGAATTAGCAATGGTAAAGGCTGTAAATGATGCTTTAAAGGCATCCAACTTATTATGAATTGAGGTATCTGAAGGTTTGTTGAATTGAAAAAATTCATTAATATTGCTTCTGATATAAAGGTTTAATCTGAGAATAGGTGATTGTTAAAACCCCAAAGGCCTTGTTTGCATGTGGTAAGTGACAGGTCAAAAGAGGCAGAGATGGGGGCATGGTCAGAAATAAAAATAGAACCAATTTAAGAGGCATGGATACAGGGAAGTAATGATTTACAGACCAGAATATAATCAATATGGGACATAATATGGTGTACAGGTGAAAAGAACGTAAATTCGGAAGTGTCTGGATTACATGTTTTCCATACGTCATATGATGATTTATTAGTTTTATCAGGCTTAAATTTGCATTTAGATTTTCTATCAGAGAAGGGATCCAGGCAATTATGGAAATCGCCACCAACAATTATATTGGGATTAGAAATATGTTATGTTATTATGTTATGTTATGTTATTATAGGTCTTCTATAGCGCGCGGCTACTCCAAAGGAGTGTCCCGGCGCTTTGTGCTCCAGACCTAGGAGAAAGAACAGACAAAACATAACAGTGAAAAGATAAAAAGGCAGAACCAAAGACGGGGCAAAAAGTCTCTAGCGAGTAAAGAGCCAGGTCTTTAAACTCTTCCTGAAAGCGAGTAAGTTGGACGTGGAACGCAAAGACAAAGGAAAGGAGTTCCACACCTGGGGGGCCAGCAACCTAAAGGACCGTCCTCCGATGCGGGCTTTCTTTATACGGGGGACTACTGCCAGTGCAAGAGACTCCGATCTTAAAGATTGTGCCGGAAGGTAGAAAGCCAGCCTCTTTTGTAAGTATTGGGCTCCCGTAGCATGCAGCGCTTTGTGAGCCAGTGTCATGGCCTTGAATATTATCCGCTTCCGGATGGGGAGCCAATGTAGGGTTTGCAGTAGACTCGAAGCACTCGCTCGCCGATGCAGGCCGAAGATGGCTCGAGCGGCCGCATTCTGAGCCACCTGCATGCGCAGTAGGAGGTATTCCGGAAGGCCAAGATATAGGATATTGGCATAATCCAGTCTGGATCCGATGAGGGCCTGAACAATTGTTCTCCTATGTTCCTCAGAAAGCAGCGGAAAGAACTTCCGGAGCATCCTGAGGATACCGAAACATGTTCCTGTGAGAGTCAGCACCTGGGATTTGAGCGTAAGCCCGTTGTCTATTTTAATTCCCAGGTTCTTGGCTGACTCAGATGAATGAGCTGGAGGGAACATGTCGGCAGGCCAACACCCTTGCCAGTCCGGTTCCGATGGACATCCAAAGAAAAGTATCTCGGATTTATCTGAGTTGCACTTGAGGCTGTTCAGTTGGAACCAGTTAAAAACAGCCCAAAGGCACTCACGGATACTTTCGCCATCAAATTCTTCACCCTTCCGGCAGGTAAAGAGAAGCTGGGTGTCATCAGCATAGGAAACGATCTGGGCCCCGTAGGACTCCACCAATGTCGCCAGAGGGGTCATGAAGATGTTAAATAGAGTTGGGCTCAATACTGAGCCCTGAGGAACTCCGACTCCCAAAGGCGACATTTCGGCAGAACCGGGGGAGGCCCAGACCGTTTGTCGGCGGTTGGCTAGAAAGGAACGAAACCAACTGAGCACCGTCCCCTTCAGACCGATGTCATGCAGTCTTATGAGGAGATCCTCATGGGGGACGGTGTCAAAAGCCGCCGACAGGTCTAACATAACTAGCATAACCCTGCCTCCGACATCCAGCGTCTCGTTAACGACCTCTGAAACCTCTAGAAGCGCTGTTTCTGTGCTTAGATTAGGTCGAGACGCGTGCAGTAGCTCGTTGGACTCCAAAAAATTGGAGAGCACGCCATGAACATGCTTCTCCAAGATTTTAGTGAGTGCCGGAAGGAGCGAGATGGGCCTATAATTGGCAGGGATTTCTGGAGCAAGGCTAGGCTTTTTAAGAAGAGGGATGACCATGGCCTGTTTCCATGAGTGTGGTAGGGCCCCCTGACTCAAAGAAAGATTCAGGATAGGGTTGGCTAGAGGGTTTACAATGTCTGCCATTCTGGCTAAAAACTTGGCAGGGCAGGGGTCACGTGGTGATCCAGATTTGAGATTCATCATCAGTGCTAATGATGAAGATACCCTAAGAGGCGGAAAGACCGCCAGAACAGGGCCAGAGGTGGGCAAATGGGCTAGCTCCTCCGGCAAGGTCGAGAGACCGACCGTCGGTCTAGGGGGAAAAGAATCCTGTATCTGCCTAATTTAAGTAGTGAAAAAATTGGCTATGGTATCGGCCCAGGTCTCAGTCGGGGCGTCCTGTGCTGAGTTAGATCGCAGGGTAGTGAATTCCCTAACGATCGAGAAAATCTCCTTACAGGAGTTTGCTGCTTCCTCGATTCCTTTAGCGAAATAGCATTTTTTTTCCTGAAGGACTAGTCTATGGTAGGATTTAATCATAGATCTATAGGTCAGCTTTGCCTTGGCATCATACTGAGCCCTCCATGTCCGTTCGGCAACTTTACATTGTCTACGGGAGTGAGCTAACCCCGCAGTAAACCAAGGTGCCGAAACCCGTTTGATGGTGGTTCGGGGAGGCTGCGCAGGGCAAGCTCATTCAGTCTTACTAGGAGCCAGGTCTGCAGGGTTTCGAGGTCATTGTCCAGGTCGCCGGTATAGGACACGGGATGGTTCAAAAGGGCCTGGGCTAACAGGTCTGGAGTCACCCGATGGTATGCCCTAAAAGCACATCCCTGATGTCTCATGGCGGTGGCTGCTGGTTTCTCAGTGCCTAGTATTAGAAAATGAGCTAGTCGATGGTCAGACCATAATACCGGCAACAATGCAGTCACCTCAACCGGAAGGGTGGAAAAGACCTGGTCTAATGTGTGACCTTTGTGGTGAGTCGGGCCAGAAAGATAGGGAAGCAAGCCCAGGGAGGACGTAACATCAAGCATCTTGATAGTATCCGGATCATAACAATCTTCCATATGGAAGTTGAAATCTCCGGCCAGTACACACTGCTCAGTTCTCAGGACTAGTGTGGAAATGACTTGCTGGAGTTCCTCAAAAAAGGATCCCGCAGGACCCGGAGGTCTATACACTAGAAGCCCCTTGACAGATTGTTGGGATGACAGGGATAGGGAGAAGGCAAGGGATTCGGCGCTCGTAATGGTCTCCGTGTAAATGACAGCGCAAGTAAGTGTTTTTTTCACCACGAGAGCCACTCCTCCCCCTCGACCCTTATCTCTATCTTGCCTAAAGATGTTACACTCAGGGGGGATAGCGGCAACAATGTCAGGATGGGAAGACTCATTAAGCCATGTCTCAGTTAGCATCAGGCAGGCAGGTTTATCAGTGGTCAGGAGATCAAAGATCTCCTGAGCATGTCTGTGCATTGATCTGGTGTTAAGGAGTAAGCAAAGATGTTTAATGTTTCGCTCCTTCGTGTGAGATGTGGGAGGATGTACGCTAGTAAGATGCCAATTACAACCTGGGCATTTATGCTTGCCCCTATGGCGACCAGGAAAAACTGTGTGACAGGACTCCGCAGCTTTGTTCATGGAGTGGAGCTCCTGGGACGAGTAAGATAGCATGTTGCTATAGGGAAATGGAGTGTAGGGGAGAAGAGAGCCTGCCACGCCGTACGCCTCCATGCGCCTCCCGTTCCCTGATGGGCGCAGACGGGCAGGAGTCTGGCGCGACTCCGGCGCAGGACCGGCGCGTCCGCAGTACAGTATAAGATAGTTTCAATTAAATACAGTGCCAAAATAGTTTCAATTAAATACAGTGCCAAATTGTGGGTCGGGTTTGACAGGACCATAAATATTAAAGAAAGTGACTTCTGTTTTATAAATGACTAGCTTACACGTCGTGCGATGCTGCGATCTCAGAAGAAAGGAAATTTAAGGAAACTTGTTATGATAACATACAATTTACATTGTGTCATTTTTATTGAAACGTTTTCATTTTAATATGGAAAACATTTTAAAGTGTTGTTTTAATTCTGTTTATTTATTCAAGTGCTTGTAGATACACGGTATTTTTTGTTTTTCCGTCTGGTGCGTACACAAATAAATCAGAAGGTTTTCTGACGCGTGAGCTGGCCACATACAGTTGTCCATGTGAGAAGCACGGATTCTCCAAATCTAGTCCACACACTTGCAGCGATTGTCGTTGTGCTTTGTTGATGGTTATTGTAAAAGCGAGTCGCACCGGAAACTGTAAACTTTCAGTATTGGAAAGATTATGAGGGCCCTGGGGTGCCGGGGGGCCGATATTTAACACATTTTTCTTTCTTTTTTTTGTTTGCCAGAAACCTTCGCGGGAGTGTACTCAACAACTTTTAACAAATTTTCTTTCTTTCTTTTTAGAATTTTCTTTTATTTATTTTTTGCCAGAAACCTTCGCAGGAGTGTACTCAACAACTTCCCAAAGTTTCATGCCGATCGGATGAATGGTGTAGTAATGCATAAAGGACAAACAGACATACTTTCGTTTTTATATATAGATAGCGTCAACCATAGCCCATCCTCTATTAGAATCACATTCTGTTGATAACATTTGTGCATTAATCGATTTATTAAATAAAATAGCAACACCACCATGACGATCAAGAGCAGGGGAGAAAACAATTCGATTAACCCATTGACATTTAAGCTTAAGAGATTTTGCATCATTACATTGAGTTTCCTGTAAAAAGGCAACATGGGTATTAGGTTTAGATTAGTGAGACAGTACCTTTTGACGTTTGACAGGATGACCTGTACCACGTACATACCATGAGACAACGTTAAACATGTTGATGGGTGGGGGGGAACATATGGAAACTGGAACAGTAAGTTGCAAGACCATTAAAAAAGAAAAAGAGACAACATTTATCAAATGATACCAGAAATACACTCAAAGAGATAAAAAAGTAGTAATGAGAATAAACCGTGAGGGAAAGTAACCAGGGAACAAAGAGAAACTGTAAGAAAGAAGGATAGAGAGATATGGAAACAGATTGAGTAAACAGATCAAGGAAAAGAATCCAGATCTAAAGAGAAATAAGCAATCGGTATGAGAGGAGCATGGTGACACAGAAAAAAACAATAATGGTGGAAGGAGAGAATAGGTAAGAAGAGGCCTCCTAAGAAAAAAAGAAATAGCTAAGAATAGAAAATAATGAATGAGAAAAGATATTAAGAGAAACGGAGTACTTTAAGAAATAAGAGAGATAAAAAGAGTAAAGGATGAGAGAGCATTAGAAAGATAAGGGAGAGGAACAAAATAGTAAAACATCAAAATAGATAAACCTTTAGAGCAACAATATCAATCCGTTAAGTAAGAGTAAATCAAACATTAGTATCCCTGTTACGAGAGGAGATACTGCTTAGAAAGAGTCTGAGTTTCTCAGGATCTTCGAATGAGCGTGACTTTCCTTCATGGGTAATTTTGCACAGGCAAGGATGAAAAATGCCATACTGAATGTTCAAATGTCTCATCTGAGGACAAAGAGCCAGAAATTCTTTACGTCAAGCATTCGTTGCGGTGGAGACGTCCTGGGAAATAAAAATAATATGTCCCGAGCAAGTAAAACGTTGTTTCAGTTTTACAGCCTTCAGAACATGCATAAGTACAGTATATTCCAGGAAGTGCATTATAATACCTCGTGGCTTGTTTGAATTAGAATGGATGCGACCCAGACGATGCGCACGTTGTATATTGAGAGGTGCAGAGGTTTGAAGACCTAAGAGATCTGGAAGGAATTTCTGCAGAAAAGATAACATGTCTGGGCCTCTAAATTTTCTGGAAGACCAAAAGGCGAAGGTTGTTCCTTCGATTACGATTTTCATGGTCTTCAGTGTGGAGTTTCAGCTTGTGGATCCCATGCTCTAATAAAGGATTTTAACAGAAATATCTTGAAGGTCTCCCACACGTTGCTCGAGTTCCAACACCTTTCCATGATAATCAATCGGTCGTCTATTTGTTTTAATTTTTCATTGGTAGTGGACATAAAACGGTTGAAGACCACGTACCTCGTCTAAAATAGAGTCAAGAACTGGATTTTGCAAGGAGAGAATAGGAGAAGGTGGATCATGTTTGTGTCTTTTTGACTTTGCGCCTGAAGAGGCTGGTTTAGGAGTGATGTGAGGGTCGCTGGCCATCTTAGATTGCTGAATAGGGCGATGAGTAGTAAGTAGAATAGGGCGGATCCAGCCCAAAGATGAACAAAGAGGACAGCAGGAACAATAAACAATCAATAGCAGGTCACCAGATTGAGGATAAAGCAGAGATGTATAAGTAAAATGTATGAGTCACTGGAAGGTGACTTACAATATATACCTCAATAAGGAACAGAAACGCCACCTCAGAGAGTAACCAGTACCAGCTTATGTAAAGGAAATTTCCCCATCCAAGCCAAAAAGAAAACAAGCACTGGCGTTGCCAATAGGTTTCGCATTTGGAAAGTTGGAGCTATTGGTTTTGTAAATGACATTTTATATTTATATATTGTTATTGACAATGCCAATAACGATATATAAATATAAAATGTCATTTACAAAACCAACAGCTCCAACTTTCCAAATGCGAAACCTATTGGCAACACCAGTGCTTGTTTTTATGTGGAGTCTAATCCCTCTTTTTTATAATAAAATTTGATGTTTTTAAGTAATTTTTGCCTTGTTGTTATATAGTGCAGTAATCTACTGACGTACTTTGAATTGTGTTTTGACTTAGATGCATATTATGCTTTGAATTAATAACCACGTAGGTGGTAATAGTGATATTGTATGTTCTCCCCACTCACATCTGTCAACCATCCTATTTTTTTGACCCAAGAACATCGCATGCAGCGTACCGTAGCCCAAGGGTCATTCCTCAGCCTCACCCTGCTCAATATCTACATGACCCAATCGCAGACATCATCAGATCATACAGACTCAACATAATCTACGCTGGATGAGAGAGAGCTGCCTCAAACTAAACTCCAAACAAGAAAGAAGTACTGATCGTCTGGATTAACTGCTATGCATGGGACCGCAGCTAGTGGCCAGCAGAACTCGGACCAACACCAGGCTCTCACAGACCATGCATGCAACCTCTGCATCATCCTCAACAGCCAACTGACCATGAAACAACAAGTCAACTCAGACACCTCCTCCTGCTTCCACACTCTCCGTCGAATCTTCTGATGGATCCTAACCAACAACAGAAAGACCATCATGTACACCCTTGTCACCAGCCGCCTTGACTAAGGCAAGGCACTCTACACTGGCATTTCAATGCAGCTCCTCAAAAGACTCTAGACCATACAGAATACTGCAGCTAGACTCATCCTGAACCTTCCCAAACGGACCAACATCACCCCTCATCCACTGGTTACCCACCCAGAAAAGATGCCAGCTCAATATACTCAGGCTCGCATATAAAGCTCTACACAACCATGGACCATTCTACATCAACTACTCTTCTATCTCCCCACAAGACTACCTCACTCTCCCACACACCTGCATCCATCGCTGCAGGGAGGGGGGCGCTACTTCTCCTTCGCTACCAAGACCTGGAACAACCTGCCCCTTCCATTGCAATCTTAAGAAAGAAACTCAAGACCTAGTTCTACGATGGAGACACAGCAACACCAGCCTCCAGATACCCTTATGGATGACAGCGCTGCGCTATACAAATGATGATAATTGATTATTCTCTGTATGCTACTTCCCTACTCTCCTCCTGACTTATCCAAGGATGCCACTATTACAGCCTCACTTCCCATACTACATCATACACTCTGCTCCCAATTTACAATTCCACTACAGCTACCATACAATCATTTAGTGACATCACAAAGTTTAGACTACTGAACATGCATTTGCCACTAATGCACTCATTCCAATGCATGTCAAAAGCAGTGCAATCCTTTGATGCTATATTGCCCCTGCTGAATCCATAATACACATGCACATATGTATTAAATGAAACAAATACCACCATTCTAAAATTAACTTAACTGAGTCCAGCCTAAAGTATACACCAAGTGACACTCATTATTTCGATGCTGTGTTATCGGGCAACCAATTCTCAAGCACAATATTGACCCATGTGTTCTGCTCAAAATTGCATCATGGTACTGCAAGTCTGCAAACTCTTTCCCCGCAGGACCCATGCCTGAGGCCAAACATTTCCATGGCAGTGAATCAACTCGCTTCATCTACCTAGAAGTACTGTCCTTAATACCATGCCGCTCTGGTGCCACCTTCACCTGTGCTTCCACTGCGTGCTACTCTTGAGTGGCACCCATCTAGCCTTCTCACTCCTTACCACCGCTGTATACATTTTAAACCTATTTACAAGTTTCAATATAGCACAAACCAAGCATCTACGACGTTGGAGCGCTGTATACCAGTATGATACCAAGACTCTAAACTGTTTTTTTTGTTCTCCTTATTTGCAAAAATGCTAGGGGTGAACGACAAAAATAGTCTACAAACGTTACATTGTAATGCCGGTTACAAACTCCAAAAAAACAATCCTGGGCATAATAAGAGCTTCCTTCTCCATACCAAAAGAAGCACCAAAGTCCCCCCCCACCCCGTAAACACTGCCGGACTACCCTTCCAGCAGCAAAAAATACACCCTGTGTACCATTCAACAGTATTTCAAGACCACATCTGTGCATTCATTTCAGGTCGGTCGGGTAACAGAATGCCCATAAGCCACCAAACGTGTGACTCACGATGCCTGCTCAACAGGTCCACTGCTGAACCAGGCAGTTCCCTCACCTCACACCACCCCCCACAGATCAGGGCTCCTGTCCCCATCCCTCGTTTTTTCCTCCATGGCTCTTTATTCCCTACACACTGAACGTACCTTCACCCACTTCCTTCACAGGTTCACAGCGTCCCTCTACACAAGGTCCACCCAGTGAGAGCCCCTGCACTTAGCTGACGTTGGCCTCCTGGCTCAACAGACTCAATGATTCACGTACAAAGCCTCCTGGTGATTCTCTCACCCATCATATGCACCCATTCCCCAACGGTGTTCCGCCCTGACTAGCAAGCACATCTGCCCCACAGGCTCCGAGTCTGCAGCCCCATGCCCTGGGCCCCTCACCTCGTAGCAGGCAGCAAAAGGTTGCACACCAGCAGGCTCATCAGCAAGGCGCCCATGGCTCCCCGCGTTCTCTAGCGGCCCCGTGACATGGCCACAGTGCTCCGAACGCTCTAGGCGCTGCTCTCCCAGCGAAGCGCGGGTCCGGTGGTGGTGGTGGTTGTTGTTGTCATTGGGGCCCGTCCCGCTGCCTGCTCTTCTCCATGGCGCTGGTGGTGGATCCGCCGCTCAGGCTCCGCCTCCCCCTCCTACAGGTCCGACCGTGCGCACGGACACCAGGGGACTCAGAACCCCGTATCCCTGCGCAGCGCCCAAACGGGTGGCTCTTCGTCTGCTACCCCGGTCGAGGAAACATCGCAAAAATTGAGAAATTATCCTCCGAATCCGTGCTTAGCAAAATGGAATTTGAAGGGGAATATCTGACTGGTTGCCTCGGAATTCCCAGGGACTACTTTTCACTCCCGGTCGCCTCAGTCTTTTAGCGGGGAATGACGTCACGGGGGTGTCCCGGGCCGGCAGCCAATCACATCGCGGCCCGGGACACACAGCATCTGGGGGCGGGACTTAAAAAAAGACCCAGAAACGCCCCTGAATCGCGTTTTCACGGGGAAAGCGTGATTGACAGCCAATCTCTTCCAATGGCTAGCCTCCATTAATGGAGCTAGCCAATGGAAGACAGAGGCGGAACTAAACCCCATAGTGTAAAATCAGAAGATTTCACCCTGGGCGGAGCACCTGCTTCGCAGGTGCTACGGCCAGGTCGAAACCTAAAAAGGCTATTCAGTGCATAATAATGAAGTGGGAGCACTCAGTAAAATGGATAATCCAAAGTAGTTCAAGCAACCAGAATTATAGCAAATGTCCACTATCAGAAAAAAACTAGTAGGTTACCCCATCCAAAACATATAGACAAAAAAACTTCTTCAGCATACAATCGTAAAGTGAAAACATCCTGTACTGCAGTGTGAATGATGTAAAACATCCAAAGAAGTAAATGAGGAAGTCCACTAATACATTTTCCAGCCCATAAAATGTTGATAACACATCCCAAAACAAAGGACTGCATAAAAAATTATAGATCTGGTACCATAAAAATAACAGATGGCATTGCAAAATATCATGGGATCCCTGCTGAGGAGAAAAAAATGAAGCGCGAGCCCTGCGATACAAAATGGCGGGCACACGCGTTTCTCTGAGGGGATAGGCACCACAGTGGCTCCCGGGCTCAATAATGCTGCTAAAGGATTAAAAAGCAGCGTATAAACTCACCGCCACATCATATCGGTGGGACTGCTGGCGGAGTTCAAAATACTCCGGATAATGAGGCGCTTTTTGTTGCAGAAGCTCCGCGACCGAGTGGAGCTTACAATGGGACCGCCTTCTTACTTCGGCGTCCAAACCACGCCCCCCATTGGTGCTTTTTTAATTCTGATATGTTCTGAAATATCTGCACAGTTCATTTACAGACATGTAGATTTTTTTGTGTGCTGGAAAACAAAAATACTAACATCGTACAACCTTTCTCAAGTAAACCCGCAATAGCCGGCATGATTGTGGCATAAATCGCCTCACTGGAAGACAGAGCACGACAGCAAATATGACAAGATAAGAGCACGATTTAAAGTCATATTTACAGAAATCCAGCACTAGTTGAGGAATACAGTTAATAGGTTTAGGCAAACAGAAATGTCAAACTCAAGCTGGACAGCATAAAATAAATAGAGCCAGGAAATAGAAAGCAAGCAAATGTGAGTTACAAACCACAAAACCAATGGTAAGCAATAGGCAGAATGCATTCAAAGGGAAGTTTTCCGAATGTCCCCAAGATGTCGTTAGCAAACTGGATAGCTGCGCTGTCTGATAGGTTTCGACCTAAAACGGAATGAAAAGCCCAAAAGAAAAAGCAGCCCGCAACAAATGACACCTCTAGAAGTGAGCTATGATGCCTCCTTTGCATAAAACATTTCTCTTCTTGCAAAGGCAGACACCTGGAGCACTCAAACTAACAGCAGTATCGCCTTCTTAGCAACAGAGATGGACTTTGGACTTACCTGCCTAAAGAATTTAAATCACATGGTTTCAGCAAAATGATATTCCACCCAGGTTTACATCAGGGCGTCTATTTGCGAAGAGCCAGGTGAGGAGATTAATGCTCTGGTATACCAGACTAGTACCGCGCCCTGCTGAGTCCGCGTAGAGGAGAACAGGTACCGGTCGAACCAACAGCTACTTTCACTTCTAGAATTTCACGCTGCAAAGCAAGGGTAGGTCATGTAAGAGAATAATTATCTTATTATTAATGATATAGCTACATCTTTTTATCTAGACATCCGCTCCTCCAAAATCTCTTTTCAATATTTGCTTTAAAGTTTGCATTATATACCATATATACTCTCTCACACTGCTATTGTCATGAGGCTACTGCTTCATTCAAGTGCAGCCTAAAGCTCTTGGTGTTTTCCTTCCTAGGCATCCTGCCTTTACATTATTCTTCTAAACCTTGTCCTTGCTTTAGCAGTGGTCTAGCGGTAGCCTAGCAGCAGGCAGACTGTTCACCTGTTTCTAGGGCCTATCAAAAGTACCTAATACAGTACAATTTCGAATGCAAGTATGGACAGCATAGCTTCAGTGGGTGTTTGGGGTGTCACACCTCCCAAATAAACGCTTTCTTGGCTCGAGAGTTCTTCCTGGGGGCATTGATTTGGGTCTGCTATGGCTCCGTTGGTTGTTCTCAATGTCTTTCTAAGAGGTTTTAACATATACATACATAAAAACCCACACACTGCACTATTCTCAGTTTTCCAGGTATAATAATGGCAATCAAACACCCAAAATGTGATGCAAAAAAATGCTTGCAAATGTCTACCCACTGGCAATCTCTTGGGGTATTATTCCAACACATTGTTGTTTGCCAAGCATGCCACTCTAGTCAGAGACACACCTAATGCAAAATCCATATGTACCTTGTTCCTCATGGGAACAGTTCATACCAAACCACGGTCATATTACACCTCCTCTCTGCAGTGTACTGTTTTTTAGTTGGTAAATTTGCTATTCACACTCCCCGAATCCCACTAACTAAGCTATGCCCTGGGCAAAAACATATGCTTCTTTCTTGAGTTTTGCATCCTGAGTGCATACTATCTCAAAAGCATCCAATAGTCGCCTTTTCTTTTTTCTTTGCATGTTCCTCTCCTACTAATTTAATCCATCGTAAAGGCATTGAAGTAAATGCAGGTAGCCACGGCTCGTGCAGGGCGTTACGCCGGGCGTTGACGTCAGGCAGAGGAGGGGCAGGGTGGGGGGTCAGGTAAGTACTGAAAAAAAAAATTGTTGCACGCGCTGCATCACATTTGGCGATGCAGCGCGGGTAACACATTTTTTTTTCCGGTACTTACCTGACATTGTCCATATCCCGC
This sequence comes from Lissotriton vulgaris, assembly GCF_964263255.1. Classification (NCBI taxonomy): domain Eukaryota; kingdom Metazoa; phylum Chordata; class Amphibia; order Caudata; family Salamandridae; genus Lissotriton; species Lissotriton vulgaris. Next base: position 405,209,984 of record NC_141687.1, read on the forward strand.
ATTTTACAACCCCCCACCCTGCCCCTCCTCTGCCTGACGTCACCGCCCAGTGTAACGCCCTGCACGAGCCGTGGCTGAATGCAGGGCATAGTTTCCTTGCAAGGCAAGAATAATCTGAATAACCACTGGATTAACCCCTACCCTTGAGTTCCGAAGCAGCATGCTGCCTGGCATGAAACATTTAAATGCCTCATCAGGAGTAGTGGAAGTAACTGTCAGTGCTTAATTTGAGCTGGTGGGCACCAATGTCACCTATTGTCCGGAGCCATCACTCAGGTATTTAACCAGCATAAGACAGGAAAAACCACACAGATCGGAAAGACAGAGGAAGAGAAAGACGGAAAAATCCTCTCAAAGAGAGAAAGCAGGAACCTGCAAGAAAAAGGTAAAGAGGCAGGGAGTGTCTGGCAGTGGATTAAAGAGGCATGAAGACAGTAGGCATTGTTATTCAGCACGCTGATATTTAATTGCACAGGCTGTGAGCTTCTGAGAAGATGTTCAAGCACCAGCACTCTTTTATTTACAAATTAAGCGCTGGTGAGCACTATATAAATGCAATTACAATCCAGACCAATATAGGATTATGCAACATACTATAGAAGAAGAAATACAAATACTTCCTAATAATAATTGGAAGTATTACATAATTAATACTAATTGGAGTACTGTGGTCCTTCACTGCAATCTCTGATACTGTGACATACTTCCTCATTTTCTAGCTTTGGTAAACAAGTATTTTGAGTCCAATTGAGCGCACGGATGCAAAGATTATGCATTCTCATTCTCGCTTTTATTCAACAGCAGCCAACATGTGTGACAATGAAACATGAAAAACAGAAGAAAAGAACTACAATACCCATAGTTTGTCGGAAATAAAACTACAACTCCCTTGTGAGGATAGCATGTACCAATAGCCATCCAGTACAGCACAAAAACATTGATGAACCCTGTAGAACTACCTCTTCTTGCTGTGAGGCCAATTAGGGGTCTATTACGAGTCTGGCAGTCCACGCTCTAATAGAATGAGAAACCAGGGATGTGTCCTCTAAAATTGGGCAATCAGAATGATCTCTGCTACTGGTTTCCTCATCGGACAGGTTACTCAGGGAAATTTTGAAAAAGGGTGAAAGTATAGTTCTTCTTCAACTACTCTTGGAGAAAGGCTGGTCTGTATGGCCCAAATAGTAAATACATTTCCGAATACCACCCTTAGAGCCTCACACTTACCTCACTTTTTAATACAAGAATTCGGTTGATCGTTGTATAATCTCTAAGGGCAGAATATACATCAGCATAGAACACGTATTTTGCAATGCTTCCACCTGTAGATTAAGGGTAGGGATACAAAGTTGATAGTGACCACACCTGCACGTCACAATTGACCAGTGAATGTGAAAGTGTTCAACAACAATATTTTCTTTCAGACATGCTATACAAACTTTGTCACCAAAAAAGTAGTAATTTTGTCTTGTATCTAAATCAGATGGGACAGAGTAAAAAGAGAATACCCTCTTTGGTTGGATGCCCCACTCCTCCTGGAATTTGAAAATGCCAACTGCAATTTTGTTTATGGGTGCTCCTGCCATGGGACTCTTTGCCGCCCCTGGAGAGGAAAAGTGGCACAATGGTCATCACTGGAAAGGAAAGAATATCTCCTTTCCATGTCCTTCTACCATGGAATTGTGTTTGGAAAGGTTGATTCCCAAGCAGAAATCCTACTAGGTCTCTAGGGAATTTTTTGGCCAGACAGGCTGCCCACTCCCACCTCTCCAGCCTCCTGTCCAGGGAATGGAAAGTGTCAACAGCCAGTTTTAAGGTCTGGCATTAGCCAAAATCTTTTGATTTTACTAAACCTTTATGTATAATATACTTAGAAGGGCTCTCAGCCAGCCTTCTTCATCTGTTGGGCTGTTGTGTGATTCACATTTGTCTTCCACCCACTACAGCATACACCATGGGGCAATGTTTCAGCCTACTTTAGCCATTAGCTTACTTTGTTATGAGTCAGGAGCATTGCTCTCTTTCACACGAACCACATCCATACATAAAGTAGCTTCCTACAGTGCCTGGGACTACTATGTCTGGTTGAAAGACCCTGTACGCAAATTTTTATGGGGCATGCATAATCCAAGACCTTTTCTATGCTCTATAATTTTATGTATATATATATATATATATATATATATATATATATATATATATATATATATATATATATATATATATATATATATATATATATATATCCAAACTCGCAAGACCCCAAATTCGAAGAAAGCCACTCAAAGTTATTTATCACGTTTTAATGGCATCCTGCAGACAGTAACATGGCGGGAAATCACATCAAATGTTCTACGACAGACGCGTTTCAAGAGTCAAAGTACTCCCTTCTTCAGTGGCGTTGTGTCGTGACTACCTCAGAAGCTATGATAACAGTTCGGTTTAAGGCCACCTGTCGACCAGGGCGTGGCCGCAGCACGGCCTTCTGGATGTAGTAGTCCATAGATTAATCCCCAGTGGGAGCGCTCAAAGATAGAAAATGAGACACTTTTCAATCCCAAATGGGTAGATGCGAGAGGCCGCCCGTTCACTGTCTTGCTTCTTCGTTGCCATAGTGAGCTGAGACAAGCGCTACCTTGCATATATATATATATTTTTTTTTTACCCTGGAGCGCTCCCGGGGCGCGCCCCGGTGAGCGCCCCGGAAAGCGTAGTCTTTTGAAGCGCCCCAGGGCGCGCTCAGGAGAGCGTCCCGTTAGCGCTATTGCCGCGAACGAAAACATCATCGTGACGTATCGCATAGCCGCGTCCACGTGATACGCACAGTGTAAGCGCACCCGGAAGCACTCGAGCGAATACGATCGCGCAACGTAAACATCCGACGCGCTTACGCGCCGAGTCCCGGGGCGTGCCCCCGGGCGCGCCGCGTAAGCGCGTCGGTCATGTGACCTGAAAATAACACTTTTAATTGGTGCAGAACAGTTTTGGTTTCATAATGATGAAATCCCTGGTCTTGTGACCTGAAAATAACACTTCTCATTGGTTCAGGCCTTTTTTTTCCCAAATGATGAAAGACCCCACCTTTTTTCCTTATTCTGAAGACCTGTTTTGCAATCTTTGAGGTATATTTTGTACTTTGAAATGGCTTCAGTAGCAGCAGCGGACTTCGGAAGCATCAACTAACCAGAACCCCCGTCTGAACGCACGAGAATCATAAGACAAAGTGGTTAATATTCTCAGCCCGTTCATGTGCCAGCGTCACTACATCAAGATTGACTACAAGGAAAGTGACTAAAAAGCTTTGACCTTTTCTGCGGGTTGCCTTGGGAAAACAAAATTTTACAAATATTCGGATACCTGAGAATCAGCTCTCTGAAATAAAGATCCTAAGGATTCGCTTCTATTTCCAATCAACCAGACTCACTATAACCAACACGTGACTTAGTGCATAGAAAGTCATTTTGCAGGAGCAAATAAGCATAACTGACTCGGTACAAATGAAATTAAAACTGTCGCCATAAGAAGCAAAGTGTTGATACGTCAACCTACCCATTGTTGTGTTATATCACCTTTTTTTATTTATTTAAAATATACGAATGACGGTCACCTGACGAAGGCCTCGGGCCGAAACGCGCGTAGTTCCACTCAACCGCATTGCCTTCATCAATTATACCAACAACTGAATATTTCGTATATCACTGGGTTAATTTGTTTATGTATTTGTGTTTATGTAATTTTTTCTGTTCTCACTTATTAACTTTATACACCTTTAATTGTAAATAATTAATTGTTTGCCTGTGTCTGAATATCATGTATTACACACCAAGGTTCTTTTTAAATGTGAACAATGAATTAAATAAGTAAATGAATTTTGCACAAAGGATAAAAATAACAAACAAAATATACTAAAATCAAAAATAAATAAATTGAAGAATTTTTGTATAAATTCCCGTTTCAGCACACATTTATTTGATTGTTTTAGAGGGTCTATTATTCTGTTTGGATTTTGATTTAGGGATTATTTACGCCCTTAGAGTTTTGCTACACTGTCTTTCTCTACATAGTTTACCTTCCCTACGAGTAGCTAACTGTATACATTGTAGGGGCCCCCTTTTTCTCATAGAATAGATGCGAGAGGCCGCCCGTTCACTGTCTTGCTTCTTCGTTGCCATAGTGAGCTGAGACAAGCGCTACCTTGCATATATATATATTTTTTTTTTTTACCCTGGAGCGCTCCCGGGGCGCGCCCCGGTGAGCGCCCCGGAAAGCGTAGTCTTTTGAAGCGCCCCAGGGCGCGCTCCGGAGAGCGTCCCGTTAGCGCTATTGCCGCGAACGAAAACATCATCGTGACGTATCGCATAGCCGCGTCCACGTGATACGCACAGTGTAAGCGCACCCGGAAGCACTCGAGCGAATACGATCGCGCAACGTAAACATCCGACGCGCTTACGCGCCGAGTCCCGGGGCGTGCCCCCGGGCGCGCCGCGTAAGCGCGTCGGTCATGTGACCTGAAAATAACACTTTTAATTGGTGCAGAACAGTTTTGGTCTCATAATGATGAAATCCCTGGTCTTGTGACCTGAAAATAACACTTCTCATTGGTTCAGGCCTTTTTTTTCCCAAATGATGAAAGACCCCACCTTTTTTCCTTATTCTGAAGACCTGTTTTGCAATCTTTGAGGTATATTTTGTACTTTGAAATGGCTTCAGTAGCAGCAGCAGCTGGAGCATCTGCACCACCACCACCACCACAACCACCAAGAGGTCCACCACAAGATTACATTGGTGGTCAACAAGAGGAGGAGGAGGAAGAGGAGGAGGAGGAGGAGGAGGAGGAGGAGGAGGGGAGGAAAAGGTGGCTGCAAGAACACAATACACCATACCAGCCAAAACCACACATTGTATGGGAGTTTTTATCGATCCCAGAGGGCAAGAAAAAAGTCAATGCTGCCAAGGTGACTTGCCTAATCTGTGGCACGGAACTTTCAAGGGGGAACCCTAATAAAAAATACTCTTTTGGAAACAACACCATGATTCGCCACATGCAGCACAGGCATCCGATGAACTATTCTGCTGCAGAGATGAGGGAACTGGCCAGTAACCCTCCCAAATCTTCAAGCACCACCTCCAAAAGAAAGCAACCCACTCCATTGGGACCAGAGGCAAGGGAGACGATCCCTTGCATTCAGCCACGGTTTGGGGATTTCCGTATAACATGTATTCATTGTGGTAAGACCATCTCCTATGGTGAACTGAGCATAAAGCTCATCTTCCTTGCTGGGGACAACCACAAATGCCCCAAAAAACACAATTTTTTTTTAATTTTATTTTTTGCTCCAGTTGAGCCATTTTCAATTCCCTGTTTTTTCGTTTCTCCCCATAAAAATAACAAAAAAAATATAAAATAGTTCATAAAAGCCAAAAAAAGTACAAAATGTTCCAAAAACACTAAAAAATATAAAACAACAAAAATAAGAAAAAAAACAGTTCTTTTTAGAACTACCTCCAATTTATAAAAAAAGGCTACATTTTTTAAAAACTATGTCATTCTTCTTTCCCCATTGGCTGCTCCCCGGTCTGCTCCCCCCGCGCAAATCAAAAAAAAAATAATTTTGCACCGCGGGGCCCTTTTATAGCCCCCACATCAAACCTAGGGGGTCAAGGGGGGTCTACCCTGCCCCCTTATGGTCATTTCCCCTTTTTTTTCCCACCTCTTGTGTCTCTATCCTACCGAGACACAAGATGGCGGCCGGTCCGGACTGTTTCGAATGTTTACAGACACCCGAGAGCCAATCAGCTTTCCGTGCGCGTGTCGCGCCCGCTGCACTCCCCAGTGCGCGTCCTGGGGCGCGGCCATAGATATATATATTTTTTTGAACCTAAATTACTCAAAAGTGAGTTTGACCGCCATATGGAAATTAACATGGGGAAAACACGTTTTGGGACCCCCCTTTTATCTCGGCCCCCGCTTCACGAATCCCCCTCAAACTTCCAAGGAAGGACCGGAGCTTCGCGAGGCAAATTTGAGGAAATTTTCAGGCAGATTCGTCAACCGGCGCCAAAGTTTTTCACAATAGAATTTTGAGATTTTGCATTGAAAAAATCCTAACTATAACTACCTACTGGCGACCGCCAGTAGGTTATATATATATATATATATATATATATATATATGTATATATATATATATATATATATATATATATATATATACATATATATATATATATATATATATATATATAACCTACTGGCGGTCGCCAGTAGGTAGTTATAGTTAGGATTTTTTTCAATGCAAAATCTCAAAATTCTATTGTGAATAACTTATATATATATATATATATATATATATATATATATATATATATATATATATATATATATATATATATTAGAACAAACCCCTCCACACGAGAGAGGAATGAGTCGCCACTCCATCCGGTTGTACAAAGTTTTTATTTGCAATCAGCACGTTCTCAATAGTTTTAATCCAATGCATTTCGGTCACTTCTGTGACCTTCGTCAGAGATGAGGCACAAGCTTCGCAGGTCAGGGTAGCAAACAGTTTCTCCACACGGCCATCAAGTTTTTGTAACGTCCGTTATCGTGGCCCCCTACTGGGCGCTACGTTTTCAGCTCAGTTCAAGTTATTGTGGGATATGTAGTTCGCTACTTGCCTGTGAGCTGACCTCTTCCGTGCGCTCTCGGAAGCCCGTCACAATATCCTTTTCAACATTGGACAGGACCCTTTACCACAGTCCAGTCCGTGGCGTCACCTTACACCCTTGCGTGTTTCCACATTCAAAACGTTTAGTCCGTAGTTCGGGTGCACTGGCGCTCTTTGTTGGGCGGTGCGTGTCTCTGGGTCGGGCCAAGCCTCATAAAAATTACAACAAACCCCTCCACACGAGAGAGGAATGAGTCGCCACTCGATATATATATATATATATATATATATATATATATATATATATATTATTCAGTTTTTCCACGAAGGAAGGTTTTTCCTCATGCACTCCCGTGTGTCAGAGTCAAGAAACCACACCGGGTTTAAGGTTGATTAGCAATTATTCTTTCTTTATTTTCAGCATCCAGCAAAACCTAACGCGTTTCGGTCTCTACGGAGACCTTGCTCACAGGTTAGTGTGTTGTGGGAACAGTTTGTGTTAAATAAACAAAAGTGAAAAGGGGTAAACACTATGAAGTTACATCACTTCCTGTTGGTACCATAGTATTTCTGGGACATGTAGTTTTTGTAAATTAACAAAAAACAGTATGTTATGGATTTCCTCTGTTTGAACACAGAATGACACAGAAAATTAACAACCCGGGTTGTTAATTTTCTGAATGGGGTGAATATATTTTGAAATCTTCACTAGGACTAATGGAGATTCTTGTAAAACATGTAGAAATAGCTTTGGAAAAAATCACCAAACAATTAAAAGATCTAGAAAAAGAACTGGCCACAATAGATTTAAATCCAGAAATGAAGAAATTCAAAGAGGACCTGGAAAAATTCATTGATAAACACGAGGAAAGTGTCAGAATCCAAAAACAAACCAAATTCCAAAGGGATAAGGAAGACTATGAGGATGGACGTATTTTCACCTATGCCAAAAAATATGAAAAATTCAGAAATAGTGAATTCGGAAGTATGTCCTCTGTCTCCTCCATTGTTTCAACAGAACCAAGCCTCAGCGGGGGGGAAGAAGAACAAAGAGAAGCCAGAGCAAGGAATTCTTTTTTAGGCGATCTAAAACTGGCCTTCAACCAAAAGACTTGGGAAAAAACAATGGGTCCCCCCAGATACACAAACCCAAGAGGGAGGGGAAGAGGACGAGGAAGCACACCCCAAAGCAAACAAGGAGAGGCAAACGAAAATACGGCACAAGCTTCTGGCACAGACCGTATAGGAACAATGACACGCAACATGAGAAAAAAATGGAATGTTTAATCGAAAATGAAGAAATCTTGGAAACGGATTCAAACATTACTAACATTGACACCACCGAACATGACACTTTTCATAATCAGGAATTACAAGTGATCAATTTGTCATCAAAACAACTAAATGACATTGAATTACAAGTCCTCAAACGTGGTATGAACTTCTGCCCCACCAGTGGCATGAATTTAGCTGAAACCAGAATAGATCTTTACAAATTTATTAGAAAGATCAAACTCGCCAAACTATTTATCGACAAACCAAACATGGCTACCTACAGGAGAACAACCATACAACCGACTTTTCAAACTCCTATTGAAGATGCTGAACATTTTGTTAATCTCATGGAACTAAGCCAAGCACCCCAGGAAGGAGGTGGACATGTACAAGCATATTGTGCACAATTAGGAGCTGGAATCTCCAACATGAAACCTAAGTCCAGATTCTACCCACAACTACCACCTGGAAACAAAATTGACTTCTTTCAGGAATGTGTTGTAAAAGATCTTTACCAACTGAATACACCATTCATTAAAGACAATTTATCTAGACAAGAACGCCAGGCCCTAAACTCGCTACAACAGGATGACACAATCGAAATCAAAATCGCTGATAAGGGTGGCAACGTCGTCATTCAGGACAAGGAGGCTTACATGCGGGAAGCTTATTCACAACTCCAAAACACAGAATATTATGAACAACTAAAAACCAACCCTTTACCCAAACTGAAAGAAGAATTGGATAAAAAATTAGATTTATGGTTCTCACAAAAACTACTGGATCCTGATGAATATAAATATTTACAAACCAAACATCCCAAAATGGCAACAATTTACTTCTTGCCGAAGATTCACAAACATGCCACTAGACCACCAGGCAGACCTATAATCTCTGCGAAAGGGGCATTATTGGAACCCATTGCCAACTACATCGACGTATTCCTTTTACCCTACGTAAAGGGCTTAACATCGTATATAAAGGATACGGGTGACATGCTCAGAAGACTACAGGATACTCCATGGCAACCTACGTACAAATTAATAACAATGGACGTAATATCGCTCTATTCCAACATTGAAAACAAAATTGGTATGGAAGCATGTAAAGCCTTCCTTAAGGACAGAAGTATACAACTCGCTGATCACAACAATATGTTGCTAGAGATGATTTCTATGTGCCTGGAGCAAGACATCTTTTTATTCGGAAATGAGATCTTTCGACAGGCTAAAGGCACCGCGATGGGCTTTTCCTTTAGCCCTTCGTATGCCTGTCTCACAATGGGACAATGGGAAAAGACATGGGCATGGAGATCGGAAAATGACCAAGCAGTCCAAAAAACCATAGCATGGTTGAGATATATTGACGATTTGCTGCTAATATGGGAAGGAACAAATGAGGAATTTGAAACGTATTTCAAAATTTTGAACAACTCCAATTTTGGTTTACACTTTACTTATACGATCAGTGACTCCAGGGTCGTGTTTCTAGACACGGAGATCTTTGTCAAAGACAATGTATTGCATACCACACTACACCGCAAAAGCACAGCGACAAATGCGGTGCTACATGCGCAAAGTTTTCACCAACCCAGCCTCTTACAAAATATCCCGTATGGAGAGTTCCTCCGGATCAAAAGAATTTGTTCAAATGAAAATGACTGGAAAAAACATCAGGATTCAGCAAAAACCAGATTCTTAAAAAGAAAATATAATCCAACTTGGATACAAATTGCCTCCATTCGTTCTACTATGATCAATAGAACTGATTTATTGAAGGACAAACAAAAACCAACAGAGGTTGAACCAGAAAATATACGCTTCATCGCCACTCACTCAACGGCCAACCAAGCAATTACAAGGATTCTTAAAAAAAGACCTGGCATATTCTTCACATGGACCCCACAGTATCTCAAATTGTTGGTGATCACCCCAATGTAACCTATAGAAGGGCAAAGAACTTAAAGGACAAACTGATTCACAGCCACTTTCAAGAGCAAAAAAAACCAGAAGCCTGGCATAGACCGAAAGGATTTTACAAATGTTCAGGATGCAAAGTATGCTGCATCGCAAAGACAACCAAAGAAATAAAAATGGCCAACAAAAAAACATGGAAAATTGAACAATTAATTAATTGCAAAACTCAGTTTGTGATATACGCCCATGCCCAGTGCCCATGCTCCCAAAAATACATTGGAAGCACCAAAAAAGAACTGAAACTCCGAATTTTGGAGCATGTCCGTGCAACCATCAACTGTGATCGCAGTAATGCCATGGCCAGACACATGGAAAAAGAACATAAGGGTGACTGGAAATCCCTATCTTTCTATGGAATCGAAAGCGTTGGACCAAATCGAAGAGGTGGAGATCGTGAACTGGTGTTGAGGCAAAAGGAGTCCAAACATATCATGAACTTTCGGACCTTTTAGCCCGTTTGGGCATAATCAGGATGAAGAACTGCATTGCCACCTGTAAAGCAGTTTTGATACATTTATCAGACAGGAACTAATGCTAACCCTTTCTCTTTTTTAACTTACTGAATTTACAATTAATTTGTTTTCTATCCTGGACATATGAAAATGTGTAGTCTAAATGCCCAATTAAGCACCGGGTTGTTAATTTTCTGTGTCATTCTGTGTTCAAACAGAGGAAATCCATAACATACTGTTTTTTGTTAATTTACAAAAACTACATGTCCCAGAAATACTATGGTACCAACAGGAAGTGATGTAACTTCATAGTGTTTACCCCTTTTCACTTTTGTTTATTTAACACAAACTGTTCCCACAACACACTAACCTGTGAGCAAGGTCTCCGTAGAGACCGAAACGTGTTAGGTTTTGCTGGATGCTGAAAATAAAGAAAGAATAATTGCTAATCAACCTTAAACCCGGTGTGGTTTCTTGACTCTGACACACGGGAGTGCATGAGGAAAAACCTTCCTTCGTGGAAAAACTGAATAATTTGATCGCAGCGGGTCCTGCTGCGCCTCGCGTGCACCGCCCTAGAGCGCCCGAGAGCCTCCGCATCTGGGCCAGACGGAATCGATATATATATATATATATATATATATAGATATATATATATATATATATATAGATATATATATATATATATATAGATACATATATATATATATATATATATATATATATATATATATATATATATATATATATATATATATATATATATATATATATATATATATATAAAACCTAATTGAGGTCACCACTATGTAGTTATAGTTAGATCAACAGTTCAATAAGAAAAGCATTTTTTTGTGTTGCTAATACCTTTGGCACCTTTGGCACCATTTAACGAATCCCCACAACATTTTCCAAAAAGATGCTACGGTTTGATTAGGTTGTGCACAGAACGTTTCGATGTGATCTGTCAAGCAGTGGTTGAGAAAAACAGTGTGGTCCCAAAACACAAAATCCCCATGCATTTTCCTTAGACATCTTTAAAATGGGTCACAGCAAAAAGAGCTGAAAGGAATTGCACCAAATTGGGTAGGAAGCTAGATCTTGGTCCACAGATTCTGCTTTTTGTGATTTGGTCTAAATTCGTTCAGTAGCTTTTGAGAAATTAAAGTTAAAAAATAATTGTATATCTGCACGGTTGGGTCTGTGAGAGTCAATTTAAAAATAGAGCATTCTGATTGGCCCAGGGAGCATTATTTCCATTGGGCCATCTTGCTCACCTGGGGGTCAGACTCCCAGGGGAGCGAGTTCTCTGATTGGCAACCAGGTACAGTAGAAAAAAATTTTGCAGATAACCATTACAGGACCTGGGGATTCAGTCCCCTGTCCTGAATATGTTTAAAATAAAAAATATAAGGGGGCATGGTAGGGATACTCTGTTCCCGCGCCCCCCCCCGCCCCTGTCCCTAGGCAACATGGGCGGGGGGAACCTAGAGGAACACCCCTTGAGCCAAAAACAAAAAAAGAATCAGCAACAATTCTTATGATCCAGCGGAACTACTGTGCGATCATACAAAAAAAACATATTGGCAGCCGGGCTGCTTTAAGAATGGTCAAAAAGAATATATATGGAGAGGGGGGACATGGTCACCCCCTCCCTGAGCCGTCAGAAACCTCAGTGAGCCCAGCCCTGAGGTCCAAATCATTGAATAAGGGAAGGGGGGGCAATGCGGCACCCCTCCCTGAGCCAAGACAGACCCTAGGAGCCCACCCACATGGCCAAATGTTTTCAAAAAGGAGAGGGGGCCTCAGAGCCCACCTTTCCGGGGCCTCTAAAGTTCCCAGGGAGCCAAACTGTGGCGTGGGCTAAGCGGCCCACCTTTCTGAATCTCTAAAGGCACCAGGAAGCCCACCCCTGGGGACAAATTACTGTAACTGTGGAGAAGGCTGCATGGTCCCCCTCCCCGAGCTATTAATGGCCCGGGGATCCCATTCCCTGGGTCTGGCTCACATGCTGTGTCCCGGGGAGCCCACTCCCGGGACATAGCGGTTTGCCTGCCTGCACAGGCAGGGAAACCTGTGTTTGTGCCCGCTTGGCGGGAGATTTTTTTGATCTACCGGCAAGCGGGAGCAAACACAAAGTCTGTTCTCAGGTCAGCAGGAGCTTTGAAAATGCTCCCGCCGGCTGGGAGCAGACTTTTGATCCGTTCCCTGCCAGCAGTGATGTGGACAGGTAAACAGATCAAAATATTGCTCCAGCCTAGAGGGAGCAGCTTTAACAGCTGCTCCCTCCAGGTGGGAACAGTGCTGGCTCCCGTTGCATGCGGGCCTTGGGGCTCCTCCCACAGCCCCCAACTAGCATCTAGTGAGAGCCCCTCGATGAGCACCAACCTTTAACAGTGTGGGCCCCAGAAGATGTGCTACCCGCTCTCCTTTCTTTTTAGTGGTGGCCCTGGGGGATGGGGTTCTAAGGACCTAACAAGGCTTTGGGGGCACCCCTCCCCTTTAAATAAAAAAAAGGGCCCTAAGGGAAGGATTCCCCGTGGCCTAACAAGGCACGGAGACGGGGCCCGCACAGCCCCCACCCATTTCAATTAACAAATCGCCCTAGGGATGGGGTGCCCAGAGCCTAACAAGGAAAATAAGGGCCCAGGGGGATAACATTATAGTTAGGTGAATATTTCAGTGACAACATTACCATTTTGAACTTTAAAAAACACAGAAATTCACCAGTTATACTTAGCAGATAACTTGCACCCCCGCCATGCATTGCTTATGAACCCACATATGACATCACTCATGATATGTTCTAAGAGAATGAATGATGTGATTTGAGATGTCATCAGTGATATAAATAATACCAGTAAATAGGTATATATAGGTCATACACGTGGCCTCTTTGCTACCTTTATCCTCCCTGTAAACATGGCAGATGTTCCATCTGCCACATTACAAGTGTGTTACAGTACATGCACTGCACATAATGAGTGAGTATCATGTCTGCCAAACCCTAAGGTCCTTAATCTTTCATGGAATACAATTTGGGAACTTAGGAGAGTCTGCCCTAGGAATTGTACCCCTGTTTTCAAATTTAAATATGCTCATATTTTCCGATGAATGAATCCACAAGGTATCCTCAGACACCCTCTACCTTACTACCACACAGTGGAATGAGTTAGAATTAGCACAGTCAGTGCCCTAAAGGCACATAAAAGACAGGACTTCCTGAAAGTCAGCCTGCTGTCATGGGGAGGTGTTAGTAAAAGTTCACCTGGTACCCACACATTAGTAAGGATTCCGAGTGAGATAGAAGCATCCGAGTGATACAGAAGCATGACGAGATAGTCAAAGCTTAGACTCAACTTATTTTTATAGGGTCTTGTGAAGGTAGAAGGCAGATGGTCAATGTAGAAGTAAATAATGTATCAAGGGAGGGATGTAAAGCATTCGGTAGTCCCACTCAGCTTCCAGATTAATTGCAAAAAAATCAAATTTAGATTGGGGCCTTTGGGCCTAGAGGATTTTTTTAGAGTTTTATATAGTGCGAACTAGACCTAAGAAATTGGGTATCAGAGTGCTTTACATGAGCACCAGTTTCGTTACAGAAGTACACCTTCATTTTTATTAGAAACAGGGAGATTAAGTTATATGCCGAGGATCACGGGATGTTTTAGCGTTGTTGCCAAGACCCGGTTCCCCAGCTTCTAGGCCGACTTCTATAGCCATAAGGCTAAATCCTCTCCCCCATATCTTGATGAAAAACCTGTAGGACCCCCAAGAACCATTTTTCGCCATTGGTATATCTTTTGCCATAGCGTAGTCATGGTTCATAGCATCATAATTGGGTCTTTTTTTGCCTCCACCAGGAGGTGATCCTGAAGGGTTAACTAGGATCTAATAGTAAAAAAGTGATTTAAAATGGATAAGAGGTCATTTTAAATCACTTTTTTACTATTAGATCCCAGTCACATGAGGGTTGGGGTGGGGATAATATATCAGTACAAGTGATGAGACTATTACCTTTACAAATCATTCTTTCAGGTGTGATAGTGTAATGAGTTCAATTGTTCTTCATCAAGATTACATGTTCTAGAAGGCTAAATGAAATGCTAGTGGTTGTTTGACACCCTGTTGTTTGAGGTGCCTGTCTTGGTCATGCAACTTGAGAAGGAACCCTGTGAGCAAGGGCCTGTATGAACCTTGTCAAGGCGCCCGCATCCATCTGCCTTGAGACCCCAATATGTTCCCAGTGCAACTTAAAACAGACTGAAGGCTTTTGTATAGGTTTTCCAAACCTGGTGTGTCTTTCTGTCAGCTTTAGGAGGTCATGCTGACAGGTGGAAATGCTCCAACTTGTCCCACTTCCCCACCCATTTCACAAATCTCACACCACAGGAGTGTTGCTCAAAGAACTCATCCTCTCAGAGGGCCACTTTTGCCGATGTCAGCTGTTGTAATGTACTTAGGAATGTTACCATATAGAACCTAATGACGTCATAGAATGTGGAAGCTGGTTCCAGATGGCACTGTTTCTTGAGCTGTAAACCTGACTGGACAGTTGATGCTGAGTGGATATACTTCCTGATATTAAAACCACATTTACTCTTCAATTATTGTGGTGAAGACTACCTTTGTTACACTGGCGACGAGGGACCTTGCCTGACATTTTCAGCATCAATTCCCCTACTACAAATTTTTTTATAGACTGCTTCAACCCACAGAACTTTAAAGAGGAATTAATACCTTAATGTTGCCTATATCTACAGATTCTGAACCTGTCTGTCGTCTTATCTCTTATACTGTGTAGTGGATGGTAATTCACACTTTTCATGCAAGCAGACATTGATCGGTATTTGTCGTTGCCTATTGCTGTTCTCACGCACTGCACGGGCAGACATTGGCGAATTGAAGTCTTCGCTGGAATACATAGAGCAAGGTAGAAAAATGATTTACTGGGTTAGGTTACCCTATTTCAGCCTTGGAAACGTGCTGATTTGGTGACCGTTGCTAACCACCATCAGCTGCATTTTTCAGGCAGCGGCAGCATTCCAATCCTGAACGCGTGGTGGAGAAATGTATTTGATTCTTACATCGTAGCTTTTGGGGGCGAAAAATTTTGAGCAGTCAGAAAGCAAGCCATTCTTTTACATAATTTAGGCGTTGAGGGGCGGAATATCTATGATAGCATGGATATTATTCCTATTGGTAATGGAGATGGTGAACCAACGGACGTGTATGAAATATCCATGACAATGTTAGAAAAATATTTTGGCCCTCGCATTATCGTGGTTTTGGAGAGGCATAAATTCTTTACTAGAGTTCAAGGTCCAAGTGAACAAGTTAAGAGTTATGTTGCTTCTCTTAAAACCTTAGCACGTACGTGCGAGTTTGGTGATATTTCTGACTCGTTAGTCAGAAAACAATTGGTACGGTGCACAAATAGTACTTGTGTGCAAGAAAAACTTCTGTCCAAAAACCATGCGTTGGTTGAATCTGTTGCAATCGTAGAAGGTATGGAAAATACTTCTTCATGGGTGTTGGACTTGGCCCTTCTGTCAGGTTCATCCCTGAACTTTTTGCTTTTAAGGTGACTTGGTGTTAGTGAATTTTGGGTTTCTGCGCACTTTACCACTGTGTCCCAGGGTAAAGTGCGTGCGTGTAGTGAGGTTGGCCTGCCCTCCCATAGGAATGCATGGGGAATGTATGTGTCTATGTTAGTTCCTGATGCGTGGGGAGTGCAAGCTTGAGTTTAGTATGTGCGGACTTGTGTGATTAAATGCTGCGCGATGATGTGTGCAGCGTGAATGTGTCTAGTGTGGAAGTGCCAATTCTAGAAGTTGGTGTGCCTGTGCAGTGAATGTGCTGGCTTGTGATTGGCTGGAGCTGGCTGGTGAGCCTGGCACCAGGAGTCAGGATGGGTCTGCCCTGGTGGAGAGTGGAGAGATCTGCATGTTAATGTGAGGGAGGGGTGCACCTGGGACCTGAATAGGGCTGGGCTTTCCCCACACAATGCTGGCTCAGCCCCCTGTGGTGCGTCTAATGTCCCTAGCCTGGCCAGTGAATGAAAAGAGGGGCTGCGCACATCAGAGTGCTCCAAAACCAGCTGCGACTGGTTTTTCCGCCACCCTGCACCTAAGGACAAAGGGATTTGGTGTATAAAAAGGGTCTCTGTTCCCTCACAAAATGTTCTCTTCTTGGATCCTTTCTTGAGGGGGGCTGCTGCTGCTGGGCGCCAGGACGACTGCCACTGGGGACTGCCTCCCTGCCTGGAGGGCCCTGTGAGCTGGCCCCTGGGCCCAGACTTGCCCCCCCTCGCCTTGCTAAAAGACTTTTGCTGGACCTGGAGGGACTTGGGTGGTCTGCCAGTGCCGCTTGTGCAGGCGATTCCTCCCTGGAGGGATTCCCCAGTGTGGGGATCCCCCTTTTTGCTGGTCTTCAAGGCAGGTGCCCACCCTGCGTTCCGCCGAGCCAGTTAGCCGAGTTGCGGCGAGGGTGCCCACCCCGCTTATTTGCCGACTTTGGTCATGCCCCAAGAACATGTGCCCACCCTGTTTTATTTATTTACTTATCGGGAGCCTACCCCGGATTGTGCTGTGAGCCGCTTATTCTCCCCCCTCCGGGCCGCCGCGCTGCCTGCGACGACCCGGATGTACTGGCCCAAAAACCAGAAGTCGACGGGAGCCCACCCCGTGCTCCGGGAGAGGAATGCGGAACACGAGCAGGAGGAAATGGCGCTTGCACCCGGGGCCCCCGAGATCGAGGGAGAGCCCTGGGGTATCCAATGAAGGTGCGTGTTTTCCTGGCGGAGCTCCCGGCATGTAGGGAGCCCCACAGCACGACCAGAGAGAAAGAAGCGTCCTCCTGTCTCGGCGAGGCTCTCCCGAGTGGAAGAGCCCCGCCTGCCGCTCACAGACCCCCAGCACCCAGTGAAGAAGAAACGGGGCTCCCATGTGAGGAGGAGAGCCCCATGTGTGCAGTGAGGAGAGCCCCAGGGTTGCAAGAGCTGGTGAGTGCGGGGGCAGTTTCCTTGTTACCTAGAGCGGCCCCGGTTGACAGAGGGCCGCTCCAACGACGAGTGGGGCATTTGTATTCAGAGCCCCCACGAGGCTCCGGGGGCCATTGTTCTCAAGTCCCCCAGGGAGGGACTCCAACGTGTTGGCAGTATTTCTTCAGAGTCCACGAGGGACTCCAACGCGGGGGCAATTGTTTCCCGAGTCCCCAGAGGGAGGACTCCAACGTTAGTTTCCACATTTAGGGGGCATTCCTGAGGGTAGAGCGGCCCGTTGGCAGCGGGCCGCTCCCCTAGTGGGCGCATCTTTGTTCAGAGCTCAGGAGGCTCACGGGGGCACAGTTGTCTTGGTCATAGAGCCTGTGAGGCTCCTGAGGTTCCCATGTTGTTTTGGGCCCCGTTGTTCCTTTAGAGCCCAGAGGAGGTCTCCAGCTGCCCAGCACTTAGTGGGGAGCTGCTTCATTTAGGCCCTCCAGGAACCCTTGCGCAATCTACTTTGGCTGCCTGTGCAGCCTGACCTGACTCTGTTGGACCCAGGGTGTTTCAGCCCCTTAGAGGCCAGTTGGCCTGGGGACAATTTATGTGTTTATGCCCTATGTGATCTTTTGCGCAATTGTGAGTACCTGCCTAATGTCATTTCTGCATCATGTGTAATGTTTTTGTGCCTATACCTCTGAATGTATGTGATGCTTAGGAGGTTGTCTTTCCTAGTATAGGTATACTAGTGAGTTCCTGGTTCCCTGCGTGATATTTTCCTAAGGTGGTTAGGGTTCCGTAGGTGGTACTTACCTTCTACCAGTGGTTACTGTTTGTGTGCTCTATTTTCTATTTTGTGCTACAGTTATTATTGTTCTAGGTTCTACGCGCCATTCCTACAAGTATTACTATTCCTACAAAGTGATAATTTTAACAAGTATTCTAAGTCTAAAAGTGCTTATTCCTGACAGTGGTCCATGTGGCCCTGTCCTGTACATATATCCCCTGTAAATTCTGCCCGTACCTGTTGGCACATTGTAAGGTGTGTGTTTCTTATCTAATGTGTTATCTAATGTGTTTGGTATAATACAAAGGGTATTTTTGTATTTGGATTCTGTCACTTTCCATACCGCATACCTTCTCCTCCGTTCGCATTGCACGGTGTTCTGCGGAGGTAGCCAATAAAGTTACATGGACAAACACCGTAGCAGTAGCACTGCTATGGCAACATACACTTCCCGAAACCAAGCCTCGTTTAGAGGCGCGCCACGCCCACTCCACCAGGGCCGGCGCGTCTCAAGCCTCTCTCCGGTGTTGGACACGCCCACCCGGAAGAGCGACGCATACCGAGCAAACGCTTTTAACTCAGTTACCGGCCCTGCTCCCCATCGTCGGGGTCCGGTCCTGAGGGTATGCTAGGTTGCAGAAGCGGGCTGAGAGCGTTGAGGGCGTGAGTGCTGAACCACCTTGCAGTGTCTACATCGACGCGATCGAGCTAAGTAAAACCTGATCTCATGTATTGAAAGTCTTCACTTTCTATTTTCAGGATGTGCCAGGTACGCTCCAACCCCCCTCCCGAGACCCATGGTGCAATTAGCGCCATACTATAAAGTGAGATGTTTATGAAATCTTTGACTTACGCGGTGGGGTCACAGACCTTTGGTCCATTGATCCCTCCTCTGGAGTGTTTTTATCGTGTTTTTAACCCCTTCTAGTCACACTGTGTGTTATAGGCACAATTTTTCCACTTCACCAACCCAGAGTTAGTGGTATCATCCCTGTAGGGCTATATGGATGGTGTTAACCTTAGTGTTTATATGGGAACACTACCTATGCCACAACTATGGAGCACCTTGGACAAACGCAATGACCTATACAAATAATTATTTGTATGTTTGTCTCTTTTGTGTTTGTCTGTGTTATTTATTTACAGGTGCAGATACACTCCCTAACTTGGAGTATTTTTGGAATGAACAACACGAGAGATACCAGAAGTCTGCATACAGGAACCTAAATAGTGTTCACTCTGTAAAACAAAACCAACAGGTTAATGTGTAGGTCATAACAATCCTAATAGATGTGTGACCGCAGGAGAAGAGGAAGAGGAAAAACTAGAAAGATAGCCTTCAAGGTGCTAGAAAAATCCCCATCAGCCCGCTCAATAGCGGAGCATCGTCATCTGGGTAGTATGGTTGACAATTGTGGTATCCAGTGTGCCCTTCCTTAGGAACAACCTAAGGCTAGCAAAACTTGGACCATCATGTTGACCCTAAACCAATAGAGATGATCAAGTGCAGACTGAAAGGGTTAAGTTGCAGTGCTCAAAAAGTTGTGAAAAAGGAAAGGAAAAAACTTTAAATCCAAGTGTTCTAAAAATACCTACCTTGATGTCATTAGAAAAACTTTATTGGGTCTGACCATCAAGGTGGTATAGTTAAAAGCAGAGTGGAAAATAGCATGCAAGGAATTGCTATTCACCATGAATCTTATTTGGTCGACATGTTTCAGCCTAGATAGGCTTTCTTCAGGACCTATGATGCACTACTGCAACATCAACTTACTGTGTCAAAAAAACTAATAAGTGGTTCCAACTCCTCAATATTAGAGAGTTGGGTGTCTTCTCCTGCATGTAAAGAATAGAAAAGATACAAATGGCAATCATTATTGCTATTTCTAAAGAAGCTATCAAGTGTACAATGCACTGATTAGTCCTATGTTAATCCACTCACCCAAATTGTAGGGAGGAATAACCTCACCTCACCTGGCACTGGCTCACAGTGAAGGAGGCCACGCACTAAAGAAAAGAGAAAAGAGGGGGTAGGGAACATACGTTTCATTTAAGGATCAAAAAAAGGACTTTGGGTAATCCTAGAGAGAAAGTTTGGCCTATAATGGCAACTACAATGTAGCAGTAATGGGGGGTAAAGGATAGCGATGACACACCTTAACATACGGGCACCATATACTAGTCATAAGGGAAAGACACGTATTTCAGGGCGAGTGACAAACACCTTATCTGCCCACCTTAAAAAAAAGGAATGGACCCATGTAGTCAGTGCCTCCCATCAGGACACCCACTTAACGATTAAGGTCAGCGCCTGCACCCAGATCAGAGCTCTCTCAAAAATGAACTGAAAAGATGTGAAGCAAAGAACACACTTCTAAGAGAGACTCCCTGGTGTCCAGATTGTCAGCAAAAAAAGCAGAGTCCTGATCTGCCCATCTGCTATGCCTCGTTTAACCATTGGGAAATCAAGGAAAACAAGCGAGCAACCGATGTCCTCACCTCTCCGTCGCTGCCTCGCTCTGGATCGAGAGCCGAGGGGGAGGTGAAGACAACGTGTACCAAGCCGGAAGAAGTATAGCGGCTGCGGACGTGAAAGAGAACCGTTCGATGTCATTGAACTGGTTCATTCCCTTCGCGTCCAATAAGGGAATGCAGTACAAGAGAAGAAAGCCCAGCTGGCTTCTGTAACCATCCATAAATAAAACTGAGCCCTGATTGGATAACCTGATAAAAGGAGCATTACTATTGGTTAACATGGGGCCAATAGGATTGACGCGATTGTTTTGTTTGCGTGTATTGTCTCCAATGTTAACGTAGGGTCACACCAACATGCGGATATCGTCAAACACAGATTAAATGGTTACACGTTTCCTTCTTGTCTGATGAAACTGATGTCGTGTAGAGGGAAAACCTATTGTTACGCGAGGACCGAACGCCTTCTGTAGCCATTGTAAACATAGCTGCACCCTGATTGGGCGACTGGGTCAAAGCACCAAACCTATTGGATAACAATAGGCCAATCAGAATGGCGGGATTCATTGTTTATATATCTTACTGACACCAACACCCTAAGGATGTGTGGCAGTATCGAATATGTAAACAACCGCGAGTTTGTCAGATACAGCTGTATTGAATACATGGAGCCTTCCCATGTGTTGATCCCCACGGTGATCGGACCGTTTGATGTTGATTTGCATTCGGTCGATCTGTGTGCTGGAAACGGTCATTTGTGCGCGTTCCCGGCCAATCTGACGCGAAGTCGCATTAGTGACATGAAGCGCCAGATCAATCGTGAACATACCGGACAGTGCTCAATTGGGCACATGCCTGATCGGTCATCAAACCTGCCGTGTGTCCGTTTAGTACTCACAGTGACCGGATAGTTATATGAAAGCTCCCTGGGTGTTGTCTATAAGCAAAGTGCTCAACAATCCGAGCAAACATGTGAATATTTGAATATTTACATCGCCACACAAACCCCATCGATTATCAATCTGTGTAGACCATATTCTATGTAGCAGAGGTGTGGAGGCCAACCGAGTACATTCACTCTCTATTTTCTTATTTGGGACACAGGAAAAAATTCAAATTAGAGTATCCAGGACTAAAGAATTAAAGAATTCAATGTATAGTGTTGCAGAGGTGAAGAACTAGAGACATGGTTCTTAAAGTTGTAACCACGGGATTTCATCATTAAGCCCCTCCGTGTCACTCTTCAGCTTGAACACCCATCTCTGTTCCCTTCTAAGTAAAAACTGGGAGATTTCCGTGATGTGATTAGGTATGTGTGGTTGTTCCAGGATCACCCACTCAAGATCGTCTGCCTGGTGTTTGGCTTGGAGAAAGTGGGATGTAAGCCGAGTGGCTTGTTTACTGCGTCGAATCGTGCTCTTATGTTCCTGAACGCGCAGTTTTATTTTTCTCGTTGTCATCCCTATGTATCTTAACCCACATGGGCACGTGATTTGGTATACAACTTTCTCGCTGTTGCAATTTGTATGGCGTTTGAGTATCCATGGTCGAGAGGTACCTATATCCACTGATGAGGTCTTCTTAGTCTGTGGACAAACTGAGCAGTTCCCGCAAGGGTAATGACCCTGTACAGGTGGAAGATTCCACAGAGTGGATGTGGAGTCTTCTGCAATTTGTTGTGGTCTAGTGTGGACCAACTCGTCCTTTAAATTCGTTCCTCTTTTGAACGAAAAGAGTGGTAAGGGAATCTTTTCATCAGAACTGTTCAAAATCTTCCACTTCTGCCTGACAATTTTCTGTAGTTTCGACGAGGAAGTATTGAATGTTGTAACACAAACCAATTGATTCAAAGGTGGTTTCTCTACCAGTGCCTCTAAAAGGGACTCGCGATGGTTATTTGAGGCCGTTTACATGATGTCTTAATCAGGCGGCTGGGGTATTGACGCAGCTTAAGTTTGGCTGAAAGGTCCTTGGCTTGAACACGGAAATCTGACATGTCTGAACAGTTTCTCCTCACTCTCAAAACCTGTCCAAAAGGGAGATTTTCCCTTAGTGAGCGGGGGTGATGACTATCAAACCTTAAAAGAGAATTCCGCACCATGGGCTTCCTTTAGAGGGAGCTGGCCAAGTGACCATCATATGGAAAGATCACCAAATCCAAAAATGGTAGTTTTACTTTACTATGTTCCAGGGTGAACCTCAAAAATGGATTAAGGCCATTGAGCCAATCATGGAAGGCTAGCAAAGAATGTTCATCGCCCCGCCACACCACCAAGATGTCGTCTATGTACCTCTTCCACACCACCAAATGTTGGTGGTGTGGGTTGGTGGTATTCAGTACATGCTGGGTTTCAAAACTGTGCACATAGAGATTCGCCAGACTTGGCGCAAACTTGGTGCCCATTGAGGTCCCAGATGTCTGTAGATATAGGGAATCCTCAAAAGCAAAAAAGTTTTCTGTCATCGCGATCCTGGCAAGTTCTGTTATAAAGTGGACAGGCGTCATACTGTCCGGGGGAGACTCTTCAAGAAGTTCTTGGATAGTTTGTAACGTCTCCCTTTGAGGTATGCAAGTATACAATGATTCTACATCAAAGCTAGCTAAGATGTCAGAATCCGTATTAAAATCTACCCCTGGCAGTAAGCGAAGGACATCCTTGGTGTCCTGAAGGTATGATGGCATTTTTTTAACCAACGGGTGTAAGAAAACATCCACAAATGATGACAGGGGTTCTAAGAGAGAACCGATCCCAGAAATAATCGGTCGACCCGGCGGAGGTCTGGTCGGCTTATGAACCTTTGGTAGTGTGTAAAAGTAAGGGATGGTAGGAAACTTTGCCACCAGATAGGCCGCTTCTTGGGATGTGATCCATCCTTCCGTGCCAGCTTCCTCTACCAGATGTTTGATCTCATTTGTGATCCTTGCCGTGGGATCCTGGTCAAGCAGTGTGTAAAACTGTGTGTTACCTAGTTGTCTTAGGCATTCTGTGCGGTACGCTGTGGTGTCCTGAATCACAATAGCTCCACCCTTGTCTGCTGGTTTTATTGTAATCGCAGTATCTCTAGATAGGGTCTCAAGTGCAGTCCTCTCTTTCTTAGACAGGTTTTGATAACCTACATGACTCGAGAAATTCAAGGCTCTCATGTCATGTAGTACTGCAGCTTCAAAAGCACCAACCTTCGAGGGTACCTGCTGGAGCAAGGGCATAAAAGTAGATTTAACCTTAAGTCCAGTGTTAGTGTCCAGGATTGTATCCTGTTCCTTGTCTTTAAAGAAAAAATGTAATCTAACAGTCCTGAAAAAACGCTCCATTTCCTCTCGGATTTGGAACGGTTCGCCAGCGTTGGTAGGAACAAATCCCAGACCTTTATTGAGTACTGCTTTCTCTAAAGGGGCTAGTACATGTGTACTTAGGTTCACAACAAGGTCATCAGTGGTGCTAGATGTAACACTCGTTGGTTCCATATCTCCTGGTTCGTTTGGAATCAAAGATTGTCTGCCCATTGAACTTGACCTGGGTTCTGCCCTCTCCGTCTGCCCCGATTTCCTCCCCGGCCTTGTCCTAAAAAAGGGGGCTGATTATAGGGGTATTGAGGTTGCATGGGGTAGTTTGTCATAGGCATTGGAAACTGAGGATAACCCCACGGGGCCGGTGGCCACCACGGTCCTGCCTGATACATGTTGCCACGTGTATTGTGTCTGCGATTTGGTCGACCACCACGGCCTCTCCCTCTTCCTTGATTATTCCCGCTGCTATCCGAATCAGAGGATTCTGCATCTGAGGATGTGGCATAGGAAGATCCGTGTGCCTGTTTCTGTTTATTCACATCGGTGGGAGTATAGTTGTCACTCGTATAGGGTATACTTTCTCATGTGAAAACTTGGCCAGGTCTTTCTTAAATTTTTCTATTTTAGCAAAGAAAATAGGGTCTTTGTACTCTTTGTTGGCCTTATTAGAATCTTCCTGCTGTTTTTCAAATTTCTTAGTGGTAAGTGTTGTTTTTATCTGACCTTCTAGGACCTGAATTTCCACTAGAATGGCGTCTGCAATTTTCTTTGCAGTAGCGATAATCAGAATGAGCCAGTCCCTGGTACAGCGCCAGGCTATCAGGGACCAGTCCTTAATGAAGGTCTTGTCCGTCAGAAAAAGCCTAGGCGCATTGGTGACTATGAGGCCCGTAGGAGCACACTTTCCATGTAGGTATTCGGCCATTATTTGACCGTGTATAATGGTTCTAGAGTGGCTTTTCTTCAAATTAAGAACTGTGTCCCAATCACCTACAGTTGGTGGGGTAGGTGTGGGAATTTGATCTAGCATGCTGGGATTTTCAGTTAGAATAGATGTCAAAGTGTCGTCATCGAAACCAAGACCCCCAAAGTCAGCCATTGCGTTGCGGTCAAAGGCAAAGAATACGTATGAAGAGCACCAAGTTCGGTGCACAATGAAGAAAAAGAGAAAGAAGAAAGGCCCGCAGCCTTGGCTGCACAGTCAAATCAAAACACACAAGGTAGGGGAGGGCCTAAGGGGAATCGTATTTATAGACTACTTTGGTACCTTGTCCCCCAACTTAGCAATAAACAACACGAGAGATACCAGAAGTCTGCATACAGGAACCTAAATAGTGTTCACTCTGTAAAACTAAACCAACAGGTTAATGTGTAGGTCATAACAATCCTAATAGATGTGTGACCGCAGGAGAAGAGGAAGAGGAAAAACTAGAAAGATAGCCTTCAAGGTGCTAGAAAAATCCCCATCAGCCCGCTCAATAGCGGAGCATCGTCATCTGGGTAGTATGGTTGACAATTGTGGTATCCAGTGTGCCCTTCCTTAGGAACAACCTAAGGCTAGCAAAACTTGGACCATCATGTTGACCCTCAACCAATAGAGATGATCAAGTGCAGACTGAAAGGGTTAAGGTGCAGTGCTCAAAAAGTTGTGAAAAAGGAAAGGAAAAAACTTTAAATCCAAGTGTTCTAAAAATACCTACCTTGATGTCATTAGAAAAACTTTATTGGGTCTGACCATCAAGGTGGTATGGTTAAAAGCAGAGTGAAAAATAGCATGCAAGGAATTGCTATTCACCATGAATCTTATTTGGTCGACATGTTTCAACCTAGATAGGCTTTCTTCAGGACCTATGATGCACTACTGCAACATCAACTTACTGTGTCAAAAAAACTAATAAGTGGTTCCAACTCCTCAATATTAGAGAGTTGGGTGTCTTCTCCTGCATGTAAAGAATAGAAAAGATTCAAATGGCAACCATTATTGCTATTTCTAAAGAAGCTATCAAGTGTACAATGCACTGATTAGTCCTATGTTAATCCACTCACCCAAATTGTAGGGAGGAATAACCTCACCTCACCTGGCACTGGCTCACAGTGAAGGAGGCCACGCACTAAAGAAAAGAGAAAAGAGGGGGTAGGGAACATACGTTTCATTTAAGGATCAAAAAAAGGACTTTGGGTAATCCTAGAGAGAAAGTTTGGCCTATAATGGCAACTACAATGTAGCAGTAATGGGGGGTAAAGGATAGCGATGACACACCTTAACATACGGGCACCATATACTAGTCATAAGGGAAAGACACGTATTTCAGGGCGAGTGACAAACACCTTATCTGCCCACCTTAAAAAAAAGGAATGGACCCATGTAGTCAGTGCCTCCCATCAGGACACCCACTTAACGATTAAGGTCAGCGCCTGCACCCAGATCAGAGCTCTCTCAAAAATGAACTGAAAAGATGTGAAGCAAAGAACACACTTCTAAGAGAGACTCCCTGGTGTCCAGATTGTCAGCAAAAAAAGCAGAGTCCTGATCTGCCCATCTGCTATGCCTCGTCTTAACCATTGGGAAATCAAGGAAAACAAGCGAGCAACCGATGTCCTCACCTCTCCGTCGTTGCCTCGCTCTGGATCGAGAGCCGAGGGGGAGGTGAAGACAACGTGTACCAAGCCGGAAGAAGTATAGCGGCTGCGGACGTGAAAGAGAACCATTCGATGTCATTGAACTGGTTCATTCCCTTCGCGTCCAATAAGGGAATGCAGTACAAGAGAAGAAAGCCCAGCTGGCTTCTGTAACCATCCATAAATAAAACTGAGCCCTGATTGGATAACCTGATAAAAGGAGCATTACTATTGGTTAACATGGGGCCAATATGATTGACGCGATTGTTTTGTTTGCGTGTATTGTCTCCAATGTTAACGTAGGGTCACACCAACATGCGGATATCGTCAAACACAGATTAAATGGTTACACGTTTCCTTCTTGTCTGATGAAACTGATGTTGTGTAGAGGGAAAACCTATTGTTACGCGAGGACCGAACGCCTTCTGTAGCCATTGTAAACATAGCTGCACCCTGATTGGGTGACTGGGTCAAAGCACCAAACCTATTGGATAACAATAGGCCAATCAGAATGGCGGGATTCATTGTTTATATATCTTACTGACACCAACACCCTAAGGATGTGTGGCAGTATCGAATATGTAAACAACCGCGAGTTTGTCAGATACAGCTGTATTGAATACATGGAGCCTTCCCATGTGTTGATCCCCACGGTGATCGGACCGTTTGATGTTGATTTGCATTCGGTCGATCTGTGTGCTGGAAACAGTCATTTGTGCGCGTTCCCGGCCAATCTGACGCGAAGTCGCATTAGCGACATGAAGCGCCAGATCAATCGTGAACATACCGGACAGTGCTCAATTGGGCACATGCCTGATCGGTCATCAAACCTGCCGTGTGTCCGTTTAGTACTCACAGTGACCGGATAGTTATATGAAAGCTCCCTGGGTGTTGTCTATAAACAAAGTGCTCAACAATCCGAGCAAACATGTGAATATTTGAATATTTACATCGCCACACAAACCCCATCGATTATCAATCTGTGTAGACCATATTCTATGTAGCAGAGGTGTGGAGGCCAACCGAGTACAAAGAGCAAAGAGCAGAGTAGATTCACTCTCTATTTTCTTATTTGGGACACAGGAAAAAATTCAAATTAGAGTATCCAGGACTAAAGAATTAAAGAATTCAATGTATAGTGTTGCAGAGGTGAAGAACTAGAGACATGGTTCTTAAAGTTGTAACCACAGGATTTCATCATCATTTCATCATTTTTGGAATGAGCAATTTGCTCTTCCCCCTTTTTCATGCACTTTTACCACTTTTTTGATTTTTCACTTTCACGTCCCCAGGTTAGGGTGGACGATTAGAGAGTCCATACCGCCGGGGTTTAAACTAGTCCTGACAAATGCCTAGGTAAACTTAAACCATTGTAAAGGCAGAAACATGTTGACTGACTAAAACTTTAACTCTGAATTAACCAATCCATTACCTTTGGCAACATATTCAGACACATAACTCCTTTTAACCGTGTCTTAGGGATCACTCATTAAAATATTTTTTGTAGATACCCTTTAGGCACTTTTAATTTTATACCTCACTGCACGCCCTTTTCACACAACCAGCTCCGCAGTCTTCTGGCGTCGTAGCACACCAAAGAGGCACTCGGCCTCTTTGGTGGGGCCCGATGATGAAGCATGACACTGACTAGGTCGGTATGTGAGGGCTTTCTTAACCACCCAAAGTGGGTGTGTGATTCCTCAGTTGCATCGCTCCGTCTCTGTGGCTTTTTGAGACTCATATAACCTCTCTTTTCTTGTTTATACGTACTAAACCGGGGACTAAGAGAGAGTTTCTTAATCTCCCTGCCTCTCCTATTGTTGTTTTGTATCTTAGCAGCGCACAGCTGTGAGAGTTTGATCTTACTCCAGGCGAGGTATCACTTTCCTACCACTGCCTGTTTTAATCAACACACTCCTATCTCCTTCTCTGGTCTCACCATGGCGAACTTGGGCCTGACATACTCCGAATCTGAAGTGGAGGCACTCATGTCAGATCCTGCTCTATTCGCAGACCCTCATATCTCGCAGGCTATAGCCAATACCACCGAGTGGGAAAACCTCACTGAGAAGAAACGTGAACACATTCGCACCATCCTGCATGGTACGATCTTGAAACAGTACCTCCTCTCAAATACGGCACCACGGGGCTTGCTAGTTACCAATGCCCCTTGCATCTTTTTAAATGATGCGACTTTCAGGAAAGACTGGGCCATGATCCCGTGGCATTGCACGCGTGATTGGCTCGTCCTAATCATTAAAACAGCGCTTAGACTCTCTGAAGCACTAATGGTCGAAATCAGAGAGACAGAGTCACATTTCAAGGCCACAATAACCGGATATAAGAAAAGGTTGGATGAGTTAAATAAGGAACTCAACGAGTATAAGGACAACTTAATGCAATCCAAAGCAACAAAGTTCCAAAAGGACCAAAAGAAATTTGATTTTGAAAAAGTCTACCCTTACTCTGCCGCAACTTTTACCCCCCCAGCAAAAGGTACAAGTAAATCTGATTATTCAGACGATGACTCTTCTAACAGCAGTGGGTCAAGTAATGGCTCCTTTAAGCAAACCAGAAGAAGAGGTAATTGCGGCAATAGGAACAACAGAGGCAGGCCATGCAACCAGAGCCATCATCAGCAATGGCAACAACCTCAAATGGGAATGGGCCCCCATCCCTACCCATATCAACAACCTCAGTATCCCTTCATGGGTTGGAACCCAGGTTTTTTGCCCCCTATCAATTTCCATAACCAATATAGACCGCCTTTTTTAGAGAACGGCCGGAGGGGAAGAGGAGAGAGGAGAGGCAGCAACCGAGTATCCTGGGAAGAGGACGACTCAGTAGCGAACCACACCCGCAGCAACAGCCCACAACCAGGAACGAGCGGGGTGTGAGTTTAGTGACAAATCTCTCTACAAGAGCACTAACACCGATTGAGGTTCAGGTTTTAGAGAAAGGCCTGGGGTTTGTCCCCACTGCAAAACCTGACAAGTTCAAACTACATTGTGAACTGGCTTTTTTTTTCCGCAAGCTTAAGTTAAAGGCTTTCTTCGAAGGCAAAACAGATCCCAATGAGTCTGCTCGAAATGGCGATACCAGATTGAGACCCAACTCCACGTTCACCCCGCCTCCACACACTGTACCAGCTGCCATCACCGCCTTTGAACAGGTGGTGTTCAAAGATCTTGAGTCTTGCCAGAACCCTAGAACATTTGACAATTTTTCCACTGATGAATACCAAGCTCTTCAGCAATTGCAGAACGACACTGCAATAACCATCAAACCTGCAAATAAAGGTGGAGGGATTGTCATTCAAAATACCACAGACTATGAACAAACCTGTGAGGAGTTACTACAAGATAATAGGAATTATACCCCTCTGACCAAAGATCCAACTGCTGACCTAACCAAAAAGATCACGACTTTAGTAAGACAAGCGGAAGAAAGAGGACATGTGTCTAAAAATTAGGCGGAGTTTCTCGACAGTAGTAGCAGTGTCATACAATACTTTTACACATTGCCTAAGATGCACAAAAATAGGTTGCCACCTCCTGGACGTCCCATAGTGTCAGGGATAGGCTCCCTCTTGGAGCCTCTGTCGCGATTCTGCGATCAATTTCTGAAACCACTGGTGCAGGCAACTCCAACCTACCTAAAAGATACCAAGAGCCTGTTACGGCTCCTATCAGACATCACCTTCATGGAAAACTCAGTCACTTTAGTGACGCTGGATGTTGAAAGTCTCTATACGAGCATCCCCCAGGACGACACAATCAGGGTCCTGGCAGAGTCATTGGACTCTATTGAGTGGGAATATCAGACACCCAAATCATTCATCATCGAGTGTGCGACCATAGCACTTAAAGAGGATTTCTTCTCCTTCAAGAACAAACTGTTCCTCCAATGCTCAGGTACATCTATGGGCAGCACTTTTGCCCCTAGTGTGGCTGGACTCTATGTGGCTGATTTCGAAGCTAAGTACATCTTGCCACCATCCGCCGACTTTTCGCATTCAATGTTGTTATGGAAGCGCTACATTGACGATATTTTGCTCCTTTGGACAGGCAGTGACAGTGACCTCAAGTCATTCTGGGTATGGATCAATACCCTTGACCATAACCTTAGGTTCACCCACACCACCAGCAAAACTGATATTGTCTTTCTGGATGTAGTGATCTCTGTGTCTGGCACGTGTTTGAGTACGAAGACTCATCATAAACCAACAGCCAAGAACAATTTACTAGAGTTCAGCAGTTTTCATCCACGCCCCCTTAAGGAAAATCTTCCTTATGGGCAATATCTCAGACTGAGAAGGAATTGCAGTACTCTGACGGATTTCAAAGAACAGTCCTCTGATCTGACTGTAAAACTGAGAGAGAGAGGCTACCCGACATCAACCCTTAACAAAGGTTTCAAGAGAGCAAGAAACCAGCCGAGAGAGGCTTTTTTGGAAGAAAAAACCAAGAGCCAAGCAACAATCCCACTCACCTGTGTAACCACTTTCAATAGCCTGTCTAACTACATGAAGAAGACAATAAATAAACATTGGAATATAATTAAATCCTCTAAAGAGGATTGGGAAAAGCCTCTTTTCTCTTTCAAAACGGACCGTAGTCTGAAGGATGCCTTAGTTCATACTCGGCAAAAAGAAAAGACTCCACCCAAAATCCCAACAGTAACGGCGGCATGGGGCTTACCTAAAGTAACGGGGCACTACCCGTGTTCGGATTGTAGCGTGTGCCACCTAACGGAGGCCTCAAAAACACTCTCGCTGGAGCAAGGAAAAACCTGGACCCAGGTTGCACACACAAACTGTAACTCGACGAATGTGGTGCACTTAATCACATGCCCCTGCGCCTTACGATATGTTGGTATGACCACACGCAAGGTGAAACAGCGTATTTGTGAGCACCGTAGCAATATTTGGTGCAAAAAAGCAACGACAAAACTGAGTCGTCACTTTCTGGACTGCAATCACACCACCAATGACATGAAATGGACAATCATAGAATCAATCACTGGTACCACTAACATCTCCAAGAGGCTGTTTGAAAAAGAGCAGCGCTGGGTGTACCGTCTAGGTACAAACACCGCAGGGTTAAACGATGATATCCCGTGGAATACTGTCCTGGGGTAAAAATGGTGGTTCATGACACACGTAAAACCAGCTGTCACCCCCAGTCACCTTCTCTCCTGTGGTCTGCTTTCGCTGAACTGTTCATTTAGTGTGAAAACAGTGTTTCCCATTGGAATAGTCTCACTTTAATAGGTTCATTCCCACTATGTTAATGTGCATCCTGTGTATGAGTTACAATGACCCCTGCAACTCTGACTACATACCTATGCCCACAGAGTCTTACTGTTTGCGCTGATCGCTCCCAGCAGAAAATGATCGAATTGCCACTTGCTGCAGGCATTTATGTATTCTGGCTACTGTTTGCCTAGCGCTCACTGCATCAAGGTATTCATGATTATATAACGTTTATTTGTACACCTATGCCCATACATTCTGATTGTCTGCCTAAATGATCTAACTGCCACTTGCTGCAGACATTTGTGTAATCTGGCCACTTGCTGCAGCGATATATGTAATCTGGCCATTTTTTGCCTAGCGCTCACTGAATGAAGGTATTCATAACTATATAAACGTTTATGTGGTGGCACTGAAACTTCCATACTGATTCTGTCGCTTTCCATACCGCATACCTTCTCCTCCGTTCGCATTGCACGGTGTTCTGCGGAGGTGGCCAATAAAGTTACATGGACAAACACCGTAGCAGTAGCACTGCTATGGCAACATACACTTCCCGAAACCAAGCCTCGTTTAGAGGCGCGCCACGCCCACTCCACCAGGGCCAACGCGTCTCAAGCCTCTCTCCGGTGTTGGACACGCCCACCCGGAAGAGCGGCGCACACTGAGCAAACGCTTTTAACTCAGTTACCGGCCCCGCTCCCCATCGTCGGGGTCCGGTCCTGAGGGTATGCTAGGTTGCAGAAGCGGGCTGAGAGCGTTGAGGGCGTGAGTGTTGAACCACCTTGCAGTGTCTACATTGACGCGATCGAGCTAAGTAAAACCTGATCTCATGTATTGAAAGCCTTCACTTTCTATTTTCAGGATGTGGCAGGTACGCTCCAACCCCCCTCCCGAGACCCATGGTGCAATTAGCGCCATACTATAAAGTGAGATGTTTATGAAATCTTTGACTTACGCGGTGGGGTCACAGACCTTTGGTCCATTGATCCCTCCTATGGAGTGTTTTATTGTGTTTTTAACCCCTTATAGTCACACTGTGTGTTATAGGCACAATTTTTCCACTTCACCAACCCAGAGTTAGTGGTATCATCCCTATAGGGCTATATGGATGGTGTTAACTTTAGTGTTTATATGGGAACACTACCTATGCCACAACTATGGAGCACCTTGGACAAACGCAATGACCTATACAAATAATTAATTGTATGTTTGTCTCTTTTGTGTTTGCCTGTGTTATTTATGTACAGGTGCAGATACACTCCCTAACTTGGAGTATTTTTGGAATGAGCAATTTGCTCTGTCCCCTTTTTCATGCACTTTTACCACTTTTTTGATTTTTCACTTTCACGTCCCCAGGTTAGGGTGGACGATTAGAGAGTCCATACCGCCGGGGTTTAAACTAGTCCTGACGAATGCCTAGGTAAACTTAAACCATTGTAAAGGCAGAAACATGTTGACTGACTAAAACTTTAACTCTGAATTAACCAATCCATTACCTTTGGCAACATATTCAGACACATAACTCCTTTTAACCGTGTCTTAGGGATCACTCATTAAAATATTTTTTATAGATACCCTTTAGGCACTTTTAATTTCATACCTCACTGCACGCCCTTTTCACACAACCAGCTCCGCAGTCTTCTGGCGTCGTAGCACACCAAAGAGGCACTCGGCCTCTTTGGTGGGGCCCGATGATGAAGCATGACACTGACTAGGTCAGTGTGTGAGGGCTTTCTTAACCACCCAAAGTGGGTGTGTGATTCCCCAGTTGCATCGCTCCGTCTCTGTGGCTTTTTGAGACTCATATAACCTCTCTTTTCTTGTTTATATGTACTAAACCGGGGACTAAGAGAGAGTTCCTTAATCTCCCTGCCTCTCCTATTGTTGTTTTGTATTTTTATATATAACCTTGTGTGGAGTTTCCTTTGTGGTGGGCCTTGGGTGTTGTTGCTGGGTGCACGCGCAAACGCTTAACCTACATTGCCTCTGGGATAAGCCTTACTGCTCGCGTCACTTTACCTAGAGGGTGAGCAGGGGTCATCTTTGGCGTGTAACTCCCTTGCCCTGACTAGAGTTGTGGTTTCTGCCTGGCTTTGGCGCAAGCCTTAGCCAACCGGAAATCCCCATTTCTAACAATGGGTGACGGAGATGAGGAAGAATCATGAGGATAAGAAGGAGGGATCTAGTGATATTCATGCACTGACTGAAGCTGACCATTTGGAAAGTTCAGAAAATGTGGCTAAAGTTTCTCCTATTGAGAAATCTAAAATCTCAGATAGAGATCCACGCATGTGCAATTTCTCCAAGTGTTTACCAAACAAAACTGATCGTGAAATCTAAATCCTAATTCTACTTCCTTTAGTGGGAATGGCAATGAAAAAGGCTCAAAAGTTTCTCCTAAACCTAAGTGTTTTAGGTGTGAGAGTTTTTCCTACTTTTCAAATTATCCCCACTGTTATGCCAGAGATTTAATGTGCATGAAGTGTGGCATCAAAGGGCATTATGCTCGAGTTTGTAAATCAACTCGTAATCCAGAGAAAAATAATGAGGCTGTACGTACTGTGATTTTGAGTGTTAATAGTGATAATGGTAAAGTTGATGTGGGTAAATTGTCTATGCCTGAATGCAACATTTTGGTAAACGATTTTGATTTTGTGGTTCTAGCGGATTCTGGTTCTCTGTTTACCATGATTGGCAACAAGCAATAGGATGAGGTGGTGGACTTGGAAAGTGTTGTACTTTCTCCTCCTGACATAAGTCCAGTCAGTTATGGGGGTGCAAAAATTAAAGTTCTTTGATGTGTTGAGGCTTGCATTCAATTCAAAAATAGAAATATAATGGGTAAGGTCTATGTAGCTGAGAGAGGGGACAACTTGTTGGGGTGGAAACACCAACGCGATTTTGGGATTAGGCTTAATCCTAATGCCAAAGATCCCAAAGAGCAGTTTATGATGGTGGACTGTGAGAATGACAAGGGTGTGTTTGAGAATCAAAACTGTGAATATTTCAAAACATTTCCTGAAGTCTTTACAGAAAATGTAGGTTGTCTCACGGAGTTTGAGCGCCGAATCATCCTTAAAGAGAGAGCTGTACCTTGTGTGCACAAAGTAAGGAAAGTGCCCAACATATTGATGGAACCGCTTAAGGCTGAACTTGAGAGACAGTTAAAGTTGGGAGTTATTGAAGAGATAGAGGCATCAGAATGGTTGGCTCCCATTGTTTTGGCCCCAAAGGGTGGTGGTACAGGCGTTAGAATGTGTGTTGACTTGAGAAGTTTAAATGAATGGATTTGGGTGGACCGACCACCATTACCTAACATCTCCGAGTCTCTTAGTATACTTAAAGGGGCCTGTGTTTTTAGTGTACTGGATTTATCGTCCGCATATCATCAGATTCTTTTACACAAGGATTCGAGATACCGCTTCCTAAGAATGCCTTTAGGGTTGGCATCGGCAGCGGCATGTCTCCAGAGGGTCATGAAGAAGGTTTTGGAGGGCATAAGCAACATTATGTTTTTCCAAGATGACATTCTGATTTATGGCATGGGCGAAGCGGAGCATGGCAAGACATTAATTGAGGTTATGGAAAGGCTGAAAGAAAAAGGGCTAACAGTGAAAAAAGAAAAATGTCGTATTGGAGTGGAAACAGTTTCATATTTAGGTCATGTGATTTCAGGTGAAGGTATTCAGCCCGAAATTGAGCTTGCTCAAAGTGTTGTAAATGCTCCCACACCAAAGGATAAAGAACAAGTGAGGTCATTATTAGGTCTCGCTGAGTTTTATTCAAAATTTGTACAGGGATTTGCACGTGTAACTGAACCTATTAGAGCATTACTTAAAAAAGGATTGCTTTTTGTATGGTCTGATGATTGTTAGAGAGCTTTTGATATGATCAAGTCTGAAATTGGGAAAATGCCTTCACTGGGGCATTTTGATGTCAATAAGAAAACTGTGTTGACTACTGATTCCAGCCTAAAGGGTTTGGGTGCAGTGCGCTCTCAAGTGGGGAATGGAGAACAAAGAGCAGTTGCATTTGTATCTAGAGTTCTTAAGGATGCAAAAACTAATTATTCTTGTATCGAAAGAGAAGCCTTGAGTGTTTTCTGGGCTGAACAGCATTTCAAGTTATATCTTTGGGGAATTCCTTTTCTAGTTAGGTCAGACCATCGTACCATAGTTCAAATGTTTTCATGCCGACACAGTGAACATATCACACCCAGAATCAAGCACTGGGGTGAAGGTCTAAAAGAATATAATTTCCGAGTACAATACATACCTGGGTCCAGCAATAAGTCCGCTGATTGTCTCTCTTGATTACCTGTGGAGGAAGCACTGTTTGAAAATGAGATTGAGAGTGTATGCTTGGTTGCTGAATCTACTTTGTCAAATGAAGAATGGTCAGAAGGTGTGAATAGAGATGATATTCTGTCATCACTTAGATTGCAGATTAATCAAGGATGGCCGGATTATAAAACCTTAGATCAAGAAATGAAGGAATACTGGCCTGTGAGAGATGAACTCTCATTTATCTGTGAAAATCTTATGAAAGGTTAAAGGGTGGCTCCACCTGTTGAATTTAAGAACAGAATAATCAACACAGATCATGAGGGTCACCTGGGATGGAGTCTTACCAAAGCTCGAGTAAGGGAAAGATATTGGTGGCCTGGTATGGATCACATAATTGAGAATGTTGTCAAGGAAATGTGTATCTTGTGCTTCTAGTGATAAATCACACGTTCTTAGTCGTACGCCATTATCTCCTGTTGAGGTTCCTGAAGTTGTGTGGTCAAAATTAGGATTAGACATCATGGGGCCTTTTGAATTGCTGCCCTCTTATGAGAGTTTTGTCATTTTGCTTGTTGATTATAATTCAAAATGGGTGGTCACAAAGTGTGTTTCTTCTGCAAACACTAGGATTGTTATTGATTTCCTCAAAGATGTATTTGTTTGTGAGGGTGTATCTAAGTTTTTAATTACCGACAATGCATCTCATGAGATGTGTAAGTTCCTCAAGGATTACAATATTGTTCATCAGAAACCAGCATTATATACACCTCAAGTGAATGGCTTGACTGAGAGAATGAACCAGATTGTCAAAGATTGTGCTCAACGTGCTCTTGATTCTAGAGTTTCATTTATTAATGTATTGAGAGACATGTGGTGGGCACACCTTACTACACCTAATGCAACTGCATACATTTCGCCTTTTGAAGCTTTAAGAGGTAGAAAAGCTGCCTCAAAATTAAATCCTTCTTGGCTGCCAGTGTGTTCTGTTGTGGGAATTTCTGACGAAGCAAGACGTTTAAGAATATCAGAATATCAACGTAAATATGAAGCCAATTATGACTGCAAAATGCATGTGAAGAATAAGAAGTGGAACATTGGTGACAAAGTTTTAGTAACGAATCCTAGGCATACCTTGAAAGGTAGGACTACTTTATTTGGTCCCTTCACAATTGTTGCAATTAAGAAAAATGTTGTCAAAGTCAATACTGGTTGCGTGTGGAGTATGTCTAGGTTGGTGAAGTGTTTGAAGAAATTCACAGATGTACGCAACCCTGAAAATCATGATCATTCAGTTGACGAAGATTCCTTTACTGGGACATTGAGTATTTCTCCTCAAAGAAGTTGAAATTCACCTGTGAAGTTCCGAGATTACGTTTTGCATTGATTTTACGTTTCTCTTTTATCAAATTATTTAGAGTTGCTATTTACAGAACCTTTTTATACATGTTTTTTCTGCAACATTATTTTTATGTTTTTATTCTCTTTGTCACTGCATCTTCTTTTACTCATTATTATTAGTATTATAATTTTGTGTAAGGGAGATGTGTTGTAACTTACTTAGGAATGTTACCATGTAGAACCTAGCGATGTCATAGAACGTGGAAGCTGGTTCCTGATGGCACTCTTTCTTGAGCTGTAAACCTGACTGGGCGGTTGATGCTGAGTGGATATACTTCTTGATATTAAAAACACATTTACTCTTCAACTATTGTGGTGAAGACTACCTTTGTTACATCAACCCCAGTTTAAACTGGAATGGCATGGGGAGCAAAACAATGATGGAATTAGGCCAGGATCACTGTACTGGGGTGAATGTTTGACATTGTGCAGCATTCTATCCAGCAATTGTTCTTTGTGCACATGCAAACCTGGCCATCTGAAAGGGAAATCTTATTGTCCACCACATTGGGGATTGATTCCTGGGAGTTTGTGATGAGGAGACTGATCAAAAAATAACTCTGCCTCACCTGGGAGTTTCCTGCTCAGGAGAAAATGCAGAGAAGACTGGAGTTGAACCTGGGTGGAAGGGTGGGCCATGGGGGGAAACTAGTGTAACTCCAGGCTAGGGCAGCAGAGAGGTGAGTTCTGTGTAGCCAAATCTAGTCTGTGGCCTTTTGTTCGAGTACTAGAAAAAAATTCCCTCATGACCTATCTAATTTTTGTTCAACAACATTGTTTATATCTTATAATTTTATTCAAACACAACAACAACAAGACTAGTTTATAACATTTCTTCAGTATATTTTTATTTCCTCATTATTTCTTTTTTTCATTTTCAATTGCTTTCTTATAAAATATTTGTATCCATTATATCAGTGATACATATATTATTTTGTACAAAATTCATATTCAAAAACGTGCAATTACAACCTCATAGTAAATGACCCCTTGGCTATAAAAACATATCAATACTGACCCAATTCCACTCACTCAATATCATTCATTTCTATTCATAACCTTTCACACACTCCATACATATGTAGTATCTGAACAAATCTTGATTTGTAAGGCAGAAGGTTCTCTGCCTAACTTTGAACCATAAGTTGTTAAATGTAGTTCCACGCAAGGTCGACGCGCGTTTCGGTGGGTTATGCACCACCTTCCTCGGGACCTATGCAGATACAAACATTCCACGTAAACCAGAGGCCAGGGGATCTGAAATCACAAAACATATATTGTTGTGCATACGTGCAGAGCATCATTTTAAGACTCATAATTCATTTACTTTCTCTTAAGTTGAATGATAGCCATACGGGAAGGACAATACTACTGATGGAGGGAAACTAATAGCCAAGTTTCTAGACCCACTAACGTCAGGCCCTACCACATGTATCACTTAGAAGAAAAGCCATCACCCATAGAGCAGAGCAAGAAAAGAAAACATAATTGTTCGAGTGCCTGGGTGCTTGCAGTCTGAAAACCCACCTGATTAGCAAGAGGACTAGGCTGGCAGTGAGGTGTTCTGTGAGCTGCTCTTCTGCGCAATCTCATCTTTTTCTGCAGTTTTGGAGGCCACTGAGATAGAAATTTGCAGGCACATCGCCATTTGCTCACGGATGGAATGGCATCATCTTTTGGCAGGTTGCCCCTTATACTACAGGGGTAAGGAATTTACAGTAGGCACTTTGACAATTGAGAGAGTTGAGAGCCATCTGTCTCAATACATGTTTACAATTATATAAAAGGCACAGATAACACTTTGACATAATGAATTAAGCCATAGCATTAGAATATACATGTAGTTTGTGCTTGGCATGTGTCATGAACATGCGAAAGGGCACTAGCTTACCTGGCAGTGGTATGGATGCTTGCAGTCTGGACTAAATCTTGTGACATTAGCTGCTCACCAATGCTCTCAGCTGGGTGGCTGTGGGCATGTATCTCCTGAAGTAGCAGCTGGGTAAAAGAATAAAGATAATCTTTAGAGTTCTGGCATTGTGACTGGGGGCAACTGTGCTAGATTTGACTATATGATGCTGATAAATGTCAAACTGGAATATGGCATATTCCATTCATATGGACAAATTGATAAATGGACAGACATTTGTTGTATATGAGAATGGGGGGTCAATGAAATGCAAATGGCTGTAGATATTAGGATATATATAGGAGCAGAGATGTAGCTGACTGGTGGATAATAGAGGGTAGATGTGTTACTTGTAGGATGTCTACTGATGTGCTTTGATGGGTGGCCAATAATGAAGACTTTAGGGGACATTGATACTGCAGCTGTGGGCAGTGACACATATGGAATACTTTGATTTCACACCACACATGTCTGCTGGTGAGACATGTTGAACTGTCCTTACTATGTTATTAGTTCACATTTTTTCGGTTCTCACAATTGTGCACAGAGCGTGATGTGTAGACTACTAACGAATGGCAAAGATGTTAACGTACCAGACTTTGTTATTTGTCTGGTGTCTGAGCCCAGTTCACGTGGCCAGGCAGACTGTACAGAAGCAGTTGAGGTGGTGGTGGCTGGTGACCGAGGGGCAGGCAATAGGACCTGCAAAGGATAAAATGGCCTCGCTGTGATGGGCACATTTGAGGCCTTTTCATTGACAATTTCCCTATGTGGGGAGGTGTTAGAAATTGGGGGTCTCCGGTTGGCAATGGTTTGCACCCTGTCCAAGTAGCGACCCCTCTTTCTAGTAAGGAGTTACACACCCAGATAACCCCTGCTCACCCTCTTGATAGCTCGGCAAAAGCAGCCAGGCTTATCTCAGAGGCAATTAATAAAGTATTTGTACCACACACAGAGTAACACTGTGAGAATATTATAAATGGACACCACACCTGTTTATAAAAATAAACAATCTTTATCTAAACCAAACAAGACCAAAATGACAAAAGTCCAACAGCCAGCACTTAAAATATCACTTTTAATAGGTTTAAGCAATTTTGTCCATAGAACTCTATAAATGCAGTGATTTTACATTAAGTACTTGTGATGCATCAAAATTCAACTTGAAAAACAGCACCAAGAGAGCATGCATCAGAAAACACAAGTGAGGCATTGATTCCTTAGTCCCAGAGGGGTGGAGGCATCAGTTTGTCCTGCACATAAGAGAAGTGTTGCGTCAAATACTTACTGCGAGGGGAAGTGATGCGTCGAATTTCGGAACCGCTGTCTTGCTTCTTGGCTGCAGGACTCTGTTGATGAAGACTTGGCACACAGGTGCGATGCGTGAGAAAATCCAGGATCTGCGGGTTGATGCGGAGGCCGCAGACAGGTTATGCGTTGATTCCTTCGGCCTCACAGCAGAGCCTGCTTCTAAGTCGAAGCAGGGGTCTCGGACGGTGTAGACTCAGTGCTCTGGACTTAGACTGCAGCGGTTCTCCCTTGTCGCGAGCAGGCGCTGCATAGATTTTTCAGCCGTACCGCGGTCATGCGTTGGTTTTTCAAGAGCACAACAAGCTTGCGGTGGGAAGAATGACACTACTCATGGGACAATTCCTTAGGTGAAAATGCAACTGTGCTGAGATCAGAAAGTATAAAGAACACATGAATATACTTAGTGATAAACTGAAAGAGAGAAACTATCCAGACATCCAGGGATTAAATTTGATGAGACCCTCTCGTTCAAACAGCAAGCAAGAGAAGTAGCTGGCTCATGTTTCAACATAATAAAGGGCCTTAGGAAATTTTTTGATCTCCTTCCCCTACCAGCCAGACGCACGGTTGCAGTAGCACTAGTTACATCTAAATTAGACTACTGTAATAGTCTGTATGCAGGGGCCAATAAGTCGGCCCTATACAGACTTCAGATGGTTCAACATGCTACCGCCAGACTGGTGCTCAGATGGCCGCGGAAATCCTCAGCCTCGGCAGCATTGGATACCCTTCACTGGTTACCTATTCAGAAACGTATTCTGTTTAAGGTTCTGACGATTGTTCACAGGGCCTTTTATAAGCGAGGCCCACTGTACCTCAGAAAACTTTTCAATCGATACCACCCCACTCAAGAACTTAGATCTGCCTCAGCTAACCTATTGAGCCTCCCAAAATTTAGACTGTCGACAAAGGGAGGAAAATCCCTGGCAGTGATAGGTGCTAAGGCATGGAACAAACTACCCTACCAACTCCGTTCGATCAGCCCCGAAAAGAACTTCAGAAAAACCCTGAAGACTTGGATATACACCCTTGCTGACTCAACATGCAAAGCAATGATCTGCTTTTTTTTTTCTTGGGACGGAACAATATAGCGGTGTACAGCTAGTAGCTATTGGAGTAAATGTGCCAAGATACTCCTTGGAGTGGTAGTGCGCTTTATAAATGTCTTTTCACA
Organism: Lissotriton vulgaris; assembly: GCF_964263255.1. Lineage (NCBI taxonomy): Eukaryota > Metazoa > Chordata > Amphibia > Caudata > Salamandridae > Lissotriton > Lissotriton vulgaris. The sequence goes on from NC_141687.1 coordinate 405,251,838, forward strand.
CTCACTCACTCACTCACATACAAAAATCTGTGGGAACAAAGACCCATTTGCATGACAACATACACGCCAATATCAAACTCAGTGAAGAAACTGGTCAAAAAACATTGGGGGCTCTTAAATACAGGTGGGCAGATTTACAATAAGGGGCGCATCCCTGCATATCAGCAGGGATGCACCACTTATTGTGCGTCACGGCTCCGCCACCATGGATGCGGCGCATTTACAACGCGTTACACCATAGGGCAAAAACGGCACAAATGTGTCACGCATCTATACCGTAAAAGTGGCCCATTCCTGGAGTTGCGTCGCAAGCGCTGCAGCTCCAGAAATGCTCTGGGGGCCCCTATTCTTACAATGCTGCGTCAACCCTTATGCCTGCTTCAAGCAGGCCGCAGGGTTTTGACGCGGCATGGGCCCCAAAGTGACTGAGTGAAATCTTTTAGATTTCACTCAGCCACTTTTAGGAGGCGCCGCTGCGTCACAAAAGTGATGCAACTGCGGCGTAAAAGAGGCGCAAGGGGCTTGTAAATCTGCCCTAGGGAATTTAAAAATCACACTCCCCATGTCCGCTTCTAAATGAAGTCAGAACATATGGGATGCAGTGGTCCACACATGCCCAAAAACAAAAGCAGTCAAATCCCTACAGAGACTCCCCATACCCACAGGTCACCATTAATGTGGTGGATGTGGGGTATGAAAATTCACAAAACAATTTACTGCGCTAGACCTGGGCCTACTCTCACCTTGGAGACTGAAACGTCTCACCAATTGTAACACAAGCAATGTAATATATGACCTGAAATGTCCATGTGGTCTGGTGTATATATGGGTGACATCCCAAAAAATAAGGATACATATAATAGAGCATAGGAGCATAATCAGACGCAAAAAAGACAACACAAAACTGACAAGACACTACATTGAATAAAAATACACAGAAAATGATGTAGAATTATTAATAATAGAAAAATTGGAACAGAGAAAAACAGATATGACCAAAGCTATGTTAAGATTAGAATAGCATTGGGTATTTCCCCTACGCAGTGACTTACTTGGGCTCAATGATGAGAAACCATGGAGATCACTGAGCTGATTGCGATGCTGATGAACTAGTGGAATCAATATATCACTGCAACTTTAACTAAAGGATATTGTTTCACATTCTACTTTTTACATGATGACCCTCAAAGTATACACCAGGTAAAGAAAGACACACTGGTGTATATAGCTATGGCCTTAATAGTCAGACACCCCCATATGTTACTTCCTTGAGGACAGACGAGCACTGAAGTATAATTTCGTCCCTGGTCACTCAGGGACTATATCTCCCAGAATCCTCTGTATTGACGATGTCACCCGGCCCACACTATACAGTGTAGCATGCCTGCATGCACCGGAGGAGGGGCTCACCTGAAGGGATAAATAAAGGAGCGCAAGACCGCTCAGGGTATTGGCTCATACATAGTTATCAGTGTGTGTGCGTGCCTTTCTTGCTGCGACCAAAGCCAGAGGCCTATCTTCAGCACAGCGTGTGTCCACCTAGGCATGGACACAACATTGGCGGGGAGGCGGGTCCCACCCACACCTCTGCTGCGCCTCACCTGCTCACAGCCTCCCTGGTGGCGTGGAACACAGTGCGTGGCCACCGTCGCGGCTTCCAGCACGGTGAAGGAGTCCGGACAAGGAGTTTCGGCATGTGGAGCCGTGTACATCCTTAAGGATCCAGCTGGAAGCAAGGGGAGTTGTCTGGGCGGCGTCTGGAGCCGTGTGCTGAAGGTGAGGCCAAGCTGGCCGTACACGTGCACACCCGCCATGGCCGGCACAGCGCTCCCACTACCACAAGGTCGCGCCTGCTGCCCCAGGGTGAGAGGGCCCGTTCCGGCCAAGTACAGCACTCCTACTGTCACGTGGTCGAGCCTGCAGCCGGTGTGCGAGGAAGAGCGTGCACGTCTGCACCAGGCCCGGTTCTAGCGGGTGGGCCGGGTGGGCCAGGCCCACCCAAATATGAGCCTGGCCCACCCAAACAGGAGCCTTGGCCCTCAACAGTGAGGGCTGGAAGGCAGGCGCACAACCTCGTGTGTGTCAGCCCGGCGAGACAGCTTTCCCGGGCGCACACACACACAGACAGATTTAGAGATTATCGCAGCCCATCACCTGAGTACTTCACAGGTCTCTAAATACCATTAACATGTTAACCAGGCTTTGTTTCCTTTTTTCACCCCTTCATCTCGGCACAGCGAAAGGTGACAAATCCTTTCTTTGACACTGGTAACCTTTGGTAACCTTTGCCTACTGTCCTGCTGCGTTCTTTTTCTACGCAGCTCAGGCGAAAAGAAGTTTGTTTATTCTTAGTCACCTTTCCTAACCCCTACAGTGGCTTATCACATCAGACTGTGACACAAAGTTTGACTAATGGAGCAGGTAAGAGAATGTGTTACTACATATTTTTCTTTTTAAAATCTGCACAGGCCCAGCAGGACACATACTTCGTGTGAGCTTCATTTAAACAGTTTTTATCTTTATCATGGCCAATGCAGGACAACAATAAGACATTACAAAATGCCTAAATAACGCTGGTGATTAATGAACTTTCTGGAGAGCAATCAATTGTCTGTTAGTAGTTTTTAAATGCAGATGAACTGTATTGTATCTGGATAGCTCAGTGGGTTACTGCCTTTGACGCACAGATCCTTGTGTTACTTGTAGCGAGGTGTGGCTCACTGGTTAGAGGCGGCAGACCCGGAGGCTGAGAACGGCCCGGGACCAGGGTTCGATTCCCGACGCGGCAGGGTCGAGGACCAGGGTCAGCGGACTGATAATTCTCGCCTCGGTGCCCACTTTGGTCAGTGATCACACTCGGTAACTCTGGGCATTAAGCTTGCCTCATCGCTACAACGGCCCCCCACAGACGCCGGGGATGCCTGGCTTCACCTTGGAGATACCCAGCATGGGACCATCTCACAGGGAAAGCCAGGACGGGTTCCCCAGCGGTCATTCGCGCCAGGATACTCCGGTAGTAATTGAGCGCGCTACAAAACACCTTACATTTACATTTACATTTACTTGGAGTTTAGAAGTTACAATCGTATAATAGGACAGTGACCTATGAACTGTCATCTAAGAGCTGCCTACAAACATGAATGGTATAGTTAGAACTTCGCTTTTTTTGTTTTGTGATATAGTTAGAACTTCCCCAGTCTTTCATTATTCTAATGTTGCTAAAATGAGTATGTTTGGGCAGATATACATTTTTATCAGTAACGCTGACCCCATGGAATACTCTTTAAATCCTAAGGTTGTGTTACCCCAGACCAAACCCTCTTACAATATACTGCCCACCACTACGGATGACGTGATTTATACACCTTGTAATCCTCATTGGCTAATGTGACAATCCCTATAGACTGATTTACATGCTTGTATGATTCGTTGTCTCTGTATAATGTGTGTGTGTGTGATGTAAAGTACTGACACACCATACACTGATATGAGTAGCGCTATACAACAAATGAAATGCATATGAGAGAGGGGCTACGTAAAGAGGAGGGGCACTGTTGGAGGGTGGCAGTGATGGAATCCGAGGAGGAGGTAGTGGGAGGGGCTAAGGAGCGATGAGGGGCACTGTTGGAGGGTGGCAGTGAGGGAGTCAGACGATGAGGTCATGAGTGGGAGGGGCTACAGAGGGGCTACCAAGAGATAAGGGGTACTGGTCTCCAAGGAGGAGGTCATGAGGGGGAGGGGCTATGGGGATATGAGGGGCACTTGTAGCGTGAGACAGTGAATAAATCTGAGGAGGAGGTCAATAGGGGGGGTCATGGAGGGATGAGGGGCACTGTTGGAAGGTGGTAGTAAAGGTATTTACGGAGAAAGAGGTTATTGGTGTGGCACCAAAAAAGTCTTTTGCATCAGCGATAAAGCGATAAAGCCGGCCCTGTCATGGCCTTTCTGTTTTTGTTTATTTAATTAACAGTCGGGTCATAAGGGCTACTGTGGAACATACTTTAAAGTGTGTGCTAATTACATGCCCAATGGTGCCTGATATGGGGCTGGGGCTGGGGCCCGAGGTCATAATGTGCACTGGAGAGGAGTAGTGGATACTCAAGCCTGTAAGGGAGTGTGTTGCAGAGTCCGGGGTCAGGTGGAGATAGTAATGAAGAGGGATTCTCCCTGAAGGCTCGCACAGGGGGAGCCCGAGAAGTGTCATTTGCCTGATATCCCCACGTCCGAAACCTCCTCTTCCCAGCAAAGGAACATTACAAGGAAAAAGCACTTTTTGAGAGTAATAACATTTAGAAAGAGATTTGGAAAATAGTGTGTTTTACTGGGCCTTGCAAGAGTGAGAAGAGATAAATGAGGGCTCTGAAGCAGGCCTGCCCAGATATATGCAACAAATTGAGTCCCAGTGGCCCACCCAAATGCACCTTTGGCCACCCAAATAAAAATTCCTGGAGCCGGGCCTGGTCTGCACCCTCACGCTCTGCTGGTTACTGTCTGGCAGAAGCAAGGCCTTCACGTGCCCAGGCCTACAAACAAGCACTGGCAGCTGCAGGAGCAGCAGTTTTATTCAAACAAGCACTGGCAGCAGCAAGCAAAAAAGAAAAAAAATACATACAGATTTACCTGTCACCCAGGTTCTGCTGCTCGGCGCTCGCAGCACGCAGGCCACCAGGACTGTGCACGGCCATCAAGCATTGGCAAGGGCAACAACACTGAGGTGTCCATCAGGAGTGTGCCAGCCATACCCTGCCTGCAACTGCACCCCTACTAGCACGTCTCAGTAATGTGCCGTTGAACAGGCATGAGCGTCCCCAACCCAGATGGGGCTGGTGCTCCCGCGCCACAGCAGCAGGTCCCACTACAGGCACTTCTACATGCACCACCACAACACGGGCATGCCACAGCAGCCTCCCTATCCCCGTTCAGTGAACTGGTGGATCAGCCACAGTGGCAGCACAATGGAAATCATGGAATGGTCACTTGGACCACTATTTTGTGGGCATGAGAGAAACAGATGGTAGGGTGAAGAGGTCGCTACTTATGTGTTACAGTGGAGGGGAACTGTATGATCTGTTTAAAACTCTGCCGAACACTGGGGCTGATGACAACTACGATGAGGCGGTGATGGCCTTGAACAGGCGCTTTAACACCCAAATAAACCCTGATTTTGAGCGATTTAAGCTCTGCCAAGCAAGACAAGGGGAAGCCGAGACCATAGACGTCTTCTATGCCCGCCTGAGAAAATTGCTGTGCTCCTGCACGCTGTACGACCAGCGGGAAGAAATCAGGGCACAAGTCATACAAAGGTGCAGTTTGGTGACGCTGCGCCGCCTGATACTCAGGCAACCAGGTATCACTCTGGACGAGATCCTAGTGCTCGCAAGGTCCGACAAGTTATCCAACGCCCGGACGAATGAGATGGAGGCGGCCCTCAACCGATCCACAACTCAATCAGGAACCTCTCGATCTCCAGTGAAAAAACAGGAGAGAGTAGACACCATTCAAAGAGGACCAGCAACACCAAGAGGGAATGGGAGGCCACTACAGGAGAGTTCATGTGGTAACTGCGGTCTGGATCATCCAATGTCTGGTCGATGTTTTGCAAGGGGGAAGACCTCCCCACATTGCGGAAAGCTCAATCACTTCAGAAAGGTGTGTCAAGGAGGGAGAGCGAGAACCAGCATTATGGGACAGCGTGGACCGTCAACAGCAGTTAGACAACTGATGCTAGAAGACCCATTGGAACAAGTGGAGGGCACCCCGCTGGGCTATGGCTTAGCTGCGGACAATGATGACGTCTTCATAGTGTCGTTTGTGAGTCGAAAGGGTCCGAGGCGTAGACCTCCACCCATGTGCACCATCACAGTGGCAGGCTCGCCAGTCAAAGCGCTCATAGACACTGGGGCATCAGTGAACATCATGGACAGTGATCAATATGAACGACTATCCCTGAGACATTCGCTTGACCCTCCAGGGCAAAGATATACACCAACGGTGGGCGGAGTTACTTCCCCTACATGAAGTCATAGAAGTTGAAGTGGCCAGTGAAGGGCACCGCCTCCACACGCGGTTTCACGTCACCAAAGGAAAGCGAGGGAAACTCCTCAGCTGCCACACGGCAGAAGACCTGGAGCAGGTCTTTTTCACCAACCAGGTGCATGACCTGCATGCTCAAGACATCCTCAGAGAATTTCCTATGCTATTCGAGGGGCTGGGTGCTTGAAGGGAAAGCTGTTCTAGCTTCACATTGATACAATGGTCAAGCCCTCACCTCTGAGGCACAGGAGGGTGCCATTTCACCTACGCCCCCAAGTAGAGTAAGAGTTACGGAAGCTGGAGCAGCTGGGCGTAATAGAAAAGGTGTCGGGCCCTACTCTGTGGGTGTCACTCTTGGTCGTGGCACCCAAGCCAAACCAGCCCGGAGCCATCCGGCTATGTGTTGACATGGGCCTTCCAAACCAAGCCGTGAAGTGGGAACGACATCTCACGGCCACCATTGATGACATTGTGGCAGACCTCAAGGGGGCTAAGTGGTTCACAAAACTCGACCTAAACGCTGGCTATCACCAGCTAGAACTCCATCCAGACAGCAGGAATATCACAATGTTCTCCACTCATGTGGGTCTACGACGATATAAGAAGCTTTAGGGTATCCTACGCCACAGAAGTGTTTCAAAAGGCTATAAGGGAAACACTCACGGGACTACAAGGAGTTATCAACTTGAGTGATGACATCCTGGTGTTCTCGAAAACACTAGAGGAACACCATGTACATCTCAGGGACACCCTTCAACGACTACCGGAAAGTGGGCGTACCCTCCACTGAGCCAAGCGCTCATTCTACTAAGAATCAGTGGAGTTCTTCGGTTACATCTTCTCTCGAGATGGCCTCCAAGTTGACCCGAAGAAAGCTGCGGCCATACGCGCTGCCCGAGGCCCACATCGCCTACGGAAGTCCGCAGTTTCCTACGCATGGCCACATATTGTGGCCGATTCATTCCAAATCTGGCGTCTCTCTCAGAACCTCTCCAATAACCTCACTAAATCAGGACAACAGTGGGCATGGATCACGAAAGAAGACACAGCATTCCATGCTGTGAAGGAGGCACTCATTGACAAAAGAGTCATGGCATACTTTCGACTCAACAGACACACTGAGTTGGTGGTGGATGCTGGCCTTGTGGGGCTAGGAGCCGTTCTCATGCAAAAAACGAAAGCAAAATAATGGGTCCCAGTTGCTTATGCTTGCAGAGCCTTAACTGGAACAGAGATGCGGTATGCCCAGATAGAGCGTGAAGCCCTGTCCATCAAGTGGCCGTGCCAACACTTCCAACTCTATCGCTACGGGCAGGAGTTTCGTGTGGTCACAGACCATAAACCTCTCATTCCCCTCTTTGCAGGAGCTTTGAGATTGGCTCCCCCAAAAATCAAGAGATGGGCAGTACAACTGCAAGCCTACCGCTTTAAGGGTTATCTTTCGGCCCGGGGTCAACAACCAGGCTGACTTTCTGTCACGTCACCCTGCCAAGTCTGCTTCAACAGAACGACTTGCCGATGAGGACAACACAGAGGAGTTTGTCCAGATGATATCTCAGGAGGCCTGCCCAAATGCGCTTACGCTTGAAGACATTAGAAGAGCCACCGAGACCAACGAAGGTCTGTCCTAGGTCAAGGCAATGCTGGTGGACCGGAGCTGGCAACACTTTCTCGATGGAGTGCGTGCCCTGACAGAAGAGTAAAGAATATTCCGTCAACAGCTATGGAGGGCCTGCAGCAAACTTAGTGAAGGACTTCACGGGTTTGTCCTGCGTGGCACCACCCTGGTAATCCCCACGAGCCTTCAAGAGAGAGTGGTCTGCCTGGCGCAACAAGGGCATCAAGGGATTGCTAAAACTAAAGCCCTTCTCAGAAACAAGGTATGGTTACCCGGCATGGACACTATGGTCGAGGAAGCCATCCGCACATGCCACTCATGTAACATCACCGGAAATGACCCGGCGCCACCTCCGGTCATCACCAAAGCGCCATGTCCCGGGCCATGAACTCCAGTCAGCATTGATTTTACAAACAATAGACATTCAAGTAGGAGACCGGATCATCGTGAAAGACCAGTACCCTGGATGGAAGTATCGCACCCCGTATGAGCCAAAGGTGTGGGAGGTCACCAACGTGCAGGGAACCATGGTGTTGTAGTGTAGTTCCTATATCCCTGATAGGCTCTGCACATTGTAATAATACTCACTATAGATTTGACATAGGACTGAGGTCAGTATGTCTCTATTGAGTACATTAAACTTAATTACTTGTGTGTGCTAGCTAATTCAGAGGTCACTAGAAACTTTCTCGAATAAACAAGAAGGGATTTGTTTCTGACAACCACATAAACATGACAACTTTGTTTCCCTTAGAGTCGGACCAATATCATCAGAGTCGTGGAAACAATAGATTACAGTTTCACTCAGTTAATCGTGCATACTTCGTTTCTACAGAGAGAACTGTCTTCTTTCTGCTACAATCGTAAGACAGAATGCGAAGTATAATGAGTACAGCGTAAACAGTAATATAAAATAATACTGTAATAGCATGGTCTGTAGCTATGACATATATAAAAATACATACATAAATAACACAGGCTAAAATACTCAACTGGTGATTCTAAAATAATCCTACCAAAGTGTACCTGACTTAAGTCTAGTACGAGGGAAGAAGTAGGTACTGTTCTAGCTATAGTCTAGTTTAGTTCAGTTTTGCCGAGAATTGGCAAAAGTTTCTCTAGGTTCTAATCAGATCAATACCTTAGAATGAGAGAGGTTGGTATCTCTTTCCCACGACTCGATTCTCTAACACCCTGCAAGGAGAGTCAGAAACACTGGAGCTGGATTCTCGGCAAGGAGGATGGCAGCGTCTGTCAGTGCGTCAGTTAGGGAGACGACTTCCTTCGGGACTTGCTGTGGCAAGCCGCGTTGTGCAACTAGGTAGCCGAACCGCACCGTGCCTTGCCATAGCAAGTGAAGGTATATTTATACCATGAAGGTGTTTAGCAATGCCAGTATTGACGTAAAAGGCGGGTATATGAACGTCATGAATGAACCCCAAAGAAATAGATGTTCATGCATAATAAATGAGTTCTTGGAGAAATCAATACTCAAGCAAGGGGAAGTCCTAAAGACTTAAGAGTCTGGTTTTCCAGGAACTCGTTGTGACGTAGATGAACAGATGTAAGTAGCCATGCCTGTATTTGATTAGCATGGACATGCCTAAATAAGGACTGAATTTCAATGCCCATATAAGGGCAATGTGAAATGCACCTAAATAAGGGCCTGAATCGGGAAATTCATACGGAATCTAAATCGAAACACAACACCCACTCCACTTTTGTATGTACGACGTTACTAAATTCTAAACATGATAACATATCTAAAATGTATCTACACACGAGGTGCTAAAAGCATGTTTCAGACACATTGTAAATAATGTATCCAAACTAGCTGTAAGCATAAAATTGCATTGGTGCTGTACACATTATAGCAAGATATTCATTCATAGCATATAGTCGACATTTTGAAATGCAAACATGAATGAATCATAAATATATAAATTTATGAAATGGCTCTTAAATACAGAAAAAAGGGCCGAAACCATTTCATGTCAGAACACATAAAACTGTTTGTATGTGGACAATGTCCTACATTGTCTCTGGAAGTATTCAAAGAATTTTTGTTCTCTATGAATAGTTCTACTATAAGCAGATTACTTGTGCCAAAAAATGAAAAACTACAAAATTGGAGAAAAAAATTACTCATAGAAAAAAGTTAAAAAGTTAGTACCTTGTTCAAATTCAAAATCTCTCAGAACACTGTGTGCCAAAATCAAAAGTCAGTGCAAGGGCTTCTTAGAGAAAACATGAAATCTTCTGTCTGTAGACAAAAAGTTGTCTACCATTGTATGTGAAATTTAGATTATCTCGTTTAGAAGATTAACCACACATAGATGTGAAGCATCGCCTTCAGCATTGGTCGCATGAGCAATGTTCGCATTGGATGTTACCTGTGCGCCTGTTATTTCCTCTCGTACATCAGCATCAGCATTTTGCATCTGTAAGATCTCAATGAATACCATCATCAGAATTGGTAGCCGCTGGCAACAACACAGAGCATGGGCTGTTACAGGGTCCAGCAGAGTATCAACATCTGTTGGCATGACTGATGGGAGTGTTAGACAGATGTCTAGCAGGCATTCTTCACCGCAAAGCAGGCAGCGTAGAACAAGTAAGATGCAATCTTGCCAGATTGGTCTCAATGACAGAAACCATGTGGTATTTAATTCTCATAGATGAGGTAAACCTAGAATTTGAAAGATGCGCTTATGACACGTCAACTCCTGCAGAGCTTTCTCCACTGTGAATTGGGTGTCGCTGGTGATTTGGCTTGCCATATCGCAGAAGTAGGAGCAAAAATAGTATCCCTGCAACGAGTCCCAAGGGGAGGGGCAGTTCGCCAAACACAAAGTGCAAGAAGTTTGGAATGATTCTGAGGACTGCTTGAAAAGGTGCTAACAGTCCGTAAAACATGGTCTTAAATACATGTACAATGCTGCTTGTATCAGACATGTTTAAGATATGACTTAACATTTCTGAAAAATGTATAGGGTAGTTTGTATTTAAAAGGGCTTGTAGATCATAGGTTACTTTGGCCGAGGTCAGTGGCACAGTTTTTTTGCAAAAGAATGGCTTTCATTCTGCTTAGAGTATTAATTTGTATAGAAGAGATGGTCAGTGAAGGCCATAAAGGCGACTCCCTGGCTGTCTTGGTTTGTGGAAACAATACTTGCATACAGCAAGTGACCCTGGATGACACTGTTACTAGATATGGAATACCTAGCAACATGCCACTGTAGCTGTGTTCGTTCAACATGAGGTAACATCCATTTGAAAGTTGCCCAACAATTGGATCAATCACTGCAGCTGGTGAACCTTGCAGGCGACAGGATAAGTTGTTAGAGGAACAATCGCAGGCCCCGTGTAAATTAAAACCCTGGCAAAGGAGAGAACCGCTTAGTGCGTTTTCACAGTTTGTACCGCTATGAAACACTTCACACCCCCCACTCCAACATCTGTGTGTATGGTAAATCCCAGGATGTCTTGATGTATTCTTTACCCAATCTTTCATATTTGCTTGCTGGTATGTGTTTTAGGCAATACCGAAAAGGGAAAATTGTAACAGGCACAGTGATTGTTCCATGTATAATCCATTCAGTAGATGGTTTTTCTGCCACTGTAAATGGTAATCTTTCCAGTTTTTCAATGCTCAGGAACGTATAGTCTGCTCCCTTTTGTGCCACTTTGATTTGTTTATCAGTGAGATTGAATTCTGAAAACAGTGACTTTGTATTGATTAAACGCCAATGCACATAGCCTGAACGCAAGTTTTGGAGCGTCCAACCTAGTAGCATGATAGAACGTAGCTGAGACTGACCATGTTGCAACATGACCAAGTCTTGTTCCATGATGTCTATGGCAGAACACACAATGCTGTCCAATGAATATATCCTTGACGACAGAGTCGTTAACCGATTGTCAACTACAGAGAGAGATTTCTCTAAATTAATACAATCAATTTCTTGTATTTGTTCTGCAGTCTCTGGTTGCGTAATCTTCCTTATTTCGTTATATGCAGCATATATACCGGCATATATGAAACGTTTTTGACACCGTTTTCTTGGTCCTAGCAAGAATTCCCTAAGGTCTTCGCCATCTTTAAGTAAAGATAAGTGTTGTTTTACATCCTGTAGTGTAGCTTTCTGTAGCCAATCAAGGTATAGCTTCCCTACACTCTATGTTGTTATTACCTCAGGATGCTGTCTTTGATCATATCTTGGGTCTGGCCTATTGACTTTGAAACCATGAGTTTTGTTCAGGAATCGATCTTGGCAGTTATTTGTGTCTATGGGTCAGAGCAACCATTTGTTCCAATCTGGATCTGATCTGCAGTGATGTAAAATATTATGTACGTCGTACCTTGTAGAGCTATTATTCGCAGGTATTGGTATGGTCGGTGTGTTCATGTCCTCGATGTTGGCTAACCCAAGGCAAGACGTTTGTTGGACAGTGTCATTCAAAAACATAATTTGCTCAGGGACGATACATGCTCCAAACAAATCTTCTACCCCCTGCACTTGCCAATCTTTTGAACCCTAGACAGTTTTTGTCTCAATGTTGTCTTTCCAAAAGTCGAAACCCTGTCTAGACAGTTGGGCATAAAAGGCTGCAGAATAAATCTGTTTTGTATTGGCCAGCATACTTTTCATTCCTGTTCTGTTCATATTTCTAAAATAAAATGTTTCTGCATTTGATACATTGAACCCTGAAAAATATGGAAACGTATTTGCAAATGTTTTTGAGATACCCTCTGGAGGTGTAGGGCAATGTTCCCATTAGTTAAGCACATATGCATTTCTAGGCATTACAGATTTGTGCAAGAAATGATGACCATAATGGTTATACTAATACATTTGTTCATAGACCGATGAACCCTCTAAATATTCATGATTTGTGAATACTGCAGACATCTCAAGATCAGACATCATATTATTGACAGTCTTGTAGTTCCAATCATCAGAAAATGTACTAGAGGTAATAAAGTCACCTAATGAAATCTTGAATAAGTGTGGAATCTTCACCAGCTGCGACGGGCCAAAAATGTTTTGTCCAAAGCAATACCATCAGGTATAGGAAAGGCTTGATATAGACATACCCAGAGTAATCACTAGATTTAACCAAAGTAGAAGAAAAAATATTCCCAACACAATCCAAAGTTCAATCCATGGTGAAACCAGATAAGTTTGTTCCAGGTAATGAAAAAGGTCAGTTACTTGTTCTTTGAAAGTTATTTTTGCTGGCGTCATTTCAGGTTCGCTGGGATCCTCAGAAAACATATCAAAGTTAATGAAATAGCCAGAGGCAGTTCTGTCAATGGTTGGAATTACATCCGGATTTGTTGAAATCACTGGAACCACTTAAACACTTGTTACTTCGTTGTAGACAGGTGTTACTACTTTGTAGACAGGTGCTTCATGACGAACTGTTATTAGGGTCTCAAGAGGAACGAGTTCCATAGTTTTATTTCTTAGACCTTCTTTTCTCACTGCAGATTCTTCAATGCTGATGAGTCTCTCAGTTAGAATCTCTTGGATTGTAGCTAGAGGAGTGCGTTTACTACATTGTCGGAGTCCACTTGGCCAACTGCTTAGTATCGGCCACATAGTGTGGTTTGTTCATGTCGATAGACACAGACCTGTTCTCATTATTACTAGCAAGGGGCGCAGTATCACTATTCTTGTTCTGCGGATTGCTAGGACAGGTACTGGTTGTCTGTAAGAAGGCCCAAAATCCTTCTTGTCCGTGATCTTTTCTCTGACTAGATCACCAAATCCTTGGGATGTAGACAGGCCTTGCTGGGATGCTTGGATTTTCTCCAGTGGTGGTTGGCTTCAGGAACATGTTGCTTTGTTTTGTTCTTAGTTCATTTAGGTCCTGTAAAACAGCAAACAATCTTTGATATCAAATGTCTTAGTTTCCACCACTGCTGTGTGACAATCAAGGTTTGGGACCAACAGTTTCGTCCCAAATAGGACCTCATATGGACACCCCCTAGAGAACTTCTTGGCAAGTTGTTAAGACTACATTGGACCCCAATTAGATGTTTGACCCACCCGTCACCCGAACCTAATACCCTAGCTGTTATAGACTGCTTTATGTCCGTTTTTTTCTTTCCACAACCGAATTTCCCACAGGATGTAATGGTGAAGAGTACCGCAAGGCAAAAGGCCCAAACTGGCGATGGCTTCTTTGTAAGCTCGAGAGCTAAACGCAGGACCCTGGTCAGAATGTAGCGTGCCAATTGCGTATGTGCAGATAAAGACTCGCAAATCTTTTATAACAGTTCGAGCGTCAGCCCAGCGCTGAGGCCACATCCAAAGGAACCTAGTTTTAGTGTTTGTGAAACTGCATTCCTCCATATGGACGCCTGCATGTAGATAGTGTAATGCTGTCTAACAATGGTGTCTGAACTAGGCTGGCTATGCTATAGTGTGGTATCTGGCGGCGTTCAGAGCTGCTATCTCTATTGCAGTCAATACAGTCAATGACAAACATGTGAATGTGTGCATTTATTCCTGGCCACCAGCACATCTCTTTTACAGTTAATATTGTTTTAGAGATCCCCCTAATGTATCAGACCCCCTCCCAAGTGTGCTTCGTAAATCAAAGCTGCTCTTCGTTACCTGTTTAGAATTACTCTATCCCCCACTCCAGGAATTCGAGCAAACGGAACGCTATTTGCATCAATTATATATAAGTATTTGAGTGGACACTTCTTAGGTAATGCTGCACCGCTGCCTTTGCATGTCGCATTGACAGCCAGCATTATTTCACTATCTATTTTCATTTTTGAACGAGTGATTGCAGCTACAAAAGCTGATTGCACAGCCCTCTTCGCGGCTTCATCAGCCAATGAATTCCCTTCAATGTGAACACCATCAAGCTGATGACTCAGCGTGTGTATCACATGAGTGTTTTGTAGTCCATTTTGCAACTGAACTGCTTGTTCCCAAAACATTTTATCCTTAATTGTGCCACCTTTTGCATCTTTGAACCCGTTTTGAAGTCAATTCTGTAAATATTCATTAAATGGTTGTACACAATAGAAGGGATCGCACACTATGAGTCTGGGGAATTCGTATTTTCAAGTGCCATTATGAATGCTTATAGTTCAGCTCGCTGAGCTGTACAATCTCCTAGAGATTGTGTTTTTCTGTCCATAGGTCTAAATTTGCCATCGCGCATACAATCTTTAACGATTGCGCATGCTGCACTATAAGTTTGTTTACCCTCCATAGCGGGTTGTGCAGATCCGTCAGTATAAATTATACATTCATACTTGTCTAGTGGTAGAATTTCAGTAGGCAGAGGACATCTTGTTCGTATTGCAGGAATGCTTGTGTTTTCAAATGAGGATCGAAAACGTATTCAACATCAGTTGCAACAAGAGAATTAACCCATTGTATCCATCTCGGATGTAAAGCTTTGGCATTTGGAATGCTCACTTTTGTCACTGCTTCTAAGTCAGGTACAGGAATAACGACCATTATGCGTTTCCCCTGTGCTAGGGCTCTTTCTTTTGCTACAGCAGTTTGAACTGCTGTCAGAATTTTTTCTGTAGAAGTGATTTCATTTCTGCTTGTGTGTACAGATGTGATTTGTATGCAATTGGTACTTTTTCACCTTCCTTAAAAGTTAAGTAGGTGAATCTGCAGTGACCCGGAATGATTCAGATCACTAAGTTGCGTACATTTACACGTGTTTAGAAATGTGTGGTTGCTAGCATGTCTGTTTGCAGTGAACGCAACATTTCTGTGTGTTTTTTTGTCCAATGTACTGTTTTAAGATCAGGTTGATTAATTTGTAGAGATGTTTAAACCTTTCTGCGTAGTTAGAATGTAAGTTCTTCCGAAATTTAGGAAACCTAGAATCAACTGTAAGTTTTTCAGCGTTTTAGAAGGTTGGAGCAGCGCACACTTTTCTGAAAAGTTGGCTTCCAGGCTTTTGCCTTCACTTGATAATTCGTATTCTAGAAAAAAGAAGTTGAGATGGGCAATTCTAGATTTTTAAAAATTGAATTTGTACCCCTCAGAGGCAAAGCCCAGTATAATGGTGTTTACCCTGTTCAAGTGCCTATTTAGGTCATTGTCTGTCAGATAGATATCATCGACATATGACAATGCCTCGTCATCATATGTTTGTAGTAACTCTGTTACCCTTGCTGAGAATAACCCAGGACTATTCTTGAATCCTTGAGGGAGACAACAGAAGTGATGTTGTGTCCCCATTATTGAGAAAGCGGTCAATACCTCCTTTCAGGTGCAATATTTTGACAAAAGAAACCGTTAGAAATATCTAATGTGGTTTTATATTTTTTTACGCACAATGTTATTTATTAATGCTGTACTGTGTGCATTTTGCACTGCAAATGTTTTGCAACAAGAGTTTAGATGTCTGTAATCCAATACTAGACAATATGTATTGTCTGGTTTGGAAACAGGAAACAAAGGATTGTTTATTGATGAGATGCATGTTTCAATGACCCCTTGATATTCAAGTTGATCTAAGATCTCCCTGGCCTGTATTTTAGCTTCTTGCTTAACTGGATACTGCCTTTTTGCAGTTGGTTGATTTTTTAACTGGTTTTTTTGGTGAGGTGAATCCTCATCCCATCCTACGTGATTTTTGAATAATGCTGGGGCTTGGGCAACTGCCCTTTCGTGGCATAAGTATATTTTAAATGTATTGGAATATGATTAGAGAAGGCTGGCATAATGATGTCCTCGCCATGTGGGAACTCCCTGACAAATTCTGGTGTCCAGTCTTGTTCTGATAGAAGTATATCATAGCCGTTGGAAAGTCGCTCCCAAAAGAGTGCTTTCACTTTTCTTGGTATGTCCCCTTCTATCCGAAGTGTTGTTTCATATAAACTATGCGGATAACTAACCCTGGTATCTGCAGTTTCAACTTGAATGTCCACTGTTTCCAGAAGTCCCTTCAGGTTCTGGCAAAC
Organism: Lissotriton vulgaris; assembly: GCF_964263255.1. Taxonomy (NCBI): domain Eukaryota; kingdom Metazoa; phylum Chordata; class Amphibia; order Caudata; family Salamandridae; genus Lissotriton; species Lissotriton vulgaris. The sequence continues at coordinate 405,268,445 of NC_141687.1, forward strand.
TATTGTTACTTGTGCTGCGCTGTCCAAACATTGTCTGAGCCTATTCTCCGTTCTTGAGTTGTGTCCTCAAGATCCTTGGCATGTCTGATTTTTAGACCTGCTACCTTCTTTTTGGTGTATTGAGATTTTGGTTTGCTTTTCTGAACGTGTTGATCGTCTTTGGACTTCACGCGTTCTTCCTTGTTGTCTGACCGCCCTCTTCCTTCGGATGTCTGTGACGATATCTGAAAGGTACCAAAGGAACGTGTATCAGTATCTTGATACCTGTCAGGTTTTCACAAATTATCACTATTCGTGAGGATATACCTCCTTTAAGAGGGCTCCTTTGGAGGAGACCCACCTTGGGAATGAGAACACTTCTCTTTGGAAAGTTGTTTGCTATTTTCCCACTTCTTTTTAGAAGAGGTAGGAGTGTTTTTAGTAAAGACCGTTTCAGGACTTTCAGACAGTTGTGGTTTTACTGGTTTCCCACCCAAACTGTCTCTGCCTACTTCTTCATAGGATTTTTCAATTATTCTGGCTAGTTCTTGTGGTTCTGTTACATCAAATTCCCTTAATTTTTGGCAGATTACCGCTGATGCTGCTTCTCCCTAATATTAGATAATATTATTGTTGAGACCTGGTTAAAATTTTTCAGTAAATTCATACCTAAATTCAGAGCAGGCTCTGCCCCGTATTAGTTTTGAATCTGTTTCAGGATGTCAGGTATTACCACCATCGATGGAACACCATGTGTTTTAGTATAGATTGCAGTGAAGACTGTACCCCAAGTGGTGCAGTCCTCCAGATGTGGTGTGATCCCATTGGTAAACAGATTGTTAAAATTCTGTGTTTTTCATGAGGGCTAGTATTAGGAAATACTGCTTCGATTTGAGGAATTTTCGGAGCTATCCAGAACGGAATTTGTTCACGTTTTGCGGGTAATTTACCCATGACTGCGTGTAAAGTCTGTGGTGTCATTTTTAGTGTATTCCCCTGGTTAGAGGTTTGTTGTGGAATAATTAATGGAGGAGGGACTGTGAGAGTCCACATGACATATTGATCCAATTGTCTGTATATTTTTATTATCTCTTTGTGTTGAGTGACTAATTCTATTTATGACATTTCTTTAATGTCAGGATGAGGTGTATAGCTGGCTAAAACCGGCCATGTTGCTCCTGGTCTACCTGGTGGATCGAGCCTGGTAATGTGATTTAAATGTTTTTAGGGCACCTTTAAACCAGAGCTCATGCTCCTGGTATGTAAGTGGAATTTCAATATCCTATGGTGGATCATCTTCTTTGTAGAAGTGAAACATATGTGTTACTGGATTTTATTTAGGGAATACTAAACATGAGTAGAATACCTCTGTCTGGTGATATTCATGTGCCTCTATCAAAAACTGCTCTACCACCTCTTGATGATAGGCCATGTTTTATCAGTTTATAGTGATGACTTTCCTTAAATTTTGAGGGATGATTACTGCATTCTCATCGGCACGCTATTTTGGAACACTGTATCCTTCAACGTTGAACAAACCAAAAAGCTAATACATAGGATTTTTCGTCCTACTCAGCTACGGCGGATATTATCCCTTACCCACTCCAGACATCTATTGGAGTATGACGAGGGGTCTCTGTGAAAAGCACTACTGAGTTACTTCAGTATCTAGCATTAAATTAGTGCCTTACCAAACCGTTGGGTGCTATGAAGTGTAGTTACTATATCCCTGATAGGGTCTGCGCATTGGAATAATATACACTATAGATTTGACATAGGACTGAGGTCAGTATGTCTCTATCGAGTACATTAAACTTAATTACTTGTGTGTGCCAGCTAACTCAGAGGTCACTAGAAACGTTCTCGAATGAACAAGAAGGGATTAGTTTCTGACAACCGCATAAACATGACAACTTTGTTTCCTTTAGAGTCGGAACAATATCTTCAGAGTCGTGGAAACAATGGATTACAGTTTCACTCAGTCAATCGTGCATGCTTCGTTTCTACAGAGTTGCACAGAAATAGAGAGACAGGCTTTTCAATAAAAAGGGTTTATTGAACAGCCTTCTTTCTCCTGCAAGAGATATGAACTGCTACAATCATAAGACAATGTGAAGTATAATGCTTACAGCATAAACAGTAATATAAAATAATACCATAATAGCATGGTCTGTAGCTATGACATATGACATCTCCCCCTACCTGTTCACCCCAACACATAATAAAGGCCATAGGCTCGATCAAGTATTCTCCACTATGCCAATTGATATTTGCACTCCTACACCAGTTCTTTGGTCGGACCATTTTTTAGTTAATTTTCAAATTTTTCACACTGACAAACGTTCGCACAACATGTCTAGTCGACCTCTCCAGGCCTCACGTGCTTATCACCTTGTCACCCGGGAGATGCTAGCTCGGGCTTGTTTATCCCATCCGTGCCTTATTGTCAGGCACTCTAGAGAAGGACCTAGTTCTCCTGCAGAAGTGGTTTGTAGAAAGACTAGATGAACTAGCCCCTGTGACACCGTCCCACAAGCCCGCCCGCCAGGTCTCCGCTCCTTGGTTCACTGAAGCCTTGTCCATGAAGCGGCGGCAATGTAAGATTGCAGAAAGGGCATGGCACCGCCACTATGACAGTACTGCTAAAATGGCGTATAGAGTTTACATCAAAGCTTATCATAGGGACATTTTGCTGGAGAAAAAAAGCATATTTCTCCAAAAGAATTGAGGCTGCCTCAAATACCAGTAGGGAAATTTTTTCAATTGTAAGGGAGTTTACCTCACCCAAGATGAGCACGGCTCCGTGTGCTCACTCTGAATCTTGGATCATGTTATTGGCCGATTTTTTTACAAATAAAATTAAGACCATTCAGGACTCCTTTGTGCAGTACGGGGTAGTGGCAGTCTCCAATACGACCTTTTCTTCTTCTTCTTCCCTGGTTGGAAGGGCTCCTACACTTTGGGAATTTCCGCCGCTTTCCTGTCCAACATCACTGGATTTTTTGACCAAACTAAAATCAGGCTCTCCTTTGGGCCCCTGTCTGGCGAAATTTTTAGCTAGAAAGGCGGAAGTGATAAATCCCATAATAAACCCGGTGCTCAATCTTTCTCTTAGCACGGGAGTGGTCCCTCTAGCCTGAAAGCAAGCCCTGATTATACTGCTTCTGAAGAAGCCCAATCTGGATCCGGCGGAACACGCCAACTATAGGCCTATCTCCCTTTTGCCAGCCTTTGCCGAAGTCGTAGAGGAATATGTACACTCCTCCCTCTCCAACTTCCTTGAGTCATATAACATTCTGCGTTGCACCCAATCCGGCTTCCGTACCAACATGAGCACGGAGACAGCGCTACTAGAAGTAAGGGAGGCAATCAAGGAGGTTTTGGACATAGGGGGCAAGGCGATGCTGGTGATGCTCGACCTGTCGGCAGCCTTTGACACCGTCCCCCACATTGGTCTCCTTTCAAGACTCAGTGAGATCGGTCTGCGGGGGACGGTGTTCTGCTGGTTTATTTCCTTTTTACCGGACCAGCGTCAAACGGTCTGGGCCCCTCCTTTCTCTGCCGTGGTGCCGCCATTAGAGGTGGGAGTTCCTCAGGGCTCTATTTTGAGCCCGACTCTCTTTAACATCTTTATGGCCCCCTTGGCGGCACTGGCGGAGTCGTTTGGTGCCCAGATCGTGTCATACGCCGACGACACCCAGCTCCTTTTCACTTGCGAGAAGGGGTCTGATTTTGACGGGGAGAGCATCAGAGGCAGCCTTGGGGCTGTGTTCAAGTGGTTCCAGCAAAACAGCCTGAAGTGCAACTCGGATAAATCCGAGGTGCTCTTTTTTGGCTGTCAGTCCGATCCTGGGTGGCAGTCTTGGTGGCCTGCGGACATGTTCCCTCCATTGGCTGCTTCTGCCGTGGCCGAGAACTTTGGAGTAAAAATTGATAATAATCTCTTGTTGAAGCCCCAGATTCTTGCCCTAGCTGGGAAATTGTAATGACCGGATTTTCGGACCAGATAGAATCAGCTCACCAAGACACCACCAACCCAGCCGAAACGTAACCAACGTAACCACCTCCCTCCTCAGGATCCATCTATCCAGGCACCTGGGTACCTACCTGAGGATGGGGAACTAGTAATATACAAGCTCATATCATCAAAAATACCACTAAATCTATAGGGATTACTAGGAATACTCACTGATTACTAAGGACGTCCATGCCCTACACCACACTCATACAATATAGTCTTGCGACCAGACTTATCTACCCTGGGGCAGTTCTGATTACTTACCATTACACACTGACTGCAACCAGTGCTCTCACAAGCCACAATCTTGTGAGTATACACATTGACTACAATCAATGCTCTCATTAACGCCACTTTCCCTAGCGGCGATCTCATTACACACTGACCACCATCAGTGCTCTCACTATTTCATACATACACAAGCCACAATCCTGTGGGTATCCACACCAGTATCCTCCCTGGTGTTCTCGTTAACGCCGCCTTACCACGACGATCACTTTCCTATGAATACCTTCAGCTCTCTCTCTCTCTGTTGGGAAGTTTCTCTCACTATCCACTAAAGGTACAATACTACAATATTATGGATAACACTGTGCAATTATTGTCATCTAATACAAGTTCTCCTCTCCCCCTCATTATTCAGTTACCATTTACCTGTCCGGGAGTCGCATCCATCCACATAATAGCACCTGACTAGAAGAAAGGTTAACCTTATCATGAAACAATAGCAGTTACACACTATATGCAAAAGTTATTCCCTGCTTTAAGCGCTCCTCCTCCCTTTTGATCCATCAGTTACCATTACAGCATCTGGCTAGAAGAAAGGTTAGCTTTATCATAAGAAAACAACAGTTACACACTAGTTCACTAAGAACTGGGGTTCCTTTATTAACAATAACAATATAATACTGCACTATAACACATAGCCTGAAAAGTAAAAGGGGCATAAACACATACACAGATCTGCGGGGTCTATTTATTATAATGGAAAGCTTTATTGCTATAACACATCCACATGTAATTGACAGGGACTGTAAATAGCTAAAGAGGGAATGGATTATACTGCACACCGCTGAAATAAAAAGGATTAGCAATACAATAGGTGGATCTAGCCTAGGAAATAAAAGACAAGATTAATGTGTAAGTATAAAGCAAACTAGTTTAGAATACCTCACCCTATTAGGAGGAATATTTCTCTCTCTCTCTCTGGTGGAATCAGGGCTCTCTCTCTCCCTCCGTCACCACAGCTTCACTCCTCTGGCTCAACTGCTCCAGCTGGCAGCTTCAGCTCCTTCATCTGACTGGTAACTGCTTTAATGCATCCTGATAAACTGGCAGCTCCAGCTGACAGTTCCAACTTCGTTCTAAGATTCATCTGACTGCTTTCTCCAGCTTCAGCAATCATCTGCCTTCTCTCTCCATTCCAGAAAACCAACTGAACTGAACTGTTCTCTTCAGCTCCAAAAAACTATCTCACTTCTCTCTCTGTTCAAAACACCATCTGTTCACAACTGCTTCTGACTTCTCTCTCTCGTTCCAACTCACTGACTGACTTCTCTCTGTTCCAAGCATCGACTGTCTGACTTCTTCTCTCCCCGGCTCCAACTGTCTGACTTGCCTCTTCTGCACTTCACTAATATAGAATGCTCTCCCCTCATGGAAATTTCCAACAGAGGGCTGCCTCCCACCGAATTCCTGTGCCAGCTCCAAGGCTCTCCGCGCAAATGCAGTGGCCATCTGCATGTTACGTCTGGGCCCAGAGACAAACACATTCTTTTCGATAAGATCCAGTCTCGGCTGGTTTTCCCCTAGCGAACAACACCTCATAACTAAAACATCACCTTTACCCTGCAAGCATCTCAGTCTGCAGGGACAGAAAGCAAAATGGAGTCTCTCTAGTTCTGGGCCTTGTAGGCCCGAAAGGGATGAAATAACACTTAGCTCTGTCAGAGTACATACACAAACCTCTACTATAGGTAGGATGATGAAAGGACACATAATTATTTCAAAGCCAATAGGCAATAGATGGATTAGAGTCAAGAATAAGGGATCTATCATCATATTAAGCAGCTATCCTCTAGTTTATGCTTCTAGGTCTGGAAAAAGGCCTGAAAAGGACCAACACAAGGCAAGAATAGAGATTCAGCATGGTAGCAAGCTTAAAGTCACCATCACTCAGAAATAGAGCCAAAAATACGGTCACTACATTGCACCCTTGAATTTAACTTGCTAACATCCGTAAATAACAACAAACAAATAAACAAACATCAACATAATCTATCAACAAAATCAAAAACCAAAAAACTCCCTAAAATAAATGACAACTAAGGAAACATCACCTAAAACTTAATGTAGGGAATATAAATCTGACAACCAATTGAAAACAAATCAAAGCACCCTTGACCTGAATGTTGAAATGTAACTAAATTTGATCTGCAACATAAACTAACTAAAGCACCCTTGAACTAAATGTGCCTCAACTTCTAGTGATAATTCATGAAATCTATTGATGTAGGGACATGTTTGCGAAATGAAAACAACAAAGGGCCTAAATGAGGCCTACCTACTTCGGTCAACTTAAGAAAGGATTTGGTAAAATCTGGCAAAGAAACATGACAAAAGGTCCTCAAGGTCTGGCCAACTATTACTAATAGATGTAGGACATAACCTGACTAAAAGACACACCTCCCAGGACAACTTAAAGTCTAAGGTGACCACCCTTGGAACTAATCCCACTGTTCTAAATAAGAGTTGATGGATCAAAGTGATAGTGTAATAACAGGAAAACAAGGATAACCCCATCTCTACAAAATAGCTGGTGTAGCACGATGCATATCAAGCAATAAATCAAAGAAAGTTATCTAAGTGTGGTGTATATATTCTTCTAAAAGATCATAGACTTAAACTTAGGAAATTGAGTAATAGTAGACCATGCCAAAGGCAATAGGTAAAGGTCACAAATCATCTAACTCAGGAAACAGTTTGCACCTAATCCCTCTGTATCAATCTGTGGAACACATGTGTGCACCATCATTTAAAACACTGCTTTCCCTGCATTAGCAAAACTGTTTTAGAGAAAACAGGAAAACTATGAAATAGGTGAAAGATAAACAAGTGTAAAGTCAATCTGTATCAATAATGAAATAGCGTAGCATGCTAAAATCAAAATATCATGTATCACAGGGCATCAGATTATTAAAGCAACTCACTAATCATACTATACCCTATGACATTCAAATAATATCATTTGCATCATTGCATTAATGCGGCACTGCATCTTTTAAACTGGAAAATCAAAACCATGAACAGGACTGAGAAAATTATTTCAAGTGGGGCCTGTGTATGGTAACTGCAAAAGTGACATAATGTCCATCTGAAATAGAAACATGGGAAAAAATGCAAGACTCGAGAATGCAGGCCAAGGAATTACATTTTAAACTCCTTTCATAAAGGAACATCATTATAACCAAATAAAAAATGGGTTCTTTTAGATCATCACTTGCAAAAGTCAATTAATACATTTTTTTTTTCAAAAATAGAACTATTGGCTTTGTCAAGAATTTTTTTTAGGAAATCCAGAATTTTAACCTGACTGCTGAGGCAGCCAACTGTAGATTGTAATACAAATTGAAAAGTTCAGTCAATATAAAAAGTTCTCTTCTGTAGTTGGTTTCTCCTTAGGAAAACAGTTCATTCGTATAGGCCATGATCCTCCATCTTCATCTGTATCCTGTGCCAAGGAAGCACATCCTCCAATCTCGTCATCCTGGTACGTCCGCTTCTGGTCTGGGTCCAGGCTCGGGGGTTTTTGGGGGGGCACTCATCCGAAAATAACAAAACACATCACTCCAAAATAAGAAAATCCACACTCATACAGGGCCCACACAAGAAGACAGCCATCTGAAACAAGAAACACGTATCATCAATCTTGCAAAAACACATTTTCCATTCAAAAAGCACCCCAAGTGCTTTTCATTTCTGTAAGAAACCTCCTAATTCCTGAAAAGAACTCTTCTAAATCCAAGGAATGATTTAAACATTCTACCTATACCATATTCTTTAAATTTGTTTGGGCAAAATTTAATTTTGTCAAACACAGCCAGAAGGGCTGGGGCCTAGCTACTCCTCACTCCTTTGAGAAACAGCCCCTCCCTCCAGAAAGATGTCCGCGCTCAGAGTTTTGAATCAGCTCCAACCATAACAAGCAGGAGCCGGGCTACCTTGCGATCTAAAATTGAATCACTGCCAAATGCTGATCTCATTCGCTCCTGCCAAGTTTTTTCTACACTGCCTTCCCCTTATCGTGATGTCACCCACAGGGCGGCTCCACCCTTTCAAAACTCTGAGAGCTGAGAACTGCTGAATATTTGGAAAAAAAAAAAAAAAAAACACGACAAGGTCAAGTCTGCCTCAGACGGACTATCAAAACACTTATGAGAGCCTCGCTGAGCTATCATATCAGCCAAGGTCAAAACAAATTCTTTCTAACTCAAAACATACTCGTTTCCAGGCTTCAAACACTGCACCATTATTTCTAACTAATTTAAGCAGATTTAGACATGGTAAAAAGCATCCTAAAAACAGGAATTAATAAAGACATTTTTTTGTAACCTATACACATGCTAGCATTCTCAAGTAAGAACCAAAATAATTCTGTAGAATCTAAGACAAACTATATATCATAATGGACTGTTACGTGCTGAAAAGGAAAAAGATTAGAATAACACTTCTTGCAGCAACATAGGAAATCACAACACATTTCTTAAAATAACATGTGAAACACCATCAATTTAAACAAGGGGAAAAAAAGTTTACATGTAATTTTGCACTGCATAACCAAGAATTCATAATTTGGTTCACAAGCCTTTCTGTTCTAATTATTAAAAGGGTCAGATTTTATTTTTTTTGCAGATAGCCTTTTTACCTAACTGACTGGGTTTACTCACACGCTGGTCTGCTGCATATCAGCGCAAAATACAGAATCATTTGCATTTGAACTTTAAACAAAAGGGGCAGCTTGCTTTAGGGAAATAATCACTTATATTTTCTAGATGTGCAAAATACACTACAGAGCATTTTCTTTTAAAAGCACACGGTTGCATTTCACTGATTAAAGCACATTCTATGATGGGTCTGTTTTATTTCACAACCGGTAAAGCACCCTCTCTGAATGCTCATTTTAAAACACCTCCTCGCAGTCCGACTGGTTGATTCATAACATTCCGACCTCCAAGTCAGACACAATAAATCATGTGTTCAAAGGCAAACCCACACAAACTTGCGGACGCATTTCAAACAGAATGTTAAATGAACACTGCTTTTTTTTCTCCATGCAAGATGTGACCCTTCTGTCAGCTAGCTGTCAAAGCACGTAGGCAAACCCTGTAACTAATTAAAAAGTCAAATCAAACCATCATTAATCCAAACAGTCACTGACTTTTAGCGTCAGCTCACGTAACAATGCATGTTAAACAGCATGTTGAAATAAATACTGCAGTCTCAATCTAAGATATTAACCCTTTGGCAGCTCAAACACAATCATTCCCCAATGTCTGCAGATACATGGGAAATTCAAGAACTTATCTATCCACGTTTTCATATAACACGTGCGCACATCTTCAAAACATTTTGTCCAAGCACTTGAAAGAGATCCAGCTCTCTCCTGCCTAACGTAATGATAACATGCTATGTACAAGCCATATTCACAAGGCACTACAAGTCATATTCACAAGGAGCTATTCACAAGAAACTCAGCAAATCATAATAATGACATGCAATTCACAAACCATATTTACAAGGAGCTATTTACAAGGAGCTCAACAAGTCATATTACACTGAATACATTTCACATTTCACAGCATAAGCAAATGCAGCAAGCCATTTAATGGGCAATTTACAAGCATTTTTCACACACATATGTACAACTGCATCAACACCAAGATGTAATTGGCTCCTTCACGTAATGTTACCCTTCAAGCCTGTCAGTTCAAACACCAAGATGAAAAGCATTTCTTCTACACTGCATAAGTTAAATGCCATGATGTACTGCAATCTCCTTACACTCCAACTGTTCAAGCCCATAGGTCAGGGACCACACCTCACCATGCAATTCACAGACTGTTCCCAGATGTCAAATTTTAAAGGGTTTTAAGTCCAAATACATGCCAAGGGTTCCCTCCTCTGCGCTTAATTCGAAACTGCCCGACTACGCCAAATGTAACGACCGGATTTTCGGACCAGATAGGATCAGCTCACCAAGACACCACCAACCCAGCCAAAACGTAACCACCTCCCTCCTCAGGACCCATCTATCCAGGCACCTCGGTACCTACCTGAGGATGGGGAACTAGCATTATACAAGCTCATATCATCAAAACCCCACTAAATCTATAGGGATTACTAGGAATACTCACTGATTACTAAGGACGTCCACATGGGCTCAGACTAATCTACCCTGGGGCAGTTCTGATTACTTACCATTACACACTGACTGCAACCAGTGCTCTCACAAGCCACAATCTTGTGGGTATCCACACCAGTGTCCCCCCTGGTGCTCTCACTATTTCATACATACACAAGCCACAATCTTGTGGGTATACACATTGACTACAATCAATGCTCTCATTAACGCCACTTTCCCTAGCGTCGATCTCATTACACACTGACCACCATCAGTGCTCTCACTATTTCATACATACACAAGCCACAATCCTGTGGGTATCCACACCAGTATCCCCCCTGGTGTTCTCATTAACGCCGCCTTACCACGACGATCACTTTCCTATGAATACCTTCAGCTCTCTCTCTCTCTGTTGGGAAGTTTCTCTCACTATCCACTAAAGGTACAATACTACAATATTATGGATCACACAAGAATGGCCAAATTACACTGTGCAATTATTGTCATCTGATACAAGTTCTCCTCTCCCCCTCATTATTCAGTTACCATTTACCTGCCCGGGAGTCGCATCCGTCCACATAATAGCACCTGACTAGAAGAAAGGTTAACCTTATCATAAAACAATAGCAGTTACACACTATATGCAAAAGTTATTCCCTGATTTAAGCGCTTCTCCTCCCTTTTGATCCATCAGTTATCATTACAGCATCTAGCTAGAAGAAAGGTTAGCTTTATCATAAGAAAACAACAGTTACACACTAGTTTACTAAGAACTGGGGTTCCTTTATTAACAATAACAATATAATACTGCACTATAACACATAGCCTGAAAAGTAAAAGGGGCATAAACACATACACAGATCTGCGGGGTCTATTTATTATAATGGAAAGCTTTATTACTATAACACATCCACATGTAATTGACAGGGACTGTAAATAGCTAAAGAGGGAACGGATTATACTGCACACCGCTGAAAGAAAAAGGATTAGCAATACAATAGGGGGATCTAGCCTAGGAAATAAAAGACAAGATTAATGTGTAAGTATAAAGCAAACTAGTTTAGAATACCTCACCCTATTAGGACGAATATTTCTCCCTCTCTCTCTGGTGGAATCAGGGCTCTCTCTCTCCCTCCGTCACCACAGCTTCACTCCTCTGGCTCAACTGCTCCAGCTGGCAGCTTCAGCTCCTCCATCTGACTGGTAACTGCTTTAATGCATCCTGATAAACTGGCAGCTCCAGCTGACAGTTCCAACTTCGTTCTAAGATTCATCTGACTGCTTTCTCCAGCTTCAGCAATCATCTGCCTTCTCTCTCCATTCCAGAAAACCAACTGAACTGAACTGTTCTCTTCAGCTCCAAAAAACCATCTCACTTCTCTCTCTGTTCAAAACACCATCTGCTCACAACTGCTTCTGACTTCTCTCTCTCGTTCCAACTCACTGACTGACTTCTCTCTGTTCCAAGCATCGACTGTCTGACTTCTTCTCTCCCCGGCTCCAACTGTCTGACTCGCCTCTTCTGCACTTCACTAATATAGAATGCTCTCCCCTCATGGAAATTTCCAACAGAGGGCTGCCTCCCACCGAATTCCTGTGCCAGCTCCAAGGCTCTCCGCGCAAACGCAGTGGCCATCTGCATGTTACGTCTGGGCCCAGAGACAAACACATTCTTTTCGAAAAGATCCAGTCTCGGCTGGTTTTCCCCTAGCGAACAACACCTCATAACTAAAACATCACCTTTACCCTGCAAGCATCTCAGTCTGCAGGGACAGAAAGCAAAATGGAGTCTCTCTAGTTCTGGGCCTTGTAGGCCCGAAAGGGATGAAATAACACTTAGCTCTGTCAGAGTACATACACAAATCATAATATAAAGTCAGGACTACAGGATCCACCCTCTACTATAGGTAGGATGATGAAAGGACACATAATTATGTCAAAGCCAATAGGCAATAGATGGATTAGACTCAAGAATAAGGGATCTATCATCATATTAAGCAGCTATCCTCTAGTTTATGCTTCTAGGTCTGGAAAAAGGCCTGAAAAGGACCAACACAAGGCAAGAATAGAACAGAAATGTATTGGCATTCTTAAAATGCTCCGAAAATGTCTTCCTCTGCTCTCGCAGGTACATAGAAAAATCACGGTGCAGGCTCTAATCGGGTCTCGCCTTGATTACGCCAACCTCGGATTGCCAGAGTATCTTCTCCGACGCCTGCAGATAGTTCAAAATTCGGCTGCTCGTGCCATCTTTGGCCTCCTTCGGAGAGCCAGAGTCTCTGGTCTTCTGAAGACTCTTCATTGGCTCCCCATCCGGAAACAACACTGGCACCAAATACATCCAACGGCGGTTGGCCTTCTATCAGCCTTCTAGATCTCTGAGGTCAGCATCATTGGCTTTGGCCTCAGTCCCTGTTAGCAGGAGAGCACGGATTGGAGGTTGGTCGTTTAGATGCCTGGCGCTTCAATTGTGGAACACCGTGCCTGTGTCTTTGAGAAGGAGCACTAACTTGTTAGCCTTCAGGAAGGATTTAAAATCTTGGCTGTTTGTTCAGTAGTGCCTGTTCCCCTTCTGTTCCGTCCCGTGTCTGTTTTAGGTCAGAAGCGCCGGGACACTCCTCGGAGTAGCTGAGCGCTATACAAAACATCCCCTAACATAACATAAAAATACATACATAAAATACACAGACTAAAATACTCAACTGGTGCTTCTAAAATAATCCTACCTCCGTGTACCTAACTTAAAATGTAAATGTAAATGTCATGGTACTTATAGAGCGCACTGTCACCAGACGGTCACCTTGCGGTGTCGCCTATTCGGCTTCCTGGTGCTGATACTCATACCGCTGTGGAACCTCTCCTGGCTTTCCCTGTGAAGTCTCCACTCCTGGGCACCCCCAGGGTGAAGCCAGGCATCCTTAGTGCTGTTGGGACCGGTGTGGAGGCTAAGCAAGCTATTGCCCAGAGTTGCAGCGTGGGGCCCGTGATTAGAATAGGCACCAAGGCGAGAATTAACAGGTCCAAGGAACTTGAGCTCGAGACCTGCCGAGGCGGGAATTGAACCCTGGTCTCTGTCCAGAACTCTTCATCAGGGTCTGCCCCTCTAACCATTGAGCCACACTCCTCCACTTAAGTCTAGTACGAGGGAAGAAGTAGGTGCTGTTTTAGCTATAGTCTAGTTTAGTTTTGCCAAGAATTGCCAAAAGTTTCTCTAGGTTCTAATCAGCTCCATACCTTAGACTGAGAGAGGTTGGTATCTCTTTCCCAGGACTCAATTCTCCAACACCCCGCAAAGGAATTCAGAAACACTGGAGCTGGATTGTCGGCAAGGAAGGAGGGCAGCATCTGTCAGTGTGTCAGTTGGGGAGATGACTTCCTTCGGGACTTGCTGTGGCAAGCCGCGTCGTGCAAGTAGGTAGCCGAACCGCACCGTGCCTTGCCATGACAAGTGGAGGTATATTTATACCATGTAGGTGTTTAGGAATGCCAGTATTGAAGTAGAAATCGGGCATATGAACGTCATGAATGAACCCCTAAGGAATAGATGTTCATGCATAATAAATGAGTTCTTGGAGAAATCAATACTCAAGCAAGGGAAAGTCCTAAAGGCTTAAGAGTCTGGTTTTCCAGGAACTCGTTGTGACGTAGATGAACGGATGTAAGTAGCCATGCCTGTATTTGGTTAGCATGGACAATGCCTAAATAAGGACTGGATTTCTATGCCTATATAAGGGCAATGTGAAATGTACCTATATAAGGGCATGAATCGGGATATTCATATGGAATCTAAATTGAAACACAACAGTGTGGGCCAAGCACGGGACCTGGGTGGTCACGTGGAACGTATCATGGTTCAAGAAGGTGGAGCCAGGCTCCCAGTGGCAGATGAAGAGACTGGAATAGAAGAACGGGGAGAAGAAATGGTACCACGGAGCAACCCACGAAGCAATCTGGCAACGGCGCTAATGCGTCCAGAAGGAGAAACACTGGTTAGTGTCGAACAGATAAACCCCATTGCGGGTTCACCATCATTGGGAGATGACTCTGCGGGGACAGGGGTTGAGAACAACTCCCGGAGCCAGAGGTATAGTCTTTGGCCAAATCCTACCTCCAGCAAAAGACTAAGAGACTTTGTGAGCCGCATGTCTAAAGACTGAATCATGAACATTATAATAACCTAGCATCTAAAAGATTGGAGGGATGTAGTGACTGTGCCACCCAGCCCGCACTATACAGTGTAACATGCCTGCATGCACCCAGAGGGCGGGCTCGCCTGAAGGGATAAATAAAGGAGCGCAAGACCGCTCGGGGTCTTGGCTCATACACAGTTACCAGTGTGTGTGTGGGCCTTTCTTGCTGTGACCAAAGCCAGAGGCCTAGGCTCAGCGCAGCTCGTGTCCACCCTGGTCTGGACACCACAGGCATGAGGCCCGTTCGCCAAGTGTAAATGAGATCAGGATGTCCGGAGTCATGCCCAGACATCAGGAACCACATGCGGTAGACTAACACGCATCTATACACCCAGGAAAGACACACCCTCCACTCTTTACCAGGTGCTTTCTTTCCATTCCTACCTTGGGAGGGGAGTGCAGCTGGGACACAGGGAGGATATAAAGCAGCCTGATGTGGGTCAGGGAGTCTTGACTCTGTCCCACAATTTAGATTGGGCCCTCCTCACCGCCAACACGCACACCAGGTGCCAGCTCACATCCGGGCAGTTTAAAGGAAAGAGTTTCCCGACCGGTAGATATCGCACCAGCCGGCTGTTCGAAGATGCACAATAAGATCACAGTAGGCTCTCTACCTTGACGAAATGAGTAAAAAATTACCAAAAACCAAGAGAACACAGTTGGATGGCCAAAATATTAAAGAGTGGTAAAGACTTTCTATGTCTCCCTTTAGATTAATTATATTTTTCTACTTCTGGATGCTTTCTCCCATTTCTCCTAAAAACAAAAACCCTGATATTGTATGTCATCCTAATAATATAGCCTGACAACAATAGAGGCCCACCCCAAACAAAAAAAATTCTCACGGGTTGTGTCACCTATGTATGTTATGTTTATAAATGCTTTTAACCCCTTCGAGGCGGATGAAGAGCTCAGCTCGTCATGAGTGTAACCTGCCGTGCGCTCATGACGAGCTGAGCTCGTCATGAACCGCAGGGTTTTTAAAACTTCAGCAGGCAGCGGGAAAACCCGCCGCGCGCATGCGGTTAAATCACTCCTTCACTATTTTAGTATTGTCTGACATTGTTAAGGTTTACTTCAAAACTAGATAAAACTCTGGGTACAGCATCAATATAAATGTTTTCCCCGGAATGCATAATAGAGTACAATGAACATAGTAACTCTTTTCCCTCCTTTATTAATATGTAAATGTTTAATCACTACTACCTTTTTTTTATTCTTAGATTACTTCGAGAACAAGGTTTACTACTGAGAGGTAGGTCCTCTCTGAGAGGTAGGTCATCTATGTGTAACTTGTACAAACTTGCTGTGGTGTAGAGGTATATAGACTTGGCACTGATGAATGCCTTAGGCCAATAGGCTTACAGGAACATGTTGGCATGAAATGTATTTCCATGTAGTGAATCATAAAGGTCATTACACCAATATATGCCTCCTGCTTTTACCCCTTGGTAATTTTTTTATAAACCTAGGAAACCACGTTAATAAAGGATACCTTTGTGGTTTATTCTAAGGTTTTTTTAATCAAAAAACTGGATCAGAGTATGTTAGACCTAACATATCTTGGCGTGATTACTTATGACTTTTTGCCTCTGCCTCATTTGCTTTTACATGCTTTGGGTACTTTGCCACGGCTGATCAATGTCAAAGTGTTCCATATGTAAAGTGTAATGGTAATTGGTTGGCCATGATTGGTATGTTTCCCTTACTTTCCCTTTTTCATACACTTTGGGTACCCCCTGGGTAGCGTGCAGTGTAAGTAAAAGGCAGGACATATACTAAGGTGTGCGTTATGTCCTGACAGTGAAAAACACTCCATTTCGTTTTTCACTGCTGAAAGGCCATTCTGCCCATAGTACTGAATGGGGGAGGCTGGGTATTGTGTTTTGCTAGCCTAGTTTCCCCGTAAGTTTAGAATGGGGAGGTGAAGTTTAGTATGTATGAACTCATAGTGTCATAACACATCTTTCTATGAAAGTGGTATTGTCACTGTGTGTTCTGTCATTGTTTGCTCAGAAACCACTCTTTTAGAAAGTGGCTGAATTTTGTGCTTTAAGCATTTCTGTGGGTCTCTGCTGAATGTGGACTGACTGTCTGGATATGAGAGGTGAGAGGAGCTGGGAGATGTCTTGACCCAGGGAGGGGTTGAGATAGTACCAGGCTGCCCTGCATCTGGAGAGTAGGGGGAGGAGAAGCCTGGGAGGTGAAAAGGCCTGGGCTGGTGCTATAAACCAACTGACCCATCTCCTGCTGAGTGATTAATGATCCAGACCTACAGTATCAAAGGGAGAAAGGTGACAATGGTAGGAGACATCCAGAACTGATTTAGGGAGGGGTCAGGGACCCCTGAGCACAACAAACTTCAAAGACATTAAGGGGTATAACTATGAGAGTTGAAACCCCTGAATGTGGGAATGAAAAAGAAATGGATTGAGACTAAAAAGGCTTGGACCCATTTTGTGGTCAAGAGGAACCTCTGCTAAGGATGGAGCAACTGAAGAGACTGCTGAGGAAAGACCAACACTTGCTTCGTGATCTGGGGCTGGCCTGCAGTATGCTGTTCTAACCAAGGAAGAGGCTCTTCAGACTGTGCTTGGAGGCGCTGGGTCCCCCTGCTTGATGGAGACTGTGCTTTGTGCTGTGTTTTGAAACCCCAAGGGCCCGAACACAGGAACATAAAAGTTTCCAGAGAAGTTTCAAGCGACGCGGGGTGCACGTGTTGTGGCTGCTTAAGACCCTCAGAAGGTGTGCCTGTGATCTTGGACACACGAAGGAGGAGTGAGACTCGGATGCGCTGGGTGCGTGTCGTGGTGCACAGAAAGCACAGGTGAAGAGCGCCTGGCCAACTTGGGCATCGCAGGTGAAGTGAGTCTCGGACGCACACGGTGCCTGTCGTGGTGCCCTGCAGGGACTGGTGAGGAGCGCCTCGTCGGCATGTGCACTGGAGATGGAGTGAGTCTTGGATGCGCAGGGTGAGTGTTGTGATGCACGGGAAGCGTTGGTGAGGAGCGCCTGACCAACATGTGCATCGGAAGAGGAGTGAGTCTCGGACGCGCAGGGTGCGTGTCGGAATGCATTGAAGGCATTGGTGAGGAGGGCCTGGTCAACAAGTACACCGAAGGAGAAGTGAGGCTTGGACACAGTGAGCGTGTCATGGCCAAAGGCGTTGGTGAAGAATGCCTGGATAATCGGCACCGGAGTTGGAGTAAGTCTCAATAAAGCAGTGTGCGTGCTTTGGTGCAACCTGGGACTTCGGAGGTGATTGGCTGATCATCGTGTGCACCGAAGAAAGTGAGTCTCTGCAGCGTGGTGTGCGTGTTTTGGTGCCAACTGTGACTGCAGGAAAGAGTGCCTGGTGAGCGTGCACTCAAAGACAACGTGGAGTCCTGTCAGCCTTGTGTGCGTGGCTTCGTGCCAGAAGAGACCAGGAGTGTGCGGTGGTGAACGTGCACCCGAGGTAAAAGTAATCTCAGGGGCGTGGTGCATGTGTGCCCTGCAGCCGCCTGAGACCTTCCTAACAGTCGTGGCCAGGACCGGCAGCCCCGGAGGAGCTGAGCTGCCAGGTCGAGCAGCTGAGGCCCGTTGAGAGAGTTCTGCACTGAAGGCCCAGTTCGCGGAAGAAGAAGAGGAGAGTGGGGTCATGCCACCAGGTAATGTGCATTAGTACCTGGGTGGGGTGCGGGCTCGAGGGACACTCTCTCGGCCTCTTAGTCCTTACGACGTGAGCCTTTGCTTTGCTCAGAATTGGGCCCGTACTGATGAAAGGAGTGGCAGTACAGGGGCCAGAGTAAGAAGCTGTACTCTGTGTCATTGTTGAACCATGTGGGGGCGTCAACTGTTATCAAAGAGGCTGAATTGTCGTAATAAACATTGCCAATATTGCTGCTACTGAACTGCCGGACTGTCTTACGACGCCCAACATTATTATTGCCTAACGAAGTACACGATTGTAGCGCTACGCATTGCATTATTTCTCCCTTGCCAAGTACAGGAGTGTAGCGGCCTGCATTGCATTATTTCTTCATTTCACAGTACATGATTGTAGTTACACATTGCATTATTCCTTAATTGCAAAGTACATGGTTGTAGCGGCCTTCATTACATTATTTCTTCATTGCAAAGTAAGTGATTGGGGTGTGACGCATTGCATTATTCCTTCATTGCGCAGTACATGAATGTAGCGGTACACACTGCATTATTTCTCCCATTGCAGATACCGGGGTGTATCGTTATGCATTGTTTTATTTCTCCTTTACCCAGTACAAGATTGTATCGTTACGCAGTGCACCATTGTTTGTCTATCGCAATGTGTGTGATTCCAGCATTATAATCAGCATATCAATCACTCAATCAATCAGGGAGTTTATAAAGCGCGCTACTCACCCGTGAGGGTCTCAAGGCGCTAGGGGGGGACAAGCATAGCATTTTTAAAGCGGTGGTTGAGATTTGAACCTACCAGCCAGCCAGAACGAATATTACCCTTTATTCTATGTTGGCTTGTGTATTGTGTGGTCTGATCGTATATCTTTTTGTATAAAGTTATACTCTTTTTTATCAAACTAGTGTGTAGTCCATTTGTGGTGTCACCAGGGGGTTGCTGTGGGCGTGGTTGCACATACAGAACACTCGTGCCTTGGAGATAGGCCTGGCTGCTCGTGCCAAGCTACTAAGGGGGTGAGCAGGGCTATCTCAAACGGTGTCCTTACTCGGCCTAAGTGTGGAGCCCTGGGTCGCACACTTGGTGACATTAGTGCAGGACTGGGACTCCGGCTTCCCACAGAGCATTATCTAGAAAAGATAAGAAATATCATACTGATCCCTGTCTGTAGAAAGTAGAGCTAAACATGACTGACATACCATCAAAATATGCTTCTAAAGTTGCTATTAGTAGCGTTAGGATTGTATTTCGTGTTGTATGTGTGTGTCCCAGTCATCTCATGGAATGAGGTAGAGACATACACCCACAACTACTGGGTATAAATCTTGGCCCGGCATTCTGAAATACATCTAGGTGGACATCTACACCTAGGTGCAGAAATCAACATGTCCGGAAGTCTCTGCCCTTTGATTTACATTTGTGAAATGGGCTCATAACGTCTAATGAAGATGTTCTTACATGAAAACAGGCAAGATCTTTGTGCCTAGACAGTGCTTCATTAGAGCCGGTTGTTTCCGGTGCTCGCCACCGGCACTTAACCCCTTCGAGGCTCATGACGGAATGGTTCCGTCATGAGCATCGTGCCCCTGTGCTCATGATGGAACCATTCCGTCATGAGGCCAGGGGCACGAAATCCCTCTTCTGCAGACAGCAGAGGGATTTCTATTTCACCCCTGTGACCTTGGGAGATGGGAAAAAGCTTCCCCAACTCCCGAGCCCCCCTCCCTTGTTTCTGTGCCATGAAGATCAGCTTGCACGTCGCGCTGTCGTCATTGCACAGAAACCGAAACTGAAATGAGCCTTTAAGCTCATTTCAGTTTCACTTTCTATTTGCTTAGGGAGCTATCTCAGCCCCCCAGGCACGTAGAAAGACGGGAGAGGTATCATTGGAATGTGAAGAATCTCCCCTTCCAATGGCACCCCTTCCCAGTTGATCCCTGTTTGGGGATCGCCCCAGGAGGGCGATCCCCAAGCAGGGATCTACCCACTAGACACCAGGGGCCCCTTGGGCAAAGGTCTTTGCTCCCCCATAAAGAAATGGGCTACATTTAGTCTTTCTGCCCTCCCCTGAAGGACAGATGGGGCAGTAAGCCCACTAAACGCCAGGGAATATTTTTGGTGCATTTTTTTAGGGTGGGAGCTTCCCGAAACGGGCACGCCAATGTCCCTACCCTTCGCCACCATTACAGCCATTACAGTGGGCTTCTGCCCCCGGGGGGCAGAAAGCCCACTAAGCGGCAGGGATTTTTTTGGGCACCATTTCTTTTAGGGTGGGGGCTGCCTGAAATGGGCAGGCCAATGCCCCCTCCCCTTGCCACCATTACAGCCTTTCTGCCCCCCCTGGGAGGCAGATAGGGGCAGTAGCACCCAATCTGCCCCCGAGGGGGCAGAAAGCCCACTTGACACCAGGGTTTTTTTGCGTAATTTTGTTTAGGGTGGGGGCTGCCCGGGGCACACCAATCCCATGCCCCCCACCACCATTACAGCCTTTCTGCTCCCCCTGGGGGCAGATGGGGGAAGTAGCCCTCAATCTGCCCCCCGGGGGGGGGGGGGGGCAAAAAGCCCACTAGATGCCAAGGATATTTTGGGGCAAATCTGAATTAGGGAGGGACTGCCCAAAATGGGCTTGCCAATTCCCTCACCCCTCCCCTACAAAAATGACAGCCTTTCTGCCCCACCTAGGGAGCAGATGGGGCATTAGCCCCTAATCTGTCCTCCAGGGGGCAAAAAGCCCAGTAGACGCCAGGGAATTTTTGCACAAATTTTAATTAGGGTGGGGGCATGCCCATTTTGGGCAGCCCCCACCCTAATAGAAATTTGCCCCAAAAACTCCCTGGCATCTAGTGGACTTTCAGCCCCCCTGGGGGAAGATGGGGGCATTAGCCCCAAATCTGCCCGGCCGGGGAGGCAAAAAGCCCACTAGACGCCAGGGTTTTTTGGGGGGAACATTTGAATTAGGGTGGGGCTGCCCAAAACAGGCATGCCCATGCCCTCACCCCCTCCCCGGCAAACATTACAGCCTTCCTGATGGGGCAGATTCCAGAACTTTCCATCACAGAAATGTGAGGAAATTTTATTTTTTTACAATGTTTTAGGTTTGCAAGGGATTCTGGGTAACTGAACCTGGTGGGAGCCAGTCAAGTCTGCCCATCCTGGATTCCCCTGGGTGTCTGTTTTTCAAAAATGTATAGGTTTGCTAGATCTCCCTAGGTGCCGACAGAGCTATGGTTCGAAAACTACAGATAGGCCCTTTGACAAAAAAAAGGGAATTTTTTCACAGCGAAATTGAGGTGTGTCCACGTTGCGTTTTGCGCCATTTCCTGTCGCGGGCACTAGGCCGACCCACACAAGTGAGGTACCATTTTTATCGGAAGACTTTGGGAAACGCGGGGTGGGTCAAAAGTTGTGGATCCACGCAGATTCCAGAACTTTCCACCACAGAAATGTGGGGAAAATGTGTTTTTTTGACACTTTTTTAGGTTTGCAAGTGATTCTGGGCAACAGAACCTGGTGGAAGGCAGTCAAGTCACCCCATCCTGGATGTCCCTGGGTGTCTAGTTTTCAGAAATGTATAGGTTTGCTAGGTCTCCCTAGGTGCCAGCAGAGCTACAGTTCAAAAACTACAGCTAGGCACTTTGCCAAAAAAGGGTCATTTTTCACTGCGAAATTGATGTGTGTCCACGTTGTGTTTTGCTCTATTTCCTGTCGCGGGCACTAGGTCAACCCACACAAGTGAGGTACCATTTTTCTTGGAAGACTTAGGGGAACGCAGACTGGGTGGAAATATGTGGATCCACCCAGATTCCAGAACTTTCCACCACAGAAATGTGGGGAAAATGTGTTTTTTTGGATAATTTTGTAGGTTTGCAAGGGATTCTGGGTAACAGAACCTGGTGGGAGGCAGTCAAGTCACCACATCCTGGATTCCCCTGTTTGTCTAGTTTTCAAAAATGTATAGGTTTGCTAGGTTTCCCTGGGTGCCAGCATAGCTTGAGTTAAAAATCTACAAGTTTGGATGTATCTACATTGCGTTTTGCACCATTTCCTGAAGCGGGCACTAGGCCTACCCACACAAGTGAGGTACCTTTTTTCTCAGAAAACTTTGGGAAACACGGTGTGGTGGAAATTTGTGGATCCATGCAGATTCCAGAACTTTCCACCACAGAAATGTGAGGAAAATGTGTTTTTTTGACAATTGTTTAGGTTTGCATCAGATTTTGGGTAACAGAACCTGGTGAAAGGCAGTCAAGTCACCCCATCCTGGATTCCCCTGGGTGTCTAGTTTTAAAAAATGTAGAGGTTTGCTAGGTTTTCTAGGTGCCAGCAGAGCTAGGGTGTGAAAACTACAGCTAGGCACTTTGCCAAAAAAGGGTCATTTTTCACAGCGAAATTGAGGTGTGTCCACGTTGCGTTTTGCGCCATTTCCTGTCGCGGGCACTAGGCCGAACCACACAATTGAGGTAACATTTTTATCTGAAGACTTTGGGAAACGCGAGGTGGGGCAAAATTTGTGGATCCAGGCAGATACCAGTACTTTCCACCACAGAAATGTGGGGAAAATGTGTTTTTTTGGATTTTTTTTAGGTTTGCAAGGGATTCTGGGTAACAGAACCTGGTGGGAGGCAGTCAAGTCAGCACATCCTGGATTCCCCTGGGTGTCTAGTTATCAAAAATGTATAGGTTTGCTAGGTTTCCCTGGGTGCCAGCACAGCTCGAGTTAAAAATCTACAGCTAGGCACCTTACCAAAAAATTGTCATTTGTTTACTGTGAAATTGGGATGTGTCCACATTGCGTTTTGTGCCATTTCCTGTAGCGGGCACTAGGCCTACCCACACAAGTGAGGTACCATTTTTCTCTGAAGACTTTGGGAAACGCGGTGTGGGTGAAAATTTGTGGATCCATGCAGATTCCAGAACTTTCCACCACATAAATGTGAGGAAAATGTGTTTTTTTGACAATTGTTTAGGATTGCAAAGGATTTTAGGCAACAGAACCTGGTGAAAGGCAGTCAAGTCACCCCATCCTAGATTCCCCAGGGTGTCTAGTTTCTAAAAATGTATAGGTTTGCTAGGTTTATCTAGGTGCCAGCAGAGCTAGGGTTTGAAAACTACAGCTAGGCACTTTGCCAAAAAAGGGTCATTTTTCACTGTGAAATTGAGGTGTGTCCACGTTGAGTTTTGCACCTTTTCCTGTCATGGGCACTATGCCTACCCACACAAGTGAGGTACCATTTTTATTGCGAGACTTAGGGTCACCCCATCCTGGATGTCCCTGGGTGTCTAGTTTTCAAAAATGTATAGGTTTGCTAGGTCTCCCTAGGTGCCGGCAGAGCTACAGTTAAAAAACTACAGCTAGGCACTTTGCCAAAAAAGGGTCATTTTTCACTGCGAAATTGATGTGTGTCCACGTTGTGTTTTGCTCTATTTCCTGTCGCGGGCACTAGGTCAACCCACACAAGTGAGGTACCATTTTTCTTGGAAAACTTTGGGGAATGCAGAGTGGGTGGAAATATGTGGATCCACCCAGATTCCAGAACTTTCCATCACAGAAATGTGGGGAAAATGTGCTTTTTTGGATAATTTTGTAGGTTTGCAAGGGATTCTGGGTAACAGAACCTGGTGGGAGTCAGTCAAGTCACCGCATCCTGGATTCCCCTGTTTGTCTAGTTTTCAAAAATGTATAGGTTTGCTAGGTTTCCCTGGGTGCCAGCATAGCTCGAGTTAAAAATCTACAAGTTTGGATGTATCTACATTGCGTTTTGCGTCATTTCCTGAAGCGGGCACTAGGCCTACCCACACAAGTGAGGTACCATTTTTCTCAGAAAACTTTGGGAAACGCGGTGTGGGTGGAAATTTGTGGATCCATGCAGATTCCAGAACTTTCCACCTCAGAAATGTGAGGAAAATGTGTTTTTTTGACAATTGTTTAGGTTTGCATCAGATTTTGGGTAACAGAACCTGGTGAAAGGCAGTCAAGTCACCCCATCCTGGATTCCCCTGGGTGTCTAGTTTTAAAAAATGTAGAGGTTTGCTAGGTTTTCTAGGTGCCAGCAGAGCTAGGGTGTGAAAACTACAGTTAGGCACTTTGCCAAAAAAGGGTCATTTTTCACAGCGAAATTGAGGTGTGTCTACGTTGCGTTTTGCGCCATTTCCTGTCGCGGGCACTAGGCCGACCCACACAATTGAGGTAACATTTTATCTGAAGACTTTGGGAAACGCGAGGTGGGGCAAAATTTGTGGATCCAGGCAGATACCAGTACTTTCCACCACAGAAATGTGGGGAAAATGTGTTTTTTTGGATATTTTTTTAGGTTTGCAAGGGATTCTGGGTAACAGAACCTGGTGGGAGGCAGTCAAGTCACCACATCCTGGATTCCCCTGGGTGTCTAGTTATCAAAAATGTATAGGTTTGCTAGGTTTCCCTGGGTGCCAGCACAGCTCGAGTTAAAAATCTACAGCTAGGCACCTTGCCAAAAAATTGTCATTTTTTTACTGTGAAATTGGGATGTGTCCACATTGCGTTTTGTGCCATTTCCTGTAGCGGGCACTAGGCCTACCCACACAAGTGAGGTACCATTTTTCTCGGAAGACTTTGGGAAACGCGTGTAGGTGGAAATTTGTGGATCCATGCAGATTCCAGAACTTTCCACCACATAAATGTGAGGAAAATGTGTTTTTTTGACAATTGTTTAGGATTGCAAAGGATTTTAGGCAACAGAACCTGGTGAAAGGCAGTCAAGTCACCCCATCCTAGATTCCCCAGGGTGTCTAGTTTTTAAAAATGTATAGGTTTGCTAGGTTTATCTAGGTGCCAGCAGAGCTAGGGTTTGAAACCTACAGCTAGGCACTTTGCCAAAAAAGGGTAATTTTTCACTGTGAAATTGAGGTGTGTCCACGTTGAGTTTTGCACCTTTTCCTGTCATGGGCACTATGCCTACCCACACAAGTGAGGTACCATTTTTATTGCGAGACTTAGGGTCACCCCATCCTGGATGTCCCTGGGTGTCTAGTTTCCAAAAATGTATAGGTTTGCTAGGTCTCCCTAGGTGCCGGCAGAGCTACAGTTCAAAAACTACAGCTAGGCACTTTGCCAAAAAAGGGTCATTTTTCACGGCAAAATTGATGTGTGCTTTGCTCTATTTCCTGTTGCGGGCACTAGGTCAACCCACACAAGTGAGGTACCATTTTTCTTGGAAGACTTTGGGGAACACAGAGTGGGTGGAAATATGTGGATCCACCCAGATTCCAGAACTTTCCACCACAGAAATGTGGGGAAAATGTGTTTTTTTGGATAATTGTGTAGGTTTGCAAGGGATTCTGGGTAACAGAACCTGGTGGGAGGCAGTCAAGTCACCGCATCCTGGATTCCCCTGTTTGTCTAGTTTTCAAAAATGTATAGGTTTGCTAGGTTTCCCTGGGTGCCACCATATCCCACCAGATCCCGCTTTGCCGGCTTGAAGAGGCTGGGGTTACCGA
Source organism: Lissotriton vulgaris (assembly GCF_964263255.1). Taxonomy (NCBI): domain Eukaryota; kingdom Metazoa; phylum Chordata; class Amphibia; order Caudata; family Salamandridae; genus Lissotriton; species Lissotriton vulgaris. Next base: position 405,294,166 of record NC_141687.1, read on the forward strand.
TATGGCCCTTGCCTGGTTTCGTTCTTTTTTAACCAACAGGTCCTTTCGGGTGTCCACTCCACCTTTCCTTTCAAAGGCTCACTCAATTGGACAGGGGCTTCCGCAGGGCTCCGCCCTGAGCCCCACCCTGTTCAATCTTTATGTCCAGCCGCTGGCTGCTGTCGCCAAAGCGTGGGACCTTAACATCGTGTCCTACGCTGACGACACGCAGCTAGCTGTTGCCTTATCGGATGGAAATGATATGGACCCTTTCAAATTTAGTTCAGGCCTGGTGGCTGTAGCAGAATGGCTCACGGCCAACTGTCTACAGCTCAATGCCTCAAAGACGGAGGTATTACTAGTAGGAAAAAACCCGGAACGGTGGGGAGATCGTTGGTGGCCCTCCAACCTGGGAGTAATTCCAAAACCGAAACTAGAAGTAAAAAACCTGGGAGTCTAGATAGACCCTTCCCTTAGTTTTATTACTCAAACTAAAAAAGTGGCCGCCTTATGTTTTGGAATTTTACGGAGCTTAAAAACCATTCTGAAATTTTTTGACTTTGATACCAGACAAGTTATTGTCCAGTCTATGATATTGTCTAGATTGGATTATGCGTCCTCTCTGCTCCTTGGGACCAATAAAACAGAAACGGCTCGCCTCCAGCGCGTCCAGAACGCAGCTGCAAGAGCTGTAGTAGGCTTGCCCCGCTTCAGTTCCACCTCAAACACTATTCGTAAGCTTCATTGGCTCCCAGTAGCCCAACGAATACAATTTAAAGCGCTATGCATCTCCTTTAAAATTTTAAGACATCCTAATCCTAGAATGCTAAAACCACTACTAAAGATGTATGTGCCTACGCGAGCCCTTCGCTCAGCCAACCAGAATCTGGTTGAAATCCCCCGGTTCAATCGTTCTAGAGCTGGGGGACGTTCTTTCCGGTGTCTAGCAGCCAAGCTATGGAATGCTCTACCTTTCCACATGCGAGAAATAAATGATTTGTACCAATTTAGGAAGGCCATTAAAACTTTTCCGTTTCCTTAAAATTCCGGTTCTTCCTGTTTTCTGTTGTGTTTTGTTTAGGATCAGCGCCGGGCGCCCCTTTGCTGGGGCAGGTGTGCGCTCTATAAAACCCATAACATAACATAACATAACATAGCTCGAGTTAAAAATCTACAAGTTTGGATGTATCGACATTGCGTTTTGCGCCATTTCCTGAAGCGGGCACTAGGCCTACCCACACAAGTGAGGTACCATTTTTCTCAGAAAACTTTGGGAAACGCGGTGTGGGTGGAAATTTGTGGATCCATGCAGATTCCAGAACTTTCCACCACAGAAATGTGAGGAAAATGGGTTTTTTTGACAATTGTTTAGGTTTGCATCAGATTTTGGGTAACAGAACCTGGTGAAAGGCAGTCAAGTCACCCCATCCTGGATTCCCCTGGGTGTCTAGTTTTAAAAAATGTAGAGGTTTGATAGGTTTTCTAGGTGCCAGCAGAGCTAGGGTGTGAAAACTACAGCTAGGCACTTTGCCAAAAAAGGGTCATTTTTCACAGCGAAATTGAGGTGTGTCCATGTTGCGTTTTGCGCCATTTCCTGTCGCGGACACTAGGCCGACCCACACAATTGAGGTAACATTTTTATCTGAAGACTTTGGGAAACGCGAGGTGGGGCAAAATTTGTGGATCCAGCCAGATACCAGTACTTTCCACCACAGAAATGTGGGGAAAATGTGTTTTTTTGGACATTTTTTTAGGTTTGCAAGGGATTCTGGGTAACAGAACCTGGTGGGAGGCAGTCAAGTCACCACATCCTGGATTCCCCTGGGTGTCTAGTTATCAAAAATGTATAGGCTTGCTAGGTTTCCCTGGGTGCCAGCACAGCTCGAGTTAAAAATCTACAGCTAGGCACCTTGCCAAAAAATTGTCATTTTTTTACTGTGAAATTGGGATGTGTCCACATTGCGTTTTGTGCCATTTCCTGTAGCGGGCACTAGGCCTACCCACACAAGTGAGGTACCATTTTTCTCGGTAGACTTTGGGAAACGCGGTGTGGGTAGAAATTTGTGGATCCATGCAGATTCCAGAACTTTCCACCACAGAAATGTGAGGAAATGTGTTTTTTTGACAATTGTTTAGGATTGCAAAGGATTTTAGGCAACAGAACCTGGTGAAAGGCAGTCAAGTCACCCCATCCTATATTCCCCAGGGTGTCTAGTTTTTAAAAATGTATAGGTTTGCTAGGTTTATCTAGGTGCCAGCAGAGCTAGGGTTTAAAACCTACAGCTAGGCACTTTGCCAAAAAAGGGTCATTTTTCACTGTGAAATTGAGGTGTGTCCACGTTGAGTTTTGCACCTTTTCCTGTCATGGGTACTATGCCTACCCACACAAGTGAGGTACCATTTTTATTGCGAGACTTAGGGTAATTCAGATTTGTAAAGCAACTGTTATTACCTATTGACATTTGATGCATTTCTGCCTTCCAAATGAAAGACATTGTGTAAAAAAGAAGTGATTTTGAAAAATGACCGATAATTCTCATGCTAGTATAAGCATTCCCAATTTTGGAAATGTGCAAATATCTACTGTTTCTAAACTCTATATTTTGGTCCCATTTCAGAAATACATAGGTGTCTTTCATACCGATTTTTCCATGTATACATTTTCCCACAATAATTGTTATATACCCGGTACATAATATAAAGCTATTGCAAATTGCTGCTCAGTTTTTGACTCTGGGTTCGTCGGGTTCTTGGTGAACCTACAAGTCCTATATATCCACACAACCAGTAAGGTCCAGCGGGTGTAACGGTATATTGCTTTCACAGAGCCGTCATGATTAGAAGAAGTTACAGGTGAAAACGTTGACACAAAAGCCTGTTTTTTTCAACTAATTTTAAATGTTTCCTATATTTAACTGTTGGTTTCTATAAAGAAACCTTGATGGATCTACAAAAATGACCCTTTGCTGAATTCAGAATTTTGTCTACTTTTCTAAAATGTATAGCTTTCCAGGATGCATTATTGCTTGCATACCCATTTCTACCATTAACTAGAAGGAGGTTGAAAGCAGAAAAAATAGCAAAAAAGGGTATGTCCCAGAAAAATGTCAAAAATATGTTGGTTTTCTGACAAAAGTTTGTCATTCCCTAAAAGCTGGGAAATGGTGATTCCAGCCCCACAAACCCTTTTTTGATACCATTTGCAGGGGAAAACACAGACACTTTCATTTGCAGCCCTTTTTTCCAATTTTTCCCCCAAAAAGAAAATGTAGCTGTATTTTGGCAAATTTTTGGGACCCCTCCAGGGGAATCCACAAGCCCTGGGTACCTTTAGAATCCCATGATGTTGGACGAAAAGAACGTGAATTTGGGGTGGGTACCTTATGTGGTCAAAAAGTTACAGGGGCCTAAGCACGCACTACCCCAAATAGCCAAAAAAAGGCTTAGCATTGGGGGAGAGGCCTAGCAGTGAAGGGGTTAATTGTTTACACCGGCTCTTGTGACAGTCTGCCAGAAGGTGGTGCTGTCTCAGATGACCACAACAACAGAAATGCATTAATTCAATATACATAAAAAATGACTTTTAACTGCCGCCTAAGCCATTCTTATAGTTGTGCTGGCCTGTAATAATCTTGTAGGAGTGTGATGGTTAGTAGTTGTGTTGGTACTATCACTGGCAGCATAGTAGGGGCAATGTGTGGTGCAAGCTGCAGTAGTCTTTGTACGAGAGCCCTGGCACTTATTTATTTGAAAATTAAGCAATGTGCCTAGACCATCAGAACATGTTTCTTAAGATCATCTTGAAAGAAGATTTTAGAGATAGAGAAGCTACCCAGTAATTGCCACAGACCGAGGGCCAAACTCTCTCAAATGGCACCTCAAGCCCATAGAAGTTCTCCAGTGTATGTTTTAAAAAGGCAAACACAGGTTGTTTTAATTTGTCCTTAATATGTTATCCAGAAAACGAATGAAACAAGCATTTGCAATGCAATAGGTCTTGCAGTTGCAAGAGTTTAATCTATTTGCATTGTAAATGACAATACCTTTTATTTATCTGTTTTGATAATTAACACATAAATAAAATGCATTTTCATTTATAATGCCAATAGCTCAAATTCTTGTAAATGTGAGATCTATTGCATTTCAAAGAAGCGGCCGCCATTGTCCAGGGCTGCTTGGAAAGTGAAAGCGCGCATGGGTCACTGAATGTTGCAGGTAAACATGTCGTGCCTGCAGTAGGAGAAACTCATTAAAGAAAAAAGTGCTTACAGACTAAATAAGATGTGCCATGTAACAACCGAAGTAAAAGGGCCAGTCCTCATGGGAGGTTACAAATGAAGACAAGGTGGTACTAAGGAGGGACTAAGAAGCCTATTAACCAATCAGAAGCCAGCATTTACGAAGGACAATGACACAAGCCAATGACAAATATGGACAGAGAGTGGGCGGTGCTTAAAGTCCATACTCGAATACAGCATGCCTTGCAGCGCATGCGCTGCCCAGGCTCGACCTAAAACTGGAGTGCTTGAAATGTGGATGAACAAAGAGCTAAATCGACTTGTAATTTCATTGTCCAGTGGCCTTGCATAGCAACAAGCTTTCTACAGCATCTAACCATGTAGCTTTAAGCGAAGCCCAAATAGCACATCCAATAATAACAAACATTGGCAAAGCCAATAGGTCTCAGCAATGCCACTGTTATTAGCCTTTTCAATGTGAATGTCCTTTAGCCATTTAGTCTAGCATCACATCTGCTGTTCAGCATTACTAAAAGTCACTCTAAAAAGCACATTGATGCAACACAGGCCACATGATATTGCTTTTTTTGTCTTTCTTTTGTCTGTGAGGAGGAGTGGGACATGAACTCAAAATGGGAGAAGAAAAAGACTTGGCGTCAGCTCAACATCCTGTGATTCTTGGCAAATCACTTACTCTTACCCCTGCATCAATCAATGTTTTATTGTGCATTATAACTGTTGAGCACATTAAACTGTCCAATACCTTTGGATCGTGTTCGTGAAATGGAAAATTGTAAAGCCAATAAAATAAATAAAAGCAGCAGCAACGATGCAGGTAATGGGATGACAGGTGAAGCTGGGTAGCAGGAAGGGATGGGGAGACTGGCAAGCAACGAAGGGAGAGAGTGGGTGGAAGCAGCAATGAAGGGGGAACCAAAATAAACAAGCCATAATGGCTGCATGGCAGAGATCTTAAATAACAGTGTAGCGTTCTAATCTAGGACCCTGATCGATACTGTGACCTTATTTCCCTATACGGCTATAAATCCATTTATTCCCTATACTGGCATAACCGATCAAATGCAATATTCAGAAACTCGTCTCTGGCCTCACACGAACAGAGCCACATTTCAGAATCGCTTTCTCTGCCACTTCCTTTGCAGCTAATTAGTGCAATGACATAGCAGAAGTTACTATCTAAGATTCCTAGATTAACACTCCGAGTTCTTCAACAAGATAAAAACTCAGCAATCTTGGAAAGCCCCGCTTGCTATGTTTTGATTAGTAATAGAACTCTAATGAGCACTGATAGACGATCACTTTCTAGTGACATCTTTATTGACGTCTTATGTCCAAAAACTTACGTCAAACAAGGCACCTTTCAGGTATAAATATTACCAACGTTGCCTTAAGCAAACGCTGCCTCAATGCCATCGCTGCTGCTGCAGTTGCTGCTGTTATGCTGATGATACCATAGCTGCTATCGCTACTGCTATCGCTGCTAACTAGCGAACAATGGTGTGGTGAACTTAGGAGCTGAACAGCCGTCCCCCTACAAGAGCCCAGCAGATGCAAGCTGCCCACGGACGCTGCCCCTCCTCTTCCTCGACGCGCTGAGAGAGACGCTGTCTTTTCTCCTGCAGAGAAATCCAGCTCCGGCATTTCCAGTCTACTCTTGCGAGTGACTGGGATATTGACCCCCTGAAGGAGATACCAGACCTCCATCATTCTATTCCAGAGGTATGGTGTTGACTAAACCCTTAGAGAGAATTCTTGAAGCAAACCTTGGCAAAACCAACTTAACTTAAAGCTACTTACTTACTCCCCTCCCAAGTATTAGGCTTAGGTCAGGTACACTGGGGTAGGCGTAGTTAGAAGCACCAGTTGAGTATTTTAGCCTAATGTATATATAAATGTATATATGTTTTATTCATTTTAAACCATTGTATGGCTAAGAAACCATATCAATGCTTTTAGAGTATTATTTCGCAATACTCATCTTACTGTACGTACTTTTTATAAGAACAAGTCTTGCAATTGTGGCAATTCATTTCTCTTGTACGAGAAGAAAGACTGTTCAATAAATATTACCCTTTATTGAAAACGCCCGTCTCTCTATTCTCTACATATTGTGAAAGTAAACTGCACAACCACTGACTGAGTAAAATAACTGTCTATTGTTCACACGACTCTAGAGATTGACTCTTATCTGAGGAGCAAAGTTGTCATGTTGCACGGTTGTTGGAAAACTGAATCCCTTCTTGTCTGTACCAGGGAAGCTGATCACTTCCTATTCAGAGAAGAAAGTTTCCAGTGACCTCTGAGCTAGTTGGTAACAAACCCAATTAAGTTTAGCATAGTCAGTAGAGGCCTGGAAGATCCGCACTTCTACGTCGATACTACTGTTTATGTTATTCCAATGCGCAGAGCCTATTGGGAAAATAGGAACTACACTACATGGTGCCCAAACGTTTGGTAAGGCGATAAACTAACGCAAGACGTTAGAGTAAAACAGTCGTGCATTTTTCACACAGACCCCTTTCTCCCGTAAATACTCCAATAGACGTCTGGAGTGGGTGAAAGGTTAAAATCCGCCCGAACTCAGTAGGAAGAGATTCCTATGTAAAGATCTGGTTTATTCACCGTTGAAGGATACAGTGTTCCAAAATATTGTGCACCTAATCTTTGTCTCCTTGGAGACCTTCTCTGCAAAACCTGCATTTATAAAATGTCAGTATAAAACAACGGAACTGATGCCGCAGCAGATGCGACTCAGCAGGGTCCCGACGGGACTATTGAACCGGGTGCAATAATCATCCCGGTACATTTAAGAAAATCTATAACTTTAAAACTTATAGAAAATGGACTGACACCACAAGGTGGTACAGTGATTTTCGTGATAGAGGCACACGAATATCGGCAGACAGAGGTATTCTATTCATGGATAAACTTTCCAGCGGCAAACGCTGCAACACATGAGTTCCACTATTATAAAATAGAGTATCCACCCGAAGAGTACGCTCATTTCGAGGAGATTGAAATCCCATTAAAATACCAAGAACATTTACTTTGGTTTAAAGGCGCCCTAAAACATAATGATCATATTACCAGGCTCGGTCCACTAGGTAGACCAGGAGCAACGTGGCCGGTTCTAGCCAGCTACACACCACATCCGGACATTGAAAAAAAGTCAAAAGAAGAGCTGTTAGTACAGCTAAAAACACTTATAAAAATACATAGGCAATTAGTCCAATATGTAATGCGGACTGCAACAGTCCAACCAGCTGTTAATATACCACAGCTGACCCCTCATCAGGGGAACACTAATAAAATTACACCACAGAACATACAATCATGTCTTGGTAAAACACCCATAAAACGGGAAAAACTTCCTTTCTGGTTAGCGCAAAAAATCACTCAAATAGAGGCAGTATTTCCGGATACTACCCCTATCGAGAAACACAGAATCTTGACCATCTGCCTTCCTATGGGAATCGCACCACACGTGGAGGACTGTGACACTTGGGGTACAGTCTTTGCTTCCATTTATACAAAAACACATGGTGTTCCGTCTATGGCGGTAATACCAGATGTACTAAGACAGATTCAAAATGAATACGGTCCGGAACCTGCTTTAACTCTTGGTATGAAATTACTGAAAGACTTCAAGCAGGTCTCGGCTATATTATTAGCCAATATAAAAGGAGAAGCAGCATCTGTGGCGATGCGCCAGAAGTTGAGGGAAACAGATATAACAGATCAGCCAATTGAGCTTGCCAGAATCATAGAGAAATGCTATGAAGAATTAGCTAGAGACAGCTTGGGTGGGAAGCCAGTAAAGCCCCAACTGCTCGAAAATCCTGAAAAATTATTTATTAAAAATAATTCAAACACTCCTAAAAAGAGCTGGGATGGAAATAAACAATCCACTCCCAAGGAAAAAGTTTTCCAGTCCAGAGGAAGGTCTCCTCGACGGAGGGAAAGAACTCCGACTCGAGAACACCAGTCTCCCCAGAGGGAGCCCTCTGAGAAAAGATATAACCTTAGAAATAGGGATAATTTGAAAAAACCTGATAGATATCAAAGTATTGATACACGTCCCTCTCGATCTTTTTCGCAGAAATCGGAAAGAAGAGGACGGTCAGACCCAGGAGAGCACACCAAGTCCAAAGACAAGGAACCTGCTCAGAGTAAAAAATCTCAATTTCCAAAAAAGAAGGTAGCCAGTATTAGAGTAATCAACCATGCTGAGGATACTGAGGACACAGTTGAAAAACGGGGAGTGGGCACAGACAATGTTAGACAGTGCAGCAGAAATCAGTATAGCCCGCAAGATCTTGATGAGTCATCTGGAGACAGTGGACACGAATGAATACATTCAGGTTGAAACTGCCGACACCAGACTTAGCGAGCCCCATAAAATATACGAAATAACATTGCGTATAGAGGGTGATAAGACTAGGAAAATAAAGGGTCTATTTTGGGATAAACTCTCAAAAGGCTATGATATTCTGTTAGCTGAAAAAGATTGGCCCCCAGAGTTTGTCAGGGAGTGCCCTCGTGGCGAAGAAATGATTATGCCTGCCTTCTCGAATCACATTCCGATTCTCAAAAAATATACTTATGCAAGGAAATGGGCAGTAGCCCAGGCACCGGCATTATATAAAAATCATGTAGGATGGGATGAGGAATCTCCTCCTCACAAAATCCAGTTAAAAAGTGAACCAACTGCACAAAGGCAGTATCCCATTAAGCAAGAAGCTAAAAACAAGTCAGGGAGATCTTAGATCAACTTGAATACCAGGGGGTGATTGAAACATGCACCTCTCAAATGAACAATCCTTTGTTTCCTGTCTCCAAGCCAGACAATTCATATTGTCTAGTTTTGGACTACAGACACCTTAATGCATGTTGCAAAACATTTGCAGTACAAAACTCGCATAGTGCTGCACTAATGAACAACATAGTTAGGAAAAAATATAAAACGACATTAGACATATCTAATGGTTTCTTTTGTCAAAACATTGCACCAGAAAGCAGGTATTTGACCACTTTCTCCGTTATGGGGTCTCAGAAAAATTTCTGTAGGCTCCCACGGGGGTTCAAGAACAGCCCAGGACTATTCTCAGCTAGAGTAACAGAGTTACTACAAATATATGATGATGAGGCATTATCTTACGTAGATGATATCTATCTCACAGACGACGACTTGGATACTCACTTGAAAAGAGTGAACACCATTATACTTGGGTTCGCAGCAGAGGGTTACAAATTCAAGTTTAAAAAGTCTCGAATTGCCCATCTGACAGTATTATTTTTAGGATACGAATTATCAAGTGAAGGAAAAAGCCTAGCGGACAACTTCTTAGAGAAGTGCGCTGTACTCCAAGCTCCAAAAACGCTGTAGAATTTACAATCAATTCTAGGCTTTCTGAATTTCGGAAGAAATTACATTCTAAATTACGCAGAGAGGGTATAACCTCTCTACGAACTAATCAAACCTGATTTTAAACAAATCACCTGGACTCAAAAACACACAGAAATTTTGAGATCACTGCAAACAGACATGTTAGCAAAAACAAAATTAGATACACGTGACAACGCACGCGATCTTGTAATCCGAGTCATCCCAGGAAGATGCGGATTCACGTACCTGACCTCTAATGAGGGAGAAAAGGTACCAATTTCAATTAAATCTCACTTGTACACACAAGTAGAAAAAACATTCAGTCCCACAGAAAATACTGTGAAAGCAGTGCAAATTGCATTAGCAAATGAACGAGAATTAGCACATGGCAAAAGGATTAATATCCTCACAGCAGAATCCGCCTTCGAGGCGCTATTCAGCCCAGTAAACCTGCCTACAGTGTCACTGGATCCGAAATGGATACAGTATGTAGATTCTCTAGGAGCGGAAGATGTGAAATACTATTTCGCCCCGCAATTCGAAGAACTGAATGATTTAGAATATGAAGAAGAATATCCTCTGCCAATCGAACTTCTGCCTCTCCCACAATACGCCTGTATAATCTATACAGATAGATTTGTACAGCATTTCAACGTAGAGAGCAAATCCTACGATGCAGCCTGTGCGATTGTTAAAGGTCGTTGGCTGTGCGGTAAATTCAGACCGAAAGTAACAAAAACTGAATCAGTAAGAAACTGTTCGGCTCAGAGAGCTGAAATCAGATCTTTAAAGATGGCGCTTGAAAATGCAGAACGTGAATTCCCGACACTTATCGTGTGCGATTCTCATTTATGCGTCAACTCTTACAATAATAAGCTGCAGAGCTGGATTGAAAACGATTACAAAGATGACACAGGTGCCACAATAAAGGATAAATTGCTCTGGAAACAGGTAGCTCTTTTTCAGAAAGAACTACAAAAGACTCACGTGATACACGCACAGAGTCTTCAACGCGATGGCGTTCACGTTGCAGGGAATTCATTGGCTAATACAGCCACAGCAGAAGCAACTAAACCGGCTTCCGTAGCCACAAAAAAGTGTGCAGAAAAATACATAGACGGGGAAACCATGCTGGCAGTAAAAACGACCGTAAAAGGCGACTGTGCAGCACTGCCCGTGAACTATCCACTCAATTATGCATACGTAATCGATGCAAACTCCGTTCCTTTTGCTCGAATCCCTGTAGTGGGGGATAGGGTAATTCCAAACATGAACAGATGCACACATGGGTTTGGGTCCTAGACACAGAAAGATCAAGGAATCCCTGACTGAATTACAATCGGTATACTGGTGGCCGGGAATGAGTGTGCAACACCAAATATATGCAAACAACTGTGAAAACTGCAACAGGGATCGCAGTAGTGAACTATGCTACCGGCTACCAATCAGAAACAGCGTAACGCTGTCTACATCCCATCCTGCGTCCTATTAATCATTAAGGCTAAACACACTTAAAAAATGTGGCCCCAGCGCTCGGCTGACGCCAGAACGGTTATAAAAGATCTGCGAGTCTTTATCGGCACATACGCAATTGCCATGTTCCATTCTGACCAGGGTCCTGCTTTTAGCTCTCGAGCTTATAAGGAGGCCATGGCCAGCATGGGAGTTGGGTTGCGGTATTCTTGTCCGTCACACCCCGAAGGGAATAGTGTGGTAGAAAGAAAAAACCGGGACATAAAGCGATCTATAACAGCGAAGGTATTAGGTTCAGGCGCTGGGTGGGTCAAACATCTAATAAGTGTCCAAATCAGTCTTAATAATTTGCCAAGAAATTCTCTAAAAGGTTTCAGCCCATACGAACTATTGTTTGGAACTAGAATGAGAGTTCAGGACTTAGATAGTCAAGTATCAGTGGTACAAGATAAGAAAACAGACTTTGACATCAAAGATCGTTTGGCTGTTTTACAGGACTTGAATGAAACAAGAAAATCCTTAAGCAACATAAAGTTAAAGCAACAGCCAGTTACCACTGACGAGGCACCACAAGCAACAGCCCCAGCAAGGCCTGTCTGGATTCCAAAGATTGGGGATCTAGTCAGAGAAAAAATAGCGGTGAAGAAGGAATTTGGGCCTTCTTACAGAAAAGCAGTACCTGTCTTGGCAGTCACCGGAACAAGATCAGTAGTACTACCGCCCCTTGCTGGTAAAAAGGAGAACAGAGTTGTATCAATCGACCTGGTAAAACCACAAGCATGTGGCCTATAATCAACAGTAGGCCCAGTGGACTCCCAAGAAACAACAGAATACCCAAACTTGCAACAATCCAAGAGGTTCAAACTGAAAGACTAATCACATTCGATCAGCCTGCAGTGCACAGAGAAGGACTATGCAATAATGCCTTAGAACTCGTGCCTCTTGAGACACAGATTGAAACAGTTCGTCAAGAAACACCAGTCTACAATAATGTGGCATCAGAAAGTGCTACCGAAAGACAAATTGAAAGAACAATCCCAACAATTGACAGAACTGCCTCTGCCTCTGCCATCGACTTCGACAACTTTTCCGAGGATCAAAGCAACCCCGAAGTGATGCCAGAAATAAAAAAGACTTTTAAAGAAAAAGCAACGGAACTCTTTCAACAAATCAAAAAAGTATATCTGGATGCACCGTTGATTGAGCATTGGATTATTTCAGGGGTATTTATACTCCTACTAGGCCTAATTTTAGTTTTAATTTTAGGAAAGTTTATTACAATTGAATGGACACAGCAAGTCAGAACATCAACTTAGTCCTCAAACCACACAGATCATCCCACGTGAAGAAAAGAGAACTGTCAACAGTAAATGTCACAGCCATTCCAATACCCGGTAGGGTAGTATGGGAGAAAACTGACTATGAGATCTATGGTCCGGTCGAGATCCTGAAGTATCCTCATCAACTGAAGGTTTCCTTAAGTGACTTTGTAAAACCAAGTACATTCTCTGATGATTGGGACTTTAACAGTATTAATGACATGATGTCTGATTTAGTAATGTCAGCTAGATTCACAGAACATGATTATTTACAAGGTTCGTCTAGTTATGAACAGATGTTCTGTTTCACACATTATGGCAATCATTATTTGCATAAATCTGCACAGCCTAGAAATGTTTTTAAGTATAATCAATGGGAACATTGTGCTACACCACCTAAAAGCAGTTCTAAAACATTCTTTGAGAAATTCAAGTACTTCTCAGGGTTTAACACCAGTGATGCAGAAACGTTTTATTACAAACTGTTAGATAAAGCAGGATTGAAAACAATGCTGATAAACACTAAATTGATATATTCAGAAGCATTATTAAGAACCTGCATGATACCAGAACAAATGATGTTTTTAAATGACACAATTCACCAAACATCCTGTCTTGGCCTAGCTAAGATCAAAGACCTAAACAAACCGTCTATTCCAAAGCCAATACCTGAAAATACAACAACAGATATTGAGATAGACGTAACTAAAATTTTACATTTTAACAGAACACATCCTGATTGGAAAAAGTGGTTAATCTGGCCTACTGACACAAACAAATGTCAAGATAGATTCCTGAATAAAACACAGGGGTTAAAAATGACCAGACAAGACCCTAGATACTCCCAGAGACAACATCCAGGGATAGTAACAACATACAGTGTAGGGAAACTCTGCCTCGAATGGCTAGGATCATCCACACTGGCTGAAATTAAGCAACACTTGTCTTTACTTAAAGAGGGTGCCGATTTGCGCGATTTTATTTTGGGACCACGCAAACAGCGTCAAAAGCGTTTCACAGCGGCCAGCATCTATGCTGCATACAACGAGGCTTGGAAAGTCACACAAATTGAAACAGCTGAAAAAATACGAGAAATTGATCGTATTAATTTGGAAAAATCACTTTCTGTAGTTGACAATGGGTTAATGACTCTGTCCTCCAGAATATATTCGTTGGACAATATTGTATCCTCTGCCTTTGATATAATAGACAGAGACTTGCTAATGTTACAGCATGGCCAGTCGCAATTAGGTTCTATTGTACAATTAGGCTGGACGCTGCAAAATCTTCGTTCAGGCTATGTGCCTTGGCGTTTAATCAACACAACGTCATTGTTTTCCACTTTTTAACCTTACTGATAAACAAATCAGCTTGGCACAGAAAGGAGCAGACTATACAATCCTGAGCATCGAAAAACTTGAGAGATTACCATTGACAATGTCAGAAAGTCCTGTCATTGAATGGATAATACACGGAATTATCACTATTCCGATAACAACTTTCCGATTTAAAAAGTGCCTTGAATACATACCTACTGGCCAGTATGAACGATTAGGTAAAGGTTATGTTAAGTCAGCATGGAAATTACCATACACACATTCATGCTATAGTGACAGCGACAAAAATGTATTTCTTAGTGGTGAAAACTGTAAACGTTCACTAAGCGGTATACTTTTGTGCCAGGGTATTAATTTACACGGAAACTGTGAAGGTAATTCTAACAACCTTTCATGCCACCAGCTTGTCACACCTGCAACGCAGATAGAGCCCTTCTTTATGCAACTTGCGAATGGGAGTTACATTCTAAGAACGAATCACAGATGTTGTGGCCTTTTGCCAGGAAAAGCGTATCTCGTAAGCGTAACTTCCATGGTCAAATGCTGTATGCAAGCATTGTTCCCGAGCGGGCCTGGAGACATAGAGACTCCCATCTGACCTCGTCTGCATTTCTCTTCTATACGAATTGATACTTTAAGCAAAATGAAGTCTGTGCTTTTGCAGACAACAGTGCCCATCACGTCATCAAAAGAGACGTATGATCTCCTAGTTGCAAGGACAGCTACGGAGGTTCATGACCTTTTATCAACAAATTGGCCCATGCATTTCGTAGAAATGTTGAGCCAACTCCTTAACATGTCTAGTGACACAGGCATCCCAGGCATATTTAAGACGATTTTTACGGGACTGCTAACACCATTTCAAGCAATTCTGGGAATCGTTCCAAATTTTGGCGGCATACCCCTATTTTTGGGACTTGTAGCAGGCATTTTATTTTTGATCCTCCTGCTTTGATATGGCAAGCCACAGCTCAGACATGACTCCTATGGGAATGGAAGAAACAATCCTAGCAATCCGCTACCGGGACAGAATAACTAGAGTCCTTGGATTGGCCAGGCTGAGAGATCTAAACATGACCTGGTTCCTTTCATTCAGACCAATATGGCAAAACTGCATCTTACCTGTACTACGATGTATGCTAGATGAGTGCGTGTTGGACACCTGTCTTGCACTTCCATCAGCAGTACCAATGGATATCGATACTTTGCTAAGTCCGATAACGGCTCACGCATTGTGTTGTCCCCAGCGGCTACCAATCCTGATGACGGCATTCGTTGAGACTCCTGTGCTACGACTAGGTGGTAACAGTGGAACGAGTGACAAAGGCAACATCATCCAGGTACGACCTTCTGTGAGCATTGCTGATCCAGCCTTTGATGACAGCAATCATTCTCACACCTGCCAAGTTACAGCACTATCGAATTTGGTCGTACTGTCACCTGATTTTGTAGACCAATTCTTTGAGAGCCTGTCTGATATGATGTTCTCACCCGAACAGAAACAATAAATTTAGAGAAGCATTCCGACACACAGCGTTCCCATGAGCTCTGAATTCGGCCTTCAGTTTTGAACAACAAAAACTGCTAAAAGCGTTGGAACTCTTTCCCCGTTCAAGCGAGAATTCTTTTGAATTGAACACTTTTTAATATTCACCTTTTTTGGCACGAAAAATTCTTTGCTTAAAGTAGAACTATTCATAGAGAACAGAAGCTTCTACTTATATTTTTTAATACATCTAGAGACATAATAATTTTACACCAGCCTCTAGCACATTTTACTGCACTGCATTTATATGTGATGAAATTATCTCGCCCTTCCTTTCTGTATTCAGAGATATTTTCATGTGTGATTCTTTTTTGCAAAATCGTTCATTAATTTCATATGCTATAATTTTTGAATGATTTCTATGCTTCAACAACGTACAGTACCTATATTTTCACGTATTACAAATACGCCTATTTCAAATGCATATATGTATTTTGGGGTGGGCAATGTTACACATACTTCTTATTGCTCTAGTTTTAGTAATTTGATGGACATGAATTCGTGGAGTGGGTGTAGCGTTCTAATCTAGGACCCTGATCGATACTGTGACCGTATGCCCCTATACGGCTATAAATCCATTTATTCCCTATATTGGCATAACCGATCAAATGCAATATTCAGAAACTCGTCTCTGGCCTCACACAAACAGAGCCACATTTCAGAATCGCTTTCTCTGCCACTTCCTTTGCAGCTAATTAGTGCAATGACATAGCAGAAGTTACTATCTAAGATTCCTAGATTACCACTCCGAGTTCTTCAACAAGATAAAAACTCAGCAACCTGGGAAAGCCCCGCTTGCTATGTTTTTAATTAGTAATAGAACTCTAATGAGCACTGATAGACGATCACTTCCTAGTGACATCTTTATTGACGTCTTATGTCCAAAAACTTACGTCAAACAAGGCACCTTTCAGGTATAAATATTACCAACGTTGCCTTAAGCAAACGCTGCCTAAATGCCATCGCTGCTGCTGAAGTTGCTGCTGTTATGCTGAATTATACCATAGCTGCTATCGCTACTGCTATCGCTGCTAACTAGCGAACGATGGTGTGGTGAACTTAGGAGCTGAACAGCCGTCCCCCTACAAGAGCCCAGCAGATGCAAGCTGCCCGCGGACGCTGCCCCTCCTCTTCCTCGACGCGCTGAGAGAGACGCTGTCTTTTCTCCTGCAGAGAAATCCAGCTCCGGCGTTTCCAGTCTACTCTTGCGAGTGACTGGGATATCGACCCCCTGAAGGAGATACCAGACCTCCATCATTCTATTCCAGAGGTATGGTGTTGACTAAACCCTTAGAGAGAATTCTTGAAGCAAACCTTGGCAAAACCAACTTAACTTAAAGCTACTTACTTACTCCCCTCCCAAGTATTAGGCTTAGGTCAGGTACACTGGGGTAGGCGTAGTTAGAAGCACCAGTTGAGTATTTTAGCCTAATGTATATATAAATGTATATGTGTGTTATTCATTTTAAACCATTGTATGGCTAAGAAACCATATCAATGCTTTTACAGTATTATTTCGCAATACTCATCTTACTGTACGTACTTTTTATGATAACAAGTCTTGCAATTGTGGCAATTCATTTCTCTTGTACGAGAAGAAAGACTGTTCAATAAATGTTACCCTTTATTGAAAACGCCCGTCTCTCTATTCTCTACATATTGTGAAAGTAAACTGCACAACCACTGACTGAGTAAAATAACTGTCTATTGTTCACACGACTCTAGAGATTGACTCTTATCTGAGGAGCAAAGTTGTCATGTTGCACGGTTGTTGGAAAACTGAATCCATTCTTGTCTGTACCAGGGAAGCTGATCACTTCCTATTCAGAGAAGAAAGTTTCCAGTGACCTCTGAGCTAGTTGGTAACAAACCCAATTAAGTTTAGCATAGTCAGTAGAGGCCTGGAAGATCCGCACTTCTACGTCGATACTACTGTTTATGTTATTCGAATGCGCAGGGCCTATTGGGAAATAGGAACTACACTACAACAGGAGCAAAAAAAGTATCTCGTCTACATGCTCCATTTGTCTAACTTGGGAGAGGATGTCGCTGTGTTCTCTATACATATGGAACAGAAAAGTTAATGCCCATTTAAGAGAGGAATCCGTCACTTATTACAGCCCAGACTGTGCCATACAACAGAGCGCTCCTTTTGTCAAATGCAAAACCAACTGGCTGCTAAAGTTAAGTAGGCATTGGAACAAAAGAGCTAAATAGAAATGTACAATCTGTCTGAAAATGATAAATATATGAGCCTGAAACATCGAATCCAGCAGCTTTCCCTAGGACTGCCTTACTGCTTAAAGCTTAAAACTCTGAATGACTATTGCTCTACACTGTTAGACATGAATAAAACCTACAAACAGTATCATTTTGATTAACTTGTTAAAAATGGAGCATAAGTAATCTGCCACTTGCAATACACATGAACAGTAGAACCTATAGACGATACGCAATGTAGCTTACAATGCAACCAGGAGAGTGCACAGCACTGTACAATCGTCATACACATAAAATAGAATAATTTGCTATTTTTAAACAACATACAAATCGCTTCATATGTTAAAAATAGAAATGTATGTATCGGTGCTACAGTGTTCGATCCACCGGAAATGGAGTTTTTTTAAAACTTTTTTACAAGGTTGTTTTCTGTTGAGCTGTATTTTTTTATTCATTCACCAGGTGGTGTCGAAGGCCATGCAGAAAATATTTGCCAACTGCTGAGGTTAATAAAAGAAACAAGCAACAACAGGGTAGGAGTAACCAGCGAAAGGGAAAACAACAACAACAAGCAATGATGGGCAGAAGGTGCAAGCAGCAATGAGGGTGGGGGTCGGATCAAACAGCTAAAAGGAAGGAAGATAGGGGACGGACAAGCAACACCGGGAAATTAAAAAAAAGTCATCTCACTTTGAAGTCAGAGAAACAAAAGTAAACAGAAGCCCTCGAAAAACAGTGTCTGACATTTGAACTTGGTCTCTGAATGCACAGCAAACGTGATGAGATAAGAACAAGATTTACAGGCCTGTTCACAGAAACGTAGCTCTGAGCGAGTGAAAACGCTAGCACTTTTGTGAAGTGTTCAAAACAAAGACACAAGTAGTTCCTAAAATGGGAGCAACGGATGGATAATAGTAATTGGTCCATGCAATCGGGGAGGGCTAAACACAAGAAGAGGCATGACGCATGCATGCCATGGACAAATAGAAAGAAATTACTTGGGAGCAACGATGAAGCCAGCAAATGGGAAGTCTATGGATGAGCTGAACCCCACATATTCAATACGACAGTCTCTTTGAGACAGCACATGCGCTGTCTAAGCCCAGACCTAAAAAGAGCAGAACGTTTGCTTTGTGTGCCGAATTAACAGGTGCTGCAATGAGCATTGCCCCAACTGATGACTAATTTTAACACGCCCATTATTATAGTTTTCATCATAACCCTTTCAGGTGTTTCCAAGGGCACCATGAATATTTTTGTATGTGTAGTGAGACACAGATAGTTTGTGTTATCAATTTTATTTGGCTGGAAGTACTAGTTCTGTTGCATTTACCAAACTGTGTTATCTTGTTTTTCTGAAGATTTGCTCAGAGACTATTGCTATTATAATTAGGGCTCCCGGTTTTATGGTATTATTTTTGGGCGATTTCCGTCTGTATTTATCCATATTTATTTCTTGCTAATTTTATCTGTATTTCTCCACATTTATTTCGAGATTTGTGGAATAATTAAGCTAAAATTATTATATTTCTACATTTAGTTAACAGATAAATTTGCACTAATGCTTGAGTCTCTGCCAGGTTTCAGTGCTGTGAACAACTGCAGAAGATAAATCAGTGCACTTATATGAAAATATGCAAATTTCAGTATCAACCTTGTGCATATCTACTGCTGTAATTAAAGCCTCTTTAATAAAATTCCTTTCTTTTTTATACTCCTTTATCTATTAATCCACACATCTATTGGCCTGGCAGTCATGGAAGACAGTATTTAGAATTATTCAACGAGCTACCCAATTTCTGTTTTTATCCACTTTTAAAAATCAATACAGACAAGAAAATTAATGTTTTCTGTCTGTATTTTTCTGTAAAAATCAGCAAAAATGGAAAACAGGGAGCCTTAATTATAATACAGTTCTAGGACATTCATTATCAGCCGAAGTATCATTACAGGGTGGCTGAGAACAAACATATCAAATATTCATTACCTGGATATTTTAGGGTCCTTCTTTCATGGCTGATTCTCTGGATATAAAATCACTAATGCTCTAGCACCCGATCATATTGAGTGAAAGCCTTTCTTCTGATTCTAATGCTATCCAAATCCTCCACAGTCACTTTCCTCTTAGACTGTTAGCGTCATACTACATTCTGTGAGACAGGACCACAAGCAACCCCAGACCTGTTTCATACATGGTAGACCTCATCAGGAAAGAAGAGCTTATTTCCTGGGGAACAAGAGCACTTGACCCTTGTCTGGGCAAATTTGCCACCCATCACTTTTTATGTTTCTCTGAGCGACGTTGTAAGTGCGACGCATATGTCCAGTCATGGTTCACTTGTTACTGTGAGACTGGAATATGTGCACCCTACTGGGAGGGCCCAAAAAGGCTGAAAGTGGTCTGGAGTTGCTTGTTTTCCCCTTCATAGGGGAGCTGGCATGGTGGATTGGGCTGAACTGCTTCTAATGGAGTAGGACCAAGGCTGATTTGTATATGGATGTGTCCTATCTGAACTGGCATGCTTGGAAAAGAAATGATGGACTGGAATGCGGCCAGAGTCATTACCAATGAATGAGATTAATTAAAGCATTCCACCAATCACTTTCTGTGCTCCGAAGGGTAATAGCTCTCAGAAATTTTATCTGCTATTACAAGACCTGGAATCAACACCTTGGAACGTATGCATAAAACCAGAGGGCCCTGTCAACAAAATTGGCACCCAACATAGCAGCCATCATGGCTGAAAGAAGTGACTAACCACATATTAAAAGTGATCATCTTTCAAATAAATGCTGAAAATGCTGCAATTCTCCATTTGCCTGATACATTAATGATTATAGGAGCCGCAGTGAACAATAGCTCTGTGTTGTAGTCTAGAAGAGTTCTTTTATATGTTCATGGTAAATGTTCTCTGTTCTACTCTCCCAGCATATTTATGAGTGCTTTGCGTCATGCTTCCACCACGCAACATGGTACATGCGTGATGCAAACCTCCAAGTCGGATTTATGAAGCTACGCAAAGCCACCTTGCGTGGCTTTGAATGGTTTCAGACATCTGGAATAAGGCAATGAGGCGCAAATCACTGTGTTGCCTTACTGTGTGCAAGGGATGCGTTTTATGGGCATTGCGGTGCGTGTTCCCACACAACTCCTATTCTTTTTGATGCATTACCTCATTAACAAGGACTTGTAAATCTGGGAATGTGCAAAACACATGTGCCTCATGTGTTTTGCACATTCCCAGAGAGGCGTAACAAGGAGAAATATCTTTATTTCTCTTCGTTTTTTTACTCTTTCCATGCGTGCTGCATTTTGCAACACACATAGAAAGAGGAAAACATCTCTGGATTGGTTTTGTGCAGGATGGTGGCCCTTCCTGCACAAAACCGATCCTGCTACAACAAAGGATCCCTCCCATCATGGTGCAAGAGTGTCTGTGTTGGTGCTAGGCAAACAAAAAGATGCCAGCGCAGGGGGAAAGGGCAGGAATGTGCCGAATTGGATAAATACAGCGCAGTCCTGCCCTTTCCCTGTGACTCAGGACAGCAAAAAAAGGTGACTCACTGCACTGCCCTGCGCCACAAAGGTCATAAATATGGCCTTACAAGTTCATAATTATATGCCCAACATTGTGTAGCTGTGGTCACATCTTTGCAGACTGTTGGACTAAAGCAAATGCCACAGCTAACAGTAGATATTTTTTTTCTATTTTTCAGCACGACTGAGGTAGCTGATCAAGCACTTGAGAAGAAAAAGGATACTAGAGATGGCAAATAGCAATCCCCCTGATGAACATGAGGCTTTTGACATAATATCTGAAGAGGAAATTGAAAGGTTTAAGAATGCCGTAGAGGAAGGTGACCTCCCTAGAGCAGCTGCAAATCTCATGAATTCCTTGGATTCAATAGAAAATGCAAAGCTTGACATCGCCATCACTGGAGAGTCCGGTTCTGGGAAGTCAACTTTTGTCAATGCTATAAGGGGCCTAGAGGACGAGGAAGAATTTTCAGCTGTGACTGGTGTAGTAGAGACAACAATGGAACCAACTCCCTTTCTGCATCCTGTGTACCCAAATGTGACTGTGTGGGACTTGCCAGGAATTGGAACTGAAACCTTCCGATCATCTGAGTATCTGAAGCAAGTTTGTTTTGAGCGCTACGATTTCTTCATAATCATTGCCACAGAGCGTTTTAAATCTAACCATGCTAACCTTGCCCGTGAAATCAATAACATGGGAAAAAAGTTCTACTTTGTGCGTTCAAAGGTTGATCAGGATTTGGATGCATCTAAGAAACGTCGAAAGTCTACTTATGATGAGGAGAAGATCATGAAGGAGATCAGGAACAACTGCACTGAATGTCTGAAGAAAGCTGGCGTGGAGAACCCATGTGTCTACCTCGTGTCAAGCTTTGAGCTTGATAAATTTGACTTTGAGCTCTTGGAGGAAACCTTGGAGAAGGAGCTCCCAACCCACAAACGACATGCCTTGCTCCTCTCCCTACCAACCGTCTCAATAAAGATATTGGAGAAGAAAAAAGAAATGATGAAGAAGCAGATATGGATGGTAGCTAGTTTGTCTTGTGCAATGGCTGCTGTACCAATCCCAGGTCTCTCTATTGCATGTGACCTTTTAATATTGAAGAAATACCTCTTAAAATATTGCAAGAGCTTTGGTTTGGATGACGACTCCCTAGAGAAACTTGCCAGGAAGGTAGATATTCCTGTGGCTGATCTGAAATCTGTCATCAAGTCCCCACTGGCTAAAGAAATAACAAGTGATTTGCTGATCAAATTGCTTGCTGGTTGTACAGTGTTTGCTGTAGCCACAGCAACCGAAGAAGTGATGAGGTTTATACCTGTACTTGGTTCATTGGCAGCAGGGGGTATTTCCTTTGGAACTACATACTACATGTTAAATACATTTTTGAATGATCTCGCTGAAGATGCGCAGAGAGTACTAAAAAGGTCAATGTTTGGAACAGAGGTTTAAGAAAACAACGAGGGGCCGGAATTCTGGGCACCTTTCCATTGTAATCTGTAGTAATGTTATTAGGAACTGCTTCAAGAACGTCATGGCACTCTGAGATGATTTGGGATATTCTGCCAATGTATTGCAGAGTGTATTTTATTCCTTATAATACATGGTCACACCATCATATCAAATCAGGTTAAACAAAGGTTGTATTTCAGAATGAGTAGCAAAATGGGGGCGGGAAGTCTTTCTTTCTAGTAATGAACTGTATGCTAAAATTAAACACGTTGCCTAAAATCTCTAGTACCAGCAGATCACTATTTGTTGTAGAAAAACAACAGTAAGCACAAAAAGCCAGATTTTGTTTACAATTTTTTTTTGGGGGGTGGAGGGGGGTTATGTAGCGTGAACTTGGACTGAAGGTATCAAAGCGCTTTACATGAGCACCAGTTAGATACCAGGCGGAAAATTATAATTTTTTTTTTGGGTTGTTTGATATGCTCCTTGATCTGCATCTCACTTTGACTGCTGGTTCTGTTCGTTTTTTCGCGGTGGAAGCGCTACCCGATACGCGAACCGGGTAGCTTACCGGTAGCGTAACGGGAGTCCGCCATCTTGCGTTAAGGTCTAATCTGGACACAAGATGGATGATAAACAATGCTGAGTTTGTGTAAAAGGGGGCAAGGGAGACATATCCTGACCCCCTAGGTTTTGTGAGGGTGGATGAAGAGGCCTATATATGTCTAAAAAAGAAAAAAAAATCAAATTTTCGCGCGGTTAGCGTCCGGTGCGCGAACCGGGCAGCGCTCCGGAAAGCGGAAATCGTGAAAATTAGTTAAAAAAAAGTAACATTTAAAATGTATAAAGAGTAATCATAGTTAGGGTAGATCTGAAAAGAGCTTTTGGGTCTGTGGAAGATTTAGGTACTTATAAGTATGTACCAATACACAGTCTTAAATTCTGGATGAAAACTCTGTTCCCCTCATCTGTGAAGTGCACACCATCTTCTCTGTAGATATCTTGCATGTAGTAACGCAAGCTATTGTTGTAGATGGAGCCCATTCCATGGTCTCTCATGTAAGCTGAAACAGACTTATTTACATGCTTCCTCGCTTTCTCAATTTGTGGACAAAATTGATTGGACCACCTCCATTTCTGTCTTTGGCATATATTGGAATATACCAAGGCAGTTTGAGGAAAAAGTGCCATCAATTGCTCAAAGGTGTCCTTTAAAAGCATTTCCAGACCTACCCCAGTCAAAGTGCCCAAATCATTTCCTCCACAGTGCACTATTATGAGGTCAGGGTTTGGCAAATGCAAAAAGGTTTTCACCAATGGTATCAATTGGTGACATTTCAATCCTCTCTGGCCAATCCATTTGATTTCCACATTTTGTAAAATGAGGTTGTGTAAAATTCTGTTATCAGCATACCTGTGAGCCAAGTGGATGTAGCTATGTCCAAGAATCCAGACTGAAAACATGGTGAAAGGAGGTTCTGCTGCAGTCAGATGAAGTGTGGGAATGAAATGGCAGTTGGAACAGTAGGAGTTTGTAATGAAAAGAATTGTGGAGTTTTAATGCTAATGATTCAGTAGCAGTGATTGGTGGATTTTGATTGATGTTCTTTGAAAGATGTGGTTAAGAAAAAATCATTTTAAGAAACATTGCACTGGATAAGCTGGTGTACTGAGAGTTCAGAGTTCATTTGAAACATTGTTGTGTGAAATTGTAAACATGAGAGGTCTTTCAGGAGGTAGTTGCTATGTAAACAAGCATTTACAATGCAATGGTTTCGCCTTTGTTAAAGTTAGAGCTATTGGCATTGCTCTTGACATTTTTATTTATGTTTTTTTTAACATAAATAAATGGCATTGTCATTTACAATGCCACTAGCTTTATCTCTCGCAAATGACACACACAGAGCCCCCCCCCACACACACCCACACAGAGCCCCACACACACAGCCACACAAAGCTCCCCACACACACAGCCCCACAAAACTCCCCACACACACAGCCCCATAAAGCTCCCCACACACACAGCCCCACAAAGCTCCCCACACACACAGCCACACAGAGCCCTCCACACACACCCACATGGTACAAGCAGGCAACAGGGGCACATGGAGGCACAAGCAGGCAACAAGGGCACACGGAGGCACAAGCAGGCAACAGGGGCACACGGAGGCACAAGCAGGCAACAGGGGCACAGGGAGGCACAAGCAGGCAACAGGGGCACACGGAGGCACAAGCCGGCAACAGGGGCACACGGAGGCACAAGCAGGCAACAGGGGCACACGGAGGCACAAGCAGGCAACAGGGGCACAAAAACTGAGGCACAAGCAGGCAACAGGGGCACACGGAGGCACAAGCAGGCAACAGGGGCACACGGAGGCACAAGCAGGCAACAGGGGCACACGGAGGCACAAGCACAAGCAGGCAAAAGGGTCACAAGCAGGAATTGTAATTTAGTCGGGGCTGAAGTGGAGAACGGTCAGTAGGGAAGTAGTGCGGCTGGTGCAGTGGTACCAAGCCGAAAGGTGAGAGGGGCTGTCTGCACCCCAGTTTGGACAGTTTCCACTACCTAACAGGGATTGGTGGGAGGGGGGCGTACTTCTTGCTTGCTTTAGGGCTGTTACTTCGGGGATGCAGTGCACGCTCCTGCCTGCTGCCGCCGGGACACGACAACAGGCAGGGAGAGGACAGGCTGGAAATTCTGGTGGAAATGCAAGAAGCTGTCACGTCGAGTTGCTCTCACCTTGTCCAATATCAAACCAGTCTCTGCCACAGCAAAGCCAGGTGGAATAAACACGGAGAAGGCGGTCTCAAAGTCGTAGACCCCCACTTCCGGAACCAACCAGAGCTATCCTTGCGAGATCAGCTTAACCACCTGGGGGGTGCAGTGAGCTCCTGCAGGGAGGGCTGTGAGGTGCAGTGAACTCCTGCAGGGAGGGCTGTGGGGTGCAGTGAGTTCCTGCAGGAAGGATTGTGAGGTGCAGTGAGCTCCTGCAGGGAGGGCTGTGGGGTGCAGTGAGGGCTGTGAGGTGGAAGGAGGGCTGTGAGGTGGAAGGAGGGCTGTGAGGTGGAAGGAGGGTTGTGTGGTGGAAGGAGGGCTGTGAGGTGGAAGGAGGGCTGTGAGGTGGAAGGAGGGCTGTGAGTTGCAGGGAGGGCGGTGAGGTGCATTGAGCTCCTGCAGGGAGGGCTGTGAGGTGCAATGAGGGATGTAAGGTGCTGTGAGCTCCAGTAGGGAGGGCTGCGAGCAGCAGGGAGGGCTGCGAGCAGCAGGGAGGGCTGCGAGGTGCAGGGAGGGCTGCGAGGTGCAGGGAGGGCTGTGAGGTGCAATGAGGGATGTAAGGTGCTGTGAGCTCCAGTAGGGAGGGCTGCGAGCAGCAGGGAGGGCTGCGAGGTGCAGGGAGGGCTGCGAGGTGCAGGGAGGGCTGCGAGGTGCAGGGAGGGCTGTGAGGTGCAGGGAGGGCTGCGAGGTGCAGGGAGGGCTGCGAGGTGCAGGGAGGGCTGTGAGGTGCAGGGAGGGCTGTGAGCTGCAGTGAGGGATGGAAGGTGCAGGGAGGGCTTTGAGGTGCAGTGAGGGGGTGTGCGGTGCAGGGAGGGCTATGAGGTGCAGTGAGCTCCAGCTGGGAGGTCTGTGAGGTGCAGTGAGCTCCTGCAGTGAGGTCTGTGAGGTGCAGTGAGGGCTAGGGGCTGTGAGGTGCAGTGAGCTCCAGCTGGGAGGTCTGTGAGGTGCAGTGAGCTCCAGCTGGGAGGTCTGTGAGGTGCAGTGAGCTCCTGCAGGGAGGTCTGTGAGGTGCAGTGAGGGCTGAGGTGCAGTGAGGGCTCAGGGCTGTGAGGTGCAGTGAGGGCTGTGAGGTGCAGTGAGGGCTGTGAGGTGCAGTGAGGGCTGTGAGGTGCAGTGAGGGCTGTGAGCTGCAGTGAGGTCTGTGAGCTGCAGTGAGCTCCAGCTGGGAGGTCTGTGAGGTGAAGTGAGCTCCAGCAGGGAGGTCTGTGAGGTGCAGTGAGCTCCTGCAGGGAGGTCTGTGAGGTGCAGTGAGCTCCTGCAGGGAGGTCCGTGAGGTGCAGTGAGGGCTGAGGTGCAGTGAGGGCTCAGGGCTGTGAGGTGCAGTGAGGGCTGTGAGGTGCAGTGAGGGCTGTGAGCTGCAGTGAGGTCTGTGAGGTGCAGTGAGCTCCAGCTGGGAGGTCTGTGAGGTGAAGTGAGCTCCAGCAGGGAGGTCTGTGAGGTGCAGTGAGCTCCTGCAGGGAGGTCTGTGAGGTGCAGTGAGCTCCTGCAGGGAGGTGCAGTGAGGGCTGTGAGCTGTAGTGATGTCTGTGAGGTGCAGTAAGCCCCTGCAGGGACCGGCTCCAGACGTCTCTCCGAGGCCTGGAAGGCAGTGGTGCTCTGATGACTAAGGCAGGCGCGGATCGCACCGCCTCTGCGGCCGCCGCTGCCCAGGCGCGAGCCCCACCGAACATCATAATATATCTGCTACCGCAGCCTTATTTTTGTAAGAAAACCCCCAAAGCCGCTCCTTTGTTTTCTTAGGATTTAGAGCTTTTCCCCATGATCAGGGCCTGTAATGCCCCAGGAATGTATTTAAACAAGAAGCCACTGTTGTCCTAATAAATTCAACCCACATCCAGCCGAGCAGGGAACTCACTCCTGTTACTCACAACCTGTGTTTTGTGTTTCAGTGTCTGTTCCCCTTTGTGTCTTTCGGGGCGCGGGGGAGCCATAACAGGGAGGAGTGAACCGGGAGGGGCAGAGGGTATTTCGAAAGCCACCCCCAAGTCACATTCTGAACTAATAGCATCTTTTATCACAACTTCTGAAAACACTAATAATGCATTTTTCAGGGTGTTCAGTGGTCTCAGCGTCTCCCCCAAAAGGAGATCTTATATTTTTCACAGAATCAAAATGGAGGCTTCCATCAAGGGAGACGAGAGCTGCCAGAGATAAGGGTTGGTACAAGGCAGCAGGGCTGGGTCAGGGTCGGTTACATGCTTAGATCAGCCGGAGGGCTGTCCGAGCCTTTTGCAGGCCCAAGTATCATAGAAGGACTGCAGCAGACATGCTAATTAATCATGTATATGTTTATCAGGTGCCTGGGAGTCAAAGTTCATACCCAAGGGTAGTGGGCGGGGCCACAAGTACAGCTATCATTCCACCTTGCTCCACTCCACCCAAAAGCAACGTGCACGACACAAAATAGTCCACAATTAGTCCATACACTAGCGCCTTGCAGGCTAAAGCGCCCAACCTCACTTACTCGCTTTTCAATATTCCAAGGCGCTGCAACAAAAGGACAATAGGAGTACAACTCTGGCCATCACGCACGACGCCAAAGCGCCCACAGGCACTCTCTACCTCCTTAGCACTACTATCAAGAAGCGTGCTCCTACCGCAGCTTGGCAGGGTTTGAAGCGCTATATAGAACCACATATAATGCAATGTAATTACAGCTAAGGGCATCAAATGAGTGCAGGCTCATTATTATATTTCTGATTCGCTACATGGCGTCGAGCTTCACGCTGGCTTGCTCTGTGCCAAGGCTCCTCGAAGTCAGTGGCGGGAGGAGCTCGAGGCATAAGCACTCTCACACTGTCACTAGGAGGTTTCCAAGATCCTACACCAGGGGAGAGGGGGGGGGGTGTCTCTTGCACACATCTCACTCGACTACACTCCCACACTCTCAGTAGGAGGTTTCCAAGTCCTACACCTGGGGGTCTCTCAGATGCAGCCCTGCACGGCCTCACACCATCTCTGGGAGTCTATGAGCCCTCTACCACCAGCCCCGCACTCACCCTCACGCCTGCATATCGAGTCACACTCTCCTGTTTGCCTTCGCCCTCACTGCGACCCCAGCGCCTACTCTCACAATAGACCTCTAGCAGGCCCATACCCTCGCCTATCAACCTCACTCACTTTCGTGACACCACACTTATGATCACAGTGGTGCCTCACACTCCTGAATGCTGCTCACCTCCCATCTTCCAAACTGCACCAGACACGCATCTCTGACGGGCCTCCCAGCTCACTCTACTGTGCCACAATTCACTCTTTCCCTACGAGGTCCTGCACTACAATTCACTCTTTCCCTACGAGGCGTCAAGGCGCTTTACCTGGCGCACCTCCCCGCACTGCAACAAAATCTACTTTGATTTTGAGTCAAAGTCCACGTTTTAAAGCGCAGCGCGTTACACTTTTATGGTTCATATTATGACTGAATAAAGTTTACTGAAGTGCAGAGCTCCGGGCAGCCCCAGCCAGTTCGAGGCAAACCCCAGTGACTGATTGTGAAACACGACGCCTGCAGGTGCACAGCCCTCTCCAAACGTTAAAAGGAGGAATGGCAGCATTTTCACCTTTCATGCCATGACATATTTGCATGAATGTCTGTCCCACCCGACATGAGTAATAAAGTGACATTTGTCCGATCTGCACTTTACTGTACCTCAGGAGTGCACACCCATCGCCTGGCAGCATTAGCAGGTCAGGTATCTCAGCGGTCACCGAGAACGAAGACTCAGCTTTACATTTTTGGGAGATAAAAACAAACACTGGCAAGGCCAATGGGTTTGTTGCCGACCGAAACCCTTTAGGCTTTGTCATGCTTATTTTGTTTTGACATACATTTTGTAAAACTTTATTGGTGCGGGAGCTACCGGCCACGCCTGCATAAAGACAAACAAGCATTTACAAGGGGCCGGAGACACAGACCGCGGGAGGGGGGGCGGGAACGGGCACACCGACAGCGGGAGAGGGGGGGCGGGAACGGACACACGGACAGCGGGAGAGGGGGGCGGGAAAGGGTAATCAAAAGGCAGAGCACTCACCTGGACTTCTTGGAGCAACGAGAAGTCGACGGGCCCCGGCGCCATCTTCGGCGCAATGACAAAACAAGGAGATAATGAAGCTGTCACCAGCCAGGGCCTACAGTTAAACAAAAATATATATATAGCTCCTGCGCAACACAAATTAGACTCTTTAGTATACAACAAATCTTAGAATCCATAAAATAGCATTCAAATAAACAATATCACATTTCGGGCATATTTACGACACTCACTAATTACAAATTAATTCAGTACCTGAGAAATGTCTGACCAATGACCAAAGCACTAGCCTGGCTTTTCCAGAAGCTAAAGCAGACAGAAGCTGTGGCAGTAGGGATGCGCCATGTGTGAAAAGATGATCACGCCCCCTCTCAAAGACTGCAACCTATAGCTGACCGCAGCGCCCCCGCCGTTCAACGTGCCTTTACCAAGATGGCTGTGACGTTAGTATGCCTGGTGCGTCTTATGCGCAAGTGTCAGGATGGTCAAGCTGCGCCACCCAAATTGAGAACTACATATCCCAGAATTCTAGTGTGGAGGCGGGGCCTTATATAAGCAGGGCGGCCCCTCTGCAAGGTGTTCGTGATTTTGTCTTTCAACAGTGTTGGGAGAGACTGTGAGGAGCGCGAGCTTGGCTTCCTTGAAAGGAAGAATTTGGTTCTGGACTCGTTTTGTGCGCGTTAGCTAGGATTAGCTAAGCGCTGGTGAACTGTCAACTTTAAACATCCTTCGAGCGCGAGGACGGCGCTTCATGACAATTTCCCCACGGCAGCGCGAGGTCAGCGCCGCCTGAACTTTCATATCCCTCGCCGGAGTGCCGAGGTTGCTAGAGAGCGAGAAGCCGGGGCAACGAGGAAGCGCTGAAGAGTTACGCAGCTCCAGAGTCGTGAGTAATTCTCCCCGAATGACGCGTGAGGTTTAACGCGTGTGATGAGAATTAATTTGCGCTCAAGCTGTCTGGATACAGGCTAAACTAATCAAGAAGCCTGGTTTGTTATTTGTGGAGAGGGAAGGACATTGAACCTTTGTTTGGTGAGAACGGAGTACAGCGGATTATTCAAATCAGCGTACTGCCGTTACGAAAATAATCACTAGTGGTTACCGCTGCAAGTGCCAAAGCGGAAGGTAGTGGGGGGAGATCCTACACCTTACCGTGTTTGGAGTGGGACTAGTAAAATACACTGAGTGTGACTAGAGAGCGGGAGACAGTAGTTGGAGGCTACGTCTCGCCGTGTCCTTCCTGGATCTTTGTTGGAACTGTAAATAGTTGTGAATAGACCTTTCTGAGAAGAGTATTGTGCGGAATACCCTGAGGTGTTGTGGGGTCACGTATTGGATTATGATTTAAATTCTTATCACTACAAGGCAGGGGACTAGGGAGAAGTGCATCAACATTCAGACTAGAAAAACTACACAGGGAGGAGGAGGAGCAGTCTTCTTTATATAAGGTGAAACTTTGCTCGTATTTAGTAAGACTATACTGATTATAGGGTTTCAAGGTGAATCTGAATAACCTGTGTGACTGTTTTCTTTATATACAGCTGTCCCTTCCCTGCAGTCCCTTTCCGTCCCTTCCTTGTTTTGTTTCCTGTTTTTTCCCTCGCCCTATCGCTCGAACACGCTGTGTTATTATTACTAGCGTGTTGGTGAGATCGGGAGGTGGAGTCATATGTGCATCAAACAGAGTCGGCAGCGTGGAGTCTGACAGAATCACGAACCCACGAATTGCATTCTGCCGGGTCTGTTTGGAGTACATATGGCCACCTTGGATGATGTGTTGAGGGCCTTGGTGGTGGTTCAGCAAGAATTGGCGGCTTCAAAGGCAGAGGCTGTTCTGCTAAAAGACAGGGTAGAGCAATTGTCCAAGAACCCTTTTTCTACGGGTCCTGCGCAGATACAGGTTACGGTTCCCCCGCCTATCCCGTTAGCCACCCCTGAGAGATATGGGGGGGATCCCAGCAAAACGCAGGCCTTCATGACGCAAATAATGCTCCATTTTTCTTGTAAACCTGCATCGTTTCCCAATAACCATTCCAGAGTGGCGTTTGCCATATCATACTTAGTGGGAGATGCGGCAAATTGGGCTGTACCTCTAATAAAACGTGATGATGCTATGCTGTCCAATTGGACAGCTTTCAGAGAAGAGTTTGAGAAGGTTTTTGACAGGAGGGCCACCAATTTCAGTGCGGATAAGGAGTTATTGTCCCTGCGGCAGGGAAGGAGTGATTTGATAACTTACTTAACTACGTTTAATCGTTTGATTGCCGAGACTGAGTGGCCGGAGGGCAAAAGAATGACTCTGTTTTACCAGGGGTTGAGGGAGGAATTGAAAGACGCAGTGGCCCATGTGGATCCTCAGCCCACGACATGTATAGATATGGTGAATCTGGTCATGAGGTTGGATGGTAGGTTGACTGAGAGAAGCAGGGATAGAAGGAAATGGGACAGGGGATATAACCGGAATGTGAGTTTCCCTACTAGAGCTTTGGGGTCAGCAGAAGCAGGAATAGAGCCGATGGAGATAGGAGCTATTCGACCTCCCCTGTCCAAAACAGAAAGAGAGAGTAGGAGGGTAAAAGGCCTCTGCATGTATTGTGGGAAGAAGGGTCACTACGTAAGAGAGTGCCCTTCCAAACCAAAAGCTTCGAATACTTGGAGTAAGAATCAGAGAGTAGCCGTATCCAATACTGCCAGGGAGGGCGAGGAAAGTTCGGTGCCTTTGTTAACCACAGAGGAGAACCCTGATTGGAAACTTACGTCTTTGTCCTCTTCGGGCATAGGGGAAACTGAATCCCATCTAGTATTGGTTATGACTTTGGAGTGTGAAAACAAAGCACATCAAGTCATGGTCATGCTGGACTCCGGGGCTACCGGAAATTTTGTTGACAATGGGTTGGTGTCTCGTTTAATGATTCCTAGAGTACCAAGAGGAAACCCAGAGGAGGTTTTAGCTGTGGATGGTCAACCAATTAAATCAGGGTTGATCACGGAAAAAACGGCTGAGGTAGAGTTGTCTATTGAGGTGTCTGAGGGGAGGCATGTGGAAAAAGTGGAGCTGAACATCATCGAGGCTCCTCAATATGAAATAATTCTAGGGATGCCATGGTTTACATTCCACAACCCTACCATTGACTGGAAATCTCGCACGGTGCATTTTACTTCGGGGTATTGTAAAGAGCATCTGGTACCTTACGTATCTTCCCCGGTTGAGGCATTGGCTTTGAAGTTTATGGTGGCTACAGCCGCTGAGAAGGAGGTGACCCTTCCAAAACAATACGAAGATTTCCAGGACGTGTTCAGTGAAAGGCGAGCAGAGGAGCTGCCGCCGCATAGACCTTATGATTGCCGGATAGATCTGATAGATGGGGCAGTGATTCCTACGTGCCGGGTTTATGCCTTATCTGTTCCGGAAACGGTGCACTTAAAGGAATATATCGATCATTACGAAAGCATAGGTTTCATAAGACCGTCCCGTTCCCCTGCGGCTTCTCCACTTTTCTTTATTGCTAAAGCAAATGGGGATTTGAGGGCATGTGTGGACTACCGCGTCTTGAATAAAAATACCATACGGAACCGTTACCCTCTCCCCCTCATTACGGTACTGATTGACCAAGTGAGGGAGGCAGTGATCTATACTCGCTTGGATCTGCGAGGAGCCTACCACTTGGTCCGAGTGCGTGAGGGGGATGAGTGGAAAACGGCTTTCAAGACGCGGTATGGCCTTTACGAATATCTGGTCATGCCCTTTGGGCTGTGTAATGCCCCCGCGGCTTTTCAATTTCTGATCAACGATGTATTGAAGGAATTTATTGACATGTTCGTTGTGGTTTACATCGACGATATATTGGTGTACTCCATGGATGAGGGTGACCATGTAGAACATGTCTGTAAGGTACTGAGGAAACTGAGAGAACATTGTCTCTTCGTTAAACTCAGTAAATGTGAGTTTGGGGTGTACAGTGTGGAGTTTCTGGGGGTGATGATCAGCCCCTCAGGGTTGCAAATGTCTGAGCGTAAGGTGGAAGCAGTGAGAGATTGGCCGGTACCAAAAAATGTGAAGGAAGTCCAGAGTTTCCTGGGCTTCGCTAATTATTATCGGCGCTTCATTTTACATTTTTCCTTGCTGGCCGTGCCCATTACAAACCTGTTGAAGAAAGGAGTTCCTTTCGAGTGGACAACAGCTGCAGGGGAGTCATTCCAAACACTGAAAACTTCCTTTATTACTGCCCCGGTGCTGTCACATCCCAACTTAGAACATCCTTTTGTGGTCGAGGCGGACGCTTCAGATGAAGCAATAGGGGCGGTATTATCTCAGAGGGACAGTCAAACAGGTCAGTTGCACCCGGTGGCCTTCCTGTCAAAGAAATTGAGTTCGGCTGAACTCAATTATACAATAGCTGAAAAGGAATTGCTTTCTATTAAGAGAGCTTTTCAGGAATGGAGGCACTATCTATGGGGGGCCCTGCACACCATTACGGTGTACACAGACCACAGAAATTTACAGTTTATGTCATCGGCTAGACATTTGACAGCAAGACAGATGAGATGGACGCTATTTTTTGCTGAGTTTAATTTCATGGTCACTTTCCGCCCAGGGTCCGAGAATAGGAAGGCTGATGCCCTATCTAGACAGACAATGCCTGGGGTATGTGTGGACGAGAAGCAGGCAATCATTCCATCATGCAAGGTGTTGTGTGTGGTGAGGGCAGAATCCTTTCTGGACGAGGTGAGGAAACATCAGTATCCGGGGGGATGGGGGTCTTGGGCCCATGACAGACTGGATTGCAAATTGAGAGATGGGTTGCCGTTCTTTCAGGGCAAGCTGTATTTACCCACTATCCCATTGCAACAGAGAGCCATAGGGTGGTGTCATGAAGGGGAATTGTTAGGACACCCTGGTATAAGGAAAACTCTCGATACAGTCAAAAGGCACTTCTGGTGGGCAAACCTGAACAAGGATGTTACGGAGTGGGTGGCCCGTTGTGAGGTGTGTGCTAGAGCCAAGGGTACGACGACCAAAAGAGTAGGAAAACTGATGCCCATGCCTACCCCCCGTCTACCATGGCAGCATATCAGTCTGGATTTTGTGTCAGGGTTACCAATAGATAAGGGCTCATCAGCAGTGTTGGTAGTGATAGATAGCCTCACCAAGATGGGTCACTTTATCCCTTGTAAGACCCTCCCTAATGCCAGTCAAACAGCCCAGTTGCTAGCTAGTCATGTGGTCAGGCTACACGGAATACCTAGAGTGATAGTGTCCGATAGAGGACCACAGTTCATTGCACGTTTTTGGCGCATGTGGTGTAAGGCCCTGAAAATAGAGTCCAATCTCTCTACCAGTTTCCACCCACAGACCGATGGGCAGACTGAACGTTTGAATCAAACGTTAAAGAAATATCTAAGATGCTATTCCAAGGAAGCTCATGAGTCTTGGGTGGACCTGCTATGGATGGCGGAGCTGGCCTATAATAATGCTTGGCATAGCTCAACGGGAATGTCTCCTTTCAAGGCCAATTACGGTTTTGATGCTAATACCTTGCCGGTTGACATCCCCTCAGATCTTAGTGATCAGCCAGCGGTGGAAGACAGGATAAGGATGCTGAGAAGGGTTCATAAGGGGGTGCAGGTGCATTTGAATAAAGCGAAGGCGGTGTACAAGAAGTGGGAAGACCGTCACAGGATAGAGAGTCGCCAATATGTGGTGGGGGATAAGGTATGGCTGTCCACAAAGAACATCAGGTTCAAATTGCGCAGCGTGTTCCATCCTAGATACATAGGCCCGTACACCATTGTGCGACAGGTGAACCCCGTGACCTATAAGTTGAAGTTGCCGGGGTCCATGCGCATACACCCAGTGTTCCATGTGCAACTGTTGAAACCTGCCCTTACTTCCCGCAGAGTAGCCCCTCCTCCGGTGGCATGTGATGGTGGTTTGGAATATGAAGTGAGGAGTATCAAAGATGCCAAGTGGTGTGGAAGAGGGCTGAAATACCTGGTGTCTTGGAAGGGATATAGTGCTGAGGATGATTCCTGGGAACTGAGCTCGGATGTGCACGCTCCTGCTGCGGTGCGTTCGTTCCACAGGAGGTTTCCGAATAAGCCTGGCCCTAGAAGGCGCTAGAAAGGGGGGCATTCTGTCAGGATGGTCAAGCTGCGCCACCCAAATTGAGAACTACATATCCCAGAATTCTAGTGTGGAGGCGGGGCCTTATATAAGCAGGGCGGCCCCTCTGCAAGGTGTTCGTGATTTTGTCTTTCAACAGTGTTGGGAGAGACTGTGAGGAGCGCGAGCTTGGCTTCCTTGAAAGGAAGAATTTGGTTCTGGACTCGTTTTGTGCGCGTTAGCTAGGATTAGCTAAGCGCTGGTGAACTGTCAACTTTAAACATCCTTCGAGCGCGAGGACGGCGCTTCATGACAATTTCCCCACGGCAGCGCGAGGTCAGCGCCGCCTGAACTTTCATATCCCTCGCCGGAGTGCCGAGGTTGCTAGAGAGCGAGAAGCCGGGGCAACGAGGAAGCGCTGAAGAGTTACGCAGCTCCAGAGTCGTGAGTAATTCTCCCCGAATGACGCGTGAGGTTTAACGCGTGTGATGAGAATTAATTTGCGCTCAAGCTGTCTGGATACAGGCTAAACTAATCAAGAAGCCTGGTTTGTTATTTGTGGAGAGGGAAGGACATTGAACCTTTGTTTGGTGAGAACGGAGTACAGCGGATTATTCAAATCAGCGTACTGCCGTTACGAAAATAATCACTAGTGGTTACCGCTGCAAGTGCCAAAGCGGAAGGTAGTGGGGGGAGATCCTACACCTTACCGTGTTTGGAGTGGGACTAGTAAAATACACTGAGTGTGACTAGAGAGCGGGAGACAGTAGTTGGAGGCTACGTCTCGCCGTGTCCTTCCTGGATCTTTGTTGGAACTGTAAATAGTTGTGAATAGACCTTTCTGAGAAGAGTATTGTGCGGAATACCCTGAGGTGTTGTGGGGTCACGTATTGGATTATGATTTAAATTCTTATCACTACAAGGCAGGGGACTAGGGAGAAGTGCATCAACATTCAGACTAGAAAAACTACACAGGGAGGAGGAGGAGCAGTCTTCTTTATATAAGGTGAAACTTTGCTCGTATTTAGTAAGACTATACTGATTATAGGGTTTCAAGGTGAATCTGAATAACCTGTGTGACTGTTTTCTTTATATACAGCTGTCCCTTCCCTGCAGTCCCTTTCCGTCCCTTCCTTGTTTTGTTTCCTGTTTTTTCCCTCGCCCTATCGCTCGAACACGCTGTGTTATTATTACTAGCGTGTTGGTGAGATCGGGAGGTGGAGTCATATGTGCATCAAACAGAGTCGGCAGCGTGGAGTCTGACAGCAAGTTTGTTCTGATGGTATGGTGGCCGACGAATGTCGTGCGAGTGTATGCCCATAGGAAATAATAGAAACACAGGAGAGTTAGAAATTAAAGAACCGTAAGCTTCGTGCGGGCTGATGAATCAGCGGAAAAGGGTGGCAGAGAGAAGGGAACAAGCATTTTATTCCGCATTTTACTGTTTTTTGGAACATTGTTTTTATTTAAAAAAAGAAAGGAGTACAAAATATCATAGCAACGCGATACGAGGGATTCAATCCACTTTATGAAGACAAGTAAACTTCTGGGGCCCGGGGAATGACGTCACGAGGGGGTGTCCCGGGCCGGCAGCCAATCACAGCGCGGCCCAGGTATGACGTCACGGAGGTGTCCCGGGCCGGCAGCCAATCGCAGCACGGCCCGGGACAAAGGGGCGGGGCTTAAAAAAAGCACCAGAAACGCCCCGAATCGCGTTTTCAAGAGAAAGCGCGATTGACAGCCTCTGTCTCCCAATGGGTAGCCTCCATTTATGGAGCTAGCCAATTGGAAACAGAGGCGGTCTGAACATCCCTACTGAAAACAAAAGTTTTCAAACTGGGAGGGGCACTTCGTGCCCCTCGCCAGGTCGAACCCTAAAAAGGCAGAAAGGGCAGACGGGGGAAGGCTGTTGATTTGAAAAAAGTGAGGGAAGAGTTTTGATTGGGTGACATGAGAGATATGTGTGATGAATTACAGCATTTCTGTGCCATTGTTGGTTGCAGCCTCTGGAGTGCATACCCTTTGCTCTGCTAAAGAAAAATTGGTGTGTGTCTGAGACTGTTTTGAAATTCAAAAAGCATTTGCTAAGGTGAGAAAAGATTCATTTAATTTAGATAGAGACTAGTATGCTTTAGGGAGAAAATTAGGAAGAAAGTTGTGTATTTAAAATGTTGCTTTGTGTCAAATGTTTTACAAAAAGATTTTGTTTCTTTGAGAAATTGTAATTGGAGATAATGTGAAGTATTAGTACTGACAGGGTGTGCTTGTACATAGGAGTTGTGCTGTGTTTTCAAATTATGACTTGAAAATCGTTTTTATGGAAAAGCAATGCTTTTTAAATTTAAGAGAAGGAAAAAATGGTGTCTGCTTCTTTAAACAAATATTTCACTTGTCCCATGAATAAGAGAGAATAATTTGCTTACTTGATGTGTTTAAAAACGTTACTTGAAGTCATTTAGGTTTCTTGATATGTACTGCTAGAGTTTCATAGCCAGCATGGGGCATATTTACAAGGCCTTTGAGCCACTTTCACATTATTTTCCCCATGTTAAAAGTGATGCAAAAGTGGTTCAAGGGCCTTGTAAATACGCCCTCATGTGTGTTAAGGCATTTTAAGTCACTTCCCCATGAATGGGGTTGAATAATTTGCTTAGTTGATGTGTTTAAAAACGTTTCTTGAAGTCATTTAGATTTCTTGATATGTACTGCTAGAGTTTCATAGTCAGCATGGGGCATATTCATAAGGAATTTGAGCCACTTTCACGTTATTTTCCCCATGTTAAAAGTGACGTAAAAGTGGTGCAAGGGCCTTGTAAATCCGCCCTCATGTGTGTTAGGGCATTTTAAGTCACTTCTCCATGAATCTGGGAGAATAATCTGGTTGCAGCCTCTGGAGTGTATACCCTTTGCTCTGCTAAAGAAAAATTGGTGTGTGTCTGAGACTGTTTTGAAATTCAAAAAGCATTTGCTAAGGAGAGAAAAGATTCATTTAATTTAGATAGAGACTAGTATGCCTTGTAAATACGCCCTCATGTGTGTTAGGGCATTTTAAGTCACTTCCCCATGAATGGGGTTGAATAATTTGCTTAGTTGATGTGTTTAAAAACGTTTCTTGAAGTCACTTAGGTTTCTTGATATGTACTGCTAGAGTTTCATAGTCAGCATGGGGCATATTTATAAGGACTTTGAGACACTTTCACGTTATTTTCCCCAAAAGTGACGCAAAAGTGGTGCAAGAGCCTTGTAAATCCGCCCTCATGTGTGTTAGGGCATTTTAAGTCACTTCTCCATGAATCTGGGAGAATAATCTGGTTGCAGCCTCTGGAGTGTATACCCTTTGCTCTGCTAAAGAAAAATTGGTGTGTGCCTGAGACTGTTTTGAAATTCAAAAAGCATTTGCTAAGGAGAGAAAAGATTCATTTAATTTAGATAGAGACTAGTATGCCTTGTAAATACGCCCTCATGTGTGTTAGGGCATTTTAAGTCACTTCCCCATGAATCTGGGAGAATAATTTACTTAGTTGATGTGTTTTAAAAATGTATTTTTGACTTAAAATGGCTCAAAGGCTTTGTAAATATGCCCCATACTGGCTATGCTGCTAAATTACCATAGGTAGAATTGAGATCTGGTGTGTTAATTGTTTGCTTACTGTTATTGATTTACTGTTTGGTAATAGTATTTAATAACATTTTTTTTAAAAATTTACCACAGATTCAACTCAAGATTTTTTGAAAAATTCAAACATGCCCTCAAGGCAAAGGAGAAGAAAAGAAGCAATGTGACTTATACCCCACCTTGATAAAGCATTGCAGCAGTCCTCTACAATAAAAAAGTTGTCAGGTCATCAAAAAAACTCTGGGTAAGACAACAAAATCTTTTTTAAGAAACATTTGCAGCCGAAAAAGTATCACTATAGAACATGTTTTAGTCCAGAAGAAGAGAGCCAATTTAAACGGGAAGGAAAAGCCTCTCAAAAATGTTACTGCTAGAGTAGGAGATAACTCTGTGCATGGTAGTATAAGGAGGAATCTGTTTAGAGACATTCGTAGATGAATGTTCCGCAACAGGATAATTGGCAATTTGTTAAAAAATATTAAGAAAGGTGAACAGAAAGTGGCTTTTTATAAGAGAAAGAAAAATGTAGAGAAAATTATTGATCAGGCTTTTGAAATTAAACGAAAGTTATTTATTTTGATAATCAAAAGAATTAGGAAACTAAACAAGGCAATGTATGATTTCAAATCAAATAGTAGATGGAAGAGAACAGTTAATCGTAGTAATTTTTGTGAAGTTTTTTCAGGAGAATGGATGCATAGTTCAAGTTGTGAGGCATTTTTTAATGAGGAGAGTTATTTCCAGGACAATGATTTGGTGCATGCAGTTGACACCAGTGGTCGAGCTTATGAGGTGAAAGACGGTTGTCCGGTTGAAAAAGAAAAACTTGTGTCAACAGAGGCAGAAGAGGTGTTAGGTAATGAAGTTTTAGGAAGACGTCCTAAGGGACCAGTGTACACCTGGAAGTGTAGTAGTATATGCAGTGTGCGACAGGATTCCATCAATTTGCTTTGTGATTTTGTACGGACATTTAATAAGAAAAGTTTAAAACAGAAAATGAAGTTGTTGATAGAATTAGATCCTTGCAGAGTGAAAGAAGTGACAGGTTTGCATGGTCATTCACTGGCTTGTCTTTCCAGGAGAGTATGCCAGAGTGTTTTTCATCATTTCAGGATGCTAGCAGTGCATCATAATAAAGTGAGGAAATTAGTTAGAATGTTGTATTATGCTAAGAGTCCAGCAATTATGCTTAAACAATTAAGCACTGCTCTTTTGCATGGTTCTGAAGTAGATGTGAAGAATATTTGTGAAGAAATTGAGTTTTGTTACTTTGCTAGTAAAGAGAACAATGTTGAAATTGACCCAGTAGAAGAAGGTAATGTGGAAGAGAGTGTACAGATTTTCAGTACAGATAAGTTTCACAAGGAAATTTCAAAGTTTATGGTGAAATCAAGTGAGAGGCCTAATTTCACTTGTGTGTGTTGTTGACGGACTTATTATAAGAATCAAACTAAGTTAGTGGATTTATATACAAAAACTGAAATGGTACACAATAGTGAATGAAAGGATTTTGCAACATACTTGATGGTAGAAAATCGTTTTGATTTGGGATCAGATCAATGTGTGTGTACTTATTGTTTTAACAAACTAAATCAAAACCGGATGCCTGCTAGAGCGGTTCATAATAATCTGGAATTGGTTGACATTCCTTCTGAACTGAAGGATTTAAATATTTATGAATCTATTTTGATTCAAAGTGTTCATCCTTTTCAGGCTATTGTTCGAATGGAGCCTAAAACAGGGAAATTGCCTCCTTCAGATTTACAGAGAGGATTAAAGGGAAGAGTTGTTTATTTGCCTCTGGATTTGAAGAAAAATATTGATACAATTGGTGTAGAAAAAGTGGAAGAGGAACCTCTGGTTATCCTAGTTAATGGGGTTCCGACAAAGAGTAAGAAAATCTGGCAAGATTTAGTGGATGTTAGGAAAGTCAAAAAAGCAACGTTGTATTTGATGAAAAACAATGAGTACTACAAGAATGTATGTGTTGCAGAAGATAAACTAAGTTAAGAAGAGGACAGCGATTTGTGTACTGGACAAATAGAGAAAGTGGATGCCTCTAAAAATGAAGAAATATATGAACATTATAGTGTTCATCCTTTGCATTCTAAAGAAGTCTTGGGGAATGCTATTGAGTTGTTTCAAATGAAACAAGTCAAAGGGAGTCCCATTAGTGTTTGGGAGGAAAGTTTGGAAGCTCGGTGTTTCCCACAGTTATTTCCAACAGGTCGAGGAGGAAGATATGATGAGCGACCTGATCAAATTCATGCTTCTGAATACCGGACTTTACGATTGTATGCAGAAGATCCTAGGTTTCGTCAATGCATTCCCTATTTGTTTCATCTACTGTATGAAAGTGATCTGTCTGGACTGTCTTATGCAGTGAACCACATCCTGAAAAGTGGTGTACAGCTGCAAAATATCTCGGCAAGGGAGTTTATGGATAAAGTCAATGTGCAAGACAGTATTTTGGATTCTCACCTGATTAATCTCATGGCATGTCAGCGTGGTACTAATGAGTATTGGTACCGTCAACATGGTGACTTAAAATGTATGCTGAGGAACTTAGGAACTCCCACATGGTTCCTCACTCTCAGCTGTGCCGAGTATGGCTGGGAAGACTTACTTGAATTTCTACGAGAGGCAAATGGAAACATTGAAAATATCGAATTCAAGACACCCGGAGAACTGTGCTCTTTGGATCCAGTCAATGTATGCAGGTACTTCAATCATAGATTTGAAGCTATGATGTCTTTCATTACGAACAAGAAAAATCCACCTCTTGGAGAGGTGTTGGATTTCTTCTGGAGAAAGGAGTATCAAGCAAGAGGTGCTCCTCATATACATATGCTGCTATGGATCAAAGATGCACCCAAATTTGGAACAGATCCGGATGAACAAGCGATGAGTTTCATAGAACAGTATTCTACATGTGCTGTTCCAAAGACAAAGGAAGACAAAAGTTTAAGAGAACAAGTTTTACGCTTTCAAAACCATCGTTGTGGAAAGTACTGTCGTCGTAAATTCAGAAACAAGAACAAGTTCTATACAAAATGTCGTTTTGGGTTTCCACAATCAGTGATATCTGAAGGAAGAGTGAACAATTTGATGTCTTCGCTGCGACATAATGTGACGAGGAAATCACCCACAAATACATACAATTTAAAAAGAAACGAAGAGTCCAAGTACATTAATGACTACAACCCAGTGATTTTGTCCATGTGGAATGCTAACATGGATATACAGTTTGTGGCTGACAACTGTATGGCTGTGGCTCGGTATGTGACGTCTTATATCACAAAAAAAGAAAAGACAGAACTGAAGGATATGTGGGATGACATTTCACATGAAAAGAGCCTCAGTAAGAAGTTGTACAGTTTCAGTCTAAAGATGTTGTCGCATCGGGAAATCAGAGCATACGAATGTTCTGATCGGTTATCTTCAGCAAGTCTCTATGCCAAACCTAGGAGTATAATTTGGGTGAGTCTTGGTCTTGCTGCAACACGTAATCGAGTTCTGAAACCTGTATGGGAAATTGAGTATTTGGCGGAGAAGGAGCCAAACAGTACAGATATTTTGAAGACCCACATGTTGGATACATATTATCCAAATAGAAGCAGTCATCTCGAGAATGTTTGTCTGTATGAGGTTCTACAAAATTACATATTCAAGAGGAACATCAAAGAAGATATTGATAAAGGAGTGTATGTGTAATTGGAAGTGAGGGATGTCTGGTCAAGCAAAGAAAATGCCAATTGGTTAATCATCGAAAATTGAATTGCGAATATTCTGAAAGAAAAGAGTTTTTCTATTTAGCTCTTTTGCAACTTTTCAAGCCTTGGCGTGCAGAAG
The DNA here is from genome assembly GCF_964263255.1 of Lissotriton vulgaris. NCBI lineage: Eukaryota > Metazoa > Chordata > Amphibia > Caudata > Salamandridae > Lissotriton > Lissotriton vulgaris. Next base: position 405,337,054 of record NC_141687.1, read on the forward strand.
AGGAACTGCTTGGAGATTTCCTCTGTTATGAAGATTCTTTCAATGCAGCCAAGGAGTCCATAGAATGTCCTGTTTTTAAAAAATATCTAGAAATGTTGAATGCAGAAATCGAGCAGGAAGCAACAATTGCAGCCGAGATTGCTAGAGACAGTTCTCAGGACAGTCAGAGTTCCATTTCATTGAGTCAGGATCCACTAGGAGGACCAGTTATCGAAAATGAAGCTGCCACTGCCATGATTGAAGTGTAAAGAGCCATGGCACATGCTCAGGAAGATGCGGTTAACTTAAAAGATTTGGAAAGACAACTCAACATTGAGCAGAGGAAAATATATGACAAAGTTACCAACCAAATTGATCATGGATTAAGTCATGAGAAGAAACAGTGCTCATGTATGTCGTTGAAGCCTGTCCGACTGTACGTGAGTGGAGAAGCAGGAACTGGAAAAAGTTTCCTCATTAAAGCAATTTCATGTTATTTGCAGAAAAAGACTGAGTCATCGTTGTCTTGTGTTGTCACCGCTCCAACTGGTCTGGCAGCACATAACATTAAAGGTATTACTTTGCATCGTCTACTGATGCTGCCAGTGGAGCATGATAACAAATTATATTACCACAAGTTATCTGGAGATGCTTGTTGTGAAGTTTCAAGAGTCCTAAAGAAGATGAAACTTCTTATCATTGACGAAGTAAGCATGGTTTCCAATGTCATGCTTGCCTTTGTGCATTTGAGAATGCAAGAAGTTCTTAAAACAGAATATGATGTGTTATTTGGTGGCAAACACATCATTGTTTTCGGTGATCTTCTGCAGCTGACACCAGTGAAAGGACAACCAGTGTTTAAACTACTTACGCATGAAGATACCAGGAAGTACCTAGGGAGCATTGGCAACGTTAATATATGGTTAAACTTCAATTATGCTGAACTACGTGAAAATATGCGACATGCGAAGGATGAAGATTATAAGAATATTCTACAAAATGTTAGAATTGGAGAAGTAAGCGGACATGGGAAGGAAGCTTTACATGCACGATTATTGTCAAATTTGTATCCAGATAAAGATGTTCTGCCAGAGAATATTTTTCAGAAAATTACTGAGAAGAAATCTGGGAGATGTATGATGCCAACTCTGCAAGAATGTTCCATCTTCAACAACAAAATGTTGAATTTAGAAAACCAAGACATAGTGAAACTGGAAGCTATTGACAGAATAGAGCATATGTGAGCAACAATTATTTTGTCTGAAAATTTGAAATCTAAATTGGATTCATTAGAGAAGACTATATCTAAAACTGCGGGTTTTGAAAAGACTCTGAATGTGTGCTTAAATTGCCGTATCATTTTGAGAAGGAATTTAAATGTTGAAAGAGGTCTGGTAAATGGATCAATGGGTAATGTTGTTGATTTTGAGAAATACAGAAATAGAGATGGAATTGAATTTATAAAAATTAAATTTGATGGCATTGAGGATGTACAGCAAATTGGTCGTTGCTCTGCTAGGTTTTTGCTTGTTAAAGACTTATATGTTCGCCGTAAGCAGTTTCCTGTTTGCTTGGCATATGCAGTGACAATCCATAAATCGCAAGGTTTAAGTGTAGACAGTGCTTTGGTGAATATTGGCAGTTCTGTGTTCAAGGAGGGTATGGCTTATGTGGCATTATCGCGAGTCAGAACTTTATCTGGATTGTACTTGATTGAGTGTGATGAGACAAATATTTGTGCAGATCTAGATTGTGTTAAGGAATACAATAGGTTAAGAAGAGAGTATGCGCCACATTTGCCTCAATATCCTTTGTTTGAAAAACGTGTGATAGGCCGGAAACGAAGAAATGTGACCAATAGTAGGGAGGTTGTAGCAAAAACACGAAAAGTCGATGAACCCGAAATTGTAAGCAGAAAGAAAATGGATGCTGTTCAAGATGTTGTTGGTTTTCAATTTGAAAATAGTTCTGGTGTCAACTGCTAGGCTAATGTAGTGGTTAATGTTGTCTTTTCTCTAGAAACTTTAAAAGAACAAATTGTGTTCAATTCGGATCAAAGATTTTGCTGTTTGTTAAATTCTGTGTTAGAGAAATGTAGCACTGATAGAACAAAAATAGAAAGTGTATCTGAAATTCGAAATCTCTTAGACAAATGTTCAGGTCAAACGCAATTCTCTCAAAATATTCAGCAGGATTGTCAGGAGTTTTTAATGTATATGCTTGATGTTTTGCAAGATGAAGGTGTAGATGTAGATTATCTGTTTGGCCTTTCTTATCAATGGCAGCAGGACTGCGAGAACTGTAGGCTATCAAGTACTACTAGTGTAGACTCAGAAAGATTTATATATTTAACTTTACCTGGCAGTAAATCAGTATCCTTTAATAAGCTAGTAAAAGCAGCCGATCAAAATATGGAGTGTAGCCAATGTAAGTCTGCAATGCTGTCCACATTATTTATACGAAGTTATGGCCAGTATGTCATTTTAATGTTCCAACGATGTAGGTCTGATGGAACTAAATTGAGAACTTTAATTAAAAATTTTGTGGCTTCGCAGTTGTCAATATCAGGAAGGACTTTTGTAACTGCAGCAATTATATATCATGACGGTCCTTCAACAACTTCAGGACATTACACAGCTTATTTAAAATCTGGAAACGGCTGGTCATTCTGCAATGATTCTATTTTAACTTTCAAAAAACGTTTACCGTTTGACTTAAAATATTCTTACCTAGTGTTTTTAAAACCAAAATTTTAGGGAAGGAAAGTGGCCTACGAAGATTGGAGTAGTTGATAAATTTTAGTCTGCTGTTTTAAATTGCTTTGTGAATTAGAGTGATCATAATTTTTTTTTTTAAATCTGTTTTATTGAAACACTTGACATACAGTTACATTTCTTGTATGCATAATTTGAAAGGGAAACAGTGAATTAAGCAGCTCGTACATTATCTGTGCGAATGTTGATGACGGCTGAAAACCCAATAAATGCACTCATTGGCGAATAACGCAATCAGCTGTAATGGGGACAGTCTCAACGTTCACTATGAATGACACTCTATCATTGCATTACAACAAATTTCGCGGTGTTCATCCCACCAGAGTATCTGGCCCATCCCTTCAAGGCAGGCGTGCTTCTGGTCGGCTGTCCCCCTGTTGCCCACAACCCTCCGGCCAGTGATGCAATGTGTTGTTTCTCAATGGTGTGTGTTACCGACCAGGCCCGGCTCTGGGCGGCGTATGTGAGTGCCGTGGGTGGCTAGTACACTCAGAGTGTTGTCGTGGTGTGGTAGAGGGTTGCGGCAGGGGCCGTTATGTGAGTTACAACCTTGTGCTCGCTCGTCGTGTGCAGAAAAAGTAAAAAATTTGTTTGAGAAAGGCAGATGCAGCGTAGTCAACTGGGGGGCGACAGTCTGCTGAGATTACCTCTGATCCAATGGAGGAAATAGGAAAGAAATTGGGGGTGTAACGAACCTTAACTCGAGAGGGGGAAGGGGGTGCTGCAGTATGTGTCCTGCTGTGCAAGGTCCAGGTAGTGTGGCAATGCAGGGTGCAGGCGTCAGGTGTTTGCGGGGCAACGGTTCGGGCGGTGTGTGTAGGCTCCAAGGCCTGGGTCAGGGTTGCTCCGTTGGGGTCGGTCATGTATGTAGCCCCTTCCGACTGGGGGGGGGGGAGGGGGGGAAGGAGAGGGGGTCAGGGGGGAGAGGGGGGAAGGAGAGTCTGCGGGGGCAGTGGCTCATGGCTGTATGTGTGCGGCTCTGGTTTCTCCTTATTGCTATGTATCATTCTACCCAATTGTGTCCCTTCACCCCATGGGGGGGGGGGCGGGTTATCCAGCCTACATCACCCCTTTGTCGTGGCAGGTCTTGGTGAATGCTTGTAGGATGCCCTCCTAAATCTGGGCTATCGGTATGGCTCTCCGTCCCGCGGTTTCTTCCCTGCGTAACACTGTGCCCTCTGCAGTCGCCCAGTAGGTGAGGGAGGCACACCAGCTTTTCGTCTGTGGCGGGTCCATGTCTTTCCAGTGACGTGTTATGAGTCATTTGGCGGTTATCAGTCCCAGATCCCAGAACCTGGTGTGGGCCTTGTTGTGTTTTGTTCTGTTAATCAGGCCCAGCACACAGGCGTCCCAGTCATGACGAAGTTCCAGTGCCGTCCCTTTCGTCAACAGTGTAGTGACATCATGCCAGTACGTCCGCAGTTCGGGACATGTCCACAGCATATGTAGGAGATCTGCATTTAGCAGCGCGCATCGTGGGCAGCTGGAGGTATGCAGGCCGAAATAACGGTTGATCTTGTCTGGGGACAGATACGCCCTGTGTATGATGTAAAATTGTATTATTTTGAATCTCGAGTTGCGGGGAATGTGTTGTGGGCCTTACAGGATCCTCTCCCATTCCTTATCTGACCAGTCCCTCCCTCTGTCAGTTGTCCACCTGTCTCTTAGTGGCTGTAGTGAGCTTGTAATGTGGGACCGTAGCGCTTGTGTCAGCCAGTGTATTACGTGCGACCCTGCCCCCATAACGTGTAAGTATTGTATCAATAGGTGTGTCTGAGGTTCCTCAGACATGTCGCCCCAGTGTTTCGTGAGGACCCGGACCAGAGATGCATGGAGCAAGAACTGTCCGGCAGGCAGCCCGGATTCTCTACTAGACTCTCAAACAGGGCCAGGGCGCCGTCGTTGTACAGGTCCGCCATTGTCTCAAGTCCCACCTGCACCCATTCGTCCAGTTGCGCTGCAGTTACCACACCCCCAGGCCTGGGCATTCCTTCCAGCGGAAGGGCTGGGGTGTAGGGCGTAATCCCCTTAGTTAGTTTTATTGCTCTTTTATAGCATCGGAGTGCCACCGCGAGGTGTAGTTGCGTCCCGCGAGCTGCGCCGTTAAGGGGGTGGAACATTGCGAGAGCCCCCGCTTGAGTCAGGGCCGGGGCCGCCGAGGCTGTGTCGTTCAGGTTTCTTCCCGCAAGCCAGGCCACCACCCACTGGAGTTGCGCGGCGAGGTAGTAAAGTTCTTGGTTAGGGACCGCAAGTCCCCCTGAGGACGTCGGGGCATACAGTTTCTTTAGGGCCACCCTGGGTCTCCCTGTATTCCATATGAGTGTTCGCACGAGGGTCTCCAGGTCTTTAAAGATCCGGGCAGGGACATACACCGGTATGTTCGAGTAATAATAAAGGAGTCTAGGTAAGACTATCATTTTCCTCAGGGTGATTCTGGCCGGGACATTCAGCGGGAGCGTGCTCCAGAAATGTATCTGGGCTCGCAGGGAGGATATGGCCCTGATCAGGTTGCCATCCAGTATATCCGCCGGAGACCTGTATATGTGGATGCCTAGGTACTTAAAGGTGCCTGCATACCAGGCCAGCGTTGTGTCCCCTAACTGCACTGCGCACTCCTGCATATCTGGGTGAAAGGGGTAAACCCCAGATTTCCCCCAGTTGACTCTCAGTCCCGAGTGGGTTGTAAATTCTCGTAGGGCATTGGTGAGCCTTGGCGGTATCTGCGTAAGGTCCCTGACGTAGAGGAGCAGGTCATCAGGGTACAGCGAGACCGCGTGTGTGCCGTCTGTCAATGGAATGCCCCAATCGGCACCCTGCGCCCTCAGCAACTCTGCCAGCGGCTCCATTGCCAACGAGAAGAGCAGAGGCGACAACGGGCAGCCCTGACGCGTGCCCCGCCTTACCTGTATGGTGTCCGATAGGAGTGAATTAGAGTGATCATAATAAATAAAAATGTAAAGTAGTCATAGAGATACATAACTGGTCTATTATGATTCAAAGAGTTGATATGATTTACTCCGTTGTTTAAAATTGCTTTTTTAGTAACTGAGATCAAGAGAATGAAAAAATTGGAAAAGTCATAGAGGTAGTGTAAGTGTGCATCATAGTAAGTGGTATCAATGTTATAGGAAATGTGAAACATGAGTAAACCCGAAGGGGAGATATTATTAGTACAAGATTGTGAAACTGATTTTGGACGTTTTCTTTCTGAAAGTCGGGGAAAAAGAAAATGACGGTATTTGCTTTGAGGAATTCGAAGAGATTAAATTGGCTCTTACACGATTTGGCCTTGAGGAGAAGTGTGGTAGAGAGCAAAAAGTCATATATTGTTTCTAACATATTACTCAGAAACAAAGAGCTTTTCTTTCAGAAAGTGACGGGCATGGATTTTTTAGAGCACAACAGAGTATAAGCTGTTCATCGCATATCATTCGACGTCTTGGAAAGTAAGTGTACTTTTGATGAGTTCTGATTTCTGATTTGTTATATTATATGGGTTTTTTTCCCCGCTGTTATATGATGAATACCTTCAACTCACTGTTTTTAGTGAAATTTGATATATTCTAAGAACATATTTACAACAAGGGGTGGTGAGGGACAGAGTCTCTGAATTAAACAGAATACTCTCACCCAGTCAAGAGATCAGGGCTAGATCCAACACCGTTTTTTAGCGCACTGCACCATCCCAGTTTCAGAACCTGGCTGTATGCAAATTAGTCTGTTCCTGTCCCAGTGCATGATGGGAACAGGGCAAACCAAACTACAAAAGCCAATTCTTACACTGGGAAGGAAACAAGCTACCGGGGACCGGTTTCTGGCATTTCAGCCGTCTTCGGCCCGGCTTGCTTGAATCCTGATGATGCAATGAGCAAGGGACTCACATCTGAGTATACCCTTCCACGCTTAGGGTGGACAAAAATATTTACAACAAGGGGTGGTGAGGGACAGAGTCTCTGAATTAAACAGAATACTCTCACCCAGTCAAGAGATCAGGGCTAGATCCAACACCGTTTTTTAGCGCACTGCACCATCCCAGTTTCAGAACCTGGCTGTATGCAAATTAGTCTGTTCCTGTCCCAGTGCATGATGGGAACAGGGCAAACCAAACTACAAAAGCCAATTCTTACACTGGGAAGGAAACAAGCTACCGGGGACCGGTTTCTGGCATTTCAGCCGTCTTCGGCCCGGCTTGCTTGAATCCTGATGATGCAATGAGCAAGGGACTCACATCTGAGTATACCCTTCCACGCTTAGGGTGGACAAAAATATTTACAACAAGGGGTGGTGAGGCTGAAATGCCAGAAACCGGTCCCCAGTAGCTTGTCTCCTTTCTGGTAAAGAATTGGCTTGGTAGTTTAGTCTGCCCTGTTCCCATGATGCACTGGGCCAGGGACAGACTGATTTGCATATAGCCAGATTCTGAGCTGGGATGGGGCAGTGAGATAAATAACGGTGATGGATCAAGCCCTGATCTTTGGACTGGGTAAGAGTGGTCTGCTCAATTCAGACACTCTGTTCATCACCACCCCCTTTTGTAAATCGATTTTGGCCACTATAGGTGTGGCAGGGTATACTCAGACATGAGTCCCTTTCTCACTGCTCCATCAGGATTCAAGCAAGCCGGGCCGAAGAGGCTGAAATGCCAGAAACCGGTCCCCGGTAGCTTGTCTCCTTTCTGGTAAAGAATTGGCTTGGTAGTTTAGTCTGCCCTGTTCCCATGATGCACTGGGCCAGGGACAGACTGATTTGCATATAGCCAGATTCTGAGCTGGGATGGGGCAGTGAGATAAATAACGGTGATGGATCAAGCCCTGATCTTTGGACTGGGTAAGAGTGGTCTGCTCAATTCAGACACTCTGTTCATCACCACCCCCTTTTGTAAATCGATATTCTAAGAACAGCAAAAATAAACCATTTAACATGTATAATTAATTCTATATTTTGTATTGTGATTTTACATTTGTACTCATCTTGTCTCATGCTCACTTGTCTTTTACTACCTTATATCAATTCTCTTTACATACTCACATTGCCTTTTGTTTTATTCTCTTTCACCCTTGTTCTCTAACTCCACTTATCTTTCAACCTTTATTTCCTTATTCCAACTCTTTTTCTTTTCTCTCATGCACCATTTTCTAGCTTTTAGATCCTCTGCTTCGCTTCCCTTTTCCATCTTTTCTCCCTTTTGTTTTTGAAATTAAATAATTTTGAGTTCTCCTTTTTTGTTGTAATCAGTTAGTATAACTCACCTTCAGTCATATATCTTTCTTTGTTGCTTCACTCAGTCTGTATCTGACACTCTTTCCTTCACTTTCTCTGTCCCCTCTCTCCTTCACTCTCTTTCCCTTATTCACCCTTTCCTTATTTAGTTTACCTTACTCACATTCTTTTAGTATCTTACACATCTTTAGTTTATTTTTCTCTTCTATCCTTCTTTTCTGTCACTGAATCTATCCTCCTTTTTATTCACTTAGTAATTTACTCTATTTGTATTTCTTTTTGACTCTGTCTGTCTTTCACCGTTACTTTATTTTCCTTTCTGAATCTTTATCTCTAACCTTATTTCTTTGTAAAATTGTATGATTTTCAACCTTATACCTTGTCTTTTCTATTTTTTAAATACATGTTTTAATATTTTTCAAATTTTTGTCCTTTCTTTCACAGATTGAAATTAAAAAAATTATAAGTGATGGAGTTAACAACAACTATAAAGTAAGTATTTAGTACTTTTTCCCTTACATCTCTATCACATTCAACTTCTATTACTTCCCCTGCTTTATTTCCTTAACCCTCAGTTTCCTTCCTTTGCTTTTTCCCTCATTCCTTTTCAATTACTTACTTTACTCCTTCCACTCCTTTTGTCAGTCCCTCTGTCACAGTTCCTCACTCCTTTTCACTCAGTCCGTCTCTCTAACACAAACTGTCACTGTCTCTTCACTCTTTTACAAGTTATTCTCTCTGTCTCCTTCCCTTATATTCACTATTTTTTTTTTATTTTTTTTTTTGGTTCGCTTCCGGTTCGCGTACCGGGGCTCGAACCAGGAAGCGAATAAAAAAAAAAAGAGATTGCAAGAGTGCTAAACATTTTAGCAATTTTTTATAAATGGGAGGAAGTTCTGAAAAGAACTTTTTTTTATTGTTTTTGTTGTTTTATATTTTTTTTATTTTTTTTCTGAACATTTTTTATTTTTTTTTGTATTTTTTGAACAATTTAAAAAAAAATTGTTTTTTTTGAGAGGGAACAACGAAAAACAGGCATTAGAAACGGCTCAACAGGAGCAACAACAAAAAAATTCACTTTTTGGGGCGTTTTGAGCACTTGTGATTTTCAAATGCTCTGTTCATTAAGTTTACACTCATCTCGCCGTAACAAAGTAATCCCCACGATAAATACACACTAGCTTGATGTGTGCAAAATTGGTCTGGATAGTGGGGACCGTCTCCCTCGTCTCTGGTCCCGAAAGACTTTCCTGTGTTGAGGTGGTGGCCACAGGAGTTGGTGGGTTTTCACGTAGGTTACGCACCTCAGCCACGCTGTAATTTATTGGATGTCACCTTTGCATGTGGCGATGCATAGTATAGTTCCCGTAACTATACTTTTTATCTGTGCCTCGGGACAGAACTTCTTTACAGATCAGGCATGTTACATGACGAGCATTGACTTTTTTTTGGCCTTGAGGAAATGTAAAAAACTGCCAAATGAAATTGTCCTTGTGGTGGGATTTCCGGGGCTGTTCAGGCAAGAATACTCTGTTATGTACGTCCTCTTCCTCTTCTTCCTCCTCTTCCTCAGGGTTGGGAATGAACTGGGCAGGTGGTCCTTCCTTCCTAGGAGGTGGTGGTGGTGGTGGGGGTCCACCAGCTGCAGCTACTAATGAAGCCATCTCTTAATAATCAAAATAGGTCTTCCTCTCACAAAGTTGAAAGTCAGAGTGAGAAAAAAGGTGGGGGCTTTCATCATTTGGGAAACAAAGGTTCTAAACCAATGAAAAGTGTTATTTTTAGGTCACATGACCTAGCCTTACATCATTAAGAAACCAAAAGTGAAATGAACCAATAAAAAGTTTTATTAACAAGTCACATGACCTGTTACGCGTCCCGCTACGCACCCGGAGCGCTTCCAGGGTGCTGCGCTTCGCGCCTCGGTCCGCGCTCTGGAACACTTCCGCGGCAACGCGATACGTCGCGCTTACGCGACGGGTCACGATGTTGTTTTCTAACGCGGCAGTTGCGCTAATGGAACGTTTACCGGTTCGTGGACTGGGTCGCGGCACCAAATTGAGCTAACGGGAAGCTACCCGGTACGCGGACCGGTAGCAAAACAGAAAAAATAATAAAAAATAAAAAAAACATAAAAATATTATATTAAAAACATATAAAATATATTTTTCGATTAAAAGAAGAATACATTTTACAGCTTTTGATATTTGCTATTAAAAAACCATTGAAATTCAATGAAAAAAACATAGGTTATAGACCATATATAGTTAGGAATTAGCATTTACAAAACCTTGGAAATTCACTGAAAAAACCATAGGTTATAGACCATATATAGTTAGGAATTAGCATTTACAAAACCTTATTTTACTCACACAAAACCATTGAAATTCGCATAAATAGTTAGTTGCACTAACTATATATCGCGCACCCGCAATCCACTGCTGATGATGTCACATATTACATCATTCATGACATTGTCATGAATTGCCAGCAGTAGCCTTTCTATGTAATCTGGTATGGATGGTATTTTCTTCCACATAGATCTAAACATCTAAAAGTTCTACTCTCAGATTGCTAACATGAGCCGTGAATTGGAAGTTCAAGGTGTTATCATTAATTTCAGCAACGAATTTCAGAGCTGATTCCTGTGAACCTTTCCAAATAACGCAAACATCCCCAATAAATCTCCACCACTTAATAACATGACTGGAGACGTCATCAGCATGAGTGTGCGTGAGGACGTGCTTCTCCCACCAGCCTACATGTAAACATGCATAGCTGGGTGAGAAACACGCCCCCATCGTCACACCCCTCAATTGCTGACACAACTCCTTATTAAAAAAGAAAAAATTATTAGTCAGGTAAAGTTCTGTCATCCGTAGCAGCATTTTATTGTGTTCATAGAATCAAACATCCCTATCTGACAAAAAATGTCTGATGGCATTAAGGCCATCCTGGTGATTAATACTAGTGTAGAGGGAACAGATGTCCATTACTAAAAAGCAATGTTCATCCTCCCAATTAACCTCACTTAATTCTTCCAGGAAATGACCAGTATCCCTGATGAATGAAGGGAGATTTCTACATGTTCGTGGAGAAAAAAGTCCACATATTTAGACATAGCTTCTAATCGGCTGCCTTGTGCAGAAATTATAGGACGCCCAGGTACTGGAGTGACTTGTTTGTGAACTTTGGGAAGTAAATACAGGGTGGGAGTGATAGGGTAATCAGTTCTTAAAAAAGTATGCTCCTCTTTGTTGATTAAACTCTCCTGTTTCCACTGAGCCAATTCTTTGAAAATCTATTCCTTAACCGCGATCAAAACAGAAAAAGCTACTCTCTTATAACAACCAAGATCATTCAGCTGCTTCATAGCTTCCTCCATATACATTGATCGTGGCCAAAGAACTATGTTCCCGCCTTTATCTGCTTTATTCACGATAATATTATTATTTTTACTGATTTTCTTCATGAGGCACATATATTGCTGTTCTGTATATCGCCTATGTTTATTCTTTGACAAACATGTTTTATGAAGGGCCTTGAGATCTTCAATAATGCAATCCCCGAAAATATTTATGGTATCTCTTGCCATTATCGGGATAAAAGTAGAAGAAGGGCGGAAATGGGTAGAGACTGCTCTAGTAGTGGAAATACCCATACCTAGAATTTCTTCTTGGGTGTTATTAGGTAAAGTATCATTAACATCAGCTAGTTCATTTACCGTCCTTAACATTGGAACATCAGATACTTGAAAATGCATGCTAGGATGATTATCTGCATCAATAGACAAAGCTCTAGTATTTGCACTTTTAAGCTTATGGAATTTTACTAGTTTCAACTTTCTGATAAATTTAAATACATCAACAAGTGATTGAATGTATTTGAAACCCGTTTTTGGACAAAACAATTGTAATTCTGCGACATTTAATTCTAGATTAGTCATATTGATAACAGTGTTAGCAGCCACTGTACTGTCCATTCCACAAACCGATTTCTCTTTGCTTATTTTTTTGTTGTTGTACCCACCGCGCTTTGAGCCTCTCTTTGCGTTGTTGGTTTCTCCTGCGGCATTTTGAGCTTGGGGTAATCTCGGCCTGAGTGTTTGCCGGCGGTCCTCTATAATAAACCCCAACTCCTCTGAAGGGCTGTAATTTAAAGGCTCATGCTGTTGCTGGTTCACCTCACTCACATTAGATTCATTGCTGCTAATAAGTGAACTTGCTTCAGATTTAGAGGATAATAAAGTGCCGGGATATATATACACACATATATATTTATATACATACACACTGAAAAAAACAAAGGTTACAGCGATGGTAAAGTTAGGAAATGGAATTAAAAAACCTTAGAAATTCACTGAAAAAAACTAAAAGGTTACTGAGCCGTTATCGTTAGATCTAGGTTTTAGTAGCACAAAACAAAACCAGAGAAATTCAGCAGTTAAAGTTAGCTGAGCTAACTATAACACAAATACCCACAATGCACTGCTTAAGAACTCACATATTATATCATTCATGACATTGTCAGTGACGACCCTGGGGGAGGGACCCCATTCCTTGGTCCGGTCTTAATTTTACTATGTTTAAAGGTGTGGTGGCCATTTTTGGCCCCGGGGAACCCATCCCGCAGGTCAGCCTCCCTTTTAAAAAATGAATTTCTTTCATTAAAAGGGAGGTGGGGCGCATGGCCGCCTTCTCAAGGCTGATTTCTGAACCTGGGGACCCCATCCCCTGGGGCCAGGCCTTTATATATCTTTTGAAAAAAGGGGTGAAGCATTTGTAACAGTGGGAGATTGGAATTTTGTGGATGCCTGTGGATTTCAGAAGTTTCTATCACAGAAAAGGAAAATGCATGATTTCAGGAAAAGTTTGAAATTTGCAGGGAATTGTAATAAAGAAAACCTCAGGGGAACCAGGAAAAAGCACACCACCCCAAAATGTCTGTGGTTCATAGGTTTGCACTGGTAGCACCACAGCACAGCTCCAAATACCGCAGCTACCCTGATTGCTTATCTGTTAATGTAGCACTTTTGTGCAGTGGTCTCGTGTCCCACTCACACTAAGTGGGGTACTGTTTTTATTGTGGATAAATGGAAACTCAGGGTAGTGGTAAATATGTGGCTCCCCGTTGATTCCAGAACTTTCTGTCACAGAAATTTGATGAATATGTGTATTTTATTTAACCAAAATTTAATGTTTGCAAGGGCTTCTGGGTAAAATTATCTATTGAGAGCCAAGCAAGTCATGCGCATGTATTGTCTACTTTTCAAAAATGTACAAGTTTGCTAAGTTTCTCCTAGGTGCTGGCTGAGCTGGGGCCCAAAAACACAGCTACTACACATTTTGCAAAAGAAAAGTCAGTCTTGAATGGAAAAATGTGATGTCCATGTTGCATTATGGGCCATTTCCTATTGTGGGTACTAAGCCTACCAAAGCAAGTGAGGTACAATTTTTATTGGGAGACTTAGAGGAATGCTGGGTTGAAAGAAGTTTGTGGCTTCAGGCAGATTCCAAAACTTTCCAACACAGAAATGTGAGGAAAATATGTTTTTTTTAGCAGGGTGTTGAGGTTTAGAAGGGATTATGCGTAAAAAAAATCCTAGTGTGAGCCACACCCTGGATTTCCACAGGTGCCTAATTTTATAAAATGGGCAATTTTCCTTAGGTTTCTCCTTGGTGCCGGTTGAGCTACTGCACAAAATACACAGCTACGGCCTAGGCAAAAAAAAGTGGCAGTTTTATCTGGAGACTTGGAGGAATGCTGGATGGAAGAAAGTTGATGGCTCCCCTAAGATTCCAGAGCTTTCCATCACAGAAACATGAGGAAAATTATTATTTTTTTAGTCAAAATTTGTAGTTTGCAATGGAAATTTTGGATACAAAAACTGGTGAGAGGAGCGCAAGTCACTGTAAAAAAGTAAGAAGCTTCTTTGTATAAAAATGGTAATTTATTCCAAGTTAAGTAGAGGGAAGCACAGCACATCCATTAGGTAACAGGTACAAGGTAATATCACAGTTGGGACAGAATCTGGAACCAAGGATGTAAGATGCAGGCACGCATCACACATTCCAGGCTCCAGCACAATGAGGTAATCACAGTAAAATAAACAAGCAGTGGAAAAGCAAGAATGCAACACATCTTACCCCAATAAAGAAAAAATCAACACAGATACCTGCTAGGAGTTTTCTTGGGTCTAATATCAGATTTAACCCTAGAAGCAACAGACAAATCATTACGAGTAAAACTCTGGAGTGGTACATTAACTTGCACATGAGGAGAAACATTGACATGTGCAGGAGGAGGCATATTGATCTGCGCACGTGATGGTGATGGAAAAGAGTTAGAAGAAACAGGACATCTAGCAACCCTACGAACATTCCAAACCCTCCCATCTTGTGTGGCAACACAGTTTTTAAATACCTTGACCACTTTAATAGGAGGAAAGAACTTGGAGAAGCCTTTAACCAAAAAACCAGGTTTCTTTACTCTCACCCACTCACCAACAACAAAATCATGAAGTTTAACATTCATTTTAGAATCAAATGCCACTTTCATACACTGTTGTTTACCTTCAACACGTTTGGCAACACTTTCAATATCAACCTTAGGGTCATTCCTGTTAAGCTTTTTGACCCACCAAGGGCAAATGACAGACGATGGTTCCCTACCCTTCAAGAGTTTGAAAGGGCTCACACCGGTGACAGAATGAGGCGTGATACGGTAGACCCAAAGTCTTTTCCTGACAACATCCAACCAAGAATCGTCAGAAGAACCAATCCCAGAAATACAATCCTTGAGGACACGATTAAAACGTTCCACCTGACCATTCTCCCTAGGCTCGTACAAAGAGACAGTATGATGTTTAATTCCACAGCAGTCAAGAAACTGTTTAACCTCAGAGGAGATTAGTTGTGTACCGTTATCAGTGACAAAGGTCTCTGGAAAACCTTCCCTGGCAAAGGTCTCTTTCAAAAAAAATAAAACAACCTGAGAAGAAACACTATTTACAAACTTAACTTCAGGCCATTTCGAATGGTAATCAACCAAAACGAGGGCAAAGCGGGCATTGGAAGGCAACTGTTTGAAAGGGCCTGAGATGTCAAAAGCCACCTTTTGCCAAGGAAATTTGGGCCAAGCCACAGGTTTGAGAGGAGCCGAAGACAAATGAAGCATTTTGTCGCTGCTAATACACTGAGAACATTCCCTAACCATCCTATCAACCATTTTGTCAATGCCAGGCCACCAAAAGTTTTCTCTAACCAGGCGTTTCATGGATGACATACCAATGTGGCCTTGGTGAGCTAACAACAAAATCTTCTCTTGTAAAGAAGCAGGGGGAATTAACTTGCCAGTCTTGAACAGAAAGCCACCAAATTCTTCAATTTCTGAAGCAACTTGGGAAAAGGAAGCCAAGTCAGAAGGAATGGATTAATTATTAGGCCATCCACCTTTCACAAAGTCTAAGATTTGTTGACAAACAGAATCCTTTGCCATTTCTTTAAACCATTCCTCCTCGGATAAAGTAGAGAACTCCTGAGATATACAATCATCAATGGAAGCAACTACATCAACATCCTGGTCAATGGTAGAAACCTTATCAACACTGCATGGTAACCTGGACAAAAAATCTGCAGTCACATTGCTTTTCCAAGGAACATACATGATCTCGAAGTCATATTCCTGAAGACGTGAAGACAAACGAGCAATCCTTGCTGTCGAGTTCCAACCACCACCAGGGGATAGGATTCCTACTAACGGTTTGTGGTCCGTTCTCAAAACAAACCTGTTTCCCCAGACATAGTTTCTAAAATGTTCTACAGCCCAAATACATGCTAGTAGCTCCTTTTCAATAACAGAGTATCTCCTTTCAGTGGAGGACAGGGTTCTGGAAGCAAAGGCTACACACCATTCATCCTTACCCGCAGTTTGACTCAACACAGCACCAATGCCGTACAAACTAGCATCAACAGTGATAACACATTTCTTACTAATACAGAAAGATTTAAGAGTAGGGGCATTAACAATCTCACTCTTAATCTGCTTGAAAGCAATATCTTGCTTGTCAGTCCAGACAAACTTGGCAGAACTTCTGGTCAACTCTCTTAAAGGTTCCATCTTGTTGGCGAAATTTTGAATGAATTTACTGTAATATTCGCACAACCCCGCAAAGGAAAGTAACTTCTCTTTGCTATCCGGGGCTGGTGCCTTCATAATGGCGTCAACAAGATTCTTCTTCGGTACCACCCCCTCCCCAGAGAGAGTATGTCCCAAATACTCAACAGATTTGCAGAAAAACTTACACTTACTGGCTTTAATGGTCAAGCCAAATTGTTCTAACTTGGAACAGACCGCTTTAAGATGAATATGATGTTCATCGTTATTCTTTGAAAACACAAGGATATCATCCTGAAAACATTTAACGAATGACAGGTCTTTAAAAATATGATACATCGCTCTCTGAAACACTGAAGCTGCTGAAGCTAGACCGAATGGCATTCTTTTGAATTGAAATAACCCATGAGGGGTAATGAACGCAGTAAACTGTTTGGAGTCCTCAGTGAGCTCGATCTGGTGATACGCAGATCTCAGGTCTAATGTTGAAAATACGCTAGCACCATCTAACATGCAAAGCATTTCGTTGATATTAGGAAGTGGATGGCAGTCTGTAACTAAGCTCTTGTTGAGTGCCCTTAAATCAACACATAGCCTAATACTTTTATCAGGTTTAATGGCTAAAACAATGGGGGAAACCCATTCGGACGATTCCACTTCCTCAATTATACCATCTTTCACCATGGTGTCCAGCATATCTCTAAGTTCGTCCCTAATACTAATAGGCACTCCTCTTAACTTCTGTTTCACAGGGACAGAGTTAGGTTTAACTTTAATCTTATGGCTAAATCCATTCAATTTGCCTAACTTGTCAGAAAACACTTTGGGAAAGGCACGAGAAATTTCAGTGAATTCAGATGATTCTGTGGAGTCACGAGAAATTTCAGTGAACTCAGATGATTCAGTGGAATCACCATCAGATATAGCTAAAACTAACACAGGATCTTTAAGTCTAGGATTTAGAGAGACACCAAGTCTCGCTTGGTCCCTCCACCCCAAAACATTCACACCTTTCCATGCAATATAAAGCTTCACATTAGCAGAACTATTTTTGATAGTAAGCATAACTTCCTTAAAGCCAATTATGTTGATCTTGGACCCATCAAAATTGTAACCACGTATATCAGGCTTCGATAAAGAATTAACATCAATTAGATCTCCAAAGGACTTAATACAATACTCGTGTGTGATAATGGTCCAAGGGGAACAGGAGTCCACCATTAGTTCTAACACTTTACCCAAAATGGTTACAGGACTTTTAGGGGAGGAAAGAGTATCTGCTTGGGATAAGTCAAATGACTCCTGTATAGCAATGACAATACCAAACTCCTTAATATCAGGATCATTGTATGCATCATCATTGATATATGACACATTACCAGAAGAACGTTTAGATGAAGAAAAGGAAGACTTCTTTGTGTCTTGGAAAGGTCTTGCGGGAGTTTTACACATTTTGGAAAAATGACCGGGGCGTCCACACTTATTGCATTGTCTAGAAATAGCAGGACATTGTGGAAAGGAAGCAATGTGGTCAGGATTTCCACATCTAAAACAAAAGAATTGTCTAGTCTTCCCATCATTTTTGTTGGAAGGTGCAACATTTCTTTGTTCCTGGGGTTTGACAACATTGACTTCGCTAGCAGAAGTAGAACTACTTGAAGAGGTGGAAGCAGTAGATGCTTTATCTAATGTTTTTATCCACTTATCGGACTGTTCAAGAGCCTTAGCAGTACTAATCGCTATTTCCAAACTAGGATCACCTAAGATCCATAATTGCTCTTGAACTTTCTTATTCTTTACATGCACAATGATCTGATCTCTGATCATTTCGTCTGTCATAAGGCCAAAATTACAATGTAATGACAATGCACGTAGAGCTGTAAGGAAATCATCAAAACATTCTTTTTCGTCTTGAACCCTGGTATAAAAACTTAAATCTATTCAAAGCGACACTAGTAACAGGCTTGAACCTCCCTTCAATTCTCGCCACAGCTTCATCATAAACACTAGTGTCACCCCCAGATCTTACAGGCGGTAATGTTCTGAAGACTAATTGCCCTTCTGAGCCAAGACAGTGTAAAAATATGTTCTTTTTTCTCTCTGCAGACATACGTTCTCCATCCATGGATTTGAGATGTGTAAAAAATTCCTCCTTCCATCTTGCCCATGGAATAGGTGGATCACCCTTAGACTGTAAAAACTTAGATGGCGGATCAAATTGCATGTTAAAATAATAGTCAAATAATTGCCAGAGAACAATACAAGAGGCAAAAAAAATAAAAAAAAATACCAAAAATATCCAGTAGATGGCAGTCTAATAAAGGAGCATAAACATCCACTGAAGATTTCCACAAAGAGTAAGAACGTGAAAACAGTCTTTTTGATCAAATATATAAATATTAGAACGTGAAAACAGTCTTGAGTCAAATAATGTAAGTCACTGAGAGTGTAAAACAGTGCCTTAATGTTTTCAAACAGTACCTTAATGTCCTTAATGTTTTCAAACAGTACCTTAATGTTTCCAGTTGAAAGGAAATGATAGACAAGCGTTTTCTCACTGAAAACGAAGAAATCCTTCGTGTAATACAAACACGGTGACTCTGCCGCTAAGGAAACCGATGCGGAAAGCCTTCGCACTCGGGAATTACGTTGTCAAGGAAACACAGTAAGCCTGCGTGAAGCAATGCGCGATCATACGCGATGACGCGCGATGACACACAAAGGCCGGTTGTCAGCAGCCAATGAGAGATGGCGAAGGCTGGCCAAAGCCGATTGGATAAGCGCATAAAGGCAGGTTACCAGTAGCCAATAGGAGACGGCAGGCATTAAATGCAGCTGATAGGATTAAGCTTCGGTGTTTGCTAACGTAGGGCAGATGCCGTTTTTGACGAAGGAAACAAGAAAACACGAAGAAATCTTTAAAAGGCAAAATACTTAGCGCAGCTTGACCGGATTTGAAGGAAAATCCATGTAGAGAGTTCCGCTTCACTTCTGAAGTAGGTCAAGAGCTTTACGAGGTTGATAACGTGGATTCTTTGAATTTCTGCTCCTGTGCTTCGAAGAGATGTGGCAGAAAATAGATGAAGGTCCGTCGTCGCCAGTGTAAAAAAGTAAGAAGCTTCTTTGTATAAAAATGGTAATTTATTCCAAGTTAAGTAGAGGGAAGCACAGCACATCCATTAGGTAACAGGTACAAGGTAATATCACAGTTGGGACAGAATCTGGAACCAAGGATGTAAGATGCAGGCACGCATCACACATTCCAGGCTCCAGCACAATGAGGTAATCACAGTAAAATAAACAAGCAGTGGAAAAGCAAAAATGCAACAGTCACCTTACCCTGGATTCTCCCAGGTGTCTCATTTTTAAAAATGTGGAAGTTTGCTAGGAGTCCCTAGGTGCTAGCTGAGCTAGGGCCCAAAATGCAGAGCTACCCGTCGAGAGAAAAACGGACCCGTTTTCTGTGGGAAAATGTGATGTGTCCATGTTGTGTTTTGGGCCCCTTCCTTCCCCAGGCACAAGGCCTATCCACACAAGTGAGGTTCCTTTATTATCGGAAGACATGTGGAAGCATAGAATAGTAGGACATTTGTTATAACCAATTGGATTTTGCTGCATTTTCTGCCTTCCAAATGTAAGCCAGTGTGTAAGAATGAAGACATAAAAATCATTTGCAAGTATGGGTACCACAAATTCAGAGATGTACAAATAACCACTGCTCCTAAACTCAACATCGTGACCAGGCATAACAGTACATGATACATCTTTCGAATCTATTATTTAGCAAGGTAACAAGAAAATGGATTCCTTCCTGGAACATATGCATTTTCATCATGTCTAAGAACCGACACTATTACTCGTAATTTGGATGACAACAGTCCCATTTTGGCTTTTCACATTTCCACGTCAACATGTTGCATACATATTTCAGTGATACTCCCTCATTCCTCATACTCTAGAAAAACCCATTCCTCTCGTTCCCTGTACCACATCAATGTTGATTTCTGCAGTGTTATCGGATCCTGTACTCGTGTCTTTACTGAGGATGTATGCTTGATGTGAATGTGAATGTGAAAGGGTTTTTCTAAAGCGCGCTTACACTCCAGGGAGCATCTTGGCGCTAGACATCGCTGTCTCAACAGGGAAGGAAAATAGGGCGGCTGCTGGGGAGGATCCTAATGATAGAGCAAGGTCTATAGGTGAAGGAAGGAATTAGATTAAAGCTAAGCAGGATGAGTCTTCAGTATTGAAAATCCAAGTTTTGAGCATTTTCCGGAACAGTTTTTCTGACTGTATCAGGCGCATCTGAGGCGGGAGCTTGTTCCAGGCCCTGGCTCCCAGTACTCCGATGGATTTTCCGCCTTTCGTGGTTAGTCTGAATCTGGGAACTGCAAGTAGGTTGAGGTTGGATGATCTGAGTGATCGAGGGGGAGTGTATCTTACAAACCTTTGGGACAGGTATGTGGGTCCTGACTGGTGGTAGGCTCTGAAAGTGATGAGCAGGATCTTAAAAAGCACTCTTTTGTGGATGGGTAACCAGTGCAGGGTTTTGAGTGCTTTTGAGGCAGATGATTTCCTGGGGACCCCAACAGCTTTTGGGTCTACTGGTGGGGAGGAGTAATTCATTATATGCATCTGTTTGTGTGTTGCAGTAAAGCATGTCTGTGTGCCACTCTTTTATTGTCGGCAGAGTGCCTCAGACCCATCTCATAACCACAGGTCGCTCGGCCAAGAGAAGGCCAATGGCTACTAGGGGGCGTGCAGCTTTTTCCACACTTAGATCCAATCCCAACAATGCCATCTTAGGGTCTGGCTCCAGATCAGTACTTATGATGGTTCCGAACTCTTGGAATACTGTGCACCAGAATGACTTTATCCTGGGGCACTGACAAGCCAGATGCCAAAAGCCTGCTTCCTCGCTCCCACATCTCTGGCACTTTCAATTCTCTATCAACCTATATCTGTATTGCCTTTCCTGAGTGTAGTTGGCTCTTTGTAGTGGATAAGTCTATACCTACCATTCAGAGAGACAGTTTTGGTGCGAACACAACAGTATTGCCATTCTTTGTCGCTAAGTGGAGTGCCTAAATCTGTTTGCCAATCCAGCCTGGCTTTCAGTACTCCTGCCCGACGGGTTTCTTGCATACTGGAATAAAGTGTGTGGTTATGGCACCCATAGCCTGCTGCTCTATCATGTCATCCCCCAAGAGGGCTTGCCAGGTATGCCGTGCCCTGAGGAAGTGGAACCTGCCTATTCCTGATGGCTGGGACTCCTGCCTCTGAAGTGCTTCCCAGCTGCTTACCACCCCTCTTTGAAAAAGTCCCCCATCTACCAGATTCCCATCATGCATATGGCCTGTCTCTCTCTCCATCCTGTCCCAGGGGGAACCACAAACACCAGTGCAAAGGGATCTCTGGTGCGTAAATGAAGGCCCCTGCCTGCATACGTAACAACACTGGCTAGGCCTCTGTTTTAGTAGCTAACAAGTCAAAAACATGCTGTCGTCTAGATGGTCGTCGGAATAGTATCTGGGGCAGTGTGAGCGGGTCAGCTGCATTTCTCTCTAGATATAGGTAGGGAGTGTCATGTGGCCCATGTACCCAATGGTGTGCAAACATGCTTTCAATCAATCAATCAATCAGGAAATTTGTAGTGGTGGGTGCTGCTACTGCTCAAAGAGCCAGGTCTTGAGTAGTCTTCTGAAGGTGAGCAGGTCCTGGGTCTGCCGTAGGAGGATGGGGAGGGTGTTTAATGTCTTGGTGGTGATGTAAGAGAACGATCTGCCACCGGATGTCGCTCTTCGGATGCGGGGGTGGTGGATAGGGCGAGGTCGGCGGGCAGAGCTGGCGGTTTGGGGTGTGGAAGGTAAGTCGTGTGTTGAGGTATGATGGTCCGGTGTTGTGGAGTGCCTTGTGTGCATGGGTGAGGAGCTTGAAGGTGATCCTCTTGTTGACAGGAAGCCAGTGCAGGTCTCTCAGGTGGGGTGTGATGTGGCAGCAGCGAGGAATGTCGAGAATCAGGCATGCGGAGGCTTTCTGGATGCGTTGTAGTCATTCAGGAGTTTGGCCGGGGCTCCAGCGTAGAGGGTGTTTCCGTAGTCCAACCTGCTGCTGGCGAGGGCCTGGGTGACCGTTCTTCTACTTTCGGTGGGGATCCACCTCTAGATCTTGCGGGGCATGCGGAGGGTGTTGAAGCAGGAGGATGAGACGGCGTTGACCTGTTTCGACATGGAGAGGGTGGAGTCGAGGATTAATCCCAGGTTGCATGCGTGGTCAGTGTGTGTTCTTGCGGTTGGCCACCAGGAGTCGTTCCAGGCCAAGGGTGTGGTGCCGGGGATGAGGACTTCTATCTTGTCCGAGTTGAGTCTCAAGCAGCTGTTCCTCATCCACTCGGCGACGACTTTCATTCCTTTGTGGAGATTGGTTTTGGCGGTGAGGGGGTCCTTGGTGAGGGAGAGGATCAGCAGGGTGTCGTTGGCGTAGGAGATGATGTTGAGGTTGTGCAGTCGGGCCATGTAGATGTTGAATAAAGTCGGGCTGAGGGATGAGCCTTTGGGTACACCGCAGATGATCTCGGAGGCTTCGGAGCGGAAGGGGGGGAGGCGTACGCTCTAGCTTCTGCTGGAGAGGAAGGGGGTGGTCCAGTCCAGAGCCTTGTCAAGGTTCCCGGCGTCGTGGAGGCGTGTGCGTAGGGTGCGGTGGCAGAGGGTGTCAAAGGCGGCTGGCAGGTCCAGGAGGATGAGGGCCGCGGTCTCACCGTTGTCCATCAGGGTCCTGATGTCATCGGTGGCGGCGATGAGGGCGGTTTCAGTGCTGTGGTTACTGCGGAACCCGGACTGGGACGGGTCCAAGATGCTGTTCTCCTCGAGGTAGCGGGTCAGTTGTTTGTTGACGGTCTTCTCGATTACCTTCGCCGGGAACGGGAGCAGGGAGATCGGTCGGAAATTCTTGAGGTCATTTTGTTCGGCCTTTGGTTTCTTGAGTAAGGCGTTGATCTCGGCGTGCTTCCAGCTCTCCGGGAAGGTGGCTGTCTCGAAGGAGATGTTGATGGCTTTCCGGAGATGGGGTGCTATAGTGTGCTGGCTTTGTTGAAGATGTGGTGTGGGCATGGGTCTGATGGAGAGCCAGAGTGAATGGTGTTCATGGTCTTGATTATGTCATCGTCATTTGTGTTGGTCCTGGTGAGCAGAGGGTAGGTGCTGAGAGTGGTCATGGGGATGGAGGTCTCGGTGGTCGAGATGATGAAACTGTTGTGGATGTCTGCGATCTTCCGATGGAAGAAGGTGGCAAGGGAGTCGCACAGGTCTTGCGAAGGTGGAATGTCATTGGTGTTGGAGCTGGGGTTGGAGAGTTCCTTCACGGTGTTGAAGAGCTCTTTGCTCTTGTGTGCGTTGTTGTCTAGGCGGTCTTTGAAGGAGGTCCTTTTGGCTGTTCTAATGAGCTGGTGGTGTCTGCGGGTGGCATTCTTGAGGGCCGTGTAACTGTCTGGTGTCTGTTCGTGATGCCATTTCTTCTCCAGTTTTCGGCAGGCTTGCTTGGAGGCCTGGAGTTCCTCAGAGAACCAGCTGCCTTTCCTGCTGGTGTGGATGTTGGAGGGTTTCTTGATCGGGCGAGGGTGTTGGCACAGTCTTCGATCCACTGTCTGAGGTTGTGGGCGGCAGTGTCGGGTCGGTGGTATCGGCGGGTGAGCTCTGGGCGAGGGTGGTGGTGAGCTGGTCTTCGGTGACTTTGATTCAGCAGTGGTGAGAGATCTGGTGGGTGCGGTGGTGCGTGGTGGGTTTCGGGAAGGAGAAATGGATGCAGCGATGGTCCGTCCAGTGGAGTACGGTGGTTTGGCTGAAGGCGAGGGAGTGTGAGCTGATGAGGTCGGCGATGGTGTTGCTGAACTGTGGCCAGGGTCCGGGGGTCTGTAGATGAGCGTTCCTCTGAGGGTGGTGTTGGGGTTGGTGTGGATCTGGAAGTGAAGGTGTTCGGCGGTGCTAAGGGTGTCGTCGGTGCTGGTCGAGATTCTGAGAGTGTTCTTGTGGACGATGGCGATTCCTCCTCCTGTTCCATTGGTGCAGTCCCTGCGGGCGATCTTGTAGCAGTCAGGGATGGCTTTGGCGATGTCGGGAGTTGAGGAGGGGTTCATCCAGGTCTCCGTAAGGAAGGCGATGTCTGGCGAGGTGGAGTCCAGTAGGTCCCAGAGTTCAACGGTGTGTTTGCAGGCGGAGCAGGTGTTGGGGAGAATGTAGTTGAGGTGGTTGAGTTCTTTTGCGGTTGGTGGGGTTGTGGATTGAATGCTGGTGGAGCTGCAGTTCCGGCAGGTGAAGGGTCCTTGGGTGCCCTCCGGGGCAGCCTGGAAGAAGGTGTGTGATCGCCTGGTATTGAGTGCGATAAGGGTGCATGCATCGTAACGGAGACGGTCGACGTCGCGTTTGCAGGAGCGAGAGGTTCTGGTGCTGGGCACGGTCCAGGTGCAGACGTGCACAGACGGGCTTGCCTTAGACACTTCCGCTGCACGCGCCCGCTACGCGGCCTCCATATAAGGGGAGGTTAGAGGGAGGAGCACCTGGGAGGCGTGAGCGGGCGGTGAATGGGCAAGTGGGGGGCGGGGCCACAGGGGAGCAGGGGCGGGAATGGGGAACGGAAGTCCAAAGGGAAAAACGGAGCAGAGGCATAACAGAAGAAGAGGCAAAAAACAGAAGGCAATTTAGGCAGTAAAATGCACTGTGACAGAAGGAAGAGGCAAAATAAGGTCAGGAAATTTAGGCAGAAAATGCAGTCAGCAAACACAGGCAAGCGGTAGGGCAGGGGGGGAGCGGCGAACTCACAGAGCGGCACCAGCGAGGCTCCAGAGGCATGGATGCACAGGTGGTGCTCAGCGGTGTGGGGAGCGGCCTACCAAGCAAGCAGTGTCAAGGGTCGCTCATTTCACCGCTGCACGGCCTCCATATAAAGAGAGATGGGAGGGAGGAGCATCTGGGAGGCAGGAGCGGGGAGGCGAATTGGCGAGCGGGGTGGGGTAATGTTGTGTTTCGATTTAAATACTCATATATTGGTTTCCAGAATCATGCCCTTATATAGGCACAACTCTCATTGCTCTTACTTAGGCATAGAAATCTCAGTCCTTCTTTAGGCATTAGCCATGCTAACCAAATACAGGCATGGTCACCTACATCTGTCCATCCCACGTCACAACTAGTTCTTAGAAACCAGACTCTTAAGCCTTTGGGACTTTCCCTGCTTGGATTATTGAATTCTCCAAGAAATCATTTATTATGCATGAACAACTATTCCTTAAGGGGTTAATTCATGACGTTCCTCTGCCCGCCTTTATGTCAATGCTAGCATTTCAAAGCACCTTCTAGGTATCAATATACCTTTGCCTACCCTGGCAAACCACGGCTTGGCTACACAGTTGGATACGGCTCACCACGGCAAGTTCAGACGGAATTCGAGCCCCTGCCAGACGCACTGATCAGACGCTGTCATCCTCCTCGCAGAGAATCCAGCTCCAGTGTTTCTGACTTCCTTCGCGGGGTGTTAGAGATCAAGACCCGGAAAGAGATTCCAACCTCTCTCATTCTAAGGTATGGAGCAGACTAGATCCTAGAGGGACTCTTGGCAATAATAAACTATAGCTAGCTATACTTTAGAAAACAGCACCTACTTCTTACCTCGTACTACACTTAGGTTAGGTACACTGGGTTAGAACTATTTAGAAGCAACAGACGAGTATTCACATTTTAGCCTGTGTTCTTTATGTATGTATTTATGAATATATGTCATAGTTACAAACCATGCTATTGCAGTATTATTTCAACTTACTGCTAACGCTGTACGTAATCTACTTCGCATTCTGTCTTACGATTGTAGCAGTTCATATCTCTTGCACGAGAAATAAGACTGTTCAATAAACCCTTTTTATTGAAACGCCCGTCTATCTATTTCTGTGTAACTCATGAAGCATGCACGATTGACTTAGTGAAACTGTTATCTATTGTTTCCATGATTCTGAGAACTGTTCCGATTCTAAGGGAAACAAAGTTGTCATATTTATGCGGTTGTCAGAAAGTAATTCCTTCTTGTTCATTCCAGAAGTTTCTAGTGACCTCTTAGTTAGCTGGCACACACAAGTAATTAAGTTTAATGTACTCGATAGAGGCATACTGACCTCAGTCCTATGCCAAAACTATAATGTATATTATTCCAATGCGCAGAGCCTATAAAGGAAATAGGAACTACACTACATGGCGCCCAACGGTTTGGTAAGGCACTAATTTAACGCTAGATACTGAAGTAACTCAGTCGTGCTTTTCTCAGACACCCCTACTCATAAAACTCAATAAGACGTCTGGAGTGGGTAAGGGATAATATCCGCCATAGCTGAGTAGGAATAAAATCCTATGTATTAGCTGTTTAGTTTGTTCAACATTGAAGGATACAGTGTTCCAAAAATATTGTGCACCTTATCTTTGTTCCCTTGAAACTTGCTCTGCATTTTTCATTAAACAATGTCCGATAACGACAACACCGGGACCGGTGGGGCTGTAACCAACCAAGTTGCAGCAGATTTTTATTTTACAGGTTTTAATGAAACCGATGAAGATGCTATAGACATCCCTCCAAATTTAAGGAGAACCATCACTCTAAAACTTATAAAACATTGCCTAACACCGAGAGGTGGTAGAGCAGTTTTATTGATACAGGCACATGAATCTTTTCAGACAGAGGTATTCTATTTCACAGAAAGTATTCCCAGAATCAAATCCAGTAACACATTTGTTTTACTTCTACAAAGAAGATGATCCACCTGTGGAATATATTCCTTTTGAGGATGTTGAAATTCCACTCACATACCAGGAGCATAATCTCAGGTTTAAAGGCACCTTAAAACAGTTCAATCATATTACCAGGCTCGGTCCACTAGGTAGACCAGGAGCTACATGGCCAATTTTAGCCGGCTATACACCTCATCCTGACATTGAAGACATGTCAGATGTAGAATTACTTGCTCAACTGAAAGAGTTCATCAAAATTTACAGACAATTGGTCCAATATGTTATGGGGTCTTTTACAGTCAAACCATCATTAGCTGTTCCAAAACAATCCTCTAACCAGGGGAATACACTACAAATTACTCCACAGACTTTACACGCAGTCATGGGTAAAATGCCCACAAAACGTGAACAAATTCCATTCTGGATAGCTCAAAAAACTACTCAAATCGAAGCAGTATTTCCTGATATTAGCCCTTATGATAAACACAGAATCTTAATGATCTGCTTGCCAATGGGGATCACACCACATCTAGAAGACTGCACCACTTGGGACACAGTCTTTGCTGCCATCTATACTAAAACACATGGTGTTCCTGTTATGGTGGTAATAACTGATGTCCTGAAACAAATTCAAAATGAATATGGGGCAGAGCCTGCTCTGAATTTAGGTATGAAATTACTGAAAAATTTCGACCAGGTCTCAACAAAAATATTATCTAATATTAAAGGAGAGGCAGCATCAGTGGCGATCCACCAGAAATTAAGGGAATTTGATGTAACAGAACAACAACAAGAACTAGCCAGAATAATCGAAAAATCCTATGAAAAATTAGGCATTGACAGTTTGGGTGGGAAACCAGTTAAACCACAACTGTCTGAAGGTCCTAAAAAGGACTCTACTAAACACAATCCTACATCTAAAAATAAGTGGGAAAATATCAAACAACATTCAAAAGAGAAACGTTCTCAATCCCGAGGTAGGTCTCCTCAAAAGGAGCCCTCTGAAAGGAGGTATAACCTCAGAAATAGGAATAATTTGAGAAAACCTGATATATATCAAGATACTGATACACGTTCCTCTCGTACCTTTCAGATATCGTTACAGATATCCGAAAGAAGAAGACGGTCAGATCAAAAGGAAGAACGTGTTAAGTCCAAAGACGATCAACATGTTCAGAAAAACAAACCAAAACCTCAATTCTCCAAAAAGAAAGTTGCAGGTCTGAATATCAGACATGCCGAGGATTCTGAGAACACAACTCAAGAGCGGAGAATGCTGGAAAGTCCAGCAGAAGTAACAATAGCTCGCCAGAACCTGAAGGAACTTCTGGAGACGGTGGACTTGAATGAGCTTATACAAGTTGAGACTGTAGACACCAGGGTTAGTTCTCCACAAAAGTTATATGAAATAACACTCCCGGTGGAGGGAGACAAAACAAGAAAAGTGAAATCATTCTTTTGGGAGAGACTTTCAAAGGGTTATGATATACTTCTAGCAGAACAGGACTGGCCACTGGAATTTGTCAGGGAGTGCCCACATGGCAAAGACATAATTATGCCAGCCTTCGCCAACCATGTTCAAGTACATTTAAAATATACTTATGCCAGGAAATGGGCAGTGGCCTAGGCTCCAGCATTATACAAAAATCATGTAGGATGGGATGAGGACTCACCTCACCACAAAATCCAGTTAAAAAATCAACCAACTGCACAAAGGCAGTACCCAACTAAGCAAGAAGCTAAAAAAACACAGGTCAGGGAGATCTAAGAACAACTTGAATACCAAGGGGTGATTGAAACATGCACCTCATCAATGAACAATCCTTTGTTTCCTGTCTCCAAACCAGACAATACATATCGTTTTGGATTACAGACACCTAAAATACAAAATGCACATAGTACAGCATTAATGAATAACATTGTGCGTAAAAAAATATAAAATCACCTTAGACATTTCTAAAGGTTTCTTTTGTCAAAACATAGCACATGAAAGTAGGTATTTGACAGCTTTCTCAATAATGGGGACCCAGCGTCACTTCTGTCGACTCGCTCAAGGGTTCAAGAACAGCCCCGGGTTATTCTCAGTAAGAGTAACAGAGTTACTACAAACTTATGATGACGAGGCATTGTCATATGTCGATGATATCTATCTGACAGACGATGATGTGGAGAGGCACTTGAACAGAGTGAACACCATTATACTGGGCTTTGCCTCTGAGGGCTACAAATTCAATTTTAAGAAATCAAGGATTGCCCACCTCAATGTCCTTTTCTTAGGATATGAGCTTTCAAGTGAAGGCAAAGGCCTGGCAGACAACTTTTTAGAAAAATGTGCGTTTCTCCAGCCTCCAAAAACGCTGAAAAACTTACAGTCGATTCTAGGTTTCCTGAATTTTGGAAGAACTTACATTCTAAATTACGCAGAAAGGGGGCGTACTTACCGAAGAAAGGAAAGTTGCATGCAACTGTTCTGGTACTAGTGACAGGCTTTTTTTTAACCCCTCGGTGGTCCCGACCCAAGAACGGTCTGCCCGACCCCGGCCTTGCTGCGGCCCGGCGGATCTCACAAGGATCTCTGACTGTAATGGTCGGCAGGGCTGGCGGACATGGGCGGCAGCGGATTCGAGGGGTCAGTGTCGGGCCACCTTCCTGGTGCGCTGTGCGGTGGCGGTACCCGGGATCGCTGTGCCTGCGGGGGACGAGAGCTGAAGAACAGCGTGTGGCGCCAGCCATTTTGTCCCTCCCGGGTTGGCCTGCCCGCGACCCTCCAGGCTCCTGCCGTGGCCCGGGTGTGCGGCGGGCCCTGACCACGTCGCCGGCTTTGGTGGCCAGAGAGTGAGGTGAGACACTGGTGAGGCAGAACAGTCCTCCGTGAGAGCCCGGCTTCTGGGAGGCCTGCGAAACCCTGCCGGACGAGATGGCCGCCCCTCCGGTGTGAGCGAGGTGAGGAGTACAGGGGCGGTGTGCTGATACCCCCTGAGTGGCGCTCAGTCCATGTGTCAGCGGACAGTGATTATGCCGGCGTAGGGCAGGTAGCGGGATCGGTGGCTGATTTGTGTCTCTTCCCCTCCTCCGGCTGGCAGTTCGAAGGCCTGGTGTGGCGGCGAGCGGGGAGCCGGAGTAGCTGCTGAAGTGCGCGTTCTCTGCTGGTCTGAACCCGTTTGTGCGGAGACTCCCGCTGGCAGTGCCCATTATGAGAATTGTGGGGCCCTGATGCCTTGACTCCTGGACCTTGGCTGTGGGGAGGCCTGTGCTCGGACTGTAGGTCGACGGGTGGTGGTGTAACTGAGGGGACTGGGACCTTGCTTTGTGGCATAAGGTGGCTCCACCCCACGCCTATATTAGGCAGTGAGGGACACGCACCCTCGGTGCTCGTGGAGCAATCAGCTGGGGGCATGTTCTCTTCTATTTAACCAATGTTTGGTTTCTGGTGGTCTTCAGCTTTGGTTTCCTGCACCTCGCCTCCAGACTTGAGCTTGGCGGATGGGGAGGTATGTGGTGAAGGAGAAGTCGGGTTAGCTGCCCAGTAGCGATCTCCCCCCCTATCGGAGTGCTACACCCACAGCTTGGACACTGCAACACCCTGCGTTTGGCTGCACCGAGACCCCTTCCATTCCCCCACGCGTCCTGGGCCCTGGAGCGCTGCTTCACTGAGTGCTTCTTGTGGCTGCTCCCCCCCCCCAGCTTGGTGTGATGAGCTATTGATTCCTCCTTTGTCTGGCGGCCCTGCTGATAACCTGTACCGCCTTTCAGCGCACAGGATGTCCGGGTGGTCAAGAGCCTAGTGGCTGGAGCACTTGCCCAGCTATAGAGCCTAGGCACAGGGACCTCGCGGCGACTCACCGCAGCAGTTAACACGCGCTTTTCCGTCTGACTGGGCTGGTGTGCAGTTATCTGGTGGGGAAGACTCTGCGTCACAAGCAAATAACTCGGCGATAGCTCCTAGCACGCCCCGAGAATTCGGCCTAGCCATGTCGTCAACCAGAGGCCGAAAGGACAAGCCACCGAAAGACTTCCTGCAAAAAGGAACAGAATGCTCTGCCTCCCAGCCAGATGCTGAGGCCCCACGGGCAGAAGACGAAGATGCGCCGGCAACCAAAGCTTTTATGGTTGAGCTGTTCACGGCCATCAAGGAAGATATACAGGAGCTGCGCTCCCATCTCTCCTCGGATCTTAGAGAAGTTAGACGGGATGTCAACGCCATCAATGAAAGAGTCGTGGCCTTAGAGGAGCATGATCTGGGTAGAGAGGACGACCTGCACCAGCTTCAACAAGAGGTGATATGGCTCAAAGATCAAAATCTGGACCTTCAGGCGCATACGGAGGACCTGGAGAACCGCTCCAGACGCAATAACATATGATCCGGGCAGTTCCATGGTGAGAAGAGGGAGATGATCTTCGGGCTTACATTGCTCCCCTATTCCAGCAGATCCTCGGAGAAGACGAGACTCAGGAGATTCAAATGGACTGGGTGCATAGGGTGGGGTTCCCATGGGCCCCAAGGCGACCCTCAGATATCTTAGTCTGTGTGCACTACTTCCAACTCAAGGAGAAGATCCTCCGCATGGCCAGAGACTTACAGCTGGTGCAATTCCGGGGTCAGCACCTGCTTTCTACCAGGACTTGGCTGCTTCCACTCTAGTTAAGCGTAGAGCGTTTAAGCCTATCACTAGTCACCTGCGAGACCGGAGCATCCCTTACTCTTGGAGACAGCCATTCCGCCTCATCTTTAAGTTCAATGGCAAACTCCTGCAAATTTGCTCCCTAGAAGACGCATATGCTGTCCTGGGCCTAGACCGACCCTCTACATCGCCTGAGAAAGATCTTCCCCGGCGTCGCTGTCGCTCATCGGAGTGGCGACGAGTTGGGAGGTCATTGCCTACCTCCAAACCGGACACCTCGGCTAGTCAGGGCGAGAGAGAGGCTGCCCTTGCGTTGGTGTCACAGGTCACCGACAGCTCTGATGCTCCGTGATTTGCGCAACTCTGGCAACTTAGTGGACTTAATCAATGGTGCTGGAGGGAGGGAGGAGTCCGACAGTGACTAGTAACTTTGTTCTCTGTTAAAAGGAACTTGTGCGGTCCGATATGGTTCGGACTGAGTATGTCCTCGCCCCCTTGTACATTTGGTCATTGAGATGAACTCGGTCAAATTTTTCAACTTTCTATTTTTGCTGTTTTGTTTCTTTGTTTCTGCCCGCATTTGGGTTGGGGTCTTCGGGGATTTTGGGCTTTCTTGTTGGGGCTTCGCATCGAAGAGGTCATCTCGGTGATAGCGCAATTAAAGGTAGGTAGCCAAGTCGCCAGGCCAGGATGGCTTTCCAGCGCTGTTTTATAAGTCATTCTGCGTGGAGCTGGCTCCCTTTTTAACAAAGCTTTTTAACTCCTTCCTTGATACTGGAGCAGTGACTCCATCAATGTCTGAGGCGATTATCTCGCTAATCCCTAAACCCAGGAAAGACCCTAAAGAATGTGGGTCATACAGCCCAATATCGCTCTTAACAGAGATGCAAAGTTATTTGCGAGTATCTTGGCTGCAAGGCTTAGCCTGCTTATGGATAGCTTTATAGACCCGGATCAATCCGGTTTTATTCCGACGCGTCAGGGAGGTAATAACACTAAGAGACTCCCCCACCTTATAGACTTGACCCATCGATCTCGCATCCAAGCCTTCTTTCTCTCAATTGACGCAGAGAAAGCCTTTGACCGTGTGGACTGGGAGTTTCTCTTCGCAGTTCTACGCTCCTTTGGCTTTGGGGATAACTTTATCTGGTGGGTCTGTAGCTTATCCTCCTACATAGCGCCGGTGCGGGTTAATGGTTGTAGATCTACCCTCTTTCCTATTGCCCGGGGCATGCGGCAAGGCTGCCCTCTCTCCCCACTTCTATTTGCCCTCCACATGGAGCCGTTCACCCAAAGTATTCGATCCAAC
This sequence comes from Lissotriton vulgaris, assembly GCF_964263255.1. NCBI lineage: Eukaryota > Metazoa > Chordata > Amphibia > Caudata > Salamandridae > Lissotriton > Lissotriton vulgaris. Next base: position 405,369,836 of record NC_141687.1, read on the forward strand.
CCTGACATAATGGGTATCAAATTTGGAGCTGACCAACATAAACTCAGTATGTATGCCGATTATGTCATTCTCTCGCTCACATAGCCCCGGACAACTCTGCAGCACCTGTCCAAAGAACTTACTACTTTTGCCGATGTTGCAGGGCTTAAAGTCAACTTTACAAAATCACAAATTCTTAACATCTCTATCCCCGAGGACGAGATTCAGGACTTGCGGCAGGATTACACTTTTTCATGGGTCCATACGGACATTACATATCTAGGCGTACGGCTGATCCCGTCCATCTCTAAGACAGTCGCCCTCAATTATGCACTGTTACTCGAGCAAACCACCAAGGCGCTCTCCGCCTGGACACGTCTTAAGTTGGTGTGGTTCGGGAGACTAGCAGCTGTAAAGATGACTGTACTCCCACATATCCTTTATCTCTTTCAGATGCTTTCTGCTAGCCCTCGGCCAGGCGTCCTTCAGAAACTACAAGGGCTCCTGTATAAGTTCCTGTGTGATAATAAAAAGCCCGTCTTGCATCAGCACTGGTCACCGCCTTGAAAGAGAAGGGAGGGCTGGGCTTCCCGCTAGTAGGTGCTTATCACCAAGCGGCATGTCTCCGCTACATCGTCAAATGGAATAGGTCCCTGTCCAGCAAGCACTGGAATTTTATGGATCAGACAGTGGCTGGACGCAACATCTGGCGTGAAATGTGGCTGCCCCGCAAGCATAGGGCATGTGGTTTGTAATCTCCTCCAGTAACCTCCCCGACCCTCAAGGCATGGGATCAACTTGCGCGGCAGAAGGGGTGGACCTCATTTCCCTCTCCACTGTCCCCTATTGTAGACAACCCTGACTTCCAACCCGACGGCCTGTCCCCGACGTTTCATCGGTGGAGGGAGGAGGGTCGTAAAAGGGTAGGCTCCCTCTTCGATCTTGACGGGTTGATTCCTTTCCTCAGCTATGTAAAGATTACGATTTTCCAGCTTTTGATGCCTTCCACTACTCGCAGCTCGCTCATTGGGTCACACGTTCGGAGAATTTTAGTCACATGTCCCGGCCCATGACGACCTTTGATAGATGGCTGATTTGTAAAAAAGATGATCGCAAACTCATATCTGAATTATATGCTATGATCACTGCGCACTCTAAGAAACATCGTACAAAGGCACAGGTTAGATGGGAGACACAGTTGGGGAGACCCCTTACACATAAGGAGTGTGAGCACATTGGGAGCACATTTTTTATTGCACACACCATACTGCTTCCAATACAGCGGGTGAGGAATCGGCCTATAAGGTGGTCCATTATTGGTATTATTCACCAAAGCGCATTAAGACCTGGGACAAATCTAAATCAGACCTCTGCTGGCGGGGGTGTGGTCTCACTGGTACCCTAGTGCACTTGCTGTGGCACTGTCCGAAATTGGTGCGTTATTGGGCAGCAATTCTCAACGACATTGATGCAGCATTTCAGATTACACTGTCGCCTGTGCCCTTCTGGGCCTGCCTCATCCTGGGTCCTTTCACTGAAGTCATTGAGGGGCAAGCAGATAGCACAGGCACTGTTAGAGGCAAGGAAAGTACTCTTAGGGCAATGGGGTTCTCCGTTAGTCCCTGACCCGAGAGACTGGATACAGAGACTTTGGCAGATACTAGCAATGGAACGTCTCTCTCTTAGTGTGGAGGGCCGCGGCAAAGACTATGCGAAACTTTGGGCCCCATTTTTACAGCTTCTTTTGAAAGACATTAGGGAAGTAACAAGGCCAAAATACCTGCAGATCTTACAACTCATACCCTTAGACCCACCTGGTACAGGAGCTGATTTCCCTGATAAGTAACACCCAGTGGTTAACACCGGGGATTTTTGGGGGCGTGGCTTGGGCGCCGATGATGGAGGGCGCCTGAGCACCGGGCTCCGTGATCGAGCCATCTATTATCCTGATTGAGAAGGGTTCAGGCTCCCGTTTCCCCCCACAAAAACGGCGGAAATGGGCCACCGCGAGGTGGCTACGGGACACCCTTTGTCCGGCACGGCAGACGAGTGAACCGAGCTTTGCGGACGGCCCGGGGTGCCGAGAACAGTCTGACAAGATGGCGCCCCCGGGGTCCCTCTAGCTCCAAGGCCATCGAGATCCTTAGAAGCCTCTGCGGTCCCAACGGAACTCCAGATGTAGCGGCAAGCCCGGGCGGGGCGCACTATCGGACGGCGGCCGCAGTGCGGCTCAGGGTACGAGAGGCGGCGGAGACCACCCGACCGCTTGCAGGTGGCGCTGGTGGGCGGAGTGCCCCCGAGGAGGCTTTCAGCTGCCGTGGTTACACTGGGTAGTTGATTTCCCTTATGACACGGGGGAGCGGCTGGTCTTCCCGCACCCTGAGCTGGCTCTGGAGTGGGAGCTGATATCCGCCCGTAACGATAGCCAAGGGGCTGGCGGACTGCTTCCCACCCCCGCAGCTGAATCTTGGCTATGGGAGAGGGCAGAGGACCGGAGAGACTGCCGAGGGGCCCCTGCTGTGGGCTGAGCGACCCTGGAGGGGGTTAATGTGGAGAGCGCTCTGCCGTGTCGTGCGGTACTTGCCGGCGGGGAGCCCTGATCACCAGCACCCAGACGTTGGAGGCTTTTGGGGGGACCCCCTTTCCACTGACGCTGCGCCCCTTGGACCCTTGGATACACTTGAGACCCCACTGCGCGAGAGTGAAGACTGGGATGTCGGGGGTGCGACTTCTGTTGTGAGGACGACCCGCATTAATGAGCGGCCATTCCACGCTGAGAAATCTGCCACTAATTGCCAGGAGCAGAGGAGGGGACATCCATACACGGACTCCTACGCTGTGGGGCACATGTCGGTGGCGGAGTGCGGCGGCTAGTGCGGGGCGGCGCGGGGTGGCGCGGGCTGGGGGCCTCCTGTGGAGTGGCGCTATTAAGCAGTACTGGAAGACTACCAATTGGCCACGCCTGCCCACCCACGCGAGCCCTCTTCTGCGATCGTTCCTCGTGCGGTTGGATTGGCCCCTCCCCGGGGCGCCTGCAGGTCCAGCTGGTGCGTGAATGGCCCGACCGGCACCTTGAGGGGCTGGGAGACCCCTGCTGTGACTGACCTTGGAGCTGACGCTGAGTAGACTGCCGAGCTGGGTGGGGGTCCCTGGTGGCCCACCTCCCCCGACCGAGGCCATACTACATCGGAGGTCTATGGGATTCCTAACTGGAACCATATTGGTCGGATATAGCTGTAACAGACTGCCGTAGAACTGTTAATAGGCTCTTTGTGACTGTTCCTTTGAGCCCGAGCTACGCACACCCAGGTGATAACTCTATTGATCGCCGGAGTATCCGCCAACCGAAATAGACTTCAGCGAGTTTTGCCTACCGTTGGACGGCTCCCTCCGGCTCGTCGCTGACGACATTGAGCATCACGACCGACATGGGGAAACCGAAAGGAACCAAGGGCGGCACGCAATCCACGTCGGACGCAGAGATGCCGGACAAGGGAGATCACCCAGATCCCGATCCTCCATGGGATCCACACCTACAACACCAGCTGGACAAGATCCTGACGGCGATAACAGATACCCGCGCGGCATTCCAACAAGATATAGCACAAGTGGCAACGGGGCTCGGATTGCTCAGAGCGGACCACGGCAAGCTGGCTGATAGGGTCAAAGAGATGGAGACCACGGTTCTCACCCTGGAGCAGGCGCAAAAAGCCCTTTCGGCCACTATGACTGATGTGTTGGACCGCATAGACGCACTGGAGAAAAGAGCTGAGGACGCTGAGGGGCGCAATCGCCGGAACAACATCCGACTCGTAGGACTACCAGAGAAAATTGAGGGGGGGATATGGTTCGATTTCTAGAAGATAGGCTCCGAACAACGGTGGCACCAGAGGGTCTATCTACCTTTTATACACTAGAGCGGGCGCATAGGGTCCCGTCCCGACTACTACAGCAGGGCCGCCCTCCGCGCCCAGTGGTTGCACGGCTGCTGCATTACCAAGACAGAGACTTACTACTTCACAATGCTCGGTTAAGCGGTCCCTTTCAGGTGGAGAACAGTAAAGTTAATATCTTCCAGGATTACACCTACGAAACGCAGGGTAAACGGGCCTCCTTCCTGGCGGTCAAGAGAGAGCTGGGGAGTGAAAGCATCCAATACTCCTTATTATTTCCGGCTAGACTCCGAATAATCGTTGATGACACCACCAAATTCTTCGACACGCCAGAAGACGTATGCAGCTGGCTGGAACTGTACAGAGCTGGCAAAGACTGCTTCGGCTCACACCTTGAAGCGATGTCGGAGGGGCTGCCGCGATGGAAGTCCAGGCGGATACGCAATCGACTCAGAGGATTGGGTCGATCTTCGTTGTCAGAGACAGCGGCGGAGCGACGGGGAGTTCTGAAGGTGGTGTCTAACATTTCAGGATCACAGGAGGCACCGACGACGGAGGGAGCGGAGTCAGGCGGGGCGATGACTGCTCAGACACGGAGTGTTCGGAAACTGACAGTGTGCCGTTGCCCAAGGTCACCCCAGAGACGGCTGAAGAAATATTAGCCGAACAATGAGAAATCCTGGTGAGCTGTTGAGATTGGGGTACGGACTATGGCAAACTATTTGCTATGCACTGGGTGAGGGGGCTGCTTAATTGTTTATAGAGGGGAAACGGGGGAAGATTTCAGCTACAAGTAATTATTTAGACTCTATCGCCTGCAAGAGACCGGAGTGGAGGGTGGCTTCCTGTTGGTACTCAACCCCCCTCATTGCCCTTAAGGCACACCTGCGGTGACTACCGTGGGGTTCATATGTTAGCTTCTTTCGGGAGTGTTTGGATGGGAACTAGATCGCGATCTTTGGGTCCTGTTCTGGGGGAGAGGGGGGCTTTTGGGACTGTTATATTGTTGGGGAGAGGGCACGCCATCGGTGCTGGGGATTATTCACACTCAGGACACGTAAAAACTGGGTGGAGAAGCGGACACGGGACTCTGTGGGACAATGGGTGACTTATCTAACTTGAAATGCATTACCTGGAAAGTGCGGGGCTACACACCATGACGAGACGCCATAAAATACATGCCTACCTGGTGCGCAGAGGGGTCCAGATAGCGCTATTGCAAGAAACACATTTAACAAAGGCAGAGGGGATAGCACTGCAGCGCAGATGGAGGGGACAAGTATACAATACTACATACTCAGCATACGCTAGAGGCGCGCTAATATGGATCAGGGCTGGGGTCCCCTTTCAAGTTGCCAAGCGGGTGGTAGACCCAGAGGGAAGGTTTGTCGCCATAGCAGGAAAGCTGGGAGGCAGGGACATCAACATTTGCAGCATATATGCGCCCAACGTGGACCAGCTGGCCTTTCTTGTGGCACTGTCAGGCTCCCTGGCTCACTTCTTAGTAGGACCACTGCTAATAGGAGGAGACTTTAATTCAGTATTAGATGTAACCCTCAACATATAACACCCTCCGCTGGCGGACTCCCCAACACACCGTATAGCTAAGGGCAGAATAGAATGGCAATCGAGATGGGGCCTAACCGACATTTGGGCGCCCAGCACTCACACACCCGAGATTACTCCTTTTTCTCAGGAATGCACAAACTCCATGTAAGGCTAGATGCGCTGTTGTGCTCCTCAACGCTATTACCAACAATTGTAAGGACGGAATATCTGACGAGGACGTTGTCTGATCACAACCCTTTATTAGTAACTATGCAGTGGTTTCTGGGCGTCTCTGCGTTCCTACCTGGAGATTACGCCCAGAGATGCTAGAAGACCAACTTTTCCATGCAGCATTGGAAGAGAGGATTACCCACTACTTTGAAGAGAACGAGGGCACAACAAGGGAAAGAGCGACGGAATGGGATGCCTTCAAGGTAGTCGTTAGAGGGTTTTGCATAGGCAAGAAGGTGGGAATGCGAAGGGTGCTCTTAGACGACCTTGATAAGGCAGACAAGAAACTCCGAGAGGTGGAGCTCTTGCGACCGGGCCATCCCGAGTTACAAGAACAGTGCACTGCGGCGAAAGAAGCAGTCGCAGTTGAAATAGAAAGGTTGAGCAGCTTCGACCACAAGGCATACACAGCCAGATCCCACGCAGAGGGAGACAAGTCAGGGGCCCTGTTGGCCTGGCTCGCTGACCCCATGAGGAGAAACTCTCCCATAGTCTCCATACATACGGCTGAGGTTGACGAAGTATACACCCAGCCTGAAATACTGCGTAGCTTCACAAACTATTATGAAACTCTGTATCAAAGTAAATTATTGGCCGGCACCCGACTATAGATAAGTTTCTTGAGGAGCTCCCTTTCCCGGTGTTAGACCCTGAACAAGCAAAGAACTTGGGCAAAGATATTGAACTAGGAGAAATCCGAAGCGCCATAAAACAGATCGCATGCAATAAAACCCCGGGTTTGGACGGCTTGCCCATTGAGTTCTACGCCATACATATGGATCTATTGGCTCCACGGCTGCTAGTAGTCTATAAAGAGGCAAAACAATTGGGTCGTCTACCACACACCATGCGCGAAGCACTAGTAATCCCCCTACTTAAACCCGGTAGAGAGAGCAATGATACGACATCTTACAGACCGCTATCGATGCTAACTGCAGATTACAACATTTTGAGTAGTATTTTAGCGTCCCGCCTATTGGGACACATGACCACACTGGTCCATGAAGACCAAGCAGGCTTTATCCCTAAGCGAAACACCACCATGAACATACGCCGACTGATAAGGCTACTGGAAGAAGACCATGCGGAGGCCCCCCAACCCATGATACTATTGGTAAATCTGGAAAAGGCATTCGACAGCCTAGAATGGGAATACCTTTATAACGTACTTAGGCGCTATGGAGTGGGAGAGGAGTAACTGCGGTGGACTGCCGTGCTGTATGCTTCGGCAATGGCTAGAGTAAAATCGGGCGCACTGATATCGACACAATACTCAGTAGAAAGAGGCACAAGACAGGGATGTTCGCTATCCCCGCTGCTATTTGCGCTAGCTGTGAAGCCCCTCGCAATGTCAATCCGCACGGGAGCCCATTATAGGGGATTGTGGAGCATGACGGGGCAACAGCTCATCTCGCTATATGCTGATGACCTTTTGCTCTTTCTCGAAGATGTTAATGTAGCTCTAGTGGGAGGTGACAACCTGTTGACCACCTTTGGGGAAATCTCCGGCCTCAAAATGAATTGGTCCAAGACATGTTTATTCCCAGTACGCAAAGGAGCGATCCAGCCCACCACAATCAGGGAAATCAGGTGGGAACCCAGCTGCCTCAAATACCTAGGGGTTTATATCTACCACACCCCAGCCGATATATTGGAGGGCAACATCTCCCGCAGTGTTAGAGCACTGAAGGGTAGTATGTTTCTAGCGCCTGGACTACCTGCCAAAATTGTATTTTGCCTACAGTTATCTGCTCAGCCTCCTCGAAAACACATTCCAGTCTAGTGAAATAGGTAAACATCTTCCCGGCTACAGAGCAAAGGGCCCGGCCTTCCTGTCCTCCTTGCAAGTGATTTACTGAATCCGTTACCATGGTAGGCCCATGGCTCCGCGCATTGCACCAAGACACGTATGCACGCACTAGCATTCAGTATTGAACGGCCCCTGCCCGAGAGACCTTTTACTTCAGACACTACATCCTCCAAACATGAGATACCAGATATGTTATAGGTACAGGTTGCCCTGACATCCCAGACACCAGTCTCCTCCACTAGTGCTAAAGTCAAAGCCCCCAGTTCTCCTTAGTTACACGTCATGCTCAGTTGCGCGCGCATCCAGGTCATAGGTTTCTGCTGATCCTGCAAACTTTCTCTTTGCATCCACCCACATGTGACGTTTCTTGTGACGTTTCTCTGACATGTACAGTGCACGCCCATGTGTACGCCTTTTTACACGCCTCCTGTTACGCACATGTGTTCTTATCTCTCTCTTTTCACCTGTTACGCCTACTGTATTGGTTTCAATCGTACTGTTTTACTATATATAATGTGTAATGCTAATAAAACGTTGAATGTCCCTTCCTGAACCTTAGTGGTGATGGAACATGATATCCGATCCTCGAGAATCCTTCATTAAAGCCCGTATGACTCAGATCCCACGGACTCTGCCTCTCATTTGAATGAGCTTCCTTATTGATAATTAATTATATGGAAAAATGATACGGTAAAATTATTTACCACAAGACGCCTACGGGCAATTGTACGCGCTGTATAAATCTAAAAAATAAATAAAGAAATATGTCCTTCTGGGCTCCTCTCCCACTATCGGTAGCGGGTCGAATAGCCCTACTAAAGATGGTGATGCTCCCGCGGCTACTGTATTATTTTAGGACGCTTCCTGTATGGATCCCCCCTGCTACCTTCTGGCTCCTGGAATCTATGATAGTGTCCTTCCTCTGGGGAACGGGCCGACGCAGAGTAGCCCTTACAACACTGATGAGACCTAAATCAGAAGGGGGATTAGCTGTCCCCGACTTTGAAGTGTATTATTTAGCGGCCCAACTACAGGTAAACACCCAGGAAATAGCACGCGAGTTCAGAGGACCGGAGGATAGACGGGGCCTGGGAATACCTAGACATGTGCTCTCTTATATAGCAATGCAGCCGAGATTAGTCCTCCGCGACCTCACACAAGAGGAAAGAACAATTAGGCTATGCCGGAACCGGACACAACGTAAGGCGGGCGTGACCCACCCATATGCCCCCGAAATCCCACTGGGAATATTGACAGCACTACCACATGGCGGAGATTAGTCACAGTTGCAGAAATGGGAAGAGGCGGGGATCCAAGTCCTGGGAGACCTTTACGAAAACGGAACGATACTGCCGTTTCCGACACTCCTGGATCGATATGAACTGCCTAGGGGAGACTTTCTGATGCATTCGGCACTCATACGTGCAATACAAGCGCACTGGAAGGAGGGGCTTGACGAACCAAAAACGACGATGGCCTGCCAATACACCATGATGACAGCGGGGACGGTTAAAGCAGTTACGTGCCTTTACTCCAGAATAACTAACAAGGGATTGCCCCTCTGGAGACGCCAAAAGGGAAATGGGAGGCTGATATAGGGAGGGAAATTCCTGAGACGGTATGGGCACAGCTGATGCGAAGAGCTTGGAAAAGCACGTGTAATGCGCGATTCCAATTAGTCCACTTTTACATCCTCCATCGAGCATACCTGACCCCGGGAAAGATCAAGAAATACTTTGCTGTAGATTCTGCGGGATGTCCCAGGTGTAAGGCAGATGGTGTAGAGCTTGATCACATGCTATGGATATGTCCTAGTTTACACCCTTACTGGAAAATAGTGGGTGACACTCTTAATGAGGTGACAGAGCGAGACTTGAGGTTTGACATGGCGGTTGGGATCCTCCATTGGTTTCCTCATACCCCTAAAAATAAGATTACAAGCAAATTTATAGACATGGGGCTAATCCTTGCGAATGCAGAAATTACACGGCACTGGAAGGAACCAAAGGGTCCTGCGGGTGCTAGATGGCGCAATGAGTTCCTTAAATGGGCTGGTGGGGAGAGCACGCTGAGGTTTCAATCGGACCGACGACAGCAGAATGACAAAGCTTTGGAGATGGCACGAGCGTGGGAGTCCCTGGTAAGGACGCTGCGCGACTATGACACACGACACGACTCGGAGGACTAACACTCTGATTGGGCTATACCCCTGCAACACGACAGGCACATTGCATGAACCCGTATCTGTTGGCCCCGCGCTTCAGAACCACGATGACTATAATGTAAACCATGCACCTATGGTGGGAACCGGGGGGGGGGGAGTTAACCTAAGCATCCCTTGAATACTGGGGGAAAGATGGGGCAGAATTATCCTTTATTGAGATGCCATACCCTTGACCCTGTTCATACTGGGGTCCACTATTTAGGACTCTACTGCAAAGACTCAATTAATGATGATGGGGTGCTATAGGAAATGCAACGATTGATGTGTGCTTTGGGACAAAAAAAACAACAAAATTTGTTTTAAAAAAAATAAAAAATAAAACACCCGGGATTGTTGGCGAAGGGTCTTGAACTGATGCGGAGGAATGGTGGGGGGTGAGGTGGTGGAGGGTACTTTTTCTTTTGTTTATTGCGTTTCTAAAAGTGGTGTCTTGGCCATGGTGCCTTGAGGTTTCAATGAGGTTTGCATTGCCGCAAGGGGGTCCCCCGGGATGTAGACCTAACACGGTGTAGGCAGTTAAGCTGTGTATTGTGCATTTACCACCACACAATAAAAATGATTGATTCTAAATTACGCAGAAAGGGTTAAACCTCTCTACGAATTAACCAAACCTGATTTCAAAATCATAAATTGGACTCCAGAACACATAGATATACTGCGTTCACTTCAAGCTGACATGTTAGCAACAAATCACTTAAAAACACTTGTAGACGTACGCAATTTAGTGATCCTAATCATTCCGGGTCAATGCGGTTTCACCTACTAAACTTTTAACAAAGGTGAAAAAGTACCAATTGCATACAAATCACATTTGTATACACAAGCAGAAATGAAAATTACATCAACAGAAAAAATTCTGACAGCAGTTAAAACCGCTGTAGCGAAAGAAAGATCCCTAGCACAGGGGAAACACATTATTGTCGTGACTCCAGTACCTGCCTTAGAGGCAGTTACAAAAGCAAGCATTTCGAATGCGAAAGCTTCACATCGAAGATGGATACAATGGGTTAATGCTCTTGCAGCAACTGATGTTGAATATGTTTTTGATCCTTATTTGAAAACACAAGCATACCTGCAATAAGAACACAAATATCCTCTGCCTACTGAGATTCTCCCTCTTGACCAGTATGGATTTATAATTTATATTGACGGATCTGCCCAACCCGCTACGGAGAGTAAGCAGGCTTATAGTGCAGCATGCCCGATCGTTAAAGGTCGTATGAGCGATGGCAAATTCGGACCAATGGTTAAAAAAACACAATCTCTAGGAGATTGTACAGCTCAGCGAGCTGAACTACAAGCATTCAAATTGGCACTTGAAAATACGGATCGCAAATTCCCCACACTCATAGTGTGCGATTCTTTTTATTGTGTTCAATCATATAATGAATATTTACAGAATTGGCTTAAAAATGGTTTCAAAGATGCAAAAGGCGAAACAATCAAGCATAAAACGCTTTGGGAATAAGTAGTTCAGCTGCGAGACGGACTACAAAACACTCATGTGATACACACACTCAGTCATCAATGTGATGGCATTCACGTTGCATGGAATTAATTGGCTGAGAAAGCCCCAAAAGGGACTGAACAAACGGCTTCCGTAGCTGCAAGCAGTTGTTTAAAAACTAAAATAGATAGTGAAATATTACTGGCTGTCAATGCTCCAAGCATAGGCAGTGGTGTAGCGTTAACTCAAACGTTTCCACTCAAATACTCTATATAATTGATGTGAACAATGTTCCGTTTGCTCGAATCCCTGGAGTGGGGGATAGGGTAATTCCAAACATGGAACATAGATTAGGACTAATCCTAGCAGCACATGAAGGGATTAGGAAACAGACCAGAAACTATGTTTTGGACTGTGAAACATGCCAGAAGATGAAAGTCTCTACAGTGAAAAGTCCTGCGCAGATGCCCCTGTTAATTTCAGATTAACCATTAGCTTGTGTTTACCTGGACCACTACAGTCCCTTACAAAGGGATGGTAACTATAAATATATCATGGTCGCAGTGGATTTGTGTTCAAGGTTCCTATGGATGTGGCCTCAGCGCTAGGCTGGCGCTTGAACTGTTATAAAAGATTTGCAAGTGTTTATCGGCACATACGCAATAGGCACACTACACTCTGACCAGGGTCCTGAGTTTAGCTCTCGAGCTTATAAAGAAGCCTTGGCCAGTTTGGGCGTTACATTGCGGTATTCTTCTCCATTTCATCCTGAGGGAAATTCGGTTGTGGAAAGAAACTACTGAGACATAAAGCAGCTACAGTATTAGGTTCGGGTGAAGGGTGGGTCAAACATCTTTATGGGGTCCAACGCTCATTACATAATTTGCCAAGTTCCCTAGGGGGTGTCAGTCCATAGGAGGTCCTATTTGGGACTGGAATTTTGGTACCGGACCTTGGTATGAAAGGCAAGGTGGTGGAAAATGAACAATTTGATATCAAAGATCATATGGCTGTTTCACAGGACTTAAATGAACTAAGATTGAAACAAAGCAACGTGTTCCTGAAGCCAACCACCACTGGGGAAAATCCAGCCGTCCCAGCAAATCCTGTTTGGATCCCAAAGCTTGGAGATCTAGTCAGAGAAAAGATTGCGGCCAAGAGACAACCAGTACCTGTCCTAGCAATCCACGGACCAAGAACAGTACTTTTGCCACCCCTTGCTTAAAAAAAGGATAAAAGATCTGTGTCCAGCGACCTGATCAAACGACACTATGTGGCCGATACTAAGCAGTAGGCCAAGTGGACTCCAACAATGTAGCCAACGCTCTCCTCTAGCTACTTCCAAGAGGTTCAAACTGAGAGACTCGTCACCTTTGAAGATTCTACAGTGAGAAATGGACTAAGCAACAATGCTACGGAACTCGTTCCTCTTGAAACCCAAATAACAGTTTGTCCTGATACACCTGTCTACACCAATGTAACAAGTGATCAACTGGTTCCAGCGATTTCAACGAATCCTGATGCAATTCCAACCATTGACAGAAATGCCTCTGGCTACTTCATTAACTTTGATACGTTTTCTGAGGATCCCAGTGAACCTGAAACTACGCCAGCACAAAGAACTTTCAAAGAACAAGCAACAGACTTTTTTTTATCTCACCATGTATTGAACTATGGATTGTTTTGGGAATATTTTTATGTTTACTTTGGCTAGCTTTGGTAATGACTATAGGCATGCTGATAAATGGAAGATATATTCAAATGGACACAGCAAGTAAAAGAGGGAACTTACTTCTGCAGCCACACAAATCATCTCATGTTGAAGCAAGAGCCTTGTCAGCAGTGAACATCACAGCCGTTCCTAAACCAGATGGTATAGTTTGGGACAAAACTGAATATATGACATTTTTGGTCTGTCGGAACTTTTGAAGATTCCACACTTATTTAAAATTTCAGTAAGTGACTTTATTACCTCTAGTACCTTTTCAGATGATTGGGACGTCGAGACTGTTAATAACATGATGTCTGATCTAGAAATGTCTGCAGCACTCTCTAATCATGAATATTTAGAGGGCTCATCAGAGTATGAACAGCTTTACTATTATAACCACTATGGTCATCATTTCTTGCATACAACTGCATCACCTAGAAATGATTTTATGTATAACCAATGGGAACATTGTACTACACCACCAAGGGGTAGCTCAAAGACGTTTGCAATGAAGTTTCCATATTTTTCAGGGTTCAATACATTGAATCCAGAAACGTTTAACTTAGAAAATGCGAACAAAACAGGAACAAAAAATATGTTAACCAATACAAAACAGATTTATTCTGCAGCCTTTATTGCCCAACGGTCTAGACAGGGTTTTGACTTTTGAAAAGACACAATTGACACAAAATCTGTCTGGGGTACAATAGATTGGCAAGTGCAGGGGGCAGAAGCTTTGTTTAGAGCCTGTTTGATCCTGCAGCAAATAATTTTTTTGAATGGCACTGTCCAACAAACGTCTTGCCTTGGGTTAGCGAAGATGAAAGACATGAACATACCTGCACCTGCAAATAATAGCACTACATAGGGGTAGGTCTTCGTACATACTATTTTGCATCACAACACATCAGATCCTGAATAGGAAAAATAGTTGCTCTGGTCCACAAACAATAACAACTGTCAAGATCGATTCCTGAACCAAACACAGGGTTTCACTATCAATAGGCCAGACAGACGCTATGTTCAAAGACAGCATCCAGGGGTAGTAACAACTTGCAGTGTAGGGAAACTATGCCTTGATTGGCTCCAGAAAGCTACAATAGAGGATGTGAAATAACACTTCTCTTTACTTAAAGAAGGCGCAGACCTTAGGGAATTATTGTAAGGATCAAGAAAACTGCGTCAAAAAGGTGTCATATATGCCGGTATCTACGCTGCTTATAATGAAATTTGTAAGGTTACCCAAGCAGAAACTGCAGAAAGAATACGAGAAATTGATCGTATTAATTTAGAGAAATCTCTTGCTGTAGTCGATAATAGGTTAACAACTCTGTCATTCAGGATATATTCATTGGACAACATTGTTTCCTCTGCCATAGACATTATGGAACAAGACTTGGTCATGTTGCAACACGCCCAGTCCCAATTACGTTCTATCATGCAATTAGGCTGGGCGCTAAAAAACCTGCACGCAGGCTTTGTGCCTTGGCGTTTAATCAACACGACGTCACTGTTTTCAGAATACAATCTCACTGATAAACTGATCAAACTGGCACAAAGGGGAGCAAGTATATAGTGCTGAGGATTGAAAAATTGGAAAAATTACCATTTACGGTAGCAGAAACACCAGCTACTGAGTGGATCATACATGGTAAAATGACTCTGCCTGTTACAACTTTCCATTTTCAGTATTGCCTAAAACATATATCAGCAGGCAAATATGAAAGGTTGGGTAAAGAATACATCAAGACATCCTGGGATTTACCTTACACACACAGATGTTGGGAGTGGGGGGGCGTGAAGTGTTTCTTAGCGGTACAAACTGTGAAAATGCTCTAAGCGGCTCTTTCCTATGTCAGGGAATTAATTTACACGGGCCGGTTCCACTGCAAACGTATCCTGTCCCCTGCAAGGTTCACAGTCGTAGTTATCAATCCAATGTTTGGACTACTTTCGAATGGAAGTTACCTCATGTTGAATGATCACAGCTGCTTTGGCATGTTGCCAAGCATCCTGTATCCAGTAACGGTTCCATTCAGGGTCACTTGCTGTATATAAGTCTTGTACCCACAAAGAGACACAGTCAGGGAGTCGCCACTGTGGTCTTCACTGAACATCTCTTCTGTACGAATTGATACTCTAAGCAGAATGGGAGACATTCTTTTGCAACAAACCGTGCCTCTGACCTCGGCCAAAGAAACCAATGATCTACAAGTTGCATGGACTTCAGCCGAGATACAGGCCCTTTTGAATACAAACTGTCCTATACATTTCTTAGAAATGTTGGGACGTATTTTAAACATGTCTGATACGAGCGGTTTTGTACATTTATTTAAGAACGTGTGTTCAGGACTGTTAGCAACTTTTCAAGCAGTCCTCTGAATAATATGGTGGTATATATGGCCCCCCTGATTGCTCTCATATCATCCTTTAATATCAATACCATCTCGTATGCGGATGATACGCAGCTCATCCTGGTGATGGAGGATGACACCTGTGAGGCTGAAATGAAGTCAAAAACTGCTTAAAAGCCACGTTCAAATGGATGAGCGTGAACCATCTCAAATGCAATTCAGGAAAAACTGAGATCTTGCCGTATGGAAAAGGTAATCTGTTTAACCCCACGTTATGGTGGCCGGAGGACGCCACTGCCCCCCCAAACACTGTTCTATCAGTACGAAACTTAGGGATCAGATTTGACTCCTCTCTGACTTTTAAACAACAAGCAGTGGCCGTAGCAGGAACATGTTTCGGCATCATAAAGGGGCTCAGAAAATTCTTTGACCTAATACCACTCCCAGCACGAACAATGGTTGCAGTAGCACTTATAACATCACGCCTCGACTACTGCAACAGCCTATATATGCAGGGACAACTAGGATGGTCTGCCATAAGCTGCAAAAGGTGCAACATGCAGCAACAAGACTGGTGCTGGGATGGAATAGGAGGACGTCAGCCACAGCAGCAATGGACATTTTACATTGGCTACTGATTCATAAACGGGTTCTTTTCAAAATCCTCCTAATTACCTTTAGGGCCTTCTATGGAAAAGGACCTAACTACATTCAGAGCATGTTCAGACACTACGCTCCCAAGCGTAGTTTGAGATCCCAAAAGGCTAACCTCCTCGCTATCCCTAATTTCAGACTGAAAACGAGAGGAGGAAAGGCCCTGGCAGTTTTGGGTTCCAAAGCGTGGAACATACTCCCACCGTCCCTAGGTCAAATTACATCAGAAACAATCTTCAGAAAGACCCTCAAAACATGGACATACAATATGTCCGATACCCTATGCAAAAACCTAATTTGAATACGCAGACCATTCTTCTACCATCAGCAAGGCTCGTCATTTTCTGTCTTCCCCTTCTAAAGCGCCAAGATGCTCCATGGAGTGAAGGCCGCGCTATATAAGAGCTTTTAACATTTACATTTACATTTACAATAATTCCCAACTTCGTGCACTCTGTGTTTGGCGGACTGCCGCTAATTCCAGCACTCGTTGCAGGGATCCTGTTTTTATTCCTACTGCTACGAGTTGGCAAGCCAAATCACTAGTGTCACTCCCAGCACCGTGGAGAAAGCTCTACAAGAACGTAAGTGTCATGAGCGCATTGTCCAAATTTTGGATTTACC
The DNA here is from genome assembly GCF_964263255.1 of Lissotriton vulgaris. NCBI lineage: Eukaryota > Metazoa > Chordata > Amphibia > Caudata > Salamandridae > Lissotriton > Lissotriton vulgaris. The sequence continues at coordinate 405,386,311 of NC_141687.1, forward strand.
TCTTCTACGAGAATTAAATACCATATGGTTTCTGTCATTCAGACCAATCTGGCAAGATTGCATCTTACCAGTTCTACGCTGCCTGCTATGCGGTGAAGAATGCATGCTAGACACCGGTCTCACACTCCCATCAGTCATGTCTACGGATATCGATACTCTGCTGGACCTGGTAATGGCCCATGCTATGTGTTGTCCCCAGCGGCTACCAATCCTGATTCGGCATTCATTGAGATCTCACAGTCGAAAATTGCTGCTGCTGAGGTACGAGAGGAAACCACAGGTGCGCAGGTAACATCGGAAACGAACATTGCTGATGCTGCCAATGCTGAAGGCGATGTTTTGCATCTATGTGCGGTTAATCTTCTAAACTAAGTATTCCAACTTTCACCTACAACGATAGACAACTTTTTGTCTACAGAAATAGAAGTTTTCATGTTTTCTCCAAGCCCACACACTGACTTGATTCAGCACAGAGTGTACTGAGAAAGCTCTGAATGTCAGACTCCACGCTGCCGAATCCGATTGATGCACATATGACTCCACCTCCCGATCTCACCAACACGCTAGTAATAACAACACAGCGTGTTCGAGTGATAGGGCGAGGGAAAACAGGAAACAAACAAGGAAGGGACGGAAGGGAACTGCAGGGAAGGGACAGCTGAAAGACAAGAAAACAATCATATAGGTTATTCTTGTTCACCATGAAACCCTACTCTCATTTTGTTCTCACTTTGTATACGTAAATTTTCACCTTTACAATAGAAGATTGCTCCTCCTCCTCCCTGTTTCCTGAATGTTGATGTTCGCCACACTAGTCCCTAAGGAACACAAACACCGGTTATTGTCTAGTCTCTCTCAGAACCAATATACAATGCTATCTATTAGTATTGAACCTACCCTGCCTTGTGTTGAAGAGTGTTCAAATTATAATCATGTGATAACCCCAAAACCTATGTGAGTTCAGCAACAATCCTCTTCTTCAGATAAGTCAGTTCACTTATATACAATACTCTCAATATACTCCATGAAGGACACGGTAAGACGTAGCCTCCTACTACTGTCTTCCGCTCTCTAAGTCGCACCACAGCGTTCCTTTATTATTTGCACTCCAAATACGGCAAGGTGTAGGATCTCCCCCCACTACCTTCCGCTTTGGCACTTGCTGAAATAAGCACTAGTAACTCTCTTCGTAACGGTAATACGCAGAAAGAATAATCCGCTGTACTCCGTTCTCACTGTACAATGCAAAACAAAATCCTTCAATTCAACTTCAACCGTTCATGCGCTTTACTTCTCTAAGCCGTTGAGCAATGCCGCTTTTTAAATACACTTCAGCATTTATCACAACAACGCGTTAAGCTTCACGCGTCGCTCAAGGAACTCACTGTACTGACGCCGCTAGTCCCGGTTCTTCGTATTCCGCACTTCTCTTTCACCAGCCGTCAATACCTTGCAAGCCTCATACTCCTGAGAGGTATCAAGATAAACAGAAAGCGCCGACTACGCGCTACGGGGTATTTCCAATGTTTTCCATCCAAAGCGCAAAAGCTGATCTCTTCGCGCTTAAGCGCCTAATGTTATCCAGGAACCAAATTCTCCCACAGAAGGATAACTAAACAGCACTCCACTCTAGACTCTCCCAACACGGTTGTTACACAAAATCACGAACAACGTGTAGAGGGGCCGCCCTGCTTTTATAGTGCCCCGCCCCCTCAATAGATTTCTGGGAGATGTAGTTCTAAAGTTAGGTGGCGCAGTTTGGTAAAACCTGACAGAATGTCCCCCTCCCTAGCGCCTTCTAGGGCCCGGCTTATTTGGAAACCTCCTGTGGAAAGAACGCACAGCGGCAGGAGCATGCACATCCGAGCTCAACTCCCATGAATCATCTTCTGCGAAATACCCCTTCCAGGACACCAGGTATTTCAGCACTCCCCGGCACCGCTTGGCGTCCCTGATACTCCTCACCTCATACTCCATACCCCCATCACACACCACCGGTAGAGGTGCCACTCTGCGCGATGTAAGGGCAGGCTTCAACAATTGAACATGGAATACGGGGTGTATGCGCATCGACCCTGGCAATTTCAACTTGTAGGTCACGGGGTTCACCTGTCTCACTATGGTGTAGGGGCCTATGTATCTTGGGTGGAACACGCTGCGCAACTTAAACCTGATGTTTTTTGTAGACAGCCACACCTTATCCCCCACCATGTATTGACGGCTCTCTAACCGGTGACGATCTTCCCACTTTTTGTACACCTCCTTTGCTTTGTTCAAATGTACCTGCACTCCCTTGTGTACCCTTCTCAACATCAAGATTCTTTCTTTCACTGCAGGCTGGTCGCTAAGATCAGAGGGTATGTCAACCGGCAAGGTATTAGCATCAAAACCATAATTGGCTTTGAAAGGTGACATCCCCGTTGAACTATGCCATGCGTTATTATAGGCCAGTTCTGCCATCCATAACAGATCCACCCAAGACTCATGAGCTTCTTTAGAATAGCACCTCAAATATTTCTTTAACGTCTGATTCAAACGCTCTGTCTGCCCATCTGTCTGTGGGTGAAAACTGGTGGATAAATTGGACTCTATTTTCAGGGCACGACACCACATGCGCCAGAAGCGTGCAATAAATTGCGGCCCTCTGTCTGATACGATAACCCTAGGAATACCGTGTAACCTGACCACATTACTGGCTAACAACTGAGCCGTTTGGCTGGCATTTGGAAGGGTCTTACAAGGTATAAAGTGTCCCATTTTGGTGAGGCTATCTATCACTACCAACACGGCTGATGAGCCCTTATCCATTGGAAGACCCGACACAAAATCCAAACTGATGTGCTGCCAGGGTTGACTAGGGGTAGGCATAGGTATGAGTTTCCCTGCTTTCTTGGTGGTAGTTCCCTTGGCTCTAGCACACACATCACAACGAGCCACCCACTCCGAAACATCCTTGCTCAGGGTTGCCCACCAGAAATGTCTTTTAACTGTATCGAGGGTTTTACGTATACCCGGGTGTCCTAGCAGTTCCCCCTCGTGACACCATCCAATAGCTTTCTTCTGCAAAGGACTTGTGGGTAAATACAACTTTCCCTGAAAGAAAGGCAACCCGTCTCTCATTTTGCAATCCAGTCTGTCATGCACCCAGGACCCCCAACCACCCGGATACTGATGGTTCCTCACCTCATCCAAAAAGGTTTCAGCCCTCACCACACACAGAACCTTCCCTGTTGGAATGATTGCCTGTTTCTCTTCCACGCATTCCACTGGCATTGTTTGTCTAGATAAGGCATCTGCCTTCCTATTCTCAGACCCCGGGCGGAAAGTGACCACAAAGTTGAACTCTGCAAAAAAGAGCGTCCATCTCATCTGCCTTGCTGTCAAGTGTCTAGCAGAAGACATAAATTGTAGATTTCTATGGTCTGTGTACACTGTAATGGTGTGTAGGGCCCCCCATAGATAATGCCTCCATTCCTGAAAAGCCCGCTTTATTGAAAGCAATTCCTTTTCGGCAATGGTGTAATTGAGTTCAGCCGAACTCAATTTCTTTGACAGGAAGGCCACTGGGTGCAACTGACCTGTACTGATGTCCCTCTGAGATAGAACCGCCCCGATTGCCTCGTCCGAAGCATCCGCCTCAACCACAAAAGGATGTTCTAAATTGGGATGTGACAGCACTGGGGCAGTAATGAAAGAAGATTTAAGAGTTTGGAAAGACTCCCCTGCAGCAGATGTCCACTCGAAAGGAACCCCTTTTTTCAATAGTTTCGTAATGGGCACTGCCAGCAAGGAAAAATGCAAAATGAAGCGCCGGTAGTAATTAGCGAAGCCCAGAAAACTCTGGACTTCCTTCACGTTCTTCGGTACCGGCCAATCTCTCACTGCCTCCACCTTACGCTCAGACATTTGCAATCCCGAGGGACTGATCATCACCCCCAGAAATTCCACACTGTACACGCTAAACTCGCATTTACTGAGTTTAACAAAGAGGCAATGTTCTCTCAGTTTCATCAATACCTTGCTGACCTGTTCCACATGACAACTTTCATCCATAGAGTACACCAAGATGTCGTCTATGTACACTACAACGAATAAGTCGATGAACTCCTTCAAGACGTCGTTGATCAGGAATTGAAATGCTGCAGGGGCATTACATAGCCCAAAGGGCATGACTAGATATTCATATAGGCCATACCGCGTCTTGAATGCCGTCTTCCACTCATCCCCCTCACGTACCCTGACCAAGTGATAGGCTCCTCGCAAATCCAAGCGAGTATAGATCACTGCCTCCCTCACTTGATCAATCAGTACCGTAATGAGGGGGAGAGGGTATCGGTTACGAATGGTGTTTTTATTCAAGACGCGGTAGTCCACACATGCCCTCAGATCACCATTCGCTTTAGCTATGAAGAAAAGCGGAGAAGCAGCTGGGGAACGGGAAGGTCTTATAAAGCCTATGCTTTCATAGTGATCGATGTATTCCTTTAAGTGCACAGTTTCAGGAACAGATAAGGCATACACACGGCACGTGGGAATCACTGCCCCATCAATCAGATCAATCCTGCAGTCATAAGGTCTATGTGGCGGCAACTCCTCAGCTCTGCTTTCACTAAATACGTCCTGATATGCTTCATAGTGTTTCGGGAGGTTCACCTCCTTCTCGGCGGCTGTAGCCACCATAAACGGCAAGGCCAACACGGCTACTGTGGAAGACACATAAGGTACCAGATGATCTTTGCAAAACCCTGAAGAGAAATGCACCGTGCGAGATTTCCAATCGATGGAAGGGTTGTGAAAGGTAAACCACGGCATCCCTAGAATTATCTCGTACTGGGGAGCCTCTATTATGTTCAACTCCACCTTCTCCACATGCCTTCCCTCTGACACCTCAATAGACAACTCTACCTCAGCCGTTTTTTCCGTTATCAGGCCTGATTTAATAGGCTGCCCATCTACGGCTAAGACCTCCTCTGGATTGCCTCTTGGTATTCTAGGAATCATCAAACGAGCCACCAACCCATTGTCTATGAAATTTCCGGTGGCCCCGGAGTCCAGCATGACCATTACTTGATGGGATTTATGTTCGCACTCCAAAGTCATAACTAATACCAGATGGGATTCGGTTTCCCCTATGCCCGAGGAAGATAAAGATATAAGCTTCCAATCGGGGTTCTCCTCTTTAGTTGGCAAAGGTACCAAACCCTCATCACTCTCCCTGGCAGTATTAGAAACAGCTACCCTTTGGTTCTTGTTCCAAGTGTTCGAAATCTTGGGCTTAGAAGGGCACTCTCGTACATAGTGACCCTTCTTCCCACAATACATACAGAGGCCTTTTACCCTCCTGCTCTCTCTTTCTGTTTTGGACAAAGGGGGTCGAATAGCTCCTATCTCCATAGGCTCTGCCCCTGCTTCTGCGGAACCCAAAGTTCTAGTAGGAAAACTCACATTCCGGGCATAACCCCTATCCCATTTTCTTCGATCCCCACTCCGCTCAGTTAGCCTACCATCCAACCTCATGACCAAATTCACCATATCCACACATGTCGTGGGTTGAGGATCTATGTGTGCCACAGCGTCCTTCAATTCCTCCCTCAAACCCTGATAAAACAGAGTCATTCTTTTGCCCTCCGGCCATTCAGTCTCTGCAATCAAACGATTAAACGTAGTCAGATAAGTAATCAAATCACTCCTACCCTGTCGCAGGGACAATAACTCCTTATCTGCACTGAAATTCGTGGCCCTCCTGTCAAAGACTTTTTCGAATTCTTCTCTGAATGCTGTCCAATTGGACAACATAGCATCGTCTCGTTTTATTAGCGGGACTGCCCAATTGGCCGCGTCACCCACTAAATAAGATATAGCAAACGCTACCCGAGAATGGTTATTAGGAAAAGAGGCAGGCTTACAAGAAAAATGGAGCATGATTTGCGTCATGAAGGCCTGTGTTTTACTAGGATCCCCCCCATACCTCTCAGGGGTGGCTAACGGGATAGGGGGAGGAACAGTAACCTGAATCTGCGAAGGACCTGTAGAAAAAGGGCTCTTGGATAGTTGTTCTACCCTATCCTTAAGAAGAACAGCCTCTGCCTTGGACGCTGCCAGTTCCTGTTGAACCAAAACCAAGGCCCTCAACACATCATCCAAGGTGGCCATATGTGCTCCAAACCGACCCGGCAGAATGCAATTCGTGGGTTCGTGATTCTGTCAGACTCCACGCTGCCGAATCCGATTGATGCACATATGACTCCACCTCCCGATCTCACCAACACGCTAGTAATAACAACACAGCGTGTTCGAGTGATAGGGCGAGGGAAAACAGGAAACAAACAAGGAAGGGACGGAAGGGAACTGCAGGGAAGGGACAGCTGAAAGACAAGAAAACAATCATATAGGTTATTCTTGTTCACCATGAAACCCTACTCTCATTTTGTTCTCACTTTGTATACGTAAATTTTCACCTTTACAATAGAAGATTGCTCCTCCTCCTCCCTGTTTCCTGAATGTTGATGTTCGCCACACTAGTCCCTAAGGAACACAAACACCGGTTATTGTCTAGTCTCTCCCAGAACCAATATACAATGCTATCTATTAGTATTGAACCTACCCTGCCTTGTGTTGAAGAGTGTTCAAATTATAATCATGTGATAACCCCAAAACCTATGTGAGTTCAGCAACAATCCTCTTCTTCAGATAAGTCAGTTCACTTATATACAATACTCTCAATATACTCCATGAAGGACACGGTAAGACGTAGCCTCCTACTACTGTCTTCCGCTCTCTAAGTCCCACCACAGCGTTCCTTTATTATTTCCACTCCAAATACGGCAAGGTGTAGGATCTCCCCCCACTACCTTCCGCTTTGGCACTTGCTGAAATAAGCACTAGTAACTCTCTTCGTAACGGTAATACGCAGAAAGAATAATCCGCTGTACTCCGTTCTCACTGTACAATGCAAAACAAAATCCTTCAATTCAACTTCAACCGTTCATGCGCTTTACTTCTCTAAGCCGTTGAGCAATGCCGCTTTTTAAATACACTTCAGCATTTATCACAACAACGCGTTAAGCTTCACGCGTCGCTCAAGGAACTCACTGTACTGACGCCGCTAGTCCCGGTTCTTCGTATTCCGCACTTCTCTTTCACCAGCCGTCAATACCTTGCAAGCCTCATACTCCTGAGAGGTATCAAGATAAACAGAAAGCGCCGACTACGCGCTACGGGGTATTTCCAATGTTTTCCATCCAAAGCGCAAAAGCTGATCTCTTCGCGCTTAAGCGCCTAATGTTATCCAGGAACCAAATTCTCCCACAGAAGGATAACTAAACAGCACTCCACTCTAGACTCTCCCAACACGGTTGTTACACGAAATCACGAACAACGTGTAGAGGGGCCGCCCTGCTTTTATAGTGCCCCGCCCCCTCAATAGATTTCTGGGAGATGTAGTTCTAAAGTTAGGTGGCGCAGTTTGGTAAAACCTGACACTGAATTTGGCCTTCATTTTTTCAAAACAAAGACTAACTTTGGAACTTTTTCCTATGATTATTTTTTTACCTAAATTTGAATTTTTCTTTTTATGGCACAGTAATCTGCTTACAGTAGAACTATTCATGGAGAACATAATTCTTTGAACACTTCCAGAGATATTATGCCACCTTGTCAACAACAATTGATTTATGTAACCTGACATGAAATGGTTTCGGACTTTTTCTTCTGTATTTACGAGCCATTTCATCATGTATATATGTTTATGTTCATTCATTTAGCATTCAATGTCAAAATATGCTTAGAATGAAACATTGCTTTGATATGTACAGCACCATCGCATTTCATGCATAGCAAGTTTTTTAAATGCATTTTAAAATGTTTTAGACATGTTTTTAGCAATTCATGTGAAACTCTATTTTAGTATGTTTTCGCAAGTTTAGCATTTAGTAATGTCGTTCATACGAAACTGGAGTCCCAGTCCTTATTTAGGCATTAGCCATGCTAATCAAATACAGGCATGGTCACCTACATCAATCCATCCCACGTCACAACGAGTTCTTAGAAACCAGACTCTTAAGCCATTGGGACTTCCCCTGCTTGGATTATTGATTTCTCCAAGAACTCATTTATTATGCATAAAGAACTATTCCTTAGGGGTTCATTCATGACGTTCCTCTACCCAACTTAACGTCAATGCTAGCATTCCTAAGCACCTTCCAGGTATAAATATACCTTTGCTTACCCTGGCAAACCATGGCTTGGCTACACAGCTCGATAAGGCTTGCCACGGCAGGTTCGGAAGTAATTCGAGTCCCCGTATGACGCACTAACCAGACGCTGTCATCCTCCTCGCAGAGAATCCAGGTCCAGTGTTTCTGACTCCCTTCAGGGAGGGTGTTAGAGATCTAGATCTGGAAAGAGATTCCAACCTCTCTCATTCTAAGGTATGGAGCAAACTAGAACCTAGAGGGACTCTTGGCAATACTAAACTTGCTAGCTATACTTTAGAAAACAGCACCTACTTCTTACCTCGTACTACACTTAGGTTAGGTACACTGGGGTAGAACTATTTAGACTGAAAACAGGAGAGAGTTTTCCCAAAGGGACCCAGAAAGGACTGGGAAACAGTGACAATCAAAGAAGGGGGGATTCCTTTCTGTGGTTATTTTATAAGTCTCATATAATAGATCCAACCAATAGTGCCAGACACCTGTCGTGAAACAGTTTTACTTGTAAGTGTATTACAATATCCTCAAAATTATATATGCATATAAACACAAAGTTATATCAAAAAGTCTTATTTATTTAAAAAAAGTAGACACAAATATATATGCTAAGAAGCATTTTCATACAATATCAACATCAATACATACACATACTTTTCTTCCAAATTTTACACTATAAAAACATTAGAGAACATAATAAAAGAACACTGTTGTCGACGCGTTTCGGTGCTTAGTTGGATAAGACACCTTCTTCAGGACTATTGATTAAAACTTCATAAATCTAAAAGAAACATATTTAACATAAATTAGTACAAAGTGTTTGAGGATTTGTTTTTTTCACACAAAAACATATTTATCTCACTACGTACAGGGTCATGGCTATTAGTAGTCAAAATCTCTTACTTTTCAAGCTTTTTAAATTGCTATACCAGTCTCGATCCTGGAGCGAAAATATCCTTTAGTTTGTGTAGTCTCCTCCGTTTGTTCAATCTAGAGGATCTAAGGTAACAATAATATTCCATGTTACATACCTCTCTTTATGTAGTGTGTTTAGTAATAGTTTGAGTACGACAGTGCTTACTTGGTGACAACGTGGGATACCAGAAGTATAGATGGACATTCCTCAAGGCGCCTACTTTTTGGATAGGTCGGCTTGGGTCGTTCGAGAGCCTTCTTATAAGTCAATTGCTTGTTTTGGCAGACTTCGCATCTATAAATAGAGAGTCGCAACAGAATTTTGCTATGTTGAATATATAGTCAGTCTACATGCTGTAGTCTCATACTGTACAGTCTTTGTTGTAAATAGGCGCCTATCTATAGGGAAGTAGTTATACTTGACTTAGGACCTGGTTATAAGCAGCCTTAAATTTAACTGGAAATCTTTTTCTGCAAAAACACAATTGTATCTGGGTGCAGTAATAATCTTGACAAACAGTAAGGGGCAGACAGTTGAATGTTACTTTGTGCAAGACACGGAGATGTAATTTAGTGTTAATAGGTACCATCTTACCTAAGTTAAAAATCCCGCACACACTCTGCCTGGTCTCCCTGGTCTCCAGAGTCAGTATGGAGCACGGGCACGTGTACAATGCACTGCTGTTAGGGCTCTGTTGGAGCAATGTTAACAAGGCTTTAGATCAAGTTGTCAGTCCCTCTATACTCGCCCCCCAGCCGAATTTGGTGAATAGCGGCGGAATGCTGCTCTAGTGACTACATTAGTGTGGTATTTTCGGCACAACTGTCTATAAAAACTAGAAAAATGTGGCTCAGCTTGGATATAGTCACATGGTTTTAAAGCCATAATTTTTGTTAAAGTTAAGTTAAGGAGGGGTTAGGGGTCCCTTCTAGCTGGGTCGCTAGCGTGAGAGGTCCATTCCATATGGACAGGTTATGTCTCACCTCAGTTTGGTCTGAGGTGAGACATAACCTGTCCATATGGAATGGACCTCTCACGCTAGCGACCCAGCTAGAAGGGACCCCTAACCCCTCCTTAACTTAACTTTAACAAAAATTATGGCTTTAAAACCATGTGACTATATCCAAGCTGAGCCACATTTTTCTAGTTTTTATAGACAGTTGTGCCGAAAATACCACACTAATGTAGTCACTAGAGCAGCATTCCGCCGCTATTCACCAAATTCGGCTGGGGGGCGAGTATAGAGGGACTGACAACTTGATCTAAAGCCTTGTTAACATTGCTCCAACAGAGCCCTAACAGCAGTGCATTGTACACGTGCCCGTGCTCCATACTGACTCTGGAGACCAGGGAGACCAGGCAGAGTGTGTGCGGGATTTTTAACTTAGGTAAGATGGTACCTATTAACACTAAATTACATCTCCGTGTCTTGCACAAAGTAACATTCAACTGTCTGCCCCTTACTGTTTGTCAAGATTATTACTGCACCCAGATACAATTGTGTTTTTGCAGAAAAAGATTTCCAGTTAAATTTAAGGCTGCTTATAACCAGGTCCTAAGTCAAGTATAACTACTTCCCTATAGATAGGCGCCTATTTACAACAAAGACTGTACAGTATGAGACTACAGCATGTAGACTGACTATATATTCAACATAGCAAAATTCTGTTGCGACTCTCTATTTATAGATGCGAAGTCTGCCAAAACAAGCAATTGACTTATAAGAAGGCTCTCGAACGACCCAAGCCGACCTATCCAAAAAGTAGGCGCCTTGAGGAATGTCCATCTATACTTCTGGTATCCCACGTTGTCACCAAGTAAGCACTGTCGTACTCAAACTATTACTAAACACACTACATAAAGAGAGGTATGTAACATGGAATATTATTGTTACCTTAGATCCTCTAGATTGAACAAACGGAGGAGACTACACAAACTAAAGGATATTTTCGCTCCAGGATCGAGACTGGTATAGCAATTTAAAAAGCTTGAAAAGTAAGAGATTTTGACTACTAATAGCCATGACCCTGTACGTAGTGAGATAAATATGTTTTTGTGTGAAAAAAACAAATCCTCAAACACTTTGTACTAATTTATGTTAAATATGTTTCTTTTAGATTTATGAAGTTTTAATCAATAGTCCTGAAGAAGGTGTCTTATCCAACTAAGCACCGAAACGCGTCGACAACAGTGTTCTTTTATTATGTTCTCTAATGTTTTTATAGTGTAAAATTTGGAAGAAAAGTATGTGTATGTATTGATGTTGATATTGTATGAAAATGCTTCTTAGCATATATATTTGTGTCTACTTTTTTTAAATAAATAAGACTTTTTGATATAACTTTGTGTTTATATGCATATATAATTTTGAGGATATTGTAATACACTTACAAGTAAAACTGTTTCACGACAGGTGTCTGGCACTATTGGTTGGATCTATTATATGAGACTTATAAAATAACCACAGAAAGGAATCCCCCCTTCTTTGGTAGAACTATTTAGAAGCACCAGACGAGTATTCACATTTTAGCCTGTGTTATTTATGTATGTATTTATAATTATATGTCATAGCTACAAACCATGATATTGCAGTATTATTTTATCCTACTGCTAACGATGTACGTATTCTACTTCGCATTCTATCTTATGATTGTAGCAGTTCATATCTCTTGCACGACAAAAAGGACTGTTCAATAAAACATTTTTATTGAAACGCCTGTCTATCTATTTCTGTGTAACTCTGTAGAAACGAAGCATGTACAATTGACTGAGTGAAACTGTTATCTATTGTTTCCACGATTCTGAGAACTGTTCCGATTCTAAGGGAAACAAAGTTGTCATGTTTATGCGTGTTAGACGGGGACCTGGAGGGTCGGCCGAGGACAAGGGGAGAGGCCTCCGGTGAGGGGCGTCTCCAGCGATCGTACAGACAAGTAACTTCCCCCCCACAGATGGACACCACACAAAGATAAGGTTAACGCTCTTTATATGCAGTTCTTGAAGTAAGGTAGTACGGTACAATGAGATCAGGACACGAGGATCCTCTCAATTCTAGTCTCTTGGAAGGGAAAGGGGGTAGCGGGACAGTCTTGTTACCAATCTGGTATTGAGATGAGACGATGGGTAGCTCACAATCCTCGAGCTCGGCGTTCGGGAAGATCGGGCCGCGGCAGCGCCAGCAGGTCCCAAGGAGGTCGTAGGTAGCAACGGGCCGCGGCAGCGCCAGCAGGTCCCGACGAAGATGGTGGTTGCAAGAGGCCGCGGCAGCGCCAGCAGGTCCCCACGAGGATGAAGGTTGCGATGGGCCGCGGCAGCGCCAGCAGGTCCCGACGAGGATGAAGGTTGCAGAAGGCCGCGGCAGCGCCAGCAGGCAGGACGACAGTTCACAAGGCAGGGCTGCGGCAGCGCCAGCAGTCCGTCAAGGATGAGTTCTTCACGGTGTCTCTCGACTCCAGGATACAACTGCCTTCCTGCTCTGGAGCTGCCTCAGTTATAGGTCTGGCGCCCTTTGATGTCCGGACCCTCGCACTTGGAGGTCGGGAGGTCCGGGATGAGGGAGTCCAGACACCCAGCAGGGGGGTGGAGCCAGCGCCCGGGGAGGCTGGGGGCGATCGGCACCTGGCGGGGGAGAGCCATCGACACTTCTTTCTCCCATTGACCTGCCGAGTGGTCCGTTCACCTCCTGGGTGGATGGTGGTGCCGGGATGTCGGGGCCTGGCCAGGCCCAGGGTTGGGGTCGAGCTGAGGCCACGCGGCCTCGTGGTGCAGTGTCCAAGATGGCGGCTGGGCCGGGCAATGGTGCTGACGGTGGCCCGGGCCAGTGATACAGAGATATCCGGGAGCAGGCGTCCCGTAGGGGACGGGTTGCGGGTTGCTTCTGTGGGTAGCACCTGGAGAGCCGGTGTCCGGGCCCTGTCATGCGGGGAGGGAGCGAGCCCTTCATGGGGCCTGTCCAACATGCGTCCCCCCCAGCTGAAGGCGGGGAGAGTCACCCATCCTCTTGGGGACTCTCCTCGTCGAGGCGGAAAAAGCGGGACAGGCCATCCGCGTTGGCGTGGTCTTGACCAGGGCGATGCTCCACAGTGAAGTCCATCCCCTGCAGGGAGATGGACCATCTCAATAGTTTGGGATTCTCCCCCCGCATCTGCATCAACCATTGCAGGGGGCGATGATCTGTTTGCACCCGAAAGTGGGTACCAAAGAGGTAGGGCCGGAGCTTGTTAAGGGCCCATACTACTGCAAAGGCCTCCCGCTCGATGGTGCTCCAGCGCTGTTCTCGGGCCAGCAGGCGTCGGCTGATGAAGGCCACTGGTTGGTCGACTCCCTCGGGGTTCAGTTGGGAGAGGACGGCCCCAATGCCATGGTCTGAGGCATCAGTCTGGACGATGAACTCGCGGCTGTAGTCGGGGGCCTGGAGCACAGGGGAGGTGCACATGGCGGCCTTCAGCTTCTCGAAGGCCGCTTGACAGTCGGGAGTCCAGTTGACTGTTTTTGGGTGGTTCTTGGATGTGAGTTCCGTGAGGGGCCCCACAATGCTGCCATAGTCCTTCACAAACCGCCGGTAGTATCCGGTGAGCCCCAAGAAGGCTCGGACCTCGGTTTGGGTTACGGGGGGCTGCCAGGACTGGATGGCAGCGATCTTGAGCTGGAGGGGGGCCACCAGACCGCTTCCCACTTGGTGTCCGAGGTAGGTCACGGACCCCTGGCCAATTTGGCACTTGCTGGCCTTGATTGTGAGGCCGGCCTGTTGGAGGGCCTGCAGGACCTCTCGGAGGTGGCGGAGGTGGTCTGACCAGTGGCTGCTGAATACCGCGATATCGTCCAGGTAGGCGGCGCTGAACTCTTCGAGGCCCGCCAATACCTGGTTCACAAGTATTTGAAAAGTGGCTGGAGCGTTTTTCATGCCGAATGGCATCACTTTGAAATGGTAGTGTCCATCCGGGGTGGAGAAAGCGGATCGTTCTTGGGCCCTGGGGGTGAGGCCGATCTGCCAGTAGCCTGCTGTCAGGTCGAAGATGCTTAGGTAGCGGGCAGCCCCCATGCGGTCGACCAGTTCATCTGCTCGGGGGATGGGGTGAGCGTCGGTTCAGGTGACAGCGTTCAGACCCCGATAGTCGACGCAGAATCGGAGCTCGGGGGTGGTGCCCGGGGCAGCAGCTTTGGGGACCAGTACGACTGGGCTGGGCCAGGGGCTGTCCAAGGGTTCGATGACTCCGAGTGCGAGCATCTTGGAGACTTCTTCTTGGATGCAGGCGCGCACCCGATCTGGTACTCGGTACGCCCGGTGTCGGATAGGGGGACTGTCCCCAGTGTCCACGTCGTGCAGGCACCAGGGGGTGACCCCGGGGGTGAGGGAAAATAGGTTTGCAAATTGCAGCAGGAGGGCCTGACAGTCTTGGCGCTGCTCCGGGGTCAGGGCATCGGAGAGTCGGACCCCGTCCACCGAACCATCTTTTTCATGGGTCCTCAGTAGGTCAGGGAGGGGCTCGGAGTCCTCTTCCGCTCCACTGTCTGTAGCCATCAGCAGGCTGAGCTCCGAGCACACGAAGTGTGGTTTGAGTCTGTTGGCGTGGAGGACCCGGAGGGGGTTCCGGGGGGATTCCATGTTGATGAGATAGGTGACGGGGCTCTTGCGCTCGACCACCTTGAAGGGCCCCGTCCATTTGTCCTGCAGGGCACAAGGTTCGATGGGGGACATCACCCATACCTGCTGACCAGGCTCGAACTTGATGGAGGAGGCATGTTGATCGTACCATTTCTTCATGTCCTCCTGACTGGCCTCAAGATTGGCTTTGGCGATCTCTCTGAATCGCCTGGTCTGATTGCGGAGGGTCAGGAGGTACTTGTAGACGTCTGGAGGGGTCTTCAGGGGGGCCATTTCCCATTCTTCTTTAACTAGGCTGAGGGGCCCTCGAACGGGGTGTCCGTACAGGAGTTCGAAGGGGCTGAAGCCGAGGGACTTCTGGGGGACTTCTCGGTAGGCGAAGAGGAGGCACGGGAGTAGCACGTCCCACTGACGGCGTAGGGGTTCTTCCAGCCCCATGATCATCCCCTTGAGAGTGCGGTTGAACCGCTCGACCAGTCCGTTTCCTTGCGGGTGATAGGGGGTTGTGAATCGGTAGGTGACTCCGCACTGCTGCCAGAGGGATTTCATATACTTTGAAATAAAGTTCGTGCCCCTGTCGCTGACGACCTCCCGGGGGAAGCCCACTCGAGAGAAGATCCCCATTAAGGCTCGGCCTACCACTGGTGCTGTTACAGTTCGAAGGGGAATGGCCTCGGGATAGCGGGTGGCGTGGTCCACCAGGACCAGGATGAATCGATGCCCTTGTGCTGTTCGGGGGTCCAGGGGCCCCACAATGTCTATTCCCACCCTTTCGAACGGGGTGGTAACAACGGGGAATGGTTGCAGGGGTGCCTTGAGTTTGCGGCCGTTCTTCCCGCTGGCCTGGCAGGTGGGGCAGGACCGGCAGTGGTTGGAGACGTCATTTCTCATTTTTGGCCAGTAAAAGTGGGTTACCAGGCGGTTGTATGTTTTGTCTTGCCCCGAGTGTCCAGCCAGGGGGACATCATGTGCCAAGTTCAAAAGGAAGTCTCTGAAGCGGAGGGGCACCACCAGCACTCGACTGGCCCCCAACTCCGCGATTCTTTGTTCGCTGTACAGTAGGTCATTGTCCCAATAGATCCAGTGGGCCCCTGCGGTGTCTCCCGCGCTCTGGGCGAGTGCTTGCTGTCGCAGTCCCTCGAGGGAGGGACAGGTCTTTTGCTCTTGCCGGAATTGCTCCTGGGTGGGTCCCCCTTCTGGACGCCACTGAGCCAGGTCTGGAAGGTCTTGGGGCTGAGCGGGCCCTTCTTGGGTTTGTTCCGGGGGGTCGGTATGGACGGTGTCTTCCTCTGGAGCGATCGGGGGAGGAGGTGCTGGCCATTCGGGTTCTTCAGGTCTGGGGATGGTGCGGGCGGCCATGGGCCGGGTTGTTACGCACGCCCAGTCCGGGAGGCCCAACATCCCCAGGTGCTCTCTTCTTTCAACGGCCGCCCACGGGGAACTGTCGAGATCGTTTCCCAGGAGGCAGTCCACGGGGGCATCATCGCGGACAGTCACTTTTAGCATACCGGACACTCCTCCCCATTCGAAGGGGACGCAGGCCATCCGACACAGGCTCTCAGAATTGTCGGCCGATCGGACGGGGCAAAGAACGTTTGGCAGGATTTGTTCTGGGGTCACCAGGTGACAGCGGACGGCCGTCACACTGGCCCCCGTGTCACGCAGGGCTTCGGCCTTGCGCCCATTTATGTTCACCCACTGGCTGTATTTCCTGGTGTTGGCGGGTAGGGGAGCCCGCGGGATCATGTCTCTTCCCCTTAGGCAAGCCAGGACCATGGCGGCAGGTTCCCACTCGGGCTGCTCCTGCTCGTACTCTTCATGCTCTTCGGAGATTTGCTCTTCTCCTAGGGCGGCGGCAGCTACCTGGCGGGGCCCGGGAGTCTGGTTCTTTGGGCAGTTCGGGTCACTGGCATAGTGGCCGACTCGCTGGCATCGGTGACAAGTAACATTGGCTCGGAACCCCGGGCGCATCGGGGGGTTGCCCCGGCCGGCCGGGGGCGGGTGTTGTTAGCGGGAGCGGCCGGGACGGCGTCTCTGCCCCGGCCCTGGCCTCCGCCTCTTCCTCGGGGACGATGATGACCTTGGTTTGTTCTGTTCTGCTCGTTTGGCCCACTCCGGGCCACTCGGGTGCTTTCCCATCGGTCAGCCTCAGCGGCGAGCTGCCGTGGTTCAGTCAATTTACTGCCGAGGAGGTGCTGCCTGAGCTCGACGAAGCAGTTGTTGGAGAGGTGCTCCCACACAATGAGGTTGAAGAGCTGCTCGTAGGTTGTTACGTGGCTACCCTTGATCCATCCCTCGAAGGCTCGGCTGAAATAGTTCACATATTCTACCCAAGTTGTACCCGGGATCCGGGTGCAGTCGCGGAACCTCTGGCGGTACATTTCGGGCGTAAGCCCATATCGAGTGAGGAGGGCGGCCTTCATGTGGTCATAGGACGTCATTTGATGGTCCGGGAGCTGTAGTAGGGCATCGCGGCCTTCATTGACGAACCTCCCCCATAGACCGGCTCCCCAGTCACTTCGATCGATCCGGTGGGAGGTCATGGCGATCTCGTAGGCCTTGAACCACTGCTGTATGTCGTCGTTCCGATAATATTCACGGACCACATCTTTGGGGATGTGGACCTTTTGTTCGGTAGCGCCTGGGGTGCGCGGTTGCTCGGGCACCCCTAGGTCTTTGTTCTGCTTCCGCATTGCTATCTCTGCTAGCTTGCGCTCGTGTTCGTATGCCAGTCTTTTTTCTTCGAGTTCTCTCTGTCTTTGCTTTTCTTTCCGCTCTTCTCGGAGCCGTAAGTGTTCTAAGTTTATCTTTTGTTCCGCCAGTTTCAGCTCTCCGTCCAACTTGAGCCGTGCCAACTCTAATTCGTGTAGTCTGCTTTTTTCTCGTTCTTGGATCTCTTCCCGGGAGAGACCCGCTCTCCTTTCTTCCGTCAGAGTGGTGTCTGTCTCTGGTGCTTCGATGTTTTGGTCCCGGGGTCCGGCGGCATTTGTTTCTGCCCAGGCTTCTAGGGCGTGTTTGAAGTCATCTTTCGTGCTCAGACCGGTGGTAGCAATGCCTAGTTCCATACAAAATTGTTTTAGCTCTCGGTGGCTGTACTCTTCTAGTTTTTCCATCTGGAATTTCTCTGTAGATCCGCTCTCTTTGGTCGTCATTGTGGTTTAGTCGTGGGGTGAGTTACTCTCTGTACGATTACGCGTTGGTTCGGATCGCGCCGCTGGCCACCAATGTTAGACGGGGACCTGGAGGGTCGGCCGAGGACAAGGGGAGAGGCCTCCGGTGAGGGCCGTCTCCAGCGATCGTACAGACAAGTAACTTCCCCCCCACAGATGGACACCACACAAAGATAAGGTTAACGCTCTTTATATGCAGTTCTTGAAGTAAGGTAGTACGGTACAATGAGATCAGGACACGAGAATCCTCTCAATTCTAGTCTCTTGGAAGGGAAAGGGGGGTAGCGGGACAGTCTTGTTACCAATCTGGTATTGAGATGAGACGATGGGTAGATCAAAATCCTCGAGCTCGGCGTTCGGGAAGATTGGGCCGCGGCAGCGCCAGCAGGTCCCGAGGAGGTCGTAGGTAGCAACGGGCCGCGGCAGCGCCAGCAGGTCCCGACGAAGATGGTGGTTGCAAGAGGCCGCGGCAGCGCCAGCAGGTCCCCACGAGGATGAAGGTTGCGATGGGCCGCGGCAGCGCCAGCAGGTCCCGACGAGGATGAAGGTTGCAGAAGGCCGCGGCAGCGCCAGCAGGCAGGACGACAGTTCACAAGGCAGGGCTGCGGCAGCGCCAGCAGTCCGTCAAGGATGAGTTCTTCACGGTGTCTCTCGACTCCAGGATACAACTGCCTTCCTGCTCTGGAGCTGCCTCAGTTATAGGTCTGGCACCCTTTGATGTCCGGACCCTCGCACTTGGAGGTCGGGAGGTCCGGGATGAGGGAGTCCAGACACCCAGCAGGGGGGTGGAGCCAGCGCCCGGGGAGGCTGGGGGCGATCGGCACCTGGCGGGGGAGAGCCATTGACACTTCTTTCTCCCATTGACCTGCCGAGTGGTCCGTTCACCTCCTGGGTGGATGGTGGTGCCGGGATGTCGGGGCCTGGCCAGGCCCAGGGTTGGGGTCGAGCTGAGGCCACGCGGCCTCGTGGTGCAGTGTCCAAGATGGCGGCTGGGCCGGGCAATGGTGCTGACGGTGGCCCGGGCCAGTGATACAGAGATATCCGGGAGCAGGCGTCCCGTAGGGGACGGGTTGCGGGTTGCTTCTGTGGGTAGCACCTGGAGAGCCGGTGTCCGGGCCCTGTCATGCGGGGAGGGAGCGAGCCCTTCATGGGGCCTGTCCAACAATGCGATTATCAGAAACTAATCCCTTCTTGTTCATTCGAGAAGTTTCTAGTGACATTTGAGTTAGCTGGCACACACAAGTATTTAAGTTTTTTTATTTTTTTATTTCCTTTTATTAAACAATTCGACAGAATCACATCATTAGGTTACAAGTTGGCGACTACGGCATCCCTCGGTAACATCTTTTACAATACAAAATATGTTACAAATATCATATCCATTTGATTAAGGGGTATCAAGAGTTTCATCATCAACTTGCTAACATGGCGGGGGACAAATATCACCTCTGTATTGGTTCCAGGCTCCCCATACCTTTCTCCACTTACTGGGGCATCCTCGAGCCATAAAACCAGACTTTTCCCTCTACATTTACCAGTATAAATCTTCGTTCCACCTACCCAATAGGGGTGGCTGACCAGCGCCCCACAGCTGCACAATGTTTCTTTTTGCTACCATAAACCCTAATGTTGCCCATTGCTTAGTGTACGTGTTTAGATCTGTTGGTTCCCAGACGTTTAATAAGCATCTCCGCACTTCTGGATGCATGTCAACCCCTAGTACTGCCCTCATTGTGTGGTGAATGTCTCTCAATACGCTTCTATCCGCTGACAGTTCCACAGAAAGTGGATGAATGTTCCTACTGCTCCGCACCCCCGCCTACACTCTCCGCTTTCTGCCCTTCCCATACGAACCAGTCCAGGTCCCGTCACATAAGTCCTATGTAGTATTTTAAGCTGCACCAATCTTAGCCTGGCCTGGATTGACACCACCCTTGGGGAAGAAACTGCCTCCTGCCAGTCCTCGTTATCTAGTACTAGGCCCTCAATGTTCCACTTTCCCATCAGAGTCTGCATCGGATCATCCATATTATTAATTAATTTCCTATAGATGAGGGAAATGGTCTTCTCTGGGATATGTCCGTCCAGTACTCTAGCATCCAGTGGGGGGAAGTAATTAAGTTTAATGTACTCAATAGAGGCATCCTGACCTCAGTCCTATTCCAAAACTATAGTGTATATTATTCCAATGTGCAGAGCCTATAAGGAAAATAGGAACTACACTACAGTTAGGTAAGTGAGACCCATCTTTTTCAGGGCTGCTTCCCTGCCCATGCTAATCTGATTAGCTGTGTGCACAACTGCTTGAATGGTGTGTGCGGTGATGAAATCGGTATGTTCTGGAATAAAAATATAAATCTTGGCAGAACAACCATTTTCATTAGGGCCACCCACCCTATCAGCGACAGTGGTAGCCTATTCCACCTGTCCACATCATCTGACAACCTTTGCTCAGCCGTTACGTAATTTTCAGGTATAACCAGAGGTGGGTCCGTGTGGACTCTGATGCCCAAGTATCTCACTGAGTCTGTGGTCCAGCGCAAAGGGATTTCCAGGGCTGGCAATGTGGTGATGGGGTGAGAGGGAATATTATAAACTTGTCACAGCTAATGAGCAGCCCTTAGTGCCCCTCAAATTGGACCACCTCCCGCAATATAGGGGAGAGGCTTACGTCTGGATTGCAAATATACAGCAGGGTATCGTCAACGTACGCAGGAATGTTCAGAGTATACCCTTGGAACCCCAGCCCCCTGTGACCATGATATTCAAAAATTTCTCACGCTAACGGTTTGTCTACAATCACGTACAGTAGCGGAGATAGGGGGTACCCCTGTCTTGTGTGATAATAAAGGTATTGGACATTGCATTCCGGATTCGTACTCTGGCGGTGGGTGATGTGTATAGAACCGAGATCAAGCGCAGGAATACTTCTCCCACCCCTATCTTGCGCAGGACTGCGAACATGAACCCCCACTCCACGGAGTCGAATGCCTTCTCGGAATCAAGGAACACAGCGGCAGCTCTGACCTCCTGATTCAGCCTCTGTACTACACCAAATAGCATTCTCAGATTTTGTGTTAGGTTCCGGCCAGGGACGAATCCCCCTTGTTCCAGCCGAATAATGCCTGGCAACAATAGCGCCAGCCTGTTTGCCAGGATTTTCGCGTAGATTTTAGAATCCACATTCATCAAGGACAATGGCCTATAAGAGGAGCAGTAAGTGGCCAGCTTACCTGCTTCAGCAATGTTACGATCACTGCCTCTCGTAGAGAGGGGGGCATTACCCCTGCCTCCACCATTTCCTCGTACGGTGTTTTGAGGTGTGGGATCAGCAGCTCCTGAAATTCTTTGTAAAAAGCCAAAGTCAATCCGTCTGCTCCTTGAGCTTTCCCAGCAGCCATGCTTCGCATCGCATCCCTGATTCGGCTGACTTCAGAGGAGCCATCAAATGCTCCCTGTGTTCCGTCACTAACCACGCCCTTTTGATGTATGACAGGTAGTGTGTCATTGTCGGTCAGTATTTGTGAGGTGTACAGCGTCTTGTAATAGGATTTACAATGTTCTCCTATTTCTTCTGGAGTGTGTAAGGTGTGACCCTCGTCATCTACCATCTCTGCCATGTTGTCTAACTCCCTCTGAGGTCTCAGAATCCCTGCTAGGGTAGCTCCTGATCTCTACCACTCCCCATAAGAGCATGCTGAAGCATACTTCCCCATGTGTTTAATTTTGTCGTTGGCTGCTTCTTGAAATTCTACTATTTTTTCTTAAGTGCAGCAGTGGTGTGGAGCCCCTTGCCTTCCAATTGCGCCTTTTCTAATATCTTTTTCTACGATCTCTAACCAACTTTGTATAGAATGAAGAACCTGCATGTGAGGAAATCTCTACCCCCTTGATGTACACCTTAAAGGCTTCTATACCGTGGCAAATGTTTTGACCGAGCCTAAGTTATTCATGAAAAACTCTTCTATAGCTCTTGTCAGTTCTGCATTGCACATACAGTATGTAATAGTGAATATGGCGGAAATTGCAAGATGAATGGCGGGGACCTTGGGCGCTCGAAATTCAAGTGTTAGCTGGAAAGGGGAGTGGACGGAGTATGTTCTGGGGAGGTGGGTGCAAACTACTACCCTCGTACTCAAGGCCATAGACAGAAACCAGTAGTCAATTCGAGTATGCGTGTCATAGATTGAGTAGTAGTGTGTGTAGCCACCTTCATTAAGGGCTCTGTGTATCCATATGTCTAGAAGGCCCCCTCTGCGGCTGCAGGTGGCAACCTAGCCTGTCCCTTGGATCTATCTATATCCGGATTAAGGATGCAGTTGTAGTCCCCTCCCACACCTGGGGAATCCCAGTCCATTACGTCAGTTTTGCTTCTAGAGAGTTATAGAAGTGGGGGTCCTCATGGTTCGGTCCATATACACCCACCAATACGAATTTAAGGTCTCCCTTGCTGCCAAGTGCTGCCGTATACCTGCCATTTGGGTCCCTGAAAAGTCCCGTCATGGTTACCCCAGCCCGCCTGTCTGCCCATAACAGTACCCCTCTTGCGTCAGATGTGTAGTCAGCTGTGTGAAGGACTGGGTTCTTTAAGACCCAGCGGTGCCAGGGCACAACACCTGAAACCTTCGTGGGTAACCTGCTCCGGCGTACAAGTCACAGAGACACGGGACACTTCCTTCGGCGTCAAAGATTCAAGGTTTATTTGCTGCAGGGAACACAGAGATCACGACAAGTACACCACGTGCAACTTGGGGAGACTGCTTCGAATTGGTTCTGTGGATCGCTCCTTTTATACAGTTTTTACCCATAGGATTACATTGGGCACAAAGGTTTACAACCCGGTTCCCACAATTATCCCCCAGAGGGGTCACTTTGGTCACTTTGAAACACACAAGGTCCGGAACATAAGTGCGGAAACATTTGGCGGTTCCCAACTGTAAAAACCATCTTCCCACCATTAGCAAATTCCAATCAGCAGTAAAACAGATCGAAATAGGAACAAAGACAGGTGCAGAGGAAGACGGAGACAGTGGGGATATTGGAAAGGGTGTAAAAGGGGAGGTATCGGGAAACACGAGATACAGGCATCAAAGGGACGTGCCTAATGAGATGCACGGCTGAGACAATAAGTCCGTGCGGCAAGATGAGCCTCGAGCGGCGCCATCTGCCTTACAGTAGCAACCCCCTCGTCATAAAGACACTCACAAAGAACATGTGTCTTCCACAAATATCTAGCGAGTCCCAGGGTCGCGAAGCGGACAACGTCCGTTCGCTGGCTACTTGAGGGCAAGAGACAAAATGGATGCCGTATCTAAGATGGAACCCGTGGGTACAGATGAAAAACCCATATAACAAACGAACGGTTTAAGTTAGCACAGCGAAACTGCGCACACTTACTAAACTCGTCATTTGCGGTTCATAGATACCAGACTCGACCATATTCGTGCGAGTCGAAAACACCACTTACAATCGTCACGGAACCTCAGACGCTCCTTTTGCCCTCATGTAGGCAAGCACTAGTCGGAATCATATTCGATATTCATCAGACCATCAAGATGTTGCTGTAGCATAGCTCTGTCCAACCGAGTCCCCTTGGTAGCAGATGGTTGTCTTATACACGTTGTAGCACAGAGGCCACATAAGGCAGGACCACACTGCACACAAAGGCAACACGTGAACAGGAACACTACCACAACTCCGATGATCATCAGAATTTTCCAACCCCAAGTCGACATCAGGCCCCAAAACCATCCAAGTAGCGTCCAATCCCCTACATCCACGTGTATGGATTCGGAAATCTTATGCAACCTCGAGATGGCTTGATAGACAGTAGGAGCATTATCTGGAATGAAAATGCAGCAGCTCGAATGGATCACCTTACATACCCCACCGCGATCTGCTAAAATGACATCTAAAACCATACGGTTTTGCAACGTCATAAGTCTCTCCGCCTGAAGTTCTGTGGTGATATTACCAAGGGCACTGGCAGTAATATTAGCTGTCGATTCTACCACTCGAGTCAACTGTCTCAGGTTCCTACTATTAACCATAGGTCCCCAAAACGGGAGGAAACCTTTGAAAAAGTCTCCTGCCTCTTGACCGGCAGTATCCTCTTCGCTAATTACGCCTCGCACAACTCTAGTCTTATGATAATCGGCATCTACAGTGAACGTCGGAGGCAACAGATTTGCAATAAAACATGAGCCCATGAAGTCTGCGGGCAACCATGTATATGCACGATCATAACAGATAAAGTATGTACCCTTGGCAGCCAGGAACACAGGGGACGAGGACATCGGCAGAATGTAATTTTCAGTGCAAGCACTTGCTCCAAGTCGGGCTTGCGATCTTCGGCCACGACCCATAAGACAAAAATTACCAGTGTGGGGTACGACCCATATAGGAGGCGAGCTTTTAAGCTGCTTCTCACTAGTAAACACACTATATTCACCTCTACTTAGGACTCTATAGGCCTGTACCTCTTCTTCGGGAATAAGCGAAGGATCATAGATCTCACTATCTAAATCCTCTATTGCTATCGACAAAGGTTTTTGGTACGAGGTAGGACCAGAGTAGGGGGAACGTGGTTCTCGAATGGGGTGGAAACCCAGTGCGCTTCGAAACATTGTTTGAAATGCTCGAGCTGACCCTTGGGAACTATACGGTAACACCAGATATGAAATTCCCTTATCCGTAGTATGTGGCATCAACCCACACACCCAACAATTAGTAGTGTTAACCACTAACTGATGCTGATGGAGGAGCTGAATAAAGGAATTGTTGCGGAATTCTACACGTCTAGCCTGCTCGTGTTCCGGTAACATATGAAAGGAATGAGGGGAAACAGTAGAGGTAAGGTTAGGGTAAGGAGTAGGAGTAGGTGTAGCAGGTAAGAAATAAGACATCATGTAATACACCCCACCCGCCAATAATGCAGAAACAGTCAAAAACAATACAAACAGTTGGAATATGAAGCATTTGGTACGACTGAGTTGCTGCAGCTTGAATCTATGGGCTTGAGCTCCTTCCAAATCATTCAGCTTCGAGAATGCCATTCCCTACGACCGTCCGCAACGTTTCTTGACGCACTTCGTTCTGTGTAGCAATAGTCAATCCCTAGGAGTTCCTAGGAACCGACGGCCTTTAACCTAGCGTCAAGACCTACTATCCAGAAGGAAGTACGCGCGCGGCCCTACGGCCTTCAATACACAATATGTATATACAAGCACAAAGTCTCTCGGCTGTGGAAGTAAAAAGATACAAGGGAGGAAACTCAATATCTATATGTACACAAATAATTACAGTGATACGAAAGTTCAAAACTGATCACGGGAAACGGAGATAATGCAGTTGTCAATTTCAGCAAAGCAAGAAAATTTTATTTGTCCTTAGTGCGAGATCGCAAAGAATATCGGTGTTTCCCGGGACGTGTCTGCTCGTCGAACAAAGGATCCGTCGAAGGGACAACGTCCTGCTGATCAGTTGATTGTTCTGGTCTTGAGTCTTTTGCTGACAATTTTTCAACAGTGGCTTTCTGCTGCGCTGAGGATTCTCCAACAGGCTGTGCGTCGCTGAAAGGCACAAACGCCGGCAATGTTTCTGTTTCTGTTGACGCAATGCCTTTCCTTACCCACGGGTCTGCCGGCAAAGGGATAGGGACTCGCTTAGTATGGGTGGCATGCACCCAGTTTTTGCGCCCCTCAAGACGAACGGCAGTCCTCGTGGCCAGGAGCACCTGGTAAGGTCCGGTGAACCTCGGGTCCAGATTATTCTTGCGTGAAAAGTTTCGTGTTACCACCCAGTCTCCGGGCTGGAGCTGGTGGCCTGGACCCTCCGTCTGCGTCGGCAATGCGTCGTAAACCTGTTGGTGAATTAACCTCAGTTTAGCAGTCAAGTCATGTAAATAGTCAATCAACATTGGGTACTCAAGATCAGAAAACATTCCTGGCCTAGGAACCCCCCACACATTCGCAGGACGGCCGAACACTATTTCATAGGGACTAAGCCCTACTCGGGAGTGTACAGTCGCCCTAGTTGACAGTAATGCTAGAGGTAAAGCATCAGGCCACGAAAGACCAGTCGTAGCCTGAATCTTTGCTAGCTTTAGTTTAAGGGTGCCGTTATACCCCTCAACTAATCCAGCTGACTGGGGATGATTGGCGCTGTGGAATTTTTGATTTATTCCAAGGCCCTTACACACACTCTTCATCACACTTCCAACAAACTCACTTCCGTTATCTGACCACACGACTCTAGGCATTCCATACCGAGGAAAATATTCCTTCAGTAGGATTTTCGCAGTAGACAAAGCAGTATTGTCTTTGAGGGGATAGGCCTCGATCCATCGGGAGAATGCGCAAACTACAACTAAAACGTACTTCAGGTTATTGCATCGCTCCATATGGATGAAGTCCAATTGAATCACCTCAAAGGGATACGAAGGGGGAGCAAAACTGCCAGGGGGAGTTGGGGTTCCTTTGCCAGGATTGTACATTACACACACCATACAATTCTTCACCAGACGTTCAGCACATTTCGTAATGCCATCATTCTTCCACACAGCAGCCAGCAACTTACAAATACCTTTCACGCTAATATGTGCTAACCCATGTGCCATTGTCACAACGACCAGCACATACGCATCAGGCAACATCCATCTTCTCTGATCCGACAAATCAATCCAACAACCATTCGCATCCAACTTTCCCGTACTTTCTCTCCACTTCGTCTTTTCAGTCTCAGTGGCCTCATTCTGAATTGCTTTCACGCTCTCGATAGTATCTTCACACATACTCGATTCTGTGGGCCACCTAACCGAACTCGTCACATACATTCGAGTGCTAAGGTTCCGGGCAG
The DNA here is from genome assembly GCF_964263255.1 of Lissotriton vulgaris. Lineage (NCBI taxonomy): Eukaryota > Metazoa > Chordata > Amphibia > Caudata > Salamandridae > Lissotriton > Lissotriton vulgaris. Next base: position 405,413,068 of record NC_141687.1, read on the forward strand.
TCTCCCTAGCAGTCTCGTCCGCAAACGCATTACCACGACCAACATCATCCGTCACTTTACGATGCGCACTACACTTAACAATCGCAACTTGCGTAGGCAAAGTCAATGCATCCAAAAGATCGTTCACAAGCTGGCCATGCTGTATCTTCGTACCGTGCGACGTCAAGAAACCTCTCTCTCGCCACAATCGTCCAAAACTATGCGCAACACCAAAAGCGTATTGACTGTCGGTAAAAACATTCACACGTTTCCCTTTCGCCAACACACACGCTCTAGTAAGAGCAATCAGCTCCGCAGCTTGGGCAGAATTCTGATTCAACCTTGCAGTCTCAACAACAGTATTCAATGTTACAACAGCATAAGCAGTAGTTACATCGCCATTCGGCAACTTAAAACATGACCCATCCACATACAAAGTGCCATCCGGATCTTCCAATGGGGTGTTTTTAAGGTCCACTCGACCTTTCGTTTCCTCTTCAGTCCTCAAGTAGCAGTCATGTTCTGCTACTTCATCTGACTCTGTGCTAATTGGTAACAAAGTTGCCGGGTTCAGAACGTTACAACGTTTTATCTGAATGTGGCTTGCCAAGAGCGTCAATTCGTACCCAGACAACCTCGCACTCGTCAAGTGCTGAGTTTTCGTTCGATTCAAAAGAGTATCGACTGCATGCGGAACCATCACCGTAAGCATATTATCCATGACCAATCCTGCTGATTGTCGGATGGAGACCGCAGCTGCCGCTGTTGCTCGTAAACAACTCGGCAATGCTCTAGCTACTGGGTCCAAGGTCGAGGAAAAATATGCACATGGACGCTGCTTACCACCAAAAGGTTGCGTTAAAACACTCAAAGCACAACCTTCCCTCTCGTGAACATATAACGTGAACGGCTTACCGTAGTCAGGGGTACCTAACACAGGAGCCGAACACAATGAATCACGCAGTTCAGAAAAACTTTTCTGACATTCTTCCGTCCATGGTAAAGGAGTTGAAACATCCTTGCACGTAAGAGCCACCAATGGTTTCGCTAGCAATGAAAAATTAGGAATCCATTGCCTGCAGTACGACGTGATACCTAGAAAGGCACGCACATCTCTTTGGGTTTTCGGCACAGCCATTCGCGCAATCGCTGCAATTCTCTCTGGGGTCAATCTCCTTCCCTCCTTTGACAATAAGTGACCTAGATAGGTTACTTCTTGACAACAATATTGGAGTTTAGAAGGTGACACCTTGTGATTTAACTCACAGAGATGTTGCAGCAACGACACCGTAGCGATTTTGCAAATGTCCTGAGTATCAGCAGCCACCAATAAGTCGTCGACGTATTGGATCAAAGCCGCACCAACCGGCAACCTAAATGCATCCAGTTGACCCTTCAAGGCTTGGCTGTAAATAGATGGACTTTCACAGTAGCCCTGAGGAGCGCGTTTGAACCGGAAGCTACGCCCACCGAGAGAGAAACCGAAAAGGTCCCTGCTCTCTTCGGCAATCGGGATGCTGAAAAACGCATTTTTCAAATCAATCACCGAAAACCATGATGCAGTAGCTGGAATCAGAGTCAGTAGCGCCGTGATGTCAGGCACAACAGGAAATTGAGGAACCACAATTTTATTTACCTCCCGTAAATCGATAACAAAACGATAAACAGGCGGTTTTGAAGGATCAGTACGTTTAAGAATGGGCAGTACAGGGCTGTTGCACACGTTTCCCCGAGTCTCTTCGATAACATCTTTCTCGATCAGATCATAAATGATCGCTAACAAAGCTCGTTCACCATCAAGGGAGATACGATACTGGGGAATACGTGGCAATCGCACATTAGCTTTCAACTGAACAACATAGGGGGAGATATCAAGTAGGCCCACGTCATTTGGACCCGTCGCCCACAAAGACGCAGGAAGAGAACTCAATTCCGGTGGGAGCTTATCGAGGGACAAATACATGGGAGAGACTACCCTCTCTCCTAACGTAAGCTTTACACCCGCAGGAGAACAATACAAAGTTGCGTACAAACGTTTAAGCAAATCCAGGCCCAAAAGATTTTCGCCACAACCCGTGGTTAAAATCAACGGAGCTTCTAGCTCACGTGGCCCAATTTGAAGGGGCAAAGGGCGCGAAACTGGATTGCTAACAGGGGCGCCAGAGAATCCAACGGAAACATTTGTTAAGCCAGACAAAGGTGCGCCAGGGAGTTTCGAATACATGATAGAACTTTTCGCTGCACCAGTGTCCAACAGAAAAGGCTCAACGACGCCCGATGTAGCAACTGCGACGTAAGGCCCTCTCTGATCAACCGGAACTGATACCACTCCCTCTCCTTGTCTTTGGCTGTCCTAGTAATTACTGTCGTCAGTTCCCTGATCGGCGTAATAATCGTCTACATTGTACTGCGCAGATCGCCCTTGCGATGATCCACGTTGATCGAAACAGTTATTAGAATTAGATGAATTATCTGAGCGATCGTTCTGAGCACCACGACCTCTACCACGTGATGTCTGCTGTGAACCACCACGGCCTCCTTTAGACGAATTACCACTATTACGTTCATTTAAAACAGGGCAGTTGAATTTAATGTGTCCTTCCTGTCTACAATAAGCACATTGATTGTACCCTAACGAGGATCTTTGGGAGGAGGAGTCATTACGCGGTTGCGATCGATTCGATTGCAACTGCGATCTATTCTGTGGAGGCGCATTCTGATTAGAACGCGGCGGATACGCTTGTTGCAACAACACTTTAGTTTTCAGTTCTTTCGTCTTTTTGTCAGCACGGTCATTTTCCTCTTTCTCCCTATTCTCATAATATTGTGCCGTAGCCAATATCTGAGCTGAGGTAGAAACGGCCCATGCACTCTCTGAATTCTTTAATTTATTGCTCAAATCGGGCAATAAGTTCGACACGAATTTATCCACAAACAACCTTTGTCCACCCTCGGTACCCATATCCTGTCCACTATGGTCAACGAACGCTTCCTCAAACCTCGTAAAGAAATCGGAAACACTCTCGTCTTTCTTTTGTTTGCAAGCTGACAATTTGTCCCAATTTACCCTCATAGCTGGCATAAGAGTCTTCATTAATGTTATTATTCGCTGAGGAAGAGCAGTAATCAATTGGTCGGGTTTAGTAGCAGCCACTTGTCCAGCATCTGCTGCTATAATGGCAGCCCAATCACCACCTAATTCATTTGCGTGATCTTGCTGACGAATCTTAGCCCATACCGGTTGCGGTACGACATTGCCAAACAACATGTCGATATCGGCAAGATTCATTACCGTAGCATCTACGAGCTGCGATAATTCCTTGTAATACCCAGTAGGATTTTTGCGTGGATCAGGCAAAGATTGCTTCACCTGAAGCACTTCCGATCGTTTCCATGGGAGATGTATCCACACTCTCTGGAAATGCGCCGCTGTCGCAGGATGAGCATTAGGATCAGCCGGTACCCAAACTGGCGGAACTTCACGCATAGGATATTGGCCAGACTCGTCTGGTTGGTGTTCAATATCCTCGACAAACAATGCATGAGGTATTGGAGCGGGACGGAAAGATAGTAACCGCTCAATAGCACGTCGGACATTAGTATCTACTATCAGTCCAGTTGCGAACTGAAGTCGAAGCTCGGACAGGGCGGTCAGCACCTCGTCAGGCGCATCGGCCGCTATCTGATCATGAAGGAACTTGCACATTTCATCAAACACGTATCTCTGGGTTGGTATATTAAATTGACGAAACGTTTCGAGGACAACACGGGGTGGATTTCTAAGAGGGCTTACCATCCAACCCATCGCCATATTATACAACGCAACGCGTTCTCTGTTTCCAGGAAGCTGACTACGTCTCTGAGGACCATCGGAACCAGCAGACCCATGAACAGGTCCGAGCGACTGAAAGAAGCTAGCCGCAAGAGGAGAATTGCAACTACGAGTAGAGGGAGAAGAATAAGACACAGGGCTAACAAGAGAAGGAGTAGAAACAGTGGCAACAGCAGGGGTTAACAAAACAGGAGCAGTAGCAGGAGCAGTAGCGGGAACAGGAGTATGTGGAAGCGGAGGAGCAGTAGGAATAGCAACAGACAAAGGAGCAGGAACAGTCGGAAGAACAGGTGCAGGTTGAGGAACAGGCGGAGGAACAATAGGTGGAAGAACAGGTACGGCAGGGACCACAGGAACTGCGGTACCCTGTACGTACGGAGGGGGCGACTTCATAAGATAGGACATTAAAGGATCCTCAACTGCCTCTTCCTTCGTATCCGACTCCGTAGGCAAAGCAGGATAACATTTATCTATGGTCATACGCTGTAGTCTTTCAAACACTTCCTTATCCTTATTCTCCTTATCACGCTGGAACTGCTCAGCTTTCTTCACTATGGTAGCAACATTATCTCGCTGACTACGTTTATTCTGTCTAATCTCTTTCTGTCGGGCTTCTTTGCGCCACAACCGAAAGGCATCAAACATGGCCGGCCTGGATTTACGTTCGAACAACTTCATTTCAAGATTATCTAAGATCGACGCCTCGAAGCTACCGTGAGGTGGCCAACGAAGGTCGCCGTCTTTCTTTGTATATTTAATCCAATAATCATTAAAGGTAATCGGGCCTAGCCCATGTTTGCTATACAAGTCATAAGTAGGAGTCCCAACCGGAGGTATCGGACACGAGTCCTCCAGTCGGGAATCCGCACCACAAGGTCTAAAACAACTGAACAAAGTACTGCGACCAGGCATCTTGCACACTAGCCGAGTTTCACAAACTTCAAGGGTTACGGGATTTACCAAGTCCCAGCAAAGAACAAAACCCTCGGTTTTTGGCGGCTGCAGTCGTCAAACAACACAACAAAGTACCAAGAACCACAAATGCAATGGAACCATGCAACCACTAAATAACCACAACCAAGAACTCTGGGAGCGACCCACAAATACTTAACTCAAAGATCGATGGCGTCACCAGGAAGGCCCGTCAATCGTCTCGCTATACTAAGGTCTACGCCAGGCGCCAAAACAGGTCTACAGTCAGGGCAGCAGTCCGTCGCAGCCGTCAGGAGGCGGGAATCTTCGCGGGAAAAGTCTTCGGGCCACTTATTTCGACAACAGGATCGATGAAGCGGAGTGCACCTTCCCTCGGAGATTTCACACGAAGTTCCTCACGATCGTCGGGCTTGGACCGGTACCACTGATGCAGCCCTACGTTGGGCGCCAACTGAAGGACTGGGTTCTTTAAGACCCAGCGGTGCCAGGGCACAACACCTGAAACCTTCGTGGGTAACCTGCTCCGGCGTACAAGTCACAGAGACACGGGACACTTCCTTCGGCGTCAAAGATTCAAGGTTTATTTGCTGCAGGGAACACAGAGATCACGACAAGTACACCACGTGCAACTTGGGGAGACTGCTTCGAATTGGTTCTGTGGATCGCTCCTTTTATACAGTTTTTACCCATAGGATTACATTGGGCACAAAGGTTTACAACCCGGTTCCCACAATTATCCCCCAGAGGGGTCACTTTGGTCACTTTGAAACACACAAGGTCCGGAACATAAGTGCGTAAACATTTGGCGGTTCCCAACTGTAAAAACCATCTTCCCACCATTAGCAAATTCCAATCAGCAGTAAAACAGATCGAAATAGGAACAAAGACAGGTGCAGAGGAAGACGGAGACAGTGGGGATATTGGAAAGGGTGTAAAAGGGGAGGTATCGGGAAACACGAGATACAGGCATCAAAGGGACGTGCCTAATGAGATGCACGGCTGAGACAATAAGTCCGTGCGGCAAGATGAGCCTCGAGCGGCGCCATCTGCCTTACAGTAGCAACCCCCTCGTCATAAAGACACTCACAAAGAACATGTGTCTTCCACAAATATCTAGCGAGTCCCAGGGTCGCGAAGCGGACAACGTCCGTTCGCTGGCTACTTGAGGGCAAGAGACAAAATGGATGCCGTATCTAAGATGGAACCCGTGGGTACAGATGAAAAACCCATATAACAAACGAACGGTTTAAGTTAGCACAGCGAAACTGCGCACACTTACTAAACTCGTCATTTGCGGTTCATAGATACCAGACTCGACCATATTCGTGCGAGTCGAAAACACCACTTACAATCGTCACGGAACCTCATGTGTAACACTGGCCCTGTATTTTGGGCTGCACTGCTCCGCAGCTTTCGGACTTGAGATGTGTCTCCTGTAAGATGTATTGAGTGTCTCGTTAAGTATGCCACTACCTTCCTTACTTTCCTGCTGTCAGTTAGATCCCGAACATTCCATGTCATTAGTTGCAAGGATTGCGCATCGGTCGGAACCTTGATGTGCTATATTTTTGTATCGATGGAAGAGATCGTATCACTACATGTATGTAAAGCCTGGTGCTATTGTAATACCACTTTTCCCCTGCTATGAACAAAACAGTGCATATATCCGTTAACAACCCTCCCGCACTATGGGTAACCCCAACTTCCATAGCTGCAAAGATCCCCTCACTGCTCCCTTTGTTACTTCATTTCTTAATAACCCATAACAAAACATGCTAGATAGTGTGATACAATTGGGGGCAGACGTTACCATCACTCCTTAGTCTTAACACCACCATTTCATCACTTGCCTCAGCTACAGTGCCCTAATGTTCGCACAGAAGCTGTTTCCAGGCAACTGTACCCCTCCCCCTACGGTTACTCTTAACTGATACATTTAAGAACACACTATAGAGAGTTGGTATCTGCAATGCCTTTTCCCAGGGCAGCATCCCACATAAGTCCATTACTATACTTTCAAACCAACTAACATATAAGAGGTTTACTACTTATCAGTGTTGGAGCAGTATCCAACAGTTCCTGTGGCACTAGAGTTCCCTTACCTGTGAAGGCCACACAGTCCCACCAAGATGGAGGATGCCAGAGTTCAAATCCGTTCGCAGCCTCCCTCACTCTCTTCGGTCGTCATCCGTGTCCTGTATAGTGTCTGTACCTGGACGAGGACTGCTTGGTGACCCCCGCCGTCTTGAAGCTTGTTCATTTTCTTTCAGTAAGCGCATAACTGCTTCAGGGTCAGTAAAGAAATGTACCTTGCCATTCGTTCAACTTGGGTTTTGGGATTGCATGTTATACTCCAGGTTCATTTCTGAGCCGTTTTTTTGGCGGGTATGAAAAGTCGCCTTGCCTCTTGGACCAGTAGAGTAAAGTCCGGGAATAGGGATTTGCCCGAGCCCTCATGTCGTAGCATCCCTAATTCTCATGCCTTCCTCAGGGCGGCATTACGGTCCCTATAGTTTAACATCCTCGCTATTATGGGTCTTGGAGCCGCCCATGGGACCGGACAGGGTGCCAAAGTGCGGTGGGCGCGTTCCACCACAAATATGTCTGGAAAAGTATCTCTGCCAAGGAGATCGATCAGTAGTTTTTCCACATGCTGCTCCATGTTACCAATATTCGACGACTCTGTAACTCCCAACATGTAGATGTTATTTAGCTTTGAGATCTTCTGCTTTGGACTGGAGCACTTGAAGAATTTTGTCCCTCGATTTTTGCGCCTCTGTGTCTACTCTCACAATGTACTACACGTCCGATATTCTCTGTTTCGCCACATTCAACCTGTCGCCATGTTTGTTGAGGTGCTCAGACATTCTGGCCATGCGGTACTATAGCATATCAATTTTGCTGTCTATTTTTGATAGGCTCTGCTGCATAGTGTGCAGGATATGTTTCGATCTGTATCAGCTGACGCCTCCTAGTCGTCCGATGTGGCTTCAGGAAACAATGGGGCGGGCTCTTGCGATCTAAGGATTTTGCGCAGGTCGAACTGCCGCTTAGGCGCACTACTGGAGTCTGGGGCGAGGTTTACTCTGGGCTGATACAGTTCTGACCAGGTCGGAGGGGCCGAGCCTCACCGCAGAGAGGGCACCAGCGCGGAACCCCCCCCTAGTCGGCACTCATGTACGCTAATGTGACAGGCACTGCAATTTTCACCTGCCCCGGCATGCCGATGTGCTCCCACTGTGCCCTTTTGATTTCAGGCGTCCAGGGCTTTACTCATACGAGTCTGGTGCCCCATGGAGGCCCCACGTCGCCACACATGCTAGGCTCCACCGGCCACTGGAGTGGGCCACATGTTCCCCCCTTGCGGCCTTTGTACCTCTATGCCATTTTCACTGGTTAATGGGCTTCTGGACGTCGAGTGACCCCCCTTCCCAGCGCAGGCTCCCGGAAAGCCCCCCCAGCCACGAATCTTTCACTCACTTCTCCGGCAGCTTAGTGCTTCCAAGCTTGCGCTTCTGGCACTCAGTCGGTCACACGTGCTGCGCCAGTTTCTATTGATCGCGGCTCAACGTGCGCTCAGTTCTCGGAATCGTCAAATACCGTGGATTGCCGCAACTTTCAGTGCATCAATAAACGCTTATAGGGGAGCTGTTGTTGGAATAAACACCAGGATTATGTCGGATACCGGTGGCTATCGGCTACGATCCCTTAGCTCGCTGCCTTCTTGGAGTCAGCCAAGCTCCCCCCCTTTTGATGCCATTTTTAGGATTTAAAAAAACAGACACTTTGATCTAGAGCACTTTTAGACTCACCAATATGTTGAGGAAAAAAGATGCAAATTTGGGTGGGAAAAAAGTATGGAACCCTTAACATGAACCAAAGAGCCAAAAAAAGGAACATCACTTACGGGCTTTGGGGGAGGCTGGAGGTCCAGACGTTAAGGAGTTAATGGTCCAACTACCACCAAATATTCTTGTTTTTCAGTAGTCATAAATCTTGAAAATCAACCAATCTTAGGAAAGATTCGTTGTATTAACATGCACAGATGACAGAAATGCAGCATAGAAGTGTGATTGTCCAGGGTGAGCTAAGATCGAACATGGGCATACATTTGGAATTACCAGGGGAAGGAAGCGACCCCTGGCTGGCTTACTGTTTGTACTACATGTCAAGACAACATGCTGAGGGGCTGAGGTCAGCTTTAAAGTTTGTAGGCGAGTTTCTGTGGCCTTTTCGTCCCAGGCCCTACCTTTTCTGATATTTCTGATTTTTCCCTTCTTTCCCTACCTTTTGGACAGATTCTATTACGGCTTTTCGTAAAGCACTGTTGCTCTGCCCAGTGAGATACCATCGTCTCAGGAAATATCCACTCTACCCACGAAGCTCTGTCCTCATTCCTGCAAACTTGTACCCTTCCATCCTCCCTTTCTCTGACCTTTCAATGTCCCCTCCATCAGCACTATGAGGGGGCATGAGAGAGGTACTTAGAGATATGAAAATAAGCAAAATACAGTCAATTTCTGATAAAATTGCAAACTAAAAAAGTTCTCTATTTCTCTTTCTGTCTCTTTTTCACTCTGTCTCTTCCATGTGCCACATGCTGACAAAGCATTAGGGAGGAAAATGCAGCTGATAAGGAGTAGGCAATCTCTATTGCGCATCTCCAAATCATCTTCCACATCCAACATTATCTTCCACAAAATAGTCAATCCTCTTCCTTCGTCTCCCTTTATCCTTTGAGTTCAAAGGTGTGGTTATGAAGTGTGATTTGTAGTCCTGTTGTAACATAGGTTTTTGTAAAATCCTTCTAGCTCAGAATTGTCAAAACTGCATCAGATTTCGTCAAACTTTACATGAGCACATGATCTACTTGGCTCACATGTACATAAACGAATTGAAAAACAGTCACAGCTATTTTGAGGAAAACACTTTAAATGTATCCATGAATCACCTACTATTTGGATGCGCAGACAAAGTAGACAAAATATATATATAATAAATGATGTGCAAAGCATGCCACCAATTCATTCCCAATGCATGCTCTGTAAGATTAGTTCCCATGTGTACACATGAACGTATTTCGTTGGCAACATTTGTTTTGCATCTTCTACCACTGGTATAGTCACAAAATGCATTTTTTCTATTGGTGTCCTTATGGGATGGTTTTAATAGGTTGCTGCTGCCAATTGGAAACCACTTCTCATCTGTTGCTCACTTATTCCCGCCTTCACTTGCTCATTCGTACTAAGCCATTTCTCTTTCAAACGTACTTTTCATTGGGACCAGTGGAATCCAAACAAAGCTTTGGAGATGCTTGCACACTTGCACCCCTAATCACCATCGCACTATCAAGAAAACACATATGGATGGAACTTCCTTCTTTGTTCAGACAGCGACATTCTGAAACTCAATCATGCCAAAGGCTATAAACTTTCAAAAGCACAAGAAATTCAGGATGGCAGTAAAACAAAAAATGTTTCCTTAACAGATTACACCTATACCATGAAGCGGTGCAAGACCCTAACAAACTAACATTGGAGAGTCAGTGACCCACACACAGATGGTAGGATTCAACGTACATGAATTAATATCTCACTCCTCTTGGTTCAACGACAAGCTAAATTGCAAGTGCAATATCACTGCATCAGGATAAGCGCACCTTTCTGATCCTCATGCCCCACGCCTAAACACCTTCCACATTGGCCACACCATAAACCCACACTCTACCAACCCACAATGATGATGATATCACTCATTCATCTTCTATCCACACGTAAGAGCAGCTATGCATATGTCGCCTAAACTGGTTCCAATGGCTGACATCATTACTTTTTCTATTTAAGTCCCACTATAATACCCCACTCTGCCAAAAAATCAGAAACAACAGAGTGGTGGGCTACGTGTCCACCAAGAAGCCTTTCGAGAGACTCTGAGAGAACACAAGACTAAGCAACTAAGCAACCATAAAACAATGAAAACTATAGGTTACGTCTAATCTGACTCGAATGTGCATTAATCTGAATGATTGTACAATTAAACAAACTAATGTATATTCATTACAACCAATGCACACTTTAACCAACAAAGAACATTTGAACCCGTCAATATGCAACTGCACCAAATAATATACCTTTTGAACAAAGAATGCACATTCACAGAATGACATCTGGATTTGCACAATTTTTGTACACCACCACATTTACAGGAGACACCTACACTTATAAAACGTGAATGACCGATATAATAAGCCACAGTCATTAATGAAACCCCAATTATACAGGCATACATATCCCCTTCTTCTCAAACATGAACAAGCATTTGCAATGCATTCGGTCTCGCCTATGGGACCTTATATGTATTTAGCTATGCAGCACAATAGCCTGGGTGCTGAAACATCTACTGTTCTTTAACATGGAGGGACAGTAAGCACCAAACTGCGTGACACGCCAGGTATGGGAACACATGGAGAGAAATATTGCCTTTCAGCGGGAAGTGGTATAGTCCAAAGCTCTATTTTTAGTATAAAAGCAGGGCCTTCAGTGGTCATATCACTGAAAATACAAGATTTGAAAAAAATAGTATCGTCTACGGGTTATCGTGGATGGCAATTTCTATGGACTGGAATCTAGAGAATGCTATAGTGATTCTGGTATTTTCTTAACCTCGGTTTGTCGTTTTCTATCAAAAAAGTTAAATAGAGGCAGTGGCCAGAAAAATCCTAAAAAAGAAAGTCCCTCAGCAGAAAGCAATTCTGGTATTTTACTGACCTCTACTGGTTATTTTCTATCAAGCCAGTAACATACAGGCAGTTGAACAGAAAAAAGTCCCTAAGCAGAAGCAGACAAGTCCTAGGGCTAATCACCAGAGCCCACAAAATACATACACATATAAGTATATACTAAAGTATATACTAAAGTATATGCAAGAGGTCTTGAATGCTCAACCTAAAAAGGATGGTATTTAGAGAAGCCACCTCTGTAATGTGCATTACATAACTCTGTTACTGAAATTTGTTTCAAGAAAAATTATTAACAGGAGGTAGCTCTCAAATATTTTGAAATGCCTGAGCTAGAGGGTTTTTCAATAAAACGCAACAGCGATTCACACATCCATTAAGCAACTCAGAATGACCACAATTGCTCCAACACATACAACACAACTATATGGCCCACATTACAAGTGGTCTGGTAAATGGTGTGATATTTATCACACTTGACAAAATCAGACTCCGCAGAGACAGCAGTTACTGCACATATCGCAGTTAACCTGGACTCTCAATGAGGGCCTGAGTATTATTAGGAAGAGTTAAGATATGTGCGAATGGTTTTGATATTGAAAGGCAACTCATCTGAGGCACTTCGGTACCTTTGAAATTTTTGTATTAGGTGTAGAAAATTTCGCTTCTTAATCTTAATTTTTCTTGAAAGCTAAACTGTATTTATTTTACAATTTTATCATTAGAATTCTTATAATTAAGAAAGTGCAAAATTCTGCAATTTTTTGTGTGAAATTCTACAATATTCCCTGAAACAAAAGCAAAATTATAATGTTATAGTGAAATGTGGTTTTCCAGGTATCCAGTCTCCTATTTAACTTTTCTTTTAAACTCTCAAGGGATACCAGCAACAGACATTTTCTATGCAAATTTGTCTCCTGACGAATACTTTTTATGCAAGTTTTTTACTCATTAAAAAAACGTTACATGAAATTGCCTAATGCAAAATGTTGAAACATTTTGTATAACACTGTATTGAGTAATTTGGCAAATTTCTCTATCCTCTTTAAAAATGTGCCCTGGCCTCCTTATGATTACTGTAATGTACTTCATAGTGCTTCCTATAGCTCATTTGCAGCATTGTAAATGTTCAGTAGTGATACCCTTATTGTCATTCTCAAAAGGATTAAAAGCTAAAGCTAAAAAGTCAAAAGGATTAAAAGCTAAAGCTAAAAAGTAAAAAACTAGCCCTCCACCAAGCGGAAAGGAACTGGAGAAGCAACTACTCCTCGGCTAAGGAAGAGATCTTTCTATTTGAACTTAAACTCTATAAAAAAGCTATCTGCACAGCTAAGACCACTTACTTGTCCGCCAAAATCATGAACTCCTCAAACAAATCGAAAGACATTTTTTCCATCATTAATGAACTGTCTAACCCCTACCGAATTACAGTGAAACAGTGTAATATTCTTAATACTTTTTTTATAGATAAAATTGTCACAATCAAGGCTAGTATCTTAAAGAACACTACGTTCTTCTTCTTGGAGCAGTTCCCAGAGATCGACAGCCGGACTTTCCAGACCTCCTGTCCAAAGTTAAATCAGGATCACCAATTGAGAGCTGCCCATCCTACGTTCTAAAAGAGGTTTTCTATTTATTTCCTATACCTGCACACTCTCTTTTAAATGAATCATTGACTCAGGACATTGACCTAAGTGCCTTCAAAGAGGTTAATATTGTTCCCCTTTTAAAGAAGCCAGGGGTGTCCAATTTCGCTCCATCCATACCTGGCTAAGGTACTTGAATCTCATGTTCCTAGATGTCTATGTGCCTTCATTGAACAGTCAGAATATCTCAATCCCCACTGAGCAGGTTTTTGCCCAGCCCATTCCAGCGAGACAGTCATACTGACCGTACTGAACACCCTCCGGAACGAAATAGACAACAAATCCCCTCAGGCTCTGGTACAGTTGGACCTGCCCGGGGCATTCGACACGGTCGACCATAACATCCTTATCGAGCGTGTCCGTGCCGCGGGCCTTCAGGGATCAGCCCTTAGATGGATACGGTCCTTTCTGCAGGGCCGCTTGCAATCAGTCTATCTATTCGACTTCATTGAGGCTGAAAAGAGTGTAAGCTGTGGAGTACCCCAGGGTTCTTCATTATTGCCCCACTTATTCAATCTCTACCTCCGTCCATTTATTCAGTCCTTAAAAAATAGGAAGGTGTGCACCTTTAACTATGAGGCTGACCTACAGCTCATATTTTACATCAAAAATACCCCTGACTCGGTCTTAGAATTTCAAGCCACCATGCTACATATCCGGGATTGGCTGAAGTGCAATCAGCTGAAACTCAACCTGGATGAAACAGAACTAGTCCTGTTAGGAGACACTGAGAACCTCTGAAGTCCTCAGTTCTGGCCAGACGAGCTGGGTGCTACCCCCCGTCCATCTTCCTCAGCAAAAAGTCTTGGGGTGATAATAAATAATGATTTATCCATGAAAACCCAAATCACATCAGTAATGTCAACCTGCCATTACCAACTTAGGAAAGTTAGGAAAATCAGCAGACTGCTCACGAGAGAAGCACTGATACAGGCTGTTCTAGCCATGGTGATCCCCCACCTACATTATGCCAATTCACTCCCCTAAGGAATACCACTGTATATCATCAAGAGACTGCAGTTGGTTCAAAATCAAGCAGCTAGGATGGTTTTTCAGCAACCCAGGTGGGAACACGTTTCGCTCCTCATGAAGAAGCTGCACTGGTTACCCATTCTACAACGATCTTCTTTCAAAGTGGGCTGCTCGATTTTTAAGTCTCTACATAGCTCAAGTCCTAAATTAATTTCCAACCTCATTCAAAGGCAGGTACCCATGCGCAACCTGTGCTCGTCTCACATGAACCTGCTAACCATACCTGCCTATAAACTGAAGCGACAAGGTGGTTGTAGATTTGCAGTGTTGGCGCCTCATTTCTGGAATTCCCTGCCACCTAACATCAGAGCATGCACAGAACTCATGAAATTCAGGAAGCTTCTTAAGACGTGGCTATTTGCTCAAGCCTATGATTAATTCAAGTGCAGGACAGTTTAACACCGCCCCAGCTCATACCGGACTTAGCGCCAAGAAACCAATCGGTGAATGTGTGCGTTTTAAATAATTGGCAACATAACATAACATAAGCCGGTCCTGCTCAAATTCAAAACCATGTCAAGTGGGTTTTATATCCCTGGCGAAGGCACATATTCCTATTGGTATATAAATATTTAACGTGGTTCACAACTGCATGTTTGTAAAGCTTCATACCCCTGACAATGAAATAAGTAGAATGATGATAAAACAGTTTTTATATATCCCACTGTAAGAGTGCTGTATTTCTTTACCATTAACCACAAGAGTGTGGTGGACGGCCTTATGACTTCAAGGTGCTACCTTCACAGTACTGCAGACACCAATGGGTCTCGCACCGTACTGGAAAAACTGTTAAAATCAGAGGCATTTTCTTTATGAAAATCCATGTCAGAACGTAGGGAAAGTGTTTCCTTCGTACCCAAAGTTGCATTTGTTTTAGTTTACTGGTACGAGCAATGCACTGTTCATGCTTATGTTCCAGCGAACCATTCCACTAGACCACCAGAGAAATTTTCTTGCAGTTGCCTGTGCTCCCCCTCCACACCAGGGGACAAAGTGTTTCTATAAGCCCCCCTCTCACCCCTGAGGAAGTATGGGAATAAACATGCCCTGTGAGAAAACCCACTAGTCCGCCATGTAATATTTTTATTAGGTCAAGCCTGGGCAGTGCATGCGCTGCTTTGTGAGGCATGATGTATTCCGTATATGGGCTATCGGGGACTTTAGACACGTCCACCGCTTTTGGTTGGTTAGTTGGCCTGCTTTTTACAATTCCTTTTCTCTGGTTGGTTAATATTGTGCGCCTGTCCTGCCTTTCTGTGCTTGGTTCCCTCCCAGCGGACATCACCAACTGATTGTTTTGGTTGGCCTTCTCTGTCCATATCTTGACTCCTCATTCGCACACTCTCCCCCCACTCCCATCACGAGCAAATGCAGCGTCCATCCATGTTGTCATCTGGAGGGGGAACATTTAGGCCCTTTTCTAAAGGCAACTGGCTTGCTGCTGAAGAACGTCATGGGATCCAGAGGATAGATCAAGATTAAACAAACATTTGCAATGCAATATGTTTTGCATTACTGAAAGATTGACCTATTGGTGTTGCAAATAATAATGCAACACCAATAGCTCAAACCTTCAATAAAGCAAGATCTGTTGCATTCCAAATGCTTGTTTTTTTGGTGAAGGGGTATCCCCCCTAGGCATAGGCTTTTCCTGGGCACAAGAGCCTTTCTGTACCTCCTGGGGGCGGTTGAGGGTGTTTATGACCAATCTGCCCCTTGTGAAAAGCAGACAGCCCACTGTGGAATATTTTTATTTACTGTTTGGGAGGGAGCAGCCCCCTGGGCATGGGACTGTGTCCCCTCAAACTCTCAGGCACAAGAATCTTTCTGGCACTCCCTCTGGGGCAGAAAAGTGTTTACCCCAATCTACCCAAGGGGCCAGAAAGCACACTAGACTATCAGGGAACTGTTTACAGTTTGGCAGGGCGAGCCTCCCCCCACCCCGGGTATAGGCCTATGGCCCCCTCACTCCAAGCATAACAGTCCTTCCGCACCAATGGGGACAGATTACGGGGGTTTATCCCAAATATGGTCATTGTGAGGGCAGAAGGCCCGATAATACGAGGGATAAATGGTTACGATAAAAAAGGTTGGGGTGGGTGTAGTAAGTCCAGGCAGCCATCTGTGTTCCCACCGTAGAATGGGTCCAACAGTCTTTCTGTATCACCTTTCGAGCAGATTGGAGGTTTACCACAATTCTGCCCTCGTGAGGGCCTAACGCTCACTAGACGCCAATGACATATTTTTTAGGAATAGAAATATGGGGAGTGGGTGAGCAGTCCAGTTATTGGCCCATCCCTAAATCCCCAACAGTGTTTCTGCCCACCTGGGGTCTAGGGCATCCGTATCTCTATTGCAAGGTCGAGAAAATGTGGATTCTGTAGGGCGTAGCTGTGACATATGGGCCTGTAGAATGAACGTAAATTCAAATAGGGCCAACAACTATACAGACTATGATACCTACTTTGAAACATGGACTTTACTTTCTAATCTCTGCCACTTTGTACTTTAATCCATACTTTGCCTTGAAGCTGCCTATCTTCCCATCCCAGCATAGAGTATTAAAGTGTACACAACAAATCAAAACACACAATCAGTGGCAATATTATAATTTAATGATTTTTGTGATGGCAAAGGAGAACAATTGTCCATATTGTGCATTTGCTTTCGTTGTATTACAAGCGGTTTTTGATTCACTGTTTATTCAACTATACTTTAAAGTGCCCACAGCAACTGGAAAATAGACATCATTTTTACAAGAAGAACACCTGGCCAATAAACTACATGTTGTTTAGTCAGGACAATTAAATTGTGCAGTCTGCAGATTTACTTAGGTTATGAGAACATATGGAAAACACAATTTGGATTGCAAGATGTGTGGGAATACTGCACATTCAAGTGTCTTCAAAAATGTACATTTTACCAAACAAAATATGTTCAGGTGTGTGCAGGTGATGTACCCTGATTGAGGGAAAAACATGTAGGAATAGGTGTAGAAACACTGATTCCCACTTTACTCCCCATTTTTTAGGGGCAGAGTCGTAATAGTGCATTAATACCACACTTCCGAATTACCATAGCCAGTAGTATTGGAATTCCAGTTGTGATATTACACCATCGGGAGGGAGTTCAGAGGATATTCTAATGAGGGCCTAATTATTCCCCCGTTATAACATCAATCCAGGATGGAAAATATCATTCACTAGGCAACATCCAAAGAAAGGCATGCTTTAACTGCGATCATAGGGTCCTATACAGTCAAATTCCTCAAAATCAACACATCATTTTTTAAAACTTTTTAATTAATAAGGCACTGTTGGCTGTGCTGTTTGGGGGTTCCTACCCAAATTCATTGAGGTATAAGAATGTTCAAAAGTCATGCTTATAGTAATAGTGACTCATCAATTGGTTAAACAGCTGTCCCAAACATGGACTTTTTTAGCACTCTTTGGGCATCTTCTGCCAGATCATTTAAGAATTTATTTAACATGTAATAAGTGGTTACAAAAGAAATACTTCCTGCTCCCACCGAACCTAGGAAGGGAATTAACCTTATCACTTCTTCAGTTGCCGTGGCCAGCCCAAGCATTGCAGAGCCGGTAAATAACCTTATTATTAAATCATCTGTAATTTCTTTGGCGAGTGGCGACTTGATGACCGACTTCAGATCTGCCAGAGGAATATCGACCTTTCTGGCAAGTTTCTCTAAGGACTCATCATCTAAACCGAAGCTCTTGCAGTAGTTTGACAGATATTTCTTCAAAATGATAAGGTCACATGTAATCGAGAGTCCTGGAAGAGGAACAGCTGCCACAGCACAAGATACACTGGCAATCTTCCATATTTGTTTTTTCATCAAATTTTTTTTCTTCTCCAACACTTTAATTGAGATGTTTGGAAGAGCTATAAGAAAAGCGTGCCTTTTGTGGCTGGGAAGTTCTTTACCCAATGTTTCCTGCAGCAGCTCAAACTCAAATTTGTCAAGCTCAAAGCACGACAGGAGATAGACCCGGGGCGACTCCACTCCTTCCTTCTTAAGACATTCTATGCAGTTGTCCCTGATCTGCTGCAAAATCTTCTCTTCTTGGTAGCTAGATTTGCGACGTTTCTTAGATGCATCCAAATCAGCATCCACTTTTGAACGCACAAAATAGAACTTTTTCCCCATGTTATTAATTTCACGGGCCAGCTTGGCGTGGTTTGATTTAAAACGTTCTGTTGCAATGATTATAAAAAAATCGTATTGTTCAAAGCAGACCTGCTTCAAGTATTCTGCTGATTGGAAGGTTTCAGTTCCAATTCCTGGAAGATCCCACACAGTCACATTTGGGTGCTGAGGATGCAGGTATGGTGTCGGAGCCATTGTTGTCTCCACAACTCCAGTCTGGGCTGAATCTTCATCTTCATCATCTATGCCCCTGATTGCATTGACAAATGTTGACTTCCCAGAGCCAGACTCTCCAGTGATGGCGATGTCCAACTTGGCACTTTCTAATGTATCTAGAGATAGCATGAGTTTTTCAGCTGCTCCGGGAAGGTCACCTTCCTCGATTGCATTCTTAAACTGTTCAAGTTCCTCATCGGAAATCACATCATACTCCTCTAAATAATCAACTGAAACATTATCTTTCATCTCAGGCTCTTCATTCACAGAAGTTTGATGCACATTCTCCATTGACCTAAAAAAAACAAACAGAAGAATGTATAACGTTAATTGGGGTGGATTTATTTTACCCAATAGTTCTACAGAAAATTTGGCAAGGATGCTGTCTGAGCACAAGAGAGCACAAGAGAATTTCAAGGGTCCAACACATTGTCAGAATGAAATAGCTGAAGAATTGACTTCTCCGGCAATCAAACGAAGAGGCTCAACTAGGTACTCAACATCTAATCTTCATATATCACTGCTTACACAAATTAGTGCTTTGCTGGTCAAGAAGTATTTTTGCTGTAAACTCCAGTGTAAATATGTCGGCACAGAATTATTGTTGAATGGTAGGCTGAGATCAATGTTAGTTAATGTATGATGAACAGGGTATTATTAAGCAACTTGTACCGCGCAAACTAAACCCGAAGGTGTCAAGGCGCCTATCAAAGCTAATCACAAAAGTTTGCAAAGCACCACTAAGGGTATGCACGTGTAAAAAGGTGGGTCTTAAGAGCAGATCTAAAGGCTTGTAGAGTGGGGCGGGACCTTACTTCCAAAGGGAGGGCATTCCACCATTTAGGTGCCAAGTTAGAAAAGGCCTTGCCTCCCCATCTTGCTTTTCTAACAAGAGGTACAGAGAGAAGAAGTTTGTGACTAGAGCGGAGATTCCTGCCGGGATTGTGCTGGGATAGGATCGATCCCATGCCTGTAGGGCTGGATTTAGCTAGGGCTTTGTACACCAGACACATGGATTTAAAAAGGATACGGTCCTCAACAGGGAGCCAGTGAAGCTGCTTTCGGGCTTCGGTAGCAGAGGCACGTTCAGGTAGGTCAAGAGCAAATCTCGCTGCCGCGTTCTGGACCACCTGCAAGCGCTGTAGCTGACTCTTGTTCAGTCCTGCATACAGCGCATTGCAATAGTCCAGTCGCGAGCCCAGAAGTGCGACAGCAAGTTGCTTTCTTGCCTGGGGTGACAAGTAGTGCCTAATTTTCCTTAGAATGTGGATAATCCCCCAACAGGTCGAGACAGTCCTGTTGACCTGTTGGCACATACTAAGGGTGGGGTCGATCATGACTCCCAGGTTTTTTGCTGACGAGGTGGGCTCTGGGCATAGGCCCAGCGAGTTCGGCCACCACTCAGCCGACCAGATCGTTTCCTTTCCTCCAAAAAGCATCACCTCCGTCTTCTCCCCATTCAGTTTTAGTGAGTTGTGAATCATCCACTGGCCAACTGCCTCCATACAAGATTTAAAATTGGCGGCAGTTGACGTAGCTGACTGGGAGAGAGAGACCAAGATCTGGGTGTCGTCCGCGTAGGAAACTACCTCCATCCCAAAAGATCTAATGAGTCTGGCAAGGGGGGTCGCATAGATATTGAAGAGGGTAGGGCTAAGCGCTGACCCTTGAGGGACCCCACATTGCACAGACAGGGATGGAGATAGAAACGATCCCAGCATTATCCTTTGTTCTCTGAGATCGAGAAAAGAGGAAAGGAGTCCCAGAGCAGATCCGCGGACCCCAATCTCCCTCAGGCGAGATATTAACACCGCGGGAGATAGGGTATCGAAGGCCGCTGTGAGATCTAGAAGGATCAGGAGGGAGGTCTGACCCTCATCAACCCGGGTGCGGATATTATCCAGCACTATGGTGAGGGCAGACTCGGTGCTATGCTCCCTCCTGAAACCATGCTGGGAAAGATCCAAACAACCCGAGCTCTCCACGAATGCAGCCAGATGTTTATTCAGATGGGCTTCTAGCATCTTTGCGGGAGCCGGGAGCAGTGAAATGGGGCGAAAGTTTTTTAACACCCCAGGATCCAGAGAAGGCTTTTTAAGCAAAGGTTTTACTACAGCATTCTTCCACTGCTGGGGAAAAATGCCTTCCTTCATCGCCCTGTTCATGATGTCAACCAGAGGGGGAAGGAGAGATTCTCTGCACTGTTTGAGGATCTTTAGCGGGCAGACATCCAGCGGAGAGCCAGATTTGGTTTTATCAAGCAGGATTTCAAGATCCTGACAGGAAAGAGGAGGAAAGGATACCAGATCCTGATGTTGAGATGGTTCAGCATCACCAGGCTCAAAAAGAGCAAACGGCAAGGGTACGGCGGTCAAGGATTTTTGGACCTCCAAAGCAGTGTAGATGTCGGCGATCTTTGACTGAAAGAAGGCAGCTATCTTGTTGCACAGGTCCTGAGAGGCAACTACAGGGAACAGGGTAAAAACTAAGTCGGTAATTTATAGCTTGCAGGACAGGGTGTTGGCTAGCAACCTATCCAACAAAATTATGGTCTATCCTCCCTATCCCATCTCGGATCAGGAGGGCTGTCAGCTTTCCATTGAAAAAGCTCCTCTTGGTAAAGTTGACAGTAAGCTTCCTCGGAAGGCTTGAGACAGTCGGGGCCACCAGAGAAGGAGCCATGCACCTAATACCCTAATTAAGGTGGAAGTTGAGATGTCCCTTTTCTGTCGGTCAACGCCAGGTATACCCTGGCAGTGAAGGACAGAAAAAACAAATAATGACCCCCCCACACCTAGGGGAAAAAAACTCTCTGGGGGTTAATGGTCATCCGATTTCTGTTTTCATTAACTAAATAGCACCTTGGGAGTATGTTTCCCATGAGGTTTTTTTCTCAATATCAAATACAAAATGTTTGTTAAACTTTTTTGGGTGCCGTCAAAACCATCTGAGGCCGTCCAATAAATATGCTGTAATTTTTTTTACCAGAATATTGAGGGTAGGTCGCATTAACACAGTTACTATATCTACCTTAATTGTTTTTCAGTTTAGAAGAAAGTTTAAGCTTAGATTTATAATAGAGAGTGGAAACAGACAGAGTGCCAGCACGCATATCATAGACAATATCTAAAGTTAAAACTGAAATGTTCAAACAATAGTCATGGTAAAGATCTCTGCTTTTTAGATAACAACGTTCCTGTGGTGCAGGCTCAGCCCAGCTTTGCAACAAGAGTGTGATGAAGTGTGTAAAGTACCATTATTCAGTTGCCTTAGTCTTTACTGTCCTCCTGAGGCGTGAGCCGGGAGAAGCTGTGCTGCAGGCTAGGTACCGATAAAACTTGTTATTCTGATGCGCTTTTAATGTTGCGGCCTGATGCGTTTTTAATGTTGCGGCTGATTTTAAATTACAAACATATGGTCAATTAGATTACATAGTAAATACCGGAAAAACTTACAGAAGGGCTCTCTTAACACTAGGGGACGCTCGGAGACGCGGCACCGCCATCTTTGGTGGAGTCGGGTGAGCGTGCTAGTGTCTCAGGCGGGGGGATAAAGGCGGGGAGGTCATGAGCGGGCTTGCCTTAGTCTTTACTGTCCTCCCAAGGCATGAGCCGGGAGAACCAGTGTTGCAAGGCTAGGTACCGAACAAACTTGTTATTCTGATGCGTTTTTAATGTTGCGGGTGATTTTAAATTACAAACATATGGTCAATTAGATTACATAGTAAATACCGGAAAAACTTACAGAAGGGCTTTCTTAACACCAGGGGACGCTCGGAGACGGGGCACCGCCATCTTGGGTGGAGTCGGGTGAGCGCACTAGTGTATCAGGTGAGGGGATAAAAATGGCAATAGTGCGAACGCGCAGCGGACGCGCGCAGCGGGCGCACCTAAGGCCAACCCGTCTCCGTCCATCCGCGGCGGACTCGCGCCTAGCGCCCAATCCCCGTGCCTTTTTAAAAGTAATGCACATAATCCGATAGTATTTATGCGGGAGGAATTGATATTGCTAGAAAAAAGGTCCAGACTTTCTGGATATACATTTCCCGATTTAAGAACAGAACCTAAAACTTGTAAGCATTGTAACATAAGGCTCAACCATGATCTACCTAGCAGCTGTAAGATATATATTAACAAGACCAAGCTGGATAAGAAGAGGGCTACTGGGATCAAAGCAGTACTAATCAATGCTTGCTCATTAGTGAAACATGGGGTAGAGATGGTAGAACTGATACAGATTCTGCACGTAGATATTGCTTTTATAACGGAGACCTGGGCGGACGCAACTTCTGACCCTGATCTGCATTTGGCACTCCCCACCCACTATAGAATGATCAGAGTAGATAGAAGGAATAAAAGAGGTGGGGGACTGGCAGTTATTGCAAGAGAAGGCCTGAAGATAATGGGAGGGATGGGCGCTGGCTCGCAGTACTGTGAAACCCTACCTTTTCAAATAAAAATTAACAATAACTACACTTTTAAAGGGCTTATTGTCTACTGTCTCCTTATATTAGAACTATTCATAGAGAACAAGAATTCTTTGAATACCTCCAGAGACGATATTTGACCTTGTGCACATACAAACAGTTTTATGTAATCTGACATGAAATGGTTTCGGCACCTTTTCTTCTGTATTAACGAGCCATTTCATAAATGTATATTTTCGTGATTCATTCAGTTAGCATTTACAATATCTACATGTGCTTAGAATGAATACTTGCTTTTAAATGTGTACAGCACCAATGCTTTAGTTTGAAATACATCATTTGCGATGTGTTTAGAACATGCTTTTAGCACTTCATGTGTACATATGAT
Source organism: Lissotriton vulgaris (assembly GCF_964263255.1). Taxonomy (NCBI): domain Eukaryota; kingdom Metazoa; phylum Chordata; class Amphibia; order Caudata; family Salamandridae; genus Lissotriton; species Lissotriton vulgaris. The sequence continues at coordinate 405,436,424 of NC_141687.1, forward strand.
TTAGATATGTTTAACATGTTTAGAACTTAGTAATGTCGTACTTAAGAAAGTGGAGTGGGTGTTGTGTATTGATTTAGATTCCGTATGAATTTTCCGATTCTTGCCCTTATATAGGTACATTTCACATTGCCCTTATATAGGCATAGAAATCCAGTCCTTATTTAGGCATAGTCCATGCTACCCAAATACAGGCATGGCTACATCCATCTGTTCATCTACGTCACAACAAGTTCTTGGAAAACCAGACCCGTTAGGGACTTCCCCTTGCTTGGATATTGATTTCTCCAAGAACTCATTTATTATGCATGAACATTTATTCCTTAGGGGTTCCTTCATGACGTTCATATGCCCGACTTTACCTCAATACTGGCATTCCTAAACACCTTCAAGGTATACATATAGCTTCACTTGCTATGGCAAACACGGTGTGGTTTGGTGCGGTTTGACTACCTACTTGCCCGACGCAGCTCGCCACAGCAAGTCCCGAAGGAAGCCAACTCTCCAGCTGACACACTGACTAGACGCTGTCATCCTCCTGCCAAGAATCCAGTTCCAGTGTTTCTGACTCCCCATGCGGGGTGTTGGGAAATCGAGTCCCGGGAAAGAGATACCAACCTCTCTCATTCTAAGGTATGGAGCTGATTAGAACTTAGAAAAACCTTTGGCAGATTCTTGGCAAAACTAAACATAGCTAAAACAGCACCTACTTCTTCGCATTCGGTCTAACAATTGTAGCAGTTCATATCTCTTGCATGAGAAATAGGACTGTTCAATAAACCCTTTTTATTGAAATGCCCGTCTCTCTATTTCTATGCAACTCTGTAGAAACGAAGCATGCACGGTTGACTGAGTGTACAAGTTATCTATTGTTTCCACGACTCTGAAGATATTGTTTCAATTCTAGGGGAAACAAAGTTGTCATGTTTATGCTTTTGTCAGAGACTAATCCCTTCTTATTTATTTGAGAACGTTTCTAGTGACCTCTGAGTTAGCTGGCACATGCACAATTAAGTTTAATACACTCAATACAGACATACTGTCCTCAGTCCTATGTCAAATCTATAGTGTATGTTATTCCAATGCGCAGAGCCTATTAGGGAAATAAGAACTACACTTCACAGCTGTTGGGCGAGCAGACGTCAGATCGGCTCACCGCAGTGTAAGGCCCCTGTATTAGCGACGACCAGTGCAAAGAGTGAGTCTACAGCCGGTGGGCGCACCACACACAGTGCTTCGAAGGGGCCGGAACTGCTCCGCCTCCTCCCCCCCTCGAGGCAGGCTGTCCCCCTACCAGCCCCTGGTGTGTGCCCCGCTGGGACCTGGATCATAAGACTGGAAGACTTTCCCGGGATAATTCACACCAGGGGGAGGCAGCGCTACCTGCGGAACCACGCACGGTCCTCGCCAGCCGCGGAGATGGAGCAGGAGCGCCCGCTATCCCCCCTGCCATCCCAAGTGTTAAGCAACTCCTGGACCGCCACACAACAGGCCCACGCGGGCAGTAACACCATCCTACGAGTGGAGGTCTTGCATCCGGCCCACCCACAGGAGGTAAAACACAAGGCAAAATGGTGGGGGAAGCCTGCATACAGACAGCACCACCCAACAGACCAAGGTCTGGCGACGGGCGCCATCGGAGGTGAACCCCGCGGGATGGAGCACTAGTGCGCCGCTCTCCCCACCTCCCTCTGGTATAATTATTTTGTGTGTCCCGCCCAGCCTCTCCTATGGGCAGGGGCCCTGCACCCAGCCCCACTCAGGCGGGAGCAAATACAGACCCCAGCAAGCAGTGCTAGGAGCCTGTACCCACACCGAGGCGCCCGGCCCCACTGCCCTGCAGGTGGAGGCGTGTGCCATCACCGTGGAAGATGCCCGCGCGGGGCGAAGCCACCGAAACTGCTCTGGTGAGAAGCCATCAACAGGGAGGGGGGCACCCAAAAGGCATAGCCTTCTATCTCTGCTCCGCCGAGCGGAAGCAACCCCCATGCCACACAATGGGGACACCCACAAGACAAGTCACCCCCAGGTGGGAGGGAGGCGCAGCGGTGCTCGCTGTCCCCCCAACCCGAGGCATCGGGCTCGCTACGGTTCCGCCAACCCGTGGGCCCTAGTCGGGCCGGGTCCAGGCACGCGCCGAGCCAAGGGGAATACTGGCACCGCCGTCCTGCCTCAACCTCTAGGCCCTCTCCCTGGTCAGCACCATGCTGGCTTCGACCAGGGGAGGGGAGCCGCTGCCTTAGCCCCCCAGGAGCTGTCCCCCTGAGGAAATATAAATTTTATGGTCAAATAATGTTCCCTAGCGTGTACCCCACCGTCTCCATGTGTCAGTTTAAAGTGCATGTAACTTCCCTCCTGTGCCAGCTATGAAGACGCAAATACATTTGCGTCCAACGTTAACATGTCCTCTTTCAGACCCACCCTGAATGGATTGAATATTCTGTTTCCAAGTATGCCATGCCAACGTCTTTTTATGGTGTACTTTACACGTTTTTCAGCTCTGGCAAAGTAGGCCCTGAATTCTGCCATCGAGCCTTTTTCCTGTTTTCTGACTCCGAAAGCTTCAGCCCATGCTGTCTCTGTACCCGTGACCTCTGCCTTACTCACTGTGCGGCTCATGGCGCTTAGCTCAGCCTGCTGCCTGCCAAGACTGTATTCAACCTTCGAATTATCTGTTCCGCTCCTCGAAAATGCATTCCTGCCTACTAGTTTAAGTAAACATCCCCCCAGCTGCAGAGCAAAGGGCCCGGCCTTACTGTCTCTGTGCAAGTAATTCATAGCCTCTGTTACCATGGTAGGCCCATGCCCCTCGCATTCTCATGTAGACACTTAGGCGCTTATACACGCACTCACAGTCAGTATAGAATAGCTTCTGCCCCAGAGACCTTTTCCTTTAGATAGTATGGTTCCCAAACATCAGATATCAGATATGATAGAAGTACGAGTTGATCTGACATGCCAGACTTCTGTCTCTTTCCGTCAGTGTAAATGTCAAGTCCCCTGCACCCTCCAGTTTGCACGTCAATCACACGTCATGCAGCTGCGCGCGCATCCATGCCTCCGATTTCTGCTGACATTACAAGATTCTGCCTTGTTGCCACCCACTTGTGACACCTACCTGTGACGTTTCTAGCACACACCTCTGTGTTCACGCCCAGTTCACGCCTTCTAATTACGTATTGCTAACACGTGGATGCTGTTATCATGCTGTTATCTTGTTTCTCTCAGCTGTTACGCCTACTGTATTGCTTTCTATAATGCAACTCAAGTATATAAGCTATGTATTGTCAATAAATTATGGCTCTATCCCTTCCTGAACCCCTGTGGTTGCAGGAACATGATATCCAGGTCTTGACCATTCCTTTTTAAGGAATAAAACCCCTAAGAACTCTAACACCACGGACTCTGCCTCTTTCTTTCCGATTGAGTTATTATTGATTAAGTACTTACCTGCATAGAAATTAGGACGGTAAATCAAATATTTACCACAGTATTTTGGCGCCCGAACAGGGACCCCTCCCCCACCCCACGCGCCGGTTGGTGCCTTGCAAGCTCTGTCCCCTGCCATCAGTTAGACGGAAACTACGCGTACTGGCAGGATTTCCTGTATCTCCCTCTGGCCCACGGAGGTGACGAAGACTGCGATCAGCACCCAGACGAGGCGGTGAGGAGTGCGGAGGATCCCGACCAGAGCCTAGCCGAAAGAAGCAAGGTCCGAGGTGTCAAGAGGCCCACCAGTTTCCGAAGTATCCACGCGTCGAGTCGAGTCCAGTCCGGTCCAGTCCAGTCGAGTTTTCCGAGGCCTTCCGATTTCCGTGCTTCCCGGTGAGTACCATTGCTGGGACGTATCAAGACGGGTTTGAGTACACAAATTCGGTCTGCACTGTTTTAGACAGTGTATCTGTACTGTTTAGCAGTACATCAGTTATTTCAAGTTCTTGCACTGTTCTTAGCAGTGTATCTGTGCTGTTTAGCAGTACATCAGTATAAGGGGATAGTCATATATGTCTTAAATGTTTTTCGTGTGAAAAATGTCGTGGTATGAGTGACTGTTTTTAATGTGCATTATTGTGTCTTTGTGTAACTAGCTGTATTCAGAATTAAGTAGCAAGGATTGAGCATTCAGTATTAAGTAAACAAGATGCCGTTTTTCAACAAGTTAAAGCAGATAGGAACTAGGAAAGGGATACTAGAGGAAGAAATTCCTATCCCCCCTAGGGACACTCCAGGAAATTTTATGTACCACAAGCATGGCTTAGATGCCATATTGTATCTAGATTTATGGGCCGATTATACTAAGCATCTAGACGAGAGACACAGATGGCCTGTTACCGGAACATGGGATGCCGAGTGCATCATGAAGGTAGAAGAAGCATTATGGAAAAAGAAAGCCAGACAATCTCAGAAAGACGCCATAGAATTTTGGCGTAAAGAATCACATAAGCGTGCTGAAAAAGCACTCCGTAGAGAAGACAGACTTAAAGAATCAGATAAAGCCCAAGAAAACGAATTAGTTACTGAAGGGATTCGAGTAAAATCAGAGCAAGTAGACCGCGCCCGAAATAATCTTGTAAATGGCATGTATCTTGTGGCCGAGGGTTCGCCTGAAGCCACTTCAGAAATACCGAAAAATCTGCCGCCACCATTGGTTCCCACTAAAGTAAATCACAGGACTACTAAGGACATATTCCTGAATTCCTATCTAGACGATGTAGCACCCGCTTACACCAATCCACGTGCCCACGTCCCGCCTACTGACGGTGACGGAGATGGCAACCCGCCATTACCGCAATCAGGTTTCCCCGTTCGACAGCCCACCGTTCCTCCACCTCCACCACTTCCCGCACCGAAAATTGATATACCGAAACCGCTTCTACCTGATCCTACTAAAAGACAAGTTCAAGTACAGATACAGACTCCACAGAGAGATAATGTCCAAGCTTCCGCCTCAGGAGGTGCGACAGGGGGTCTCCAGACCCCGCCAGCAACACACAGATTACACCTTAGGGACCTACAGAACCCCTTTACGTTCCAATCACCCCGTCTCGACATACTCAAAGAACCGCTTCCAGTTTGCAGATACGATCCAGTACCCGGCAAAGACGATAGAATGTTGATAGCATCACTACGATTGCGACAAGCTACAGATTACCTAATATTATTCTCAGGAATGAAAGACCACCTAGATAGAATATATCATTTTGTCCAGACTGGGGAAGACCCTGACAGTATTAAGGAGGCCATGGCACATCAGAAAGTTGACACTCAAGCATATATATTACGTTTTTTTATAAATTGTCTAATAAGAGAACGAGACAGGCCTGAGACAGAACAGGATGAAATAGAAGCACTAAACAAGTGGGGTCAAAATATATCCGAAGGAAAACATGATAAAGGGGGTTGCATAGCCAGTATGTACAAGAGAATAAGAAAAGCAGTGATAGAAATACACGAAAGAGAAAAAGAAAAAGCCTCCTCCGAGGAGGAGGAAGAACCTGAAGAACAAGACAAGACTACAGACAGGATAGCGTATGTAGGTAAGGGAACTTACCTTAGGAAAGGCATCCGTCCAGAAAGCAAGAGAGTTTTTCTCTCTGGCATAACAAAACCGAATTCTCCGGAACATCAGTTCCAGGAGACTGATAAAAGGCTTCGAGAACGAATGGGGTACCATGTACTCAATTCTATGGATGAACAAGAACTAGCCCGGTCAGCAGTGCTATGGGCTGACAATCCGAACATATACAATGATGACACAGTAGCGCAGACATTTCTGAACCTTTCCCCAGACGAACAGAAATTAGCAGGTGTATACATGATTCAGCACCTCCTCACGTTATACAGAAACCAACATTCTGATCCAGGTCCCTTACACGATACATTAGAAGCACTACTCATGGATAGATGGAGAGGTCTAAGTACCAAGTTAATACAAATAATTCTAGAACAGCGACATAGATACAACACTTTCTTAAGTGCCGAATATGTTCCCGCTCCGCCCCCAGAAAGAAAAATGTACCATATGGAGCGTCTGCATGGCATTGAAAGTCAGAACCCCTTACGAGAAGTACATCCAGTTATGGGTACCGATAATAATCTGAAACGTGTGTATGTACACACACCTCTGACCAAATTAGAACTGTTAGAAATGAAGAAACTAGTACCCTGTCATGATAAAGACCCTGCAGGTTTTCACAGAGAACTTAAAGACATGTTACTGATGGGGGATTACACATATGAAGATATCATGAAAATGTTAAAGGTACTGCTGCCCACGGGCATCTACGAGAAACTCAAGGAAAAAGAATGGGAGGTGGGAGACAAAAAGATTGTATGGGCAGAAATAGAAGACGAGGAGGAAAAACGTACCCCAGGGCTAGGCCTTGGGGAGAAGACTAAAGCATTACCAGGTTTAATAGTACAGGTTCTGCCAAGATTACTGACAACTAGAAAGGAAGACTGGGATGCAATCTCAGCCTGTAAACAGAAGCAAGATGAAGATACTAGTGACTTTTACTCAAGATTCGAGAAATGTTTCATTATTAATAGTGGTCTTAAACCAAGTAGCGAGTCGTACCCGCATCTTTTTGTATCGAAGTTAGTGGAGAATTCCCTGTTAGCAGTTAAAAACCGTGTATACAAGGTTGAGAGTACATGGCAAGCAAATACACCATCACAGATGTTACAAATGTTACAATACCATCAGAACAGAATCAGAGAAGAACAGGATCATGAACAGAAACGTATGAAAGACACGAAAATGAAAATGTTAGTGGCCCAGTCGGTTCCAACCGACGGCCAGAGAAAGGGTACGGCCCAGACAGGAAATGCCGCAGCTCCCGTTAAAGGGACATGCAACTATTGCAAGCAGCCAGGTCACTACGTACATGAATGCCCAGTTCTGAAACACAATATAGCAACAGGTAAAACTAAGGAAAGACCGCATCCGCCTAGACAAGACCAGACCCAGCAACAGACTTCACAGAATTCGCAGCCTATGCATGCTCCACCACATACGAGACAAAACGCAGCGGTATCACAGCCACAGCCACAGCCCATTGCCGCGACTCAGCAAGTTTCACAACAGATGTACCAGTATGCCCAATCTGATTACCCCGATTACCCAAGATACACATGAAACAGCCTAGAGAGGGAGTTTGGCTTGCCTCTTATTGAGATTCCTGTAGATCAAGAGGGTCCTTATGTACACAGTCAAGTATTGGGAAAAGACAGAAAGTTTTTAATTGACACAGGGGCAAGCCGCACAACAATCAGCCATGACGAAGTCCCAGGGGCACCCCTCTCAGGCTCACAGAATGTTTCCCTTGGTTTTTCAGGACAGCCTATTGTAAATGAGGTATCAGAACCAGTCCCCCTGGCTGTGGGTCCATTAGCACGTGTTACAGACCTGTTACTTACGAAATCATGTCCAGAAAATCTGTTAGGTATCAAAACACTGAAGGCTCTAGGAGCAGTGATATGTTGTTCTCCGGAAGGAGTTAGACTTTTCCTGCGAGATTTTAAGGGTCACTATGTATTACGAGAGTTTGATGTCAGATTGAAGAATGTACCGAAGCACTTGTGGGCACAAGGCCCAACCGATGTAGGCTGCATGCACATTACACCATACCGTGTTACACTGAAATCAGGTGTTGTTTTACCGAGAATAAGACAATACAAGTTACCACCCGATGCTGTAGTGGCTTTACTGAAAATCATTGAAGAGCTCATTGCCCAAGGAGTGGTCGTAGAGACCGACTCCAATATCTGCAATTCCCCTATCATTCCGATTCTTAAACGTACTGATCCCAATGCACCGCCAGTATATCGGCTGGTGATTGATTTACGAGAACTGAATAAATGTATCGTTCCACAGTACCCTGTGGTTCCCGACATCTCTTCCCTATTGACTGCTATTGATTCAGAAGCAACGTTCTTTACTGTAATTGACCTCAAGAACGCCTTCTTTAGTGTACCTATTGATCCAGAGAGCCAATACCTCTTCGGATTCAGTTTAAATGGACGAAGTTTCAAATTTTCACGCGCACCTCAAGGATTCACAGAAAGCCCCAGCATCTATAGTCAAGCACTGAAAAGACAACTAGATTGTATTCAAATGCCAGTTAACACCGCCTTACTGCAATACGTCGATGATCTGCTGATCACCGCACGAAGTGAGCTCGAATGTGAACAAGCATCACTGACAGTTTTACATTTTCTGGCCGACAAGGGACACAAGGTGTCTCCTTCGAAGCTACAATTCTGTGTTCAGCAAGTTGTGTACTTGGGTCACTTGCTGTCCAAAGTGGGGAGACAGCTCACTCCTGATCGTATCCAGTTAATTGTAAATATGCCACAACCCCAGACACAAAAGGAAGTGCGGGCCTTTATAGGCCTCACCTCGTACTGCAGACAATGGATTCCTCAGTATGCTTTTCTAGCTAAACCACTCATTCAGTTGACAACACAGGAGGCAGCAACTTCGACTGCCCTTCCTTGGACTCAGGAACATACACAGGCCTTTGAAGAATTAAAGAAAGCTTTATGTCAAGCACCAGTTTTAGCGACACCATGTTACAGCAAACCTTTTACACTTTTTGCTACAGAACGTGATGGTACAGCGTTGTCTGTCCTCACTCAAGATCAAGCAGGTTCACATAAGCCTTGCGCTTATTTTTCAAGTACATTGGATTCAGTAGCCCAGGCACTCCCTGCGTGCTTAAAGTCAGTAGCAGCAACAGCACTAGCAATCAGACAGAGCGACTCAATTGTTTTAGGACATCCATTAACAGTACAAGTTCCACATTCTGTAGAGGTTCTTTTAAACAGAACCCAGACTCAACACTTGACTATAGCACGACTGACAGGTTATGAATTAACACTATTCCAGCCACACATAGAAATCAGACGCTGCAGTATTCTGAACCCCGCAACATTTTTACCTTCAATTATGACAGATCCAGCCCCGCATGATTGTATAGAGATCATTAATGCAGTAACAAAGCCCCGACGAGACTTAACAGATGTTCCATTGACAAATCCAGACCTGACACTTTACGTGGATGGTTCATGCATGAGAACAAGTACAGGAGAATTAGTGGCCGCATATGCAGTGACCACTGAAACTGAAGTCAAAGAAACATATCGTATTGACACACTGTCCGCTCAAGCGGCAGAGCTTATTGCTCTGACCCGAGCCTGTATACTAGCCAAGAACAGAAATGTTAACATATACACTGATTCACGTTATGCGTTCGGAGTCGTACACGACTTCGGAATGTTATGGCAAGAACGAGGTTTCTTGACCTCTCACGGTGCCAAGATCCAGCACGGTCCCCTCATTCAAGCACTGTTAGAAGCAATACATCTGCCTTCAGGCATATCCGTCATGAAGTGCAAAGCACATACTAAAGTTACAGATTCCGTTTCCCAGGGTAACGACCTGGCAGACTAGACAGCAAAACATACAGCATTGACTCACACTCAGACAACTGACGTGACAAAGACAATAGTACCGACACATTGTATGACAGTTAGGGATCCCGCCCTAGATGTAATCGATATTCAGACACATGCTACTACAGATGAAATAAAGAAATGGACCGAACTAGGAGGGATCCAGACAGATCAAGGTTGGATGACGAAGGGAAAATCTACATGGTTTCTCCCCGACTCTATGGTTCAAGTCATAATCAATACAGCACATAGTCCAGCACATCTAGGAGAGAAAGCTATGTTAGACAGTTTACAGAATCTCTGGTACAACAAACACTTACGAGCAGCAGCAAAACAGAAAGTGCGTACTTGCATGATCTGTTGTCAGTTCAATCCAGGTAAAAGCGTTCCTGTAGAGCAAGGTGGATTTCATCCTCCCGATCACCCTTTTGAAGTCCTCCAGATGGATTATATCCAGATGGACCGTTGTCGAGGATTCAAATATGTCCTCGTAATTGTTTGTGCACTTTCCCGTTGGACCGAAGCATATCCAGTCCCAGATTATACTGCTCCGACCACTGCCAGGCAGCTGGTTCGAGAATTCTTCCCACGATACGGCTTGCCTCGTGTCGTGTACTCAGATAACGGACAGCCATTCTCATCCGAATTAATGAAACAAGTTTCCTTGCTGCTAGGATATCAGTGGAGATTCCATTGTGTCCGACATCCCGAAGCCGCTGGCCTTGTAGAGAGGCATAACCAGACATTAAAGACCCGTCTTGCTAAAGTTTGTAAAGAGAAAGGGGTCGACTGGATAGTCGCCCTGCCCGTTGCATTGTTCTACATGAGGATGGTCGCCCACTCGCGATCAGGACTATCCCCGTATGAAGTGGTCTTTGGCAGACCACCGAATATGTGGGGGACGCCCATACCGAAGAAAATTACCGATGTTGATTGTAATATGTTGACAGATTACCTTGCCTCCTTGATGTCTGCACTCCAATCATGTCGTTCACAGGTTGCCGCAGCCTTCCCTGACAACACTGATGTAAAGCCGCATGATGTCCGTCCCGGCGATCTGGTCCTAATTAGGAACTTCGACAGGAAAAGTCCGCTGGAGCCCCGCTGGAAAGAGCCGAAGACCGTCCTTCTCACAACGAGGACCGCTATAAAAGTTGAAGGCAGAAAGGGGTGGATCCATACAAGCCATATAAAAAAGTGCAATGAACTGATGCCAGGAAAAGACTCGTTCACCCCTTCCAAAGACTGTATCGAACCTAGTGACTTTAAAGTTCCGAAACAAGAGACAACTCCCCAAGAGGAGTACAAACTGAAACTTCGATCTAGCAAGTCAGACAGTTTAATTGTTTAAGTCCTCCCCTAGGTGAATCGGTTAAATAGTTTCTGACATGTATCCCCTAGATCGAGATAGAGAGAGAGAGAGACAACTCAAGAAACGTACATATTGCAAATCACTCCGCAGTCACTGTATAGTGACATTATTGATTATGTTTTTTCTAAGTCTTCTGATTATTGTTGCAAGTATATTGCTTCCTATATACTACCCTATTTTCAAGCGTGAACAATCTGCTTATAATGTCACTGCTGAACACTGCTTTAGTGAATTACCTCCCCACGAACTTTCTTACAGACTTGCGCTGCGCAACAACACATTCATTAGTATGTTACATCACTCCCATCAGACTAACAATGCTACAAACTGTTGGATATGTGGCCGACTCCCTCCCTACCAGAAATACAAGGGAGTTCTGCCCCTCTTTCCGTACCCGTTCACTCACAATGGCTCCTGTGGTGCCTGGTTTAGAATAATCAATTCCGTAGATCCTAATATTGCTGTTTTTAAAGGGAGCTGGGTTTGGGGAAACTTGAACTTAGTTCTGCTTAATGCCTGTTATCCTGACAAGAAGGGACTTCCCATTAGAATAGGAACTGATCTAGAAAATGAAGTATATGGATTAGGTAATTATACAATTAACCTTATGATTCTTACTGTTGAATCCGAAGCTGCACCAGTTCCCCCTGCTATGTCAGTATTACCAGTCACTGGTGAATTATGTGTCAGTAAGAAGGGTTCAGTACACTTAGGTCATAGCAAATGTACTACTGTGGTCGAATTCAGTGACCAAGGCAAATCTTCCTTTAGAGCTACTCGTCATTCCTACTTTGTTTGTGGTCATACCGCATACGTACGCTTACCTCCAGATTGGGATGGTACCTGTTACATTGCATTCCTTCTGCCACCTGTTTTTCTAGCTCCTCCTGACTATCACAGAAATACAAATCTAGTAAAGAATAGACTCCGAAGAGATCTCCCGATTGTGGACTACACTGAAACGGCATGGGAGCAATACACAGATTTCAATAAAGGATTCTTTTTCTTCACAGGCCCCGTCCGAAATAGTAAACTAATCCGCAGATTAACTAGAACACTTGAAGCTGTAGTGAATGAAACTGCCTCCGCCCTAGGTAACTTAACAGAGGAGCAGTCCGCCATGCGGGTTGTTGTTCTTCAGAATCGTCTTGTTATTGACGTCATCTTGGCAGACAGAGGCGGAGCTTGTAAGGTCATCGGGTCAAGTTGCTGTGTTTTCATCCCAGAAAACGCGCCAACAGTATACCAAGCTATCACACGTCTTCATAAAATTGCAAATCTGATACATCAGAATCCAGGCACCTGGACTTGGTCCGGTTGGTTCTGGACAACGTTAACCGCTTGGGGATGGAAGATCCTATCCTTCCTAGGCATTGCCCTTGTCATAGTATTCAGTTGCTGCCTGTGCCTACAGTGTGGGCCAGCGATTTGTGGACTGTGTGCCACATCGTGCATTGGACATTCCAGTTTTTTCTCAAAACGTGAAAGAAAGAAAGATGAGCAAATGATGTTACAAGAACAGACTGATCGATTCATGAGGATCGATATATCATGAAGGGTCCGTAGGGAACAAGGAGGGAATGAGGAAATATAAATTTTATGGTCAAATAATTTTCCCTAGCATGTACCCCACCGTCTCCATGTGTCAGTTTAAAGTGCATGTAACTTCCCTCCTGTGCCAGCTATGAAGACGCAAATACATTTGCGTCCAACGTTAACATGTCCTCTTTCAGACCCACCCTGAATGGATTGAATATTCCGTTTCCAAGTATGCCATGCCAACGTCTTTTTATGGTGTACTTTACACGTTTTTCAGCTCTGGCAAAGTAGGCCCTGAATTCTGCCATCGAGCCTTTTTCCTGTTTTCTGACTCCGAAAGCTTCAGCCCATGCTGTCTCTGTACCCGTGACCTCTGCCTTACTCACTGTGCGGCTCATGGCGCTTAGCTCAGCCTGCTGCCTGCCAAGACTGTATTCAACCTTCGAATTATCTGTTCCGCTCCTCGAAAATGCATTCCTGCCTACTAGTTTAAGTAAACATCCCCCCAGCTGCAGAGCAAAGGGCCCGGCCTTACTGTCTCTGTGCAAGTAATTCATAGCCTCTGTTACCATGGTAGGCCCATGCCCCTCGCATTCTCATGTAGACACTTAGGCGCTTATACACGCACTCACAGTCAGTATAGAATAGCTTCTGCCCCAGAGACCTTTTCCTTTAGATAGTATGGTTCCCAAACATCAGATATCAGATATGATAGAAGTACGAGTTGATCCGACATGCCAGACTTCTGTCTCTTTCCGTCAGTGTAAATGTCAAGTCCCCTGCACCCTCCAGTTTGCACGTCAATCACACGTCATGCAGCTGCGCGCGCATCCATGCCTCCGATTTCTGCTGACATTACAAGATTCTGCCTTGTTGCCACCCACTTGTGACACCTACCTGTGACGTTTCTAGCACACACCTCTGTGTTCACGCCCAGTTCACGCCTTCTAATTACGTATTGCTAACACGTGGATGCTGTTATCATGCTGTTATCTTGTTTCTCTCAGCTGTTACGCCTACTGTATTGCTTTCTATAATGCAACTCAAGCATATAAGCTATGTATTGTCAATAAATTATGGCTCTATCCCTTCCTGAACCCCTATGGTTGCAGGAACATGATATCCAGGTCTTGACCATTCCTTTTTAAGGAATAAAACCCCTAAGAACTCTAACACCACGGACTCTGCCTCTTTCTTTCCGATTGAGTTATTATTGATTAAGTACTTACCTGCATAGAAATTAGGACGGTAAATCAAATATTTACCACACCCCCCTGCCAATAGTGAACCCCCGCAACGGGCAAAGCCGGGCCCAGCCGCCCAGCCTCGTGGGGGAACCAGAACCACTGGATGTTGAGGCGACCCTTGGCACGGACCTAGTTCCAAGTTCTGCTACCAATTACCTCACATCAAGGGCGTAACCTTAATTGGTCCAGCAGGTGCACTGCAGCGGGCCCATGGGGCTGAAGGACCCACTAAACCCTGATTATTGATGTATTTTATAATTCAAACAACAGCCAGGGTTCGTTTCCTTCCTTGTTCCTGGGCCCATGATGCACTGGCTACCACATCTCATTCATCCTTGTTTTGCTGGTTTTCCTGTCGATCTTGCAGTGAGTTTAGCTACCCCCCACTCTTGGTACTGCACACCCTGCTTAAGTAATCTTTCTCCGTATAACACACACTATGCTGTCTTCGGCTATTTCTGCCCATGCTGCTTGTAGTTGTCACTGTATCGTCTCCGCATCCTGTGCACGGGTTTACTGGTTTCTATCACCTTAATGTATTTGTATTCTGCTGTCTCTATATAGTTTTATTACCACCTTTCCCCATGCTGCACATTCTTTGCTATCCCTTTTTCTCATGCTTTCACTGTTTTGCTGTCCCTTTTTCTCACAATTGCATTTTGTTTTGCTGTCCCTCCTTCCCATACTTGCAGATTTGCTATCCCTTCCACTACGTTTGCATTGTTTTGCTATTCCTTCCGACTACCATGTTTGTATGTATGCATGAATGTATTTATTTACTTTGCAAGCCTTTCTGTCAGTGCTTTGACTGCTTTGTTATCCCTTTCGCCACCATTAATACTGTTTTGGTATACGCCTTACCTCACAGTGTTGGCAGCATATGTTTGCTATCCCATCATGCGACGCCTGCACTGTTTTTCTGTCCCTTCTTACCATGCTAAAATGTACGTATCCATCAGTCGCGGCTCGCATGACTCGCGGGCCGGGTAAGGGGGTCTCGCAGGGCTTTGCCCAGGGGGGGTTTGGTAAAAAAAAAGTACCTTAATGGGTCCCACGCCACCTCTGTTCCTGGCCGGGTGATGGGTCCCGCGCCCTTGGTTTCCTGCAGCAGGAAGAAAGCCTGCATCCTCCCTCCCCTCCCCTAAGCCAATCACAATGCTGCAACACCAGCGTTGTGATTGGTGCGGACAGCGCTTACCCGGGCACCTGTAGGGAGGCATGCAGCCTACATAGAGAAAATGTAGAGTGTGCAAGCCATTCCTGCTGGACCTGCCCGCCTTCAACCAGGCATACCCTCCTGCCCTCCCACAACCAGGCTTACCCTTTCTTATGCTTTCTCGCAGCGCGAGACGCAGAAACATAAAATTGTATTTAAAATACCATTTTATGTTTCTACTTCTCGCACTGCAAGAAAGCAGTAGGGCGACACTCCTCCGCCCTAATGGGGAAGCCGCCCCTAAAATTCAAATTTACTATTAGAGAGGTTTTAAAATTATAATTCATTTGAAAGTAAACATAATTTCTTTATCTGCTCGCAAACTTAAGTTATCACTATTAAGTGTAACAATGTAACCAATGTTAGTTGATAGGATAGATTTCCATAGTGAAAAACGAATTCTGAGTTTTTCATTATCAGAACATGTAAACCTTAAACCCATGTGTTCTGCTTGTTAAATACCATGTACTCTGCCCCTGGATCTTTTAGGGCATACTTTGGGCCTGGCAAAACGCTTATTTCTCAATGTCAAAATGGCAGCTAAAACTGTACTGCAAGTTGTAGTGGCAGGCTTAAGAAATGTTTTAAAGTGCTACTTTACTGGGTGGCCCAATGGATGCTGTAGGTAAACTAGTAGCATTTAATTTACAGACCCTGGGCACATGTTGTACCATTTACTGTAGGGGCTTGTATGTAAACTAAACGTGCCAATTAGGTGTATGCCAATGTTACCATGTTTAGTAGGAGAGCACAAGCATTTTAGCTTTGGTTAGCAGTAGTCAGGACTGTAATGCCAACAAAACCGATATCAGTAATAGAAGACAAAGAGTTTGGGGGTTACCCAGCCTAAAGGACCAAGTCAAGCAGTGTTCTGCTGTATATTTACCATAGTTAATAGGGACCTGTTGTGTCTCTTAACAACTTATCTCCTATTCTCTTCCTGTGTGTTTGTGTGAGACCTAAACCTATTATGTGATTTTGGAATGGCCTAGGTGCGGGGACTCTATTAGTGGCAGTTGGGTTGCCTGTGACTGAGTTGGAATAAACAACATGTGCTTTTACCACTGTGTCACTGTGTATGAAGCTGCTGCCAAAGCTAGGTGGCATACGTCTGAAAGATATGCTGTCTTTAAGAAGTAAGAGCCTGATATACAAAATGTTTTATAGGTCACAAACCCTCAGATTCTATAACTAAAACACTTTTTAATTTACTAAACCCCACTAACGGTTCGGAAAAGGTTTTCTGAAACATTAAATGGGTAAGGAATCGCTATTTGGAAGAAGCGTATTGAGGGTGATGTATTAATGTTTTGTGACTGAAATCTGATCACAAAATATAATTAGATTTCTGCCAATTCAAAATTGTTGTCCCAGGAAACCCCTCATCCTTTGAGAATGTTGAAAAACATGTTTTAGGAATAAAAAAGGTTTACTTAACTTTATTTAAAAGCAACCACAGACATGGGGTCTGAGGATCCCAGCAGGCTGCCATGACTGTGACTTCAGCCAGTTGTTGTGGTTTGCAATTTGCGATCTGCTTCATGCACATTAATGAAGTAGGTCAAATTGCAACCAATTATGATTTGGAATTTTGTGTACTGACCTATTTACACATAAGTCGGTTAGCAAAACTCCTTTCCTTTCGCCAAAAGTTGCATAATTTGCAACCACTTTTTGCGAATGGAAAATTTGTACATCAGGCCCAAAGTCTTGCGTTTTGACTGTTAAGATCAGCTGAGGATGAGAAAGTACTGTACTGCTGCACGCGTAGTGCGGAAATGTCAAACAGCCCAGCAAGGGCGAGTACTGCCAGGATTTTGCAATGCTGCTGTTCCGCGGTACATAGGTCAGCATTTGCCACTACGGGCACACACAGCCGGCAGACTAGCTTCATCTCTTCCTCGCTCTGCCCTCTCATTGCTATTCTGTGTTGTTGTGCACTGTGCAGCAATCATACATGGGCATGTGGAGAACTGAGTAACCACATCTGTCCTCGTAGAGCGTTGGCAGGTCTATTTATTCATAATCTGAAATCACCAGGGACCAACCATTACTTGCACCCCTGCACACCACGTATTGCTCTGCGTAATGCTACAATTTGGACAGTCTGTTGACCCCACGTTAGTAGGCCACAATCTCTGGCATCTGAGCAATAGGAAATTGTGGAAACATTAGAGCGTGCATTTAATGGCACAGGCATCACCAGTGGCATGCAAGCCTGGGAGAGGACTTTGTGCTCCATTTAAAGGCTCATTGGAAATGTAGCCGTGCTTGTAGGTAAAGGTACAGTGTGCTCCTGCGCTATCTGAACATCTGTCTTGTAATCCAACTATTTGTGTTTATTCCCAAATTAACTTGAGAAGAAACAATTTGCAACTCCACAAAAAGGTGAAGTGTCAACGAAAATGCTAAAATTAGCGAGCACCAATTTTCTCTCACTTTGAATCCCTTGTAATGGAAACTAAGTGTACCACATCCACCTACAAAACTGTTTTTTTGAAAATCTCCTGACAGTGTTACTTTACCGACAACCAGGGGTGCAACTAGACTCGAACTTCGGGGGGGCATGGTGGGGGCAGTACTAAACAGTGTTGATCGGGCTACCATTTCGCACATTTGGGTCCGAGACAGTATTAGCATACATATTTGGAAGGCCAATAGGTCTGGCTTTAATGTGCTAATGCATGGAAAAGACATATGTCCATGCCTGTTCTGTCATGCAGTAGTAATTAAGGGCAAATGTTTTGTTTTCGCCAATGCATTCCCCTCAGACACTGAGCACTGATGGAGTTCAGGGAGTGTCCACCGAACCTGCGAGCATCGGATGTCTGCAAGATGGTTGGTACTAAGAGAGTCCTGTGCATGTCAGAAGAGAAAGCACTGAAGGCTTACTGGAAAAGTTTATTTTCTGATTAAAAGTAGCATGAACTGCAAAACGATAACATGCTTTCAGAAATCAAGAAGATGTGTGTGGGGCAATCTCCCAATGTGCCAATAAAGTGTTCCCACAGACACTGAGAGGTAGACTTGACGTGTGAAGAATAAACACGGGATAAAGAAAATAGTGGGTCCTTCTGTTGGGCTGTCACAAATTGAGGTGGGCTAGCCAGCAGCTCAAAAGGAATGGGTATCCAGAGAGAATAATATTCTGGCTACCTGTTCACAATGTAATAGCATGCATATGTTGGTATTTCTATAGCATGGACCATGCCCAATAGCAACAGAGTGTTGCTCATTATGGGAGGTGATGCAAAATGATTCAAGATTGTATTCAAGTGGTGGCTGCTTATATATGTTTTTGTTACTTAGACTAGTATCTCACACATTAAAACTTTAGGCACATTGTGATCAAGTGATTTCCCAGAGCTTCACAATTTTCAGTCAGTGCCAAACTGGGATCAAAGCAAGGCCTTCAGGTCGACTGTTTAGCCACTAGACAACTTCTCCTCCCTTAGTTGATGTACTAGAACTTTCCAAAAACCTTCTAAAATTCAATTTCACCATTGTGTGTGAAAACTCATGAACTGCTGATGTTTTAACATAGCCATTAGGCTGCCTTCCTCATGATGTCTAGTGAGTTGACCGAATACACATTTGTTGGTATTTATGTTTTATACATGGTTAGTATCTAAACGAGTTGTCTCATGTTTAAGGTTAAGGTTTATTTATCTGCACATACACAATGGTTTACAGTTTAGAACATACAGTCCATGCATAATGGGTAACTTTGTAATCTGGTCTAATATTACCATTGAGGGCTCTGGTGATATCTTGGAGTTTGTAAATGTCACCTGAAGTCTGAGATGGCACTCTATTTTTTATATTACCAGCCATTGTATTCAAAGTGCAGCTTACAACGAGCATTGATTGACTGGAATTAACATGTTAAGGTTTTATTTACCTGTCATAAATAAATTGTTGATAAAACAATAGCTGATGGCGAGATTAGTGGATTTATGTGACTGTGGCTACAGAGTTTAGAGCATAATTATGAATTTTCTAAATTTGCTACATAATTTCCAGAATATGCATGCTGATTTCCCCAAAATTGTACTTTCCTGCTCAAACAGATGAAAATAATATCGCGAGACAGAGTACCACCTGAGTTGCGTTTTTTGCTACATAATTTTGAATAACTTGGTCCACCTGTAGTGTGGTTTATGGGCCTCTTTCTGCGTGCATGTTAAGTTAGCATTGCTTATTAGGAGTTTGAACGCCATTTTTCCTTTTGCTGATTTTTTGCACACAACACTGCTTAGCTGTTTTTGCAGAGTTAGCTTTCACGAAGGTCCATACATGAGAAAAGGTTTGTTTTTCGACATCTCTAGACATTCATCGTGTCCCCAGTCTGTACAGTGAGTGCTGAGCTGCCAAGGTTATCATAACGTGCGAGCCTGTTTATCGGCGCGTTCGTGTAACACATTCTAGACACAACAATTTGGCAGCTGCAAGCCGAGTAGGATTCTGGCGCCTTATCATAGCACACTTGCCAGAATTGAACACACTTGGAAGATTCCTGGCATGCAGAGAGACTAACCGATCCTGATGTAATTTACACTTACTGAGCGGACAGGTAAATGGGGCCCCCCTAAGAAAAATCAAGAGACCTTCTATAGTTTTATAATACATAGTTCCTAGATAGGGAGGGTGCTTTAAATAGGCTCTTTTATTACCTGTTTGCACCATCATTATAATATGATTCCTCCTTTTGAATTTTATGGAATTGTTAAAAAGCTGACCGTATTATTCTTAATCATATGTATGCTTATGTTGATTAAAATACTGAGCTTGAGAACATGTAGTTAAAATAAACATTTTAACCTTCCTGTGTCTCCATTTTACTACTGTTGTGGACTGGTATGAACATATAACAAAAGAGTGTTCTCACTTCCCACCATTCCTGAGATGGTCCTAAGTCGCATGTTCTAGGTTGTCTAATCATTGGTTTCTTTGCTATAGGACGAAGAGCTAATGTGACACTGATTGCTAGTCTGGTAGGGGATTTTGGGTACTAAGGTGAGTTTTGGCACACCCTAATTCACTGAGGTCCTAGGTCTCTGTGCACAGTTCTGTGAATCTGTGTTTGAGCAGAATCCCTGTAACCAAGGTGCATAAAGGCCTGGACTATCTAAAACCTTTGCACAATGGTGACAAAAACTTCATTTCACACATAACCATAACATATTGTCCATACTTCACAGTTCCATAAAAATAAGTAGGTTTTTTTTATAATAAAAGCATAAAAACATGTAATGCACATATTTTTACTCAAATGACTTCTCAGTAATCTCCATTGTACTCATCAAGGTGGAGCAGAGATCATTGTGGGGATGAGTATATAATGCGGTATTTTCTGTCTTCAAAAGTAGTGTTTAAGTGGTTGATGAATCTTTTTTCAGTTTTTGGCCCTGCAATACTTCTTTTGTTTTTTAAAAAACATTTTTGAAATATTTTTATTGGGTAAAGTTCGTGACAGACAAGGAAAACAGTTTTACCACATGTTGTTAGCTGTCCATAGATTTCATGATACATATTAGCTAGGTCAATAACACAGTTACTTTAAGCCGGTACATCTCTGTCAGCTGTCCTGCGCATTTCCAACTCCACCACGGGCGACACACAGATATCTCCTCTATATACATTCTATTTCGACCATTTTTTGTCCCATTTCTTCGGGCACCCCCTGTTTATGAATACCTCTTTTTCCCCAATCATACATCTATCCAGCTCTTTAAGCCAAACTGCTACGGAGGGCGGTGCCACACCACCTCATCCCCTCACCAGTTCTGTTTTGATCAATGTGTATCCCAACGTCACCACCTGCTGTTCAGTTTCAGTCAGGTCAGTATCTGTCCATATGTTAAGCAAGCCTAGTCGGAACGTCAGGCCCACCGACTTCCCCAACGCAGACTGCATGTGATTCGTGGCCCTCTCCCATATATGATTCACCATCGGACACTCCCACAGTGCATGATAAACGGTAGCCTGCTGTTTGCAACCTTTCAGACAGAGGACATCTTGTCACGTACCAATTTTTGAGAGCACAACACGAGTCATGTATGACCGGTGCAGTACCCTGAGTTGTATCAGTCCAAACCGAAGTGTGATAGCCGCTCCTCTGGGCGACATAATGGTCCAACCGCCAATCTTCCTCCTCAATCGGACCCAGGTCTTTTTTCCCACTGCTCCTTCAGCTTGCCAAAGTTGTCTGGTAAGTTATTACTAAGTTTTTTATATGTTAGGGATATTGCTTTAGAATGAAGCGGCCCATCTAGCAAGTGGTCCTCCAGAGGAGACGAGTCCGATATGTCCCCGTAGTTTGGAAAGGCCGCCTGCAAAGCATGTCGTATCTGCAGGTACCGGAATATCTCCCCCTACCCCATCTGGTAAACTCTTTGAAGGTCCTGAAATGTAAGTATGGTCCCCTTTTTGACTAAGTTCGTCACTGCTGAGATTCCTATCGTATCCCATCTATCAAATCCTTGTTGGTGGTATAGCATGCCTAGTTTCTGCGTGCATCATAGTGGTGTGGCCTTAGTAAGAACGTTAGCCCATCATTTGTACCGTGTGTTGTGTCGGGCCAATATATCTCTGTCTCTTAGTGCGAGAGTAGAGGGTCCCCAAGTAGCCAGAGCGATCCATCTGGTACCTATCCAGGGCAGAGGCTGGGTCAGTCGGTGAAGCATACATCCAATGGTTCCCCGCCACATGTTGAGAGGCCCAGTAATATGAACTGAGGTTTGGCAACGCGTCATACCATCCTTTCGTTAATTTCTGAAATGCCATTCTAGGGGCCCCACCATCCCACAACAACATGCGTACCTCTCCCTTAACCGCTAGAAAGTACTCATCCGGGATTTGATGCGGGCAGTTCTGGAGGATGTATAGAAATCTCGGGAGCGTCAACATTTTAAAAAGGGCCGCACGTCCAGCCAGAGACTCCAGTGTTTAACATCTGCTCGCAGTCTGGCTAACGGGGCTGCTAAGTTGTGACTGTAAAAGAGAGCCGGGTCCGAGGTAACAAAGATCTCCGGATATTTAAAGCCATTTCCAGCGACCACCAGCGGGCAATCTTTGGGGAGCCTGTCCACACAGTACAAATAGTACCGACTTACCCCAGTTAATTGTATAATCTGAGTATTTCCCAAAATTCGTAAAAATATTAAGAACTGCATGTATGGACTTGTATGGGGAAGCGAGATACAATAGTATGTCATTCGCATACAGGGATATTCTATCTTCACATTCCAATGTCCATCTCATCCCCCGCACCATTACCTCTCGGCGGATCCTGGCCATCAGGGGTTCCAATATAAGGGAAAACAGCAACGGGGACAGTGGACACCCTTGCCTGGTCCCTTTTTTCAGCGTAAATGCCCTGGACGTATAGTTGTTTACCCAGACCTGTCCCTCTATTTCTGTGTATAGCAATTTCACCCACCCTATAAATTTAGGGCCCAGTCCAACCCTCGCCAGCACCTCAAAGAAATATGGTCATTCAATAGAATCAAATGCCATGGAGGCATCTAAGGAAAATATAACCGCGCCCTCTATTAGAAATTCCCTACGCGCTATCACATTATGTAATCGCCGTATATTTAGGGCCGTACTTCTACCAGGCATAAACCCAGACTGACCGGGGTGCACCAGGGAGGAAATCACTGTCCAAAGGCACGTGGCGAGGACTTTCGCCAAGATCTTTGCTTCCACATTGATCAGCAAAAAGGGCCTGTACGAGCCACATTCGTCTACGGGTTTCCCGGCCTTGTGGATCACCACAATGCTAGCTATACGCTGGTCCGCAGGAAGGCGCCCCCTTTCACAGCTTTCTTCGTACATCGCCTTCAGGTGTGGGACAACCTGTGAGGCCATGACCTTGAGGAACTCGATGGGGGTTCCGTTGGGCCCCATTGCTTTCCCTGACTTAATTTGACCAATTGCTTTCTGAATTTCCTCATTTGTCAAGTCCTCATCCAACGCATCTCTATCAGACTCCGAGAGAGTTGGCACATTACTGTCCGCCAGAAACTGTCTTGAGTCCTCCGCTGTGTACGAGGACGAGGGAGAATATACTCTCTCGAGGTGATCAGCAAATGCCTCAGCTATATCTTTGGGTTGACTAAGGGTCTCTGCACTAGGCAAAATCAGTCTCAGCACCCACCGCGTACCCAGCTCCCGTCTCTTCAGACATGTCAAGGTTATGTCCGCCCGATCTTCCGATTCTTACATCCGATTCTGGGTTGCACTAGTCTTAGCCATCATGTGTTCGCAGGTTTTGACCCTATATTCATCTTGGTTCAGGGTCAATCTATGTTGTGCAGCGCTCGAGGGATTTTGTGCATGTTCTGCCTCTAGTCCCCTGAGCTCCTCCTCCAGCGGAACAAGTATTTGGCGTCTCTTCGCTACATACCTCGCTTTCAACGACAGTGCATGCCCCTTCAATACCACCTTGTAGGCCTCCCATATAGTTTGTGCTGAGTCAACTGATCCCAGATTTTCCTGCAGATAATTACCGGTTTGCACACATAATTCTTCTTTAATGTCGGGTATTTTTAACAGCCATGGGTTAATAACTATAGTGGAACGTGCCTCCCGCTTCCCGTGTGTGAACTCAATCCCAACAGGGGAGTGGTCCGAGATACCTCTAGGTAAGGTCTGAGTGTGTCTAAAACTGCAGATTGAGGCCGCATATGTAAGAAGTAGTCGATTCGAGAGAGACTGTTGTGCACACTAGAGAAGTATGTTTAATTGGAGTCTGTCGTTTGCAACTCCCGCCCCACATCTAAGAGTCCCAGTGCCGCTGTGAATTCCGCCATTAGTCTGTTTGGTCTAGCCCCCTGCCTTCTTAGTTAGTGGTTTGTCGTATCGTCCATGGTCATGGTATAATCCCCACCCATCAGCAAGGTACCATCAGGGAGTCCGTCAGTACTTTACTGAGGTCTGTCAATGCCACTCTACCCAGTGCCGGCGGCAAATAGAAAGACACAATATTCAGAACTCTTCCCTCCCATTAGGCTTCAACCACCGCAAAGCGACCCCCCTGGTCCACCCAAGTCTTGTGCACAATAAGGGGCGTGCTTTTCCTAACCAGGATACCCGTACCCCTAGAAACCGCGGTCTAATCCGCAGGAACCAGAAGCTTATATCCCGACCTATTAAGGGACTTACATTTATCACCCGCCAGTTGCGTTTCTTGTAGCAGCACAAGATCCTGGGAATGCCTTTTTAGATACTGTTGAACAATACCCCTCTTTATTTTATCACCCAATCCATTTATGTTTCAGGACAGGACAGAGAGCACTAATTCCCTGTCAACCCCCATGCCATAACTCACTAATATCAACAGTTAAGGAGGTCAATATAAAGGCTGACACATTATGTTGCATCATGTGAATGAGAACAGCCATTCCATAACTACGTCTGTCAATTCTAAAACCAACGTATGAACGATCACATAGCAAAACATTACAGTTATAGACTAACTCGACCCTAAAACACCCCCTCCCTCCCAGTCCTCCCCTCCCTGCCTCCCTGCCTCCCTGCCCGTGGATTTAAAACGACCCACTCCCCAACATGGCAAAGCGCCTCTCCCCTTCCCCAAAATGCTGAAAATGCACGGGGTCAGTCAGTCCCTACCCCTGCGTACACATATCACAATTTATGAATTTCGCTATCCGCAATTTTCGAACACATAAGTCTTGGGTGGGACCCCTCAGGTCAACCTGCAATACTTGACCAAGTCGCCATCGTCCACCCTCAGTGAAGTATAGAAGATTCTACTCGGTGCCTAGTCTCTTCCCAACCATACTCGCTCTCCTCACAGCTTTCCAAAGCCTTCAAACGTGTCCGACGAGTATCTCATTGTTGCTCCACAGCTGGCCCTCCTCTCACCGTCGAGCCATTTTCACTCTTTCGGACCGGTCGCCCCTCTGTTGACCAGACCTCCCTGCACGGTTTCTTCTCTGGTTGCCAGCCTTTCTCCAGCCTTCCATCCAGTCCCATGCTTCCTACGGGGATTCAAAGAACCACGTTTTACCATCCGATTCCACTCTCAGCTGCGTTGAAAATAGCATTGCATATTTCATTTCCCGGTCACGAAGTTCCTTCTTAACTGCCTGAAAGCTGCGACGTTGGGCCTGGACCTTGGATGTGAAGTCTGGAAAGAAGGCGACTTCGTAGTTATCCACTTTCAAAGGGGGGCCTGATCTTGCAGTCTGTAGGATAATGTCCCGGTCTCGATAGTTAAATACTCGGGGTATCAATGGTCTTGGTGGGGCCCCCGGTTTGGGCCTACCTCCTGGCACCCTATGTGCCCTTTCAAACGAGAAATAGCTAATTAACGTCTTAGGTTTGAGGTGCTTGGTGATTAGGTCTTCCACATAGAGGTCCGCCGCCAGTCCCTCCGTTCATTCCGGAACTCCCAAAATGCGTATGTTATTACGCCGGGCGCGGCCTGCATAGTCATCCAGTTGTTTTGCCATTCGATCTTGTTTCTTTTGCAATTCAACCACTTGCATTTGGAGCTCCGACGTGTCAGTTTGCAAAGCAGTAGTAACTATTTTGAGTTCTTTTACCCTTTCGTCCATCTTCTTGAAGTCCGCCCTGATTAGAGAGACCTCCACAGTAACTGAATCCAGTGAGGTGCGTATGCCATTAATCGCCGCCATTACGTCATGCAGTGTCAGTGCCGGTCCCTGATTAGGGGTATCTGGGGCGCTGTCCTTCTCCACTTGCTGTGTCTCCCCCTTATCTCCAGCTTTAGACCATGTAAATTTGGCCAGTTGTTTCTGGTCGTTTACTTTTGGATCCCTGCCACCCGTCGCCATATTCGCAGAGAGACAGCTCAGGTGCCAGAAGGAACTCCGAGGCAATATCTGATCGTGCTTGTCGTTTGCGTTGTCAGGTATGATGGCCTCCTCATCCGCCCCCGCTTGTTCTCCGCATCCCCGACCTTAGTCTCCCAATTAGGTGCAAGTGGCTCACATGAGAGTGCCCGTCAGCTGTATGCCACTATCTCCTTGGGTGTATGGGGCACACTGAGCAGCAACCCACTCCAAATCTAGTTCTCCCCACAGTGGCTGCCCTATCTCAACACTATACGCAGGTTTCCCGCACTGAGCAGTCCAGAATGGCCTCTTAGGGGAGCAACTGCCTCTGCAAAGAGCACCCCTAGACTCAATGAGGGTTTGAAACCAGTCTTGTCGCGCACATGTAATCTAGGCCTCATCCAACAACTGTGTCCTCTACTTTAGCAATGTCAATACTTCTGCCAGGGTGTTACATAGGGGTCTCCCAGTTGCAGGCTAAAGAATACAGTCCCATCCACACCAAGGCCGGGATGTCAACTTCCACTGTTACAGGCAGCGCCCGCCCCCACCAGGAGCACATCAGCCGTCTCCACAAAGGAGCACACACACCTTGGGTTGTCCAATGCGACCCCGCCTCCAGCTGTTAGATGCGGCGCTACTCCTGAGCTTGGGGCCCCCCGTGTCAAAGGCAGCCATATCAGACATATCCACTTATTCTTGCTGCAATACCCACTTGGGAGAAGCCTCCACTTTAAGAGGTGGTTTCAAAGCTATGAGCAGTTATTGGAAACCTTTCGGTCTAAAGACCTCGTACTCTTTTAGACATATGACCATGCAAATTTGGCTTTGTTGATATGGCAACTATGATACCATTCTGGTATTCATTTTAGCTCTCCTAGAAATCACATAGTTAACCTCTGCTAGGGAAAAGGCCTTCTAACCACAGTCAGTACGGTACATAAAGTTTTAGTCAGATAGTTAAAAACAGCCATAAAATATATAATAAATACAATATAAAACACATCACGGTGACCACATAGTAGTCCATCATCTGCATATACCCATTTAGAATCAAGACTCGCTAATACATAACACTTTTCCGCACATTAAAGGCTTTCAAAATAAAAAGGGCAACATTATAACAAACAGTGGTTTCATTTAATGCATTCACATATTTCATGGCAACTTAAGATCTATTGTTCTGTGCAACAAGAACAGGTTTAAGATATAAACATCTGAAATGCAGATAAAGATTACAAAACAGCATAAAGTGCAACATGCTTTACTTGTTTCGACCATCACATGGACAAGGGACAAGACTACGGGCCCGATTCACAGAACTAACTTAACACAAAATCCTAAACTTACTACTTTTGGTATTCACAGAATGCACTTACTACTTTTGGTATTCACAGAATGCACTTACTGCTTTTGGTATTCACAGAATGCACTTACTACTTTTGGTATTCACAGAATGGATTTACGACTACCAACTTTACGTCCGCACTCGGGCCGGAAATTCCGGCCCGGAGGCGGAGATTCTGGCCCGGAGGAGTAGATTCCGGCCCGGAGGTGGAACTTCTGGCCCAGAGGTGGAACTTCTGGCCCAGAGGTGGGGATTCCGGCCGGTGGCGGAGATTTAGCCATGGCCGAAATCTCCACCTCCAGGCCGGGACATCATCGTCAGCATATAACAACACTGGTATGGAACGCCCAGCGGCACAGGGAGCATCAGCTTGCAAAGACTGCAAGAAGTTATCCACCCCATAGATAAAAAGTGAGAACAATAGAGGGGCTAACGCAAAGCCTTATGGAATGCCCCTCCATACTTTAAAGGTAGACAAGCATTTACCCTACTTTAAAGGTTGGTGAGCATTCAAAAAGAACATTGCTTGATAAGATCTCATAAAGGCGAGAAAGAAAAGCTATGATTGGCCTAGGTGCACCAAGAGCAATCAACGTCAGCCAGAGAATGGTAAGGTCAACCTGATCAAAGGTGCTACTTAGATCTGCAAAACAAAGATAAAAAGCACCTAATATGGCTTCAGTGTATTTCCACATCAACAATTCCAAAAGAATGCATTGCTCAATGGTCCCCAAACCCTTTCTAAAACAAAACGGAACTGGTGATAAAATAGTATAGTCTTGTACCCATTCCTCCAGCCTCTTCAGTAAAACCCTACTCATCACTTTCACAGAGGAGACCAGAGGTGAAATGGGGTGATAATTTTTAAGATCTGATTTATCGCCCTTTTTGTAAATAGGAACAATTATAGAACTATCTCAGGGAGATGGAATCATGTCAACAGCAGCTGCATTAAACACTCTTGTGAGGATAGGCCCCAAAAGTTTGGTGTCCGATTTGAATGCATCTTCCAGCACCACATCAGGCCCAGCGGCCTGTCCCCCAGCACTGACCTGCAAAGCTGGGAAAACCTCATCAATAGCAATATCAAGGGGAGGGACCCCTTGTATGCATTGCCTTACAAACTTCAACTTCCCCATCCCTACTGCTCTAGGAATAGGGAAATCCAGACATTGAAGGAAACGGAGGAACAAAATTCAAGGATGGTATAATTATTTAGGAACTAGCTGTACCCGTCCACGTATTGTTGTGGCTCAGTATGGTTAAATGGAAGAGAAAGAAAAGAGTAAGCGCACATTTCTAATATGTTTAATTTCACAATGCTTGTAGGTACACAATATGTTTTTGTGACTATTGTCTCAATGCGTCCCTTGTAGTTGTTGCGCATCAAGCAAATCAATAGGGTCTGTTCAGCCTTTCGATTAAAAACACGCGCGTATTGTACACGTGCATACTCGAATCCAGAGTTGTGTATATTTAAACACGCACTAATGTTGCAAAGTGAACCAACTCCTCCCCGCTCCCTCCACCCACTTCCCGGTCTGCCATCCTGACACCAACTGTCCACCGTAATATATGTTGAATATTGTCTCTATGCGTCCTTTCTTAATGTTGCAAAGTGAACCAACTCCTCCCCCCTCCCTCTACCCACTTCCCGGTCTGCCATCCTGACACCAACTGTCCATCTTAATATATGTAGACCGTTGTCTCTATGCGTCCCTTGTAGTTGTTGCGCAGCAACCAAATCGATATGGTCTGTTCGGCCTTTCGATTAAAAACACGTATTGGACACGCATGTATTCGAATCCAACGTTGTGCATATATAAACACGTGCTTAATCGAATTCAACATTATGTCAAAATTTCAAAGTAATCGGGGATGAACTTTTGGAGATTTAAGGTTTTGAACAAAGGAACATTGACATTTTTATGTGTCTGTTCGGGCTTAAGATGAAAAACACGTGCGTATTCGACACACGCGTATTGGAATCCAAAGTTGTGTACATAAAAACACGCGCGTATTCGAATCCAACGTTGTGTCAAAATTTCAAAGCAATCGGTGAATAACTGTCGGAGATTTGCGATTTTGAACAAACAAACATTTACATTTTTTATTTATATAGATAAATAGATGGTGCATTGACCGAATCCCAAAATAATGTATTATCCTTATTTTCGTAGTTAAGGCCAATTTTTCCATGCTTCTACCTGGAGTATTTTTTTCCGTGCAGTCAGGGACTGTCTATATTATTTACTAAAGGACTTACAGGTACATGCATCATTGTAGTCATTTGCGATTTCTGCGACACCCTGTGGCACCCCTGAAATTGATATGTGCACCCATGTTACGCACACACATGCCCCAGGGGCATGTGTGTGCGTAACATGGGACTTTGAAAAATGCACGTTGATGCTTTTTTCAAGAAAATCGCAATTTACCATCACCTTACATGTGATGGTAAATTGCGATTCTTAATTGCAAAATCGCAAATCTTTTTATTTTCTTGCATTGCATTTAAGGAATCGCAAATTGCGATTCCTTAAATGCAATCGCAAGTTAAGAAATCACAAATTTGCCATTTCTTAAATTGAGAGAGGCTTCTTATTTCATGCATTCCAAAAGCAATTTTTGCGATCGCTAACAGACGATTTTTTGCGATTTGCACCGTTTGCGATCGCAAAATGCTTTGATGCATGTGCCTGTTAATAACCATGGAATTCCGGGTGGAGCAGCATAAAGCCTGTTTTAATGTCAGGAGGCCTGAGTACAAGCATGAAGCAAACCCTCCCCTTATTCCTTTCCCGTGTGGTATTCGAAAAGCTGGTGAAATATGACTTAAAAGAACAAATAATATGGTTAAAATTATCCATCAACAAATTGGGAAGTACATCCTCCTGTAGACAGTAACTTATTTCAATAAAATGTCTTAATACTATTTTTTTAGTATACTATTTGGATCAATACCAGCACATTTGTTTCGTACTCCCTAAGGCCTATTAGGAGTAATATTTTTTGCTGAGGGAAATTACTTTCATTTCTTACCCCAAAAAAATAAGGATAGTATAATGGGGTTATGGTCACCTAATACAGGCTGCACAATGCTAGCAGTGCCACATATAACATTTATTTATAGAATCAGATACCAATACATGTTCAATAACTGTGGAAGAGTTTCTTCCGGGAAATGATGGAATTTGCTTCCTGTTAACATCGCATTCGCACCTGAATAACTGCAAGTCATGCTTGGAAATAAAGGAATTCGATACATCCCCATACTTATGGCAGAAAGGGAAAAAAAACTCCCCTTCTTGATTAATATATCCACATACACGTGTTGCAGGTAAGGTGCATGCCTGAATATTAAAGTCACCTGCCCATAGTACTACAACGTTGGCATGAATGGGACATAACAAAACCTCAAGATCACGATCAAGTGCTAAAGCCTCTCTACTCTGTGTAGTATCAAAGTCATTGGAATTTACCAACACCGGGATCATGTCCCCCTTTCTTACTTAACCATAGCAGTTGGGAGTGTGGACCCACATAGGAAGTCTTTTTAACAGTTACAGGGAGCTTATTAGAAATAAGATTTTCTTTAGCCTGCCCAGCTCTTCAAGGTGTAGCACCCAGGAAATATGAAGACAACCCCTCCACATATTTTGGGCTTGTGTACCTGGTTTCTTGAATACAGATAATATCAAAGCCAGATATGGTATTGATCCAGTCAGTATTTCCTAGCTTGTTTATTAGCCCACCCATGTTCCAGGTTGCAAATGAATAACTGCCATTCAGGGTGTGGTCAGTATCCCCCGTAATGGACACATGGGTGCGTAGGCAACTTAGGCTAGGATTAATATTGAAGTTATTATCAATAGGCTTATATTTACCCATATCATGGAGCACTGCCACCCCAGAGTGTCTAAAGAATCATCAGTGGTAAAGTTGACAGCAAAGTCAATCATTATCTTGTAAAGAACTCAATAATCTGGTATCTATTAGACAAAACCAAAGGGGTAGCAACAAGGAGGGTTCCATACAACATTATGCATTTGTACAGAACTCAATAAATTGTGGTAAAAGAAGCCCAAAGGAAATATAGCCAAATCCGAACAATCGGGGAGGGAGACACTGCCCTTGCAAATATTTCCCGGACAAAACTAGGGTGTTTAAAATTGCTAACTACACAACCCTCCTTGAGGTTTTTCATTAAGGGCCCACTCCATTCCACTCTCCTTATCCCCAAAATGTTGTGCTGACCACAGTCATTAAATACTCTGTGCAGGAAGGCAAGCACAATAACATAACTAATTTTCCTGACAGTTCTTTGATGCTCTGACCAGTTTAACAAGCATTTGCAATGCAATAGGTCTCGCATTAGAAAAGTTTGAGTTATTGGTATTGTAAATGACAATTTTTTTATTTATGTGTTGGTTTTGAAAATAGCGAAATTAATAGCTTTGTCATTTACAATGCCAATAGTTATAACTTTCGCAAGTGTGACACCTATTGCAATTGTAATGCAATATGTGTTGTATTTACGTGACTTAGATGTATTGATATTACAAATAACAATGGCTTAATTTTTTTAAATAATTAATACTTAAAAGTTATTGTAATTTATAATGGGAATAGCTTAAACTTTAGTAAATAACTTTTGTGAATATTATGTTCAGTGTACTTTATTGTGACGAAAATCCAAGAACAGAAATGAAATATTAACATATTTTTGTGACATTTGTAATAAGGCTTGAAACATTGATAGAACATATTTGAACTAGTTGTTGTTGAATCGTTGCACAGATTGATGCTGTGGTGCCCCTGAGTGCTGCTGTGGTGCCCCTGAGTGCTGCTGTGGTGCCCCTGAGTGATGCTGTGGTGGTGTGCTAGATAGAGTGAGGGCGATAGATAGATAGAGTGAGGGCGATAGGTAGAGTGAGGGCGATAGATAGAGTGAGGGCGATAGATAGAGTGAGGGCGATAGGTAGATACAGTGAGGGCGATAGATAGATACAGTGAGGGCGATAGATAGATACAGTGAGGGCGATAGATAGATACAGTGAGGGCGATAGATAGAGTGAGGGCGATAGATAGAGTGAGGGCGATAGAGTGAGGGCGATAGCTAGAATGAGGGGGATAGCTAGAATGAGGGCGATAGATGGATAGAATAATTATGTGCCATGTAATTATGTGGCACTGAGTGGTATTTGAGTGTATGTTGCATTGAGTGCAGTGTAATTATGTGGCGTGTAATTATGTGGCACGGAAGGGTATTTGGAGTGTATGTTGCGTTGAGAGGGCGATAGATAGAGTGAGGGCGATAGATAGAGTGAGGGCGATAGCTAGAATGAGGGCGATAGATAGAATGAGGGCGATAGATGGATAGAATAATTATGTGCCGTGTAATTATGTGGCACTGAGTGGTATTTGAGTGTATGTTGCATTGAGTGCAGTGTAATTATGTGGCGTGTAATTATGTGGCACGGAGGGGTATTTGGAGTGTATGTTGCGTTGAGCGCAGTGTAATTATGTAGCATATAATTATGTGGCACTGAGGGGTAATATGAGGAGTGTATGTTGTATTCAGTAGAGTGTAATTATGTGGTGTGTAATTATGTGGCACAGAGTGGTATTTGGAGTGTATGTTGCATCATAATTATGTAGCATATAATTATGTGGCACTGAGTGGTATTGTGTGGAGTGTGTGTAGCATTCAGTAGAGTGTAATTATGTGGTGTGTAATTTTGTGGCACCGAGTAGTATTTGGGGTGTATGCTACATTGAGTAGAGTGTAATTATGTTG
This sequence comes from Lissotriton vulgaris, assembly GCF_964263255.1. Classification (NCBI taxonomy): domain Eukaryota; kingdom Metazoa; phylum Chordata; class Amphibia; order Caudata; family Salamandridae; genus Lissotriton; species Lissotriton vulgaris. The sequence goes on from NC_141687.1 coordinate 405,469,225, forward strand.
TGTGTAATTATGTGGCACTGAGTGGTATTTGGAGTGTATGTTGCATTGAGTGCAGTGTAATTATGTGGCGTGTAACTATGTGGCACTGAGTGGTATTTGGAGTGTATGTTGCATTGAGTGCAGTGTAATTATGTGGATGTGAGTGTTATTTGGAGTGTATGTTGCATTGAGTGCAGTGTAATTATGTGGCACTGAGTGTTATTTGGAGAGTATGTTGCATTGAGGGTGCAGAGCGTTTGAGGGTGCAGAGTGTGTGAGGGTGCAGAGTGTGTGGCCTAAAGTAGTGTGCGGGCGCAGTGTGCGTGGCCTAAAGTAGTGTGTGTGGCCTAAAGTAGTGTGTGTGTGCAGTGTGCGTGGCCTAAAGTAGTGTGTGGGCGCAGTGTGTGTGGCCTAAAGTAGTGTGTGGGCGCAGTGTGTGGGCGCAGTGTCACAAACATTTCATACCAATTAAAGACAGCAAAATTGCAGCCCTACTTATTTGAGCATCAACAATGAATGGTGATGAATTTTAACGCTGCTGCAGCTGCCCAAAAGCACTATTAATCATGTCATTGGATCTCACACTGCAGATGCTTCTACACAACTTTTAACCTACTTACAATGTAGCAAAATTGCGCTGGTATTGCGTGTACCATCACTGCCAAAACTGAAATTAAAACTGAAGTCTTTCACTTTACAAATATAAAATGAGTGGAGGCACAAAACATACCCGAAGCAACTGAGCCACCCACCAATTATAGTTTACACATATTATCTGCCACATTCAGGTATGACCAGGCATTTCAAATGTCTTTCTTTGACAAAGTCTAGCATTGTGTCGATTTATATATAATGTCACCTTGTAACTCAAAGCCCGTTTTCGGCATGATTAGTGAAGTGTAGAAATCCCAAGATCGGCACCATGGTTAAAAACTGTCACGTCGGTGAACGCCTTCCCGTAAAAGCAATAGAAGCCCACAGTCCTCACAGCAACGATATTTTGCACGGTGCCCAGAACCAGAAATCCTTATTGACAAACTGAGTGTTGCCACATGCTTAACGTAGAGAAAGACAGTGCCTGTGCTGAAAGTCTCCCGACTTCCTCGCGCCAAGTGCTCCTCCCCACCTCAGCCAGTGCCACTTATTCCTCATCTCAATTGAAAGTGTGGGGGCTCGTCAAAGGTTTTCTTTCAGGGAATCCTCCCGAATAGTTGTGAGCTTTGATTTGGCCCGCCCATGTGCGAGGACCTGGGAACACTTAATAAATATTTTATATATATATACCTTGCACATAGTACTTAACATAATATATATTTATATTTATTTATTTATTTTTCTTCGACGCGTGTGGTCAAAATTTGCTTGCACCCGCGCATACGTTAATTCCGGAATAAATCCGGATTCCAAATAAAAAGAGAAATTGCATCTTCACCCCTACAGCGAGATTCGCTTGCAACTTAAGCTCGTGTTGCAGTTCGCCGCCGACCTGCGACCAGGAAGTCAGGCAGGCCGGGCGGGACAACCGGAAACAGGAAGTAGGAGGGCGGGAGCCTACCCCGCCTCCCACGGAAGAGCCACGATTGTTTGGAGCACCGGAGCAGGCAGGAGCCTACCCTGCGCCCCGGTGCCGAAGAAGGGAGGAAGAGTCCTGCTGCCGGTGAGAGCCGCTGCACCAAGGAAGCCGGTGAGTGGGGCTTCGCCTTGTTGCTGGGCTGCGAGGGCGGGGGCATGTGTGTGCGCGCGCGCGCGTGCGGCGGCGGGCTGTGTATGTGTGTGAGCGTGCGTGTGTGTGTGTGTATGTGTTTTGGAGTCTGCGTGTATGCGTGTGTGTGTGTGTGTGTGACTGTGGGGGTTGCCTGTCTGGGTGCCTGCGTGTCTGTGTAAGTGCGTGTGTGTGTGCATGCATGCGCGTTAGGCTGACTTGCTGGGAGAAAGGGAGGGAAGTGCACGGCGCGGCGCAGGACAGAACGTGCGCGTTCGCGCACCCAAATCTGCTCGTGACAGTTTCTTGTCCCTCATTCCCCCGCGTCCGATAGCTATAAGTCTCCGCCCTGGACGCATCCTTCGGATGCGAATTCCAGGGCGAGACCTAAAAACTATTGTAACATTTCTGAACATCCCACAAGATATTAATTTTGTGTTTCTGGGGGAGGATTTGCATATATACTCCTTTTAAAAGTGTACTGAGTAAATTTTATGACAAGATCGGAGGCTCCTATTATGCTTTTCTTATCTTGCTTTATTAAACAGGAGCCAAGATAAGTGAAAAACTACAGTTCCCAGGGGCCCAGGTAAAACAGACTGGCCAATGGGAACAAAGAAAAAATGATAACAGATAACCAATGACAACCTAGTACAGCATAAAACCTCTCATCTGACTGCGCAGCTTCCTCTTTTCTTGCTGCTCGCAGTCAGATAAGTGGCTTATCCTTTGCTCCCACTTTATCGTTATTGTATTATTATTGATTTATATCTGCATGTTATGCAATATTTGCGTTTTATATTGACTCTATTTGCCCCTCGCGCTCTTTTCAGGCGCTTACAGTTGCTTGGTGCTGTCCGCTCTGTCTCGCAGCTCTCAGCGTCGCACTCCGTATTTTGACCCCCTCCACCCCCACGAGAGCCGCTTCGGTGGTTCCTTCCCGCAGCGCTGGGCTTGCGCTGCCAAGTTTCCCTCACCGCGTTCACCTTTGAAGTCCGTTTGGTGGCGCGTGTGTTTTCCTGCTGTTTCTGGGTTCTCCCAAGCCTGTTTGGGCTCGGAAGTATTGGTTTACCGGGTCGCGCTCCTGCAACAGGTTTTTCTTCCGTGTCTTCTGTCCCACGAGCTCCGTCAGCATTCCGGAGCATTTCCTTCACCGGGACACGCCCCTGGGAGTGGTTTGGCCTCCTTGTTACTCCCTCTGAGCCCTTGTTATCCCCCGGTTGCCTTTTTCTTTTCAAGTTGGTTTTCATTATGGAATTAGACAGTTCTCCTGAACTGGTAAAGGCAAATGAAGAAGGTGAAGCCTTCAAAAATTATTTAAATAAATGTATCAATAACTCTGTGGAAAATGCGGTTGAAGTGTCCATGAGACGCATGTCCAAGAGTATGGAAAATTCAATGTTAAACCTAATGTGCAAGGCTCTTGCCCAGTCTGCGGGGGAAAGCAGAAAAAGAAAGGTGGTTTCCTCTGCTTCTGTACATGCTTCCAAAACTGCGCCTTTGTTGACTAGCGAGGTTCCCTCGCGTTTGATTGAGGACCAAGTGCCTCCCAGGCCTCCTGTGTTGGAGGGGTTTGTTGGTAACAAGGGCAAACGTAAACAAAAAGTGAAGCATGCAGAGTCGCCAAAAAAGAAATTGGTTATTTCCACCATCTTGGACACGGATGATGATATGGCTGATGCAGATGACCTATTTGATGTTTTTGATATTTCTGACCCCCACTCCCCCCTTACAAAAAAGCCAAGTCAGATTCTTTCATTTTCCAACTTGTTTTCGATTCAGAAGGGCTCCCTATGTTTGACCCCTCCTCCATTCGTCATCCTAACTCCACAGAATGGCTGCCCGCATCCCACGTAGGAGAGTAAATTTCGACAAGGCTTCGGCTACCGCTGGTTAGGTCAAGATTGAAATCTGAATGCCCCAAGCCATCTCTACCCGATAAAGTTACTCTAGTCCCTTCTATTGATCAGCCTCTACTCACCTTCTTTTTTAAGTTTGGAAAAGACCCTCGCTGAGGTGTGGACAAGGCCTGGTCTACATGCCCGGATAAATTGCTCGATGTGGTGGGCCCGCTAGTGCGCTTCTTTGATATGGCCGAGTCGGCGCGATTGGATGGTTCCAACCTTTCAGCTGAGGATGTTTTTATGTGGGCTCAACGTGCCTTTTGCCTATTAGGGAACGCCAACACCGCTATCACACACGAACAGCGTAAAGGCCTTCTAATCAAGTTAGATCCCAAATTAGCCAATCTGGCTCCTTTGGACTCAGGCTCCAAGGCTAATGGACTCCTTTTTTGGAAAAATCTAGTATGGGATCTCAGCAGGTTCATTTCCACCTTTGCGTCGCTGGACAAGGCACAACAATCCATTAAAAACGTTTTTGCTCCCCGGGTTTTTGGACGGGCCGGCAGGAGTCGCTCTTCTGGCCGTCCGTACAACAACCAAGGTTCCAGAGGCTCCTACAACAACTCCCAAGACTACAAACCCCAATTCTACCAGCAGTGGGGTAGAGGCTTCCGGGGTAGAGGCCAGAAGAACTACCGTAACAACCCAACAACCAGCAAGGTAGGTTTAACTCCTTCTCCTCATGTAGGGGGACAGTTAAAACTGTTTCTGGCAAAATGGCAAACTATCAGCACAGACCCCTGGGTTCTAAATACAGTCCAAGGCTATCCTATAGAGATCTAATCGCCGCCTTTCCAGACCACGCTCCCTCCTCCTCTTGTTTTCTACACAGACATGGCTCTTCTAATCTCGAACGAGATTCAGTCCCTTCTCCAAAAACAGGTCATTCAGATTTCTCCCTTCGATTCCTCAGGTTCCATTTTCCTGGTTCAGAAAAAGAACAAAAAGCTACGCCCAGTAATACATTTGAAGTGGTTCAGTCAGTTCGTGGTGTATCGCCACTTCAAAATGGAGACTATTCTCCATCTAAGAGACACTCTACGCCCAAACGATTGGATGGTTCGTCTGGACTTACAAGACGCTTACCTTACGGTTCCCATCCATCCCTCCCACTCCAAGTTTCTGCAATTCCAGTGGTCGGGCGTGACTTACAGATTCACCTCTCTTCCTTTCGGTCTTTCTTCAGCACCTTGGTGCTTCACAAACCTCTTGAAACCGGTTGTCGCCTTTCTCCGGTCCCTCGGAATCTGACTTATCTATCTGGACGACATTCTGATTATGAACGCAGACAAACAACTTCTCTTGTCCGAGTTACACACCACCCAAACTCTCCTTTTGGATCTAGGGTTTCTCCTCAACTTCGAAAAATCAATGCTAATTCCGTCTCAGAACATGGAATTCCTGGGTTTCCTTGTGGACTCTGTTGCAGCCTTTCTCCGCCTTCCTCAGACAAAGGTCTCCACGATCAAAGCGGAGATTGCGACTGTCCTTCGAACTTCTCTTTTATCCCTGTGATCTCTAGCGAGAATCGTCGGCCTTCTCTCTTCTTCAATCCAGGCCATTTTCCCGGGTCCTCTGCACTATCGAGGGCTGCAACGTCTAAAAATCATACATCTGCGTCAAGGCCTAGCTTACGCCGATCTTATCGCGTTGGACCAAGAATCACGCAACGAACTTCAATGGTGGATAGACCATTTAGATGCGTGGAACGGAGACACTATCTTCGCTTCGGCCCCAGATCTTGTGTTAGAATCAGATGCCACCCTGTTTGGTTGTGGCGACCGTTGTTTTCTAATATTGAATGGAGGTACATGTTCTCACGAGGAGTCCAAACTGCACATCAATTGTTTAGAGATGCTTGCCGGCTCCTTTGCAATCCAAAGCCTTTCAAAAGACAGAGTTTGTTGTTCCATTCTGCTTCGCATGGACAATGTTTCTGCTGTCCGCTACATCAACCACCTCGGCGGTACCAAATCCAAATCTCTGGCAGAGCTGGCGGAGAGTCTTTGGGAATTTTGCCTGTCAAACCAACTTTCCTTGACAGCGGAGTACCTTCCAGGAGACCTTAACTCGGTGGTGGACTGGCATTCTCGGTATCTCTGAGACTCCAGCGATTGGAAGTTACTTCCGTCCGTTTTCCTTTCTCTTTCTCAAAAATGGGGACCTATTTCCATAGGTCTCTTTGCATCCCGTTTCAACTGTCAGTTACCCCGTTTCTTCAGTTGGCGGCCAGATCCTTCAACCCTAGCAACGGACGCTTTCCTTCAGGACTGGTCGCTCCATCTCAATTACGCCTTTCACCCCTTTCTCATAATCAGCCGAGTCCTTTCCCAGGTCCGTCGTCAGTCAACTGCCTTGGTTCAGGTTGCCCCCTTTTGGCAATCTCAGATCTGGTTCCCCTCTCTGCTGGAGATGGCAGTAGATTTTCCAGTTCTTCCGTCACACAACGATCTGCTCCTGAACTCTCAGGGTGTTCGACACAACCTCACTCTGGACAATTCCCTGATTCTGTCGACTTGGAAAGTTTCCGGCCTATCTCTCCTGTCGTCCTCATTTCACAGGAGGCTTCTCTCTTTATCAGCAAAGCCTGGGCACCTGGGACCTCAAATGCTTACAAATCCGCCTGGTCTCTTTGGGCAAGCTGGTGTCTGGAAAGGAATATCGATCCCCCTTCAGCCCCTCTGAATTTTGTAGTCAACTTTTTGGCTTCCGAGGCCAGCGCGGGTAAGTCATACAGAACAGTCAATCTTTACCGTTCTGCGATTTCCCTCAATCATGCTCCCATCAATGGCAAACCTGATGGCGCCCATCCCTTAATCTGTCGACTGTTAAAAGGAGTTCGTTATTCCAAACCTCCGTTGGCTAAGTATTCTTCTTTATGGGATGTTTCTGTTGTTCTCAAGTTGTTTTCTGATTGGTCAGATATTTCTGCACTCTCATTAAAAATGTCATCTGCTAAACTTACTATGCTGTTGTGCTTGGTTTCCATTAAACGTGTTTCTGATGTTAGAGCGTTGGATATTTCTGCTCGTCAGTTCTCCACTACAGGTGTGATGTTCCAGATTCGTAGACGAACTAAAACGCATTTAAATTCTGTATTCTACCCTTATTTTCCTTCCCATCCCAAACTTTGTGTTGGTCAATGTTTAAAAGTGTACGAACCAAGGGCTTCTGATCACAGAGCGCCCTCACATTCCCAACTCCTTATCTCTTTCTGTAAACCCCATCTTCCTATTTCCTCCCCCACCATGGCCCGTTGGGTTCAATGAGTTATGTCCCTTGCGGGCATTGATGTCTCTGTATTTGGAGCTTTGGAGCCCATTCCACCAGGGGAGCCATGGCTTCTAAAGCGTTTTGGGCAGACTCCCGCCTCGAGGACATTCTGAGATCAGCAGACTGGACGAATGACAATGTCTTCCGTATGTTCTATTGCAAACCTAGTAATACAGTGGCTTCTGTAGTAGTTGATCTGCTTTGATCAAGCATAATAGGAGCCTCCGGTCTTGCCATAAAATGTAGATTTTTCGAGTTGTTTATGATGGAAAGTCTTAATTTTATTAAAGACACAGAGGCGAGTATTATCCCACCGCTACACTTCTAACTTATGTTCTCTCTCCCTTCAGCGAATCTGGCCCTGCCGCCTGCAACTTCGTGATCAGACCTTACTCTACCATCTCCGACCTCCTTCTCAGCGGATCGTCTCTCCTTCCCGCCTGGAACTTCTTCCAAGGAATCCTGATGGCCGTTTCTCCTGGATACCTCTGGCACAAGAAATTTGTTCCTGGACTTTGGCCCTCTCTATTGTTTTTGTGATTGTTCCTTTGTTTACTGACTTTATCTGATCTACTCGTCAGCGAAAAGAGGAAGCTGCGCATTCAGATGTGACGCTTTATGCTGTACTAGGTTGTCATTGGTTATCTGTTATCGTTTTTTCTTTGTTCCCATTGGCCAGTCTGTTTTACCTGGGCCCCTGGGAACTGTAGTTTTTCACTTATCTTGGCTGCTGTTTAATAAAGCAAGATAAGAAAAGCATAATACTTGCCTCCGTGTCTTTAATAAAATTAAGACTTTCCGTCATAAACAACTAGGAAAATCTACATTATCCTCACTTACTGGTGTGCATCACTGTTGAGATTGCTGCCCTATAAGAGTTGATAGTCCTGTAGGCCTATTTTGCTGCGCTAGCTCAGAAATACAATTTAAAATGTGTCCTAAAGTTGCTTAACAGAGATGTAAACTCTTATCTATACATCGCTGAGACCATCTAAACCAGGCTGTTCTGTGACTCTCTTAATGTGCTGTCAAGGGAACTCCTAAAGGCCTCCTGATGCTTCCTCTTACCCTGAAACACTCCAAGTCATTAGATTCTGGAGCCCTTTCTCTGTCAGCGGATTGTATTCCCCTGTTGAGTTCTTCAAGACTTGTGTGGTAATATGACTGCCACTGCTACTGATGACTTTAACAAATCCTGGTACCAAATCCAAGTCATTCAATAAGGTGGGGTTAAATCAGCCTCCTGACCTGCGCCACTGTCCTTGGAAACATGCAAAATGCTTTAAAGGCATACTTCAGAGGAGGACCCCAGTGTAGAAGAAATGTGTTTGTGGCCAAAGCATCCAGATCAAGATTCCACCTGTAAAACTGTCTCATCTGATAGTTCACTCTGGATGCAGATAGATCTATTTGACATCGGCCCCACTGAACCTGTAGGCTTCGTATTAACATTAGATCCAACTTCCAGTCACTGGGATCCATGAAATGGCATGATTGACTATCTACAACCCTGATGAACTGCCCTGGAAAATATTCTGCCATAAACAAAATCAGTCAATCCAGGCACAAATGCCAGAATCCTTTCGCTAACTAAGCCAGTATTCACAATTATGAGGCTCCCCTATGTGATTGATGTAACATACTATAGATACGTTGTCCTTTTTCAGAAAGATACATTGAACCTCCTCCTTACTGAGTGAATGCTTTAACATCGAAAGAGCCTGCCAATAGCTATGTACAGTTTGTGTAAATCACTAAATCATGTTTCCACAATCGCCCTTGTGTCAACAAATCTCAAAAGGGGCCAGACTAAGTGCTGGCTTTGGAATCCACCACCATATCTGGTTTTGCACCAAAGATAACCCAACCATTCCAGGTCCCGAAATGTGCCAACTACAATTCTGGAAACAGGGAGGGAGCACACTCCTGACCTCTCAGCCGGGTCGCCCCTTTGCATTCTAGTACATGCAGTTCACACGATTCAGGACAAAGTTCGTAGGTATTACACCAAGGTTGGTGCAAGCAGGTGCTTGGTACAAGGTATCACTAGACAGGAGACATGGCTGGTGTTTCAGGATAGTATCCTTCAACAGAAGAGATCAGTCTGGGGTGGCTAAGAGGCTGTCAAACAATCCAGGCTTCGTTGCCTCTTGGGCGCGGAGGTGCTTCGCCTATAGCTCGTCAGCTACGGAGGCTCACGGGAGCCCCAAAAACAGGAAACAGGGAGGGAGCACACTCCTGACCTCTCAGCCGGGTCGCCCCTTCGCATTCTGGTACATGCAGTTCACACGATTCAGGTCAAAGTTTGTAAGTATTAAACCAAGGTTGGTGCAAGCAGGTGCTTGGTACAAGGTATCACTAGACGCGAGACATGGCTCGTGTTTCAGGATAGTATCCTCCATCAGTAGAGATCAGTCTGGGGTGGCTAAGAGGTTGACAAACAATCCGGGCTTCGTTGCCTCTTGGGCGCGGAGGTGCTTCGCCTATAGCTCGTCAGCTGCGGAGGCTCACAGGAGCCCCAAAAACAGGAAACAGGAAGGGAGCACACTCCTGACCTCTCAGCCGGGTCGCCCCTTCGCATTCTGGTACATGCAGTTCACACGATTCAGGACAAAGTTCGTAAGTATTACACCAAGGTTGGTGCAAGCAGGTGCTTGATACAAGGTATCACTAGACAGGAGACATGGCTCGTGTTTCAGGATAGTATCCTTTATCAGTAGAGATCAGTCTGGGGTGGCTAAGAGGCTGCCAAACAATCCAGGATTCGTTGCCTCTTGGGCGCGGTGGTGCTTCGCCTACAGCTCGTCAGCTACGGAGGCTCACGGGAGCCACAAAAACAGGAAACAGGGAGGGAGCACACTCCTGACCTCTCAGCCGGGTCGCCCCTTCGCATTCTGGTACATGCAGTTTACACGATTCCGGACAAAGTTTGTAAGTATTACACCAAGGTTGGTGCAAGCAGGTGCTTGGTACAAGGTATCACTAGACACGAGACATGGCTCGTGTTTCAGGATAGTATCCTTCATCAGTAGAGATCCGTCTGGGGTGGCTAAGAGGCTGCCAAACAATACAGGCTTCGTTGCCTCTTGGGCGCGGAGGTGCTTCGCCTATAGCTCGTCAGCTATGGAGGCTCCCGGAGCCTCAAAAACAGGAAACAGGGAGGGAGCACACTCCTGACCTCTCAGCCGGGTCGCCCCTTCGCATTCTGGTACATGCAATTCACACGATTCAGGGCAAAGTTCGTAAGTATTACACCAAGGTTGGTGCAAGCAGGTGCTTGGTACAAGATATCACTAGACACGAGACATGGCTCGTGTTTCAGGATAGTATTCTTCATCAGTAGAAATCAGTCTGGGGTGGCTAAGAGGCTGCCAAACAATCCAGGCTTCGTTGCCTCTTGGGCGCGGAGGTGCTTCGCCTATAGCTCGTCAGCTACGGAAGCTCACGGGAGCCCCAAAAACAGGAAACAGGGAGGGAGCACACTCCTGACCTCTCAGCCGGGTCACCCCTTCGCATTCCGGTACATGCAGTTCACACAATTCAGGACAAAGTTCGTAAGTATTACATCAAGGTTGGTGCAAGCAGGTGCTTGGTACAAGGTATCACTAGACACGAGACATGGCTCATGTTTCAGGATAGTATCCTTCATCAGTAGAGATCAGTCTGGGGTGGCTAAGAGGCTGCCAAACAATCCAGGCTTCGTTGCCTCTTGGGCGCGGAGTTGCTTCGCCTATAGCTCGTCAGCTACGGAGGCTCAAGGGAGCCCCAAAAACAGGAAACAGGGAGGGAGCACACTCCTGACCTCTCAGCCGGGTCGCCCCTTCGCATTCTGGTACATGCAGTTCACACGATTCAGGACAAATACAATTCTGTCCTGGCTTCTGCGACCATTAAACCCAATCTGCACAAGTCGGACTGCGTTGAAGAGTTTTAATTCTTTGTGAGGTCAGTAATATAAGGGGCAGGGAAAAATCACTGGGATTGAAACGGACAACATCCCACAATCCCATCAAGGTCTCTTCAAGAGATTTATGTGTAGGCTAGCACATTCTACTTCTCCTTCTGTATTTTCTAGATAGCAAACAACAACAGCACTGACTGAAATGAATGTACTGACAACCAGAAGCTATTGTGTGTGTGGGGTTCATGTCCCCATTTATCATGAATTTAGGTCTCAGCACAGAGATCATGGTGGAAACCTGACTATAGGGAAGTAGGATCTGCTTTCATTGTTACCCCCACTTTCTGCTGGTGTCAGTATGTTTTTTGACTAGTATGACTGAGATCCTGCTAATCAGGACCCCAGTCACTGTGCTTCCTCCCTGAATTGACCATGGTAAGTACTGTGTAGACCCACAATTGTCTACTTGTGTACCTTGTAAGTCCCAAGTCTATGGTACTGAGGTACCCAGGGCATAGGTACATCAGGGGTCTCCCATGGGCTGTAGCATGAATTATGCCACCCATGAGAGACCAGTCAAACTATGACTACAGGCCTGCTATTGCAGCCTGTGTGAGTTCGCGGTTGCACGTCTCGCGATGGGTATAAGTTTCCATATATCTGAGGTCACTATACTTAAAACCTATAAGTCACCACTGTGGCAGGCCTTTCAGTTCTGGAGGCAGGGTACTTGGTTACAGTGGCCCTGCATCAGCAGGATACCCCTACAAATCCTGAAGTTAATGCTCTAGGCTTTGTACGTGCGGCAAGCCATGTTGATATATAGAGTGGACATCCGTCCTTACGCAATATCTAACTATGCAGTCTCTGTGCCGACCCTGGGCATGTTTGTTATCAAACATGTTGGAATCATACCCCAACACCATTACCAGTGTTGGAGGTATGATTCCATGCACAGGGGTGCTCATCCGGGAAGACCCCAGTACTCCCGTTAACAGCCTTTCAAGGTTTGTCAGCAAGCTAGTGCTGCTGCCTACCCCAGACACGATTCTGTCCTTCTGCGCAGAGCTTACCTCAGGCAGGGGAAGGTAGAACAATAGGTTTCCTGTCACGGGGAGGGTGTGACCTCTTCCCAGACAGGACTTAGTGAATTGGGCTGGGGTGGACACTTTTGGTGCCCTCCTTGCATAGTCCAGTTTGAACCAGCTCAGGGGAGCCCTTGGCTCCTACTCTAGCGTGAAACTGGACCAAGGACATGGGAGAATCCTCCCCTCTGCCCAGCCACTCCTCTTGGAGGGACCCTTGAGCAGTTCCAACCCTTACCTTAGAGTATTTAAGGACTTATCTGTGGGTGGGTCCTCAGATTTGTCGTGTGACAAGACTCAAGACTGAAACCACGTCACTGTTCGACCGTCTGGACACTTGGACTTTGCCTAGAACCGAGATTGCATCAAGGAAGACTCGTGCAGCTCCTGGTCTCTCTATTCTACAAGTCTTCTTCGTTGTCTGTGTTTGTGCTTCATTCAGGATCTTTAACAGACCTGGGGCATCAAGGACACCCGCAGTAATCTCCTTTAGAATGAAGGAGTCACTTCCCTGCATCTGCAGGCACCGCAACGAAGCTGACGGGTCTGACGTCCCACGGACTACGACATATATGTATATATATATATATATGTATATACACACATTTGTATATATATATATATAGACACATACATATACATATAGCCTGGGGTATGTGTCCTCATGTAATGCAACTGGTGCTATGTAAAGTGCTCAGATACCTGATTCGGGTCAAGTTTGTGCAATATAAAACTCTGTAAAATAAAAAAGTTAAAATACATATATATACATACATATATATATATATACATACATATATAAACATACATATATACATACATATACATACATATATAACGTGAACTCCGCAAACTGGAACAATCCTTTTCCAAACACACGGACCCCATTCGGTGCTTAAGGTGTTTATTCAACCGTCGCCATTACACGTTTCGGCTCCGTAGAGCCTTGATCACATGACATGGATGCTCGTGAAATGTACATACAATTGGGATATCACATGGTCATAGACATGGAAAACATACTCATTTACTTGTCTTGTTTGTATCATAAACAATAAATACTTGTTGTTCGTACTTCAAATTATTTGAACTATTTTAAATAATTTAACAAATAGTAGTGAAGTAATTCTTGTAACCATTTCTTTAAATTTAAGTAAAATACTGAAAGCTGGAAAACAAGTTAATATAAGGTTAAATCCTAATTCCAGAAAATGTCCCTGTTTTATTTCAACTGCCTCATGTATACCAAAATGTTTTGTACAATAATCTACAAAGTGCCTAAGTGTAAAGTGCAATGTGCTATAAACATAAAAATAATAACATTTATATTGTTTTCATATTCCTGGAAATCGACATGTTCACTCATTATTTTTCTGACTCATATATTCTTTACTGAGGTATTCGGGTTCTGAATGTGCATACAGATGTTAATAAATCTTATTTGTGCAAATGGGCAATTATGGTTAGATATAAGTCAATCGGTTGTTAATCCATACATTACATTTTGGACATGAAGCATAATCACTTATCATCAACTCTTCAACATATGTGTGACTATACCCATGTATAGCTAGCAGCTTATATACATATATACATATAAAGAAATAAATACATAAATAGTGATTACTGCCAATAAATACGAGTAAAATACTAAACATTCCTTTGGTATAATCCTGAATATATATGTTTTTATAAGCCCATTCTTTGCTCAAATAGTTGTTTCTCACGTTTTCAACCAATTCCTGCATATACTCCATAACAGCGATTTACTCAATATCTTAACTCAAGTACTTGTGCAGATCCTCTGTTGCGTTAAGCCCTAATGGGACTTTAGAGTCTAACTGCAGAATATATCTTGTTTCCAACTTCCTCAATTTTGTGACTCTGCCACCCCCGTCTACAGGGAGGCACTGCATCTATTACATAATACTTGAGGTTTGTGTTATTTGAATTGTGCTTTTTTTTAAAGTGGTGCGCCACTGGGTCGGTGTTATCTTGGTTTTTTATGGCACGCAGATGTTGAAGAATACGCTTATGCACCTGCAGAACAGGGCAGCCTATGTACTGCAAGCCACATGTGCATTGCAATACATATACAGCAAATTCTGTTCTGCAAGTTAAGAGTTTGTTGATTTTGAACTCTATATCACTGAAAGGGGTATTGTAGGTGTTTTTGTTTATACCATGTGTACATGCCTTGCATGTTTTACATCTGTAAAAATCTTTTCTCATCTGAAACCAACTTCCACTTTCAATCACCTCTGGGCTTGTCCTGACTATCTTATCTCTTGTTGAGGGCACTCGACTATAGGTAATCGATACTCTTTGAGGAAGCAGGGATCCAATTACTGGGTCAGAGTACCATTCTGTATGATTTTCTGTATCTCTCTAAGTTGATTATTATACATAATCATACGAAATGTATTGATTTTTTGTTCCTTGGTGTCACACTGTTTCTCTCTTAAGATATTAATTCTGCTATGCTCCATGGATCTCATAATAGCTTCGTCGATCGTTTTCTCCTGGTACTCTCTCTCTAGGAATCTTGTTTTGCTATCACTTTGAGCTACCGCTAGCTCACTATTGTTACTGCAAATCTGACTTAATCGCAGCATCTCTCCATACGGTATGCTATTTATAGGATGTTTGCGGTGCATACTACTCGCATGGAGAGTTGAATTGCCAGCTGTTTTCTTCCTAAAGAGCCTGGTCTCGATCTTGTAATTTTTGATATACACTTGGGTATCAAGGAATTCAACTGAACGGGAGCTAATGGTAGCAGTAAACTTAAGATTGATGTCATTAGTATTGAGGGTCTGAACAAATTCCATAGTTTCACATTCTGTTCCCTGCCACACAACAAAAAGATCATCAATGTAACATCGCCACATTTTTACATTTTCCATCATATATTGTTCGGACTTGCCCTTGAGGACCAGCTCCTCCTACCTGCCCATATGTAGGCAGGCATAACTGGGCGAGAAGCTGGCCCCTATGGCAACTCCTCTAGTCTGTTGATATAGTTGGCTATTAATCATAAAAATATTATTATACAGACTGAACTTAATCATCTCTATGAGCATATTACTGTGGCGTTCAAATTGCTCAGATCTACGTGATAGTGTCTGATTGCCTCAATTCCGTCCGTGTATTCAATGCTCGTGTACAGCGACTTTAAATCCAATGCAATTAGTAGGTAGTCATCCTGCCATTCAAATTCTGAGATTTGTCTTAAAAAATCACCTGTGTCACGCACATAACTCGGTAATTTCTTAACATAGTCTTGAAGGAAATAGTCAATATATCTGGTGGTATACTCCAATAGGCCATCACTGGCTGAGATGATTGGTCTGCCAGGGGAATTATTCCGATCTTTATGGATTTTTGGAATGAAATATAACGAGGAGTAGTTGGGTTCTCTTTTTTCAGATATTGATATTCATCCCCAGTGATAAGGTTTGCCTGTCTCCATGTAGATAGCTTAACATAGTACTCTTTGTATGAGGCACTCCGGTTATAACACAGCCTGTCATTGAGCTGGCTGTAAGCTTCCTTGTCATATAACTTTTGTGGCCAGAGCACAATGTTACCCCCTTTGTCACTGCTGCAAACTAAAATTTCATTGTTTTCTTTTAGCTTTTTTATCAAGTTCCTGTATTGCTGATCTTTGATTTTCATATTGCCCTCTTTCCTCGCCACAACTTTATTACATTTTTTAATCTGTGCTGTTGTGGATTAATGAAATAAATCGATGGAGTCTCTAATCGTAATAGGATTAAATGTAGATTTTGGTTTAAAAGGAGTCAATAATGTGTCTCATGTTTTCACAACTCTCTGGAACTGATCTAATGTCCATTGCAGTGCCACTTGCATTTTCATTCCACAATTCTTCCATGGTTTGGAGAAGTGTTTGATCCATTTGCGATGTTGCTGTTGTATCGGACATCACGTCAATGAATGGGTTTCTGTGAGCTCCCATTTGCTCTTGATTTGTACTCATTTGAATATGGTATTTTTTTAACTTTAGTTTTCTGGCCCCTTTGTAGATGTATAATCTAGTAGTCGCATAGTCAAAATGAACTCTTGCAGCATATGATAGTCCCAAATTTGACATATTAATTTCTTGATTCGTCAATGTCACTTTGGTCAAGTTAATGATTGTGTTATTAGGTTTTTCAGTCTGACTTGTTTGTGTTACCAAATTTTCCTGCCTCCTTCTTTGTTTGGTTTCCAAACGCCTCCTGTTTGCCCTGCGCCTCTGCCAGCGCTTGTAGTTGGCATGTCTCTTGTGTTGTTCCTTTGCTGTGGCCTCGGACGTAAGGTTTGTCTTCTTTCTTGGCAGATAAAATGTAATTCTTCCCCCGGTGAGGGTTTAGGTGTTTGACTTTCTTCACTCAATTTCCGCATTTCAGACTCAGATTCACTTTCTCCCAACGAACTTTCCTCCGATTGTGATGTATCTATTTGACTTTTCTGACCTCTTGGTATCCTGGTTTGTCCATCCACACTCTTAAATTTAGATGTCCTGACTGCATCATAGCGTTTAGCAATCGTAAATATCTGCCCTAACTCGTAATCATGTTTGTCCCTTAAGAACTTTAAGGCCTTTCTTTCTTTGATTTTGTGCTCATCTTTTTTGATTCTCATCATCATCTCCTTACATAGTTTAACTTGTTCTTCCTTCTGTTACATTTTGTCCAATTCATCATTAATATCGCCTATTTAATTCAGTAACTTTGCTCTGTCTATATCTGCGTATTTGATGAGTATGAGAGTTTGTTTCCTGGATGAGTCAAGGTTACATTCTGCCCATTCTCTTATGAGCTCTGGATTGTGGTCTTTGTAACTGGGGACTTTGAGGATTCCAAGCCCCCTAGGTATTCTCCCCACATCAATGTACCTTTGGAGGGACCGTGACTCCCACCATTTGTTTTCTTCAGCCTTCATCTTCTTTTCAAGAAGCCTAAATGTGTCTTTTACAGAATTGCTAACACTTGGGTTGCTGGCCACTCTTGCCGTGGCTTCCGTAGATGCAGGCAATACGTTGGAAAACATTTCCATTGCTGCTTCCTCATGTGCGTGTACCATGTCAGCCGACATGTTGAGATATCACAATTTAATTTTTGTTACAAGTGTTTTTGCGTAGCTGTGTATTATCCCTTCCACCCCTCACTCGTTTTCGCGCACCTCTTCTCCCCGCATACATACATATAAATATACATATATAAATACATATATATATATATACATACATATAATTACATACATATACGTATACATATATATATATATATATATATATATATATATATATATATATATATATATATATATATATGTCGCTAAATTTCCCACAAGAAGAAATCAGAGGCCAGAGGGGATTTCATCAAGGAAGCACGTTTAATTCAGAACAACGCAGTGGCGGCGAATGCATTTCAGCACAAAGCCTTCCTCAGCGCCCTGCACTGCATGGAGTCCTGCTTCGTATTCTCACAATTCTGTTCCTTCTTAGATGCTTGCCACGCCCTTGATTCACCTCCCCCAATGTAGGCAAATGTTCAGCACACCTGTTGATTGTTGTGTGAAATGTCCCAACTAAAACTCCATGAGTACATCATATTCATGTATCCAGGTTGGCGGCACCGGGAGCAGAGAAAACACGTTGGTGCGGGCTGGTTTAAGTTATGCAGGTGAGTGTTTACAGGTATCCCCCATTGAAAGTTCCAAGTGTCATGAACACCTCACCGAGTCCCCTCGGACTGCTGCCACCGACTGAGATGAAACCACAGTAGAGTACGGGCCGCCCCTTACGACAATGATGCACCCCTGTGGAGATAAAATACCTCGAGTCTCCCAAATCGGCTTCCCCCAGCTTGGCGGTCTCCAGACATCTCGGTACCCCGAGCCATGTAGATGCTGTAAACAACGTTTATGTATGCATCCATATACGTATATATACATATATGATCAAGGTCCAGGTCGGACCGAAACGCGTCATGGCGGCATACTGATGCGTGGCGAAATAACCTTTAATAAATAATGAAGCACGAAAAAATGGGTCCGCGTTTGTCTATCTGAGTCCTGGCTGGTGAGTGGATTCGTAAGGATAGAGCTCTGGAATACATACACACATATATATATATATATATATATATTCACTAAACAAACCATAGGTTTCACAATCATTATAGCTAGGAATTAGCATTTAAAAAAACCTTTGAAATTCACTGAAAAAACCATAGGTTTCACACTCGTTATAGCTTGGAATTAGCATTTAAAAAACCTCGGAAATTCACTGAAAAAACCATAGGTTTCACACCAGTTATAGTTAGCTGAACAGTTTACTCATACAAAACTATTGAAATTTCCACGTTATAGTTAGTTGGACTCACTATAACTCGCGCGCCCGCAATCCACTGCTGATGATGTCACTGATGACATTTCAAATGACATCACTGATGACATCACTGATGACATCATCCATGTGATAATACGGTGCACCTCCTCACACTCTAATCTAACCTTTGATACACCCAGTGTTAAATACAAACTACTATTCCTAAAATTATTGACACACCAATACTAGTAACAACATGGTTTGTTATCTATGAGATTTCACTGCGTCACTTTTAGGACGCCGTTGTGTCAAAATCTTGCGCCTGTCTCACAGCAGGCGTAAGACTGATGCAGGCCCTTTCACATGGGACTTGCCCCATGTGAAAGGATGCATTGCTGGAGTTGTGTCACTTTTGTGACACACTCCAGCAATGCATCACTTTTGCGCTTACAGATACGTCTGAAATACTGACGTATCTGTAAGTACTTGCGACATAATGCGTCATAAATTAAATATGAAACATGAGTAGAAGACTGAAGGCCTCATTTATGAGGCCATGCGTCACTTTTACGCCACCGGTGTGTCACTTTTTGTGACGCACCAGTGCTGTAAAAAATGCACCTTGTTCAGTCATATTTACAAAGTGACGCATCTAGGTAGATGCGTCATTTTGTAAACCCCTGTGCCACATTATACCTACGTCAGGTGTAATGTATGCAAAAGGGGTGTATTGACGCAAGAAAGGGTAGTAGAGGTGACGCAGTGAAATCTATGAGATTTCACTGCGTCACTTTTAGGACGCCGTTGTGTCAAAATCTTGCGCCTGTCTCACAGCAGGTGTAAGACTGATGCAGGCCCTTTCACATGGGACTTGCCCCATGTGAAAGGATGCATTGCAGGAGTTGTGTCACTTTTGTGACACACTCCAGCAATGCATCACTTTTGCACTTACAGATACGTCTGAAATACTGACGTATCTGTAAGTACTTGTGACATAATGCGTCATATATTAAATATGACGCATGAGTAGAAGACTGAAGGCCTCATTTATGAGGCCATGCGTCACTGTTACGCCACCGGTGCGTCACTTTTTGTGACGCACCAGTTCTGTAAAAAATGCACTTTATTGAATCATATTTACAAAGTGACGCATCTAGGTAGATGCGTCACTTTGTAAACCCCTGCGCCACATTATACCAACGTCAGGTGTAATGTATGCAAAAGGAGTGTATTGACGCAAGAAAGGGTCGTAGAGGTGACGCAGTGAAATCTAAGAGATATCACTGCGTCACTTTTATGATGCTGTTGCGTCCAAATCTTGCGCCTGCTTAACAGCAGCCGTAAGACTGACGCAGGCCCTTTCACATGGGACTAGCCCCATGTGAAAGGATGCATTGCTGGAGTTGCATCATTTTTTTGACACACTCCAGCAATGCATCACTTTCCTCTAAACACTCAACATTATTTTTTTACTCTATTGTTTTACACTGTTATCCCCCGTGGTGCGCTCAGGGTGCGCGTACCGGAGAGCGTACCCGGGAACGCACCCAGCGCTTACCCCGCGAAAATTAAAAAAAAAAAACTTTTTTTTTAGCCCTTCAAGGTCCTTCTAGACCCCCTCAGAAAACCTAGGTGGTCAGGGGTGTCTACTCTGCCCCCTTTTAATTATATCCCCCTTTCTTTTTTCACCTCTTGTGTCTCGATTCTACCGAGACACAAGATGGCGGACTCTCCGGACTGTTTAGAATGTTGACAGACACCCGACAGCCAATCAGCTTTCCGCTCGCGCACTCCCGAAGCGCGCCGGGTGCGCTTCCAGGTACGCGCACCCGTGAGCGTTCGGAGCGCGCCTATAGATATATATGTGTTTTTGAAGTTAATTTTCGTAAAAACCACTGGAGCAATTTTCACCAAGCATAGCAAAGGCACATCTGCGTACCAGTCCCTACAATTTTGCCAAGTTTGCCATAATTCCGTTCAGCGGTTCGGGCTGTAGACTTGTCAGACCGTCCTATGGATATTAACATGGGGAAAACACGTTTTGGGACCCCCCTTTTTTCTCAGCCCCAACTTCACGAATCCCCCCGAAACTTTCAGGGAAGGAGCGCAGGAGCGCAGCGGAGCTAGCCAAAATTTTGTAAAATTACACACAAATTCCTCAACTGACGCCAGAGTTATTACCAATAGAATGTTGCGGATTTCCTATGGTAGCCAATCCTAACTATAACTACCTACTAGCGACCTCCAGTAGGTAATATATATATATATACATACCTATATATATATATACATATACATAGATGGAGAGGTGTGGTGCAGTGGCCAGGGCAGCTGACTTTGGAGCACAGGGTTCACAGTTCGATCTCAGGCTCAGCTCAGCACCATGTGACTCTGGGCAATAGCTCACTTAATTTCCACGACAACCCCCAGCGCCTTGAGACCCGTAAGGGTGAGTAGTTTGCACTTTACAAATACGGATTCACATATACATACATATATATATATATTCACACACACCAGACAAATATATGTTCATTATCAGAACTCATAAGCTGATGTTTGGAGAAAAAGGAGAAACAATTTTAGCATTTTTTAAATACGCTACAGTTCATTTTGAGTGACAAATCATGTGGAGAGACTTATTAACTTAATACTAACACTAATACTTTTATGCCAGGGCCACTGCAGCAGTGACTGACATGTATTACCTACGCACAGGCATTCCAAATAGAAAAAGTCTTTCATCATTAAGTTGATGACTGCTGGTAATCTTGAATATATGGGGGCCTCTAACGTAATATTGTCTGATGGTCTCAATTACATTATTAATTTCATTAAAATATCGTGACTCTTTTATTTGCACATAAAAGTAGCTCTTATTAGATAGCAGATGGACCCCTAGTTCATTCTTTCTGAAATTCTTGCTTCCTTAACGATATGTTTCCTGAGACAAGTAGTATTTGTACGAATGAATTTTAAAATGTAAGCTACAGTGTGATTGTTTGTGTATTCATTGTAAAGCTGCTTTATGTTGACCAGATGCTCTTTGTTTTATACAAAACGTCAACTATATAACCCGAAAACCAGTTCTAGTTTAAGGCCCTACACCAAGTAAGCAACTATCCCTTTGACTGGCCAGACAATAAGTTTTATTTTTCATGCAGAAACCAAAAACCCTTGCGTACAAAATATTCTCATTGGCACTTCTGGCACCGCCTACTAACCACGTGCAGGTGGCCCGCCTCACCTGAACGTGAACTTTAGACGTCCAGACACCCTGCTATACCTGCTGCAAACTGTGCACACCCGGCTCTCTTTTGTTGTGTCTGTGGCTTTTTCTTGCACTGGGTGGCGCCGGCGACTTTCTACAGTTCTACTTCCGTTGGCAGTTGCGTCTGCTTGCAGCACAGTCCTTCCAAATTTCACTGTACTTTACCATAAACGGAAAATCTTTGCACACTCGAAACGAGCCAACTATAAACAAAGTCGCCATCTTGGAACGTGGATCTGTTTTCTAGATGTGGCAGAATTTCGATAAGAATAATTAAACAGAAACAAAAACAAAAAAAATAGTATAGTTCTGTTTTTTTGAAAACAGAAGAGTAGAAAATTCAGTTCTAATAGAAGTCACTATGACTGCAGTGGTTCATTAAATGTTTTCTATTTGATTGTAATAGTCTATAATAATTTATGGAACGTGCATTGTGTTTTGAATTAAATAGTACCCCCAAATTTTACAGCGAAAAGCCTGGCGCTGTCGCTACTCAATAGACGGTCGAGTCGCGGCCATCTTGGAATTGTTATGTGTGGTGTTCTCTTGAAGAAGATACTGTTTCTAATTGTGAATATGTCAATAAATACATCATATGTTTATTGTTTTAATGATTTTATCCAACAATGTTGAGAGATTGTATCTGTTCAAAACTTATAGTTAATTTACGCATATTTTCCTCAAGTTGTGAACTGTACATTACATAATAGAAAATGACAAAATAGTCTATATTACACGGCAAAGAAACAAATCTGGTATTGTCTCTGGGCTTCAGAATAAGCAGCAAAACTGTCGTAGCAGGTTACCTTTGCTATCGTTGTCTCCTTTCTACACATATCATTTTCACTGTGTGAGGCTTTCAGGGTGCTTGATTGCTTTAGTCTGTTCCATTTTTGCTTCTGCAACGCCGAAGTTTGCTATGCTGCCGGACAAAGTTTTGGGCTAGGCTGGGCTCTCCGAGCAATCGAGCACACTGGTGGACGTGGAGTGTAGGTCCTGCAGCTGGAGTGGGTGGATTGTGCGTGCATGAGATACTCTGCCCAGCCTAGGAGACTGTCTATCGAAGGCGCTAGGCTGGTGTAGAGTGTAGCATGCTCATGGTGATTCTTGGGCACAGACAGGGTATCTTAGAGTTTGACTGACCGTTCCTTTACTGCAGTGTCCGTACTTCACTGGGACACCTGGACAGTCAGGGCTAACAGTTGTGTTAATGAGGTACAGTCAGTGCTGTACAGGAAATGGTACTGTTGGGGTGCTGAAGGATAGTCAGTGTTCTTCATGTACACAGAGGTGGGGGGTCCTTAGTCGCATGAAGAGTTGTTCCTTCAATCAAAAAAACGTTGCCAAAGGCATAGAGAGGAGCACTTATGATTTGGGCTGGTAGGGCAAAGGGGAAGATTTTCTTTTAGTTAAACACGCTGCTACGGAAGAAAAAAAAGTGAGCGGATATGTTGGACTTCGTGATTTTTGCTATCACGTTCCTGCTGATCTTGGTGGGAGCGGTGCTGTACCTCTACCCAGTGAGTATGAAAGGAGTACCAGAGCGTTGAAAGTGGGGTAAAGGCGGACCAACAATTGATTTGGTGATTAGCATGTGTGTATGTATGTATGCATATGGCCATTACTTTTTAACTTTACGTGATGTACTGTCGCTTTAACTGGCTTATTGTAGCTAAAATGTTACTTGAGCAGGTTTGTGCTGTTCATTTAAATTGAAAGATGGTTCTCTAAATCCGGATTCTTGACGTGTAAAAGTAGTAATTCGGGCGAGGCAGCGCACCACAAGAAATGAGAAATGTACCACACCAATGTATGTGGCAAAAGCTGCTTTCATGAGGCAGGTGCGCATCACAGGAGAATAGAAGAACAAACTCTGGCCATTCCATTACAGACTAGCATTACCCCTCGCTAAACAGATTTTATCCTAAACAATACATCCCCATCGGACCAGCCTTGAACTGTTCAAACAGCTACCCAAAAATTCTCGCTCAAAGCTTTCTTCAGATCTCATCAACTTCATTTGATGCATTCTTTCAAACTTCCAGCCCCCCCCACTTTCCTCACCAGGAGCCGATCCGGCTGCCCAGAAGCATAACCAGCCTTATCGTGGCTTGTAAACCATAATAATGCTTGCCACATCAACATTACCCGCTCACTAGCAACAACTTGCATAAATAATGCAAGCTTGACTCATTCGCGCAGCTCTTAACCACACACACCAAAAACCCATGTTCTAAGTCTGGGTTTGGGAGCCTACCCACTGACTCCTGTCCCCCCCCCCCCCCCCCCCCCCCAAAGAAACATGTCACGAAACCTGCAAAAAGTCCCTCACAGCCCTACATCACAGATAGCACTCCCCGTACCTATCCCCAAACCAATTACCTATCAACAGTACTAAGACCACCACTTTGACCAATAGGCCCCGTTTTGGCTTCAGAAAGGCCCAATTTTGGCTTCAGAAAGTGGATATTTGCCTTAATCCAGTGGAACGTTGTTATGTTTACTGTCTCTTTAAAAGAACACTGTGTACCCTACATCACAGATATAATGATTACATTCTAAGTACAGAGTCAGTTGCTGTATCTTGCTGTTGATGGTTGTATCAATAAACCTGCTCTTCCAACTTATCCTGTTTAAGAGCTTTTATCCCTGGCGACGAGGGTCAAGGCTTGATTGGGGACAAGCATTTACAACCATTAACTCCCCAACAATTGGAATTTTGGTTTGAACTTGGTTTGGACAAATTTGACAAATTTGAACTTTGGATTCATCTTGGACTTGGACTAACTACTGTACTTGGATACTGTACAGATACTACAGATTATTCGGATTTATTGCTTCCTACTTCCTTTGAATTGACTATTTGCTTATTGTGAAAAACTTGGAATTTCACAATAAAAGAAGAAAAATCGGTTAACTGTTTGTCTGCTATCTACCATATATCTTAAGGATTACTTTGGGATGTTTACTACTTCTGCTGACATTTCAAAAAACAGGTAACTTTTTTTTGGATTTGGTTTACCTGTTCGACCTGCTCGACAGTTACAGTTGCTTCTCGGCACATTGTTTTTCTTTGAAGTCAGCTCCGCGTGTGGCATCGCGTGTAGCCTGCACGCTCCTTCGGCACGTTCTCCAGCTTCTCCGGCATCTTCGTTCTTTGATCGGCCTCTTCCTCACTGAACGCGACGCGACGCTGGAAACAAAAGAACTTTGACCTATGGCGCATAACGCACGCAACGAGCAGCGTCATTTCATCACAGCGGCCATTTTGAATCTCCACACTAACTCATCACGCCGATGCGCACGGTAGCGCATTTTGGATTTCCATGGTAACTAGCAGCGCATTTTGGTTACAATAATTTCTGATCACGCCGATGTGCACGGCAGCGCATCGATGTATTCACAAATCATTTATTGAATACTTATATCATAAAATATACAACGTCGATGTGCACGACAGCACATTGACTCTCTCCATAATTTTGTATGACAAGTGTGTTATATCCTCTTTATTCAAGTGTTATATCCTCTTTATTCAAAAGATAGACATTTCAAATTTTGATTCACGTATTTTGATTCACGTTTTGTTATA